>NC_086255.1:30575000-31825000 GCF_021018805.1 Prinia subflava
TTGCCTATTTATGAAGAAAACAAGCTCTGTGTCATCCACCCATCTTTTGATAGGCATAAGTTTAACACACTTCTCCCTAGGAGGACTTGAGCAATGGCAAGGGGTTTCTTCCACCTTCCCCTACTGACTGAGAAGTTCTTGCTTTCTTCAGAACCTTTTTCCCATCCTGTGAGTGCGGGTTAAAGATGGGTGTGTGTGAAATAGCAGTTCCTGTGCTCTCAGCCATAACTCTACCCTGTGGCTGGTTTTACACCCACAATGAAAGGCTTTTTAAATTGACTCTGGCTTATTATTTGCTTGCTAATGCAGTTGTCCTTAAATTTTATGTGTGACCTTAATCTCCAGGAGGAGATTCACAGACAATTTTCAAGGTTGCTCACATGTTTCTGCTCAGTTCACTACATCCAGCTCAGTGAAACACCAATAAACTCCAGAGGAGTTCCTCACTGATTACTGAGAGCTCTGCAGTACAGGGTTTCTCTTCTCAAAATCGCCCGTGTTCAGGTTTTAAGAAAATTATAACATCACTTTGAGCTGTTGCATATAATAAAATGAATATTTGATGTGTTCTATCTAGTGAATTACAAGGTTTTAATTTTGCCACATGGGCATGCAGCTGATACTTTCCCCAGCTGCTGCACAGGCTGTAGTACAGGAGTCCTAAAGTCCTGACATTTACAAGCTCAGAAGGATTTACACATTTAACAAAAGTTTTAGCAGTGTAAAAAGTGTTTGGCAACACTGTACAAGTTAACCTGTGCCCTTTAACGTTATTGCCTTCCAGGAGCTGCCAGTGCTGAGTGATTAAACAATAAATCATAACACATGGAGACAACAGCAATCCCTGGAACCATCTGTAAATGACAGACTTCTGGAATGCTCCTTTATTCCCTGGACACAGTTTGTGCTTAGAATGGCTCATCAACAAGGGCAGGGGACTTAGAGGCTTTCTGTCATTCCTAGCAAAATATCCTACCTCTAGTGAGGGAGTGTTTGTTTTTGGGAAGAAGGTTGTGATTTGGACGTTCACATTCCCACGTGAACAGGAGAGCTGTAACTTGAATTTCCTTGAGGTTGATAGCACAATTAAGGACAGCGTTCCAGTGAAAAGGAAGAAGCTGTCCTGAACTCTGGAACATGCTTCTCATTGACAGAAATAAACTTCCCCCCTGAAAATGTCAGTTTTTATAATTTCTATGTGATACAAGCACGTGCTGATAACCTCTGGAAGAAATGTGTGTAAGTTCCTTCTCTTGTGTGGTTTTGTGGATTTTCAGCCAGAACTATAGAACTCTGTGAAATTAAAATTTGAAAGTTCTTTTAGGCATTAGGATGAAAGGGTTATTGCAGGTTTTCATAGGAATTTATTTATTTGCATCAAGGTTTTTTGAAAAATGGAATCAAAAGCCACTAGATCCCCTTAGCCATGTTTGTGGGATGATTACCCAGTGCACAGAGAGATTGACAGGGTTCCTTTGGAGCTAGTCCTGAAAGGCAGAGGAGCCCAGGAAGGCTGGATGTGCTTTAAAAAGGAATTGTTAAATATTTGAGAGCAGGCTGTCCCCATGTGTGGAAAGACAAGTTATCAAGGAAAAAGACCAACCCAACAGAGAATCTGGGCTGGAACTTAGGGAAAAAAGAGAATCTATTGACTCTGGAATGAGGGTCAGGCAACTTGGGAGGACCAGAAGGATATTGGAAGGTTGTGTAGAGAGAAGATTAAAAGGGCCAAAACCCAACTACAACTTGATTTGGCCTTCAATTAAAAACAACAAAAAAAGTTTCTACAAATGCCTTGACAGCAAAAGGAGGGTCAAGGAGAGCCTTGCTCTTTTGTTGAATGCAGAGGGGAGTGCAGTGAGAGGGGATGAGCAAAAGGTACTTAAGGCCTTATTTGCTTCAGTCTTCAATATCAGGACCACTTGTCCTCAGGATACCCAGCCCCAGAGCCAGAAGTTGGTGATGGGGAGCTCAGTGTATCCCGGAATCCAGGAGATGGCTGGTGACCTGCCCTGCCAATCAGACACAAATCTATGGATCCTGATGGTCAACAGCAGCTGGACATGAGCCAACAGTGTGCCCAGGGGGCCGAGAAGGCCAAGAGCATCATCTTGACCTGTATCAGGAACAGCGTGGCCAGCAGGACCAGGGCAGTGACCGTCCCCCTGTACTGGGCACTGCTGAGGCCACACCTCGGGTGCTGCATCCAGTTCTGGGCCCCTCACTTCAAAAAGGACATTGAGGTTCTGGAGCCCATCCAGCAAAGGGCAACAAAGCTCATAAAGGGCCTAGAAAACAAGTCTGAAGAATGGCTGAGGGAGCTGCTTAGTCTGGAGAAGAGGAGGCTCAGGGAGCACCTCATCATTCTCTGAACTCCTTGACAGGGGGGTGGAGTGAGGTGGGGCCTGTCTCTGTGGCTGTGCCTTCAGTGAGAGCAGCAGAGGAAATGGTCTGAAGCTGGGACAGGGGTGGTTCAGATTAGATGTTAAAACCCCCAATTTTCACTGTTTGGGTTGTCAGGCATTAGAAGGGGCTGCCCAGGGCAGGAGTCACCACTCCTGGAGGTGTCCCAGAGGTGTCCTGGTCTGTGTTGGGTGATGTGGTTTAGGGGTCCACTGGCAGTGCTGGACTGCATGATCTGGAAATTCTCTTCCAACCTTAATGATTGTATGATTCTGTGGGTGTAATGGCATTTAAAAACTTTTCTAAGATTCCTTTCTGGACAATACACTGCACTCTGGAGCATTTGCTTGTCTCTCTGAGCTTGCAGAACATCCCCTCCTTCCAGTGTCCCATGCCCACCTCAGGACCCCACCTGTGCCAGAGTGTCCCCTTGTTAACTCTCTGTCCACCAACGTCTTCCATGAAATGTTTTCTGGAAGATTTCCTGGATCCTTTAGCTGGAATTGTGCGTAAAAATTGCATGTGGCTATCCCTGCACCACCACCCCTGCATGTTTCTGCTGTTTATATCGAGGGATGTGGGTGGGTGGCAGGCAAAAGGAACACACAGGAAAATAATTTACTCCTCTCTGAAACACTGAATGTTTAACCTCACAAAAAGTACCCAAATTCTGCCCGTGGGAGATGTTGTAGTCCCATCTGCCAAAATATGTTTGTTCTTTATAATTTCTCAAAGGAGGGTTTTGACTGCCAAAAACCCATCTGATCTAAGTTTTCTGATACTAGTTGACATTTCCGTAATAAAAATTAACTTTGTCTAATTTTGCTGCTTAGGAAGCAAATTGCCAAATGAGCTTCAAATAAGCAAGTATATATTTAGTAAATTATCCTTAAAATAATTAATTTTTATTGGAAAAGCCTTATTACTGATGCTGAAGAATACTTTATTGAACTGTTTTCTATTCTCTGAGAATCAATATTTGCTTGTTCATGATAATGCTACATGTGTATAGTCATTTAGAATTGCAGTCATTAGCCTGGTACTCCAGTGCTTCTGTTACAGCAAATTGAAAAAAAAAAATTGCCTTTTAAAGGAAAAAATATAAGTATTATGATGATTAGACTAAAAGATGTTAATTGGAATAATTTACTGCACAGTACAGGAGCTATAACTATCAACACAGTGTGCTGTTGTTAAGACAGGATTGAAACAATGATATTAAAGCAAACAAAAACAATTAGTAGGTAGAGATTGATGTCACTCACCCAGATCAAGGACTGTGGGCATATCTCTGTGGCTGGAGTAACCTTGAGGGATATCCTCACTCCAGGGAGGAATTCCACACACCCAAGGAAGGGGTTTATTAGAAGATCCCCCCATTAAAAAGTGGCTCTGTGTTTCTGGGTCCAAAGAACCCTTCTGTCAGTCAGGTGTCCCCAGGCCAGCTGTGTCAGTGAGCAGATTCAGATAAGTTATCAGTGGGATCACTTCTTTGTTCCTTTATCAGCTCTGCCAGATCTTCAGCTCCCTATCAGGATTTTTAACTTGGGACTGATGAGTCAGGCTGCTTTCAGCTTTATTCCTCCCAAAGCCAGGAGGATGTCCCCTTCTCCATCTGCCACTGACAGCTCTAAAAACGGGGCATTGCTGGCATTGTTCTGCCCCCACTCCAGGCAGAGCACCCTGCTCTTGTTCTGGAGTTTAACAGGAGTGGGGTCAGAGCTGGAAAATTGCCCTTGAACATGAACACGTGTTGTTTTTAGGCAGATTTCCTGTTTTACAGGTATCCAAGCCTTGCTCCTCCCAGGATTTAGCTGTAGGAGTGCCTAGGCTGGGCATTGCAAGGGTTCATGGCTGAGCCACTTCCACAGCTGAGCTGGAGTTATGGCACTGCTGGATAAGGGCAACAACTTTGTAGACGTAGAGGGAACTTCTGCAGCCAAAACCTGAGAAGTTAAATTGCAGAATGTGCAGATGTGGACTCCCTTTCCAGGTGTGCCTTTGGCATGTCCAGTCTGACTGAGCAGATCAAATGTGTGACAGCCCAGGTCTGCACCAAAGGCGGCTGTGCCTCTCAATTTTCATTTTTTTTTTTTTTTCATTTGACCAAAGTTAAAATGGAGTTGTTATGAAAAAAAGGAAGAACATTTAGAACAATTTAGAGCATTTAGCAGAAGTGTTTAAAATGCAGTATATATGTCTGACAGACTTCATACCGTATTATTTGCTATTATTTCCCTCTGAAAAAAAAGGCTTCCTGATAGATGTTTCAGTAAGATCTGTTGCAATAAGGAGAATAAAGATCATTTTTCAGGCAAACATCAGTGAAATATCTAGTGAGTATCAGCAAAGCTTCAATTAGATTAATGGCATATTTGAATTTTGTGTATTTTTTTCATATTTCATATCAAATTGCAAAACGAGCTCAACATATTACAGCAATATCAGCTGGTTTAGATAAGCCAAACCCACCGGGGGAAAAAATTGAAGTTTTATTTGTTAATTTTTAAAATGAGCCTTCTAAAAACCACAAAAGAATGTTCAAACAGCTTCTGGAGGCGGAAAAAATCTAAAGCACTGCTTAAATTTTGTATGTTTAAATCAAAATCAAGGTTCCCAAGAAATTGTGCGGACAGAAGAAATACAGCTCATGCTACATTTGAAGAAAAAAAATATTTTTGTGAGACGGATTTTTTTTAAATTGCTTTAAAATACAGCATTATCTGACAAACGTGTCTTCATTTCAAGTGTACAGCAAATAAATACACCTTAAAAACTTTGCTATTTTCCTGTCCAGCCATGTTCTTTCTGCTGGAATTGATTAGATTTGGGTACTTATAGTAAAGCACCCACATCTGAGAAGGTACTTCCATATAGGGAAAGGTTTAAGATTCACCCCTTGCATTTCTTATAAGGTAAAGGACCCAGAAATTTCTTTGCTGTCCTGACAGCAACTGGCTCAATGCCAAGATAAAAACACTGATAGGTCTTTTTAGCTGTTCCTCAAAATGTAGCTAGATTCTGTTGGCAGCCAGCCAAACTGTCCCTCCTAAAACATTAAGTATTTAAGAAGGAGCACAAAGGTACTCAGAGCTTTTTTGGGGTGTTGTAGCAGGGTGCCAGGCTTCACTGACACCTGTGCTCTGTTTTCTCTTTGTTCTGTGCTGTTTATTATTTTTGTCATTATTAAAACCTTTTACTTTACAAAACACCTCAGAAGAGCTGTCTCAGTGTTATTTTAAGCTGTTCTGAAAGGTGCTAGACACCCTCAGAGACCTGATAAATCTTCACGTGTCTCATCCTTCTCTGTGCCAAGATTTTATCAGGTACTCAGTACCCATTCCAGGTCTCCACAGAGCTGAGGCAGGAAAAGTGGGGAGAGCAGCTCCTTGTCCAGTGGGCTCTCCCCAAAAACCCTTCCCCTCTCCATGGGCACACACAGGAGCATCACTCAGAGCAGGGAATGAGAGCAAAAAGGACACTGAATCTGGAGAAGCAATTCAAGTGTTTAGATACTTCCAGTTTAAAAGTGGATTAGTGGAATCTTTCCCTAAAGAATGCCCCCAGGGCACAGCTGTGCTGTGAAGGGAGCTCTTGCCAACACTCTGGAGGCCTTGAAGGGACTTCCAGTGCTGTTCTCCTGTGAGGAGAGTGGTCAGCTCAGCCACTGCTCCTCAGTCACTCTGTGATGTAAATTATAGGGGTGTGGTGCAGCCTCCAAAGAGAAATACAAACCACGAGGCTGTAGCTGTGTCAGAGCTCACCAATGTCTCCACCTGGAGGACTGTGTCCAGTGTGGGCCCTCAACACGTGGCAGAAGTTAACCTGGTGGAGCCAGGCCAGGGGAGGCCATGGAGATGCTCCAGGGTTGGAGCCCCTCTGCTCTGGAGCCAGGCTGGAGAGCTGGGGGTGCTCACCTGGAGAGGAGAAGGCTCCAGGGAGAGCTCAGAGTCCCTGCCAGGGCCTAAAGGGGCTCCAGGAGAGCTGGAGAGGGACTGGGGACAAGGGACAGAGGGACAGGACACAGGGAATGGCTTCCCCCTGCCAGAGGGCAGGGCTGGATGGGATATTGGGCAGGAATTGTTCCCTGGCAGGGTGGGCAGGCCCTGGCACAGGGTGCCCAGAGCAGCTGTGGCTGCCCCTGGATCCCTGGCAGTGCCCAAGGCCAGGTTTTGGAGTTTGGAGCAGCCTGGGACAGTGGGAGGTGTCCCTGTCCATGGCAGGGGTGGAAGAGGATAAGTTTAAGGTCCCTTCCTACCCAAACAATTCTGGGATTTTTTTTTTTTTGGGGAGGAAATAACTCTGCACTAAACACAAGCAGAATTCCCAGTCACAGGTGTCCCTGAAAGTGTGCCCGTGGATGGTGTGAGCTTGTCCATGAGCTGCTGGGAAGGGGGTGTTTCTCCTTCTCACAGAGTTAAAACAGTTAAAACAGTTAAAACCGGTGTATTGCCAGGAGTGTGCTTGAAAGCTCTCAGCCAGAAATGGTCCCCAGGACCGCCAGGCACTGCAGGTTCTGCCTTGGAGGGACACCCTGGGGCTTCAGAGAGTCACTGGGTGTTCCTGGGAGGTAAAACCTCACAGGGGAAATGAGCCTGAAGCCAGCATTCTACTCCAGGTATCATTTAAACTCAAGGGGATTCAGAAGCTGAGGTCTGTTACTTGGCTAAATAGCTATTGCTAATTGCTCATTAAGAATGGAGATTAATTTCTTAAGCACTGAGAGTTCATGAGCATATTTTCCCCTCTCTGAAAGCATCTGCCTGCAGCTGATCTGAAGCTAAGGTGGAGGCACTTCTTAGTGCTCCAGCATAAAAATGTTGATTATAGTTTATATTTTCTAATGTGTTGACTCACATGATTCGTATCTTACCTTTTTTATTCTATGGAACACTAAATGCCTGATTTCCTGCCATTTTTTCCTGGAAAACAGGATGGAAAGAGTGAGAGAGCTCTTGCTCTCCCAAAAGCTCTACTTTAGTCCAGATTATCTCCCCAAATGCTTTTCAGTGAAAGCAAAATCTCCCTGTGCTCAGCTGTGAAGCCTTATTGCTGTAGAAATCCTTACCAAAGGATGAAGAGGGGTTCCATTAAGCACTTCATCCCAACACCCTCTGAATGAGGGATGATCTAGAATTCCAACAAAACTTGGGGTGGCATCTTGAGGGACATTTCTGTCTTGTATTCCAGATGTTGCTTTACATGCTCCCTGTTTCTCACCTTTGCATAATCCTATAAAAGATGAGAAAAGGATATATTTGGTTTTTTCTGTGTTGCTGTTACCCAAGCTAAATGAAGAATATTAACTTCCCGATTTGGGCCTGATTTGACTTTTGATAGTCACGCTGTGCACTTCAAACTCCCTTGGCAATTCCAAAGGATCCTTCTTTCTCTCACTGACTCCTGCATGTTGCTGCTGTGTGTAGTAAACCTTCGCTGTCTCTCTCCCCTGAGGAGCTGGAAATGATTCCTGTCAGACGAGTACTTAGCAAATCCATTTGTAAAGTGAGTTTGGAAAACTTGGGAATGTGTCGGGGGGGTTCCACATCGATGGAAGATTATTCATTCAGTGTGAATTTAGTTACACACTTTCAAGGCAGTATAGATTTCCCTCCCGAAAATAACCCATAAAATTTTCTAGGCAGGGGGGAGGGAACCCACCTAAATCGGTGCCATTTCTTTTTCATGTATTCATAGAAATATGGATTACAGAATGAATTATCATAATTTTCTCACAGCATGCCATTTCTTGAGTGATGTTAATACCTTGATGATTGATAGTCAATGTAGAGGGAAGAACATTAATAGTAAATTCAAGCGTTTTATTTCCCTGTCTATACATTTTTATTGTATTTTGCCAGAAACACGCGTTGCTATAGCCCTGCTGCTTTTGAATGATATCACACTAAACTGCATGTCCTGAATATTTTTTTTTTCTGAATAAATGAGCTAAGTAATTTATAAACATAAATATACTATATTTATGGCCTAATAAAATTTGATATATTGGGTTTAGGTTATAATACAACATTTTATGAGTAATCATATAGGTAGGTGCATACGTTGTATTTTGAGATGGCAGTAATTTACTGCAATACCCATTGGTATAGACAGCTTTAAAATGTGCTAAGTTACTGCCTTGGACCTTCAGTCTTAAAAACCCTAGCATCCTAGGTGAATAAAAGATGGCTCTTAATAATTCCTGGGTTTCATGTTCGCAGGCTAAGTCCTTTTTTTTCATTCTCTCTGTCTCTTTTACAAACTTCACTTCTTCAGTCCATTTTCTGCTGCTTGTATGTCTTCCCTATGAGTGTGATGTGTGAAAAATAAACCAGCAGCGACAGGTTTCTATTTAAAACTGATATTGCTCCTTTAGCACTCAAGTCCCGAGCACAGGAAGGACATGGGTGGACCTGTTGGAGCAGTTCAAGAGGATCAAAGGGACAGAGCAGCTCTGCTCTGAGGAAATGCTGGGAAAATTTGGATTGTTCAGCCTGGACAAGAGAAGCTTTGGGGTGACCTAATTGTGCCCTTCCAGTGCCAGAAGGGATTGGGAAAGGTGAGGGGGATTGGGCTCCTCTCTAAGGGAGCACAGGACAGGACAAGGGGAAGGACCCCCAAGCTGTGCCAGGGCAGGCTCAGCTTGGGCAGCAGCAGGAATTTGTGCATGGAAAGGGAGCTCAGGCCTTGGCAGGGGCTGCCCAGGGAGGGTTGGAGTGCCCATGGCTGGAGGTGTCCAAGGAAGGGCTGGAGGTGGCACTGAGTGCTCTGGGCTGGGGACAAGGTGGGCATCGGGCACAGCTGGGACTGCCTGGGCTGGGAGGGATTTTCCAGCCTCAGGGATTCTGTGAGAGAGCCTACAAGGATGATGGAGAGGGATCTTGGACAGGGCAGGGAGTGACAGCACAGGGGGGAGTGGATTCAAATGGAGAGCAGGTTTAGATTGCACATTTGGAATAATTTATTCCCTGTGAGGGAGGGTAGGGAGGCCCTGGCACAGGGTGCCCAGAGAAGGTGAGGCTGCCCCAGCTCTGGAAGTTTCCAAGGCCAGGTTGGACAGGCTTGGAGCAACCTGGGATAGTGGAAGGGGGTGGAACAAGATGAGCTTTAAGGTCCTTTCAAACCCAAGTCATTCTGTGATTCTATTACTCTTCATTTGCCAGTGTGACATGAGATCTGCAAGAGTTGATCTAAAACTTGCACACCTTAATGTAACCAATTAAGTTACTGCCTGAATGATGTAGACACTTGAACTTGATTTTTCAAGAAGGCATTTGCTATTTCAGTGCTTTACCAGGGAAAGATGGAAGTGACACTCCAGGGCTGGGGATGGTACTCGTGTTGTTTAAGAAAACTGTGCTGTTTTCTGTTGCTGTCTCTCCAGGTGTCCAGCTGCAGGGCAGAGATGTGACTGCACAGCTCAGCATGCACCCCAATTCTTGTTTAAATTAAACTACTGGCATTTAGTATTTCTAGGCCATAGAGTTCCCCACACTACCTTTCCCTGCCTAGATAAGTACAACTGGCAGCATGTCTGAATGTCCAAAAAGATGCTCTGAATTAACTTCTTTAAAGCCATTGCTCAATATTGGGTTAATTATTGTGCTGGCTAATTAGGAAACACAGACTTCGTTCAGAACATAGCTTCATTTATTTAGGGAAAAGGGAAAATTTCCCCAAATTTTCCCCTTAATGGAAGTTTCCACACTAAAGGTGTACTAAAGGTGTACTAAAGTGGTGCCAGACCCCAGAATAGCTGGAAGACTGTGAAACTGGAAATAAAAAGTGATCACAGGATGCACTGGATTAATGAAAACAGAAGAGCTGTTGGAATCCTGTCTGGAATAAGCCAAAGCAGTGTAAGGTAAGTTCAGGACTGGTACGTGCTGATGTTGTGATGATGACAGCATTCAATCAGGATATTTTGCCTCTTAGGGCAGCTATGAGGGCGTCAGAATTCAGGGGTCATTTTTATTTTTAACAGGATTTTCTCTTTCTCTCTGCACAGCCCTAAAATTGGGGACTGCTCCTTCATCCCTTCTGCGCTGAGTATAATCTGCAGCTGACAGATCATAAAGAACCCAGGGCATGAAGACACACACAGAAGAATTTGATCACTGAAATGCTCAGCACGAGCAGGGAAATCCCATCCTCAGGGGTTCCTCGTGTGCCTGGATCAGCCCTGGCCGTGCCCTGAGCTGTGCTGACCCCCAGCAGCTGAGCCAAGGCCTCCAGTGTCGTTTTTGGATGGAATGCTGTGGAGTTCAGGAGGTGTGAAGGTTAATTCCAGCTTCTCTCAGCCCAGTGGCAGTCTGGAGAAGGGAAAGGGGTGTTTGGGATTATGAGGGCTAAAATTAACCTCTCCCCCTGCAGAACAAGGGCATAGCTTGCTCCCCTACCAGTCAGAAAAGTGGGCACAATTTGGAGAACAGCTGCAAGGAAGAAAACGAACAGCTCTAGTGGAAGAGATTTCTGTTTGGGCGATGAACAAAGAGGAATTATTATTAAGTGGCTGAATTTCTTACAGATTGGGTTCAGCAGGTAAATTCCTTTGCTAATTTTCAACCCTGCTTTACCCACTGGGCTTCAGAGGTAATTGATAAAGGTGTTTGGCTCCAGATACTCACTCGGTCCAGGGAGTTGCACTTGATGTATTTGCATCTCATCACTCAGTTGCCATTCTTCATTAGGCGAGCAAAATTTTATTTTGCCCTACACAGAGAGGCCTCAGTAGAAAAATATCCTTGAGGTATGTTTGCTTTCAGTCTGAGCAGAATGCAAATGGGTGTTAGAAGCTTTATTTGGTCAAATGTGGAGAATTAAGCAGAGCAGTGGAAGGTGGCCTGGTGTCCTGGGAAGTGCTGACTCCTGTCCAGCATTTATTTTAACAAGCTATTCCAAAAGGCTCAGACTCAAACAAGGGTACCTGTGCCAGGCAGCAGCTCAGGTGTGCCAGAAACTGTTGGATCCATTGATACTTGATCCACATCAGCTTCTCTGAGGATGAGAGCGAGGTTTTGGTGTTCACTGGGCCAAGCTGGGATGGACAGTTTTCAAATGGGATAAAAAGGACCTGACAATTAGAACATACACACTGCCCAAGTCTGTTTCTTTTCTGTCTCTGTGGGTTTTGGAACACTGCTGATTATTGTACTCCTTCTTATATATTTTTTTAAATTCAGATTTTTCTATATATGCTTTTAGTGGATAATAATGCTTCTATTGATTTACCACACTCAATAAACTAGATTTTGATAAATATATATACACTATACCTTGTAAAGCATGGTACTACCTTCATTTTCTGTGCCTAATTCCACTGAAATTTACGACTATGTTGCTAAAAGTTGACAGGGTTTGCTCTTCCTAATAAAACGTCCCATTTCTGAATAGAAAAGAACTTCACATTACTGCACAGAGTGAAACATAGCGAGTCCTGCAAAGCATTTGATGTTCTAGAGACAGAGCTGCCAAGCTGGGATGAGAGCAGGAAATAAACCAATGTTAAATGGCTGTAACGTGAGTTAAATGCTCCAAACAGAGGAGCTGTGTCTGTGATCTCTGCAGCCCCAGCAGGCTACAGGGATGTTGTACAGACATTTCCAGTGTGCAGAGCACAACTAGGGTTCTGAGTGATTAAAATAACTGAAATAATAAACCCAAGACTAGCTGATGAGTGAAAGCAATAAACACAATTTCAGGCATCGCAGGCTGAAAAGAATCTGTTCTGACTCTTGAAACAAAACAGAATTTTAGCTGTACAACCAGATTTATTGGCTACAACACCAGCCTTTAATGAACCTTAACAAAACAGTCAATTAACAAAGAGCTTACTAGTGCAGTAGAGCACTTTTGATGATAACATGTTTCTCTAAATTTTGAATCCCTATGGTGTTTTGGGTTTTTTAAATTGACTTTTCAGTTTGTTTTTCTGATTTTCAGTGATTCTTCCCAATTACCCAGCTTCCAGGCCTCATCACACACCCTGGTTAATTTTGGGCTGGTGCTGCACTCATCATTTAGCATTGCAGTCAGGGATATTCCATTGGCACAATGTAAATGTTCTGCTTAACTTTAAAAATAAATAGAGTAGAGTGCTTTACCCATGAAGTATAATAGCATGGAGGGGTGGGGGGGAGTTTCTGCTTTTATATTCCAGTTCAGGTACTTCTCATTTTGGGCTCAAATTATCAAAATTTGGGGATTGTGGTTACATCAAATCAACATTTGCCCAAATTAACACAGTCTCGGGCAGTTTGCTGGCTCAGATGCCTTGAAGAGTGATGCATAAAGCCCTGCTCTGGGTAATTTGTCCATTCTCCACCTGCTGCTTGGGGGTATGGGGATTATTTAATCCTGGAGCCTGCAGGAGTGCGTCCTCACGTTCTCAGTTTTGTTCTGAGCTTATATGACTCCATTCCTGTGGAAACCTAACCTGAGCAAAATAACTGGCCAACTTCTTTTCAGGAATGATTTTCAGCTGTGAGATAGATCTTTGGGCTAATTTTGTTGTATAAAATGTTGTTCTCTTACACCACTTTCACATGAATTGCTTCCAGCCATCTCTTGCTATGAGAATGGCATCTTGTAATGACTCATTCTGTTTTCATGTCATTCATTAGCTTTTGTACCGTTGTTTTCCCCGTATTTGCCTCTTCTTGTAGCTAAATATTTCCAGCCTGCCATTCTTCCTTCGTTGTATCTGTGACAAGTTTAACTGCTGTATCATTGCCTTCTCTTTCTTTAATGGGGAGTGACCAGAAATTATGACAATTACACCACCTTGCTGAGTTTAATCAGTCATGTAATGCCTTACTAAGGCTAAAATCCGAGTTATTCAGTCTGATTTCATTGCAAATGTGAAAAAGAGCTCCCATCCCCACCAACACTTTCATGTCTAGAAGTAGATGATGCATATAGGTAGATAAGAGAGGACAACTTGCACTGCATTTTTAGGCTGCTAAGCCCTGTAAGGCACAGAAGGCCCCGTGGGCTGTGTAAATATTTTTCTCCCTGTGCTAAACAGGCAGATTTTCCAGCTAATTTGTCTGTAAAAGAAGTGCATGGGAACAGCTGTTCCCTAACAAAACCTGCCAGTCCAAACTTACCTGAGACAGGATGAGGTAATGATTCAAACTGAGTTTGTCCAAACACTTCACTGCATTGGCAAGGCACTAACACTTGAGTTAGTCAAGATTTGCTCAATTCTTTTGGTCAGTCCAGCTTTGTAACCCATCAATACCTCATATAAGTCTTCAGAGGTCAATCTCATGGCATAGAAAATCCATCTTCTGCTGCAAATACCTAAGTGACACAAATACACATGCCAGTCCTGTAGGCTTTAGGGACAATGACAATGAGTTAGTTTAAGAAGATTATTGAATAAAGGTCCTTCAGGGACATAGTTGTCAATGGTAGTGATAAAAGATTCTTCGGGCAGTAAAAACTAGTTTCAAAACTTAATTCATTGTTTAAATTGTTGTATCCACCTAAAATCCCATCTGCGTTTCTCCTGATTAAGAAAAATAAATGGCCTTTTTAGATTTTTGGTTTGGGCTCTTATCTCTGTGGCTCCCACATAAATCAAGTGTAACTTCAGTGAGACTTGCTTGTTCAGTACTGCTACAAACACACATTAGCACCAAACTGGCCATCAGTCTCCAGTGGGAAGGTGCCATGGGTTGTGTTTGCAGTGTCTGTGTCAAGGGTGGTCAGCATTCAATAGCTGGGATGTAATCACGGATGGCACTCAGGGAGTGAGGTTAAAGAATGGCTGGAGTGGACTGGAGCAGCTGGTGTATTCAGGAGGGATGTGATAAGCACCAACAGCTGCTCTTCTCCCTCAGGCTATGGGAAGAAGTCCCCAGAAGAGCAACACTCACCATTTGGATCATTAAATGTTACACTTTGCTCAGAGTAAAGGTTATTAACTGTACGGGGCTGGCAGGAACCCATTTGCAATAATTGCATTCTGGTTCCTCTGTTGCCTGTGCCAGTGGCTAAGGCAGTGTCCCCTTCCTGTCCTCAGCAGCCACCTCGAAGCTGTTGTGTGACATTTACAGCTGCTGGCAAAGTGGCTTTGATGAGGTCTTTAGTGGGATATTTTTGGAAACCATTTTGACTTTAGTGGGATGCCCATTTCTCTATCTCAAAGACTTGTCCTGTATCTGTTAGTCCTTTTATAACTCTGTGTTTCACATCTGGAAGAGACACT
The DNA here is from genome assembly GCF_021018805.1 of Prinia subflava. Lineage (NCBI taxonomy): Eukaryota > Metazoa > Chordata > Aves > Passeriformes > Cisticolidae > Prinia > Prinia subflava. The sequence continues at coordinate 30,589,618 of NC_086255.1, forward strand.
TCTCTGGCTTTCACCCCTTTGTTAGATCAGAAGTTCCAGTGGAGTTAAAGCTTGACTTTATTCCAAGTTGTGCTCTCTGCCTCGCTGGGGATGAGGGCTCTGTGCTGGATGGTGCCAGATGTGCCCTCCACAACGCCCTCCCAGAGACTCTGGGATTTCTTCTCCCAGCTCAGGGATTCCTCAGCCTGAATCCTGTCTGGCACACGGAGGATCTGACATTGCTTCAGGTTTCCCCAGCAGCAGGCACTGCACCCCGTGCTGGAGTGTTCCTGGGGAATAAGGGAATGCAGATTGCTGCCATCCTGACACTGCAGTGGGATGTTATGAACAGTTCCTTAACTTGGGACTGAACACAGATGGCTTCACGTGGAACTGGGCAAGAGTGGGTCAATCCTTTTTGGTTCTACTTCAACACAGAAATACAAAGGCCGCAAACCAATGTGATTTCCTTTGTAGCTTCATACTGACACATCAAAATAGCAAGAAATTGAGAACAAGGTGCCCAGAGCAGCTGTGGCTGCCCCTGGACCCCTAGAAATGTCCAAGGCCAGGTTGGATGGGGCCTGGAGCAGCCTGGGACAGTGGAAGGTGTCCCTGCCCATGGCAGGGGTGGCACTGGATGGGCTTTAAGGTCTCTTCCAACCCAAACCATTCTGGCATTCTATGATTTCACTGTATTTTTGGGGAAACCCTGGCCATGATTTGGTGCTATGGTACAGTAGTAATGGTTTATTTTTAGGGAACCTTTTTCTAATTTCCTTCACTAGCACATAAGGGCAGCCTTGCCCACCTGGAGGATGTGATTTTGAACCATTCATGTATTTTAATTCTGGGAGGAGAGGATATCCTGCTTCCTCGAACCCCTTCCCACACATGCCAGGACAGCCCTGTCTAATGAACTGAGACTGCTGTGGTTTCCCTGGAGCTTTACAGCAGTGAGGATGCACCTGCTTGCATCTTCTTACCAAAGATAATTGTTGCCTTCCAGTACCTGAAGAAAGATGGAGAGAGACTCTTTGCAAGGGTCTGGAGTGCCAGGAAAAGGGGCAATGGCTTCCCAATGCCAGAGGGCAGGATTAGATGGGCTACTGAGGAGGAATTGTTCCCTGGCAGGGTGGGCAGGCCCTGGCACAGGGTGCCCAGAGCAGCTGTGGCTGCCCCTGGATCCCTGGCAGTGCCCAAGGCCAGGCTGGACTTTGGGGCTTGGAGCAGCCTGGGACAGTGGAAGGTGTCCCTGCCCACGGCAGGGGGTGTTGGGACCCTTCCAGCCTGAACCTTTCTATGATTCTGTGATTATAATGAGCTAAATTCTCTCTTTCCAGTTTGTATAGGACTTTTGTGATTATGAGAAGCAATGATATCTTGCTTACACTGAAGTACGTTCTCATTGGGTGAGTGAAAATACATGTTTTAAATTTGCATTCATTATTATTCGCGTGTCACAACTCCGAGAACTTGTGCTGCATTTAAAGATGGAGGAAACATGAACATGGATTCCTTCCTCAACCTCAAACTACCTCCCTTTGGGTTTGCTAACAGAGAAATCAAAAGAAATACGAAATCACAGAAATACAGAATGATTTTGGTTAAAAAGGGGCCTTAAAAATCATCTAATTTCAACCCCCTGCCATGTGCAGGGAAATTGTTACCTCAGTAATGGAACATGAGAGTTTCTAGACATGTTCTAAGATGCTAAATGCAAATTTCAAAATATTAAATAAACAAAAGTTAATATTTTCCCATGTTCTTTGTTTTATTTGCAAGCAGTTAATTTGAAAAGCTATTCAAATGTGTTTATAAACCACAGACACAGAAGAGTTCCCAACTGAGTGAAATGATGCAAGGACAAAACTTTTATTGACTTTGGAGAACACAGAGACATTTGAATGGTTGCTATTGTGCTCACCCTTCATTTGTGTTTTAGCTTTGTAATTTAGTTACTGGTGAGGTGTAATCACTCTTGATGGATGTGTTCACAACTAAGTTGTAACAAAAGCTGCTGAGTGTGTTCTGGGAGCTGCTATTTATCCTTAGCTGTTATTAGCTGTAATACCAGTCAGAGATGTTCAGCTCCTCAGGCTTTTCTGTAGGAACAGAACTCTTATTAGTGTCAACTCTCCAAAAAGTCCACCTGATTCTGACAGCTGTTTCCTGTGGGAGAAGGGAGTGCAGGTGACCTCACCCCTGATTAGTGACAGCTGTGTTAATTAACAGTACAGCCTCACCCTGATGAGTCACAGCTGTATCCAATAAGGATGAGTGAGGGGAAAGAGGGGTTTGGCTGCTGAGGGGAGGATAACCATGGAGGAGGAACCTTGAGGAGTATGAAGGAGAGAATCATGAAGCAGGATCCTGGGGAGACAGAATCACTGCTGTGAGGTCAGTCTGGGGCTGTAGTTAGAGCCTGTTGGAACCTGCAGTCACAGTCTAGCTGGGTAAAAGCTGCAGTCACAGTCTGCACACTGATCCCTGCAGTCACTGATCCCTGCAGTCACAGCCTGCACACTGATCCCTGCACACTGATCCCTGCAGCTCTCTCCTCTTCACAGTGGTTTTCTTGTATTATGAGTTGGTTCAGCTGTAGTGTCAGGCACTCAAAAGTTATGAAAAGCCAGCCATGGTGTTACCTTTTAATTCAGCATCTCTGGGCACTGGGCAGAGACCTCAAATCCTGTGTCCAGTTCTGTCCCTCCTGGCCAGAGAGCCCTGGAGGGGCTGGAGCGTGTCCAGGGCAGGGAAGGGAGCTGGGGAAGGGGCTGGAGCCCCAGGAGAGGCTGAGGGAGCTGGGAAAGGGCTGAGCCTGGAGAAAAGGAGGCTCAGGGGGGACCTTGTGGCTCTGCACAGCTCCTGACAGGAGGGGACAGCCAGGGGGGGTCGGGCTGTGCTCCCAGGGAACAGGGACAGGACAAGGGCAAACGGCCTCAGGCTGGGCCAGGGGAGGCTCAGCTTGGATATTATGGAAAATTCCTTCAACAAAGGGATGGCCAGGCACTGGAAAGGCTCCCTGGGGAAGTAGTGGAGTCACCACACCTGGAATGCTCAAAAAATAAGTAGAAATGGGCTTGGGTTGGTGATCTTGGAGGGCTTTTCTAACCTCACTGGTTCTGAGATTGGGGTACCACCTTTAACTGCAGCTCTGAGCTCTCTGCCAGCTTTCTCATGTGCCTGGGGTAAGTGCACCTGAGTGTGTGTCAGGAAGGTTCCCAGCTGGTGTGTGGAATTCCCAAGGTGCCTGGAGAAGAGAACACCACAGAGGATTGGTGAAAGGGAAAGGCTGACCTGTGCTGGGGGCAGGTGAAGGAGGAGAATTCTCCTCTTCCCTGTTTGTGCTGCAGGCTCTGTGTGTGTTGCTGAGCAAGCCCCTTCTGCCAAAACAGCTTTTGTGGCCTTTCACTGTCTCATCTCCTGCACCCTCAGGCTTAATGTGGAGGAGTGCTGAGTGCCCAGAGCCACAAATGAAATCGATGGGCAGTGTGGTCACTCAGCATTCCTCAAATTAACGAGGAGTGGGATGGATATCTGGACATGGGGACAGCAGCAGGTTGTGCGTGCCAGCCTTTCATCTGTGAATGATTTGCAGCATGGCTGGTTTGGATTGTTTGTGTCTCTGTCGTGAACACAACTGGCAGTAAATGCAAATTAATTAATGTGTGTGAGATGCTCCTGGCTATAATTTCCTGCAATAACACGTGGAATTAATCTTTTCCATGTGCAGCAGATTGTGGGTGGTATTGAGGTATGGATCTATAGTGCACACAGTGTACATGTCACACTCATAGAGGTACAGATGGCCTGAGATGGACCAGCACATGAAGGAGCAGCACCTGCTTCCACTGGAATCAATAAAATTTCCATCCAGTTCAATACTCACAGGAGGTGACAGATTAGGAGAACTTAATTTGGGGCTTTGGGGAATGATATTCACAACTTTAATTGTATTCATATAAAATGCACATTGATCCTTGAACAAATTCTCAGTACAGCTGGCCATGGAAAAAGAAAAATCAGAACTTCGCAAATGCCTCTGCACATTCTTCCTGTGATTAACTGTTCTTTAAAAGAGAAGAGAAGGTAGGGATGTAATAGAAGTTATCGCCCTGTTTGCAATTATTCTGAGTAGTAAAACAGATTAAGTAGAGGCTTAAGGCATGAGCTTAGTGAATGTAGCCATACCTAAGCAAACAGTGGCAATTCTGCTCTTTCACTCTGAATTTTAAGATTAGGTAAATGGCAGAGTCATTTAAATTATGTGTAAATATTTGATCAATGGAGTCTTGACACTTGTGCTTGTAATTCCTACTCTCTTATTAAAATAATCCACCAAATTTTGAAGGAGGAATTAAATTTTTCTCTAATTAAAAGCATCACTTTTCAAATATGTTTGTGCACTGTGACAAAAGCTACTGAATTCTGCATTAGCACAGGAGCTCCTGAGCTCTCAGGTCTGTTGGTCTCCTGCATAAGCGAACAAGATTCTCTGCTAGAATCTCTGTGACTCATCTAATGGTGCTGGGGAGAATTACCTGGTCAGGGCAACACTTCGGGTGCTGAGCAGCATTGCCCTCATGCTTAACCTCCTTCTGCTTCCTTTCCTTCCTCTAGGAGTTAATTTGAATGTTTAAGAAGCATGAGGGAAGGGAAGTAGGAGAAGAGAGGTTTTCATTCACCTGTGTGCTTGCAAATGATGCTGAGGCATGAGCTGTGAGCTGATTTGCAGAGTGCACATTGCCATTCCAATATTTACAGTGCACCTGTAAAGCACCTGGGTGCCACAGGGGTTAAAATCCCTGCTCTCATCACTTTTGTATGGGAGAGAAACACAAGGAGGCTCCATCTGAATCAAAATGACTTTTGCTTTTGCCTTCCGAGAAGGTGAGGGAAGAACTTTCAACCTCAGGCTCAGCTGGGGGATTTAATCTGGATTTACTCTGGTGGAATTGAGGAGAAGGGGTCACCAGGTGGCTGAGCAAGTATAAGAACAACTGGCAGCTGAAGGGGATGGTCCTGCACCACCTGCAAGGTCTGCTCACCCCAGACCTGCTCAGCAGTGCCTTTGCTGCTTCTCTGACTCCTCAGTGATCCCCCTTGGCTTGTTAAAGATGAAGGAAATGCTGCCTTTTGCTGCCAGGTGGGTTTTCTGCTCATTTAGTGAGTTGAACTGGGTCAAGCAAGGTTGCTACAAGGTTAAGAGGAACTTGGAGAACTTTTGGTGGCAGGGCAGCCAACTGGGCAGAACTCATTTTCTGAGCCCTGCTGGGGTCATCATGTGAGCAGCTGTGGTGGGAACAGCAGCAGCAATGGGCTTGGGATTTGGGATCTCCAGGCAACCTCAGTCTTCTTGAGGTTTCATAGTAAAATAATTGTTCTTTGCGTCTTGTTCTTAGTGGAGGAGTTTGGCCTGTGCTACTGCATTGATCTGGGCTTAAGTTTATAACCTTTGGGGACAGAGGTAGGGGAAGTTTTAGTCTATGTGCAGTGTTATTCATAAATGTTGAAGTAAAAAATGAATAATGGCCAAGTCCCCGACTCCACAGGCTGCTGATCCTGCCTATTTCAGATTTTTGTTCGGATAGTTCGCAAAAAATCTCCCATTAAGCTGCAAAGCTCACCTATTCAGGAAGTGCTTACGCTTAAAGCAAATTAACAAGGAAGCTTGTGGGCCTCTATTGAAGTACACGAGGCTCTTTACAAGTCTCTCTTGTTTGTAAAGACAAATGTGCAAGGACAACTGCTGGAAGCCCAAACACCACTCCTGCTAACGAGCTGACTGTGCCAGCACCGGGACACAGTGAAGGTATCTCCCCTTGAGCCGCCGTAATTAATATTCACTTTTACTTCACGGAAATCACCCCACACCGGTATCCCCGGGCTGATCCCGCTCTCGGACTCCGCACGGAGCCCGGCGCGCCGCAGCTCCTCTGCGTTTCAGGGAAGTTTGCGGGTTTTGGTTTTTTCCCTCCCTAGCGAGCCAAACCTCCGCAGGCGCGGGGAGCGCGGGGGTGAGGAAGAGGAGGGGATGTCGGCCGGGCCGGGGAGGGCAGGAGGAGAGCGAGAAGGCAGGAGGGAGAGCAGCGGCCGCTGCCTGCGGCTGCAGTTCGCCGTCCCTCCGAGCCGCGGCGGGGGCACACTCCGCCCGCGTTTGGCGAGCGCGGCTCCGCGCCGCTCCCGAGCGGGGCAAGGCAGAGGTAGCCGGGCCCGCGGCGGAGGTGAGGACGCGGGGCACCGGGGGTGGGATGGGATGGGATGGGGGACCCTCACCGGAGCAGTGAGGCCGCCCGAGCTGCGGGAGCCCGCGCTGAGCGGGTGCGGGCGGCAGCGCAGCCCCTCGCCCCAAGCCACTCGCCCCGGTGGCTCCCGGCCGCAGCTTGGGGCCACCTCAGTGATGCTCTCTGAGCCCTGGGGGCTGCTCCGTGGCGCAAGGGAGATGCACTCGAATTCTGGCTGCTTGGCAGCATCCTGCTCCCCTGGGATCAAACTCTGCGCTCCTTGTCTGAGATCCCGAGTGCCAGAGCTCCTCGGGACTCTGCAAATCCGGCGCGAGTCCTCCTGAAGGCTGGGCTTGGTTGTTAATTCCAAAGGGATTAGCGGGGTCCTCTGAAAATATCTGGGGAAGAACAGATTTTACTCAGCTTCCGTGCAAAAAATTTGTGGTTTCTAAGTCTACATTGACGCTTGGATCTGGGATATTGAGACACTCGAGATTTACATGGTCGCCCTCACGTGAAAGGTCAGGAGCGATTATTTTCCTTTTTAAAAGGTTTTACAGACAGGTGCTGGTGGTTTCGTTGATGGAGTTGCCCGCAGAAGTGTGAGGGAGGAGCACAGGTAAACCCAATAAAGGGTTTGAAGGCAAGAAGGGAGGGGAGTCTGGCGTAATTAAACGGGCAGATTGGCATTTTGTATTCGCTTAGCCAAGGAAGAACTCTCTTCCAGGAGAGAGCCTGTCCTGCCCCGGGCTGGAGATGAGTGGAGGGAGTAGGGTGAAGAGGTGAACATTTCCTTTTTGAAACCACCAGCGCTTTAGCTGCCGCTCACTTGTGAGGGGTCCTTCCCTTGTACCGGCCATAGACGGCTGGATGAACGCGGAGTTCGTTTTTCGGAAATGAGGGTTTGTGCTGCCGTGGGGTGACAGCCGGGGGTTTTCCCCCTCGGGGTCTCTGGTGCTGCAGCAGTGAGTGCGACTGGCCCGGGTTGGTACGGGATGCTCTCGGGGAGCAGCGGGAGCCGGCGGCGGGGCTGACCCGGCGCACACGGGCGGCCAACAGGTCCCCGCGGTGTTGATTCGCCACCTGGAACTTGGCACGCCGGATTCGGGCGGGTGGCAGCCGAGACGCTCAGCCTCCGAGGAAACAGGCCTACAGGTGGCATTTGGGGATCAGGCATCGGCAGCGAGCACAGCCTCGGCAGCGGGCGCGCTCCGGTCCGGAGTTGGGCTCAGTAAGTGCCGAGAGCGTCTTTGCCGGCGGTTCCTTCCCCGGCGCCGCGGAGCATCTCCGGCTGGGCGGGGGGCGCGGGGTGGGAGCGTAGCGCAGCCGCGGAGGGAGGGAGGGAAGGGAAGGAGCGCGCCCCGAGCCCCTGGCCCGCTCTGGCCGTGCCCATGGCCGGGGGACAAGACGGGCGGTGGGGCTGCCGGGGAGTTGGGTGCGCTATCCCGGAGGAGGACCGGCTGCCGAGGCAGGGATGCCCGGAGCCCTGGCGAGCGCTCGCTGCCTTCTTTCTCCCCCCATCTCCTCCTCCCTCCCTTTTTTTTTTTTTTTTTTTTTTCCTCCCTTTCGCCGATGCGGGAGGCGGGCGCGATCGGCGGCTCCGCAGCGCAGCAGCGCTTTCCCCGCGCCGGGAGCCGCGGCCGCGCCGGGGGGGCAGCGGCGGCCCCGCTCCCGCTCCCCCGCCCTGCGCAGGCACCGCCGCAGCCGCGCCGGCCCCGGCGGGCGGAGCGGAGCCGCCGCTGCCCGCACGGACCCCGTGGGCCTCGCTGCCACGGGGCGGCGGCCCCCGGCCCGTCCCGCTGCCCGCGGCGGCCGAAAGTTTCCCGGAGGAAAGGGGGTAAGTCGGGGGCGACGGAGGGATGCGCGGGTGTGGGTGGGGGGGATGCCGGACCTGCCCTGCCGCGGCTCCTCCTGCCTCAGCCCGGAGGCTCCCACCTTGCCGGGGCGAGGGCAGGGCTCCGGGAGAGCCTCCTCCGGCGAGGACGAACACCCATCCCTTCCTCCCCTTCCCCATCGGTCGCTGTCGCCAAGCGGAGGAGAGACGGTGACCTCAACTATCGAGGTGTCGCTTTGAGACGCAGGGTTAATTTGCGAGGGCCAGTAGTGACAGAAATGCAGCGCTCGGTCTTTAATATCTGCATATGGTAATGGGTAAAATAAAGGAACCCGTTAGTATTCCGCTCCTGTAATACTTGGCGCGGGAGAGGCTGCTGCTCCAGCTCATTTCCGAGCCGCTCTGGGGGAAGCGGAGCGGTGCTGGGTGCCTTCCCTGCTGCCTTTTCCCGAGTGCCTCAGCCCTCCGGGCTCCGGGGGAGTCCTGCGGGGGGGAGCCGGGCAGCTCCTCGGCTTGCAGCCGCAAAGCTGCGGAGAGACACCTTCCTGGGCTCGGGAGTGGGATTGGGGCAGGATCCAGCAGGGTAACCCCGGTGCCGGCTCCTGGTGGGTGAGGAGGCTCTGCTGCCCACCTTTCACACACCCCGGTGGTTTTATCCATCCCTGTGCTGGTGCGAGCCCTGCGTTTGAAGTGTTGTGCCAACTCGGGGGCTGTGCGGTGAGGTCAGCCGTGGGGGCTGGAGCCTGAGCAGTGATTTTACCCTGGGAACAGCGAGACAGAGGTGTGGGTGGTGTCACCTGGGGGCACACGCCGGGAGAGGCAGGTGCCGGCTCTCCAGCCCCTCTGCGCCTCTCGGCAGTGGCCATTAATGACGATCGGATGTTAATTCGGAGGGAGGGGGTGTGGTAGCCGGAGGGGTTTTTGGATGTGAATCAATTGACTCATTCGGGCCCCGCGGAGGTGTGGGGGGAAGCCCCTGTGGGTGCCAGGCGGGTAGCTCCCACTCCCATCATCGAAAGTTAAGGTGGAAACATTTCCGTGTCTGTTCCCACCCACCCCCCGACGGGAGGAGGTTCGTGACATATAAATTTCTCAGACTGCTCTTTGGGCTGTCTGCGTGTTAAGCAAATACGTTTCTCACTTCGACTGAGAACTTGCTCTCTGATGAGTGGAAACTGGGGAAAAAAGAGACGTTTAAAAATAAATTCAAGACTGTAGAGCTGGAGTGGCAAAGCAAATGTTCTCGAGATCCCACGTAACAAGCTGGGGATGAATGCAAACTGTTCCTGCCGTGTAACTTTTCCAAATTCAGTTCTCCCCGAAAGATGCGATCTCCTCCTGCCTCCCAGCAGAGCCCGGTCTGCACGGAGCACAGAGCGGGTGTGGGGATGCTTTTCCCAGCGCCCTGAAGGGGCACAGGGAGCCGGCACTGCCGCAGGAGCCACAGCCTCCTCACGCATAACCCGGCACCTGCAGCAGCGGCAGGGGAGCCCAGCCTGACTGAACTTTCCGGTGTGCCAAAGCTGTGTGAGATTTGAGGCAGATTACTCCCAAATCGGGGAATACTGGCTCTCCCCTCTTGCTTCAGGTGCTGTGGATGTGGCAGGCCCCCTCATGTCACCCCCTGTGACTGTGGGTGACACGTGCTTTGTTTTCAAGGGATTGACTGCACACAGGTAAAGGGACACTCAAATCAGGCTTGCTCGTGTTTTCAGTCCAAGTTTTGTGTGCAGCCTTTCACATCCTGCTTTTTCTGTTACTTCCCAATGACAACATATCTGGAAAAGTGGAAGAGTATCTAATTCCTCTGGCAAGATGGGAATGGTTGGTAGAGCAGCCTGCTAAAAGTGAGTGCTAGTTCAGAGTGCTTTTTGCAGGTGAAGATGTTCAGGCAGCTTTTTGATGCCATGGTTATCACTCATTCCTCCCCCAATGATGCATCCTGTCAGCTATCAGCTGTGTAAATGAACTTCTCAGACCTGGGCTCTGATTTTCTGTGCAGAAATGGGAGCCTGGAGCACAAAGTGTTGAGTTGCTGCTGTGTATCTGTGGTATAGATGTGTGGCATAGCTTGGTGGCTGTTTGGGACAGCTCCACTGAAGTGCTGGGTGGGCATCTGCTGCAGACTGGGGCCTTGTGCTTCAGAAGCTGCTACAGGACTGATTTGGGGATGTAGAGCTTTGCCAGGGCTGACAGAAGGGTATGGATATTACACAGGAGTTAGAACCTGGCTTGAGTTCTTTTCCCTCAGTTTACAAAATAAACTTCCATAAGTTCCTCATGTATTGCTACCGGCCCCTGGACACTCCAGGAACCACATTTTTACTTATTGGGACACATCCTTAAGTGGTCTCCCTTGTTTTTGCCTCCTTTCCTTTTTCCCATGCCTTAGCAGCCTGAAATCCATGGAGGTTCACCCCTGAACCCTGGGATTTAAGTACTTTGTTAACAGCTTCAAATGAGGGACATGGGTTGTTAAAACTCTGTTCATGGTTAGCAAGCAGGTGAAGGAAATTAAACTAGTAGCTTTTCACTTTTTCTTTCATGGGTTTAGTAAACTTCTGGTAGCAATTAGGCCTCAGAGCCTCAGTCAAAATGCTCTTAAACACAGGAAAATAATGTGAACAGTAGCTTTCTGGTTTTTTTTTTGTTTTGTTTTGTTTTTTGGTGGTTTTTTTTGGTTTTTTGGGGTTTTTTTTGTTTTGTTTTGTTTTGTTTTTACATTTGTGTCTGCATATGGGCCTCTGTCCAGCCAAGCAGCAAAATCTGAAAACAGGGAAGTAAAATCTGGTCTTAGTTCAGTTTTAACAGCATTTCTGGTATAAAACCATTGGTTTGGCAAAGAGAACCTTCTTAGCCATGAAGGTTGTTTTTGGATCCTCTTCATCCAAGCTTTGAAGTAAACTTAACAGACTTCTGGCAAAATGAAGCATTGGGTTTTTTTGTGTGTGAACCAGCTGTTTTTCTCTTGAACTCAGAGTGCACAGACTAAAACTAAAACTGTTCTGTTAGCCAATTATTATTTACTTCTTATACTTAGAACATGCAGAGGGATAACTGAAGAGTGGAAGCTCAAAATCTGGATCAAGCCGAAATGCTGCTTGAGAATTAAACCTGAATTTGCTTGTTCTGTCCTATTAAAGGTTTATGAATTCAGTGTCTGAACCACAGAAAACAGTTGTTAAAGTGGCAAGGATTATTGCTTAAAATCCTGCAATCAGAGCTTGCTGTTTTAATTAAAAATAACTAATCAACTGATTGATGAAGGGAAAAAAAAGTGCCTTGCAGGTATGTATTAATTTTGCTGCTACCAGAGGATTCTATGTGAGGCATTTGTTGATGTGAAGTCTTTTGGGGGAAGAGACACTGAGTGCCTAAAAAGCTTGTGCAAGCACAGCAGAGCAGGCTTCTGGGAGAGAGGAGATGCTCCTGCAGCTTTGCACGCTTAGGTGATTTATTACAGGAGACTTGACAATCAGTACTAACTCAGCAGAAGTGGGAAGTGGTTTGTTTTTGGCAGTTCAGGCAGTGGGTGTGACCCCCTGGCAGTGGCTTGGGGTGCTCCTGAGGATGTCAGGCTGTTCTTGGGCCACTGTGTATCTGGCTGGACTTTTATCAAGCTGTAGCTCCAAAGAAGGTAGAACAAGTAATTCTGGTGGCTGCTGACAAACCCCTGAAGGAAGAGCCAAACTCACTGAAAAGAGTGGCTGCTTTGTACATATAAATCCACTGATCTGAACACCTTACAACCCCTCCATGTGCCCAAAACACACAGCTTTGTGTGTGAGAGGGAGAAGGGCGTTCTCCCCGGGTTCACTTGGGAAGGGGCAGCCAGCAGGGAGAAGGGTGATCCACAGCTGGGGTGGGGCTGCAGCTGCCTTGCATCCCTGTGCATTCCCCTGTTGGCAGGAATTGGACCTTGGCAGTGTGATTGCCCTCAATCCTTGGTTAATCCCAGAATCCCAAAATGGTCTGGGTTGGAGGAGACCTTAAAGCCCATCCAGTCCCACCTTGTGCTGTGGACAGGGATGTCTTCCACTATCCCACATTGCTCCAAGCCCTGTCCAACCTGGCATTGGATGCTTCCAGGGATCCAGGGGCAACCACAAAATGTGAAGGAGCTACCTCAGAGGTTCCAGGGTGCAGCAAACCCCAGCACTGCTGAACTGGGACGAGCAAGGGAGCTCCTCTGCTCTGTGCCTGTGTGGGAAAGGCAGGGGAAGGTGTTAATTGTTTGTTTGTTTGGGCTGCACCGGAGGAACTTTGCTGGGAAGCTCCTGCAGGGACTGTGGAGAGCAATTAGAGGCCCAAAGAGATGAGTGGTGGACCTCAATTAGGAAGCTGCAGTGACAGCAGAGCTGTGATGAGCCAGGTGCCATCAGCTCTCCCACCCTTTGGATGAAACCCTTGCCTGAGCTGGGCTGGTTTATACTGGGAATAACCACTGGGAAATAACGCTCCAGCAGGAATTTGCATCGATGGCATCAAGATTGCAATCTTAGCCTGAAGGTGGACAGAGGAATCCTGGGCTTTCTCCCAGTTTCCCTTGGAACTTCAAACAGACCCAGCCTGCCTGTCCTGGATGTTTGCCTGAGGAAGGGCCATGGACTGCTGTCCTTCTCCATCCTGTGTTGTCTGTCATCAAACAGTGCCCTGCAACACAGAAAAAGGCACTTCTGGTTCAAATAAATTCCCTGGAATAGTGCAGCCTGAAGGGCAAGGAAAAAAGAGCAACAGAAGGAGGTTCAAAGAGAAGAGCCACAAAGGCTGCAGCTGTTTTCTGTCACTGAAATGCGCCCTTATTTTTTTTTTTTTTAATTTAGTTCATACGCTTCATTTTCTAACCTCAACAAACCATTTGAGGTATTGAGAGAAGTGAGGTAAAAAGGCAAAGCTGACTGATTAAAGCTGGTGGAAGGATTTCTGGGAGTTGTTTGGGAAAGATACAAGGAGAAAAATATTCCTGGTAAAGGATTTTGAGGAGCCATCTTAGTAAGAGTAGTGAGTCCTTTCTAAAGTAAAGATTATTGCTTAAGAACCAAAATGCTGCTCTGGTTGAAGTGATTTAATTAGTGGGGGACAAACATACAACCACTACTTTTACTAGTGCTTGTTATTAATTTGGTGGTTGGGCAGTCAGATTTGGATAAGCATTTGTGCCTAAAATAGCTTTTTTTTCTAGAAGTACACATTAGCACACATTTTTACTTAAAACCAACCCAAATAATTCTGTATTTAATGGTTTAGGACCCAGGTTGTAAGAAGGAAAGTGTAAATAGCAGTGCCTGAGGGTCTGGGAGGGCTGTGTGATAAGGGTTGGTGCTATGCTATGTCCATTTTCCAGACTTGATGTTGTAACTGGGGAACCTTCCTGCACAGCCTGGGTGTTGCATTCACTTCGTTCATGTGCTGATTGCTGTGTTTACTTCATTCACGTGGTTTCTTCTTACGTATTTTAAACAGCTAAAAATACTCCTTTGTTTCCAATTGAAATTCTGGTTCAGTGTCCAGCCATTGGAGGGTTTGAGTGAGTTTTCTTTTGGGTGAGATATACAACTGCAATCTGTTGCATTTCATGTGGTGCTTTTGACAAAAACATGGATACTAATGTCAGTGTGAAGAGTAATTTGAATGGCTGACTGCAACATTTTCAGTCTCCCCCTCTGCATCTGGAGAGGCAGTGCTCCTGTCTCAATGGGTGCTGTCTTCCACTGGGCACTTCCATGGCTGATTTTGGCAACAGGGAGAGAACTCCTGTGATCTGATGGTCTGGGCGTGCTGGGAGCTATCCCATGGGAATGCTCCCTATGGGTGTTGTCACCTCTGTGCCATCTCCTAGCACCATGTGAGTGTAACTCCAGGTTTCTCTGGTATCCATGTTATGGGAAACAGCATAATTCATGGCCAACAGTTCTGCTGAGCTATCAGGGTATTCCTTGGCCTAGCAGCCCCAGACATTGCTGGGATGACATCAGGCAGCTCTGTGCTCCCTCCTTACAGACCTTGGTGTGAACCTGGCTTCTCTGCAGGGCTGTCTCCCCTTCCCCTGCTCCCATCACAGGAGCTTTCAACCTTCAGGGATGGATTTTGCAGCACTGGGCAGGTGGTGCTTGGATTATGGGTTGGAAGTGGGCTTGGCAGGGCTGGATTTTGATCTTGGAGGTCTTTTCCAACCAGGATTCTGTGATGATGATTACTGTCATGGTTGTGGAGAAAAGGAATCTTCTTCTGGAAAGAGAAATCCATTATGGTCTTTTGGGGGTAGGAGAAAAGGCAAACATTGTTGATGTGGTTCTGATTGAGCTTTTGTTAAACTGTGTTTTTGAGTGTTTCCTCTAAACAACAAATATTTGGGTGTGGCTGCACTCCAGTTCTTTAGCACTATGGTAGATCCTTATTCCCAAGATTCTCCCCTGAACAGAACTGTGCTTCACCAAGCAAACTGAATTCATGGATTATGAACTTCTTTGGGGTTTTTCTTCCAGTTTTTACACTTGGGTAATATCCAAGCTTGAAATAACTTGGGAACTTTTGATTTCTGGTGGTGTGTTCAACAACACAGAATAACTTGTAGCTTTTTTCTTTGCTTTTGTCTGCAAACAGAGATTGCAAGTTTGAGGAAACTGTGAGGCAGCACAGTGGAAATAATTAGAATATGGTGTATTTAATTTAACTTGTTGCATCTAGAATGAGTGCAAACTAGAAATGAAACCCACACGCTAATGGAATTAGGTTGTGACACTTTAGTGCCATGTGTATGACAAGGAAAAATGAACAACTTGATGCAGAAATAGATTGCCATTGAATTTTTATTTTTTTCATTTCCTGTCAAAGAAAGGGGAGGGAGATAGATGTGTGAGCACAAGATAAATTCAAAGAAGCACTGACTGGTTTCTGAATCCATTTAGCTTATGGGGCTTCAAGTTATTTAACATTCTCAAATAGGATCTTTAAATCTCTCAAGAGCAGTCTGAACTCTGTTACTCAGATGTCCACTAGAACAAATTTGTTCATAATAATGAAATTGCTGCAGTTTTGATAGTCAAGGAGCTTTCCAGGACTCTCATTTTACTAAAGTTGCAGGACTTTTTCCTTTTTAGATGCCCAAATCAATCATAGAGCAGATGATAATTTTATTCAGCAGCCTTCCTTTACTACTTTTTCACAATTTTTTTTTTACTTTCTGAGAGCAATGTCTTTCATTGGAATAAAACTTGGAGTTTAGAAAAAAATAAATCTTTTAGCATTTAATGTGAAACAAGGTTATTTGCATAAGTCCTTGTACCTGAGGAAGATCTGGATAAATGCACCCAGTGAATTTCAGATGGTTTTGGTTTTTAAGGATGTTCAGCCTACAATAAAATAGAATTCATGACTGGTGAACCATGGGGCTTATAAAATTCACTTTGTATTTTGAAAAACTCCAGGGAATGAGATACTGTGAAAACAGTTGGAGTGCACAGGCCCCAGGAGTTCCCCAGCAGCCTCTGTGGTGTCCTTGTGCCTGGCAGCCCTCTCGGAAGCAGAGGAGGTTCAGGGGAAAGGCTCCTGGTGGATGGTGTTCCTCCCTTCTGCTGTTGCTCTGGGTTTATCCAGAGGTTTGTGTGGATGAGGGAAATTCAGCAATATGGCAGCTACAGCAGGACAGGAAAGCTGGCCTTATTGAAGAGAAAGGACAGAGGATTACTGAAATCCCTTAAAAACACTATTTTTTTGGGGGTGGGGAGGGGGTGTTACAATGATTTCCCTTAGAGTCTTTACAATATTCTTATTCTAATATCTTTGAAGGCAGATTACCAAAGGAAAAAAAAATCTTCCAACTACTAAGGGAGTCTCAAACTAAAGGGATTAATCCATCAGAAATATGGATGTTATGTCCTCTTGCCCTCCCACAATTTTCAGGATGGTGACAAGTTTATGACTTGGGCTGCCAGCCACAGAGGATGTCATTGAGGGCATGAAATTCCAAGTTCTTTCCAAGGGTATCCTTGTATAACTCCTGTGGAAGAAATGAGCAGGTTGTTTTGGTGGCACAACAGGTAACTGTGATGCCAAGGCTACTGCAAAATGAACTCATTTTTTTGAGCCATGCACATGTGATAGAAGTTGGGGCTTCTTGGATTGAAAGGGATCAGTTCAGGGAGATTATTGGACTGGTTTGAAAATAATTCTGAACTGAAGTGAGCCTGGTTTTGGTTGTGCCAGAGTTAGTCCCTGTGTGCTGAGAAGAGGTGGTGGTTTGGTGGGGATGTGTACAGCTGAAGAGAAAGTGTCATGTAGCTGGAAAATTTTTCTAATCCTCATTTTGCATTGAGTAACCTGAATGTTGCTGTAGAATTATTCTGTCTGTGTGCTTTAGAGTGAAGCAAGTCTTTAATTTGATGTTAAAACCAACAGCTACAGTTCATGGAATCCCAGAATGGTTTGGGTTGGAAGGGAGCTCAAAACCCACCCCACCCATGGACACCTTCCACTGTCCCAGGCTGCTCCAAGCCCCAAAGTCCAGCCTGGCCTTGGACACTGCCAGGGATCCAGGGGCAGCCACAGCTGCTCTGGGCACCCTGTGCCAGGGCCTGCCCACCCTGCCAGGGAACAATTCCTGCCCAATATCCCATCTAATGTAACGTCCTGCTCCTGTCTCTGTGCCCAGGTATCTCTTTCCCCATGTCAGTAACATCCTCACCTTGCTGCTGGAATACTGAAGGTGTTCTGGGAGATGTCCATGGTCCTGAAGTGGCAGAACTTTGCTCACTCAGCAGGGAGAGAGCCCCCGAGACAGGAACATCTCCCTGCCTAAGGTTCACCAAGAAATGTGTCCTCAGTAGGACTGTACAGTCTTGCATAAAACAGTTCCTTCCCAAGACAAAAACTTTGGTGGTTGGTTCACTGCAATTATCTGTGTCCCTATAACATCTGCTGGAATTCTGCTTTTTGGTATTTAGTGGGAAACCACCTTCTCTCCTGATACAGGTGAATGTGTGCACATGCTCCAGGTCTGTCTAAGCAGAGGAACATTTATTTGTAATGCAGTAGAAATGGATATTTTTTGATTAAGTGCAGTGGTAGAAAAGGCACACATAGGTTTTAATTTTAAGACTGATGTAGATTTATCTTGTCAACCAACATTTGTTTGCGGTTCTTGTACTGCTGTATATGATCTTTTAGCAAAATCACTTGCAGCTTAATATTACATGGGAAATTAAGAATAATGAAATCCATCACTGAGGTCCTGTTGTGAGCAGACAGGCTGAAACTCTTGTTAATGTGCTGGTTTACTCACAGAAACGCTCTTTCCCTTTCACTCAGTCTCCTGATCAAATTTTAACAGGAGGTTTGACATTTACATGACATTCACATCTGTAGGAACACTGTTTCCTTTCCCCCACTGCTCCGTTTTCTCGGAGTTAACATTCTGCTGGAAGCACTGAGAGGGATTGGAGAAGGGAGCCAGCAAGAAAAGATCACTGTAATAAATTGGTTGTGTTCTCCAGGCTGGCTACAACTATTTCAGCCTTCTGCAGGGGTGGGGAAAAGGCTTTAACCCACAAACTGGTGGCAATTTTTGTGGCATTTTCCAACAGATTGCCTGGTCATGGACCCCTTGTTGCTTTTAGCAGAAGAAATCGTGCAGCGTCAGGAATAACATGGTGCTTGCTGGTGGTATGGGTTTGGATGAGGCTGTGGGGCTCGAGAATGTGAGAAGGAGCTGGAAACCTGGGATGAGGCTGTAAAACCCCTCAGGGAAGGATGACCTCGGGCAAAGGATCCCTTCTGACCTGACTGGAAACCTTGGAAAGGGGCAGTGTGTTGCTCACAGTGTTGAGGAACAGTGGGAGCTCCAACAGTGCTTCCCATTTTACCTGGTTTTACAGCTATATCCACTCGTGAGTACCTAAATGCTCTCCAGAGCCTCCTAAAAGCCATGGAGCCACTTTCAGCTTTGGTTCTGCTCAATTCAGAACTGATAGAGGGCTGTGTGTTCCATGGGCATGCAGGAGGGGATTGGTTTTCATGGGAAATGAGGGTGTTCCTGTGCTGAAGAGGTTCTGTTGCATGCAAAGGGGGAAGGACATGGAAACAGGGAGGTTTGGATATGAAATCTGAAGCAGGCAGTGAAGGAGTGCAGCTGCCCTGAGCACGACCAATACCAGGCTCAGAAGGATTAATGTACATTGCCATATAAAATAAAGCTTTATTTTCAGATGTTTCTATTTCCCCAATCTGATGGCCACAGCCTTTCTGGGGAGCTGTGTGCCAGCCTTGCCCTGCTGTTTTTTAATAACTGTGTATATGTTTCAATCTTGTTTTTAATTCTATCACAACAATATCATGTCTGCCAGGTGGGTTTAAAGGTTGAATTAGCAACATCTCTACTCTAAAAAAAATGCATCCAAATAGACCCATCCTTATATAATTTCAGGCAGGCCATGAACTTGGAATTTTGTTAAGAACACAAAGTGAGCTTTGCTGGTAGGTCTCAAGATGGGCAATCAGTTCTTCCTTTCTTCCTCCTTTTTCAGTCCCATTGCACCACGTAGCAAGTGTGTTGTAAAGTTGCTGTTACGTTTTCTTTCCACAGAAAGTAAAAAAAAACACCTTTGTCTACTTGGAAGTGTCAGAGCTGCAAAGATTTGGCTGCATTGTACAATGGTGCTGATTGGGAGGTGGTGAAGCACAGCTAATGAATTTTGGACTCTGAAATCAGTTATAATGAGGGACTCAGAACCTGGAAAATTATTTTTGAGACCTGTTAGAAACAAAGCCAGCGCTTCTCACCTGCAAGGCTGGCTGTTGACTCCAAGGCAGGCAGGCATGTCTAATGGCAAAAGATTGGTCATTAGAATTTAATCTGCTGGGATTGATGCGCATCCTGGCTCCTTTGGAAATGGATGGAATTAGGGAGCAGGAGGTAAAAACTGGATCGTCTCTCTTCAAATATGTTCTTAGGTAGTGGTCCAAAGTCTTGTTCCCCATGTTGTGTGCCATCCCTGCTTTTCCCTGTTGTTGTATCAGCTTTTCCAAAGAGTTGCATTGCTCTTTCAAACAAAGCAGGCTTTAGCTTCTTGTTTTGCTTTCATATAAACACCTGAATTTTTTCTTGGCCTTAAAAAAGGAAAAAATTAAACAGAAAAAAAGAAAACCAAGACCTTCTGCCGTTTCTGCCGTTTTTTGCCACAAGATTGTAAGAAAGAAAATGTAGAACATTGGCCCAAGACAGCAGAACCCTTGGCAGGGTCTTTCCAAAAGGTCACTTATCACCCAGCCTGATGTCCTGGGTTCCTCTGAAGGCGCTTCTGGTGGCTCTGCTCTGATCACCTGTGCCCTGCTCCTTGTCGAGCTCTGAGTGGTCATTTAGAAAATCGTTTCCTTCAAGTGCTCAGATAAACAAGTGGCTTTGTTGTTAAAATTCTCATGAGAATTCAGTGCTTGAGGGGACCATTGAGCCTGCCCGGCTGAACATTCCCTCTCACAAAACAAAGCGTGTCATGGGTAATATTCCCTCTTCTCAGCCAAAGGCTGATTGCTCAAATTACTCTGCCTATCTCTTACAATTTATGCTTATTTAAGACCCATATTTTCGTGTTTGTTATTGCGCCATCATTGTCCTTTTGCTGAAGTAGTTTTCTGCCCTCTTTGGTGTCCCCTGCTTCCACATGTTCTGGAGAAAGGGATTATGTTGGGGGTTTTTTTGCCTGTGGTTTCCCAGAGTGAGCACCCACTCTGTTGTGAGACTTGCTTTGCTCCCTGCATCGTCAAAAGGTGTGACCTGAGGTTTCATCTGGGGCTGGAGGATTTTCTGCATTTAAGGTTAAATAAAAATTAAAGTTAAAAAAGCCCCTTGGTGTTTTGGAGCTCTGTGGGCAGTATGCAAATGTGCTATTCCCAAGAATTAAACCAAACAATTTCCCCTAACAATTGTAGTGAGGAAAGTGTGGCTTCTGAGGGTTGGGGGAGCGTTGTCAGAGGACAGTTCAGCAGGAGAGAATGGATTCAAACTGAAACAGAGTGGGTGTAGATCAGATATTGGTAGGAAGTTCTTCCAGTTCCTCACCACCCACACAGGGTGCCCAGAGCAGCTGTGGCTGCCCCTGGATCCCTGGCAGTGCCCAAGGCCAGGCTGGACTTTGGGGCTTGGAGCAGCCTGGGACAGTGGAAGGTGTCCCTGCCTATGGCAGGGGGTGGCACTGGGTGGGATTTAAGGTCCCTCCCAACCCAAATCACTCCATGATTCCAAAGTGCTGCTTAGGGAACTGCTTAGAAGAGTTGATATCTTCCCTTCCCTCTCTCAACAAACAGCCCATGCAGAGTAGGCATTTCATGGAACATCTGGGCAATTCTCCTGTCCCCAGCCACCCCAATCTGCGTGTCCCTCCTTGGATAAAAGAGGTAGGACCAGCTGTACTGCAGCCTTGCCTGGTTCAGGGCACTTTAAAT
Source organism: Prinia subflava (assembly GCF_021018805.1). Taxonomy (NCBI): domain Eukaryota; kingdom Metazoa; phylum Chordata; class Aves; order Passeriformes; family Cisticolidae; genus Prinia; species Prinia subflava. The sequence goes on from NC_086255.1 coordinate 30,610,093, forward strand.
GTTTTTGAATGGAGCAGAGCCTGAGCTGGCAGTGTGACCTGTGCACTCAGTCCAGCTGTGCCAGTGTCCCATCATAATTCTGTGGGATTTGCTGCTGTGGGCACAGGTCCATCTCTGCTGGGCTCGTGGGAGAGTTTCCAGGGCATGTCTGGTTCTGAGCAGGCTTGGCTGTGCTGGCTGTGGTGCCACGAGTGCACGGGCCAGCGCTGGAAACCCTCTCCTGGTTTGTGGTCACGTGCAGTGTTATTTAGAAATATTCTGCTGAGCTCTCAGCAAGGCAGGCTGGGTCCCTCGTGGCCGGGGCTGACACCTGCTCCCATCTGAATCAGCCTTTACAGAGGCAGCCCCTGGCACTGTGCCTTTTTTTCCTGGTGCTCTCCTGCAGGATCCTGCTGGCTTTGCTTGAGCACACAGAGCCAGCTGGGGTGGAGTGTGGGTCATGAGCTTTTCTGGAACCTCAAACACCCAGAGGCAGGCACAGCTTGGAAGCTCTAGAGGAACAAGCTCAGGTATGACTCTTTCTTTGGGTGGACATGTACCCACTACTCTGCCCAGGGTGTTTCTGCAGGCTGGGGGAGCTGTGCTGGAGCCTTCCCCCAGCCTTATTCCATTGCATTTCCATTCCCTTTCCCCTCACATCAGTCCTTCAAGTTCAATTTCTCTGGAATATGTTCCCCTTAGGATGTTGTACTGAATACATCGCCACAGTTCCAATGAGGGGGAGAAACATCACATCAGCTTTATTTATTGCTGCCTCAGTGGGAATATTTTGAGAAGCTGTTGTATTTGCGGGATGCCTGTGGGTCTTGGGCACTGAACTCCTCTCACGTTTGCCGGTTCTTCACTGACCTGGGCATCCTTTAGTGTGGTTTTTCCTTCCAAAACTCTGTGTGCATGGGATTCAGACATACAAACATAGTCACTCTGAATTTTTTTCACCTTTTTTTTTCCCCAACTAAGAACCTGTATTTCCTATACTGTGACCAATTATATCATTCCTGTCTTGAAACATTTAAATGCCCTGAAGCAGCAGAAGATGCAATGGGAATGGTGGAGGCTTCTGAAGACACTGCCAGTTTGGCTTGCTGCTGTTAACACCTTGAATTTGTTCAGTTTCTCTTTCCTTGAGTGTTTGCCCTCATTGCCAACTGTGTACCCTCAATTTCTGGTTTATGAAGTGTACATACGTAGTAAGGTTTTCCCTCAGTTTTTTGGGAATTCTTTGCTTTTAAGACCCTGCTTTTCCCTCTTCTGCCACATGGCTCCATTCCTCCTCTGGTGGGAATGTATGGTAGAATAAGGGAAAGATAGCTCTGTGTGTGCTGCTCTTCACCTTTAACAGTTCATTTTCTCCAACCTCAGCCTTCTGCTGCAGGCCATGGTGACACCCTTCCCCTCATAACTAGGAGGAGGGGATGGAAGCAAATGTCTCCGAGTGGTAACACCACAGAAGTGTAGGAGTGTTTTGGTACGTGTTCCTCGCCCTAGACTATTCTATGGCTATCACCACGAATTTTAATTTTGCTCCAGAGGATTGTGTCCAATGGGAGAAGGAGGAATTGAAGTTTTAAAAGCAAGCGTACATGAAAATAACTTTTGCTTCCCTCATTGTACTGGGAGCTTTCTATGGAGAACAGTGCTGGTAGCTCAACAATTTTGGGGAAAATCTGAATTTAAAAAGCTCTTCCCTGACGGCTGTGTCCAAATGCAGGCTTTCCTCTGGCTTATTCCCAGGATGGCAATTCCATCCTGGAAAATAGGACAGATTGAGGAATGCAGGAGCCACAGATCCCTCTTCTTTAAATTACATTACCAGTTAGCAGCAGGGTTACCTGCACGCTTCTCAGCTTTTTCTCAGTTATTGCTTCCAAGAGCTGAGCATTTTTACAGTCTTTTAATTTTCTCCGTATTTTTAAAACCCCGAAGAAGCAGCGATCAGGAGGACCATTAACACCTCAGCTATGGACTAATGAGGAGCACTAGTTGTGTGCTGGAGGTATCGATTTGCTCAGCTCCAGTTGTGTTTCTCCCTCGAATTCTTTGTGTCCTCCCTTCAGCGGTGCTGGCTGTTTACTCACAGAACATCCGAGTGAGGAGAAGATGAACTGCCGGGATTCTGCTGCTCAGGCATTGATGCATTGCCTCTCCCTTTGTGTTCTTTAACTGCCAGAAATCCCCTGCTCTTCTTTGGAACATCTTTTTAATCTCGTCTTTCATCCGTGAAGAAAATGAAGAGCTGAGTTCAACAGTTCTCCTTTTTTCCCCCCACGAAGGTGTTTCTTTCCCTTTAGTGGCACCTTTCTGGTATGTTCCATCTCTGAGAAGGGAAAACAAGCAGAATTTATCCCATGTTTGTGTATGAGGATAAATTCCCTTAGTTTTTTGGTTTTTTTAATTAAGCAGTTTCATGTGGGTACTTCATCAGGATTTCTGGATTTTAAAACAGTTGTGAATTTGTCCTGACCATCATTTTATCTGTGTAGCGTTAGGAAAACAAAAGGATCTAAATTAACAGTAACAGTGAATAATGCTGCCTAAATTGAAGAATAAAGTGGAAGAAGATAAACCATCCGTAAATGCACTGGTGAAATGCCCTGAAATAGGCTGCTTACCTTCTTTTTTTGATGTATTGCCTTTTCGGATCTCAGACGAATACTTATTCCTTAAAAGCAATTTCAGATTCATTTATCCTTGCAGGATATAACTTTACTCTGTAACATCTCTTGTGACTAAAATATTGTCTTGGAGGAAAAAATATATATATAAAAAAAACCCCTTAAATTTAAACTTTTTACTGCTGCATTGTGAGGTTTTTTTGAGGTAGGAGTTGAATGGAGTTTTGAGGAGGAGCAGAATGGTTTTATGATGTCTGCTGAAGCAGAATCAGCTGCTCCCAGTTCCAGCACTGGGTGGTTTTGATGCCTTTCTTATGTTATATGTGAAATCCAAATGATGTTAAAGCCTCTCTTTCCACACTGGCCCATTCCCAAAGCACATTCTTGTCTTAATACTGGGTTAGAGGACAGATTCTGGAGCGACTCTGCAGAAAAGAGTGTAAATCCTTCAAGGCATGCTTTCCTTTGATTTGTCATTTATGTTTTCTGCATCATTTGTTCAAAGGCATGGTTTAAATGTAGACTTAATGTTTTTAAAATAAACTAGTCCTTAGGATTACATTTACTTTTTTCTCCAAGTTGTGTTGGTGTAGTTTATATAGAACTGTGGGTGCTGGCAGAGTGCAGTGTTTTGCACTTCTCATCTTGGAACTTCAAAAAAAAAAAAAAAAAATTAAAAAATCCTGGTCTTTGACAATGAAATAATTAGAAATTATCCAGAGTTGCTGAGGTTGGAGCAGCGTGGTCTATGGAAGGTATCACTGGCCATGGCAAGGGGTGGGACTGGATGGGCTGAAAGGTCCCTTCCCACCCAAACCTTTCAAGAGCTCTATAAAAAATAGGATTTTAAAGAAGTGCCTTATTATTGGTGAGTTCTCTCCTTACTCATATCTCTAGTTCAGGATGATCCTTTGCAAAATAATTGGGAAGAGCCATGTTTCTCTATGCTAGATATGGGACACTTCCACCTTCTTAGGTGGCTCAGAGAAAGAGAGAAAAATGATGCTGCTGAGTGTTAGGAGGGACCACGGCTCAAGGAAACGCAGTGTAGCGACAAAGAAATTAAGTACAGCTTCAGAAAGTCAAATATCTTGTTAAGTCTGGGCAGAAATCAATAAGAGCTTTTGAGAATGCTGGTATTGAGCATTCTATTTTGAGAAATACTTGTGTCTCTGGACAACCAGAGCAAACAGCTACAGCGGGGATGCAGATGAATTTTGCAGTGACTTTTTCTAGGTGTGCACACTGGGAAGTCAGGGCTGTCTGTCCTGCTGGGCTTCTTGAGCTGTGCTGGGGTTTCCAGGCACCTCTTGGCACCTCGGCCAGGCAATTTTGGGGGATGTGTTCCTGGTGATCTCTGCAGCTGCCTGAGAGGAGGTTGTGGTGAGGTGGGGTCAGCCTCTCCTGCCATGTCTTGTGAGAGGACGAGAGGAAATGGCTTTAGGGGGATGCACCAGGGGATGTTCAGATCAAATACTAAGGAAAAAAATCACTAGAAGAGTGGTCAGGCACTGGAATGAATTGCCCAGGGTGCTGGTGGAGTCACAGTTCAAGAGATGTCTGGGTGTGGCCCCTAGGGGTGTGATTTGGGGATGATGATGGTGATGCTGGAGAGAGGATTTGTGACCTCACAGGTGTCTTCCCCCCTTGGTGACTCTGCCAAGAGCCCTGTCTGTGGGCTGTGCTCACCCTGAGCCTCGTGGGGACTTGTCCCCAGGTCCCCAAGCAGGTCACTGCAGCTCCCAGCACCATCAGCCTGCAGGGTCTCGCTGTCCTCCCCGGCCCCATTAGCTGTGCTCTCCTGTTACAGGGAGGTAAATGATCCTGGTTTTTCCATTTCCATTAAGGCTCAGCTGTGACGTCAGTTTTGACGTGGCCCCGCTTGAGAAACATTTGGTTTGACCTGCTGGAAGTGCTGATTCTGAGCTGTGCCCCAGCTCCCTCCTCTCCATCCCTGCTCCCACTGGAGCTGCTCTGTCCGGGGGTTTGGCCAGTGCTGCTCTAAGCGGAGAAGAGGAGAAAATCCTGGAAAGCAGCTGCATTTTCCCAGTGTCGTGGTTACACACAGCTGCTGCTTTAGCTGTTTGACGCAGTGGCAGCTCCTCTCTGTGTGGAGGCCCCATCCTCTCGGAAAGAAACGCTCCAGGCTGCAGGAAGGCAAGTTGTTGGTTTGAATTTTTGGGTCTCAGTGATGCTCCGTGCCCTTTGTGGGAGGAATATCTACGTGTCTGCAGCAGTGAAACTTGTACAGGGAAATAAGAGCAAATTGTGCTGAAGTCAACTGAAACAGGAGTTGGACTTGGTGCCAAATTGCAAACTGTGGGCCTCTCAATCATCCCTCTGCAGAGAGCAGCCTATAACAAAGATTACTGTGCTGCGAGACCCACAGAAAAATATCTGTTCTCTTGCACTTATATCAGTTAATGATACAAATCTGCTGATGGCTGGGAGTATTTATTTGCTGTGAAATGAACCTGCTTATGTTGCACTGAGTTCCACGGCTGACTAGCAGGTACCAGGGTTGTGTGTTAGAGATGTAAATGATCCTGGGACATGCATTATTGACGTGTCCCAGTTCCAGGGGCACAGCAACATTTCCTGTGGGCTTCCAGATGGGTTAGAAGGGGTTTGATCCTGAACTTGAGGGTTTACTTTGCCAGACTAGGTAAGAAAATTGTGGGCACTGGGAGAGCCTGGTGGGCTGTGGCAGGGGAACCAGCTTTACCCCGGGGCAGAAACCTCAGAGCTCAGGGGTGTTGGAAGATGTGGTTGCACTCAGCTTGTCCAGCTGTGGCAGCAGGCCCTGTACCTGGCTGCCTTTTCAATGTGGAGGGCAGAACTGTTGCATTAGTTGTGCTTTTCTTGTTTCCTCCCACTGGGGGGAAAGATGCTTTCAAATGAGCAGGTGTATATTTTCATAAGCCCCAAGCATTCCTTTGTGGATGAAAGAGTTGTAAAACATCTGAAAGCTATTTTCTTTGACATGAGCTTCACTGTTTAAAGAATGTGGGGAATAATTTCTTATTCAGGCTGAAGCAGATGAAATTGTTGCCATGTTCTGATGTAATGGACTGTGTGAAACGGATATTTGGGCCTTTCTAAATAAAATGCTTTTGGAATGTGTTTGGAGCTGTGAACTGGCTCAGATGGAACTGCAGGGGAAACAAATACACAGAGATACCTAGGAGAAAGAAAGGAGAATTTCCTACAATATGCTGGCAAATTTGTGTTAGTGTTGAGCAGAGTGTATTTAAAGGGAGCTGACCCTTTGATTTTGGGGTGAGGAATATGTTGTTTGGTGGTGGGATGTGAGGAGTGGCATTGTGGAGTCCTCATCCCTGGAAGTGTTCAAAAAACACATGGAGGTGGCACCTGACAACAGGGTGGGGTGTGCTGGTTGATCTTAAAGGTTGGACTTGATCATCCTAAAGGTCTTTTCAAACTTTAGTGATTCAGTGGTTGTTCAGTGCTGCTAGTAGAATTACGTAAATTAGTAATGCTGGTAAATGGTTGAGCTGTTTACTGAGGGAATAGCACTTCCCTTCACAGGGAAACGTTCTTGAAATTGGATTGATTGGAATCTGTGCAGTGTTCTGGTGGAGTGAGGCAGAACACATAACACCTGATATATTCTAGGCTGATTCTGTTTTACAGATAAATCCTGGCTGTAATTGTTTTTAAATGGTTGATCTGCCAGGTGTAATGGTTTACATGCCAGAAGTTGATACCATATTTTATTTTTTTCCTTGCTGTTGCTCCCTGCTGCCCCTGAAGTTTTCATCCCTGAGGGGGTGTTGCTGCTAGGGTATGAATGTGACAGAACTCAGGCGTTCCATGAAAAATTTGGGAAGCCTGAGAGCCTTAATTAGCATAGAGACCATATGCTTCCAGTCTGGGGGTCCTGTCCAGAGAATGGGAAGTGGCTGATCTTGAGCAGAAGAGGGGCTCAGCCTGAGGAGCTGGCAGGGGGGCTGAATTTCACAGTTTGCAGAGCATCTTGGCCCAGCCTGCTGTGTGCTCTGCAGCTTCCTCTTCCCCAGCTGCTGAGTGTGGAGCACCAGGCCTGGAGTCTGGATCACAGGGCTGTGGGCACAGCCACCCTCCTGTGCTCATCCACCCGCATCCGATGGGGCCCTGTGACACATTTTTGTCTCTTGCCTCCATGAGGCCCCCTGAGAATGTGCATTTGTGGACACCCAGGGTGTCCCACGCCCCTTTCCCCTGTGGAAGGGGGAATTTTACTGGGGTTTTGTGTCCAGGGCATTGGTACTTGTTGTCTGCCATGAAGCAGAGAGAGCAAAGGTGTGCTCAAGCAGTTCTGTGCATTCTCCAAGCCCAGCCCTGGGGTCTGGGGTCAGGCCAAATCACAGCTCTGTCACTTGAGAGACCAGAGGCCACTGCAGTCCAGAAGGGTGATGTCAAAAGAAGTGTGAGCACCAGCTCGAGGGAATTGATTCTGTCCCTCTGCTCTTGAGACCACACACGCAGAGCTCTGCATCCAGTTCTGGGGTTCCCAGCACAGAAAGGACATGGAACTACTGCAGCATGTACAGAGGAGGCCATGGAGCTGCTCCAGGGTTGGAGCCCCTCTGCTCTGGAGCCAGGCTGGGAGAGCTGGGGGTGCTCACCTGGAGAGGAGAAGGTTCCAGGGAGAGCTCAGAGCCCCTGCCAGGGCCTAAAGGGGCTCCAGGAGAGCTGGAGAGGGACTGGGGACAAGGGCTGGAGGGACAGGACAAGGGGGAACAGCTTCAAACTGACTAAGGGCAGGATTAGATGGATATTGGGAAGGATTTCTTGTTCCCTGAGAGTGGGGAGGCCCTGGCACAGGGTGCCCAGAGCAGCTGTGACTGCCCCTGCATCCCTGGCAGTGCCCAAGGCCAGGCTGGACTTTGGGGCTTGGAGCAGCCTGGGACAGTGGGAGGTGTCCCTGCCCATGGCAGGGGTGGCACTGGGTGTGCTTTAAGGTCCCTTCCCACCCAAACCACTCTAGGATTCCATTCCTTTCCCGTGGTGCAGAGTATTTCCCACAGTGCTGGTGGCCTGACACTTGTGAGGCACCGTGTGAAGGCCTCTGTGTGCTTTGGGGGACACGTGGTGTGTACAGGGATGTTTGTCCAGCTGCCCTGGCAGTGGCTGCTACCCAGGGACAAGGAATGAACGAGTGCAGTCCTCTGTGCAGGGCTGGCCCTCCAGCATCTAGAGGGAGGAGCTGCTCCAGGCCTTGCTGTACTTGTGTTGCTGACTATGGTGGCTGCAGAACCTGGGCAGTGCTTCACTGAGGGCAACTTTGCTTTTTGTATAGAAAAAAAATGTCTGTGTGAAAAGCAGTTATGCTAAAGCTTTTGTTGTTTTCCACTTTGTGCCCAAACTTGCATTTTCTGTATGGATTAGGGCAGGGAAGCAGTACAGCACAGCTGTAGGTGAAGTTACCGTGCAGCACCAGGTGTTCTTCATACCTTGTCACTCCTTGGCAAGGGAGAGGGAAGCCCTGCTCAAATGGTTGAGCCTGCTAAGAACCCCAACTGCATCAGTGCACTTCAATCACTCACTAAAATCAGGCTGCAGGCAGGATAGCAGAGGTTTAATTTACCACAGAGGGCCTTCCAAGGCAGTGTGTACCACAGCACTCCTGGGCAGCCATCCCTGTGCCCTGGTGCCTTGTCTGAGGAACAGGATGGTCCTGGAGGTGAGGCTTTGCTATTCCACTCCAAGGTGCAGCACTCTCACATTTTACATCTTTTCCCTGTGCAACAGCACTGAAACACAAGATGGGGTGACTAAAGAAGTAAATTCAGGTGTGTGTAACTGAGCTGGGTGCTGGGGAATTCCTGAATGTCCTGGGAAGGATGGAGGGCTGTCCTAAATGAGGAAAGGTTTGTCTGGAGTGTTCAATCACTGTTGGAACAGCAAAATGTAACTTATATTTAAGAGGAGAGCTGTGATGGTGCCTCCCTCACTCAGGGAGGAGGTACAGGAACCAGAGGGGCTGGCTGGGCTCCCACCAGCAGCTTCAAGCTGAGTGCAAAGAGTTTATCCAAATTCTTGCCTGACTCTTGATCCAGATGTGTTGTAGTCTTATATACGGCACAGATCCCTCCTGTGCAAGCTGGGAGCTGCAGGGTTACACTTTTTTGAGCCTTTTCTGTGAAGGCTCAGCACACTTTTTTTTTTTCCTTTGTTCATATGCTGTGGCAGAGGCAGTGATTTAATTGAATCGTGGACTGATTTGGGTTGGAAGAGACTTTAAAGGTCTTCTCATTGAACCTCTCTGGCATGGGCAAGGACCAGCTTGCCCAGAGCCTCATCCAGCCTGGAAAATGTGATCCTGGAGGTCTGAAGGGTTCAGATTCTCATTAGAACATAGCTGGGTGTTTAAATTCTGGAGGATTTGTATGCCTGCAAGTGCTGATGTGAGGAAGACAAGAAGTGGGGCTGCACCTGCTGGCGTGTGGTGCGCTATTCTGTGGGAGGCCAGGTGGTTACAGCAGCAGCAGTCACTGTTATTGGTCTGTATCTGCACCATTTTAGTTGTGAATTACATTCCAAGATATCATTACTTAGTGTCCTCTCCAGAGGAGGCACAATGTTAAGCAAACCAACAAAACCCCATCACAAACCAGCCCTCTTCAGCCCATGTGTGTTGGACACTCGAGTGTCCTGGGAGGAGAACCCTGCCCTGCTCGGGAGTTTGCCTGGCTGAGAGCTCTGCTGCTTTGCACGTGGGTGTGAGGAGATGAATTGGCAGAGACAATAAAATAAACTCTGCCAGGCTGGTGGGTCTAGGGACGTCCCATTCCATAATTCTGTCCAGCAGTTTGATTGTTGTCCCCGCCACCTGCTTTCCTCCAAGGAGAAGCATCTCTTCTCTCCTTGCTTGGTTTTATTCCCTTTGTCTCAAGTTTTATTCCTCAGAAAGCTCTTCTCAAAAGCTGCTCTCACCCTGCAATGGTTATGTAAATATCTGTGTTTTATATCTCTGTATAGATACATGCACTGCCATGCTGCATTTGGATGATACATGACCTTGTAACTTGCAGACTTGTTCACTTTCTTGTGGAGATTATTCCATTTTTGCAGTAATCTTAATTGCTTTAATTTGAAAGGACACTTTTCTTCATCAACATAATATTTCACATACGTGTTAATATTAATGAGGCAAATATTTCTTATATTTCTGCGGGTAATTTACTTTGTCTATGAATACTGTTGAGAAAATATTTCTTATATTTGTGCAGGTAATTTACTTTGTCTATGAATACTAGTGAGAACTACACTTTAAATCCCAGTTTCTTTGTATTTCTTATATTTCTTGCAACTGCTTCTTTGTTTCAGCATCTTTATGAATAAAGGTAACATTAATATCAAAATATCGTTGGGGAAACTCTCAGTTGTATCTTCAGTGATTCAAGATCTGTGCAAGACAGTCCCTTCTTTGCTATGGGGAACAGTTTTATGAGATTATGCAGTGTGGGGAATTTGATTTATCTGCTTTAGAGTGTGCAAGTAGAAGTAAAACCTGGGCCTAGAGCTCCTAGGAGTAAGAAAACTGAGATGTGCTGAGCTCAGCTCATGGTTTGCTGGTTTGAGCATCTTGGGGTGTGATCCCTCTCTCCATCTCTGTTCTCTCCTTGATGGATGATGGCTGCAGCAGTATCTTCGTGACACAGCTGCTGGTTTTAAATTATGGCTTGGTAGACACAGAAATTAACAGCACAAAGGTCTTAAGTCTGTTCTCTTTGTAGCTTTCTGGTGTTGATTTGGTAATTGCAAACCGCAGTTAAAATAACTGGCCAACTTAACATGGAGGAAATTGATCCAGAACTTCAATCTTGTGCCTCCATGCACTGTTAACTTTGCTCTTCAGCTCCTGGGTGAGACAATCTCATCTCCAGGCTCCCAGCCAGACCTGCTGAGGAGGAGAAAAGCCTTGCACGGGGGATCCTCAGTGCAGCCAGAGCAGGAATGCTCCTGCCAGGCCTTCCCGTGGGTGTGCATTGGCATCAGAATCCCCCCTTAAGCCACAGGCATTTGTGTCTCTTCCCAAGAGAATTCTCATCTGTGTGACCACTTGCATTTTTGGGAATCACAGCAGGACTGGCAAGTGACAAAAATTTCAGACCTCGTGGGCTTTCTGGGGCTGGGGATGGACCAGTGGTTGTGGTTCACATTTGTGTCAGTAGTTTAGGGTCTGGGCTGTGGAGGAGGGATCTCAGCAGAGTGGGACTGGGGCCTCAGCAGTAGTGCCCACTGAAACACTCCCTGTGCTGTACACAGGAGCAGAAAAGAGAAGAGCAGTGGTTGAAAAATGATATAGGGTGATGAGGAATGGGGAAAATGTCTGAAACAGAGGGCATCTGCATGACAGGTTTAGATGATTTTATCAAAAGAGCAGTGGAATTGCTAAAAGAAGAAATGAGAGTGAAGGGTAATTTAAAAGAAGCAATGGTGGGAAGTGTCTGAAACTGTAACCTGAAGTTACAGAATCAGCAGGTTTGGAAAAACCCTTCAAGATTATCACCCCTAAACCATGTTCCCAAAAGCCACATCCACACACCTCTCACACCCTCCCAGATATGGTGGCAAGAACGAGGTGGTTTAAAACTCCATCCAGCAGAAGAAAATCTTGCAGAAGTTGTGAAACTCTGAGGAAACACTGAAATTTGAGCAGAACACTTGTCTGGTCACAGAGGGCATGGTGGAATGCACACAGGGACAGGTGAGATTTCAGTCCAAGAAAGGAGTGAGGAACCTCAGATGCTCCAGCTGCTCCCAGGAGTAGCTCCCTGGGGAGCCCCCAGGAGACACAGCTCTGAGAAGGGCAGGGGCTGTGATTCCTGTAGCTGCTGCCAGAGCCCTGCTTGCATTGACCATCCTGTACTTGCTCCTAGGAGTTAGAGCATAGAATCCATGGCAGCTGGGCTTGGCACCCAAAAGGGGAGCAGAGACATAAGGAAGAGGCAATGGAGGAATGAGAAATGGCTCTTGGAGTAGTTCAGGAGTGTTGGATGAAAGCACAGAGCCACAGGCCTCATGTCCATAGCACACCAGCTGGGTAAAGCTAATAAGGCCTGGAGGTAGCTGATGCATGGAAACAGCAGAATAGGGAAGAATCGATGTGACTTTTCCAGAGGGAAGCTGATGCTAATGCAATTACTGGAGCCTTTGAAAGGATTATCTTAGAGGATATTAAGGAACACAGGGGAATAGGAACCAAGGTGGCTGCAGTGACAAAAGGTGACTGTGAAAAGTAGGAAATGAGAGTCAGCTCTCACAGTGCAGGGGAGCTGGGAGCAGACCTGTGTTCTGCTATTCCTTGTGCCTTGGAAAAAAGGAGTATTGGTATGTTGATGATCACCAGCCAAGAAAGAGAGATGAGAGGAGCTGCAAAAGGGCCTTGGAGTATCGAGTGGTTGGATAATAAAAAGGCAGATGAGATTCACTCCAGATAAATGTGGAGCGATGTTCGTAGGGATCCTAATTTTCATATGAAGCCTGAGCTCTGAGCTGACTGTTATGAATCAGGAGTGAGATCTTTGTGTTAAAATTTTAGGGAATTCTGTGAAATGTCAGCTGGGTGCCTGGCAGCTGCCAAGAAGCTGGCTGAAGGGGTAGGAGTTATTAGAAAAGAAGGAGTTATTAGAAACAGAAGGGAGCATTCTATGGCCACATCAATCCATGCATTGCCTGGATCTTTGCACAGCCATCCTCCTTCCAGCCTGGAGAGCAGTGATGGAAGGGGTTCAGGGGCTGCTGAAAGGCAGCATCTGGACACTGAACACAGCACAGCTCCATGGGAATATGCACTTGTCAGTCTGGAAGGGAGCAGGGGCAGGGGAGGGGAAGAGCTCTGTGGTGTTCCGAGTGCTGTGGAGAAGGGGAGTTGAGAATTGGGTTCTTTTCAGTGAATGCCTGGGGGAGTGCAGAGGTTCCTCACTTGGTTGTGCACACCCTGTGAGGGCTAGGAGAGAGCAAAGGAGTGAAAACATCTCCTGTGCATGTGGAAAGTGGTCAAGTGCAGACATTCCCTGTGGTCAAAGCACTTAAGCCGCAGGGTCTGAGGCCTTAGGAGCCCTGGGAAATCAGGAACAAGGGCTTAGTCTGGCTGCGGGACTCGTCCACCTGCCCTTGGGCACTGCTGCAGGATGGAAGAAAGGGCTACAGAGATCTCTGGTATGACCTGGTATCATTGCAAATATCCAGATTTAAATCAGTTTTAGTCATGTGTTCAACCCAATGGAGCACCTGGGGTTTAGTGTTAGACATAACTGGTGAAAGCAGGAGTAACTCACATGAGTTGTTTACCTTTAACTCTTAACTCTGGTGCAACTGTGTCCAACCTGGCTTATTTTTCAGCTGAATCTTAAATTGCTCAGAAATAGTGACAAAGGGCATCCATTCTTGCTGAGAGCAAGGAATCCTGGGTTGAAAGCTATTTGGAATCTTCAAAAGAAGAAAATACATTTCAAAACACTCTGATCCCCACCCTTCCCTTCTCCCAGCTGCATAGCATGGTTGCATTTTGGACAGTTTTCGTTTTGAAACAAACAAAGAAAAAATAATGATGGTGAAAACTTGCTCTGTTTTCCCCACTTGCTTTTCACAGCTTTCCTGACTTGCTTTTTCCTTCTGACACTTGCTCTTAAACATTCTCCTTATCTTACTTTAAGATTTATCTATTGGCAAGGAGAACTTACAGCAGAAGGAAAGGATCCAACCCATGAGTCCTTACTCTACCATTGTGCTGGAGACAAAGAATTCTTGATGTCTGTACAGAACAGAAATTTATTCATGATTTGTGAAAAGTAAAAAGAAAAAAAAAAGTACTTTTTGAGCATGGGAGAACATTGTGCTAAAGCCATGTAAGTTAATAAAATAATCATGGGGATGAATTATGTATTTCCACTCGGAAGATGTCTTACAGGTTTTAGCAAGACAGGACACAGCAGGGGTGAATGAGAACCTCTCCTGGGGAGTGGGAAGTTGCTCATATTCCTTCAGGCCAGGCAGGAGGAGATGACTTTTCACTGGAATGTGCTCCAGCACCAAAAGCAGCATTTTCACTGCGAGGAGGCTCTTTTTGCATTACAATTTATAGAATGACCCCACTCGATTGGGAAAATAAACCAAAAAACACCATCAAAAGACACAAAAAAACCAAAAAAAAAAAAAAAAAAAAAAAAAAAAAAAAAAAAGAAACGTGTATTGATGATGAGAAGGCTTGACCATGAAACACCATCTCCTGAATTTTCCTTGTATGTTGCTGTTATGTGAGGACAGTAGGACTGTGTTGAGTTTCTCAGCTTGGTTGCAGGTTAAGAGTGGCTTTGCATGGATGGAAATAAAGGCTTGGCAGTACCTAAGGTTTCTACTGGAGATTCTGCTTTAGCTTTTAGTATTAAGGATTTTTATGGGTTTAATTATTTAAAATTATATTTAATATTTAATATTTATATTATTTTATGGGGTTTGTTTTTATGAGTCACATTGACCATGGCCTTTGTTTGACTCAGAGGTGCCTTGGCATAGAAATGTGACTTGGCAGGTCTAAAATGTCAGATTTATTAAAAATAAAAAGTTTTGCCTGGTTAGTTGTTAAATACACATTGCTTGAGTGCAAATGACAATCAGGTCTGAAAACCTGAGAAGAATTGAGAGTGTAACTCAAATAACTAGCAGTAATATTTAGAGTATCCTCCTAAGGAATGCCTTCCCCTTGGGGAGTTTTCCTGGGGTTCCTGTTTGGCACAGTCAGTCTCCATGAACTGATGCAAGGGAAGATGGCTGGAACAGGTAGCAAACAGTGGTTTTTTTTGCTTCCCAAAATCCCTGGGAATGCTGTAGTACTTCTGGCTTGGCTAATTAATGGAACTGAACGTGGGATGTCCTCCAGGGATCCTTCACTCCACAGAAACAGTATCAAGTTTTGTAGTTTTTTGTGTCAGACTCTCCTAATAAAAACATCAGGAATCTCATGAGAAACTCCCTTTAAAATTTGTTCTTGTGAATAACCTTCTATATTTGGAATATCATTAAAAAAAAAAAAAAAAAGGCAAGAGGCTTAAATGAATATTTTGTTTCTGTTGGAAAGGAAGAACACAATTCTGCCACAGTTTCTGTGCCCAAATCATCATCAGCTCTGCAGTGCTGCTCCCTTCCCCTGCAGCAAGGCAGCACATTGCTGGAGGATTAAGAAGTTTGCTATAAAATCCCGGGGTGCTGCTGGTGGAACATCACCTGCATGATAACCTCTGCTTTCAGAGGAGGGCAGAGGCCATCTCCAGCCAGATCAGGGCAGGGCTGCCCAGCTGCTCTCAGTGAGGTGAAGTTTCTGCTATGAATCTCTTACTGATGAAATACATGGGGGGAATAAAAACTTGGATCTGGCCATGATGAGGGTCAAGATGTGGCCAGGAATCGTAGGGGGCTCTTACAGAAAAAGGGGCAGCAGTTCAGAAGGGGCTTTGTAGCAGTGCACTCACCTGGGCAAAGGAGCTTCAAAGGGTTTGGAAATAAAAGATGAGATGAGATGCAGGGCAGATTACTGCATGAATAATATTCTCCATTCTCTTTACTGCTGACAGTGAAATCCCAGTCTGAGCTACAGAACACAAGGAAAGGATTTTTCTAAAACTTTTTCCTGCCCTTGTTTATTTTACTTTGCCCATCCTGGAAAATGAAAGGGAAAGGTGGACTGCAAGCTGCTGAGTGGTGTCCCTGAAAAGTGGAAGGATTTAATTCTTGAGACGTTGAGTAAAATCTTCTGCATTCTTCAATTAAAACTTTTTATCTTGTATGACCTGGCTTTGGAGAAGAGTTGTAGTTGCCTACAGCCTGGGTGAATAAAATAAATAAACTGTTAAAACTAGACAAAGAAGTCCCTCTCCTGCTACAACTCTTTTATTCAGTAGTTACAGGCTGAATCAACAAGCTGTAATAAAAATCTGTAACCAATTTCCCAGTGTGTGCTGGGCAGAGAATACATCTTATTGTTATAGAATCGCTGCACAGACATCTTTTCTAGAAGCAAGTAACAATTAACGTGTCAGGAAAGAAGATAGATGAAGCTGATTAGGAAGGCTGCTTTTATTGTGACACTGTATAATTATGGAGTTCCTCCAGCCCCTTCAAATTGAGATATAGATACATATTTGTGTTTGGAGTTAGCTTGGCCCTTAAAAATTTGGGTGGCACTGACCAAAATAGGGCTTAGGGTGCCTGTTCTCTCTGGATTCCTGGTGTGTTCTTAAGTGAGAGTTATCTGCCTTTTTATCCCAAACTGGGACATTGTCCTAAAGAGTTCTCTTGAGCAGAACCATGCTTGAGCCACTAGAGAGAGATTTAAGTGGCATTAAGTGACAGATACCTGGAATGGGAAACTCCTCTGTGGGCTGCAGCTGGATGGAGAACAAACAAATCAACTGCTCCTAACAAAACCCCTTCAGAATGGAACAACTGAGGGTTTTGTCATATTTTCAGGTTATGAGTTGAATTTCTTTCTTTTGTGTACGTGGAACAGAGATCAGTGAAAAAGGATGCTTGGGTAGAAAATTTAAATAATTTAGAGCAACATGGTAACAACCTTGGGCTCTGGGCTGCTTTCCTACTGGGGGAGTTGATCAAAATTTAGCCTCAGCCTTGCAGCAGGTGTGGAAGATCAGCACAGCATCAAATTCAGTTTTCCTGGGATAAAGGAAGGGGAAATGACTGCTGTTGCTAGAGATGCAGATTTTGGCAGACAATAACAAAACTTTTGGTTGCAGTCTGAACACACTGAATTTGAGTTGTCAGTTTGGACTTGAGGCTTTGGTTTTTACTCCTTAAGTAGGCGGGTTTGGGTAGTCAAGGCAAAACCAAGTTTTTGTCCTTGACACAATATTGGTTGGTTGGTTTGTGTGGGGTTTTTTGTGGTTTTTTGTTTTGTTTTTTTTTCCCCCTTCAGGCATTAATACCTCTTCACTCAAGGTAGCAGTGCTCCTGCAGTCCAGTTCCTTTCTGTTTTAAGTAGGAACTGCTGCTCATTAAAACCTTTGGTGGGAACGCAGTTTTGGATTTGCAGCCCTGTGATATATGTTAATAAAAAATCTATATCATTTTATAATGTATGTATGAAGTGAAGACTTAATTTTATTCCCTCCCTCAGCTGCTTTGCAGGGCTTGGCAGAGCAGCACTTGCACATATTTAAGCTCCTTCAGGCTCAGTGGAAATGGATTTCTTCTCAAGTCCATGCTCCAGAAAATGCTTGTCTTCACCAAACTCTTGTGAAGATATTTAAATTTCTGAAAAGGAAATAAAAAATGCTGTTTGCAGGAATTAATTCAGATACTCATGGATATCTTCCACTCCCACTGTCTACAGGTGAAAGCAAAGGCCAGAGGTGTGGGGTGCTGTGACATCAGAGGTAGTTCTTACATAACTTTTTTATTGAACTCACATGTCTATTGAGGAGGCCCAAATAATTTTCCACAGATTTAAAATCTTACATTTTCTATCACTTCTCTGTTCTCTTGGAAAAATGCTGTGCACAGGAACCAAATTGGATAAAAGCAGGTAAAATAATGGAGAACAGGACAGATAAGGGACCTTGAGCTTTGCTTCTGGCTGGCTGTGAAGAGACAGGATGAATTAACCTTCCTCCTTTCTGCTCTCTCACATGTGCACTTTTAGAGTGCTTTGGGGAGGCTTGTTTGGGTTGGTTTTCCCCCATTTCTGTACAATCCCTTTTTTTTTTTTTATTCAGGGGAGATTTCTGAACACTCCTTGCTCAGGCAGTGCTGTGTTCTGCCCTGCTGCTGCTGGTGTAGGGACAGTGCTGGGGGCATCGTGCCCCTGGAGAATCTGAACACTCTAAAATCACACAGTCACAATTTCCTGAGGTGCTACATCCTCTGAAAAATGATTGCTGAGGTTTGGCTGGATGAAGCTACCCCAAATCAGTGAGATCTGTTGGGAAATTACTCTTGTGGTGTTTATAGCTCAGTATTGTCCCCTTCCTGGTAAAGGCACGTTCTGCTGAGGTGGAGAAGGAATTTAGGCATTTGCTGGCTCAATATAGTGGATTTTTTTTTTATGATCTTTGCATGGAGGAAAGGTGAAATGGAACATTTTTTTTTCTCAGGAGAGAAAATTTTAGTTTGCATTTAAGTGGTCTGCTGTGTCCAACAAATCTACTGGACTAACCTAGAGTAAAGCAGCTGGGAATTCTGCTACAGGGACTTATAAAGAACTGAGAGTGTGTAGAGAAAGGCATTTGCTAACTCCCCTGAGATGTTTTCAGTGGGGCTGGATATTGTGTGCCTTGTGCAGAAGGGAGCACTCAGGAGAGATGGGTGTGGGGAGGGCAGGCTCTCAGAGAACAAATCCATGTGGTCCTTTTTGTTTGGATTTTGGGTCTGTCTGAGCAGCTCGGCGTGGAGGTTTGGGCACAGCAAACCTCTGCTGTGATCCAAGGCTTTCTGAAGTCATCATATACCAGCTGGTATACCCTCTTTTCCCCTTGGTGCCTCTACAAAATGATGTGAAGCCTTAAAAACATCAACCCAGGAGTAAAAATTGATCTGTTGGAGTGATGGAAACCTGCAGCTGGGTATTACAGGACCCATTTCTGTGGTGTCAGTTCTTCTCACTGATCTCATTTCTTCTGTAAATGTAAATTTCAAGCCATGAGTTTATTTTATTCTCTCCAGTCCCTTGAACAGAATTTGTAAAGCTGAGTGGGTGCATGTTTCTGTATCCCCATCCTACTGCATCCCAGGGGGCCTGGGAAGGGCAGCTCTGCAGGGAGGTTTGGTGTGGTCACTCAGACAAGAGCAGGCATTTCAAAGTTCATCAAATTGAGCAGAACCATGGGGGCAGTGGTGGTGTCAGAACAGCTTCACTCGAGGTGCTGCAGCACTGCTACACCTCTATAAAAACATGAAATAACTAGAAAAATGTTGGCTGTAATACCTGCTTTGTTGATTCTTTTCTAAATGCCTGTGAGGAAATTTTAATTGCATAAACTGCCAGTGTTCCCTTCTTGTCTACAGGGAGGTATTTGGATTATACTGATGGTGGATAAATCCTTATTTTTTTATGCCTGCTCTAAGGGCTTCAATTGTGAAAAACTTGAATTCTCCCTGTGGTGGTTTGATACCTGCTGAAGAATCTGGTTGAAGTCACTGACTTGAATGTTGCTTTTGCTCCAAGAATATCCTAGAAGAAATATCTGTTTCCTTGAGTGAAATGACACACATTGTTTCCATTATGTGATTCATATAAAATAAACCAAAAATGGAATAAATCTCCAGTGATTGGAGTGACTGGGATCATGTTATAATCAAATGCTGAAAGAAGTCAAAGCAGGAAAATGGAGTGTTGCTATTCTTCAGCTCCCTGTGCAGAAGAGATTCACTTTCTGGTGTTAATCTTCCTTAGACTTTGGAGCTACAGTTCACACATACAATAGAAATAGAGATTGGGACATTTTATGAATGGTTAGGATGAAAAGTGGTAGAAATTGAGGATTAGTGGTTTTTTAAATGACTTTTAAAATACTTGTGTTGATATTTGGGGTGTGCTTGTCAGCACTGAAGGGCTTAGATTTCAAATGCTGAAATTACTTGGAAAAGAATTAAAATCTCTCATGGAAATAAATGTAAGTACTTTCAGTCTGAAGTCCAAGCAAATCTGTAATTTTCACAGCCAAGAGCCAGACCAAAGCTGTATATATGAAAAGAGAAGCGTAATTAAGAGATGTAAGCTCAATAGTAATCTTCTCGTCCAAAATGCATTTATAATCATACTGTAGTTGGAATAAGGATGAAATTATGGAAAGTTAAGCAATGAAACCAGACTTGTTCATTTTTGTCCTCAGAATTGTCTGCCTTAGCAGACAGAATCATGCTTGGGGTCTTTTTATGCACAAAAAAAACCCCCAAACTGATCAGCATTTGTACAAGAGGATCCGTGCTTGAGAAGCAGCTCCTTGAAGGTGATGGCTGAGTTGAAGCCTGGCACTGCCAGGGCTGGGGCACAGCCATGAAGTGATGCCCAGAGAAGGATGAGATGCAGTGATCAGAGCACTGCTCAGAGGGTGGGATGCAAGAATGCTCAGTTCTTTGCTTTGGTGATGCTCTGAAAGGAAAATCCTTGAGTGAGAAGTGACCAGGGCTGGTAAAACAGATTAGTGCAAGACTGCCTTTGGGGCAAAATGGAAAGGAAGGGGAGTAACACTGGAGATAGAAAGGAAACAGGGATCTCTGAAAGAACAGCCTTGGTGTGTGTGAATTGTGCTGGAATCAGTGCAGGCTGCACCAAGGACTGAGGGGAGACTTGGGCTGCTTGATGTGTGACCTGGCTTGAGGGCACCCAGCAGTGAGTGTGACCTAGGTTTGCTTCTCAAGCTTTAGAAAAGGAGGGGATGTGGGAATCACCCCTTTGAGCATAAAGCTTCATTTAATTTGGCAGCATGGTCATAACTCTGTTACCCTAATAGGCCAGCTCCTCTGTCTCAGTTCTGCACTTTTATTTTTAATTATTTTTGCCCCTTTGGTTGCTATTCTGAAAGCTTTAAAGCTGGTTTGGGCTATTCCTGAATGCAGGGTGTCCCCCTTTGCCAGGGCCCATCCTTGCCCTGCTCTGATAAGGCTCCTGTTTGTGTCTCCTCTGGGGCACAGGCAGGGCTGGCTGGGAACAGAGATGCCCACAAGTTCCTGGGCATGCCGAGCTGGGAAGCAATGAAGGAATTTCAAAGCCAGCTAATTTCCTCTCCCAGTGCTTTGTGGATATCAGCACGCAGAAGGGAATTGGCAATCACTGGAACTTCTTAACAAAAGAACAGTTATTTGCATCGAGCTTCTAAATCTGAATTTGAAGAGAGCTTTCCCCAAAATAAGGCCCAAATTAGCTTTTAGTACTGAATGTAAGATGTAGTAACTTTACAACATCTAAATTTAGGCTTCTGAAAAAGCCCTCACATTGAAGATATGGTTCCTAGACACCTGGGGGTTCATGGGTTTAATTTTGCCAAAATTATCAGTGTTTGGTTAAACTTATCTTGGGTTGGCAGTTGTTATCATGTTTTCTCAGAAAATTATGGTTCAAATAAAAAAAACCCAAAAAAACCCCAAATACCAAAATACCCCAAGGTTTATAAGCTCTGATGCTGAGGTAGTTTATATATATATATATATAATTATGTCAAAATTAATGCTTGCATGGACAATCCTCTTTTAGCCCATTGAGTCCTATTCCATCTGGAATACTTGTGGTAAGAAAAGCCACAGTGAGGGTGGGCAGGCCCTGGCACAGGGTGTCCAGAGCAGCTGTGGCTGCCCCTGGATCCCTGGCAGTGCCCAAGGCCAGGCTGGACTTTGGGGCTTGGAGCAGCCTGGGACAGTGGGAGGTGTCCCCTCCTTACAGCAAGGGACTGGACTAGAAGATCTTCATGATCTTACTGAGCTCAGTGTGGTCTTTCCCTCTCTTGTTCTTCCACATTTTGGCTTTTCTCCATTTTTGCTCTGTGTTGTACCCAGAATTTTACAAGTTTGAAGTATGGAGGCACTGTGGATAATCAGAACTTGGTGGCAGGCCCAAACAGCTTCAAGAATTATAAATTGAGACTACTTGTGGTCTGCTGTAGATTTGGGAACACTGCTCCAAGAAATATAAATAATTTTTTTAATGGTTATGCTTCCAGTTAATGCAAATGAATCCATTAAAGTAACAGCTGAATCTTATATCCAAAGCAGTGTTGGGTAATGCAATTCTTACAGTACTGCTACAGTTGGGACAAGTCAGTGAAAAAATCAGCAGCATGAAATTAAATAAGAGACCTTTCCCACAAATACTGAATTCTGGAATGCTGTGAAGCAAGTTTTGCTCAGTGTTCTTTGGTTTTGTAGCTGGAATATGTCTCACAGTTCAGACACTCCCCAAATGCTCAGTTCTAGTATACAATGGCTTTTTAAAAAATATTTTATTTTTATTTGGTTCTTGTTGTTTTTACTGTAATTGCTCATTTTTCCATCTTTGTATGAGCAGTGATTTGAGACCTGGTTGGCTGGGTGTTTGATATCTGTGTGCCACAACTCAACCTGTCGTCATGAAAAACAGGTTTACCTCAATGAAATTTAAAAGAAAAAAGAAGTTTATTGAAGCTGTGGGTAACTGAGACCCAAGCTCAGAATGGGCTGGTGGTGCCCTCTGTGATTTGCACCCTGCTCTGGTAGACCCAGGTTTGGTCAAACCAATACAGCTCAGAGTTGTTGTCTGCTCCCAGCCTGGTGCCTGGGTTTGTGTCAGAGCCACTGATCTTCCTGAGCTGCTTCCAGCACCTCCCCATGCAACTATTTTGCTTATTAACCATGTTTCCAGGTGTTAAAAATACATATTATATGACTGGGTTTTTGCAAATATTAAAATGAATACTATGTGTGTTATGTTAGAAAGTTATGCTGTATTAAAGTGATTTATTTCAGTAATGTGATAAATATAGTTTTTAGGCTAGAGCATAATATTAAAATTGAAACTATGTAATGTAAAATGCTTTTTGTAACTAGCTCAAGGAATGAAGAAGACAATTAAGAAATCCTTCACATCATCCTATCTGGATAGAGATAACAGCAGCAGACACCAAAATCCCAAAAGAAAGAATTTATTGCCTCCATTATCAAGGAACTTGAAACTTTGTGGAGGCACGGGAAAGTGATTTACAGGATAGAATAATGGGGGAGAAAAGTTGAAATTAAGCAGAGACACTCAAAGTCAAAAAGAATGTTTGAATCATGTATGAGATTTATGAATATGCAATAGCTTATTGTCTTTAAGGGATAATACTTTGTTAGCAAGGGGTCCCTTCTGATAGAATGCCAGCACCTAAACATTGGTCACTTTTGCTTTTTTATGTCTCTTATTGTTTTATTTTTATTATTAAACTTTTAAAACTTTAACAAAAGTGAACCATGTGTGTCACACAGATGATGTTCTCCACCTGGCTTTTGGTGGCAGGTCAGAGATGAGCTGATTATTCCTGCACTGGGAGTGTCACTGTGAGCACTTTGACACGTCCTACCAGGACTCTTCTCCTTTGAATAAAGCCCTTCTAGCTCAGAAGAGTGTCTGCTATTGATAAAAGCTCAGTGGTTTATGAAAGATGCCCACAAATAACTGAAGTTCATTTCCTTTTCAGACCACTGAGTGAAAATCTTTCCTTTTCTTTATTGGTTCTAATGGGAGCAGAGAAACCCAGTCCTGGCATTCTTGTGGCTCCTGAGAGCCCTCCACTGCTCTGTGCCCTGCTCAAGTTGGACAACTAATAAATTATTCTCTTAAGATCTGTTGATGTAGGAGACTGCATTGGGAGTTTAATGAAATTGCTGCTGTTCCAAAATATTTTTTGGAGACCACAGGTGAGTTCTTTTCAAGAACAGGAGACTGGAACTGAGCTCTGTTGTGCAAATTTGCATCAATTTGCACCAAAACTGAAGGGGAGAAAATCCAATTGGCTGTTCTCCTGAAATGGTTGACTAACCTTTTATATTAGGAAGAATATAAACATTATTTTGGGTACTGAGGAGAGTGTGTTTAGGGCCAAACCCTTGATATGCTAAACAGTGAACCACAAGCTAATTTTTCAGCTTTGTCCCTGGGGTGGAGTGAGTTACTGGTGGTTACTGGAGTCTGCTGGGAAGCTGGGCTCTGAGTGGGGACTTGTGAAAGTCCTTTCAGCAGGCCAGTGTGTGAGTAAAGCTTCTGACAGACTCATTTAGGGGGTAGAGGGTGTTTTAAAGCAAATTAAAATTCCCTAATCACCGTGTCATTGCTGTCAGTGTGCTTGGGAATGGTGTGAGGGAGACATGTCCAGGGGTCCTCTCAAGAATTGAGATGTAATTAAGGACCAAGCCAGTGCCCTGCTGTGTCACTGACAGCTCAAGCAAATGCAATAGCAGAGAAGTGAACACTTTCTGATGGTGGGGAGTTCTCTTTGCCTTTAAACTTCCCTCAATCTGAGGGTGTCTTTTGGACTCTGATCTCTGAGGTCCCTTCCAACCCAACCCATTCCATGATGAAAGGATTTCCTGCTTTCTGCGGGCATTTTGGAAGCCCCAGATTTGTACTGCAGTTTGGAAATATTTCTCAGCACAGGGCTTGTTGGCATACACAGTGAATTGCCTTGAAATGTTGAAGCTTTGAACTTGATTTTGATGGAGGGGTTGTAAATAATAACAACGTGCCAGGGATCCTTCTGCCTTGCAGATACTGAGATGGTGGTTATTCACATTAACAGTCTGGATTTCCTGAGCTTGTAGAGGGTGCTTATTTATAAAGAGTTGAGAGCATTTGAAGGGTTTGTGACTAAAAATCAACTTTCTGTTAGTTTAGGTTGCAACCACTGAAGTTATCAAAGCTGAGCCTATGAAAGGTGTTGATGGGTGGAGGGGAGAAATTGGCTTCTTCTAAGGGAATGAGAAGTCTGGGGCCTGTTTTATTAGGGAGTTCAGACCCTAGAAATTCTCACTGGTGCCTGAGTGTTCCTACTTCCAAAAGGCTGCTTATGCTGGAATTGCAGAAGTAGATGAGAAATAAGGTACAATTATTCTGTTGAGCCAGAGAAAGAGCATGTGGACCTGCATGGATATGGGGTGTAATGAAGATCTGAGGATCTCTCCTCTTGTGGTGCCTTGTCTTCTTGTGCTGTAACAAATAATGGGTGATTTTTATTATTTTTTTATTTTATTTTATTTTATTTTTTAATGTCTATCTGCTCAACAAGAACCTTGGTCCTTTGTGAAACACCTGCAGACTTTTCCTCTAAGGACCTCAAACTTTTAAAACTCATCCACTGTAAAAAACTTGTGTTTGGATGTGAAATATTTTAACTTACCAATTACATCAGAGCTGTTACATATTGAAGAAAATAAACCAGGGCTTCCCATGGTACAGGAGGCTGCCTCAGTCCTTTATGGTGCTGGGCTTCCCCCCCTGAGAAAGCTCTTTCTGCCCCACAAGCTTTGGAAAACTCTCCCCATAAATATCCCCAGGCGGTCTCTTGGTTTAGAGTTCTCCTTTTAAACATTCTCCTTTGGTTTGCCACCTGCAGGAAGACTGGGCTATAAATAGCACAGGTAGTAACTCATTTGTTTTTCTTCTCACTTGGCTTATGAAATGCTGATTTGCTTGTACTTGCATTTTTTGTGCTATTCTTTACCTTCCAAACCAGTGGCTTTCATCCAAATTTTCAATTAATGCTCCTTGTTCTGCCCATTCTGCCCACTTCTACAAATAGGACTTTTTTTCCTTTGGCACTTCACTCGTTGCTGTAGAAATTTTACAGAATTGCAAGGTGTGCTCCATTGTATGGGTGTTACTTTAGTGGGAAAGTCTGTCTTAAACTAGGATTTGAGAGGTACTTTTAGATTTTGTGTGGGTCAAATATAAACCAGTTAAAATTGAAAATGCAACTGATGGTAGAACCCATTCTCCTCCTCTGTAGTAGTTTGAAACTAAGTTTAAAGAAAAAATTAGATTTGAAACTTCCCTGGTCTGACAATTATATATTTTTCTCTGGAATTCAGTGCCATTTCAGTGATCTGCCTACCTGGCCTCCTTAAAATAAAAGGGTTTATTTTCCTTTGCTCTCCAAGTAGACCAAAAATGTTATTTTGTCAGGTGTCACCTGAAGGAAGCCCACAGGACAGGGAAAGGAGACATGTGAGAACTGAAACTGGATTCCAAAGCTGGTGATTAAGTACTGGCAGAAATACCAAAAGTAAAATAATTTTTTGGACTTCTTGTTCTAAACTTGGCAATGACCATTAGAGTTAAAAGCTGTAACATCCTATTATCCTGACAAATTTTCTGAGAGAGCTTGGGCATGATACCATTGGGGTTGGCAAGTGAATTATCAAATGCTGCGTTCCTCAGCTGATGATGGATCTGTGGCAGGTAGCCACAGTTCCATGAAGTAACTCAAGAGATATTTTATGCCCCTCTGCTAAATGTTTTTTATTATTTTATAAAAAGTTATCAGTGAATAAAATCTCTCACATCTCACTGAAAGACTGACAAATGACAGTAAAATGTAAAAGAGCCTGTTCCTTTCTGTTCTTTCAAAATGAAAGCGATTTTTCTTGCACAAGGTTTATATCCTCTTTCCTACTTAAATACAAATTATTTTTGTGCCAGTAATTCACTGCAGAGGACAATGTGGGCGTCCCTGACTGCGTGGATTTTTAATCTCAGTGAATTCAGTAAGCAAATCAATGAAACACAATGTGAAAGAGGACAGGGAAATAAAGGAAATGCTCTTCTCACATATGTTAGTGTGGTTCTGTTGTGCTGCTTGGGTTATTCCTGCTGGGTTGCCAAAATAAAGGCTCTCTCTCCAGCTGAACACCAGGATTGTTAATGGAGCACGACACTTTCGGGTTTCAAGTGCCAGGAGATGAAGAAAATGAGAGAAAACAATGAAGTGCTTTACATTCCCCTATTTCATTTAAGTACCATTTTCTTTTGTGTAATTGCCTTGGCCCAGTGATATGAAAATGACCATCTTGTGTTTATGGCCTCCTTAAAAATGTCATTCCTTTTTTTTTTGTTTGTTTGTTTTGTTTTTAAAGGAGAATATTTGGCTTCTTAAAAGCTTGAGTATTTGACATTCATTATTTCTTCCATTTATTCCTGGAATAAATTACAGTAGTTCAAGAGAGATGGAAACCTCCTGTAATCAGGACACACAAACAAAAAGTGTGTGGTGAAGGAGCAGTGCCAGCTCTGGCTCCATATATCTGCTACCTCCTACTCTAGTTTTAATGTATTTATTTTGTTTTCTTTCTTGTGGAAGTGGCCTGCATTTCCTCTCTTAATTAATTGGAGCAATAGTGTCTTTCTTGGTGGGAATTCTGAGCCAAGGACACAGGCAGAGGAGAGCCTACAGATTTTTTCCAGCTACTTTCCCAAATAAAAAAGCAAAACAATTAAAAATAAATTCCCCAAACCTTTGGATTGGTTTTCATTGGCAACTTAACTTACCATGTTTTGAGTAATTTGGGGTTTTTTTTCTTCCAAAACTGCCAACTCTCTCAATAGGTACATAATTATCTAAAGAGCTTTTCTTGTTGAGCTGAACCTCAACAAATTTCTCTGTGCAAAACCAGATCACATGTCCTGATGCAGGAGTTTGAGATATTTCTATTAATAATTTCCCCCTCTTATGGCTTTGATCCTGGAATTCTCCAACTTTAATCATGGTTTCTGCTCTTGTGCTTTGAGCCCTGATGGGATTCTTTCCCTGACATGACAGAACTGGATCTTTGGTCTGGTCTGTGCCTTTTCTTGCACTTGGCATCAAGGAATTTGTTGGTCAGGCCATTTAATTTGTCATTTATGTGGTCTCTGTTCTCGACCATGGGGAATGAAAATAAATATGAGTCATACACCTCTTTTTGAACCTCAGGATCAGCTACCAGAGTGCCAGACTTATTAACACTCTGTGAGAAGTTATCAGGTTTTATATGGAATAGAGAGATGGGTTTGGCTTGGGTCTTTTTCAGTTCTCAGAAATAAGAATTTAATGTAATCTTAGAGCAGGCAGGATAATGCACACACTGTCTTTTTCCTGGGGGAAAAGTCAGGACCTGAATGGCTTTCTAGCTTTTGTGTGTTGCTGGGTTTTGATTTTTGGGAGGGTTTTTTGTCGTTGGTTTGTTTGTTTTTGTTTATTTGGTTTGGTTTTCAGGGTTTTTTTATGTTTTGTTGTTGTTGATTTGTTTGAGGTTTTCTTAGTGGACTTTGTTTTTTGGAAGTGCACTGATATTTTGAATCCTCCCTCTCTGACCAGCAGACATAATGTTAATATTTGGGGTTTTTTTAAATCTTCTGATGCATAAGTGAAGATGAAATCACATAATCCATCACTTTTCTGTGGTGTTATCCTGCAAAGGTAATAGAAAGCCGCAGGTCATTCCTTTTCCATGTCCTGGATGCCACGTGCAGCCTTTCCAGCAGGTCACCTTTTGGGACAGAGGGAAGCTTCACCCCAAACCCTGGGTGCAGATCCCAGTCCTGAGCTAACATCCCATTTTCAGACTGATCTTGCCTCTGCGCTCTCAGCTTCCCTTTGGAATGTGAAATTTGGAAGGATAGGCAGCAGGAAACCTGAAAGGGATGACAGGGCAGGAGCACCCGGTGATAACTTTGTGCTGGAGGGATGTGAAGATGCCTTTGTGAGGGATGAAGGCTGCTGAGAGATTGACAGATGCTCTCAGGCGAGTCCAAGGTGATAAATAATCCCTGACAGGATGCTGCCTGATGTTTGGTGGTCTTTTCTTCATCTGTCCCTGGAGCAGAGACTTGCAGGCTTTCCTTTCCCTGAATTGTTTCCACTAGAGTTCTTGTGGAAAAGAATTCAGAATTGTCTGGGTTTTGGCCTCTTTTTGGGAGGTGCCCTCCCTTCCTTGTGTTTTCTGTGTCTTGAGAAGTCCCAGGTCCCTCCCTGCCTCTCCTTGTCCTTATGAGCAGAGAGGTGGAAAATGTCACTCTCTTGGGGAAGGTGTGCTCACTTTTGGGGTGATTTTTATGTGTTTGAGACAGGGGAAGAAAGTTCTGCTTCTTTCAGTCTCCTCTAAAAAGAGTCTCAGCCTTTCAAAGAGGGGAGCTAGAAGGGAAGAATGAAGAATAATCTCAACTTTATTCATCCCCTTGGGCTCTTCCCTTCCATACCCCTATGTGTGAGGTAGACTCATTTCCATTGGAAGATTGTGGGGTGCACTGCATTGTTTCTTGGAAGAACTGGGAAATGCCACATGCTTGTACTGGTGTCCTAACAAAAAATAAAGTTTCACACAGAGCTGCTCGTTTGGATGGATTAGAGCCAAGCAGTCCTCATGTCTCAGGTTTTCCCTTTGGTCAGGGGTTTTTGCCATCGGGGAAATTAGAGTGTGAAAGTTTCAGCAGGGACTTGTAATCGTGGGTTATCCCCAGTCTGGTCAGTGAAAAAAAAGTGATTTTCTGAAGACTTCGACATCCAAATTTCTCGTTCCCTCCTGGAAATCTTGATAAATAAATATTTGTGGCTGTTGTGAGTTTGTTTCCCAGCAAGTTCCCAAGTGTTTCCCATTCTCTGAGTGGGATCTGGCCTTCCTGAACATTCAACCTCCTGCAGCAAAGATGAGATATGGTGTTTCTTGAGGTGCAAAAGGCAGAGTGGCTACTTTAAAAAATTCTTTATGACACTGTGGGATTTCTTGTAAGTGCTTAGACTGGTCAGTGTGGGTGGTGCTGGTGTTCTAAGGATGCTTGAGCAAAGGCTCCAAGTTTGTTCTCAATGGTTTTTAATGGAAAGGTCTACATCATGGGGGTTCAAAAGAGGATCAGCAGGAGAGTTGCTTAGAGAAAAATGCACGACCAGGGTGTATTACAGCTGAAAGCTCTGATATTAATACTTTTTTCTTTAACTTGGATGAGGATGTAAGGAAACACATTTTATCCCTGGATTTAGGTGGCTGGAGATATTACTGTTCAATCTGTTTGAATGCTCAAGGTTCACTAATGGCAACTTTAAAGGCTCCATTTATTTATTTGTTAAACAAATTCTCATTTAAAAAAAACCCCAAAGCACACAAAAAATCCCAGCCACGCACAAAAAATACACAATAGGTAAACAAGAGGTAACAAAGCACTGTTGAATATGCTCTCAGCAGGAAATCTAACTTGCACAGCAGAATAAGTGACAGGCATTGGTAAACATCAAGTGAAGGATCCTTTGGATATATGAATTCTAACTTCTGGTGCACATCTAAGTTCTTATACTCCTAAATTCCAAAGGAGTCGCATTTTAATGAAGTTTTCAGCAGCATGTGATGGAGAGTGTTTGAGCAGTCCTGAAGGAGAACTTCAGCCCTGTAGCTTGGAGATGGCAAAACATTTTTTTCTATACTGAGTGAAGAGTATTGTTTTGTCCTTGAATGGTTTTAAACCTTTGTTTTGTTTTGTTTTTAAAAAAAGATGAAAAGAAATGGTGCTGTGGTATTTGTTGGTTTTTCTTCCCTGTTTTCCTCACAATACACTTTTTGCAGTGCAGCATTATCCTTTGTTTAGCCCAGAAAAGAAGGGAAGGAACTCTGGGAAATCAAGGTGGATTCATTTGGCACAGTGCAGATCTGTAAGGACACAGAGCTGGGCAAATCAGCTCAGCGAGGGCAGAGGAACTGCTAAAACCAGGATGTGATCCTGATGCTCCGGAGATGCTTTCCCTGGGATGCCATCTCCCTTTTTTAGGGTAAAGATTCATCCCAGTGCAGTGCAAAAGTCTGAGCCTGGAGGGGACTGTGAGGACAAGAATTCTCACCTGGAGGGGCTGCCCAGCCTTGGAATTAAGATCTGCTCTTCCCCGGGGATTTTTCTCACCAGAGACAAATCCAAGTGTGAACACTGACAGCTGATTTTTTTCCTCCTGGCTCACAGGAGCAGAAAGGAAAAGCAGAGGGAGGAGAACACAATCCTCTTTGGAAGTAATATACAGAATTTCTGCTTGCAAGTCATCCCTGCTCTGACAGATGCCACTTATACCGTCTCTGTGTACACAAGTGTGTGCTCTCTCAAGAAGCTTTCTGGAAATCTCTTCAAAATTAAGAATCCTGAAGTAATGCCTCTCGAGGCCCTGTGTGCCTATGAATCTTTCAGGCAAAGTGAAATCTTGTTTTGTGCTTAGGTGAAGTTAAGTAGGACTAAAAGAGATACCTGAATTACACAACAACATTTCTTCTCAGCATTCCCAAACACATTTTCAGTTCAGCTTTTCTGCTGAGTGCCATTAAATCCTGAGGATGGTGATTAAATCCCAGTCCATCTAATCCTTCTTTCAGAGATCAAATGGCAATAAATAAGCACTGCTATAATGGCCCTGGCAGAGCTGGAGGTGCAGCAGAGCAAGTGAAGGCACGTGGGCTTTACTAAAGGCTCCTTGATCCTGGAAGTTGATGCTTCCAGGGTTTTCTAGGGGTGGCCATGGAGGGGCAGGTCCTGGAGCTGGCAAGGCAAAATGGACAAGGTGCTGCACTGATTCATTATCTGTTTCTTAAAGAACACCATGTGCTTCCACAGCAGAATTCCTCACAGCTGCATGTGCACCTTGCTGCCCCCAGAACTGGTCCCAGACACGGATATCAGCTCACTGGCAGAGGAAGGAAATGCTCTGTGCACATCAGTGCCATCTCTTCATCATCCTGCTGCAGGGAAGCACAGACTGCAACCACAGTGATCCCTTTGCTCAGCTGCAGGAACACCACAGGGCCTGATTTCTGCTTGTTGAGCCTGCAGAGCTCAGAGAAATACCGAATGTAGTGTTTCTGAGGTTCCTGTAAATCAGAGGTTGCTTCATAGCAATTGATCAGTATGTTTGAAAGGACCCAACAAAAACCCAAACCCCAAAACTTGCCATCTGCTATGTTGTTACCCTTGTTACTTGAGTTCACAGGTATTTTTAGCAACCCTTCATGCACATCAAAATATAATTATTGAATCCAGAAGCACAGCAGCAGTTGCTGTCTAGGCAAAAGGAGAACAGAAGGAAAAACTGGAAATAGTTCTCAGTGCCTTTGCTGCACCTGACTTAACTGTGTGTGTGGAAACAAACACCCGTGTGCATTTGTACAGGTATTATGGAATCATGCAATGGTTTGGGTTGGAAGGGACCTTAAAATTCATCCAGTTCCACCCCTGACATGGGCAGGTGTTGGAATTGTTTGGTTTTTTCTGTTCTAAGGTCAGGGTGAATAAAACTCAGGAGGCGTTGTTTTTGAAGTCTCACTCTGAAATTTATTATCTTTATCTATTACAAGTTCACGAGAGGTGAGTTTTCCCTAACAGCTTGAGAAAGTGAGCTGAAATGGTGTCTACTCGAGGTTATTTAAGCCTTAATTACCTAATAATAAGTGGACATCTATATTGTTTATATTTCTAGCTCAATAATGGTCATTCAACACCCGCAGTGCGAGCTTCTTTCACCCAATTACAGAAAACCACCTAGATTTGTAAAGAAGAAGGTGCAAAAAGACAGGCAGGGACACTTTCCACTACCCCAGGCTGCTCCAAGGTCATCCAGCCTGGCCTTGGACACTTCCAGGGATCCAGGGGCAGCCACAGCTTCTCTTGCCACCCTGTGCCAGGGCCTGCCCACCCTGCCAGGGAACAATTTCTTTCTAGTACATGAAATTTCTGCAGCACCAGCTGTAGTTCCCCAGCTCCCAAGCCCTCCTGTTCCCTCACCTGTGAGGAGCAGCTGTATTTTGGCAGCCAACACATCCTCTCCGTGCTGTGCTCGAGCGTGAAGGTCGGATGTGCCCGAGAACCCCATTCCAGGGGTACTGTGCTGGGAGAGCCTGTGCCTGCCACAGTTGGTTACCATCCTGCTGATTTCCCATGTCAACAGCAGCTCTGCCAAAGGATGGCCTCTGCCAGGCTCCTGCTGTTGCTTTCCTGCCCTGAATTTCCCAAACCCGTGCGTGTGGGCACTGAGGGCAGTGTCAGCACCAGAGCCACTCGGGTCTGTGCAGGGAATAGCCACAGTCAGACAGCAAATGTGCTCCCAGGCTCCTGGAGCAGGGCCTGACTGACCCAGCAGGGCTTTGCTTGTGCCAGTCACTTTGCAGCTCAGTGGTTCCCTTCAGCAGCTCAGTAATTCTCACGCTGAATTATAAGGCTGTTTTTTCCTTTATTGTCATTGAAGTGCTCCAGCTTTTGATTTAATTTAATCAGCCCCGTCAGTTTCCTTCCAAAGCTATGCAGGGGTCCCAGCGCAGCACCACTTACAGCCACGTTCAATCCATTTTTCATTTGACTATCATGCATAATTGCAGGTATGAGAAAGTTTGTGGTGTTATCAGCATGTTTTAGTGTCATTTCTGTTGTCCTTTTTCTACATTTCATTCTCTGCTGGTTCTATTTCACATGAAATACATGAAAGAAAGGAATCCAGTTTTCTCTGAAATATTAAAGGTCTGCACTAAAAAGTTGTCTGTTTGCAGAAATGTTAGTAGTCTTATTATAATCTAAAGTGGTTTAAGTTATCCTTGATGGCTGCTCCTTGGTGCAATGGCCCAGTCTACCCCTCCATAGTTCTTGCATCTCTTGGCATAGAAAAACATCATGTAAATATAAAAATACTGGCTCCCTGTTCAGGGGTGTTCCTCTAAAAGATGCTGAAAAATTAAAGTGGAGCAAACATTGAATTAGAAAAAAAATTTTAAAAAACAGATTTGAATGCTCAGATGCTCTTGTTCAAGTTTGGAAGTTCAGTCTCTAGTTAGTCATTTAAAAAACTGCCATGGCATTGGGATTCTGGTCCCTGTTTTGCATAGTGGGAATTGCCACTGTAGGAATAAATAACTCTGCCCTGCTGACCCCAGTGGTGGTGCCTTGAACCACCTTTAATTGAGAGGAAAACTAGTAGAAACAGTAGTTTTGACAATAGATTTCAGCAGTCTTTGCTAAGAAGTATGATTGAAATACCTGTTCTACTTTCAATTCCTCAGTTTCATTTTTATTTCCCTTTGTGCATCATTTGAGGACTTAATTTATCTCCAGGACTCCACTGGAATATTTCTGTAGCAGACAAATTATTTTTCAGATAATGTTTTACAGGAGTCTTTCTCTTCCTACTCTCAAATGACTTTCCTGGAGGCTTTTTCTATTCTTTTTAGACAGTCCCAGGGACCATAAGAGTGCTCTGGGGTTGGGACTGACTTCCTTACTGCTGCCTTTGCCTGGAGAGAAGCTCTCTAGGAGAAGCCTAATCTTCAAAAGCAAAATCTCAAGTGACTGGGGATGTGTTTCCCTCCAGTAATTAAAGTTGTAACTTCACTCCAAAAGGTGCAGGATGCAGAGTCCTTGAGCTGGGTACCAGGTTGTTATTTGTGATTTAGTCCTTAGATCTTGCACTTATTGGGCTCAGTGCAGCAAATCAAAGGATTCACTGAACGTGTGGGCAGGGAGGGGAGCCTTGGAGCAAAGACAAAATGCTGCTCCCTGCCTGGGAGGGTTGGCAGGGGAGAGCTGGAGTTGTGTCCCTGCCACCCATAGGGACATGGAGGTGTTTGGGTTTAGTCTGTGACACCCCAGTGATGAGGCAGCTCCCTCTCCAGAAGGATTCCTGCTCCGCCAGGTACCACAACATGGCCCTGTGGGAGGGAGGTGTTGTCTGGGCTGGGATTCAAGGAATGACAGCACCAGGCAGGGGTGGGGATGCTGCTCACCTGGAATGCTGCTGCTGTGAGGCCATTCACATCCCAGCTAAGGGGATTCCTTAAAGTGGAACAGTTTGGGTTGGAAGGGGCCTTAAAGACCTCCCATTCCACCTCTGCTGTGGGCAGGGACACCTTCCACTGTCCCAGGCTGCTCCAAGCTTTTCCCAGCCCGCCCTTGGACACTGCCAGGGATCCAGGGACAGTCACAGCTTCTCTGGGCACGTTGTGCCAGGGCCTCCCCACTCTCAGGGACAAGAATTCCTTCCCAATATCCATCTAATCCTGCCCTTAGTCAGTTTGAAGCTGTTCCCCCTTGTCCTGTCCCTCCAGCCCTTGTCCCCAGTCCCTCTCCAGCTCTCCTGGAGCCCCTTTAGGCCCTGGCAGGGGCTCTGAGCTCTCCCTGGAGCCTTCTCCTCTCCAGATGAACACCCCAGCTCTCCTAGCCTGTCCCCAGGGCAGAGGGGCTCCAGCCCTGGAGCAGCTCCGTGGCCTCCTCTGGATTCACTCCAGCATCTCCACATCCTTTCTTTGTGGAGGGCTCTGGGTTTTGGTCATTTTCTACATCTGAGATGTGACCAATCCATGTCAGACCAGTAGAGGATAGTGAAGTGGTCACTCACAACATTCATGGTGCACGATGGAAGAGCAGGGGTGTTTTCAGTGGAAATGAGTTTCCCAGAGACCTTGGGGATAGCAAAGGGCTTGTCCTCTACCACTGCCAGAGTGCCCAGGCCCAGGGCTGATGGACTCTGAGCACCAGGGAACAAACTGTGCTCCAGAGATTACAAATGTGGAGAAGTCCTTTGCCTGCCATACTGCCAGGGTTGCTCTGAAATCATCTCTGGAGGGTTTTGCTGTCTGAGAGATGACCCACAAATCCTTGTTTTCTGTGCAAGGCAGGAAAAGGCAGTTCTGTGTTGCACCCTGGTAGAGACCCAGGGGAGAAAGGGTCATGAGTGGAGACATGGATTTGCTGCTGCTTCCCCTTCCTTTGATTTTTCTCTCCTTCAGGCTAAGGAAGACCTTGCTCCTAGAAATTCCCATGTTGGAACCACTGCTGGCTGCTCCCTTTGCTGCCTTGTTTGCACCTCTCTATCCCTGTTACTTCCCAATTCTTTTTTGCCATCTGGTTCGTGTATCTGTAGGGATTTCAGGATCGAGTTAAATTTGGGAATTGGCTGCCATACCAGGTGAGGCCAGGGCCCTCTTTTCTTTTTGAGCTGCTTATGTGTGAGCATTGCTGTCTATTTTGTTTGCTACCTTTGATCATTTTCAGTTTTCTCTACTGCCTTGGCAGAGTTGTGGGCAGAGAAGGATTTGGAACAAGGTGGGAAACATTCCCTGGAGCAATATGTGCGTTTTGTCTTCCTTTCCAGCTGCCTGTTGGGACCCATCACAGCTTTTAGTCCATTTATTATCTCATGGCAGTGCTTTTGTTTTCTAATCAAGATGGCCTGAGGCACCAAGTGCCCAAGCCTGAGACTCCCACTGAAAAACAGCACAATGATTTATTTTGACAAGATCTATTTACCATGAAATCGTGACCCGTGATGCTAATTTTACTGTCATTTTCAATTCATTATTAGATGAGCCCTTATTAGCTTTTCTAGCACTTTTTGCAAGGAATGCTCTGACAAGCCCAGAATTGCATGGCTTTCAGATTTTGGCACATTGTGGGGTTTTTTTCCCTCTCGTCCCCTGGGACCATTCCCACTCTGAATTGTCACATGCAATGACACCGGATCAAATGAGTAGAACACTCTGTTGCTCAACACAGAGGGTTGTTTAGGCACAGATGTACTGAAAGTCATTACATTATAAAAACAGTTTTTTGAAGTAGTTTAGGATGTTTCAAACTCAAATGATGGTTTCTGGAGAGCATTCCAGCAGTACCCCTGCCTGGTGCATTTGAGCTTTCCCTGCCACGGGCTGACATTGATCCTGACTGACAGGTTTGGGTGGTGAGGCTCGGTCCTGTCTAAGTGCTAATATTTTGTAAACCAAATTATTTGAAAGGGCTTGTTCAGCAGCTTCACCCAATGAAAAGTTCTCCCTACTTGACATGGAATGAAGCTTTGACTGCCACTGCTCTTTCTGGTGCTGCAATTCATTTATCCCCACTCCTCTCTGCTTATGCCTCCCACAGGCATTAGCATAAAAGCAGTGTTACCACTAGATGGATCTGTTTCTTTAATAAGCCATTGACTACCACTTGGAAAGAGAAATATTTCAGGACTGCTCTGGTTGATATCGTGTACACGTTATCTAACTGCTCCTTGACTGCTCTTACTTGTCAGGCTATTAAAAAATCAGGCTTTGTTTAATCCATCAGCCTGTGCCATTCTGCTGCTCTGCATGTATGGAATTAGGAAGATCTCTGAGACTCTGGAAAAAAAAATCTTTTGGCTTATTTAAATTCATTTTTTAATTAGGGGATCAGTACTAATAACATCTCAAATTCCTATATGTGCATTTGAAAAATGTATCAGAATGTTTCCATTATATGACCTGTGACAAATGGAAATGTTCAGCCTCAGTAAATTTATTAGACATGGTCACTGGCTGTTTTTATTTAGGAAATAGTAATTTATTGCCTTATAAGTATTGAAAGCAATAAACATTACTTTGTGTTATTCAAAACCAATCACAGCCCCATTCCTAAACAGCTTTCAACAAAGGCAAACCTTGAATGTGAGATGCAAGGGGTATTTTTGGAAGCAGTCAAAGATACGATGGCTGCAATTCACTGAAGCTTTCACTCACCACAGCAAGAAAAGCAAATTGGTGCTGGATGCTTTGCTCTCTGTCTTGTGCCAGGAGGCACAAACCAGAGCTTGTCCCAGCCCAGGAATGACTGGTTCAGGCAGGGCCAAGGGAGAGGGACTTGGCCAGAAAAAGGGGAAAATTGACCCAGTTTGGTGCTGCTGTGGTGGAGGTTGGTTTAGAGATGTCCCTTCCAACCAGTGCTGCTACAGCTGAATAAAGCCAAATAACTGCAGATGTTCATAAACAACTCTAATTCAGCAGGAAGGGAAAAAGGCCAGAAATTAACCCTAAAAGTTTTCTATAATATTTTTTGCATGTAACATGTCACAAGAAATTTTGTAGATCTTTCTTGCTTATGTTGCAGGTTTTTTTCCTAGCTATAATTTTATTTATTGACTTAGTGTATTTGATTTAATACCTCTTCAAATTCTCTTTTAAACCCCAGCCTTGAAGGAGCTTGAAATCCCTTAGATTTCAGCTCAGGCTGTCTGTGATACCTGCCTATAACCTGTCCCAAAGTTATGATTACAGTAATTCACCATCATAATGTGCAAAATTAATCAACCTGCAGCTGGAAATCTGACTTGGCAGTGTGTTTGAACTTAGCATTCATTTGTTCAGAGGTGTTTCCCTAGGGCTGATTTGCAGTTACACACTTGTGCCACCGGTGACAGTGACCTTCCTCCTGCTCCTGCAGATATTCCAGCTGTTGCCCAAGACAGCTGTCTGTCTGTCTCCTAAGGTCCTGCAAGTGTTTCAAATACATACAAAAATAAAATCAATGCCAGCATCTATCCAACCTTATTGGGCTGCTTTGTTTCCTGTTTGCTTCCACACCGACAGCAGTAAGAGCCTAATTCTTCCAGCAATCTTATGTGGATACATTTTAGGGAGCCCATTTCATACTGTGGTAACAAATAATGACAACTTTTCTGCCTGTTCTCAGTGCTTGTTTTTAACACCTGCTTGAGTGTAGCAGTTGGCAGAGACAGAACTTGTGGGTCTGAATTTTCAGAAGACACAGAGAAATGTAGTAACAAAGAGGAACAGATGTCAGTGTGTGATCCAGTGTGACCTGACCTTGAATTATCAATATCTTGGCTGAGTAAATCCTGTTTAATGTAGAAGTTGTGCAGGTGTGTTCACCCTGACAGCTCTGTGCTGGGATTAAGTACAGTTGCAAACCACAGACCTTTTATGTACATTAAGTTGATTTTTAAGCTGTCAAACAGATGGAAAGCATCAATTGCATAAGTTACTTTCTTCATTTTTCAAACAAGGCCTAAAGTATTGGAGTTTGAATTGCTGCTTCCTTCTATTGCTAATTTGAAAGCAATTATTACAAAGTTGTATTCAAATATTTCTCTTGGTACTTAGTTGGTGATTTATGCCTAAGAGAGAGATTTTGGTCAGGGTTTATTAGCTTGAATTATTGTTTTATTATGGAGCTTTTTGTTAAAATTTTCAGGCACTGTAATTATTGATATCTGAAATCACTTCAGTTCATTAGTGAAGAAAATCATAAAACAGAGCAGGATAATGATACCTAATTGCAACAAGCTGGATTACAATCTTTTATTTACAGATAGGCATCAATGAACTGGGGGAGTAGAACTTGGGTAACACATATTCCTGTGGGGTTTAACATGATTTTCTGGATTTTTTTTTCCTAAATAAGTTATTCCTCAGCAACACACAGGCAGGTGTTTAAATGCAGGGCACTCCCCGCACAGGCACGCTTTGTATTCTTAGTTTTGCTTTTAGCAAAGACTATATAAAGAGGTTGTAGTTCACTGCTGTGGTATTTGAAAGTTGTTTTGTGGGAAAGTGCTTGGTTTTCTCCCCATCAAAGTATTTAAACTAGATGGATGTTTTTACTTTGCATTAGGTGTTAAAGCTGTAATTTTGGCTACTTTCACAGCAGACAATCCCAATTTCCACAGTGACACGTGGCAATGGGTCTGCTCCATTTGAAGGCACATCAGGAATTTCCCTGGCTTTTGTGGAACAACAGTTTAAGGAGGATGCACAGGAGAGCTGTCATTAAAAATGTAAGCACAGTGGTTGAGTAAAATGCAGGTTGCTGCTCAGACTGCAGACTGATTCCAGTCTTGTCTCAATTCTGCCATGGATTTTACATAAAGTAAAAGCCAGAGGTTCCTTCTAAACAACCGTGCAGTGGCTGGAGTGGAACGTAACTGCTCATTTTCACCTCACAAGTGCTGAGTAAGGATAATAATTTTCTGTCTGCAAAAACTGCTTTTAGTTTCCCAAAAGTTCAGTGCTTTAGCTGAAAATACTGGTCTCTCTGGAGCTGTGCATGCAGTCAGTCAGCTATGGATGAGGATAGGATCCCTAAGGGGCTGGTTCTTGGGATGCCCACCTCTCCTGGGTATATTTTTGTTTGCTGGTGATTAAGGAGACTCTGACACACCCAATTTCTCATTCCAGTGAGTGGCTGCTGCCCTTTTACCCTCAGAGAATCATTTAGGTTAGACAGAACATGTAAGATCATGAAGTCAAACAGTTAAGTCGACATTGCCAAGCCCTCCACCAACCCATGTCCCCAAGTGCCACATTTCTATATTTTAAACCTTCCAGCCATGGGCACTGCAACCCTCCCTGGGCAGCCCCTGCCAAGGCCTGAGCTCCCTTTCCATGCACAAATTCCTGCTGCTGCCCAAGCTGAGCCTCCCCTGGCCCAGCCTGAGGCCATTTGCCCTTGTCCTGTCCCTGTTCCCTGCGAGCACAGCCCGACCCCCCCTGGCTGTCCCCTCCTGTCAGGAGCTGTGCAGAGCCACAAGGTCCCCCCTGAGCCTCCTTTTCTCCAGGCTCAGCCCTTTCCCAGCTCCCTCAGCCTCTCCTGGGGCTCCAGCCCCTTCCCCAGCTCCCTTCCCTGCCCTGGACACGCTCCAGCCCCTCCAGGGCTCTCTGGCTCGGAGGGGTTCACACTGAATGTGTTTTGTGTTAATCAACCTCTGATCAAAGACCCTGGAATTCTGTGAGTGACACCAAGCTCTCAGACAGGTGTCAATCCTGAAACTTCTTGAAATGGTAGATGAGAACACTGCTTCTGCTCCTGATCCCTTAATCAGTCTCTGAAGTCTCTGGATTGCCCTCAGACCTCTGGTTGTAACTTCACTGCTGCCTCTGAGAAATCAGTCATGGATAATAATCTGAGGGCTGTACTGGAGTAGGAACCTTTCTCTTCTCATCTTCACCCCAAGCCCCAGGGAGGCAGGAGACTTCCATAAGGATGGTCTATTCTGCAGGTTGAGGCCTTCCTTCAGAAGGAACTCATGATGACTTTCTTTCCATCTCAAGGCTGTCATGGGGGCTGGCACAGGCTTGGCCTCAGTGTGCCAGCTGTTAATCCTCCAGGCTCCTGTGGGGAAAACTAGGGCAGCTCTAGGGTTCAGCATGATTTAAAATCCATGTGCCACTTTTAGGGTAAAAGCTCACATGTCTCTGAAGGAGGTAATGAAGTTGCAAATTGCCTCATCATTCTAATGCATGCACATTGCCCTTCTGTTTGGCAAATCTGCAATCAAGCCATTGATTTGGCTTTGCTAATGCTGGCTAATAATGCAGAGATGGAATTGGAGCTGTGACTGATCAGCTCTGGGAGCAGCTCTCTGGGGCTGACAGATTGGGAAAAGCAGGAAGCTGGGAGAACAGTGCTGTGCTCTCCTGCTTTACACAGTGGTGTTCTCCTTAAAGTGGATTTAAATGAGCCCAGCTGGCTGCTACCAGACACATTGTCTGTGAGCCTGTGGGAGAATTCTGTGTGACCCAGGCCGATGTGTCTCCCTGGGAAATTAAAGTCTGCCAGGTGGTGTTCCTTGGAATTCCCCGAGTCTCTCAACCTCAGAGCTCTTTGATGAGCTGGACTATAACAAAGGTGAGGACCCAAGGCCAATTTCAACATGTGAGTGCCTGGAGATGTTGTGTTGCTTTGAGTAGTTCCTAATGGACACGGAGCTGTCCCTGGCCCAGCAGAGTGTCCTGGGGGACACGGAGGTGTCCCTGGGCCAGCAGAGTGTCCTGGGGCACACAGAGCTGTCCCTGGGCCAGCAGAGTGTCCTGGGGGACACAGAGCTGTCCCCGGGCCAGCAGAGTGTCCTGGGGACATGGAGCTGTCCCTGGGCCAGCAGAGTGTCCTGGGGGACACGGAGCTGTCCCCGGGCCAGCAGAGTGTCCTGGGGGACACGGAGCTGTCCCCGGGCCAGCAGAGTGTCCTGGGGCCAAGGAGGCCAATGGGATCCGGGGCAGCAGGAGGAGCAGTGGCAGCAGGGCAGGGAGGGACGCTGCCCCTGTGGCAGCCCTGGAGGCACCTCTGGAGTGCTGTGCCCAGCTCTGGATCCTCAGCACGGCAGGGCCAGGGAGCTCCTGGAGCGGGGCCAGCGGAGGCTGCGCAGCTGAGGAAGGGCCTGGAGCATGGGGGTGCCCAGGAAAGGCTGAGGGAGCTGGGGCTGCTCAGCCTGGAGAGGAGCCCCAGCTGAGAGGGGCCCTCAGCCCTGGGTGTCCCTGTGTGCAGGGAGGGCTCCCAGCAGGGCCCAGGCTCTGCTGCGGGGGCCCAGCAATGGCCCCAGAGCCACGGGCAGGGCCTGAGCCCAGCAATTCCCCCTGCACACGAGGCACAACTTCTTCCCTGGGCAGTGCCCAGCCCTGAGCACATTGTCCACACAGCCTGGGGGCTCCTCCCTGGGGCTGCTGCACAGCTCTGTGCACACAGTGCTGTGCCCTGTGCTCTGGGATGGCCCTGCTGGAGCAGGGAGGGGGCACCAGGTGCCCGCTGAGCTCCCTGCAGCCTCACCCAGCCTGGGATTTTGTCTTCTCCTGTTTTTTTCCAGAACATCAAGGATTCATGGCACTGCAACTCTCCCAGAGAGT
This sequence comes from Prinia subflava, assembly GCF_021018805.1. Lineage (NCBI taxonomy): Eukaryota > Metazoa > Chordata > Aves > Passeriformes > Cisticolidae > Prinia > Prinia subflava. The sequence goes on from NC_086255.1 coordinate 30,651,588, forward strand.
GAATTTTCTGTGCCCTTTGATGACACCTTTACACACTGTTAGTCTTCAGCTGTTTGGTTTAGCATTGCTTTAAACTGTTCCTTAACATATTCATCAGGCTTGTGTCTGTGGTTGTGTGCTGACCTAAATTTCCATGAAAAGCATTGATTTTTATGCTTGAGAGAGTGGATATCACCATCCTGGAATCATCTGTTATTTGCAGTATGAAGTTACTAACATTGCATTAGCATCACCCTTGACACACGCACGCAAGTCCAGCTTCCAGTTCCATCACACTGCTCTTGGCTCCTTTGTGCTGAAGTTTCCCTCCAGAATTTCCACAAAAAGCTGAATTCTCACACCCTTTCTTGTAGTTTAGCTTATTTTATTTTTGATTGTGCAGTACCTGCAATCCAGTACCCTGACTGATCCCAGCCCCATGAGGAAGAGAAGAAAACTTTATCCCATTAATAGCTCTAGAGCAAGTTTGGTCAGCAGCTAAAGCATTTCTGGACATTGCTGCAAGTCAGGGAAAGCAGACCCAGCATAGTTTAATTTGCACCCTGGTATTTAGGAGGATACTGCACTTTCCAACTAGGTCAGCAGCTTTTGTGTTGGCCTTCATTTGTGGCCAGCTTTAAGGCTTTATGGCTATCAGCAGAATTTCTATCTCTTATTGGTAATGAGAAATCATAGATGCTTGAAAAAAAATTTACCCTCCCCCAAAAAATACCCAACATCATGGATAGTTTAGACCATGATATTCAGGTTTCCTTTTAGCTGAGAGTATTTGGTGGCAGACGTCTGTGCCATGAAAAGATGACAGATATAAAATGTGTGTTGTCCCAACGAGTCAAAGAAATCACTTACCTAATAACAGTAATTACGCTGTGCATCTGTGATGTTCTGCATGCTTAAGACTGTAGAAATATTAGCTAATTAATCCTTTCAACACTGCTGTGCAGTTGGTCTAGCTGGTACTATTATCTTCCTACGGGAGGGAAAGAACCAGAAAAGTTTGACTGATGTGCTTTGCAGCAGTGAACAGCCTCAAATTTCAGGAATTTATTCCACTGCAGTGCCTTGAAGTCACGAGGAGGATGAAGGCCCACCTTGGCAGGCAGTTCAGAACGCTGGCTGCTCTTGCCCTTCCTTTGGTTCTGTTTTAGGGCTGCATTACCTACTACAGCAGTTGTTAAGGTGATGGTAGACAGGACAGTCCTTGTGGCACAAGAGCTGCACAATCAGCTCCTGCTGAACTCAGATTCACCCCTCAGCAGTGCTGGGGGCCTCTAATGCAGAGGGAATTATCACAGGATACCTTTGGTCTGCCAGCTGCTGAGGGGAGAAAAGCAGCTGCTAGTAAGTGCCAGCTGTGAAGATCTAGAATTAGATCTAGAATTAATTTATAGACTGAAAGAACAATCAGTGCTGACACAGTGTTTTCTGTGGAACAGGAGAGCTGTGGTTCTTGTGAGAAGGGGTTTGGACACCAAAGTCTATGGCAGCTCAACTCCAGGTGTTGTTGCTCAGTGGCCTCAACAACTGAGTTTCTTTCAGCACTTTAGGCAGTAGATATTTCACATTCATCTGCTGTTTGAACCCTGTGAAAAGTATGAACGAATCGTTGATTAAATTAAAAGTAGGGATTAATGTTGTTGCTGTCGCATCTTGATAAATCTGATGATGAAACTTGTATGGAGGTTTCAGCCCTTAGAACTAGATTGTATTTCAGTTCTTAGAACTACAGAGGAAGTGTCAGCTGTCTGCAAAGCCCAACATACGAGTCAGGACGTGTTGCCTTCACGCCATGACCTGTATTTTTGGGAGCTGCTGTGCTGACCCCGCTCAGGACTGTGATGTGCCACAAAGGATCCGGTGCAGAAGGCTGATTTCCTCTCACCCAGCCTCCTCTGCCCTTCCAGTCTCACAAAGCCACCTGTGTGTTCCTGTGGTACCACAGCGAGGGCAAGGAGCGAAAGCACACCTGAGAGCTTGTGGTTGTTGGAACAACTTCCTCAGTCCCTGAAAACAAAGCTTTTCTCTGTACCCATCTGTAGGGCCTGCTGAGGGCTCAAAGGTTATGAATGCTCCAGTTGATGTTCTTGGATCTCGTTCAGGGTTGCAAATAAAGACATCACTGGCATCTTTCAGAGTCTAATATTTGCTCCTTGGCAGCCAGCTCAGAACAGGCTGGTGCTGGGCAGTGCTGTGATGCCTCCCTTCCTACCCTCAGAAAATACTCAGTAGATGGCATGAAAGGGAAGAGCCTAGAAGAACACAGATTTTGGAGATTGTCAGGCTTTAAAACCTCAGCTGATCCCTCCCTGCTGCGCTGAATCAAGGACAGAGTTGTTGGTCATGGCACAGACAACGTTTTTAGTCTCACTGCAGGCTTAGATGCCTTTTTTGTATTTCTCTTCTCATTTGTCAGCATCTCTGCAGTGGTTTTTGACCCCATAATGTATTTCCGATCAGCTCTGACACAGGAGTAGAGCTCCCACAGCTTGTTTACTTAGTTTTGAAGGAAAACTGCATCTGGCTATAGGAAATAAACTGAAATTACCTTCAGTGAGAGAGAAACTGTGCTGTGGGTTCCACGGTTCCTGGCTGTATTTCTTTCTTCTGACCACTTGGAATCAGCCACACTTTATTCCAGCTGTAACAGGGAGTGATTTCTGGATGTCAGAAGAAGCTGAGAGTATTGGTTGCACTGAGGGAGTTGAGGAGAGGGGAGGTTATAAAAGTGTATTGGATGAATTCATGGGCATTGTGAGGGAAGTTGGTGATATTGCAGGAGGCAGCTGGAGCAGGTCCCTAAAGTCTGGTATTCGTAATTTTCCATCACTTGGAAAACATTCACTTGTTTTTTTTTTCATTGAAGAGTGTGAAGAGACATTGATTCTTGTCTAGCTGTCTCATGCTCATGAATGCCAGGGGATGCAGCTTAATAACAGCACAAGGGTGAGCCTTTTAGTATTCTTTTCCTTCTGTGGGCACTAAAGTGGCTGGTCCTGCTTTGATGCTCTGCTTTTGGATGCTGATGTGAACAGAGATGCTTTTAAGTACTGTTGAACGGCTTTGCGTTGGTAATAATATTTTCTCCCCCTCCTTGAGATATTTTATGGAATTCCTGTTCAGCTTTTTCTGGCAGTTTGAAACTCTCCCCTGGGGCAGGAGTTTGTCCCCCAGCCTCAGGAGTGCAGCCCATTCTGGTGTGGTGGGGCACCCCAGCTGCCTTTGTTCCTGTATCCTCCCCTGGATCATATTCCTTTGAACAGGAGATTTTTTTTGCTTGGAATCTGAACAGCCACTGCAGTTGTGTCTCACCTGTGTGATGCCCTCACTCTTTGATCCCCCCTCAATAGCACTTGGGAAGCAATTTGCTGGTTCTGACCACAAAACAGAGCTTTTCTCCCTTTTCCCCTGCCAGACCAGCCTTCTGCTCACTGCTGCAGAGCAGCCAAGCTCAGGGCACAGCTGCAATCCCAAACTGCTGGGACATTGGCAGTTAGCTGAAAATATTAATTAACATTTGTTCTACTCATGAGGAGCCAGTTTTCTGGAAAGCCCCCTACAAAAGTGAATATTCACTGCACTGCACCACTCGTGGCTGTTGAATTCTGGGCAGAAATGAAGTAAGATCTGTTTCATAGGGAGGGGTGATGCTCTGGGGCGTGGAAAGGCCACCAAAACCACCATTGGGAAGACTTGGCTCTAACCAGTGATGGAGAATGTGCCACAGGGGATCTCAGGGGAAAACTTATTCCAGAGAGAAGGAAAGCTGAGCCTGCCACGCTGTTCTGACCTGGCATTTTCTTATTTAAATTTCAAAGTGCCTGTAATTACAAAAGTTTCTGGATTCTGAAAAGAAATTGTGCTAAGATTTTTTTCTTGGTATTAACTCTGCTGCTTGCACTGTTTGCCAGGGCTGGTGGAACACTCATTTTAGTGTTTCACTGAAGTACAAGATTCAAGAAGTTGGGTTAATTAATAATTAGGTTTTTCAGTTTGTCTTTATCTGCACAGACAGCACTTTTTAATGAATTTAGGGAAATAGTTTGATTTTGCAAGGCAATAATTGTCAATATATCTTTTTCAAATGTGGTGGAAGGTCAAAGGTTGGACTCAATGGTCTTGGCCATCTTCTTCAACCTTCGTGATTCTATGAAATTTCTATGAAATTCTGCTTCCACTTGGAATTTAAAGTGATTTTTCTCATCTTACAGGGTTTTTTCTCTCCCCCCACTCCCTTTCCACCCTTTTAGTTATGTTGCCCATCCAATTTACACTGTGTAACACAAAACGAGGCTGTGTGTTAAAACAGCTTGCATTTTGTTGTTGCTAATTAGTGTGAAACAGATAATGGGATATGTTACTGCAGGGTTGAAAGTGGGAGGAAGAGGAGAAAATCAAAAATTATTAATCTGAACACCTGACATTATCTAGCAGAGAGGAAGAATTCCCTGTATACCAGCACTATTAAATGAGAATACATTTAGAGGGTGTATTCAAGTGGAGTGATTATTTTAGGATTGTAGCTTTTATTACTGCATGAAAACCTTTCTCCCCTCATCCAATATAATTTTATGTTCTAAACTGTCAAACAAAATCCCACTCTGATTGCGTTATGGTGATGTACCCAGAGTGTGTTTTACCACTCCCTTGAAGAGGTTCTTTCCTTTAAATAAAGCTATTTTTGTGTATGAAACCCATGAGGATGGATAATAATGGTTTATATCACCTAAAGCTTGTGCTGGGGGAGAGAAGTGGAACTTGGAGTAAGCAGTGCTTAACTGAGTGTGGGAGGTGAGGAGTGAGCAGTGCTCATTGATTCCCTGGTGTTGGAATCTCTCCGTGTCCAGGTGTCAGAGCTGTTCCTAGGCCAGGAAGCCACAAGCTGTGATTGTCTCACGATTTCAGAAAGCTTTTGGTTCCTTCCTTAAGGCAATGTCTCTGTTTCACCTGGCCAGTGCTGTTACAGCAAAAACACTGCTTTCCTTTGCTTTGCATCCCTGAAGTCATTCTGAACAACTCTTCTGGAGACTGGCGGGTGGGAACTGAAATCTTTATAAATGTGGGACACCTCTGAATCCCTTCTGCATTTCCCTGAGGGCACAGAGCGAGGGCTGCTGTGCCTGCAGGTGGGGGAGGCAGCCTTTCCCCTGGCCACCAAGCACAGGGTGCTCCATCCTGGAAATCCTCACATCTCCTTCACCCAGGGAGGTGAAGGGTTTGGTCACAGAGAAGTCATCCGAAATGGAGCCAATTGTCTCTGTTGATGTCTGGCAGATGAGTAATGGGCAGGTGCTGCTGGAGCAGTGCTGGTGCTTGGGTGGAGGCACATCCTGGTGCTGGATGCTCTCCAAGGCTCTGGCTCCATGCAGGACCAGCTGCACAGGGAGCCAGGGGCAGGCAGAGCTTTTCCCAGGGCCCTGCCTTCTCCAGGAAAGCAGGAAAGCAATTCCTTTTTCTATAGGAGGCATATTTGATTGCAGTGCAGCATGTTTAACATCCACATGTAAACAAAATGTTCTTGTTCCTCTGAGATCCCTCAGCTCCATGAGGAGCTTGCAATGGGCTGCTGGGCCAAACATGTTTCATTTCCCTTCTTTCCAAACCCATCCAAAACAAAATTGAAGTTTCTCCTTCAATTTTAATTAGACACAAGTGTCCTGTAAATAAAACCTGTTTACAATTAACATATTTCTGCATCACTCTTGCTTGCCTATCAGACATGAAGGAGCTGTTGGGCTTGTGATGGGGGAAGAAATGCAATCCTCAGCTGCAGAGCTGTTATTCTGTCAGCCACCTTTACATCTTCTGTATCAGAACTCTGTGCTTTGCTCAGAACTCACAGCTTTATCTCTGGAGCTGTTGCTGTGACGGGTTTGTGCTTTGGAGAGGTTTTCCTGCCAATTTTGTCTAATAGCACGTTCCATGAGGCCAAATGTTGTCTGCTAAGGGATGAGATGTACTGATGTATTTCATTGATCTGCTGCTAAAACTTAGAGACTTTTTTTTCTTCGTCACTTGTGTTTTTCCCTGCAGGATCTTGTTGACAGGAGCTACAGAGCTCTGGAGGCTTCTTGAGGGTCTTTTTGATGAGCTGCTGCTTTGAATGATTGCCTTGGCTAACCCGAGACATGGGTTCTGTGTAATGATATCTGTGCTGCTGTGCCTTTGGACTGCACAGCAATATCTTCCTAAATTCCAGAGCTGCCCTTTGGCAGAGCGACACCATGGTGTGCACACAGAGAGCTCTGAGGAATCCTGGGAATGTCACAGCATTTCTCTTGACACATCTGTTATACCCAGCACCAGCTAAAATACTGATTTAAGTAACCTGTGTGCCAAATAGCAAAAAAGAGAAAGGGTTTTTGTTGGTGTGGAGAACTGGGGAGCAGTAACAGGCAGAGAGGATGAGATGGAGAGTCCCTCCTTCAGAGAGATACGGTGAATCCTTGCTGTGGAAAAGAAGAAGGATTTTGGATGAGCAGAGTGTACCTTGTCCTTGCTGTCAAGGAAGCCATGCTGAGCCTCTCTGGGCTCTCTAATCACACTTCTGTTTCTTGCTATGCTTGCCCAGGCTCTTGTCCCTCTCCTCAAAAGGGAAACCCACAAAGATAATCTAAGAATATTCTTTTCGAGCAGAATACTCAAATGGTTTTGATTGCTGAAAAGAATATCATGTATTATAAACAGAATGAGGTTTGGAGTTTTTTCCCAGATGTGACAATTCCATGGCAAACTGCTGTTAAAACTAAGAGTGCAAATGCAGGTGGGCTGACAGAGCGAGGCTGTGAGGTGTTCCCTGGTTTGGGCTGATCATTTCCCAAACCCCAGGAGCCATTTCCCTGTACAATCCTGTTTTCCCCTGGCTCAGCCCGAGGTGCATTTGCCTGCTGTGCCAGCCTGCACAGTGTCCCAGGGACCTGCAGTGGTGCTTTGGGGTTCTTTTCGGGGGTAGCAATCCTCAGCACCTCCCAGGCCCCGAGGAGCTGAGCTGCAGCATGAACAGTGTCTCTGGTTTAGTGACAGGGCAAAAGGGAGGGGATTGGACCTCTTTCAGCACCACCAGGATGCCTTTCCCATGCTCACACATGGACTAGCATGGGTTTTATGCAAAAAAGGTGAACTGATAGACACTACCTCCTGTAATCTCTCTGAGTTCTGTGGCTGAGATCTGCCAGCAGAGCTGTTAAGCAGATCCTAGATTTTCAGTCCTTAAAATATATCAGAAAACTCTTCTTTTGTGATAAAGACTTTTTTCCCCCCCCTTGGTTCTTTCTTGAGCTGTCAGTTTTTATCTCCCTAGGAAGACAACTGTCCTTACTTTCTTACTTTCAGCAGAACTGGATTTTCTGGATTACACTGGTTTTCATTATCTCTGTCATGTACTTACCAGCAAATCTCTCCATATTTCTTTGCAAGCTCTCGATTTGTGATATAATTTCAAGTAATTTGAAAGCCTGAGCTCTTGGCAAAGCTGTGTTAGGGAAGGATTTCTTTTTTTTTTTTTTTTTTTTTTTTTTTTTTTTTTTTTTTTTTTTTTTGAATGCATCTTTAGTGGAAGAATTCAGAAATTGCAACTGGCTGAGTTAAGCCATGGAGGCACTAAGTGAGTTTAGGATTTTCACGCTTGAATTCCAAATCCCTCTTATTTAACTGTTTACAGGGTTTTGAGGAGCCTTTGTTACCTGGAGCACAGTTCTTTTGGCTGCCTTGAAAAGCAGGTAATGATGAAAGCAGTGTGCCTGTGTTTCTAATGCTGTTATAGAGCAGAACCAGCAGCACTTAAGCCAGATGGCAGAGATGTTTGCTGCCACCAAAATAAAAGAATTAATGCTTAATAAAAACAGTTTTCCTTTCCTTATAATAAGCACATGAAGTTCTTTTAAATACCATATGAAATCAAAATAATGAGAAGACAAAAGAGTGCATGAGATGCTTGAAGTTGTTAAAATGAGTATTTAGGCCCCATTAAAACATAATTATTCCTGGTTTATGTTTTCAGGTGATTCAAATACAATCTCATGTTTTTTGCTCCAGCTGTAAATCCTAGATGGCTTTTTTGGAGTTGTTTTTGAGTTAATTTTTTTTAGTTGTTAGGGTTGCATTTTTGGCATATAAAAGTGCAAAGCTTTTTATTATTTGTAAATTAGCTCTGTCTGCATTGGAGATCTGCATTTTTAACTGGAGGTGGGCGACCTGACCCTGCCTACTCTGTCAGGCAGGAGTTTGTGTCCTTTGCTCTAAAAGCACTTCACAATCCATAAGGAGAGTGCTGTTCTGAAATGAGAGACACTCCAAGGACAGAGCAGTGGATTCTGTGGGGAGATGTGGGGGCAGGAGTTTGGCACTGGAGATGGGACCACCGCAGGGCACTGCTGGCAGGACTGATCTCAAGATGTGCCTGCGGGTAACAAATCTTCCAGAAATTATTGTGGCTGCCCCTGGATCCCTGGCAGTGCCCAAGGCCAGGTTGGAGGGGCTTGGAGCAGCCTGGGACAGTGGAAGGTGTCCCTGCCCATGGCAGGGGTGGCACTGGGTGGGATTTTAGGTCCCTTCCAACCCAAACAATTCCAGGAGTCTGATCCCATAAAATCAGTGCCACATTTTTGCACACAAGCTAGCAATATGGTACCATTTTTTAAAAAAAGAAACGTTGTGAAACATTTTGTTCTTGCTGTGGTGCCCTTGAGCCTTGCAATTCTACATCTTGGGCCTTTTTTTCTTTTTTCCACACTCTTCCAGTTAATGGCTTTTCCCCTACTCCCATGTTAATGTGATGGCTTTGCTGAATAAATTTCCATACTTCCCAGCTGCATCTGGTTGTTGCCACTGCTGTCTTTGGTGCTGGAGTGGGGTCTTCTTTTAGCCACACAGTGTGGCTGCTCTGGTTAGGATTTAAGCAAGACCTAACTCCTCTTCCTGAGTGTTTTACTGCATCATCTGTCTGTGTGACTGCTGGAATCTCCTCCTCTGAGGAAGGCTCAGACTGCTGCTCCAAGGCCTTTGAGTGCAGGGAATTGTCTGTGAGGTTTTCTCCTTGTGTTCCAGCAGGGAATAAGATGTTTGCTTTCCCCTAGAAGATCATTGCTTGGCGCTTCAAACCAGTTTGGCGTGTGCTGGTGGTCTCATGGGGGAGCTCCTGATGTGTCCTATGTGCAAATCATGGAATGGATGGGCTTGGGAAGGGCCTGAAGATCCATCTTGTTCCACCACCCTGCAGTGGGCAGGGACACCTTCCCCTTGGCCAGGTTGCTCCAAGCCTTGAACACAAACCCAGCCAGGCTGTGCATTTATTGACAGACACCCTAAGCATGAGCAGCTGGGTAAGGCATGGTCTAAATAGCCTCCCTTTGTTTTGATGGTGGTGATTTTTATTTATCTAGATTTTGGTTATCATTACCCACATTTTTCAATCATGTTTTCAACATGGAAATTTTTCCCTCAAAATATATTTTTTGAGGAAAGTCTTCTCTCTAAGGTTTCCTTTGGGAGAATCCCTTTGGCTGCCAGCTGTAACATCAGGTGTTGAAGGGAACGAGGGTTCCTGTTTTCCACAGAAAACTCCGTGACTTTGTCAGGGAGCATGGTGGCACTGCTGTGTCTCATTCAGGTCATCCATAGGAAAGCCCAAACCACAGCAATTCATTGGTGTCACACAGAGATAAAGAGGAAACACATGGGAGGAGAGAGGAATCACACCATCTTGTGGAGTGAAAGGCATCTCAAGTCAAAAAAATGAGAAAAGCCAGAGGCTGATTACAGATGGGGGTGATCAGACAGTCTAGACAAGCTGCCTACACGGGGAAGGAGAAATACTGTGGGTAATGAACTGTATGTGTGCCAGCCAGGTGAGCATGTCCCACATCACACCTGCGAGGGGATGGCTCTCCTCAGGAATTTAGGCAGCACACCACTGTCTTCTCTCAGTTTAGTCTCTTATTTTCTATATCCATTTTCTGGAGATGTGCAGATGAAGTCCAGTCATGTTTTTCATTCACCTCCCAATCTCATACTGAGGAAGATGATGCCTTTGGTATTTCTGATTTCATTTTGGTAGCTTGAAAATACAGTTAGGAACTTGACTGAACTATTGTCCTGATTGTGAGAATGAATAGTGAAATAAACACAACTTGTGGGTATTATGTTGTTGTTCTGTATGTATTCCTTGTTTACCAATTATATCTTACCTCTAGGGTAATCAACTTTAAATATCCACCAATAATTTGAACATCAAATGGCACTTATCCTGCAAGCACACCCCAGTAATCTATGCACATACATTAGGAGTGTGCCAAAGTGTTTACTTAGACTTTAATGTGATGTTCTGTATAATTTTCCCATAGATTAGCTTCAGCAGGAAGTTTGCATGTATTTTTCCCCCCTAAAAGCTGCATTCAGTAATAATGGGCCGTATTTATAGCAGTGGTGGTGAATTGGAAAACTGATTGGGTGAACTACTTGATTGCTGCTCATTTAGCAGTTACAGTCCTGCCAAATCTCTCTGTGAGGGTTGTGCAGGGAAGTTTGGGTGATGGAATGTGCCTGCCATGGCCAGGAGCATCTGAGGACAGCAGGAATTGCCCAGGCAGAGCAGAAGTTGAAGCAGCATTTGCAACATGAGCAGCAAACATTAGTTGTTTGTAGGAAAGACTCATCAGCCTCGTGTTTGAAATCCTGGTGTGTTGGTTTTCAGCACAAAGGACTCCTCTGCCGCTGCCCCAGGAGCAGAGACTGCAGGAAGAGAGGTGCAGCCCCATGGGCACCTTTTCAATCACAAAACTCAACTATTTCAGGTGCTGCAGTGTCTACAGGTGCTCCTCTTGTGGAACCAGCAGCAGGATGGGGTTTCTCTGCTGCCCCAAGGTGCCAGAGGTCCTGTGTGATGCAAAGGGAGAGCTGCTCAGTAGGAGCTGTTGGCACACTGTTCAGCACCTGCTCACTTTATGTCATATATATGTTAGAGAGAAGGGGCCTTGAGATCCTGAGGGAAAGAAACAGTCAAGTCTCTCAATCCTTTTTCCAACATTAGGCATTCTGATCCATTTCAGAGACTGCTTTTGAAAGTTCTCTTCACAAGGAAAAAGTCATTAAAATTTGTTCTTGTCCCACAAGGTTTATATGATATGTTTGGGATATTTTTGAGCACCATAAAACCAGCAGTGCAAAAAAATTTCTTGAGAAAACAAATGTTTTCATGTTTTCCTGGAGGGAACACAATGCTTACAAAGTGTAATACACAGTAGTATTTCTGTAATTTAAAACTGATTGGAGCTGCATTTATTCTGACAGGCCTTGCACAGTGCAGGGGAGTTCCTTACACACCGAAATCCATTGTACGTTCCCCTCTGTTGTCTGTTGAAGAAGATTCCTCCTTGAGTATTAAGGGCATGTTTGTTATTTTAAGGAAGAAATTCCTCCTTGTGTGGGTGAGGTCTTGGCACAGGGTGCCCAGAGCAGCTGTGGCTGCCCCTGGATCCCTGGCAGTGCCCAAGGCCAGGCTGGACTTTGGGGCTTGGAGCAGCCTGGGACAGTGGAAGGTGTCCCTGCCATGGCAGGGGTGGCACTGGATGGGCTTTAAGGTCCCTTCCAACCCAAACCCTTCTGTGAGTCTAATTCCACGTGCTAAAAAATACCTGTGATTGAGTCCTTTAAAGCTGGGGAGAGTGTTGAAATGCAGGAGCACAAAGCACAGTGGACACCCCAGCTGCTCTGTCAACACAGGAGTAACACATTTCAGCACAGGTAAAGCAGGTGACAGAGTTTTTATTGCTGCAGGTGGAAGGCACTCAGCCTGCAGATGGATCTGATACTCTTGGTTGTAAAACTTGGGAAGAAGAAAAAGATGTCACAGATGACATGAAAAGAGCCACACGAGGACACACAGGTGTGCAGAGCAGGAGAAAAAGGGGGCAAGTTTATTTACAAAACTCAATTTATACATTTCCTATGGGGCCTGTGGATTGGAGGATGGAATTCCACCTCTCAAACCGCATTGGTCAAGCCACTGTCAATCAACTTTCTCTTCCCACCTAGACATATGTAAACAATGAAAGACAGCAAAACATGGCCATTGTTTATAGTACAAACTGTGAGAAAGTAAAAACTCTGACTCCAATATGAAGAACATTACAGAAGGCTTTGAAAAGTCTTCAAAACCAGGGTGACAAAAAAGAGGGGAAAAAATTACAATTTGCCCTGTTTTTTGTTGTCCCAAACAGTGGTGTTGCTCAGTGGGACATCTCTTTTTCATCTCACTCCCTCTCAGGAACAGTTCTCTGGTCGCTTTTGGGCTTCACTGGTCACTTGGCAAGTTCATGACTGCTGGTCATGGGGTGTCCTTCCTTCTGCCTCTCCCTGTTCCCAGGGGAAGCCTGGTGTACATAACCTGCTAGGACCTGTCACTGTCCCCTTCACTGTCCCCACACAACCTTCCAACCTTTTCAAGTTGTGCCACACTGACACTGAGCTGGAGGATTTTTGGATTTAAGAGAGTGTGTTGAGAAGGGAAACAAGATAATGGTGCCCAGAAATTTGACACTGAGAAGAAAAAAAGGATAGGAGGTGTTGATTGTTCAGCCTGGAGAAAAGGAGGCTCAGGGGGGACCTTGTGGCTCTGCACAACTCCTGACAGGAGGGGACAGCCAGGGGGGGTCGGGCTGTGCTCCCAGGGAACAGGGACAGGACAAGGGCAAACGGCCTCAGGCTGGGCCAGGGGAGGCTCAGCTTGGCCAGCAGGATGTCCTTGTTTCCCTCCTCTGTCTCAGCAGTGGATCCTGTGAGGTTCCTTGGCTCCGATGTTTATCAGGAAGGCTGCAGAACTCTGAGATTTTTGGTTGCCATCAGTGACTGTAGCTCGATGTTGCAAGGAACTGCTGCTTAATGGGTAACTCATGATTCAGTGGGAAAGGCTGCCCCAGGCTCCTGTGCAATTCTAGGATCTGATTCTTGGTAGATCACTGAAAAATTCACAATTCCTACCTACTTTTGGTGTCCCAAGAGAAGGCAAAACATTAAAAGTGACGAGGACCCTTACAAATGAGCAGATCCTGTTATTTCCTTGCTTTCCAGTGGAAAGGAGGTGCAAAAACTGCTTTTGGCAAATATTTTTAGGATTCTGCCTAATTGATGTGATACTGTTTTAATGGAAAGCCATTTATAAGCCAGAGTGTAGACTTGGAAAAAAAGATGTAACGAAAGGAGTGACAATTCACTTCTTGTGCATTTGCAAAATAGCATCAATATAATTTTAAGTAACAGGTAAAGTGGGTACAAAAGAAAAGTTATGCTCTTGTCCAGAAAGCTGCAAAACAGCTGCCAGCTCCTCTTATGAAGTCCTGGATTAGTGAAAAGGCCATGCAATAAAAACTGCAGGAAGGACACCAAATGTTAAGATTTATTGAGGGCAGAGTGTGCTAATGGGGATTATGTGGGAATTGACTGATTGTGGTTGCAATTGGGGGAGTGAGGGGTGATAGCAGTGACACAAACTGTCAGCTGGGGGAGAAGAACAAACAAAACAAGTGTTTGAAAATCCTTTCATAGCCTTCATAATGTGGCCCAGTGGGTAATGGATTTTTGACTATGATGAAGCTATTACATGATTTATGTCAATAGCTGTATCCAGCTAATTGCAGAAACCACAATAATATTTAAAAACTGGGGCTTCATCATAATTACTGCTTTGTATACTGATGATATTTATCTTCCAGCACTCTTATAAGGTTTGGTTTCTGTTTTTTTAAGTCTCAAAGCCCTATTTTTTCTTGATATTTCATGAATTTGTACAGGACACCTGTAGCAGGGATGTGTTGATCTGTTTCAGGGCCTCTGGTACCATTAATGGTAATGGGGAGATAATGAGGTTAAGATATCCTTTTGGTCCAAAAGTGGAGCCACAAATAAACTCTGTTGCATCATCCTGACAGTCTGACAGGGACATGGTGATGTCAGAATATGATGCAATAATATGATGCTGAGTGACAGGGGACTTACAGGAAGGGTTATTAAAAACAACTGTAGGAAATTTGCCAGCTTTATTGCATTTGACAAATAAATTTCCCTCAGAATTCTGTGCCCCTGAAACAATTAATTTCTTTAATCCAAAATTTCCACAATGAAGTCTAGTGTTAGAATTTCAGACTTATATGGAGGCATTTTCTCAGTAAATATATTTCCAAAGGGAGAGGATATAATGCAGGATGAACAACCTAAATAAGCCTCAGAATTTTGTACCTTCGGCACACCTTGAGGGGCCCTGCTACTGAATTTTAGGGCTTTCTTGGCCCCAAACCTTGACTGATGGATCAGAAAAGTCAGTTTGTTTTCTGTTGCGCATATCTGAAAATCTGTGTGTGTTGGTTGATGGGTGGAACTGGACTGGCAGCAAAATACCTGGAATGGTATGAGCGGCTTTCTGCTACCAAATTCCTCACAGGGAGCAAATCCTCCTGCTTATTTCATAAAACAAAATAAAAATGAACAAACAGAACCACACCCCCCAAAAAATCCCCACACGAGTGCTGGAGTGGGCATAAGCAAAGGCTTCTTGCTGCCAGCACGCATCAGGCTGCTTTTCCTGGCATGCCAGATGCCTGTGATGGGGACAGTGTGTGAATGTCATCTCGAAGCACATAATCAAAAGCAAACTTACTATTCTTTTAACTTGGAGCTGCCAAATAAATTTTTATATTTGTTTCGTGAGAAGCCTGCCAAAAAAAACCCCAGTGGCAGCTGTGTCCAGTAGCAGACAGCAGTAATTTATGGAAAGAGATTTATTTACTTAAAATTTTGCTTCACAGTAAATTGAATGTGAGGTTTTGCAAAATTGTATCCATTTTTACGTAGCCTCCTGCCTCTTTGGAGGGTATTTTTTCAGACAGGGTTAGCTTCCCTTCTTACCCTGCCAGCAAACTGTCAGACTTGGGAAAAGGGAGCAGGAATTGTATGGATTTTCAGGTCAAAATGAACAGTGTTTTCAACCATCCCACGGAGTCTGAAGTTCTCCATACTTTTGATGGAAGTCAGCAGTAGTGGATGAAGGTACAAGGACTGGAGTAAGAAGGTTAAACGATAAAATGTGGGGATTTTTTCATCATTGTTCTCCAAAAATATCTGATTTGCTGTTTACAAAATCTTAAATACACCTCTGGTGGCACCTGGCTTCTCCAGAGCTCGCTGCCTCAGCTTTGTTCTGTTTCCAGAGGGGATGAGTTTGGTTTGTGCCACCTTGCTGGGGAATTGTCCTAGGAGGTCTGCTGAGGAGCCCAGAGGTTGAACTGAGGACTGGCCATCCTTGTTGCTGTACCTAGATCCCAGCCTTCTGGGGGCTCCCTCCCTCGTGCTCTTGTTTCTTGTCTTGGAGTTTGTCGGGGTCGTCTGGGGCAGAACTGCTGAGGGCCTCTGATGGAGGCTAAAATGAATTAAATAATCAGGCCCTGTGGCCTTGGCCTTTTTCCATCAATGGCTGGGGCTCAGTGCCCACAGGCCTGGGTGGCACAAAGGGCTGTGGCAGTTTGGGGGAAGGTGACAACCATGGGGACAACGAAATCCAGTGAGCTGGAGGCTGCTGTGGAGCCCTGGCACTGTGGGGAAGGGTGACAGGGATGGCAGTGACTGAGCTTCTCTCCCAGCTTGTGGGAACAATTGAAAATTCCTGAGCAGCAGCTGTTCCCTGTGGGATTGCTTGGCTCTTTCCTGCTCTGAGATCAGGGTGAATAAAACTCAGGAGACGTTGTTTTTGAAGTCTCATTCTGAAATTTATTATCCTTATCTATTACAAACTCATGAGGTATGAGCTCTCTCTAACAAGTCAGGAAAGTGAGCTAAAATGTGTCTATTCAAGGCTATTTAAGTCCCAATTATCCAATAAACAGTTGACATCTATATTATTTATGCTTCTAATCCAACTGTGATCAGCCAAAATCTGCAATGCGGGCCTCTTTCCCCCAGTAACAGAAAACCACCCAGACTTGTGAAGAAGAAGGAAGAAGAAGGTGCAAAAAAGACAACTAATCCACATCCAAAGTTCTCCATCTTGAGTCCAATATCTCATCATACACTAAAATCCCAAATGTAAGTTTTTCACCCTGTGAGATCACACAATACTATCCAAACTACATCCCCATGATCCCAGTGCGATCACTCATTTTTGGAAGCCTGTTTGAGGTCTCAGGTCAAACACAGTCCTTCCCTGAAGTTCTGTGCTGACAGAACAAAATTCTCAGCATCTGGAGTCCCCACTGCTCCCTTGTGCTCTGCTGCGTTTTTGGCTGCGTGTGCCCTGCCCCTCTTTGTCCAGCAGGGCCACAGCTGCTGATGCTGCCGTGTCCTGGCACTGTCCCCACAGCCTGCTGCTGCCTGGGGCCTGGGCCAGCCTCCACAGGGCACAGAAATGATCCAGAGCAGGCTGGGAGGAGATGGCCTGCTCCAGGTGCTCTTTGCATTCACACCTTGCAGAAGCTCCACCTGCAGCAGATTCACTTTGACTGCTGCTTGAACTGCAAACCTCACCCAGGGCTTGGGTTTCCCTCTCCACAGCCAGGAGAGCACAAGGTGATTTCTGGAGCTGAAGGGAAATGCTCTGATCCCTCGTGTTTAGCTGGCTGCTTTGGGATAGGGTTGTTTAAATCATTCAAAACTTCCCACTGTGACTGTTCATTTTGCTTCGGTTGCAATACCACGTTCTGTTCAGGTTTGGCCTCCAGATGGGATTTAATGATGGGATTTAAACTGTGCCAAGGAGCCTGCACTGCAAGGTAACTGTCCCAGCTGAAAATCAATATGGTTAATACTAATATTTTAAATACTAACAATGCATTTTAAATTGCATAGCAATTAAACAAACAGAGGAAGGGTCTGTACAAAGAATGAAACATCACCTTAAAGAACATTAATGGGGAAATCACTTTTCTGGGACAGAGTAGCTGCTGTATTTAAACTTGGACATTCAGTGAAAGCTGTGGAACATTTTCAGCTGAGAATATCTGCACCCATGCTGCAAAAGCACCGTTTTGTTGCAGAATCCTTCTTTACTGCTAATGTAAAATTATCTGAACTTATATAGTGTAACTTAGAACTCAAATCATCTTCATCAGGGAAACGCTGGGGCTGTTTTCTGGCTTGTACTGAAGGCGCTTCTCAAACCTTTTACCAGTGTAAGGCACTGACTCGCTTCTGTTGTAGAATCCCAGAGTTATTTGGGTTGGAAGGGACCTTGAAGCTCATCCCATTCCATTCCCTGCCATGGGCAGGGACACCTTCCACTGTCCCAGGCTGCTCCAAGCCCCAAAGTCCATCCTGGCCTTGGGCACTGCCAGGGATCCAGGGGCAGCCACAGCTGCTCTGGGCACCCTGTGCCAGGGCCTGCCCACCCTGCCAGGGAACAATTCCTGCCCAATATCCCATCCAGCCCTGCCCTCTGGCAGTGGAAGCCATTCCCTGTGTCCTGTCCCTCCATCCCTTGTCCCTCTCCAGCTCTCTTGGAGCCCCTTTAGGCACTGGAAGGCCACAACTGGGTCACCCCAAAGCTTCTCCTCTCCAGGCTGAACACCCCCAGCTCTCCCAGCCTTTCCTCCCAGCAGAGCTGCTCCATCCCTCTGCTCATCCTGGTGCCTCCCCCGGCCTCTCTGCAGCAGCTCCAGGTCCCTCCTGTGCTGGCCCCAGGGCTGGGGCAGCTCTGCAGGTGGGCTCTCACCTGAGCACAGGGGCAGAGGGGCAGAATCCCCCCTCCCCTGCTGCCCACGCTGGGGCTCAGCCCAGGGCACGGGGGGGTTCTGGGTCCCAGCTCTCACCCCCAGCACCCCCAGGTCCTTCTCCCAGGGCTGCTCCAGCTGCTCAGCCCCAGCCTGGATCGATCCTGGGGGTAACCCCAAGCACCAGCACTACCTCTGTCACCAGAATGTCCCCTCTGGCTTTTCCCCATCGGTTCCTTCTTAGCACAAAATCTCTGCTGAAGCTGTGCCTCCTGCCACGTGTCTGATGTTTGCCAGCCTGAGGTGATTGGTGTCACTGTCACTCTCTGTCTCTAATGGTCACAGTGCAGTTTCCAGTAGTATCTCTCTGACAGGTAACACACAGCCTCCTAAAAGAGGTGGAAATTAATGACTGAGTTCCAGCAGTTGTATTTTTGTCTGCGAGAGCCACACTGTGCCAGGTTTTGACATCCTTTAGTACTTTATAAGTCAATAGGACAGCTGTGCAATGAAATGATTTTTAATGAGAAATGATGACAGGACCTGGCAGAGAAATAATGCTGAGTTAATCAGGAAAGTTCTGCCTGTTAGTAGCAGTCTCCTCCGTGCTGCCTGAGTGACATGATTTGTAATAGTGTTCAGAGCAAGGCCCTGGGAGCTCTGCATGTAGATCCAACTTCATTTCAAACAAAGAAGGCCTGAAAAATCTCTTTATGTTGCCTGTTCATGGCTGATCCTGTAGCATGATGTGCTCACAAAGGTATTTGGCAACAAGGGGCCCATTCTTCCAGGCAGGGCTGTGGTCTTCCCTTGAAGAGGTGGCACTTGGGGACACGGTTTAGGGGTGGTGATGGGTTGGCAGTGGGGCTCCATGGTCTTGAAGGTCACTGCCAACCTCAGTGATTCTGGGATTAAACAGAGTGGGATGGGACATGCTCTGGGAAACTAAATGGAATACATTAATTTTCATGGTTTTTTAATCTTTAAACTTTTAACTTCTTTTGTTCTTTTTCTCTCTAAATCCTATTATGTTTTGCTAATTTCATGTATGGAATTCTCCTTGTGTGGATGGACTATTTTTAAAGTAGCCTAAAACTAATAAAAATGAAAAATATGTTGGTGGACAAAGCACAGCTGGCGAATGGAACCCCTTTCTTTTTTCTGCTGTGCCAAGTACCTGCTTTGCTTGAGCAATCCCTACACTGGAACACTTGTGATCAGTGCAGAGAGAAACTGTTTGCAGTGGCTTTTGATGTGAATTTAATTTTTTAGTGAAAAGTTCAGCTATTTTATTTTTTGTTGAAAAAAAGACCTGTTTTGTACATGCCAAAATAATTGTATTAATCCTGCCACAGGTGTAGAAACAGATCCATTTTTCATTGGAATGTTAATTTTTCTGCCCCAGTATCATGTTGGGTGACTGAAATATTTAGTTTTAGCATTCCTGGGTTTATTTCACCAGTTCCTCTTTGCCTACAGAGGCTGATGTTGAAAGGCACAGTAGGCAAAGTGTTTTTGGAGTGTGTGAACTGGTCTGGAAGCTGATCCATCTCTTCCATCTGAAACTTTCTCTTCCCTTCTTTGTGTTTCCCACATTTTCTTCTTCTCTTGCTTGGAGCAGTTCCCTGAGTCCAGCACGGCTCTCACTGAACTGTGCCCAGGGTTGTTGTTGGGTTTTAAGGAACCCTCTTGGTTCCTGGGACCTCTGAGGGTTGGGGGAAGCCTTCCCAGAAGTTTGGAGGCAGGGGGATTTGAATGGGTGTTAATTTTGTTAATCATTGTGCTGGAAACCAGACTGGGTCATTGCTTATGGTGTACACACAATTTCTTCCTGGAATCAGGAGGAGCTCCTCACCTCTTTGGAAAGGAAGAACAAAGAAGTTGGTACAAGCCAGTGTTTAAACATTGCAGAGTTGAATTAGGGATGAGAACAAAATGGAAATTTACCTTGCTTGGGGTTGTCCAGATTGGATAAGGAATCTCCAGGAAGACCCTTAAGTCCCTTGTGGTGTCTAAAGGAGCTCCAAGAGGGACTTGGGACAAGGCCCTGGAGTGACAGGACAAGGAGGAATGCCCCTGAGCTGAAGGAGGTCGGGGACAAAAACAACTCACACCCCAGACCCTTGATCTTTCTACTTTTACTTTGTATTTAATATTTACTGTGATATATTAGATGACTCTAAAAAGAATTCATGCTGCAGCTGCAATTCTTCAGCATTTAAAAAAGTAAAGATTAACATGGAAACCATGAAAATAGCCCTCAGAAAGAGTGACTCTGTCAGACTATGTTTGCATAGAACCCAGCTGGTATTCTGTCCTGCATTTGAGGAAGAAAAGAGTTTCCTGTAAATATCCATGAGTAAAAAGTATGGTTTAAAGCTCCTGTTCTGGTCCAAGTCTAATTGCACAAGATGTGTGTTTGCATCTGAAGATAAGAATAGTTCTCAGCCAGACTGCACGTGGGTGCTACTAAGGGCTCAGAAATCAACCCAAACTTGTTGGGGCTGAGGAAAGAGCTGGTTAACGAAGTACTGAGATTTTGTTTGTTTGTTTGGGTTTTTTTTTTTGATAGATGAATTCCTCCAGGTGTTGTGAATTATCAAAATGCAGTGTTTTCAATCTTTATTTTGAGATATTATTAAAAACCACCCAGTGCACTGCGAGAATGTCATTGATTGTTGTCTTCCATCTTTTTCTGAGGAAAAGGGAGGAAAGAAATGCTCTGTTGGAACAGCAGCAAGGCAAGTGAGTTCTGGCAGCTGGTTAAAATGACTTGAAACCTTGAACATATTCTGAAGAGATACGTCCTGTGTTCTCTAATATCTTCACTATTGATTTAGAGAATGAATTCTGGAGCAGATTTACAAAAATATGCAGATGACGATGATGCAAAGGGTAAAAATAGCTCTGAAAAAACAGGATAATAGGAACTGATAATAGGAACTTCGCATCTTCGTAGAACTTGTGTTTCTAACACAGTTACAGAATAAAAAGAAGCAAAAAAAAAAAGCTTATAGCTACTTCTACAATGTGTTCAGTACATTTATATTGCCCAATATAATATTACATATGTTATAACATTTCTGTTGTTCGAAGTTACAGAGTGAAAGCTTTAATCAGGACAGGCATTCCCAGTGATGCTGCTGATCCTTTTTCCCTGTGTTTTTCCTCTGGGTATCAGTTCAAGAGTGGCTGTGCTTGGCAAGCCTGGGCTTAGCTGGCTTCTCCTGAGTCCCTGAAGACACTCCCCTGGCGTGTTCTCTTTCTCAGATGCAGGTCCTCCTGCCCCATGGGGAGCTCCCTGAGCCAGGGCTGGAGGGCTCCTGGGGAGTTCAGCATGCTTGGCCTCCCTGTCCCGAGGCAGGAACACAGACACTGACAGATGTTTGCCTAAATTCGCTCTGATGGAAGGGATCTGTGAGCTCCCCAGGTGCCTCGTGCTGGCCCCTGAGCACTCAAAGTTCTCAACTCCACCCTCAATAACCTCTCCTGGCTTGTTTTATCAGAGCTTTGAATTTCTCTTCCAGTTTCCCAAGATAACTTCAAATATTGATCCTGTTTTTCAGAGCTATTTTTACCCTTTTCATCGTCGTCATCTGCATATTTTTGTAAATCTCCTCTAGAATTCATTCTCTAAATCATTAGTGAAGATATTAGAGAACACAGGACGTATCTCTTCAGAACTGTACTTGAAATATCCTTCAGGTTGAAAGAGAACATTTTAAAAACTACTCTTGTGCCTGCCTTTTTACCTAATTGAAGAACTTAGCTCACATTTCCTAAAGAAAACTGGTGGAGGCCTTAGAGAAGTCCTTTCATATTAATGCCCTGGTTACTCTTTCAGAGATGGAAATGAGGTTGGTTTGAACGATTTGCACTTGACAAATTCACCCTGGCTGTTTGCTGCCCATTTATTATCCCCTAGGTACCTCTAAATTGATTAATAATGCGTTCTGATCTCTTTCTGGGGAGCAAAGATAAGCTTAGTGATCTCAAATTCCTTGAGTCCTCCTCCCTCTGATTTTTAAGATAATCCTTCTGTAGCCCTTAGGGACATCCTGAGTCCTGTCTCAGTTTGGGGTTTGCTCCTGGTAGTTCCTAAGGTAAGAAAAGTAACTTTGACCTAACCCTGCTGATCTGAATAATTCTTATAAGCCTAATATTCTGTAGCTGAGGCTTTCACCCTCCCCACCCATTTTTTGGTTTTGAGCTTCTGAAGCTGCCCTGAATACTTTTTCATGTCTATTATTTGTGACAAATGACATTAAAGAAAGTGTGAGCATTTCAGGCTGGCAGATGGGATTATTTATCTTCCCCACTAAGCATTGCTTATTTTATTCTTTGGCTTGTTTCCAGTATCCCCAGAATTTTCTAATGTGCATAAATTCAGGAGTTTTCAGCCACCAAAGCTTTATAATGAAAAGTTTTTTCTCCTCCCATACCCTTATAATGTAATGAGAGAATGGGGAGGACAGAGGGGATCTTGACTGGTGGCAAGGAAGCGTGGAGTGGAAAACCACTGGAGCATGGAAACTGCTCTCGGCTCTCCTCCAAACCTGCAGCTTTTGGAAGGTGCTCAGAGCAGTTCCCACAAGTTCACAGCTGATGCACAGCCCAGATGGAGGGAAGGTTGTCTTTTTCTGATCCAGTCCTTTTAATCAGTGCCATTCCCAGTGGAATCTGCTTTTTTTGAACACTGAGCGTCGAGGAAGGAAGAGATGGAAGTGTTTTGAGGATTTGGCTTCTGCATCAGGAGGATTTTCCCTAGTTAAGAGTGGCCTGAAATAAAGAGGCTGGAATGAAAGAGGGATCTGGGCAGGGCACTGAAGTCTGGCACACACAACCCATGGAAATGTGTTTGGGGAGTGGCTGCCAGGTCTCAGTGTGAGGCAGCAACCTTTGGAGATACAGTGAATGGAAAGTCATGCAAGTCAATGGTCCAGCAGCTGCCAAAGCCAAATGTCAGCCAGGACTCTGAGAAATCTAGAAAATCTGGATGAATTGTGTGTGCTAAAGAGAGGGAAAAGAGGAGAAATTAGAGATGTAAAGCTGTCCTGGAAGGCAGGGCTCTGCTGTTTTGGCAAAGAAGGAAATAGCAGGTGGAGGGGTAAGGGCTCGAGAGAAAGGCAGAGCTGAGCATGGAAATGAAGGGTGATGGCTGTGGGACCTCTGCTATCCGTGTTTTTAAACAGCATGCTGGACAAATATTTGTGGGTTGGTGGGGTATTTTTATATCAATTATCCTGCTTTTAAAGAGGAAGAAATAACCTGAAAGTCCCTTTCCTGTTTTTAATTCTGTTCCTGTTTATATTTTTGGCAAACTTCTGCTGATTCTTAGATTTCATTCTCTTAGGCTACTTTTTCATTCACCACTAGACTTTCTCTGAAGGTAGATGATCCTAAAAAGTAAAAAAAAAAATAAAGAAGTCAGTCTACCGTTATGCATCTTTATACAGAAGTAAAGAAAAATGTCATAATAAATTTCTTGGCCGGTGGATTATGTGGCAAAAATACAAGGAAGAAAGGGAAAGAAATGCACAGAAATAGGAGCGTGGCAATCTGGTGTCTGAATGATTTGTAATGAGACACATAACTGCTTCTTGAAGTTAATTATTACATGATAATTGCTGAAGAAGGAATGAAATACGTTTGAATGTTCTTTCAGTGCCTCCTGATTTTCTGAACAAAAGGGTGTTAACTCTTCTGATTAGCATGTAATCCAGAATTAATTGAAGAAAGGAAGGGCAGGCAGAGTTTTGCAAGTGAAATGCTGTATAATGAACTTAAACTGTAGCTCTTAATTTCGTTTGTACTGGAACATGTTTCAGCTGCAGAGAAATCTTTATTTTCCTCAATCATCGCAGTCTAGAAAGTAGGAGCAGTAAATTTTGATGTGGGCAATGAGGTATTGATTTATTAGGAAGCTTTATTAGTTTGTGACGTCCCTGCTTCAAGAGAGGGCACTGATTTATCCTTTAACATAAAAATACCTGAGGAACGTGAGGGGCTGAGGGCAGACATGACCCAAACCAGCACCAGCATCATTTCTAGAATCACAGAATATCCTGAGCTGGGAGGAATCAACCAGGATCATCCAGTCCAGCCTTTCCCTGCTATGTGTGCATTTATGCTCATATCATAAGATTTTCTTGGTCTGCTGATTAATTTGGTTTGCTTCCAAATGGCCAAGTTATGCCTGTGAGTTGGAAAGACTCAGATAAGCTGCAGAGGGTTTATGTAAAGGCCTGTCTGAGGGAAAGGCTCACATGAAAATGCCATTATCCGGTGTTCCACAGATTTACAAGTGTGCAGCTTCCTCCTCCTCCTGCTTCTTCCTCAGTGAAACATTCTAGGCATTAAGTAGTCTTGCCTTGGAACAAAATATTGGGTTGGGGCATCAGATTTTGGATTGCTGGGTTGAACTGTGTTTCTTGTACTCTTTAAGGTGTTTCCTAGTGTGGGTGTCCAGTGTAAATCTGACTGCATAAAGCAGGATCTAACTGGGTTAATACTGGGATTTATATTATTTATTTTATACAAGTGTGGGTTTTACCTCTGTGTTACCTTCATGTTAATTTAGTAAATGAAAAAAAAAGATCATGTTCTATTAATATGGATAGAGTTTAGGCATTTGATAAAGGTACAAATAAGGGTCACCTTTTATTTTATAGCAGTAATGATTTGTATTTATATATTTTTAAATATCCTGATATAAATCTGAATAACTATGGCATCCTGTACTGTGATCAGCATTGAAGAATGGTTCTATTTCCTATTGCCCTTTAGCCTGGAGGGGCTTGGCATTAGAAAGTTTGAGCACTAGGATTTTTTTAATTGCATGGACTGCTGCAGTTTTTTACAGAACTGACTGTGAGCATGGCATGGTTAAAATTAAAAAAAAAATAGATACTACAATATATAAATGCTAATGTAATGCCAGGATTTCAAGCTGGAGGAGTGCTTCTCCTTGTATGTGAGAAATACTTGGTTTGTGTTCTTATAAATCAGAGTCTCCAGGGAAAAGGGCAGGGAGAAGGGATGTCTTCGGGGGGGAGTACATCACAGAGCTCAGCTTGCTTTGGATGTATGAAACCCTCCTTCCTTTCTGAAGGAGAGATGATGTGTAGGCTGCCAAGATTGGATACTAGGGGAAAAAAAATCCCTGGAAGACAAGTCAGGCATTGGAATGAGGTTCCCAGTTCAGTGGTGGAGTCACTGTCTCTGGAAGTGCTCAAGAGGTATCTGGAGGTGGCACTTGAGTCCCTGGATCAGGGGTGATGATGGTTGAACCTGGTGACCTTGAAGGTCTCTCCCACCCTTGATGTGATTCTGTGAAAGCTGCTGGCCAATCCCAAGGACTATGCACATAGATTGTATCCAGTGATATCTGGCTGATAATTTTGAGGGTAAACTCTTTTGAAATACTTTGAATTACCTTATTTTTAAACGAAGAATAATCAATCCAAGCATTGTGTGTTTTGAAGGTGTCAGAATTTAGGAAAGTGGGTATAATAATTAGATATCTTTTCCAACTCTGAGAAAAACTGTAGAAAAGCTGTTGGCAAGTTGAGAAACTGAACTCGAGGCAACATCTTGTGCTGAATATTTGTAGAAGGAGGGCTTCAGCATTCTTAGGTTTAGTATTAGGTATTTTCTAGATGGAAATTTTGGGTTTTCCAGAGGTGTAACCTCTAACCTTACTAATCAAGCCAGTTACACCAGGTCTGTGTTGCAGTGCTCGACCAGCACAGTGAGCTGCTGCTCCAGTTTGTTCACATTTTCGTGGGTCTGACATCGACTTAAGAGGGCACATGGCAAGAGAATGAATTATTCAAACCCAGACATGTCATCTGCAATCTGAGCCTTTTACTTTATACACTGCCCCAGCAGTGCTGAAATGCTGAGGTGTCTCTCACCATCAAATCTTTCCCTGCTGCATCCTTTACTTGGGTGTTTGGAGGTTCTTTTCACAGTGCACAAGTGAAGAACCAGGAAATTGATGAGTGTGGTGAAAATAATGCTTTGGTGTTGTTGGTTGTTACTGATGAAGTTGCTGTGAGGAAATTGTTTCACTTTTTTTTATGTCATCAAGATCACAACTTGCCAACAGCTGTGGAAATGTAGACTGAAATCCAGGGGCCTTCCTGATCCTTCTCGTCTCTCTTGAACAAAAGAAATTATAAAAGGTGTACTGCTTCACAAGGCTGCTCCTTCTTACTAAAGAAGGGAAAAAAATGCATGAAAATCTTGACTCCAAAGTAAAATCCCTTTCTTTACTCAGTTTAGCTGAGAATTGCAGCCCACGGGCACAACACCATCATTTTTGATGGGCAAATTCCAACTGCAGCCCTGCAGTGTAAAACAGCTAAAGACTGAGCATTCTTTCTCCCCAGCATCACTCTTTGCCTGTGTTAGTAATCCTTGCACAGCATTTTTGGTTGTATATTTATTGCCAATGATCTTTAAAGAAAATATGAATTCAAGAGGAATAAAGAGGAGGATCCCTGGGAAACTGGCTAAGAATGACTATTTCTTTAAAGGAAATAAAATCTCAGTTGGGCAGTGTTAGGTTAATTGTCGGCCTTGATGACCTAAGAGTTTTTTTCTCCAATAAATAATTTTGTGATCCAGTGGTGTCATATCAAAGGCCTTGTCCTAAGTTAAAAAGGGGAAGCTCCCAAAAATTGAATCCAAACCTTAAAACAAGTGAGTTTGTCAATTTAACACCAAATGCCTCCTTTTTAACTTAAAGGATGAATAAAACCTGAGGAAGAGGTAGTTGGAACCATGAATGAAAATGTTATTGTGGCAGATGTTGGTACCTAAACTGAATCTGGGAGCAATGTCTGTGCATCCCTGGAGCCCTGAAATGGAATGTGTGACACGAGCAGGGTGATGCAGTGTGCATCAGGAAAGGGATTTTGTGAGTTTGTGCCTAAAATCTTTGACCAAACTCCAGCTGGAGAGCAGATGAATCTCCTGAGTTCTGTTCTGGTCCAAACCCTGTCTTTCAAAGGTTGGAATAGCTATTAGGGAAGGGCAGGGGATCTGCAGGGCTTCAGGTGGATTTTGGTCAAAGAAGACCAAAAAGGCATCTTTGAAATTATTGGGAGATGGGTTGGGAAAGGATGGAGTCTGCCAAGATTTTTGTGGTAGGAGTGGGGACCTGGTCTGATCTGAAAGAGGATTTGGGACAGTGAGAGGTCTCAGTTTCAGGAGACACATGAGTGACATGGGAGTGTCATGAAGTGGTGGCACTGAGGGCTGGGCTGTGTGTGCACTGCCCTCTGCCATGGCTCAAAGGGGGATGTGGGAATGGGGTTTGGGCACTTGGGGTGTGTTACTGGTGGGATCCTCACCCCTTCCTCATGGGGAGACAGAAAGTAACTCCTGGCAGAAACCCACAGAGGGAAGGAGCTTGGATCTCTGTTACAACTGATGCCTTGGGAAGGCCAACCTGAAACAGACTGGACAGAGCTGGAGAATAAAGCAGATATTTATTGAAAGGCCTCCAGGATACACTTTGGGCAGGACAGGAGCCTGGCCAGGGCTGCACCCAAGGTGGACTAAGAATGGTCACACAATGTCTGACTGGTCACGAGGTCTCACACTTTAATAAGTTTTGGTCTATTTGCGTATTGGGGTTTAATTGTCCAATTACATCTTCAGGTTGTTCCTCTCTTCAGCCCACCCTTGTTTGTGCTGTTGGGCTGAAAGTTGTCCTTGGTCCTCAGCAGGAAAAGGATTTGTTTTGTGTCCCTGCTCTGTGAAGAGAGCTCACCAGCACTGAATGTGAGCTCAGAGCTGCACCCCTGGGCAGCACAGAATCTGAGAAACATGAAAGCTGAAACGTAAAGGCATCACAACCATGACAGAACTCTCCCAAACCCCATTAATTTCTGTTTCTCATCAACATAACTGCTCATTTGGAAAGTTCTCTCCATGACTCTCCAGCATACATAATTTTTCTCTGCTGTGTTGTTTCCCGGCCCTTCTCCTCAGCCTTTTTCAGGCCAAGGGCTGCCTCTGAAGGGCTGTTTGTGCTCCTTGTCCCAGATTCCAGTCTGAAACAGCCTCGGGTCAGTGTGGAGACCCAGGCTCTTCCTCTGTTCTTCACTCGAGCCCTGAGCAGGGCATGGAGTGGAGCTGAGGCTGTGATGTTCTTGTTGGAGGGGTGCTGTGAGGAAGCCTTCTGATCTGAGCACCCCAGGTTGTTCTGTTGACAGTGTAAGAGGAAAAAATGCTATCTAGGAAAAGTGTCTTGCACAAAATCGTTCCTGTGCTTACTACACATATTTATATCTTTGTTGTTTCTTTGGTAAAAAGCCTGGATGGCCATACAGAGGAGGAAAATACCAGGCCTTAGGAAATGAAAAAGCTCACAGAGCCAAAGCAAAGCCGTGTTCTTTCTGCAGGGAAGGAGCATGAACACAGACCCAACAGCACAGCTGAACCAAAGAATTGTTTTGGATTGCATTTTTGAAATTAGAAATTAAAATGGAATTAGGATCCAAGCAGGCTGGTTTGGTTCCCTTGCAGAGGGATATACTGTAATAAAACAGAGGTGAGCTGTGTAGAGAGCCAAGTGGTATCAGAGGTGGCACCCCAGCATTGCTTTGATTAGGCTTAAAAGTTCTTTAACTGCAATTTAAACCGCTGAAGCACTTTGGTATAATTTTTTCCAGATAAATCTGAGTTTGCAGTGTTGAACCTGCCTTGGTTTTGGAAAGATGTGCATGTTGCCCAGATGTTAGCAGTGAGGCAGGTCAAAGGGAGAGACAGCAGGGACACGTTCCTGGAGCTGACCTTGGGAAAGGTTGTGACACCTGATGAAGTGTTCATCATCTGGGGAAAGCTAACACAAACCCTTTCTGCCCTGGTGATGCTTTACAGGCCACTTTGCTGGGTTTGTCTGGTCCATCACTGGCATTTTCCTCCAGTTTTACTGGACCTTTAAATGTTTTGAGCTCAGTTTTGTCTCTTAGAATGAGGATCCCCATTATCACCCACATAACCTCCTGCACCTTTTCCTGTCACTTGTGTCATCCTAAAGATTGCAGCCTTCTTTCATGGAGGAAAAAATGGGTGTCCTGCTTTTTGTTTGCTTTTTGTTAAATCTGCTCATATCTCTAGACACAGATATTGGCAATCATTTATTGTTTTGGTGGAATAATTTTTAAAAGGTGTGTTTGCTAAATTGATACTTTGTCAAAAAAATTGCTGGAAATGTGTTTGGGGTCTTTTGCAACCTGGTTTGTTTATTCTCTTGGGGAGGCTGGTAGGCTTCCCTCATTATTTGTAGACAGACAGGTTGAAAGAAAATTATTAATATTATTATTGCTGGTTTTATTATTATTATTGCTATTATTATTGTGGTTATTGTTATTATTGATGTTATAACAATTATTTGTTATTAACCAAGTAGGATGAGTCATACTGGTAACTCTTAGAGGCCTTTTCTATAAACTGTGCCCCTTTTTATATGAAACATTGTCAAAACCAGTGAAACAGTAGTATAAAAACCTCCTCAGCATGCTTTATTGTTGTTTTGTTTGTTTGTTGTCCTTTTTTTGGTAAGACAAGCTGTGTGCATGTGCTTAGTGAAGCATGAAGAAGGAGGGAAGAAAGTAACAGCAATAAACCATCGCTACATTGCATGTTATTTCTCCTGAGATCTCTCTGGATCCATGATTAAAAATTTGGGATTTTTCCTTTGTTTTGTTTTTAGCTTTTCCTTCTATCTGAATGTTTGGAGGATTTTTTTTTTTTTTTTTTTTTTTTTTTTTTTTTTTTTTTTTTTTTTGTTGCAGGGAGAAGAGAGCTGTCTCAATTAAAAGAAAGGGAGCATTTGTTAGTTTTAGGACATAATACCACTTTTCTTGGGTTTGTTTTATGTTTTCCAGTAGTTGTTTCTTCTTTTCACCCTCTGGAGCAGGAAGGTGCTCGTGATAAGGAAAGCTGGTAATTTCCTTGAAGGTTTCGGTGTGGGGAATCTGGAGCAGACTGAGGGTGACCATTAATTTATGTGTGTGGCAGCAACACTTTTCTTTTTTCTTCTGAAAGAGGAGTTTGGCTTCCATTTGAGAGCTGAAAAGGGAGAGGATTTGATTTGGCTGGATTGGGAAAGGCTGACTCCTGATCCTTGCTGCTGTACTGATGTGCTTGGCACAACACCAAGTCACGGAATTATTTTGCCTTCTCTTTTGAATCCTCAGTTCCATGTCATGGGTTATTTGATGTGAAAAATGTGGCCAATAAAGCTTCAGAAAAAATTTCAGTTGAGCATTAATTGAGACCTAAAGACCTTATCTAATTTTGTCAGGCTTCTGATGTATTTTTTTTCTTTATAACTTGACAGTGAACAATATAAGTTCATTGGGATCTGAAGTCAGAAAAAATGTGATTTCTTTAGACTGGAAAACCACAACATTCAAATTTACTCTTTCAGCTGCACAGGCTCAATTTCAGATAAGTCCATAGTAGATGTCTCAGACTTCAACAGGCCTCGAGCTCACCCTGTTCATAACAAAACTGATTTAATAAGATGGTTTCTGCCCAGTCTGTTCCCCTGTGGTATTTCTGTTTTTCCTCCCTCACAGTCTCCTGGTTTATTTAACTGTGGAAATACAACTTACATGCTCATGCAGCCTCCTGTGTGTCCTTATCTGTTTTCATTTCTCCCCCTCACACTGATAGATTTTGAATACATTGAACAGTTCAAACCACCACTGACAGAAAGGTAGAGGTTTTAAAAATGGATTTACTGAGTTTTTTGAGGGCAAAGAGGATGCTGTTAGAGCCCCAGCTGATTTTAATGCTTGGTCTTTGTTTTCTCTCCTGAACATACAGCTGCTTTAGTGCCATGGAAGTCAGTGTAAGATTTATGCTCAATGTTTTCTGAAAAATACATTTCTCAGGGTGAGTGTCACTGCTGTGCTTTGGCAAGCCCTGAAGCCCTGCCCTGGTTGTGTGATGATCAAAGTCTGAGGTTATCAGCAATGTCAAAATCCTCATTAGCCCAAGAAGGGTCCCTGTGGCCAGTGCTGTGGGACCTCAGAGCTGCTCCCAGGAGAGAGGGAATGTGTTTGGAATGGTTCCAGAGCCCCTTTATGAGGGTGGTCTTGTCTAGCAGGGGCCTGAGAGTGCAGAGCCAGCTCACCTGGGGGATCTCTGCAGCAGCACCACCCGCCTGGGAATCCTTTTCACAACCTCATGGCTGAGACTGCTCAGGAAAAGGTTCCAAGGGGCAGAGAGACCCTGGCCCATCCTGTCCCTCTGTCAGGCTGTGCTTGGCAGGCTGCTGGCTGTCTCTGCCTGGAAGTACAGACATTGGAAAGGAGGATTTATTCTCTCCTTTCCCCCCAAACCTGGTTAGCTCAGCACGGGATTACAGCTCGCTCTCCTACCTTGGTGTGTTCTCATGTGGGAAGAGCCAGGCCCGAGCTGTGTGTCTGATCCCCCGGGTCCCAAAGGCCAAGTCAGCAAGTGGAATTTATCCTTCTGGCCAGGGTGAGCTCTGTGTTTGAACTGCTGTGTTAAACCAGGGAGGTTGGCACTGGCGTTTCCACAGGGCATGGAGTTAATTCCGACCTCACAGGTTATAAATGTGGATCCCATAAAAAGCATTGATGCCTCCAGGGAAAGCCTTCTGCTTCTCCCTGACTGCTTGTCCTTGTCCCAGGCACTGGGATCTGGGATTGCAGTGAGGGAGGTGTGTTTTAGCCCCACCATGACCTGAGCAGGCATTCCCGGGCACATTTGGGAAGGATCATTCCTTGTGGGAGTGCCTTTTCAAGCACCGATGGTTTCGGTGGCAGTAAAGTGTGTCTGGTTTTTATAATCTGTTAAACATCTGTTAGTCCACAAAATCTCCATTGCTGCTTGTTTGAAATGAGCCATTTTGGTAGGCAAAAAGTCTCTTTCATACCTTTGCACAGAGGAATTAATGCTCCACCACTTCTGCCGTTGGATGCCTGGTTTTATGGGATGATTTTGCTTTTTATGCTGAGTGCATGCTGCTGAAAATTTCCATTTACTGCATCTGGGGATGCTGCAGGAAAGATAGGAAAAAGATAGGAAAATTGCTCTCACCTGCCTGAAAAATGAAGTTATTTTCTTGTTGTAAGTGACCAAAACCCCCCATACTGTATCATTTTTATAGGAATTTTCAGCCAGGAAGAATTTCAGAGAGCTGAATGTAACAAGTGACAATTCTTCTAGAACAGACTATAACTTCTTTCTTTTTTCTTTATCTTTTTTTTTTGAAGGATCACTTAGAGG
The DNA here is from genome assembly GCF_021018805.1 of Prinia subflava. Taxonomy (NCBI): domain Eukaryota; kingdom Metazoa; phylum Chordata; class Aves; order Passeriformes; family Cisticolidae; genus Prinia; species Prinia subflava. The sequence continues at coordinate 30,683,552 of NC_086255.1, forward strand.
ACTTTGAGTCATACTTTTCTATAATAAGTAATACATTTTATTTTCTGATTTAACATTGGGGGAATTTTCCAGTAAATTTAGATGGTATTGCTCTGTGTTGTTCTATTCCTTGCTCCGAGTCTTGATAAAGTCAAAACTTATGGTGTATTTTTTTACTTTTATTTTTTTTACTTTTATTTATTTATTTATTATTTTATTTTTTATTGCCCACAACCTTCCCATAGCCAGCCTGGAGGGTGCTGTTGGACATCCCTGTCCAGCTGGCTCTGGTGGCTTCCTCAGTGTCTTTATACCTGACAGGAGGGTTCAGGCTCTGCTCCCAGGGAACAGGGACAGGACAAGGGCAAACGGCCTCAGGCTGGGCCAGGGGAGGCTCAGCTTGGGCAGCAGCAGGAATTTGTGCATGGAAAGGGAGCTCAGGCCTTGGCAGGGGCTGCCCAGGGAGGGTTGGAGTGCCCATGGCTGGAGGTGTCCAAGGAAGGGCTGGAGGTGGCACTGAGTGCTCTGGGCTGGGGACAGGGTGGGCACAGCTGGGACTCAGCGATCCTGGGGGGCTTTTCCACCCTCAATGATTCTAGGATTATGTTCTCTCTCTTCTGAGTGTTCATTTACTTTAATAAAAATTTCCATTGTGGACAAACCCAATGCTATATTTGTCAGCACTTTTTTCTCCTCAGCGACTTCTGAGTCTGCAAGCAATGAAAGCAAACAGCAGATTCCCTTTTCTTCTGCTGTTACTACCTGGTGCTCTGTGGTGTTGCATATCACAAACTGTTGTTTCTCACCAGAGGACTCCTTGAGAATTCCTTTTAGTCTGTTGGCAGAAAGAGAGGCGAGTTCAATATTTTCATGCTGTGTGCAATGTTTCAGATTTTTCAGCAACGTTTGGAGTTATTGCCCAAGAGAAATTTTCCCCACAGGCTGCAGTGAGTAACTGCCAGCATTGCTTGCTATTAATAATCACATGCAAAAATTAATCCTGGAGCTGCCTTACTTTCTTCCTCCTGTTGTGTGCAGTGGCCAAATTGCTTAGACCTGGAGCAGATTAGGAGGATTCTTCATTGTCTGTGGGCACAGAAGCAGGAGGAGCCCCTCTGTGTGTTTTGAGGTGTCAGGAAAAGCTCTGCTCCATCCATGTGGTGGGGAATAATCACTCCACAGATGCCAGGAACCCCACAGTGTGTGCATGGAGAGCTGCAGGAGCTCCAGCAGGGAGCTGAGGATGATCTGACAGGTTCTGAGCTGCTTCTGAGCTGCTGGCTGGGAGCTGGGATCAACCCCAGGTGAACCTTTGCTCACCTTCATGGCAGAATTCCTTGCTGCTGGAATTCCCTGCTGCTTGGGACTTGCTGTGGCACCCAGAGGAGGGCTGTGTTTCACGTCTTCAGTCTCAGATGCAGCATCGCTGTTGCTTGATGTAGCCTAAAAAATCAGAGCTAAATTTGAATGTGTTGCTTGAAGTATCTTAAAAAATTAGAGCTCAATTTAAATGTGTTAATTGCATCAATTGCATTGTTTTTAACACATACAGCCATGAATCCTTTGTGTAACAACTGAGGCCATTCCACTTCGTGTGGAGAGGTCCCCAGCTAAAGAGTTCTTCCCCCTAGTAATGAGAATTATGAAGAAGTATTTTGATTTGCTGATTAGAAAGATGGGCTAAAGAGCTTTCTGGAGGCCTCCCACAACCAGGAAGCCTTCAAAGACCTTGTGAGGTGGGAATGGGCATTAAGCAGGTTTTTTTCCTGGTGGCAGTCTTTGCATGTGTGTTTTATTTTCAAATATGTGCCTGCTTTAGCAAAGAAGGGTCATTTTTCAGGAATGAGAACCATATGTGTGGCATGATGAGACCTGGAGCTGGTTTAGCTCATAGCTCTTCCTCAAAGACAGCTCTTGATGGCACTTGGAATTTCATCCTAAAATAGATGCACTTTCTGTCGTTGCTACCCAAGCTAAATTCAGATCAATTTGTGAAAATTGCTCATGCCAAAGAGTTTCTAGTATTAGAAATTACAGAATCCATTAGATGGGCTCTTTGCTCTCCAGAAATGTGGCTATCTTTGTGCCCATCCCAAGCCTAAAAACCCCAACCAACCAAAAAAAATCACCCAAAACATCAACCAACAGTAACAAACCAACCCTGTTGAAAAACTCATCCCCTCAACACAAATAAGAAGCCCCTTGCTGAAAATATTTGGGAAAGGCATGTGTCATTTGAGAATATTATGCTAAAGCTAATTCCTGATGTACACATAATTTATTAATGGCTGATGTTGTAGAGCATTGGGTGGAAATTAACATTTTGTTAATGATCTTCTGGGGAAGGTTTTCCCAGCAAACATTAAATATTTGAGACTGCTCTCATTGGTTCATACTATTCATGATGGGAGTTCGGGGTTGTTATTATAATTGCTACTAGTGGCAGGTATTATTGAGCCTTGCCAAGCCTCCAAAGAGTGTTTGAAGTACCTGAAGGTGCCCCAAGAGAGCTGGGGAAGGACTTTTCACAAGAGCCTGGAGTGCCAGGACACAGGGAATGGCTCCCACTGCCAGAGGGCAGGGCTGGATGGGATATTGGGCAGGAATTGTTCCCTGGCAGGGTGGGCAGGCCCTGGCACAGGGTGCCCAGAGCAGCTGTGGCTGCCCCTGCATCCCTGGCAGTGCCCAAGGCCAGGCTGGACTTTGGGGCTTGGAGCAGCCTGGGACAGTGGAAGGTGTCCCTGCCCATGCCAAGAGGTGGGACTGGATGGGCTTTAAGGCCCCTCCCAACCCAAACCATTCTGGGAAATGCAGGATTGTAGATAATATTTTTTTAAAGTAAATAATGCAATTTCTGTGCATTCCTGTGCTTCCATATGCAGAAAGAAAGGGATGTGCGCTTTGTTCTTTTCTTCCTCTATAATTAAGTGTTAATTTCACTATTTTTAATTTCTGTTACATATTTTGATCACCTCTTCAGGTTTGTTAGGAGTCTTGAACTTATTTTGATTGCTGTGGAACATAAGCACCCTTCTTCTCAGGGAGAAAAGAGCAGGACAGGATGAATATCAAACACTTGATATGCATCTCTTGGGTGTGGGAGCATGACCAGTGCTGCAGCTGGGCTCCACATTTGAGCTGGCAAACAGAGCCTGCTGTGCATCTGAGCAGAGTTTCTTGCAGTGGTATGTGTGTGGATATAAATATATAAGTACAATTATTGCCTGGTGTTTGTATTGTACATACCAGTCCACTGCGAAATTCTGTTCTTCAAACATTCTCTCTGATTTCTAAGACTTGGGGAAGATGAGAAATCTGTGACTCAAGGAACTCCCCAGGGTTATATCCAGGCATAAAGGGGCAAATGAGTGAGGGTTGCAGAGAAGCAGATGTGGAGAACTCCAGTCTGTGTCTGCACCCCTGATGCTCACTCGGGGCCAGGCAGAGCAGGTACCACAGCTCCTCTGCATCCTTTTCCTTTTTAACTCCCTGTGAAGGAAGAGAAGGAACACTTCATGTCACTGCAAGCAAACTTGACAGAAATTTTGATTTGCTCCTTGCCTGAGCTTGCTTGGGGCAGGGAAGGTTTTGGTCTCTTCAATATTGTTTGGCAGCAGAAGGAAACAGTGAGGAGGGGCTGTCATGGGTGGAGTGGGAGCTTCAAAGTTTGAGAGGAGCTCCTGGTGAGTCACAAGGCACAGAAAGCCCCTTTGGCTTTCTAAGCTCCTGCTCCAACAGGAGCCTGAGGGTGGCTGGATCCAGCCCTAGACCCAGGCTTTGTCAATGGTTTAAGTCACTTTGTCCTGCAGGATTAATAATGGCAAATCAGATCTATTTATATCAAATGATAAGTGATAAACCATTGTGATCAGAATTGTTTACTACACAGTACGAAAGCTGAAACTGTTATTATGGTATAAGATTGGGTAGTGCACAACAGCAAAGCAATATTAAAGCAATTATATTAAAAACCAGCAAAAAGAAACAATTATCAGAGATTGATGTAACTCACCCCTACCAAAGCTCATGGGCAAATCTTTCACTCAGCCTTGAGGGGTATCCTTAGGGATAAAAACCCAAGAGAGGAATCTCCACACACTCCAAGAAGGAATATGTTAGAGAACCTGCCCTAAGGAAAGTGGACTGGACTTTTATAAGGACTGACATCTGTCACATGTCTCCAGGCCAGCTCAGCAATTTTAGATAACACTTCACCACATCTGCCACATCTTTTACCTCTCCATCAGGGTAAGCCAGACTGATTTTGGCATAATTCAACACCACAAGCAGCACAGGATGCCCCTCTCTGCCCACCACTGATAGCCTTGCACAGTGTTGGAGTTGTTTGACCACATTCCCAGGCAGAGCATCCTACAGGGCCAGCTGGTATTCCAAGGCCACCTGTGTCACCCAGCCAGGGTGGACAGTGTGATTTGAAGGCTGCTTCTGCTCTGAGGTATCCAAGAATTCATATTATGCCTGGTCAGGTGCAAACAGAAAGAGCTTCATGCTCCTTTTCTTGTTCCCAGGGATGATGTTAGTCAGGGATGCATGGATTTGATCTCAGCATAGCCTGGACTGGAGCTGGAATGTGCCAGTTTGTTGTACCAATTCCTCCTGTCTGTTATTCCTTCTCATCCTGCCTGACCCACCCCGTCCTGGCCCTGCTGAATTACTCATGCTGGTAAAGTTCCTCCATGAATAAACAGAGAAGAACATAAATAGGAGAAGAAGAATCTGATTACCACAAAATTCACTGGGAGGCTGCGTTTCAGACCATGGAAATCACCCTTGGCAAAGGGTGCCTGTGATTATCCCACAAACTCCAGCCACAGCAGGAAACACGCTGCTCACTTCTGGAAAGAGCAGTTGCTGAAACAGTTTTGTCTTGGCCTCAGAGCTGGTCACTGATAAGTGACATGATTTTTGGTGCCAGGGAGTGACCCTGAAGTGGCAGAATCTGAGATGTCTCAGGGCACATCACTGCTTCCAAAACACCTGCAAGGGTAAGACAGTGCTGAATTCCCAGGGCCTGACACAGCACTGTCCATCAGCTGTGCTGCTTGCTGTGCATCTCCTTCAGCTCTCTGGGAGTAATATCCTAGAAACAAAGTCGGGTCTGGGCTTAAAATGCCTTTTTTGGTGAGGTGGGTGTGGTTGGTTGGCAGTGGTGCTGCCAGAGGCCCGTGTCCTTCAGCTCCCTGGTGTTAAATGTGTCCCCAGCGTGGAGAGGAGGGTCTGTGCTGTGAGCTCCCCTTGCTGGGGATGGGATTAGCAGCCATTCCTCCCAAACTTCACCTGATCAGCCAAATTATTCATCTTTTCCTGAAAACCATCCAGGAGTCCAGAGCAGGAGAAGGGAGACAAAGGAACCACACAGGGCACTCTAACAGAAGTGACCCAGTTTGATTCTCCTGTTCCCGCACTGATTTCTGGGCTGCCTGAAGGTGATGTCCCCTATTGTGGTGACACTCCAGGTAGTTCATGCAGATGGTGCTTGGCCTGGTGGTTTATGAGCCTTTTCTTTCAAACTCTGCAGGGTAACACAGTAAAAATAAGTTTTCATCTCTTTTCTGCTTTGGGCATTGTCAGACGAGACATTTAGGACAGAGCCTGGGTCATTTCATGAGGAGTTTTGTAATCCTCCCTGGTGCCTTATAATAAAAAGGGATATTTATTAACAATTTGATGTCTCAACTACTGCGTTATTTTACACCTTATGGAAGAATTGCTTGGGGGTCATGCCCGTGGCCCTGATGGACACAACATCTACTTGTTCCTGTCTGGTGCTTTGCCAGCTGCATAATTCAGTGTGCTGAGGGATCCCAATGACTGTAAATACCTGTTTTGCTTCTGTGAGAAAATCAGTGCTGTGTTCCCTGAAAGTTGATGCCCTGTAGACCTCTCTGCAGAAAGCAATTTGTTAGTAGAGGACTTCTGATTTTTTTAGATTTGTTTTTTAATGTTTTCCGTTTCTCTCCGGTCTTTGTTCATCGATTCTTCTCCTTGTAAGAAGGTGGAATGTTCTGTTACTGTTCCAATAGTGGGTTTTAATTATCTTTTCTGTCAAGTGGATGGGAGAGATTAAGAGTGCAGTTTGGGAAATTTGCCATCTTGGTGTGAAGTCTTAATTTGAATGGCACAGTGCATTTGTGCCAGTAGGGAAAATGTACCCTGAATAACACAGTGCTGCCATCATTCTGTGCATTTTACTGCAGCTTAGGTGTGAGAGGAGCTGCAGAAGCACTGAAATGTGAAATGTTCAGGCTCTCTTAGCCTTGAGCAAATTAAAAACTTGGCACTGAAACTGAGCTGGAAAGTCCACCACAGCTGGGAGGTTCCTTTTTGTATTTTCTCTTGCCATTTTATTTCAAAATTTCTTCTGAATTTGAACGTAAATTATGAATTTTAAAACTCTCTTCAAATAGGATTATGAAGATCAGCATTTGGATTGGGAAGGGTAGGGGAGCATTTCTGCATTTCTGCAATACAGGGCAGAGGAGTTCCTCACTAGGGCCATAATTGGGCTCTGAGATGCTGGTTCTTACTCTTAAGAGTGAAATCACTCTATAAATGTGATTTAACAGTGAAACAAAACAGCTTCAGCTGTTTTACTTCAGCTTTTTTCCCCAGCTGCTCCTTTCTTTGCATCACCTTCTCTCTCTTCCCTGTGCTGCTCCCTCAGGTTGGTAAAGGGAGTTTTCCTCCAGTTCTCAACTGCTTCAGTGCTCTTCTTTATGAAGAGCAGGAAACCTCATGATCTGTTAATTCCCATATTGCCCAAAATTTATCAGTCTAAAAGGCTGCAACGAGTCAAATTTGTCTGTAATTTCTCTAGTGGTCTTAAGAACAGGCCTATGTGGATATATATAATAATACTAAATAAATACAGGCAATATCAGCTTGGGGCACAAGTGGGGGGGTATTTCCATAGGAAGTAGTGGCAAGATCATTGCTAGGCTGGGAAATCTGGAATTTCAGCACTGTGGTGGAAAGAGACACTGAAGTGATTTGAGGGTGCTTGATTTGCTGTAAGACAGAAAATGAATTGTCCATTTTGCTGAAGGTAAAAAAAGGCACGAAATTATTTAATTTGACTTCTGTGGGCACGAGTGCTTAGGGATGATGTGATGCTGAAGGACTCCTCACTCTGGGAGATGAAGGCACAAAGGAGGCCTCTTTAATGGGGACCTGAGAGACTCTGATTGCAAATAAAGCCTGAATTTTTGATAGTTATGCTGAAATGATTGCTGCCAGAATTTACCAAATGATGATGTGCTGCTCCCACACCTGTGGCCATTGTAAAAAATTAAGGCATTCACTGCCCCCATCTTTCTCGTTCCCAGTGGATAATAGGAAGAAAATCTGTCCCCAGTGCTGTCAAAAATTGATCCAGGTTGGTCATGATGAGGAATTCTGCTTTAACATATGGGTATCTCTGTGAGAAATAGAAAAAATAAATTAATAAAAAACTAAGTAGACATCAGCCATTGGAGCAGCAGTTTCCCAATGTGCTCCATCGAGGTTATGATTCTTTTCAAACTGAGAGTGTAGATCTTCCCTGGGTCCTTACAACCAAGGAGTTAAGGCATTAATTTTTATATGTTTAGAGCAACAACAGGACACAATATTAACATCCTAAAGTACTTGTGATAGACACAAGTGGGAAGGTTCTGTTTGTATGAAATTAACCCTTTTTTCTCCCTGGCACCATGAGGGAAGATGGGCAGCAATGTCCCCTTACCACACGTGTTCCTTTCTTGGAATCACAGAAAATCCTGAGCTGGAAGGGACCCACAGGGATCATCGATGTCCAGCTCCTGTAAATGTGATGTGACCATCAAACCATGCAGGAGGAAAGTTCTTCTTCATTTCTTGCAGCCCAAGTCATGGGATCAATAAACCATGAACTGGTTTGAAAGATGAGGGCGTGTTTGTAGGACAGGCATAGAAATAGAAAATATTTATGAGAGGCAGGCAGTGGACTTTTTATGTTAATTAAAATGTAATGAATTTCAATTGCTATTTGCACTCAAGCCTTCATTGTCCTGCACTTCAGAGTGGTTCTTCATCTCTGTTATCCATGTGAGGTTATTCATGATATGGCTTGGACAGCCTCACTTATTTACCCTGCAAGGGGTGAGTCTGTCCTTTTCTCTCCCTCTGTCAGTGCAGGGTGAGGAACAGGCCTGGCAATACTGCAGAATCTCAGAGTGGTTTGGGTAAAAGGAGCCTTGGAGATCATCTCATTCCAAGGGGCACCTTCCACTATTGCAGGCTGCTCAGGGAATGAACAGGATAAAATGGCTGTAGAACTGGTTTTTAAAAAAATATATATATATACATATAAAAAAAAAAAAAAGAAAAATTAATCCTGTGCATACTTGGTGTAGTAACAGGTTGAACAGGCAATTGACAGAGAGGTGCTTTCATTTCAGAGAAATGAGGGCATGTTTTGAAGGAAATGCTTGCACTAACCATGAATTTGGGATAGGTAAATGCATAGATAGGAGTTGTCTGGGGTTTGTAATAATTCCCCCTTCATCAAGGCATTCCAACCAAGAAGTCAGAAGGAAAAGAACAAGGGAAAGAAATGGCACAATTACCAGTTAATTTAAAGTAACTAAAGTGTATTAGGCCCAGTCAAATGAACCATTTAATTTTTGTTCCTTCTTGTTTGTAATCTCATAAGTATGAGTCATTGAAAAGCCAATCTGGCTCAGAACAGTGCGTGCTGCTTTATAGTCCTTGCTCCTTGCCAGCATAAGCATTTCCTTGTTAATGTTTCACATCTGTTCTTTGTAATTCAGTGATTATGTGCAGGCCTCTGAGTCCTCCTTGTTTGTTTTAAAAGGACAGCAGGAAGCTTCACTTGCGTGAGATTAAATCAATGTCTGTGATTTATGGAAGTTTGGGTGTCCTGGGCTGCCTCTCTGCTGCTTTGGGTAAATGAATATTTTTAGCAGAAGATGAAAATGAGGATGGTTGGAGAAAAGTCATAATCTGCAGTTGGAATCAGCTGAATGTTTCAGAATTGAGTTGGCAAGGGGCTGCTGGAGATTTATATAGCTCCCTTATCAGTCACACTCAGGCTCCTTGCAAGCATTTCTGATGGTTTTTTGTTTTATCCTGTGTTCAGGGAACAAGGTTTCCTTCTGTGGGGATCTATATCCACACAGACACAGGGTATTCATGTCCAAACAAGAATATCAGTGTTCAATAGAAACCCTCCTTACAGCTGATGTTATTGGCCATTCAGAAATACAGAAAGTGGGGGCATCCTGTAGTTTAGGTGACTGATTGTGTATAATAACGTGCAGTATGGGAGGGAAAATGATGTGAAAATAAATTAGTTACCTGGTTTGTAAATGCTTTAATACCTTCTGTGTCTCTGAGGTGCTCAAATACACAAAAGGGCAAACATAATCAGATAACTGAATAATTATGAACAGTTTTACTGAGGCACATAATAAGCTTTCAGGTGTTATAGAGGGAGGTTTATTATTTACAGGAGAGTGGAACCAAGAAAAATAAATCTGTGCAGACAAAGCTTTGCAATTAAAATCTTACATGAGACTGGAGTCTGGTTCAGAGCTCTGTTAAAGATATCTGGGTAACCTTGAGCAAATGAAACCTCTAGAATTTGCATGCTGAGCTATGAGAGGCAGGATCCTGCAGGGGAAGCTCCTCCATCCCCACCCCAGCTGGTTCTGTTTCACATGGGCTGTGTGTTTGCTCATTCTCATGTTCTGACCAATCTTTGGTGCTGACTTGGGGGAAGATGCTCTGGCCCAGGGGTTGCTGATGGGATGATGAGATTGTCTTGATCAACAAGGAGAGTGAGGGGATGTACAGTCCTAAAAGAGTGTAGAGTGAAGGGGGAAGACTGGGGTAGGGTTAGGGGCAGATACCACAGAGGAGGGTCTGGGACAGCACCAGCCTGGGGCACTGCTGGCTCCAGGGAGTGTCCAAGTGGATCTTGGTGGGATTCACCAGTCACAAACCACTTCTCCAGTTCCCTCCAGTGAGGGGGCTGCCCAAGGAAAACCACAAGGCTGAGCACAAGCTTTGCTTCCCATTTCCAATGTTCCTACCCCCACACCTCCAGGAATGCTCCAGCTGCCTCACAGCCACTTTGAGCTCAAGATAAAGGCTTCTTCTCTTGTATTTTCCAATTTTTGTATCATTTTTAGGGTTCTTCCCTTGGAAAGCAGCATGACAGTGTGAGTTTAGGTCAAGCATATAATAGAAATTCTTCAGCAAACTCTCTCAGACTCCGCACACTGTGGCAGCTGGGAAGCCAGAGATACATCCAGGAGGTCTGGCTTCCACATCAATGCTGAGAGTCCTTTGAGGCCCATGGAGACTCATGGTGTCTTGGAGCAAATTTCCTCTGCCTAATTACAGCCATGCAGGAAAGCCCACAGCCTTTGTTTGTCTGGAGCTGCTGTGGATGCTCTGATCCCGAGGTTGGGCTGTCTTTGCTCTGGGTGTGCCACACCTCTCTCATCCCTCTGTGAGACATCTCCCTTTCCTGACTGGAAGCTCTCAGATTTCTTTTCTGTCCTTGAACCCTTTCTAAGTCCCTGATGCACTTGGTTGAGGTGGGGGAGTCAGAATTATGTGCAACAAGTTTGCCCTGTGGATTTTACAAAGAAACACTTGATCTTCATTTATTTTTTTTCCCATTTTCTATGCTTTTATTTTGCTTTATAAGTGGCTGTCAAGGAGTCTGAACCAATTTCCTCACAGCATTAACAGCTGCAGCCCCACGTTGTTGTTCCTGCGTATCAGCATTCAGCAGGTATCCATCATTTTGTGTGGAAAGCCAGGATGTTCCCCTCGGGTCTGTGACTCCACATCTCCTCCTGTTGCCTCCCATCCATCACAGTGATTGCTCAGACACCGAGACAGGGAAGGTCCATCTGCAGAGCTCTGCAGGTGGTCTTTTCCTGTCTGGACCTCCTTTGTCTCATCCATGGAATGTCACCTTCCCAGCCTCTCTTTTCCCAGACTGATTCTGGCTTTTTGGGCAGGACAGCTCCTGGCCCGGAGCTCCCCAGGTGAGCCTGCCCTGAGCACTCATCTCTCCATCCTGCCTTCAGTCCCCATCTCCATAACCAGTTATTTACCACCCCAACTTCCCTCCGATATTTTTTATAAATGGAGCCATTGTTGACTTTTGTGCAGGATCTTGGATGGGGAGTTGATGATGAAAACACAATTCTCCTATTACTGATGCAAGATAAAATTTGATTTAGTGATTATGTCTTCCTTTAAATTATCCTATATGCCAGGGATATAATAGCTTCTGGTTTATGGTATTTTAAACTCTAATACGGCTTTGATTCCATCATGGTTTTGAGGTTTTATGATTACAATAAAAAGGATCTTGTAAAATTATTTATATCTGCAATATACATTTCCTTTTATAGAGGGGCTGTTGACATCCTCCTCTGTAGGGTTCACTATTCTCATACAAAACAGATTTAATTTTGTTTCTTATCCAAGTCATCACATTAGATATACAGTGCATATGCCTCTTCTCTTCATGATATTTAGGGTTTTTCACACCTAAACTGACATTTAGATAGAAAGAATAAATTTACTTGGCTCTTTCTCAATATCCTATGAGAGGCTACATCAGGAATCACATTTAGAGCACTGACATTTCCAGCAACAATACCTGTATTGCAAACCCACTGGCTATGTTGACAAAATCAAATTTGGTTGGGGAAACGTGTATGAAAATGATTTGCAATAAAGGCAGGGAGAGGGCTGGGCGTTAGCACAGCGCTGCCAACCCCACCCCCTCAGCAGCTCGGTGAAATCTGGCATTTCCCTGCCGGAGTGACTGTGTCACAGTTAATGCTGGAGAAATGCCAGAACCTTATTTGAAGTCTCTCTTTGAGGATGGGATGTGGAGGCACCAGGCAGAGGATTCCCTGCAGACGAGGAGCACAAAAGCTGTGCAGCAGACAGAGAAATCAGCACTCTTAGCACCGGGATATTTTTAGATTCTCTCAGCCTGGTGAATAGACTCAATATAGAAGATATTAATTGCTGGTACAGTCAGAAGTATTGAGAAAGTCTAGGTTTGCACCCATGATTAATGGAGATCTCAATAATCTCAATTTTGATGATTGCTTCCAGTAAAATTCGAGTTAAATATCACGTTAGAGATAAACTCTCTGTGCATTTGCACCCAGCTGACTTTATAAAGTGTTTATGACTGCCTAAACACCACAACCATAGGAGGAGAGTTCTTAATCTTTAATACTTTTACTTTAGAGCACTGACAGCTAAACTTAAACCCTTCAAACTTAGCTAAGAATGGGGCAAGTTGCGGGTGTGTCTGCAGGAAATTCAAGCTTTAATTTTGATCCATTGCAATTTGGATTTAAAGTTCCAAGAAGAAAAGATATAATGGACAGTTTTATGTCAGTTTGCAAGAGGTTAAGTATTTTCAATTTGGTTGGGTTTATTTTGGGGTTTTTTGTTGTTATTGTTTTTGGTTTGGTTTGGGGTTGTTTGTTTGTTGTGGGTTTTTTTGTTTGGTTGGTTTTTTTGTTTTTGTTTGTTTGGTTGGGGTTTTTTTGTTTTGTTTTTTTGTTTTTGGTGTTGTTTTTTTTTAATAGAATCATGGCTTCAGGTTAAACTCTTTTTCTGGGTAAAACTCAGAAGCAGGCAACAAACTCAGAATGTTAAAATGCGATAAAAATTGTGGAGTCCAACTTTGAGATTTTCTCTAAAAACTTGCATAACTTTGGTGTTTTGTGTTCTGTGTGGAACACAGTACATTTAACAGAGGAAATGCTGAATATACTTGTGGTGCATTTCCCGCTGTTCTTGAAAACTTAATTTTCCCTTGCCTTGCTGCTTTTCAGGTGTTCAGTCACAGAGCAAACCAAGTGTATCTGTATTTATGTACACAGATCATCCCATGGCTGCGCGTGTGCTCTTAGGAAACCCTGTCATTTATTGCTGTTTGTGAAGCAGAAAATTGCTGGGGTGTCTGAGGTGCAGCTCTCAATTCTGTTGAGGGGCATGAGGAGAAGTGAGCTTCTCACTTCAGGGTATATTGCTGCACTGCTCTGGGTTTGTCTGTAAAATGGGTTATGACTCAGCCTGACTCATCTGTATCTCAGAGTTTTTAATTCAGTTCAGTATTCTTCAAGGAAAAGTTTGAAATTTCTAGGCATAGAACAGATGATGTGCAATGGATTTAAATTAAAATAGCAGTGTATGTTCAGGTGTAGAAGGTATTTGAAACCAGGTGCACCTGAGAATCCTTTGCCCCTGCCTTAAATAACTCCATAGGCTACCTGGAATTGGTTATTTCTAAATTGCACAGCACGAGTCTAGAGCAAAACCATTGCCATGAAACGCTTAAATGCCGTGAAGATCCTTGATTATGGAATTGCATTTTCTGCTCTTCCCTGGCAGGGTGGGCAGGCCCTGGCACAGGGTGCCCAGAGCAGCTGTGGCTGCCCCTGGATCCCTGGCAGTGCCCAAGGCCAGGCTGGACTTTGGGGCTTGGAGCAGCCTGGGACAGTGGAATGTGTCCCTGCCCATGGCAGGGGTGGCACTGGATGGGATTTAAGGTCCCCCCAAACTCATTTGGGATTCTGTGAAGGACAAGTCTGTGGCAGATCCCTTTTACCAGACCCAGGGCATTCACAAATATTTTGAAAAGCTTAAAGTATAGGCCTGGCATTCAAATTTCTGCTGGGGCCAGAACTGAACCATTTCCTCACATACAGAGTTTCATAGTGTGTGATGTGCTCTGAGGAGTTCCAGAAGTTTCCAGATAAAATTTTTGCCAGTAGGATTTCTTTTATGGAATGCAAAGACTAGGAAGACAATTCCTATGTGTATGAACAGGATTCTGCTCCAGGGAGTAGATCACAGCTTTAGTTACAAAACTCAGGCCTAGCTTGGAGTTAAAATGGGTGAAGTACTGTAATGGATCTGTCTGATTTCAGCTACTGCAACCCCCCAGCTCAACATCATCTCCATTTGGGCAATTATTAACCAGATAATTTCAAAATAGGCTAATTCAAGCAAACTCTTTTAGCTGTGGCAAGTGAAAATATAACTACTGCTATATTTAGTTGTAAAAATAAAGTTTTCCTGTACTTGCACTGACTGGTACTGTAAGTCAAGCATTAACCAAATAGATATATTCATTTTTCTGGATTCGGTGGGGTGGCTGTGGTGCAGCAAAGAAAGAACAGATGATGGTAGGGAGAACCTGGAACCTGGAGTTGTCATAAATGGAATCAGTTAAATAAGAAATCCAGTATGGAGCTTTGTCACCCCTGAGGACAAACATATCATCTGGCATTTTTCTGCTAATGAATCTCTTTAGGTTAAGATGAAGAAAGCCTTGGCTTGAAGCAGATGTGTCAGCAATGAGGTGCGAGCAGCACTCTGGGAGGGAGATTTCTTGCCAGAACACAGGCTTGGAGAGGAGAACAAAGAGGAGATGTAGGAACTGAGTCAGAAAGCTGCTCCTGGAGAGGATTTCTTCCTGTGTAGCTGCCACTCTTCATTTGGATTTGGATCCCATCACCAGGGTCTGCTCCAGGCCGTGTCCACCTCTCATTTCTGAGCAGGACAGCCTTGGTTTGTTCTGATCCCAGGAAATCTCTTCACAAGACTGTGTTTCCCTGGTCTGAAAACATCCCTGGGTTCCTCCCCAGGTGAGGTTCATTCCCGGGCATCGGGAAGCTTTCCTTCCTTCCTGCAGTTGATAATGGCTGAGCAAACAAATCAATTAGAGGCCACTGAAGCACTGATTGGTGCAGTTCTGTTACAGCTCAATCCCCGAATGTCACCAGGCTTAATGAGACGATTTGTCTCCACCAGTGAAGGGTTGTTTTTGTAATTTATATCCATTAGCCTTTTACTTTAAAATTACTCAAATTATTGTATGTCTTCTCATAGGAAACACCCTCGTTAATACAGTCAACCTCGGATAGGAAAATAACTCCTGATATTTGGATTGGATTACTTTGAATACTTTTAGCCAGTTGTTTTGATCCCCTGCTCTTTGAACCTTGGCAACTCCCACTCTTAAATTTGAGAGTTTTAATGTGGTCTCAGTTGCTTTTAAATGTATGCAGTGCTTTTGTACTGTGAGCACAGTTAAGAATTGCTCTAATTAACACGTTCATAAATGTTAATGAGCAGGCACATAGTGAAACATTCTATGCTGTATTTACTGGGGTCCAAAGCACATGTATTTCCCATTTGGGGACCCCAGCCTGCAAAGTTTTATGTGCAAAGTATTTTTAGTTAAGAATGGGCATAATTCAGTTTTTTTCCCCTTGAGTGCTGCAATTTTGTTAATTTTTTATTCTCCCTTTTAAGATGAATGACCCTACCTCTGAGGTTTTTTTCTGATGCTTTACATGATTTCAGCAATCCTTCTTAATTAACGGGAGCCCTTTATGTCCTGGACATGTATTTGATAGAAATAGGAGAGGATGGGACATGCTGTACTTGGACTCTGAGTCATAAATTTGATGGTTTAATTAAGGTCACACCTCTGGATTTAGTTGAGCACCTGAGACTTTTGAACCTTTGCACTTTTCAGGCTGCTTAACCTTTTATCTCCTGCCCAAATTTCTTGCTCTGGGGTGAGTACCCAAGGATTTTCTGGACCATTTCCTTGCTGAACACAAAACCCTGAAGGAAAACTTTGAAGGACAGGGAAAGATGGCTCAGACAGGAAAATCTAGTAGGTGAAAACAGGGAAGAAGTTTTTGGAACTAATGCCTTAATATTAGAGCCTCTCTTTCTTCCCATAAACATTAGGTACACACTCACTGCTCTGCTAGACAGAGGAAAAATATGTTCACATGGAGATTTGATAGAGAAAATGCCTGGAAATGTAATCAAATTTCTCCTTTTTTTTTTTAATATGTTATTTGAATTTCAGGAGGTTTTTCAGGTGCTTCAGCACTGGGTAGGTCTCTGCTTCTCCTAATTTCACCCCTTTCATGTACTTTTCTCCTTACATGCAATTTAATAAGGCAACTCGGTAGTCCTGCAGTATGAGATTCGTGGTTGGCTTGATCCTGTTTTTCATTTTCTAATGGATTTTCCTCCCTAATGCTGCTTTTCTCCCCCAGTCCTTGACACACTCTTGCTCACCTCTGGATTCTTTATTAATGTGAGCCCACTGGAGCGGGGGAGGATTGCCAGCGACGGGAGGAACACCGGGCTAAATGTCACTTGTCTGAGAGCAGCTTCTGTGCTGCTTTCTCTTTGTCACCAGAGGAGGGGAGTGGGGAATACTCGTGGTAGAAAGCCAGCCTTTGTTTTGGGGAGGAATCTTTCTCTTTGAGCCACACAGCCCTTGACACTGGAGTGATCCATATCTGTGTGTGCATGTGTGCATTCTGCACAAAGGCTGCAATCAAAGAATCCTTTCTGGAGGTTAGGAGTCCAGGCATGCAGACGTTCTGGCTGTACCATTTGCTTTATTCTTCCCCCTTTGGTGCTGAGCCTGAGGCAGGAGCCTTGTGGAGCAAAGGGGTGATTCCAGATGGTGTCATGATAAATCTGTGCATCAGAGGTGAATTAATTCTGCCTCAGTGACCCCAACACTGATGTTTCCTTCACTTTTTACGTGTGGTTTTTGTAGGTAACTGTTTCAGAAGCTTTAGAAAAGTTCTGGTTTGTGGGGCTGAAAACCGGAAGGAGCATTTTGTGCTTTGGAGCGGGATTAGCTTTCCCCTGAAGTGTTGCTCAGTTTCATGAGTATTATCATTTGAAGCAAGTGACCTATGGCTGAGGGATGCTGTGTGTTGTCAATGGCTCCAAGTTCCTTCACATCCAAGGGGATTATTATTCTTCAACACTAGCTCCTTACTCATCCCTGTGACAAGGAATTAAAGAATCGATTTCTGATTGACATCAGAATGTTTATAGCATTTTTAGAGCATTTTTGGCTCTATTTTGGAAGATGAAGTTTTGTTTCAGCCTTGATTCCCTGCATGGTTAAAGGAGCTCCACTGTTCTGCCCTGCTTCCTTCCCAGCCAAACTCATCCTATCCTGTAGGCTGTGCCCCCAAGGCTTTCAGCCTTGGCATTGCACAGACTTTTTTCCTCACAATCTGGACCAAAGCTTTCTTATTTATCTATGAAAAGTGTTTATAATTGATTTTTTTTTAATTAATAAGAAGTGATTTGAGGACAAGAGCTATTGGTTGGGATCATCCTCTGCTTCCACCTTTGCTGGTGCAGCAGCTCCAGCTCTGCTGCTCAGCTCAGGGCTCCTGTGGCTGCTGCAGCCCCCCAGGCTGGTGCTGTGGCTCTGTGCAAGTCATCATCTGCCCATTCACTGGATATTAAAACCTCATTCCAGCTGCTTTCACTTAGTTTTTCCTGGAACCTGTTACTGTTGTGAAATGCAAGTTTTTCTGATGTTTTAAAGAAATTTAAGCTCGCAATTTTCATATCTTATTGGCCTTTTCACTTGAAAAATAAGCCTTGCACTTTATATTTTCCTTGGTATTTTTGCAATTTCTTCACGAAATGGTCTTTATTTAAAGTGCCCCAGTGTTCTGGTGAGAAGAGACAAGAAACATTCCTGTTGGCTTTTCTGCATTCTGGTGAATGCTCTTAATCTTTAAGATCACTTGGGGTTTGCTGTAATAAGTTTTAAGCTGTAATTAATGAAGAGTAGTAAGAGTTAGGGGCCCTTTTTTCCCCATCTGAGGAACAGTACACTGAGCAGGACTATTTTCTAGGAAATATTGCTGGAGGGTTTGGAACAAGATGATCTTTAAACTCCCTTCCAACCTGAACCATTCTGAGGATGGTTTGGGGGATTGGTTCAAACCCAAACCATTCTGGGGTTTTTGTAGCTGTTTAAAATACCTAGAAAGAGGCTGGGGGAGAAGAAGGGCCAAGTCCTTTCTTTGCTCTTTAGAGCCACAACTGCTTTGAAGGTGCTTTCCCTTGGGATCCCTGTCTGCAGAGCAGCTGTTGTGCCCCAGCCCTCCCAGCTGTGCCCCATTCCAGGTGTGGCTGTGCCCCGTTCCAGGTGTGGCTGTGCCCCGTTGTCAGGTCTGGCTGTGCCCCGTTCCAGGTGTGGCTGTGCCCCGTTGTCAGGTGTGGCTGTGCCCCGTTCCAGGTGTGGCTGTGCCCCGTTCCAGGTGTGGCTGTGCCCCGTTCCAGGTGTGGCTGTGCCCCGTTCCAGGTCCGGCTGTGCCCCGTCCCAGGTCTCCCCATTCCAGGTCTGGCTGTGCCCCATTCCAGGTCTGGCTGTGCCCCATTCCAGGTCTGGCTGTGCCCCATTGTCAGGTCTGGCTGTGCCCCATTGTCAGGTCTGGCTGTGCCCTGTTCCAGGTCTGGCTGTGCCCCGTTCCAGGTCTGGCTGTGCCCCGTTCCAGGTCCGGCTGTGCCCTGTTCCAGGTCTGGCTGTGCCCTGTTCCAGGTCTGGCTGTGCCCCGTTCCAGGTCCGGCTGTGCCCTGTTCCAGGTCTGGCTGTGCCCTGTTCCAGGTCTGGCTGTGCCCCGTTCCAGGTCTGACTGTGCCCCGTTCCAGGTCTCCCCATTCCAGGTGTGGCTGTGCCCCATTCCAGGTCTGGCTGTGCCCCATTCCAGGTCTGGCTGTGCCCCATTGTCAGGTCTGGCTGTGCCCCATTCCAGGTCTGGCTGTGCCCCATTGTCAGGTCTGGCTGTGCCCCGTTCCAGGTCTGGCTGTGCCCCGTTCCAGGTCTGGCTGTGCCCCATTGTCAGGTCTGGCTGTGCCCCGTTCCAGGTCTGGCTGTGCCCCGTTCCAGGTCTGGCTGTGCCCCGTTCCAGGTCTGGCTGTGCCCCGTTCCAGGTCTGGCTGTGCCCCGTTCCAGGTCTCCCCATTCCAGGTGTGGCTGTCCCTTCTGAGTGTTCTCTCTCTCATGCTGCCTCTCTCTCCCACAGAGCATGGGCTCCTCGCTGCCTGCAGCCCCACCAGGAGCCTGCTGAGCCTCTGCAGGGCGAGGACGAGGGAGCTGCTGTGGGATGATGCCCCGGGTGCCTCTGCACGGCCGTGCAGTGATGTCCAGCTGACGGGCAGGGCTGGGGGAGCCGTGGAAGAGAAGTGCCCAGAGGAGAACGAGGGGACAGCCCAGCCAGCTGGGGGTTTCACTGGAAGCCACACGCACCCAGGGTTGGAAAGGTGAGGGGCTTTTTGAAATTTCATTTTGGGGTTAGCTGTTAGATGCAGGGAATATGGGTTTTTTTGATAATAAAGGAAACAATCCCAGGATCACTGAGGCTGGAAAATCCCTCCCAGCCCATGGAGTGCCAGTTGTCCCCACTCCCCACCTTGTCCCCAGCCCAGTGCATTGAGTGCCACCTCCAGTCCTTCCTTGGGTACCCCCAGAGATGGGGACTCTACCAATGTCCCCCTTCAAATTCCTGACTACCCTTTACAGGAAAAAAAATTCCTCCTGATATCCAACCTTGTGATTTGTCTCTGATATGTATCTGTATTCAAATTAGCCATGGAACTGCATGTGTTATTTGCTTGAGTTTAGTAAGTTGACCTAATGTTTAATTTTTGGTTGGTTCTGGTGATCAAATGTCCCGGGAATAAAAATTTCTAAGGAGCTGACTCTTACCTGACAGGTTGCAGGTGCAGAGATTGCTTGAATTCTGGAGGCAGACTGTGGTGAGAGACAGGAGTAGGACAAGGTTCTTGTAGGAGGCTGAAATCAGATAAATCCAGAATAAAAATGGAGAGTAAGAATGAAGCTTTCAAAATTAGGTTGGAGATGAGCTCAGCTACCACATTGCTCAAAGCTTTTAAATCACAATTTTATGGAATTCAAGAAATGCCACCATGGGGCTGGATAAAGCATTCTTAACTAGGGTTTGCAGAGGATATCCAAACACATGAGAGTAATGTTCCCTTCCAGCCTTTTGTTATCTGTTTGCAGCTGATGGAAAGCATCCTTTCCAGGGTTGAAATTGTGGATAAAATTGTAGCTGGCAATTAGAGGCAATTAGAAAGGGAGTGTGAATTGTCTTCCATGTATCAGAAGCAGAGCTGCTCTGGTTGGGTTTTAAATGGGAAGCATCTGATGTGGGAGGCACAGGTTGGGTAATTTTCCAGGTGTGACATTTCGGTATTTGCTCATCACACAGCTGCCTGAAAGGGTCCCTGCCCTGTGGGGAACCGGGGTTATTAAATGTTGCAATGGGTTTGCAGTTTGTGTTCTTGATCATCTCAGCAGTACAACCTGACCTTTATTTGTGTCATCACCTAAAACTTGATGTAATTAATTCCAGTGTGTGAGATTACTGTACTCACATCTGTTTCCTTTATCAGCAAGCCTGGTTACTTAAAATTTGTGCTGGTGATTCTCAGTGAGATCTCCAAATATATATATAAAAGACAACACTAAAATAGTTTATTTCTGGGTTTGTTTTTGGGTTTTTTTGCTTGCTTGGTTGTTTTTAACATTATATGTTATGTTTTAGCACATTCTCTCCTAGCTGATACTCCCTCTGCCAAGGTGGGTCCCAGGGGCCTGGTGAGGTTGAGTTAATAGAGAATAAAATTGCTGTGAGGTTTTTAGGGTTGTACCTGTGCTTTCAGTTACAAGGGGTAGTCAGACAATCTGTCAGGAGTAAACTCTCATTTGTGTCAGGAGTGGAGCAGCAAAACCTTCCCAGCACCATCAGCTAATGAAAACCTGCACACAAGGTTCCACAGGTTGATCCTGTTGCTTGATGGGTTCCTGTGCTAGGTTAGGTGTTATCTAGGCAGAAAAATCCTTATTTTTTGTGGAAACAACAGGTTTACAATCAATCTAGACAGGAAGTTTTAAGCTACTTTTTATGTTGCTGTTAAAGTGCATGTCCCAAAATCACTTTCATTTACAAAGTCAAACGATGACACAAAAATAAAAAAAATCAAACTGCTCAGGCTGATCATTATTTATAGTTTCCATTTAACTTAATTTTTTAAGGCTTAACTAGGATTCAACTACATCCAGGTCATATTTGTGCAAAATGGCAAACATCAAGGAATTCTGACAAGTTATTGACATCTTTCTGTTTAGCACTGCAGGCATTGTTCTCTTATAAATTAAAATTGAAAGCAAAATGCTCAGAAGTATGAAAGTTTTAAAATATTTATTTTATTATAATATGAGCCATCCCAACCAATTCAAGAAATTGTTAGCTCACAGGTGATGCAGGAAGGTCTTTTACATGGGCCTGTTTTCAGTACTGCTCTTACTTATTGCAACCACCACAAGTAAAAATGATACTTCAGAAACTCAGAGTTGCTGCAAACTTTTGGAATAATTCTTTTCACAAGTGTTTTCCAGGGTAGCCTTATATAACCTACACCACACACATACACACACAAACAACAACAACAACAAAACAAGCAAAAAACCCAACAAAAAACAGGTGAAAAGCAATTATGTTAAAATCAGTTTTAAATTGTGTAAATAAAATGTTTTTCACATGCTGTACTCAACCAAACTTCTTCAAAGGTTGGCTGGATTGTGTTGTTCCCTCAGCATGAGCTGTGGTTTGCATACAAGTCCTAAGGGAGGACTGGAGTAGGAGCTGTAGAAAACAAAAACCTTGTGTCATTATTTTTCATCCCTTCATGAATGCTCTTTTTCCCTCAGGTTTACTCAAGCAAATGTGGTAAATTATTTCCAAAACTCGCAGTCACTGTTTTCATCCATCCTCAAATGAAAAGCCTCCACTTGTTCTTGATGTCAGGCAGAGCAGCAAAGTTATTCTTTCTATTTATTTGGTATAGAATGATTGCATGGCTGCTCAGCTTCTACCTGCAACCAGATTCGGCTTCTAATTAAAAAAGAAAAGGAAAAAAACCCCAACCTTTATGTGTGGAAGTGCCCTTTTGCTTTTCATCCCTAACTGAATTCACAGTGTTCAAAGAGAAAACGCTGTCATGAATATTGGCCCTTTTGCAGGCTTGAGGGCTGAAGTCTCATCTTGAGCTGGTTATAAAAGCAGGGTTGGAGAAAGCTCCTCAGTGCTGGCTGATAACCTATTAGTCCAGCACTTACTGGCATGTAGATCACACACCTCTTCCTTAGCTTTTTTCCCTTCCCCAAAGCTGGCAGTCACTTTAGATTTACGTAGAGATTTCCTGGAAACTTTTTATTTCTTAGCAGTGGCACCTATGCTGATGTCTGGAAGCTTGATTGGAATCAATAAATGTAATGAGTAGTAAGATTAATTCTCCCAGCACTCCAAAATCTTTTGGCAGTTGCATTAAACTTTCAAACCCCGTATAAATTTCTCACAGCAAATTTATTTAGTGAACTCCAGTTATGGCTGTCTTGGACAATACATGAATGTAATAAAAGGGTGGTTCAGAAAAGGGAAGGGTGGGGAGGGAGCAGGTGCTCAGTGCTGCCCAAAGCCAGGGGAGCAGCAAAGTGCTGGCACTTGTAAATCACAAGTTGTGGGCTTCATTTAGGAAGAGAATCTTCAGTGAACTCACTGCAGCACATGGGAATATTTTTTTTTGGTCATTTTTGTTTTCATAGAATCATGGAATGGATTGGGAGGAACCTTGAAGGGCATCTCATTCCTGCCATGGTTAGGGACACCTTCCACTGTCCCAGGCTGCTCCAAGCCCCAAAGTCCAACCTGGCCTTGGGCACTGCCAGGGATGCAGGGGCAGCCACAGCTGCTCTGGGCACCCTGTGCCAGGGCCTGCCCACCCTGCCAGGGAACAATTCCTGCCCAATATCCCATCCATCCCTGCCCTCTGGCAGTGGGAAGCCATTCCCTGTGTCCTGTCCCTCTGTCCCTTGTCAGAGGTTGAATAATGTGATTTAACCTTCCCTTTGGGAAAGTTGCTCTGTCACACAGAATGAGTCAGGTATAGCCAGATAAAGGGGTGTTACAAAACCTGAGAGGGATTCCATCCCCCAGACACTTTGAGGGTTGCTTTCTCTTTGAGGCAGCTGAAAATGATCAGCTGCTATCCAGTGTGGGCTGGTCAGGTTTGGACTCATTCACCAGAACTCAGTCCTTCCATTTTCAGTTCAAGTCTATAGGTCGTTCTTGGGTTGCTCAGGAAACGAGGTCTTCCTGAGCTGAAAAAAATCCACATGTGAACAAATTGGTTTGACAGTGTGTGTCTTTGCAAACTTAAAATAATCAGTAGCAGGACAGAATATTCAAAACTCTGCTTTTATTTAAGCAGCTGTGGTGTTTAAATAGCGTATTTCACATGTCAGGCTGCATGAAAAGTGATTAGAGGCTGATAGCTCTGGAAGCCTCACAGTCTCCTGGATGATATCTAAATTGTCAAGAGCAATTGTTGCTGTTACCTTGCAATAATGCTCTTGCTTTAGAAAAGAAGGTTTAACTATTTTTATTTTTTCTTGAAACATAAGAGTTGTAATATTTAGCACAAAAGATCTATTCTGAAAAGATATTGGTTGTGTACCCACTGAAGGTTTTGGTGCTCTTTGTGACTGGCCTGCATGAAGAAATTTCCTTTGGCAGGGCTCATTATGCAGAATATAAAAGGTATTGTGGTACGCTGTAATCAGAAAGACAACACACAATAAAAAGAAGTTAGGGAGAACTTTAGCAAAGAAATCCTTCCATGGACAAATAATGGATTAGAAAGTAGGAAATGGATGTTAAAAGCCTGGGGTCAGTCCTCATGGGGGAAGGAGCTCACCTCTGAATTGAGTAGCACATCAGGATCTCTGTTGTTCAGTATATCCTGAAAACCAGGCTTACTGTGGATACATGAGGATATTTAGTGATGCCATTAAGTTGCTTAGGGGGCTCTGAAGGTGAGAGATGACAAGAAGATCTGCAGAGGACCTTGTGAGAGGGATTACTCTTAAAATGCCAAGTGAAATTCGGGGTAATTGGCAAAAGTTGCATGAGAGAGAAGTAATTTTGACTTTGATCTGATTGTTGCCATTTGGGAGCAGGAGTTTGGATTTGCAGTAGGGGGTTCCATGAAAATGCCCAGTCAGGATTAATCAATACATTAAAAACGTGCTGCGTGGAGAGGTAATCAGTAGTTCACTGCAGCTTTAAGGACCTCTGCTGAAGCTTGAGGAACCAGGGCTCAACACAAACAGGAGAGGGGTGTTTTAACCCCATTGGGACAATTCCAGGGGATACTTGAAGTTCATACACACCAAAGGGGAGAGCAGATGTGTTTTTAGAGGAGAAACCAACATCAAGTCACCGAGCACCTGAACTGAGCATGGCTTGATAAAGAGCTGGTCTGGAAATGGTGGCCAGGGAGAAAGGTTCAGGGAGGTGTGGGGTTTTTTCTTTCCTTGTTCTGTTGCCTTGGCTTGTGCTTTTGGTATGACTGGAGGTGAAGAAGTGGGGCCTGCCTGGCCCTGGGAGGGCTGAGGTTGCTTTGCTCATTCTGCTGGAGCCTGAGGGCAGAGCTGATGATGATCTGCAGTTCTTCCAAAGGGGCTGCTCCCATCTCTGCTCCCTGTGACAGAGACAGCTCCAATCTCTGCTCCCTGTGACAGGGAGAGAACCCAGGGAATGGCTGAAGCTGTGCCAGGAGGGTTTGGGTTGGAGATCAGGGAAAGGCTCTTCCCCAGAGGGTGCTGGCACTTCCCAGGCTCTCAGGGAATGGGCACGGCCCCGAGGCTGCCAGAGCTCCAGGAGTGCTTGGAAAACATTCCCAGGGATGCTCAGGGTGGGGTTGTTGGGGTGTCTGGGCAGGAACAGGAGCTGGATCCATGATCCCTGTGGGTCCTTTCCAACTCTGGATATTCCATGAGCCCTCCAGCCTCCTCTGGCATGGCCTTTCTAACCCCTGGCACTGTGCTGAGTGTTGCCATGGGATCTGAACAGGAGTAGGCCCAACATCCCATAATGCCCCCATCTCAGCAGCAAATGCATTTTTATTACTTCTAGCAGGTTGCCTGTCAGAAATGAGAGCACATTTGGGATGAACATGCCCCTGCAATTTCAACCACAAGCTTAAGTAGGATGAGGCAACCTGAGGACCGAGCTCTGTTGATGAAGATCTCAGATTATTATTTCTGAATTTGTGGGAAGGGGTTTGACCAGTGTGGAGTTTGCCTTCAGGGATGTTCCCTCCAGTCTGGGCAGGAGTGTCCCCAGCTTCCAGGGGTGAATGCCAGGTGCCAGGCTGGGGCTGGCAGCTTGACACACACCTGGGGCTTGCACAGGCAGACTGGCTAAGAAAATGTCATTCATCTCATCAAAGCTTTTAGATTCAGGATGATGCTCCATTGCTTGACATTGCAGAGAAAACCCAGGATTGCTTTTACCTTAAAGGTTAAACCTCTTTGCTGGTGGATGGATTAATCTTTCTGATAGCTTCATATGATCTTTCAGACATGACATAAGAGCCTTGTGCATTGGTTTGGTTTCTGGAGGCTTCTGTGTTGCTCATGGGTCTCATAGTTGTTCTTGACAAAATCTGAAATTTGAACTTGTCATTTTATGTAGAAGAAAATAGAGAAATTTCAAACATTTTTTATTAAGTACAGTTCTTTCTCTCCAGGGCTGACTGGTAAAAAAGCCTCCACTTTGAGATCTCTGTCCCAGAACATACTCTTGGAGCAGTTTCACATTTTCACACCCAGATCACACCTCTGTTACCAACTCTGTTTACCTTAGAAAATAACTAAAACAAAAAAACATCCTAGAACGGCTTTAACTGGACGAGACCTTAAACATCATCTAGTCCCAGCCTCCATATGTTCAATATATTTAATTTTCAAAAGAAGACAGGGCTTTAGTTGTGTACCTCAGACCTCTCTTGATGTATTGGATGGTTTCAATTCCAGCTTAAAGGAAGTCACTTAAGCAGGGAGAGCTTTTTCCTCTATTTCAATGCAAGCAGAATGTCAACAGAAGAAATGGCTCTTCTCACTCAGTGCAACAATGGTGTAAATGCTGTTGTGTCCTTGGGGCTCTCTTGGCATCCTGCTGAGAAGAGAGGAGATGTTTCCTGCAGGGAAGACTTCAACAAGGGGTGTATCAAATACTTCACACATGCATCAATGAAGGCTCTGAATGTTCGGGTCAGCCAGAGTGGAGCTGCAATATAAAAAATGAGCTTTTATTGAGAAATAGTTGTACTGGCAGACATTGTCTGACTGCTTTCCAGAGAACAATTATCCATTAAATGAAATTCTGGATAAGAACACCCATGCACAGGGTTCTGTGTCTGTGCAGCAACAATCTCTTGGAAGTGGCTGTTGGTTCAAAAAGCCTTTAAGGCTTTTCCAAGAGTCCGTGTCTGACTGGACAAGGACTGAACATCTAATGGTTCTTCATTTATCCATGGAAAGTTTGCGTTCCCACATCTTAAACAAACCCCTGACTTTGAGAGCATCAGCCTGGATCTCTTTGGCCCTTCAGTTTTGGGAGAAAAGGAAGGGCAAAAGGGCAGAGGGTGCATCACGTGGGCTTTGTTTGCTGCTGAGCAGCTTGGCCTCAGACACAGCCTGAGTCCCAGGCTCTCTGCTGACCTGTTTGCCAGCACCACACCCCAAACCCTGCACTGGGGGCATTTCCTGCACTCACTCACACTTCAAAGATCTGGAGTTGCTTCTGGGTTTTTTTATTTCTGTCTGGAATTCCGTGTTACTCAGGATCATAGAACCACTGAGGCTGGAAAAGACCTCCAATGTCATCGAGTCCAACCTGTGACTGAACACCGCCTTACTTGTAAAGGTTTAGGATTTCACCAGACCCAGAGCACAGAGGCCAGAGTCCCTAACTGGGATGAGAGATGTGCTGGATTCTCTGCAGAGTTTGAGACAGCTTTGGCCTTCTTGAGGCCACTGAAGATGGGAGCAGTCTGGGAGTCGTGGAAATGTGCCTGCCTCTAGGATGGGTTCTGGACTTCCAAAATGGTTTGGGCTGGGAGGGACCTTAAAGCCCGTCCAGTGCCACCCCTGCCCTGGGCAGGGACACCTTCCACTGTCCCAGGCTGCTCCAAGCCCCAAAGTCCAGCCTGGCCTTGGACACTGCCAGGGATCCAGGGGCAGCCACAGCTGCTCTGGGCACCCTGTGCCAGGGCCTGCCCACCCTGCCAGGGAACAATTCCTTCCTAATACCCAGTCTAAGCCTTCTCCCTTTGGGTTTGAAGCCATTCCCTCCCATCCTGTCACTACAGAAAACAGCCAGAAAAGCCCGTGTGTTTTAAGCATCCGAAGATTAAATGATTGACTGCCTCCCTGCAGGCCACTCTTACGTCCATTGGTGTCCATGGATAACTTCTTCCCAAGTCTTGGAGGCAATTTGGATGCAGGTGTGGAAGTCTGACAAGTAGATTCGAGTTATCAACTCAACTTCTCAGCAGACGAATACAAAATATTCTTAAATTATACATGTGCAGATAATTAGAGCTGCAGTGTCGACGTTGCTATTTCTCAGTCCATGTTTCCTAACCTTAGCATGTGCTTAAACTAAGATTGGACAAAATGCACTCAGTCTCCAGCTCAACCACAAATTTAACTGTCAAAGTTATATTTTTCTGGGGAATACTGTATCAAATCCTTGCCTGTTTTCATTTCTTGCCTTTTGTTTATAGGTGGATTTTATTTGTTGTTTGCTTATTTATTTATTTATTTATTTTTCTATTATTACCTAATTGGTTTCTTCAGAATGTTTCAATGCAAAAGCAAACAAGGCGCTTTTTTTTTTTTTTTTTCTTTTTTTTTTTTTTTTTTTTTTTTTTTTTTTAAATGTCTTTCCATTTATCAAATGTTACCTGCAAGGTTGCAGTGCTCTCCTGGCTGGGGTAGCCTAAGTTTTCAAATTTGAAATTTATATCCAAGTATTTTTTGAGGATGGATGCCTGGGTATATGTGCTTACATAATCAGTTTACAGAAACAGTTAAAGCAGCTTCTCAGAGCTGTTTTGGGGATCGCTGCCTTTGTGTTTAGACTGGAATTGTTGCTTTGTTGTGATATCTGTGTAGCTGGGTAGGGCTTTAAATTGTAAAGGCAGAAAGATTCAGGCCAAGAAGGCAATGTTTGCCTTATAGCTGAGAACTCAGAGAGGTTTTGCAGTGATTTACTGTCTCTGTTTCCCTGTTTTTCCTTCTGTCTGGAACCCGTGGCCAGGAGAGGTACAGGGACTGTCACAAGTGCACAAAGCTTGGGGGAGAGAGTTCCTGCCATGGAAATCTTCAGTGCTTTGCTCTCCCAGGCAAACAGGTCCAGAGATTGCATTTTACTGAAATAAGTGACCTTTTCTGTGTGCAATCAATTTATTTTAAAACCAGGAACTTGAAGGGTTACATCGATTTTTAGAGGAAGGTATTGTAGTAAGAATAGGGAAAATAGGTGTGGGAAAAAAAATGCAAAAATGCCACTTATTTTTGTTGTGGAGATAGGTCAGTCACTGCTTTGGAATCTGCATGTATTTAATGTGCTGTGTGTCTTCAGAGGAACTTCAGAAAGGCTGAATTTTCATTTTTACACTGGGACAAGAACCAAACCAGGATAATTTTCCATGGAGAAGGGTAACAGCCGGGGTCAGAGAGGAGAGAAGGGTGTTCGCAGGCCATGCCCTGTAGCACTGATGCTTTGCAGCAGCCCTGGAACACCCTGAACAACCTCCAAAAGCAAAAGTGTCCCCAGCAGAATCCCAGGTGTGAGGTGGGTCCTGACAAACTCCTCCAAAGCCTGGTTCTTAGCAAGTCCAGGCCAAGTCATGTGCTACTGCCATGGGGCTAATATGTGAGTGTAATCAGTCTCCAGTGCTTGATGATTTCTTGTTGACTTTAGGGTTGATTTCCTTTTGCCAGTGGCTCTGTTAATACTTCCCTCAATGTGCTGATTGCCAAGGTCATGATTTTTATCAGAAGTCCAGCAGTAATGGGAATTTCATAGCAATTTTAATCACTTTTTTTTGCCATGGAGTGATTTTTTTTTTTTATTTCTTTATTGCTGTCATCAGGACAAGGTATATTCTGATATCCACTTTAGACCAAGTAAATGACATCATTATAATCATCAAAGGTAGTAATGGGCACATAAATTTTTCAGTGGCAGGCAGTGGAGATGAAATAACATCCTGCAGCTGTGCCAGATTTCTCCTGATTTCCAAGGGTTTGGAATGGTGTTCACAATCCAAACTTGGGATAGGTGGCAATCTCAAACATTCCTGTATGTTCTCTAATATATAATGAAAATTTTTATGTTTCATTGAGAATTGGCCTTGCCCTTTCTCCCAAGAGAAACTTCCTTCCAAAACCCAATTTTTCTGGGGAATGCTGTGTTTGTAGCCTTCAAATCCTTGGCTGTTTTCATGTCTTGCCTTTAGATTTGGGAGGGGATTTTTGTTTGTTCTATTGATGTTGTTATTATTATTATTCACCTGTTTAGTTTCTTTAGAAAGTTTCAATTGAAAAGCAAACAAGGCAATTTTTTCTTTCCATTTAACCAACGTTAACCTGCAGGAGCAAGGTTGCAGTGGTCTGTGACAGACTAAGTTTTCAAATTTGAAATTTATATCCAAGCATTTTGGATGATTAATGCCTGGATAGATGTGCTTAGATAATTAGTTTTGGTCGAACTGAATTATAATTAAACAAAGACACAAACTTCACAGTCCAGCAAGAACACCACTTTTTTAAACAAGAAATATCTTTTCTATGGATGCATTTGAGATCCTTTAGCTGGGGGTGTTGTTTCTGCCTAAGGAAAAACAAGGAGCAGACTGGGATTTCCAAGGGGGAAGGAAACCATGGATTCTTTAAACAACAGATGCAGGAGCACCAGGGCATTATAAGATATTGGAAATCTGCTGGGTTATTGTACTTAAGGGCTGTATTACTTTGTGTTGTGCACGCTTAACATCATACACGTGGGTTTTTTTATAGAAAAGCTTTTCAAAATATTCAGTTCACTTCTTGACAGGCCATTTTTCAAGGGACATGCCTGTCATTGTTTATTCCTAGCAGCTTGTCTACTGTGACATCGTTATTATTTTAATGACAAGGCATTAATTGAGCAGCTCTGTAATAGCTGTGTCATATGCTGGGTTTTTTGCTTTTCTCCAAACTGTGACCTCTGCTACAACAGATGGACCTTTGTACCTGGGTTGTCTTGTTGGTGACTCTTCTGTGAGTCACCCCCACTGTCTCCCTGCAGGGATTCTTGGAATCAGAATATCCCAAGTTGAACAGGACTCGCAGGGATCACCGAGTTCAATGCCTTTCTCCTCACAGGATGATCTAAACCTCAGTGCTGTGTCTGAGTGTCATCCTGCAGCTCTGGCAGCCTCAGGGCCGTGCCCATTCCCTGGGGATCCTGTTCAGTGCCCCATGACCTCTGGGGGAAGAACCTTCCCCTAAAATCCAGCCTAAACCTTCCCAGGAAGGGAAGGGGGTTACTTCTTTGTAGATTACTCAGCTTTGCCACAGCAGAACAGAGTGGGAGAAGCCTTCTCTTTTATGTAGTCCTTCAATGACTCTGCAACACAGGTTAAAATATTTTGGGGTACAGTGTAGGGTTCTCATTGACATTGCCAAGCTGTCCTTTGGGCAGGGGTGAAAGGTGGGGATCCACAGCTCAGAGCTCAGCGCTCCTGCTCATTCCATTCCATATTCTAGGGCAAAGCAGGTGTTAAATGCTGCCAGGGTGACCTCAGAGCAAAGCTGTATCTGGAAGCTGTTTTGGATGCTTCTCCCCTTTTTACACGAGACATTCCAATAACAAACACCCCCCTGAACAAACGTGGGATTCTGCTAGGCGGAAAGTGAAGGGAGCGGATTCCGAGCCTACAGAAATTGGATTTTCTGATTGCAAATGAGAGAAAATAATATTGCAAAGGTGCACTGGGCAGGCCAGAGATGTAAGTTGATAATCAGGTTTATTTTTCAGTTATGAAAAATTAAATTTGGGAGGGGGGAATAATAGAAGGAATGTGTTCCCAGGAGGAGAACTACTAGAGAAGCTGGAAGTCTCCTTGTCTTGCATGAGTAATGACCTGGAATGGATAGCTCTAATTCCCTCTTTTAAAAATGCATTGGGAACTTAACCAGTCCTCTTTGTGCCTGGTGGAGCAGCTGCAATTCCATGAAATGCCTGTCAAAAATCTCTGCTCCGTACTGTGAGTCACTGTTGCTTATGGAGCTTCAATTATTGAATGCCCCAAGTTTTTGTCCTTCCCTCAAGACCTGAGCTGCAAAATTGCTTTTACAGGGTTTAAATTTTGATTTTTTTTTTCTGTTTTGCAAAGCTTTTAGTACTTGAATCAAAATAGCCATGAAATAAGTGGAGTAACGTGTCAGGGAGGATTCTTGGTAGTCAGTGGAATATTAGCACCATGCATTTCCTTGTCTGGAGCAGTGGAGCTGAGTGCCTTCCAGAGGACTCAAAATCACTCCATTTTCCCTCCTTTCCAAGCTTGGATCCCTTGTGAAGCACTGAAGAAGAGTCAAACCTCAGGGCTGGATGTGCAGGCGTGTCTGGGAAGAAGCCAGGATAATTTTTCCTCTGAAAATCCCAGTTCTGGTTCCCTGTTCTGTAACCTGCTGTCCAACCCCTTCCCTTCCCACGTGAAGGAATTGCTTCCCAAATTCCAGCCAGTGACCCTGGGTCTGTGGAGCTGTCAGTGAGGGTGTCCCCAAGGCCATAATCAGGTTGGGTGAACCAATTACAGCAAAGTGTAATAATTAAAAATCCAGTAGGGCTTTGTTAATAATAGGGCAGGCTTTACACCTGAGGGATTGCTTTAATTAATATTAATTGGTTGTTTTAATTTAACATTCAGTCTGAGCACTTCTGACCAGGTAACTGCTGAACACTGCAAATCTGAGCCTCCCCAGTGCCATTTTTTATTACTAAGTTTTATATAATAAGTGGAGTATAGAAAGCAAATTGGACGTAAACTACTGTTTTAAGCAGATACATTTTGGAAGCTTAAACCTCTTCCAGCTTTCCCAGAGATCTTTGTGCCAAACATTCTGGGAAAAAAAATTGTTTCTCATAGCACATAAAAAAAAATCTGCAGAATTCTACATTTTTGTTTTAAATAATTTAATTAAGTGTTTATTTTAAAATATTTGAGAGGTTTTCAGAGAATCCCAGGATGGTTTGGGTTGAAAGGAACTTAAATACCATCCAATCTCACTTCCTGCCATGGGCAGGGACACCTTGTCTTCTCCAGGCAGAGCAGCCCCAGCTCTCCCAGCCTGGCTCCACAAGGTTTTCTCTCATAGTTTTCTGACCCATTTTAATCAGGTTGAGGATCATGCCTTTTTTACTGCATGCTACTAAAATACCACCTGTGAGTTAAGGTTCATCACTTATCAGCTTTCCCTTATTGATTATCTTTGTGTTAGTTTATGTTCCTGACAGATTTGGAAGTTTATTGTTTGTTATTATCCTTATAAACACATATTCTCAGTTTACAGCTCAATCTGAGCCTCTTAAGCTTTGGTCATGGTGAGCAATCTGTGCCACCTCCCTTCTCTGGGCCTTTCTGCCCTTTGCCCTCTCCTTCTGTCCCCTGCCCCTCTACTGCCACGTGCATCACCATTCCAGAATGGTGATATTTGGAGACATTTCCAGATATCTGGAGATTTTAGCTGAGTTTTTGGATGACTTTCCTGAGCACCTGTGTACTTCTGGGGTGTTTTGGTGTGAGTTGGTGTTTTGGGTTTGGGGCTTTTTGAGGTGTGGGGCTTGTCATAGTCAGATTTTCATGAGTTTGGGAAACTTACCTCTCAAATTTCCATTTTTCTTCAAAGTCTGAGCTTTGAGAGCGGCAACAGAGGACCCTCATAATGAAACAATGTCTCTTGCAATTCTGATTGTAAAATATGGACCCTCACAACCACTGGGGGATTTGAAACAACACCAGACAAGGAATTTGATCTGTTTGAAGTTTTATTAACCTATTTTTAGTCCCCAAGAGCCATGAATGCTCTTTCTCCAGAGTATAATGGTAGGGGGAGAACAGAAATTATGCTTATACAAAACATTTTGTCCTTTGTCTGCAAAAGGGGGTCAATCTCCATTCCCCAAATTATTCCAGTTGCTTGAACATCTGCTGAAGTGGACGTTCAGGTCGTGGTGAGAGCTGCTGGGTGCTGCCTGGTTTTGAAGATTTGATCCCCAGCTGCCTATTGATTAATTCTAATAAATTCTCTTTGGGAAAAGAGGCCATTTCAGCTTAAATGCCCAGTGCACAGCAGGAGCTTGGAGGTGATGGCAGGAGCTTTCCTCTTCCTGCCTGTGGTTTTCTGTTGTCCCCTGCATTTCACAGTAGCAAAGACACATTGTTCTATAGAAAACATCAAAATCAGCTTTGCAAATTGCTGAAACCCTTTAATTTAAACAATTAAGCCAGGTAGAGCATTCTCTCCAATGTCTCTGTGAATAGCAATGACCCCCATTAAAATGGTTATTGAGTTCTTCTGAGTTGCATAACCCACATATTCGTGGTGAAGCTGCTATAATTAACTCCATTTTCATTGGCCCTGTGGCTTCAGAGGGATTTTTGCTGGACGTGGGGACACACAGCTCCAGGCTGGTGCCTTCCATTCAACTCCTGCAAATCTCAGCCTGGCTCAGAATTGGCCTCTCAGAGCCAAACTTTAAAGGTGATTGTGAAGGTGGGCTGAGAGATTAAATCAAGAGCAGCACAGAGCAGGACTGCCTTGAGTTTAGGGTAGGTTTTACAAAGCAACAGGAGATTTTGGGACTGTCAGAAATAGGGAGTTTTGCTAATTTCCATTTCTCTTCAGATCAGGAGGATTTCCATAATTTCCTCGGGAAAATATCTTTCAAAGTCATCCTTAGGGCTTTTTTTATCACTATTTTACCTCCTAACCCAACAGATGCTTTCTAGCAGTTAACTTATTATAAGCAGATGACAAGTTTTCTTAAGGTCTAGAGGGGAAAAAAATTGTGCCTCAGTCCTGTGGTAAAGTTTTTATAGTAATTGAGTGAGAACAGAGGAAACCTTTCTGAAAAACGAAGAGTGGCTATTTCCCTGACAGACATTGCACAAAGGGGGTTGTCTCCATGAGCTGTGGAAGGAACTGGATTTCACAGTGGCCATACTTAAACCAATATTTCCAAAATTCAGCTTTTGGTGAGCAGCCCTCCCAGGGACCAGTGCTCACTTTCCCCCTCCCATGGCCACCAACAAATAATTCCCCAGAGGAAGGATGAGTTCAGTGACTCCAGTTCCTTCTGGTGTGTGTCTGCAGGGGCCCTCCATCAGGAAATCAGCGCCTGAACTGGGATGAGCCAAGCTTTGTGCCACCCAAACTGTTGGATTTGTAGGGCTGATCTTCCCAGGGAACACTGCAGGCTGCCAGTGCCTTGGGCAGTTGCTGCCTAACTCACTAAGAGTGAATTTTGGAGGAGCTCAAAAAGCATTTCTGAGCTGGCCCTTTGTCAGGAACTGTGGCTCCAGGCTGGTGGAACTCTGCCTGAGAGCAGAGCCCTTCGCTCACCAGAGCAAAGCTGTCTCAGGAAGCCCATTTGTGAAAAGGAAAACGTGTATGTGATGATAAACCGAATTTATTCCACGGAAGGTAACGTGCATCTGTCTGCAATCACATTGGATCATTGATCTCCGCTAGAAAAAGCCAGGTTTCACTTATTTCTCATTCCCAAAGTTCTTCCAGTCACTCTGCTTCCTCTTAACTTGATTAGAGCGTGACTGGAGTTCGTGCTGTAGTTTGGCCAAACAGTTGATAATATGTAATTATTTTATTTCTGTCGTTATTTTTGAAAAAGAGATTTAGAGTTCAGTGAATCAAATTCTGAGTAACCAGAGCTCTTCATGCTCCCTTACCTCTGAATTAGTCATTCTCAGGTCAGGCTATTCCTAGGGCACTGTTCAGAGTAGAAATTGTTTGAAACAAACTGTATGAAACAAAATGCTAACCTGAGACCACAAAAAAAAAAAAAAAAAAAAAAAAAAAAAGGAAAAAAAAATCATTCCTCTTGGTACAAGATTGGAATTGGATTGAAAAGAAAATATCTTTATGTTTATTTTCATTGTCATCATGAAACTGTAATTTCCATTTTCGTGAAGTGGCTCATCTCTATTACAATGAAGCTGTCACTAAGCAGTAGTTGTTCTCCTGAGAGCTTTTCCTGTGAGTGTGGGCAAGGTTCTAGTCCTAGAGGGAGAGATTTTTGATTGCACACATTTCTCCGTGGAAGGAAGTTTTGTACACAAAAGAATCCTTCAGACATTCCTGGATGTCCTCTACACCTACAGGAGAGGCCTGGCTTAAAGTTGAACTGTGGGTTCAGCTCCAGGAAAGGGTTTGTTCATCCTCTGTGTGAAACATGCTCACAGAGTAGGAGTAAAAGGACAGACTGGGAGGTGTTCAAGGCAAATGAAAGAAAAAACAGGAGAAAAAAAAATTTAAATGGCTCCCACCCCCTCACTGAGAGTAGTCCCACCTGCTGGAGTCAGATATGGAAATTATGGAGGTTTTTGTTTGAATTTCTTATCTTCTGAGTCAGTAATAGGTTGGTGTAAAGTAAAAATGTCTGTCAGCTTCTCCCTGGGTCACTAAAATGCACAATTTGATTTTTCCATGCAGTCCAACAGAACTGGGACTGGAGGAAGTCAGTTCTTATCTCCTGTTTCACCCATAGAGGTGAGGAGGGCACACAGAGATGTGCATTCACTTTGGAAAACTCAGCATAAGCACAGCTCTTTTTATCTGCATTCCTGATTTGCTTGCAGGCCTGGTGAAGCATACTCTCAGCTACCATCATTTTTTGGATGAAATAGTCAGTTTAAAGGTGTTGGCAAGCTTGATTTACCAAAAATGGGGTTTGGCAGAACGACTGGGGGGCAGCTGTAGATGGCCATGGCCATCGATCCTCTAGCCAGTGCCAGGGGAAACCTCCAGGGATAATTCTGGATTTCTCCACCTGTGGCTGTTCCTGCCTGTTGGCATTCCAAGGTGAAGCTGCTGCAGCAGCAGCTGCTTGTGCTGCTCTCTGCCCCTGCTCTCCTGCCAAATGGAGTCTGAGACCTCAGCACCACTGGGGACAATGCCACAGGTGACATCTCCCAGACATTCCTGTGCCCATGGAGAAGACAGCAGAAAATAATCCATTTCTTGATTGCTTCCCTCAAACTTTCCAGAAAAGGACTCTCGTGGCAGTGACCTTTTTGTTTCTCTGTAAAGTACCTTTATCCCCCCACATCATTCACACATAGAATTATCAAGAAGTGCTTCCAGTATCACAAAGCTCCAGCACAGGGTGCCCAGAGAGGCTGTGGCTGCCCCTGGATCCCTGGAAGTGTCCAAAGCCAGGCTGGATGGGGTTTGGAGCAACCTGGGATAGTGGAAGGTGTCCCTGCCCATGGACCTGAATGGATTTTAAGGTCTCTTCCCACCCAGACCATTCTGGAATTCTGTAATTCCTAATGAGTTGGGACTTCTTGAACCAGTGTTCCAGTAAAAGTAAGGCAGGGGATAGGAGGAGTGTGGGGAGTAGGAGAAAAAGTAAATCCAAGAGGCTTCAGAGAATATTTGATCTCTAAAGTAAGACTTGATTTAATGAACTACAAGCAAAGCTGTTCCAATCATATCATGCATCAACATCCACTCCTTATACCCTCCCCAAATCCAACCTTGTTCAGATGATTCTATGAAATACTGAACATAAAGGAGGTTTTACCCTTTTTTTATGCTAGAGATCAGAACCAGGGTAAAAACCTGCCAGGATAAATAACACAAGTATTGTTCTATTGATTGTGAGTGCCTTTGCTCCAGCCTGCTGTCCCCTGTCCTTTAGCAATTTTCCAGGACAGAGAACTAATTCTGCCAAGATCCCCTCGCAGAAATGACAATTCCACAGCTTCCTCTGGGGACAGGCAGGAGTGTGATCAGATTTGCAATCTGTAAACTCTTATTGATTTGCTTTCTAAAAACTTCCTAAGAAATCCCACCTGGGCAAAGGATTCCTCTGAACTCCATCGGCCTCTCTAACAAGTTATTCCAAAGAATTATTATCTTTTAAATAGGAATGCAGTAGCCTGTTCTCGAAAGAATATGAAATTAAATTACCTGAGCTGGAGTGCAGTTATTACAGGAGGTTTAAGATGAGGCATAAAAATAGATTATCTGTCTATATTTAGGATATATACATGTATTAGATAATTAAAAATCATGTACATCTTCCTGGGTTGTTTGGGGGGCTTTGTTTAATGATTGGAAAGTCAATGGGATTTTAGGGCTTTTATTCCCATATCAGTTAATACAGATACAGGTTGTATTGGAAAGATATTTAACAACAAGGAAATGGGTATTGGTCCAAAAATGCCATCATTTTTTTTAGATATTGAGTTCATACACACAAAATTTTATCTATTCCTTGATGAACCTTAATTCCTTAAGGTTCCTTAATTCTGGCTGTAAGAGTTGGATGTTGCACTCAACAAGCCAAAAGGGGCCTGGCTTCCCTGCAGAGCCCAGGAAAGTTTAGTGGGTTGTTTTTTTCTTTTTTTTTAATTTTTTTGTTTTGTTTTGTTTTGTTTTGTTTTTGTTTTTTGTTACTCAGTCTCGTTCTTTTTGTACACCAGAATACCTTAACATTAAATCCTGCGTGTGTGGTTGCATTAATCCTGATTCTGTTCAGTGGACACAGGAATGAAAATGGGATTTTAGACTAGAACTGGGCTTTGCTCACTCTCACTGAGTGTGTGAAATACAGTTTTTCTAAGCCCTGAGCACCATCCTTGCCCAATCCAGAGCATCAGCCCTGTGGCTCAAAGTTTGCACTGGATGATCTTGGAGGTCTTTACCAACCTTATTGATTCTGCCTTGGAATATTTTGCCTGGGCTTTGGTGTGTGTTTGCTTGACTCTGAGGAAGAAGGCTAAATTTGTATGCCAGGTCTAAGTAGGAGGGACCTGGCAGCAAAGCTGAGCATATTGAGTATAAAATTCTGCTCTCATTTCACTGAGAGAGATTTGGATTAGGCTGAAGAACATTGATCAGGACATGTCAATGTATAATACTGAGGCAATTTTTGACTGTGATGTAGTCACAGGTTTGTTTCAGTGTCAGCCCTGTCCACCAGCATCTGTCAAATAAGTCTGGTTTGAAGCAGAGATAGGAAGCAAAGTGCTCCCATAATTCAAATTTCCACTGAGGCTGATTCCTCAGCTGGTCCCATCAGTATTCTTTCTGTCTTGGGGGGTACCAAAAAATGAGGCAGAAAAGCTCTTAACAACTGAGGGGAAACAAAAGAATTTGAAAAGAGTATGAAGAGTTTGAAAAACACTCAGCTTTGAGTGCTGTAGGATGTGAAGTTTTGTGGGACTCTTTCCAGCATTAAATGATTTGGTAATTAAAGAAAAATATCTTTCTGTAAAAAAAAAACAAAAAACCTTTTCTAGTGTTGAAATGATGGGAAGATGCAATTCCAGAAATGCTGTGAGGAAAGTTCATTTTCCTGCTTTGCCAAGATATGGCCCAGAAGGCCACAGGTGACTGAAATCCAGGGGCAGAGGATGCCCTTGCAGGGGAAGGGAGTATCAGACAGAGGGCAGAGAGCCAGGGGTTTATTTATTCTGCACAGAAGAGTGTGTGACACTCAGAAATGTAACAAACACTGTCAGAACTGATGTGAGGAAAAAGATCACGGGTGAAAGTGATACACTGGGAGGGGTTTTGATCATTGCATCGCTGGGTTTGAGTCTTAGGCAATACCATGGTTGGAGTTAAATCTGAAATTCCTGCTTTGTTGCCAGCACAGGGGTAGGGAGTGTGGAAAAGCAGCAGAACCCCAAAGTGAGCTGAACAGCAGAAACAGGGAAATTGGAGATGTCTGAAATGTGCTTTATTGTGATGTCAAGCAGCAGTCACAGGTGGTACCTCTCATGTAAATGTGTGTGACACTCATGGTTTCTTAGTGAGGAGAGCTCATAAATCTGCTCGCTCTCCCTCAGAGGTTAGTAATAGTTGTTGCAAGTGTAATTATTACAGGATCTTTGCCTTATTCTAAATTGGAGAGCTATGGCACAGTGGACATTTTTGGGATCTAATTACCTTGATTATCTGAGTCAGGTTATCTCTCCTTGTGCTTTGAAACAGGAATTTTGTCAGCAGAGGTCCTGCTGAGCTGAGAGAACCACTGCAATTTGTCCTCACTCCCATGAGTGCCTGGGGAAATCTGTTCAAAACAAACCACTTAAAATGGGAGCCGGGAATAGTTTAAATCCATCCAAGCCTTACTCATCCCTGGATGTGTGAGGGTCACACAGGCTGGGGAGGTCACAGGGATCTTGGCAAGGTCCCAGTTTCTCTTTGCTCTCCAGTAAACCAAAAGCAGGTGGTGTGGCTGTGCCCCTGAGCTGAGAAACCCTGGAGTGGGGAATTCTTGTGGAGCCCTGCTGATCACTGGGACCAATTTGTGCTCTCAGGATGACTCAGATCCAGATCCTGCCCGCCTGCTGCATATTCCATATTCCCTCTCTTGCTGGATGAGCATTAACAGCCCCATTTATATTCCCACCTGCAAAGCAGCCAGGTCCTGACAGCATTTAAAATGTGGGAAAGGTTCTTGAATTCTCAGCTGAGGAAGAAAGAGGAGAATACCCAGATTTAGGGCTTTATGGCATTCCAGTGACTGCTCTGAGGAATGCACTGAGCCTTCAGAGGAATATCTCTCTGCCTCCTTTCCCTGGGATTGCTCAGCCCAATAGTATTTCCAGCCTTAAGATGGAATTTGAGTGCCAAGGTGAATACGTTGCTTTAGTAACAAGTACAGAGTAGTTGAAAGGGGATGAAAGGGATGAAGTTTAAAGACACCAAAAATGGGAGAGATTCTGGTGTTATCAGTGGTGTTGCTCATTATTTGTTTGAGGAAATGTTGCATTTTTCAGCCCTCTTACTCCTTTCTGCCCTACCTTAGAGCTGTTTTTGTTCCAGGGCACTGTGCAGGTGCTGGATGTTCACAATAAAGGAGATTGTGGCTGTCAGTTCTCCCTTTTTTCCTTTTCTGTCTAAATACTTTTTGGATTTAATCTGATTTTTTACAAGAGTTGTAAATGCAGTGCTGTTAAATGGATATAGAAGAGATTCTGATTGTGCCACAGCTGAAGGAAAATTTGAGCAGTCTGAGCATTACTTGTACCCACTATTAAATTTAGGACTCTTCTGAACTGAGCAAGGTTTTTTCATTCATCTTGTCCTATCCTTGAAAGCTTGTGCTGAACAGCAGCCCCCAGCTATGTTATTTCATTTAAAGACTGCTCATAAACAGCGAGTTCCTGTTAGACTTTTGTATTTCTCGACTCTTGAACAACAGCTGATCCTCTCTGCACGACCAGGGGTGTGAAGCAAACCTGTGAGAAAAGCACCAGGTTAAAGTTCTCGTTTAACACTTCGGGAAATTCCTGGTGCTGCAGCTTTTTGCATCTTCTCTTGCCTCCCTTCAGCCTTGGACTTCCCTGTGGGTGTTTCACACACTGGAATTCCTGTGCTGGCATTTTCCCCCTTGTTTTACAGGGGTAAGAACAGACTGCATTGATCAGTCTTTTACACTTCAGGGGTTTATTTAATGTGCTTTGCTAAGCTACACCTGGGGAGACTCAGTGGGTGTGTCTGGGTTTCACCACAGCTGCTTTAAGGATTTGTTTACCTTTAAATACATAATTCATTATTCCTTTAATTTTTTATGAAATTAGCTGAGATTCAAACAAAAAGGAACATGTAAGCTTCATTAAAACACAGTTTAGCTCACACCACGACAAAAGATGGGTGTTTTTGAAAGAAGCAAATGCAATTTTCATACAATAAATAGGAGTAAACCCCTGTTTTCTCACAGAAGTGTTTTATTACAGTGCATTGTTGCCAATGAAATGAAATTATACCCAGGATATAAAAAACCTCCTAAAGGTTCTCTAAAACCAAAAATGTTGGTATGTAAATAGAAGTTTGATAGATAATGCCCAGGTGTTCTCATATGTGTCACTTATCCCTTGCTGCACAGAAATGTGGCCCAAAAATTCACCTATGAGCTTTCTTTGCATATTTTTTTTACCAAAAGGAGCTATAAATAAATAGTGTTTGTGACCAAGATCTGTTGTGTCTTTAATATATTCATTTTTACAGTTGAGGATGGCTTTTAAAAATGCTGATCTCAGTTCTTCCAAATGCAATAGGCAACAGAACGAGCTACTCTGTGCTCATTCTGTTGTTCTGAAATCTAGGAGCAGCAAACGTGATGTGAGAAAAGATTTCAAATCTTAAACAACAACAGGCATGCCAAACTCCCAAGGTTTTGTGCCAATGGCTGGAGATCAGAGAACTGAAA
Source organism: Prinia subflava (assembly GCF_021018805.1). Taxonomy (NCBI): domain Eukaryota; kingdom Metazoa; phylum Chordata; class Aves; order Passeriformes; family Cisticolidae; genus Prinia; species Prinia subflava. The sequence continues at coordinate 30,724,831 of NC_086255.1, forward strand.
ATAGAGTTGTTCATTGGGGTTGAGGTGCTGTGATAAAATGTGTGGTTTGTGCTTGTTTGCAAGCGTTTGAGAATATTATCTTTCCAAGAGATTTGTCGTATGGAAGTTCTTAATTATGAAACCTGTACTTTTAATTGTGCTGTGGTGTTGTGACAACAAGGACATGGTTGTCACTTTGCCTCAAAGCCCCGGCTGTGCTGCGGGACGTTGAGATTTATCTTCGTTTGCTATGATAATAAAGTGCTATGATCTGCTCACGCTGGTAAACAAGATCCAATTTCATTGCTGCTGACAAAGCCATGTGTCTTCAGTGCAAAGGAAAATTGGCCACAGGCACTGCACAAGCCACTGCTGCATATTCTCCTCCCCTGGTTTGTAAATATTGTCAGCGTTGCTTCAATCATCATTTGGGGCTTTCGTTTGCTCTTCCTGTACGACAAACATTCCTGTTGTTAAGGCTGGAGGTTGCAGGGACTCTGCAGAGAGCAGTTTTGAGGAAGACCTTCACAGCACAGGATTTGTCGTCTCTCCAGCTCGTAGGATGAGTGCTGGAGTGGCAGCAGACTCAGGATGGGAGTGAGGATGGCTGGGAGGGGACCTGAGGAGGGCTCTGCTCTCTCTCCTGCCTGAGGCAGGGCCAGCTCTGGGGGCACACCAGGCTCTACCTGGGAAAAGCCGAGTGGGGAGACTGCAGGGTCTCCCTGGCAGCCTCCTGCCCCCTTGGCTCCCCTCGAGGGGTTCCTGTCCCAGCAATGCTGCTGGGATTCCAGCCTGGAGGGGACTCTTCAGGCAGCAGCTGACAGAACTAACAGAGAGGACAGGGTCTTAAGCTGCACCAAGGGAAATATAGGCTGGATATTGGGAAAAAGGTTTTTACAGAAAGGGTAATTAAGTATTGGAATTGTCTGCCTGGGGAGGTGGTGGAGTCACCATCCCTGGATGTGTTTAAAGAAACACTGGATGTGGCACTCAGTGCCATGGTTTAGTTGATGTGTTAGGGATAGATTGGATTTTACGATCTTGGAGGTGTCTTCCAACCTGGTGATTCTGTGATTCTGTGATTCTCCCTCTCCAGTGACATCAGAAACAAAGTCTGACTCCAGCCACAGGGTATTCCTGGGGCTCAGAGAGGGAAGGTCTGACATTCCCTTTTTAAAAACACTCTTGGAAAGCCAGCACTGAATCTTTTGTTTCCCAGGATATTTCGGACCAGGAAATGGTTATTTGCATTGAGGGAGTGTAAATATTTCTGGACGTGTCACATTTATTTCAGCGTAAATCTTTAGAAGTGTTCGGTGTCTGGAAGGTTGGGACATTGTTTCAAGGCAAGGGTGACTCAGTGGAGAACAGGAAGGAGGTGAGAAGCCTGTGCAAGTGTCTTTAATGACATGCACATCATCTCTGTGCTTGCTGCAGGAGAAATGTCTATATTAAGCCTCAGTGTGTGTGTGAGGTTGTTTTAATACTGCTTTTCTAAAAGACTTGTTTGCCATTTGAGGGTCACAAAAATCTGGGTAACTTGGAAACAACTCAGAGCTGTAGAACATCCTTGGGAAAGCAGTGGCATAAAGGAAAGAGGAAAACCTGCATCTCTTTACCCCTTCAAAACTTCCATTCTTAGTTTGATGACTTCTGAGGGACTGAGAGCAGCTCTACAGCAACTGAACTTCAGCTCAGGTCATTCCCTTTCCACCTGGTTTTCTGCATCCCAAGGAACTGCAAGACAAGAACTGAAAGAGTTTGAAATGAAAAAGGTTTCAAAACAACAGAGCAAACAGAATTTCAGAGTAATCCATAAAAAAGTGTTGTTGTCTATTTATTATTAAAAGTCCCTTGGTCCAATAGGTGTTTAGAAAAGTTTGGTTGATGGAAGAATCTGGCATGAGCTGCTTTTCTTGAATTATTCCAACTCAGTTTCTGTTCCTACCCCTGACCAGCCCCCAAATCTGTTGTGGATTTTCATTTGAAATTACTTGTAGGGGGTCAGTCTCTTCTGCTATGTCTCAATCCAAAGGATGAGAGGAAATGTCTTTAAGTTGTGCCAGGGGAGCTTCTGCTTAGAAACTGTGAAAAAAAAATCCCTGATGGCGTGGTCAGGCTCTGGGACAAGTTGCCCAGTTCAGTGGTGGAGTCACTGTTTCTGGAAAGGATCAAGAGGCATCAGGAGGTGACCCCTGGGGCCATGGTTTGGGGGTTGGTGGTGCTGGGGAAATGATTGGATTCAACGATCCTGGGGGTCTCTTCCAACCCTGCTGAATCTGTGTCTTGCTTTGACTTGGAGCTGCTTTTGCATTACCAAGGAAAGTGATTCATTGCTACCAGAATTCACCAGTGTGAGTCTGGGAATGTTCCCTTCCCCTTCCCCTTCCCTTTCCCTTTCCCTTTCCCTTTCCCTTTCCCTTTCCCTTTCCCTTTCCCTTTCCCTTTCCCTTTCCCTTTCCCTTTCCCTTTCCCTTTCCCTTTCCCTTTCCCTTTCCCTTTCCCTTTCCCTTTCCCTTTCCCTTTCCCTTTCCCTTTCCCTTTCCCTTCCCCTTCCCCTTCCCCTTCCCTTTCCCTTTCCCTTCCCCTTCCCCTTCCCCTTTCCCTTTCCCTTTCCCTTTCCCTTTCCCTTTCCCTTTCCCTTTCCCTTTCCCTTTCCCTTCCCCTTCCCCTTCCCCTTCCCTTTCCCTTTCCCTTTCCCTTTCCCTTTCCCTTTCCCTTTCCCTTTCCCTTTCCCTTTCCCTTTCCCTTTCCCTTTCCCTTTCCCTTTCCCTTTCCCTTTCCCTCCCCTGTTTTGAGCTGGGGTCTGTTCTGTGGAATGGCCATTCAAAGCTGTTACAACCCAAAAGTTTTCTGTCAAAAGACTCTTGGTTAAAAATAAAAAAAGTTGCTTTATCAATGCTCTCCCTCAAACTGAGAATGCACAATAATAAATAATAAATAATAAATAATAAATAATAAATAATAAATAATAAATAATAAATAATAAAAAATAAAAAATAATAAATAATAAATAATAAATAATAAATAATAAATAATAAAAATGAACTCTCTCAGGAACACCCATCAATGTTTATATTTTGCTCTAGTCAGGGTCTTGCGCCAGGTCACAGCAGTGTAGTTCAAATGGACAAGTCTAATCACTGGATTTATCCCTAAAATTGGACTTCAGGGGAAAAAAATATTTAAATAAGAACGTTTGTGTGTATTGGCACAGACGATATCAGGCTAAATCCCCACATTGCAGGAATGTGCAGCAGAAGAAAGAAGCACGTTGTTATATATCCAAACAGTCCCTGTAGCTGCTACTGATGATGCCAAATGCACAGTGAGAATTTGTGCTGTGCTGTTTTCCCATGAAGCTTTTCCCATGAAGATGGTGAATTTAATACACGAAGGAGTTTTGCTTCATTTTTGGTTTGCCTTTTTTTTTAAATTTCCCTACCTTCTTTTCCCTGTCAATATCTGTTGAAGAGATTTCCAAAAGTGACTGAAAACAACGCGTGCTGCTTTGAGAGACAGGCTCAGAAATACCCCCTTCCTGATCAGAAGGAAAATATCGTTTCCAGAGGGATTTTCATTACTTCAGGCACATTAAGAAATGCATAAAAGGCAGGCAAAATCTGGGTGATGGTGTAGATATTACCTGTGAGTATGAGTAACCCTGGAGGGGTAAAAATGGGAAATGATGTGGCAAAATAAGCTTTTAGGGTTTTCTACCACCTTTTTGCTTGAGTCTGTGCTAGGTGAAGTTCAGGACTGTGCCTGCATCCAGCTTTAAAGATGGACAAAGCATAAGACATCTTGTATTTATTCCCCTCAGACCTGCTGCAATAAGCAGGACAAAAATTGATACTCTTTGCTTTGAGAAATCTGAGATATTGCCCCATCCTGGCAATGGAGAATACGGGCTGCAGTGGGAGAAAGCAACGTTTGGAGAAATTAATTTAAAATGAGAGTATTTAGCAGGCATCCAACTGTCTGTCCTAAAAATAGTACTGATAAAACACTAACTGCTGTGAGATGCATTGGAAATACAATTACTGGTATAAATATCCTGTCAAGGCTCGATGTTGGAGAAGGAGGAGTATTTTATCTGGGCAATTATAAATAACATATAAAGATCTTCCGCACACTGTGCATGATTATAAGTTTAATAGATCTAGTGACAACATATCCCTGTGGAACCAGGAGCTTAGACAACAGAATCCAACATGAAAAAAACTGCAGAGCAATCACTGGGCCCGAAATGACTCTGCTTCTCTTTTTGTTTGCTAATTGCTTCACTTAAGAAATAAATACCGTGATTCAGAGCAGGATTTAAAGGCATCCAGATCCCCCCAATGCCAATTTGTCTGTTTCCTGTCCCAGTGGATTTCAGAGCAATCTGAGTTTATGCTGAGCACAGAACTGAATTTTAATTGATATGTGAGATGAGATGAGTGTCTTGGGGTACTGCAGTTTCCTTCTGCTCCATGTCGTGCTCAGCAGCAGCCTGGCTTTACTCCTTCACTCATTTCTGAGCAGGAATGGCAAAACCAAACTCGTAGGAAACGTTTTAATGTCCATTAAAATGTGCTGCTCTCAGGTCCTGATCCCTGCTCGTGTGTTTTGGCAGAGGCTCAACGTGATGCCCACTGAGAGCACGTGGAGAACTGAATTTTGGGGATGTGAGGAAACTCAGCCACCCCTGAGTTATTTTTGTCATTTTTAGGGCAGTTTTGTGGCTGAGCTCTCCAGTCTGCCAAGGTGCCTGGGAAAAAAGGCAGCCCAGAGAACCACGGCACAAACAAGGGTGCATTGAAGTGAGACCTGGGGATGTGAGCAGGTGAATCAAGAGCCCCTGTGGCTGCTGATTTCTTGGTCTGGAATTGTGGGGTCAGGGAGAAGGAGGAGTTGAGTACTGCTAATAAGCACTGAAGGAGGGCTTGGTTCAGGGCATTGTCACCACAGCTCACACTGAGCACGACCAGCTGGCAGCAGAAATAACTTCTGGAGTGAAATTATAACCCTGATTGCCTTTAAAATGATAACCTGAATTATTAACCTGCAAGTTATATAACCTGTAATTCGCTGTTTTCTCTGAGGTAGATAATTTCCTTATTTTTGTGAGTCGGTAGCTCAGGTCATCAAATCAGAAAGGGTTTTTTTTTTAATATACCATCAAATCAGAAAGGGTTTTTTTTTTTTAATAGACCATCTCTCAAGGAACTGATGCTCTGTTTCAGAGCAGTGCTTCTCTCTGGGTGTGTGCTTCATCAGAGCCCGAGCAGTTTACTGTGAATTAGAGAGCTCTTGCACAGCTGGAACATTTAGGAATAGGATTGATCCCATGATTTATTTGTAGGTGAAAGAGTTACTGACATCTGCCACAACTCTGGAGTGGTTCTTACTTGCTGCTTTGTAGAGTTGAGGAATAAAAAACCTGATTTTTTTTCCCCCTGGTTTTTACTTCTTTGTTTACAATACATCCCTAGTTTCATTTGCTGACAAGTTCCTTCCTGGCCCTTCTAAATATTGATTTAAACACAAAAAACCCAGAAAAAATCACAGTTACATGAGGGAATTTCCTGTAGGTCTGGAATAAACAAGGGAAAGAAACCTTTCTCTCCAGCATGGGTTGGGAAAATGCAGCTTAAATCCACTTTAAGAGGGACTGGGGTGTCCTAGGGAGGAGAGGGGAGGTTAAAAAGGCATCAGAGAGGGTTCTGGGGAGGATTTGGGGGGCAAGAAAGGGGTCTGAGGGTTGGTTTGGGGGGCTTTGGGGCACTTTCTGGTCATTTATGGGTGATTCAGGGGCTAATTGTGGAGCTGGAGGTCATTTGGGGCTCACTAGGGGGGCACTTGTCTAATTACAACAATCAGACAACCCCCAAGTCAATGGCTGGAGTGGTCAGCACTCAGGAGAATAATAACATAACATAACATAACATAACATAACATAACATAACATAACATAACATAACATAACATAACATAACATAACATAACATAACATAACATAACATAGCATAACATAATATGATATAATATATTCCTTGGAGGGCTCTGCATGGCACAAGTTGGAATTTGGTGTGCTTGGGCTGTCACTTTATTTTTTTGGCATTAATTTTATCACTGCTGATTTAAAGGTGTTTGGAAAATTCTGGGGTTCTTCTGCAAAGTGGCTGCTTGAAGTTGGCATGGAGTTATTAAATAGAATCACCCAAGATGTTCATGACTATTTTAAAGGTTTTGGCATCAAGGAAATGTATTTTAACTTTTTTTTCACTTTTTGGAGGCATAAAGTGAAAGAGAGGATAAACTTCAATAGTAAAATTTACTTTTTTTCCTGGAACCACAGTGATTTCTTTTCTCAACTTGAAGACACTTTGATTTTCTGAAGAAAGTCCTGGTCCCCTGGTTAAAATGAATTTTGATTAAAATTAATTGCATCTGCACAGCAGCTGTGGATCAGAATAAAGGGGTTGTGTCTTCCCTTTGCTGTTCTTCTGAAAGTTATAGGGAAACTGCAAAGTTCTGTATGGGATATAAAAGCATGGGAAAAGATTTCTGATTCCACTGTGTCCATTTTCTGTACCCAGACTTTGGCAGTTTTAAGGAATGGCTCTCTGATATTAAGAAAACATCCATGGCAGTGTGATGGCTTGTGACTCTCAGGAATGGCTGGGGATTTCCTTGGGCTGTCAGGTTACATTGGTACAGAGAATAATCTTTTTTTTTTTTTTTTTAATGTGCTTTTCAATTAAAATCACAGTTTTTCTTTCAAGCTCCTAATTTGCCTTTTTTCTTTTTAATGCATTACATCTTTTTGGGCTTCTGCTGTTCTGCTCATCTTCTAGAAAAGTTTTAACTAGCATTGTTTACATCCACAGAAAGAGCCTCATATTTTTGGGAAAAAATAGTTTTCCATGATTATGGGGAAAGAAAATTTTTAATTTTAATCCCATAACCAATTAACAGAACCGTTTAAATGCAGAAGAGAACAGAAGCTTGTTACACAAAGGCTGACCCCTGCTGCTGAATTCCAAGGAGCTGAATGGAATGTCAGTTACTATTGACATGCAGTAAGATCAATTCATGATTTTATTACCTTGACTTGATCCCTTGGTGATCCTTTATGGGCCATCATTGTTTGGCTGAAAATTAAAGGTGTTGGAAAATTAATAGAGCATCCCCTGTGTTCACATAAGGAATTGTGTGGCAGCAGGGCAGGCCACTCCTGTGAGATTTTTGGACACGGATCTCCAAGGCCTGAAGGGGCCAGGCTCTTTCTGAGCTCTGGTCTGCAGTGACAGTGATGAGAAGAGTGATTTTAAGCAGAATTGTCTTATTAGAGGAGGATGCAGTGATAATTCATTCTCCACGAGCAGCCTCACCCTTCCCATTGTCTCCCTGTCCTGAAAATTGCCTTTGTGTGTTGGATCTGAGAAATGTTCTTTGCAGGAGTCCTGGATTGCCTTGGCAGGATGGATGAGGATGGGGAATTTATACTTTTATTTGCCAGCTCCTCTCCACCCCACTGTAATACGTTAGCCTCCATTATTTTCATGCAGGAAAAGCCCATTCTTTATTTTCACAACTCATTTTATACAGTTTTTACAGACCTCGTGTGCAACTTTAATTGGCTAATGGCTTACTTGCCAATTACCCTGTTGGTTAGTAAAAGGTATTCTGCTTGTCCATCAAATCTCTCTCTTTTTGGATTGTTTTCATGTTTTCTTTACTGATTCTCATGGGACAGATCCCTTGTCATTGCAGGTGCATTTGTTTTTCAAACAGGAATAGGTTGTTGTGCTGAGTTTTCATACCAAGACTGTTTTTGCATGGGAATTTGTAAATTGGTTAGGAAGAAGTGACAGGCTAACTTTGGGAATCCAGCAGAGCAGGCCTGATTTTACGAGGCCTTTCTTTTATAGTTCTTTTGTCTGTCTTGGCACCCCTCAGCATTTTGTGTGAGCCCTCTCACTGTGTGCCTGGCCTGCTCTGCCACGGCACAGCAAGGATCAGCACTTGGGCAGCAAAGCCTCAAAGCCACGTCCATGAGCATCCTACTCCCTTTCATGCTTAATCCCTTCAGACTTAACCTCCCAGACAAGCCCTAAAACATCCCTTGCCTTCCCTTTCGAGTGTGGCAGTCCTCTACATGGGGTATAAATAGATTGCTGGGAGGCTGGATGAGCAGGAGAACCAGGACTTTGGGTGGGAGTGGTTATACAGACAAACAGAGTTTGTCTGGGAATATTTTTAGCTTTACAATGAGGCTGATACGACAGAAAATGAAGCTGCAGTCTGATACAAGAGCCTGTAAGAAAGGGTAATCCTTCATCTGGATTCTGTTGTCCCCAGGTGAATAAAGTCCTACCAAACTCGGTGACATTTCAGTAAATGAATTGCTTACCTGTTGATTGATTTTCATAATCCTTCTTGCATTTTATTTGATGTTTTCCCCTAGTTTTATTCCTAGTTTTATTAATGTGGAAGTAACTTTAAATAGACGATTCTCGGACCTTTCTTCAGTGCCAAACATGAACACTGCTCCTCAAAGAAAAAACTGACAATCAGGAGATGGTGTTAGAATATAAGGGGCACTTAGACAACTTCACTGCTATATTTCAGTGCCATTTTGGTTTTGGTTTTGTGGCCACCAGAGAAGTGTAATTTACCTCTTCAAACAAATTGGGAAAACGGAACAAAAAGGCTTAAACCACCAGGAGGAGGGGTAGGATGGCCATGACTCTTTCCACCTGAGAACAGACACAGATTAGATAAGAAAACTCCATGGAAGGAATATTTCTTTCCCATAAGAAGAGTGATGAAACAGTGGAAAAAGGACCAAGCCAAGCTGAAGCAACTCTGTCCTTGGATATCTTCCAGCCTAAATGGGTAAGGCTCTGAACAGCCTCTTGAGCAGCTGAACTGTGTGGAGCATCAGGTTGGGTTGTATTTCTCAGGCAGCAATGGAGAAGGAGCACGTGGCCAGCACGGATCTTGAATTCCCAAGCTCTTCTTGACAGTGAATTACAGAGCATTTGAGAACCACACAGGCTTTTTACACATTCCTTTCTGGAGGGAAAACATTTCTGATAGATAAAAATACAGCTTTTGCTTACCCTTTAGTGGGTGGAAATGCATTTTTAGTGTGCATTTTATAGTTGAGGTAAATTTTGTCACTTGGCATAGATTTATTCCCATAAAACAGAATATAGATAGGCAGCCTGGACAAATGTTTACAAAGTTTAAGCGGAGATATTTCAATTTATTTTCCTATTTTCTTTTATGTTTGTGTTGGCATTTCACTCATCTGTAAATAGAAAACCTTTCATTCTGAAAGTCGTTTCCAACTTAGATTAACTGCCCATGAAATTTATAAATTAGAGTTCTCTGAATAACTTTTTTTTTTCAAACTGTCTTCTGCATGCTACTCATATTTTGCAATTTTTGTTCATTAAACTGAAGGATGACTATAGGGACAAATACAAATAAGATGGGAACAGTTACTCATTAACTTGCATTAGTTCTGCTGCATATTGCTCTGCTTCCCTATTCAAGTTTTCCCTCTACTTCCCTAAAACTTTCCAGGGTGGAAGGAACATGCCCAGACCAGAGCTGGGCACTTTCAAAGGGATTCTCAAGGAAAAAGGGCCGTGTACCAAGTTCACCTTTTGTGTTTTGGAGACTTTTTCTGTATTTCTTTTAGCTATTTACAAGCATGGTTACCTTCAGATGACCTCACTAATTGAAAATTCCTGGGGTAAATAAGCTGGGGAATATTTTCTGTTTCTGTCTTTCTCTCTGTCTCTTTCTCTTCTTTTCTCTGATTTATTGGCAAATAGCAAGTGTGCGTGGCAAGTGAACTGTCTGAGGACCTCACAGAAGCTGCTGCTTCTGAGGCCCAGAGTTCTTACACCTTGGAAGATTTTATTTTCATTTTACTTTGATTCAAAGTGCTTTGTTGGAGGGATTCAGCCATTGCAGGAAGTACTTTATAAAGAGGTGTAGTGACAGTAAAAGGGTTTGCCTATGGATATAAAGCCTATGGATATAAAAATATATTTTATATCTTTTCTTCTAAAATTAATTTCTAGCAAACTGCCCATTCCTCACTCTCCCAGGGCTCACCTTTGGTTCTGAATTAATGAGACATATTTGCATTAATATCAGTATAAACACACACTCGCCACTTGGTTTTTGGAGTGATGTTGAAAGGATCTGGTTTTAAAATCCTGAAATGAAATGAATCCGAGAAGTCTCAGTTCACACGCCTGAAGCTCTGGCCTCGAGGTTCCCTGTGATGTTAACTGGGACAGGGAGGGGCAGGGCTAAGGTGGGCTGCGCTTTTCTGATGGCTCAGTGCTGGTGAGGATTTAAACCTTTGGGTTGTAGATTTCGTTTTCAAGGTCAGAGTTCAAGAAATCATCTGTGGCAGAAGAGGGGTGGAGTTTCCACAGCTTTTGGGTTAGGTGGGCTGTTAAGTGACAGAAATGACCTGGAGGAAACGTGCTCGGAATGTGGAGTTGTGGAATCACAGGATCGCCGAGACTGGAAAAGACCTTCAAGACCAACCATCAACCAGCACCACTCTGTTCCCCACTGACCATGTCCTCAAGTGCCACATCCACACTTTTTTTGGACACTTCCAGGGATGGAGACTCCACCCCTGCCCTGGACAGCCCCTCCCAGGCCCCTACAAGCTTTAGAGTGGAGAACTCTTCCCTGCTGCTGCCCAAGCTGAGCCTCCCCTGGCCCAGCCTGAGGCCGTTTGCCCTTGTCCTGTCCCTGTTCCCTGCGAGCACAGCCCGACCCCCCCTGGCTGTCCCCTCCTGTCAGGAGCTGTGCAGAGCCACAAGGTCCCCCCTGAGTCTCTTTTGCTCCAGGCATCACTGAGATTGAAATTTATTAGTTGCTGATTTGAATAAAAAGGTTCAATCTTTTTGTGAACTTCTTTGCTTTTGCAATTTTCACGTGACATCGCTAATTTTATATCAGCATTTATTCTGCTGGCATCTGTTTATCCAAATGCTGAAGCAGAGCAAAGACTGAAGAAAGATTTTCTCTTTTGAAAGATAAATCTTTCAAATCCAAGTGCCACAAAGAAAGGCAACAAGGGTTGACATGGTGCATATAATGTGGGGCCATCCAGTTAAGTGCCAGGATAATGTCAGTGTGATTCCAATTCCTAAACCTGACTCCTGGGGCAGCTGCAGGTGCTGTGGCAGGAGAACTTAATGTATTCCAGAACAGGGAGCTCATGGCAGTCTGCCCTCTGCTTGTTTTGTCTTTTTGGTAACTCATAAAAGCACAGTAGAAGTACATTTCTTTGAAGTGTTTGCAAGGTTATTTTAACTGGAAAGTTAAAATATAGAGTATTACCTTTGAGTGTGCAAGAGGTGTAAAACACTGGCCTTAGTGTCATAAATACACAATGAAAAAAAAACCTGGGTTTTATGTTCTGTGACAGCACTTCCATAAAACATTTCTGTAATGAGTGAGGAACAAGTTTCACAGAGCTGAACTTTAAAACAAACTCTATTGCTGGAGCTGCTGCTGTGTTCCAGAATGAACCACGTTGTGAGAACTTCCATCTCCTCCCCGCCTTTTGCTGTTTGTGAATTAATACTGCACGTCATTTTAATTTTTACATAATTTTTGTACTTGTGTCTGCTTAGAAGCCAAATGGGATGAAAGGATGAATCATTAGTGCTCTCAAGTACGAGAATCAGAAGCTGCTCAGAATTTAAATTGGAGCTCTCTGAATAATACACGTAATTAATCTCCTGGGGATGCCGGAAACTGAGGATTTTGATGCACTAATTGTACATCAAACATCTTTTGCTTCCCTCAGTAAATGTCAGGTGACCCAAACCTGAGCACAGAAACAATGGGAAACTGGAGAGGAAATTTGCACTTTAGCACTGGGAGAAGAGGGAGGAATTTTGCCTCCACTTTTCCTAAGGAGCTGAAACATTCCATGTTTCCTGGAGCCCCAGAGCCAAGTGCACTTTGCCTGTGTTGATGTCAGCTGTCCTCACTGCTGCTCCATAAGTTCCATTGGAATGGAGGGACTTCCAGCCTCGCTGCCTGAGCCAAACCCTGCAGTCTCATTTTTGGGAGCTGCTGTCAGAAGCTGATGTTTCTTCACTGTTTATTTCAGGTGACAAGAGCTCAGGTGAGCTTTTGCAAGCAATTCACTCAATCCCCTTGATTTCCAAGAACAAATTACTTTATTCTGGAGTCGTTGCTGCAAATTCAGTGGGAGAAATTCTTCCCTGGCAGGGTGGGCAGGCCCTGGCACAGGGTGCCCAGAGCAGCTGTGGCTGCCCCTGGATCCCTGGCAGTGCCCAAGGCCAGGCTGGACTTTGGGGCTTGGAGCAGCCTGGGACAGTGGAAGGTGTCCCTGGCCATGGGATGGGACTGGATGTGCTTTGAGGTCCCTCCACCCAAACCATCCCACAACTCTCTAAATGAGCTTTCTTCACCTCAGTGTAGTTTTCCATCGGCAGTCAAGGGCACGTTTGGAGAGAGCACTGGTGAGAACCAGCCTGTTGTGTTCAGGAATTGGGGATTTACTGCCAGGTGATGGTCGAGGCTGTTCTTTGAGCAGCCTTGAGCAGGGCGGTGCTGTGGGACTGAAGAGGCAGGAGAGGGGCAAAGAAAGGAGGGTGTGTTTGGCAGGAAAGGCTCTGGGCTGAACCTGAGTGGGAGGTTCCAACCCTGAGGCTCTTTAAGTGGAGCCTGGGGGTCTTCTGGCATCTCAGAACAACTCTGCTGCCTGGGCTGTAAGAAAGAAAAGAACTTCTTTCTTTCCATCCTTGAGGCAGTAAAATTCCATGTTGTCTCCACTGTTGAGAAGGATTGTGCCCAAGCTGGAGAAAACTTTGTTCTAAACTCAAAATTATCCAAATTTGCGGAGGTTATTTAATGAACTTCTTTAAGGCTGAGTATTTCACAGCCCTCCAGAGTAAAGAGAACATCTGTGAAAGGAAAGGTGTAAGCAACGATCTGCTTGGAGTATATTCCCAATTCCAAGGTGAGAAATCTCAGGGAGTCAGCTACAGTCCTGAAATTCGAGAACATGCAATCCACACATCAGAAACAGGGTTTAATTTAATGTGAATCTTTTCCTGCCGCATGAGGCTGTAAATATCATGTGGAGCTGCTAATGAACGAGACATGATGATAGTGGGAGAATGGATTTTAATCCTTAAAAAAAACCACCAGAAGTTTGGGGATTTCATGTCCCAAGCTATTTTACATTGATTGTTTAGTAATGCAATTTGTGTTTGCCTTAGAATTTGTATGTGTCTATAAAATGGAAGCTGTTGAAATTTTCTTCTACATTTATATAATTATTGTATGTCTCATTGTGCTGGAGAAAATGTAGGAAAATATCAGTGTATTCTTGTTATACAGGAAAGCATTTCATGATGGGAAGCAAGAATTCCAGAGGATAAAACTGATTCTCCATCAGGCTCCCACACTGACCCCCCCCCAGCACTCTCAAGACAGGGAGCAGTAAAGCTGCCCCACAAGGTCACTGGTGAGACCAGGAAAGTGCCAGAAACATCTGGAACATCTGGCAGGAAAATGAATTCCAGATTTCTGCAGCTGCCTTCTGCCCTTGCTAAGCTGTGCCATGGGAAGGCTGGAAATTTGCTTTAGGAGTTGAACTGGTTTAACATTTTTATTTTAAAAGTTGGACTTTTTTTTTTTTTTTTTAGAAAAGAAATGGCACTGTTGCATGAAGAATCAATATGGAGCGAATCCTTAAATTATATAGGTTCACAGTACAGTTTACATTTAAATTCTCATGCTGGTTTGGGACACAGTTTCTCCAGTTCTGGGTATAGTGGGATACTTTGGAATGATGCAGAGGAAAGTGGAATCAACTGCCTGAGCTGTATTTAAGTTGAAGCTGAAGAATTTCTAGATTTAATATCCCTCAGTACCTCCATGATGGCATAAAATATGATGTTGAAGGGGTTAGAAAGGAATAAGCAAGTTCTGCAAGCAGAGGCTGTTTCCTGAAGAAGAAATTTTAAGGTTTTATGTTAAATTTTTCACACTCTACAGGAAGGATAATTAAAAAATCACTCGTTTGTTCCCTGTCCTGATTTTTTTCATTAATCTCCCATTACTACCCATGTTTAATGCCTTAGGAAGGTGAAACTTCTCTGGGTTGCTCTGCAGCTGCCCCTGCATGCCACAAACCCCTTTCCATCCAGGTGTGTGGAGGTCTGGGCCCTCCAGACCTGGCTGGTTTCACCTGTCACCTGGATTTGAGGTAAAATACATGACAAAGGATTTATCTCCTATTGTGATTATCCCAGATCTCCAACCCTTCCTCACACAGTAATTCCTGGTTTCTGTTTCTTTTCTTAATTCAGACAGTTTTTCCATAGTTATTTCTCCCAACTTTTTCTTCCTCATTCTATGTCACACTAGGATTTTTTTCAGTTCAGAGTTAAAAATAAAAGTTTTGAAATTTAAGGACTGTATTTGTTAGCAAGAAAATTAAGAAGGAAGGCTTCCAGAAAGAATCTATTGCATTAACCTATCTTTGTGGTGAATATTTTAATACAGTAAAATTCATAAATTAGATCTTAATAGGTTAAAAAGCCCAACAAAACATCCTTCACTTTAGTCACTGGATTCTGCTTGCAGAGTATTTGAATTTATTATGGCATTTTCCCCTAAACTGAAGTTAAATTTGTTCCTTAGAGCAAAATATAAACCAAAAAGCAAAGAAATAAATTTTTAAAAAACCAGACCCCAAAAGACACACAGAAAGTTCATGCTTTTATTGGACTCTGTTCCATTTTCTCTGGTACAACATTCCCTGAGGACACCATACTCCTGTTCCTTGGAATGGCACCTGGATTGTGGGGCTGCAGCTGCCTCCAATGAGCTTTTGTCCCTGCTTTTGCTCTGCTGAATATTCACAGGTTCCAAGGTCTGCACCCCGATTTTTTCACTCTGCAGTGATGGCATTTTCTGCTCCTGTGGGTTTGTCAGTGCATCTTTGGAAGCTTTGGCACCACAAAAATCCTTAATTAACTGCTTCCACCATTTCCTCAGAGGGTTGGGAACAAGTGCTGCCTCCCCCTGTGCTGTCTCCAAAACTCTGGTGAAACAACTGTAAGAGCTGAGTCAATACTTACATCCTCTTTTCCTTGAGCTGTACCCTCATGGAGCTCTTCACTTTGAATAAATCCCACAATAAAGCCGGGAAATTTCCATAACCCTGCTCGCATGCCCTAAACAAAAGGAAAAGGTAGGATTGCTCAGCATCTTGTCAATTGAAAGCCAAATAAACACCCTGGCACTGCTGCCTTGATGTAAATTAGGAGATACAGAAGGTTTTTTTGGCTCAGTGTTTTGACTAATCCTGACTAAGCTTCATCTCCACCAAAGCCTCGTTTGGACATGGCTGGATTTTGCAGACTGAATGAGTCATTAGTAAAGCACCCCTAGCAGTTCCTGAAGGGCTGCACGAGCTTTAGAAGAGCCCAAGCAGCAGGTCAGTGGGAAAGGAATTTATATCCTGTCCAATATCATCCAATAAAAATAACCAGCTGTAGAAAAAGAAGAAAGGACTGAAAATGAGCGGGGAGAGGGGGACAGAGATGCTGCAAAAGGAAAGTCCTGACATTGCAGCGATACCTGGACAAATCCTTTTTAAAAGTGCTTGTCCTAAAAGTGTGGGTGGGTTTTGTTCACTTTTTAAAAATACCATTAAGATGAGACATCTTTATTTTTCCATCCTTATTTTTGCACTGCAGCATTCAGTTGGGATTTTCTCCTCTCCTCTCTGACCCTAACCAGTGTCCCTAGGATTTGTTCTTATTCAGCCTTTGCCATTCTCAATCATTTGGGGCAGGTTCTATGTTTGGTTTAGCTTGTCTGGGCAGTGTGACTTGTGAATCCCTCCATGGCCATTCAATACTGTGGAGTCCTTTTCTATCACTGAGGTGGTTTTAAACTCACACTTTGTGCTCTTTGTGAGCCCTTCTGTTTTGGCACAGAGGCTTTCTCAGAGCCAACAAATAGTTGAATATTCCATTTAGCAAACAAGCTCTTTCTTTTTTTTCTCCTCTGTCCTTCCCTGCCAGGCTGTGTGTGTTTTCTGAGGATTTACAGCACGAACTCTTCTCTGTGTTTGTGCCTTGCCTTGTGTCACACAGCAAGCTCTGGAGCCCAACTCCCTGTGTTTTCTCCATCATGAAATGCTTTGCATTTCCTCACCTGTGTAAGTACAGCTCAGAAATCCCTTCAGCTGCATTCCTTAGTGAAGAAGAGCTAGGAACAAAGCCTCCCTTTTCTGCCATTTGATACCTCCCTCTTCTAGGAATATCCAAGGTAGAGAGTTTGAGCATGGATGTGTAACTTGGCTGCAGGGATTAACCCAGCATGAGTGCAGAAGAGGGGAAATCCCGACAGGTTGCCTTGCTGAGATCAACAAATCGAAGGGACTGAGTGGGAATCCAAAGTAACCTCTTCTCTGACTGGTTAGAAGTCTTTAATATCACAGAATCCCAGAATGGTTTGGGTGGGAAGGGACCTTAAAGCTCATCCCATCCCACCCCTGCCATGGGCAGGGACACCTTCCACTGTCCCAGGCTGCTCCAAGCCCCAAAGTCCAACCTGGCCTTGGGCACTGCCAGGGATCCAGGGGCAGCCACAGCTGCTCTGGGCACCCTGTGCCAGGGCCTGCCCACCCTGCCAGGGAACAATTCCTGCCCAATATCCCATCCAGCCCTGCCCTCCTTCATCCCAAGGCCATCCAGGTCATTTGCAGTTTGTGTGTGTTGTTATCCGGCCAGCCCAGATGTGCTGTGCCAAACCTTTAATGGTTTTTCACTGCAGATTCTCCTCTAACACGAGGCATTTCTGCTGGAGAGGCCACCAGGCACCTGCCCTTCCAGCAATCTGTGCTGGATAATCCTGCTGCACATTAATCAGGATGCTCTGAGATGGAGCAGCTCGTTTTGCTCCTGTGTCCCCTGCAGCGAGGCTGCTCTCAGCATCCTGCCTCAAGCTGCCCGTGCCTCTTTTATACATATTTATCCTGTGCCCACAGCCTTCATTTTGCTGAGCTTAGTTTGTGTTTGCCCTTGCACAGATGGTGGGTGAAGAGAGCAACACTCTCACCTCTAGGCCTCCGTGTTGTCAGATTTAAGAAGTTAAGCACATCCTGCCTTGTTTTGTTAAACTCTCTCGAGGTGTTTCTTCCCCACCTAATTCCTTCTCTTCGCCTCCTCTGCGCTCCAAAAAGATTAATTTCAAGTATCCAGCCCAGACAAGAGGTGGTGTTGGAGATAAGACCTCACATTGCTCCCCGGGATCTCAGCAGGCCTCTGGCTCTACCTGAAACCAGGCAATGGACTCGGCAAAAAAGCAGCAGCAAAACTGAGGATTAAAAAGGCATTTTGAAATGTGAGCAGCTTGGGGAAGTGAGGCATGAAACTGTAAAATCACACACTTGGCATGTCCTGCTCTGTGTGTGGAGTCACCTGTAAGCAGTTATGACATCAGAGGTTTGATTAAATATTTTATATTATAAAAAGTAAAGCACTGTATTTAATAGTGCGAGATCCAGAGCCAGCTGAAGCTGTTCTGCTTAGCTTCTACTTTATCAGCCACATAGTTTGATCATATAAATGGATTATTTTAGTTTTGAGGTTGTGTGACTTTTTTTAATCAGTGGTAAATTTGGTGACTTTTGGTTAATCTCAGGTGCTAGGCCTGTTGTGGTCATTCAGAAGTATTTTCCTGTTCTCCCCTGGACTGATCCTGTGCTTTTCCACTGACAAATAATGGATTTAAGGAATTCACAATGGGAACAACCGGTCTGTGATGCACTATGATTTGATGTTTGAAGCTGCTGCACAATCTGATCCTCTGCTGATGTGACTGAGAAGGTTCAGGGTTTTGTTCTTGGTGTGTTTGTCCAGTGCCAGCTGGGAACAAAGCACTCCAGAGCCCTAAGGAGATGTTTCCAGGCTGCTGAGCCATCTGCCTGTGAAAGTCAGGACCAGGACAAAGCCCCCCAGGTTCAGGTTTTCACTAGACAATAATCATCTCTCCAGGTTCCATCAGCTATTTGAGATGTAGCAAGATGACACCATCACCTCCTGAAGTCATGGAGTTTTCCACTTTCCCCTGGCACAATGACCATTCAAACACACTATGGGAATGTTCCCATCTGACATCCTACAGGAATGTTTGCCCTGACATCCTACAGGAATGTTCACATCTGACATCCTACAGGAATGTTTGCCCCTGACATCCTACAGGAGTGTTCACATCTGATATCCACAGGAATGTTCCCATCTGACATCCTACAGGAGTGTTCACATCTGACATCCTACAGGAGCATTAGCCCCTGACATCCTACAGGAGTGTTCACATCTGACATCCTACAGGAATGTTCCCATCTGACATCCTACAGGAATGTTCACATCTGATATCCACAGGAATGTTCACATCTGACATCCTACAGGAGTGTTTGCCCCTGACATCCTACAGGAGTGTTCCCATCTGACATTTTGGCTGCTTCTGCAGATGATGTTGTTCACTCTGTGGGCATTTGTCTGTCGCTGGGAGCAGTTCAGGCAGCAGGAGCTGCAAGCTCAGCACAGCTCAGCTTTTTCTTGGCAGTGCCAGATGAGATGCTCCTGCTGCTGCACGGATCTGGATCCAGCCTTGTGGGGAACCTCAATGCTACTCTGCATGTCCTGGGCTGGAATTACTGCCAGGCTCTCTTGAGGTGTGCCTTCAACTGGGACACTTCTCTCTTGGTGTAAATTATCATGGAATCCTGGAAGGGTTTGGGTTGGAAGGGACTGAAATCTCATCTCATCCCACTTCTGCCAGGGGAAGGGACGCCTCCCACTGTCAGGCTGTTCCAAGCCCCAAACTTGGGCACTTCCAGGGATCCAGGGGCAGCCACAGCTGCTCTGGGCACCCTGTGCCAGGGCCTGCCCACCCTCCCTCAGAGGGAAGAATTCCTTCCTAACATCTCATCCAAAAAAGCCTTGCTGTCTGACTTTAATGCTGAGCCATGGTTGCTCAAGCAGGTTTTGCTGAGCCAGGCTTTAGAGGTGGTGCAGTTTTGTGCACTCTCAGCCCCGGGTTGGAACTGAAGTGTAGTCACAGGGCTGGGCTGGGTGGCTTTTAAAGCATCCTAGAATAATGTCTGAATATGGAACTTCTATAACATCTGGGCCCCATTTTGCAGGACTCCAAAAAAGACCTTATTTCTTATTCTAATCTGGTAGAGATGATTAATTTGCTTCAATATCTTTATGTTGAAATGTGTGACTTCGGTTTTAACGTGGGCTAAACCTTGGGGTTTTTTATCTGGTTTACAACCTAGTCCACAACAGTGTCCATGACAGAAGTTCAATATCTTATCTGGCTGATTGTTTTTAACTTGTTCTGTTGAAACTTTCCACATCTGTTGCTCATTAGCACTAAAATCACTACATTAATGACTTTTGCCTAAATACACTTCCACTTCAATAATTATCATAGTGTGTTAATTGCTGTTCCAAGCTAAGATTTTTTTGAACAGATGTATTTCCCTCAAGCAAATGTCTTAAAAATGTTCTCAGCTGTTGTTTTTTCAGGTGTGGTTTTTCTGGTGCGTGTTCTTCTGGGTTTTGTTTTTCATTTTCTTGCTCTTCAGCTCCTGAGTTTCCTTTATCTGAATAACTGCAGCTGTTCTTAACACCAGCCATTCCCCTCCTGTGAATGAGTACCAAACCCCTCCTGGAGGAAGGATGTGTATTTTGACTTTTATATATTGAGAGAGCAGATTTGGAACAATTTGGGAATGATTTCAGACCCACAACTGCTCTGCACTTAGGTGGACTAGAAATAGAAACAGGAAAGCTGCTGTATTTTCCATACTTTCTGATGTAGTTTCAGAATCATGTCCCTATTCATGTGCATGTGAATGGCTTGAACTGAATTATCCTGGGCATTTTCTGATGCTGAAGTCTGTTTTGGCCTCCCAGGTTTCACCCACCTGATAAAGAGTTTATTCCACCAAAACTGAAGGTGCTCACACTTGTTTGGAGAACTTCCTTCTATTGTTGCTGTCTCCTTGGCTGGAATGAGCTCTGTTCTCCATTTGCTATTCCTCTGTTGAACTGCGCTGCAGATGACAAAGCACAGCCTGCTCCTACCTCTGCAATTTCTGCCCAAGTGCCCAATTCACTTTTCTTCCAGTTGTTATTTTGATACCACTCAGTGACCTACTGTATTCATAAATTCTCTGGGTTTGGTGATGTGCTGGCACCAGCTGCTGCCAGAGGTGCACAAGTGCCCAGATGAGGGCAACAGGGATGGTTTGTGATGAGTCCTCTCCTCCTGACCTCAGCTGGGGAATTATTTTTAGCAGTGCTCTCCTCCAGGCCCGGCATTGTTTGCTGAGACAATGCAGCTGCACTAAAATATCTCTGTGCACGGGGCGTTTTGCATTTCTTCAGCTGCACTTCCAAGGTAAAAGGAAAAGATGAAATTCTTCACAGCTGAATGGTGGAATTCCAGAGAAAATGCCTATTTCACCTCCTCCAGCCTTGCCTCTGTCTATTAAAGGCACAGAGAACACAGCAGCCTCCCTTAGCCCCTATTCAAAACAGCAAAGAATAAACTGGAATTTTTTAAAGTGGAATCTGCCTTGTAATCATTTGGATTTTTTTTTCCTGGAGTAGCCAATAATTCCAGAAATCATTGTCCAGAAAAAACTGATTAAGAAACTGTCTTACTCTTTGTGCTGCTATCAGCCAACACTGTGTTTTAAAACATGTTGTCTAATTTAGCATATTAAACCACAATATACTTATTCTGTTCCTTGTAAGGCGTAGAAAGGAAATGAAAGATCTCTTGAAAGATTTTTGGCCTTACTTCTGCCAAGAGTTAAAAAACAATAACAATAAAGCTGCCAAAATGATACAGAGACCTTATCTCAGGCCTGACTGTTCCATTGGTTTTGATCAGCAATATTGGACATGCAGGGATTTTAGCTCTGTAATCGTTTGGATTATGCCTGGTTTTTGTGAAAGCAAAATTGCTCAGTTTTAGTCCACTTATGAACAACAAAAGACTGTGAAATCTCAGTCGTGGTGTTTGGTTTTCTTTAATGTTTATGTTGAAAACTTAGGGAAATTGGTATCTAGAGCTTATAATTAAAAATCAAATACGAAATTGAGTCTGCATCCTGCTGCAGGATTGATTCAAGTCATCCCTAATGATGGGGGACTGCTTCTGCCATGATTAGACAGCTTCAGGCTCAGAGGAAAACCCTTTAATTAGCTGGGAGAAGAGAAGCTGCTGTGGCTGAGGCTTTGCAAGGTGCTTAATTTGCCTACTTGTCTCCGGCTGCAGGTGCCATTAATGCTGGAAAAAAAAAAACCCCAACAAAACCATGTTGTAGAAAATGTTCAGGTTTGGGGGAAGGGATATAAGAGAAAGACTAAATTATTTCCTCAATTCCCATTTTTTAGTGTTCTGCCCCGTGGTATTAATCTAGAAATGCATTTATTTGTCTTTGAGCATCATAATTGTCTCTCTTAGCAGTGATGGCTAAACTGACTTCCTTCATTTATCCTCAAAAGAATTGTTCTGGTTGTTCCCGTGTTTTGATTGTTAACCATGGAACACATTGATTCCAGAGGTACTGCTGCCCATGGAGAGCAGATTATCTGATTTTTTTTTTATTATTATTTTTTTTTTTTTCAGGATACATTTCCCAGGAATTTTGTTGTCTTCCTTAAAAAAAAATCTTTATCACCACATCAGTGATATTCCTCAGTTCTTGCCATCCTTTAAGACTGGGACTCTGTTTTCAGAACTCAAGCAAACACTGCCCTTTTTAGGGTGATTTTTTCCTTTTAAATCAGTGCAAGAGCAAAGCAGGAATGCTCATCAGTTTAGAGCTTCCTGTCAGGTTTTATACACACTGCCTGAAGCATAAATCACTTAAAAATTCATCTTTCAGAAATCATTGCCACTTAAAGGAATATTTATCCTTTCTATAGGCTGGACATGAAAAGCCCTGAAGGAAAGCAGATGCTTTTGCAAAAGGCTTGATGAGATACCTGGGCTTGCAGTAGAATGTGTTTTTAAAAATCAGACCAAATCCTTGATCTTTTGCATTTTTAAGGTGGTCTGATAATGCAGACTTGCAGCTGGACTGATTTCTTATCTCTGCTACATTTTTTCATCCACCAGAGTGACAGCTGTACTTATTTTTAATGGCAATTCTGTACATCATGGTTTATGTTTCCATTGTGTCATGTCTGAACACAGGGAGATGAATGGAAGCTGCTCAGAGGAGCAAGGTATGAAGATGGTGGTGACCAGGTAATGGCATTGCTGGAGCCAGCACTTAAAGGGAATTGCTGGAAATATGGGAGCTTTGGGACCTTCCTTTTCTGGAATACACCGCCAGCACACCTGGGGTCTGCCTTCCAGAACATTCTGGGTGCAGATCCCTCTCTTCACCCCATCCTGAGGTGGTTCTTGGGCTTTCCAGGTGGGCATCACTCTCTGTGAGCAGGCCTTGTCCTGGTGATGAAATTCCCTTGTCATATGGACAGGTAAAGGAAAGACAGCAGAAAATCAATCCCTGTATTCTGCCATCAACCTCACTCTAGTCTGGTTCTGTTAATACCATAGTGAAGTGCAAAAGTGATGGGAAGATCAGAGGAAATATGGAATTTCAGGCCAGGGAATCTTGCTTGGTATGGGATTAGACCCCTGTGTGGGCAGTGCTGGTGGTGGCAGCTGCTGCTGGCACAGGACTGGGGGCACTGGTGGATCCACCTGGGGGCTGAGCTGACCTCCAGTGGGACCTTGAGAGGCTGGAGAGAAACCTGGTGAGGTTCAACCAGGGAAACACAGCTCCTGCACCTGGGCAGGAACAGCACCCAGTGCCAGCACAGGCTGGGGGACCTGGAGCAGCTCTGGGGGAAGGACCTGGGGCTGCAGGTGAGAGACAAGGTTACCATGAGCTGACAGAGTGTCCTTGTGGCCTGGAGGGCCAGAGGGATCCTGGGGACATCAGGAAGGGTATGGCCAGCAGGTCAGGGAGGGATCCCACGTGAGGCACATCCAGAGGGCTGTGTCCAGCTCGAGGCTCTGCAGTCCAAGAAGGACAGGGAGCTACTGGAGAGGGTCCAGCAGAGGCCACAGAGGTGATTTGGGGTCTGGAGCATCTCCCTGATGAGGAGAGGCTGCGGGAGCTGAGCCAGTCTGGAGAAGAGAGGCTGAGGGGGATCCCATCAATGCACACAGACACCTCCAGGGGCTGGCAGAGGAGGGTGCAGGCTCTGTCCAGTGGTGCCAGTGACAGAATGAGGAGCAGTGGCCACACAACACAAGTTCCACCCCAACATGAGCAAGAACTCTCCATGGAGGGTGGCAGAGCCCTGGAACAGATGCCCAGGGAGAGTTTCCCTCTCTGGAGACATCCCAAACCCCACTGGACGTGTTCCTGTGCCACCCGCTCCAGGTGCCCCTGTCTGGGCAGGGGGTTACACAGGATGATCTCCAGAGGCCGCTTCCAGCTCCAGCTATTCTGGGAATATTTACTGAGGCAGTTTGTGACCCTGCAGTGAGCAGTGTATAATGCAGAGCTGCTGGTTTTGTCTGATTCTGCCCTGCCTTGCTCAGGGTGGGAATTCCAGGTGATTTTTACGTGCTAGGAGCAACAGCATTAATCCTTGCCTGAGCAGGGACTGGAACAATTTCCTCAGGTGGTTTCATTATGCCCTGGGAAAATTGTTCTGGCTCCCAAGCATTTCAGGCTGAGGACAGTGGCAATTCTTTTCAAAGCCCCCTCATGGCTGCACCTCTGTTTGAGGCAGGGGCTCAGTTTGCAGGGGGGCAGAGGGAACATCAGCACATCCTGGGGTCACCTCTGCATCCTCAGGGCTGGCAGTTCCTGCTGTCAACATCCTGTAGCTAGAGTTTGAGAGCTGAATTATTTAGTGTTCTGTGTTTCACTGCTGCTGAAGGGATGGATTTAATTTGCTGCCTGGGAGCAGCTTGTTCCGTGTCTGAGTAGGTGGATATTCATGGAGAGAGCTCTTCAATCACTGCCCCTGCACTCCTCAGATTTGTTTCTCCTATCCAAGGAATAGATTCTCTTTCTCGAGGAAGGGAGAGCCATGTAAACTGTGTTTAAAGGATGTTAAAAGGGTTGGGATTTTTTACTGCCTCATCTCATAGGGAATGAAAACAGTTTCATTATAAAATACCACAGTGCTTTATCCCCTCTCACAGTTCCACCTCTTCTGGGCCATTCTAAACAACAGGTTCTTCACAAGTTTGAGATCAATGAAAGGAGTCTGTGGGATTTTACTCTTTCACTGGTTTAAAGTCTCTCACAGTCACAGTAGTTTAAGTAGACACTACAAAAAAGTGAAAAGAACTTCTGTGTTAAACCCTGTAAAGTCACAGAGCGACTCTAGATAAAGCATGGGGTTTAATTCCAAATCTATTTTATGTCCTGCAACATCCTAATGTTATTATTTGTATCCATAAAGACATGACTGACCTAGAATAGACTATGTTTTTAATCTCATTGGGGAAGAAAAAACTTTCAATATTTATGGTCTTGAATAAATGGAGTGATTAGTTTTGTTTTAAACTTGATTTAGGTGACTCTACAGTGACTTTACAAAAGAAAGGTGATCCTGAGGTCCCCTCACTACCTGCAGTGTGAGGTCTCAGAAAGGTTTAGCAAAATATGTTGATTTTATTACACAGTTAAAACGTGAAAACGACACAAAACCTATCTAGATCTTGTTAGCTTTTAGTTTGAAACTGTTTGTTGTTTTTGTTTTTTTTTTAATGTAGCCTTAGTGTAGCACTGTTTTGGTTGGGGTTTTTTTTGTGGTCTGGCTTGCGTGCCCATGGTCAAAACCCCTTTCCTAAAACACAATAAGCAGAAGCCATTTTAATAAGTTTATTTTTGTTGTGAATCTCATTCTGTCTATTCAGTAGGCTGACTCTTACCTTTTTATTTGTTTTGGAAAAGAGCAGGGCAGATCTTTGGGGTTTTTTTAGTTTTTCAAAACACGGCCATGTCTGTTAAAATTAATTAGAGTTGAAGGTCAGAGTGTCGGTGCTGCTGGAGTTGTTATGACACATTTTTAGGAGCTGAATCTCAGCAGCATTCAGAATCACAATCAGCAAAATTCAGTGAGAGGAGCTGAGGGAGGATGCTGATTAAACTTGTGCTCATGCTGTTGCTCGTGTGCTGATTTAAAAGAAAAAACTCACCCTAAAAAGGGCAATGTTGTGGGGTCAGGAGTGGGACTGGATGCTCGTGGGTCCCTGGCAACCCAGAATTCTGATTCCAGACAGAAATTCTCTAACTTGCCAAAATAAACAACCAAACAATCCTTTCATTCACTTCAGATGCACTTGAAGGGTTTTTTAACTTTAAATAAGAGTACCTAGAAAATGAAATCTGTCAGGCAGGCTGAGAATGCAGCATCTCAAAGCCAGTGAATCAGGGAGGTTTGGCCATTCCCTCTGCCTGGTTCCCTGGCTGTGCCAGTGGCATCTGGAATTTTGGATGGAAGGGGAAAGAGCTGCTCTGTGCTGTACCAGCCCAAGGTTTTCACTGGATGTGGGCATCAACCCTCCCTTCCTGCTGCTGCCACCAACACAGGGCGGTCCCTGGCCTCTGATGTTTACAGGGAGACATCAAAGACAAATCCCACAGCTGGAACTTGGGGAATGCTGTTCTTCTGTCTCTATTAGTGCAGGAAATCAGGTTTTGAAGAATCTGCTTGGGTTCTGGTCCTTTGGCTGGGAATTAAATTCAGCTCATTTATTCACATGAAGAAGGTCAGCAGATCATGAGGGGGCTGGAAGATTGAATTTGGATTTCTCTGAGCTCTGAGAGCCCTTGCCTCACCTGAAACCACCCTGCTCCTTTCCTCGTCCAGAAAATGCTTCCTTTTTTCTCTGCTAAGGACATCAGTGAACAAATTGGAAAATCTGAGCTGAGCTACTAATACATGAGAGATGTTAGAGAATCTTGGCTAATCAAAACAATGTATTCAAGTCTGTTATTACTGAAAGTTAATCTGGTGAGCAGTTACAGGGTTTTGACCCAGAATGGCAACTGAAAATGAATAATTTTGTATTACAGAGTGTTTTCATGTGGTTGGGAATGGCACAATGCTGTAAGAGCTGCACTGATTCTAGACTTGCTGTTTATTTAACATTTGTTTAAGAATTAGGGTTGTATCAGGAATTAAAAGGATTACATTAAAATTAGAGATGATTAGGTGAACTGTTATGCCTGTTATGGGAAACTTAAAAATAGCTTCAGCTATAATAAGCAACTTCATTATATTAATGCAAAATAGTCTCCTATCATTAAAAAATTAAAGAACATTCCAAATGTTATTTTAGCTCCTAGGGAAAAAGAAAAACAAAATCTTAATTTTTGTAGAGTTATTGCTTTGTTTTTAAATGAACTGGTACCTACAAAGTATTTTCAGAACATTTCACTGATCTCAGAGAAAATACTCTAAAAAAATATCATCCAGCTTGAAGGGAAAGAGCCATTTGAGTTATTTTCTGCCTCTTCCCACAACACCTAATAGTAAATTAATTTATTAATCATCAGAAACAACTCCAAAGCAGTGCTGCACTGCTCCTGCTAATTTTGAATTCCTCAGAAAGTGCGTTGTTGTCTTCACTTGGAAAAAAACCAAACTGTGCTTGCTGGAAATAGCAATGAGATGCACAGCTGAGAGGGATTGTCATGGGAACGTTTTATCATCCTTGGGCAGCAGCTCCTGATCCTGCTGTAGTTTCCTTGTGTGCACTGGGAGAATTCATTCCTTCCCACACCCACGAGAGAGGAGCCCTGTCTGACCAGGGGGTTTCAGGGATAACAAGGCCACACACAAAAATAAATGATTTTTTTTTAGTGGGGGGTGAGATTGCTTTTTATCCAAGCACAGACGTGCTGAAATCTGCTTTTTGTTCTTATTTTCTGCCTCTAACATTTCATGGGGATTCCTCAAGAGCAGCCTTCTAGCAAAGGGCCACCACCAAGGAGCGTCAGGAGTGATTTTGGTGTCATCAAAACTCATTTCCTACCTTGAGTGTTTCCTCACAGCCAGGTCCCCACTGCTCTGGGGCAGAGCCTGACTTACAGATTTATGAACTTATTTCAGGTTTGTACGAAAGCAAAAGAAACTTTGCTTGTTGTCCCTTCCTCAGCCTGGTTACAAATGCAGCCAGTGCCTTTCAGGGGGCAAGAGAGGGAGAGTGTCAGGATGTTCCTGCCTTTAAAACTTCAGCTTGGGAAAAGCCAAATGAGTAGAGAGAAGTTTTTGGCTCCTGAAATTCCTCCCAATTCTCAGTTTTAGTGAGCTTTAGTCACATACCTGCTTGTTCTGTGTGCCTCACCTCATCCCAACTCAGTTACTACAGCATTAAATATTGCCTGTGTGCTTATGAATGTATAAAATAATGGCAGAAATAGAATTATGACAGTGATCCATGGATGTGTTTTGGAAATCATACACAAGCACAAGGAACCATCAATCTAGTCCTGCAACAGTTTTCAAATTTATTGAGCTTGTGTACTGAAAATTTTAAATGAACTCATGTATTTTAAATCACGGTATTTGGCACAGCTGGGCTTGTTTTTTTTGGTGGTGTGGTCAAATGACCTCAGAAAATACTTATTTTGAAGTATATTCCCTCTTGCTGAAATCAAGGCTGTTACTTGAAGGATAGGTAGGAGAATACACTCAAAGGCATTAGCTATAAATCAAACCAATCCCTTCTCTGCAAAGCCTTGATTTATGCACGTCAAATTAACTTTTCCAAACTTGCTGCAATTTATCTCAAACACAGGACTTCTCAAAAAAAGGGAAATGAAATGTATTTGTGCTGTACACTCAAGGTAAAATTTTGGAGTCAGTATTAATCAGGAGCAATGTGTTCCAGGATGAAGGGAACGTAATTCAGCAGATTCCTTTGGAGCAGCAGTTGTTCTCCTGGCTGACAGAGGGACCAGAAAAAAATGGTAAGAAAACTTCTTCTTTTAATTGGAAAGTGTGTCTTCAATTCTCTCCCTCCCCCCCCTTTTTTTTTTTCTGTTTTTTTTAAATTTTCTACATTAATAATCTGAAAATGCATATTGGGAGTTGCGATGGTGAAGTGTTGAGCAGATAAAACAGGTAAAGATTAAACTGTTTAACTGGAATTGTGTAATAGTAAAGAAAGTGTGATGGTTTATTACCTCCAGAGGTATAACAAATATGTCATTTCTGCTGTTCTGCATGTACAAAAAATAGTTCTGGGGTCTGGGATAGATTTATTATTCTTCATTGATTGCCTCATTCTGTAGCAGGAGGTTTCTGGCAGTAAAGCAGCAGAACTGTCACATCCATCATGATGTGTCGGAGATGTGTCAGGGCTGGGGCTCTTTTTTGAACTTTACTGCTCCTGAAAAATGTAGCTGAGCATTATAGGCAGAAGTCTGACATTTCCAAGATGAAAATCAATCTTTTTTTATGTGGTGATTCTCAAAGCAGACTTGAGCTTTGATTGCACAAGGGGTGGTTTCACACGTTGGGGGATACAACAGGGACACCAAATAATTTGGGTAACAGATCTGGCAGGTGTTCTGTAATGAATATAAATTGGGGAAATGATCATAGGAGAGATTCTTGAGTCAAGGTGGCACAACAAACATTGATCTGCTGCTGTCACAGCTGGGAACCTGAAGGTGTCTCTTTTTGGTTCATGTATTTGCTTGTATTTCTCTTTAAAACTGGGGATTAACCAGGTAAATTCAGCCTACTGTGAATTTATATTCCATATTTTACCATATTTAGTGGGGGGAAAATAGAAGAATTATTAAAGTTAATTGCTAAAAGCATGAAAAGCAATGAGAGGTCCTATTGTACAGGAAGGGAGGGCAGATGAAACACTTTGAGCTTTAAAATGGATGTTAAAAAAAATATTCAAGCAATTTATATAATTGTAAATAGCTTGAATAAAGGAAAGTCGTTGTGTCACAGGTCCAGGGGCTCAACACCTGGGCATTGTGGTGTAATTAGAGACAAAAAAGGACATTTGTGTGCTGGCAGCCGTGCCTAGACGCAGCAGAAACCTGAGGAGAAGGGCGGCACAGAGCCACAAACAGCCAGACAAGCACAAAGTTTTAGGTGCTGGGAGTGCGATGATAAAATATTTTGATGTTGGGTTGTTTCCCAGGGAAGATATTTGGAAATAATGAGCAGAGCAGCCTTGTTTTCTCATATTTTTTATTCAGGGAAATATCTAAATAAATAAGGTGATGATGATGTGATACTCAAGAGGAAGGAGCATGGAAATTCCATGTAGTAGCCACTTTCAAAGATCAGTTCAAGCTAATCAGTTGCTATTGAAATCAGGAGGTTTCAGCTTGGTTCTTTCTCAATTTAACCACTGAAATGCGTGCTGATTTTCCCCACAAATAATGCCCTGCCCACCACAAAACACTGACTCAGTTTTGTTCAGGAGTTTAGCAAGGCATGAAATGCGTAATTAAGGGAGGAATGGTTTCACCCCTTTGAGTTCCTAACAATTATTTAATTTAGGACAAACAGCAGAAGTCCCTAGAGCACATGAGTAGTCTGAAGTTTAGACCAGATGACAGCTAAGATGGACCCATAATTTCTCATCCCTACAGTTACTAATAATAAGGTGAAGAAAGAAATATTGGCTATTTCCAAGCTAAAGGCACTGAGAGAAGCAAATCCACTCCACTCCAGAGTGGACTCCATTAACACAGATTGCCTTCAGCCCATTAAGCTCAGCACTGAGCTCTTTTAAGCAAGAGTTTGTTTCTAAAACTCTGGAAGCCAAGGAATTAAACCCTACCTGAGTTTTAAAAGCATGTTTTCTGAGCTGTAATAGAACGACACTTTGTCTTACTTTTGTGTGTCCAGTCATGCAGGAAATTAGAGGACTGGCTTCTTCCTGCAGGCTTTGGGTTCCAGGCTTCAGGCTCAATTTGGCAGCTTATATTGCTCAAATTGGCTTGTAAATGAGATATTTGTTTCTAAAGTACGACTGATATCAACTTGCTTACAAATACTTACAACGTGGACATGCCTCTCATTTGATTCTGTAATTATATGATGGTTTTCCTTGTCAAGAGAGCTTAGAAACTTAATATTGATTTATGTTCCTGAGTTTCTGAAACTGCAAAGTGTCATTGTTGAGTATAATTTAGAGTGGCCTTTTTTCTCCCCTCTAATCTTGTACGTGCCAAGCTTGAGCTCATTTGGGGTTGGCATGATCACAAAAATCATTTAACCCTTGTGTGGGTGCGGTGACAGTGGCAAGGATGAAGGTGATGTCATTGAGGTGTCTGATTTCTTCGTGGTTATCTGTTTGCTATGAAATGATATCTTCAGGCCTGAAGAAACTCAGCATGAGAATTATTAACATTCCTACCTCTTGGGTGTCCTGTGAGGCTTTATCTCCTCCTGACACAGCAGGAGGTGGAGGTGGATGCTCTGCTTGCCTGTGTCCAAAATGCACTGGAGGTGCTGCAAAATGCTGTGCTGGCACCCCAAAGTCAGCCAGACCTTGAAGGGATCTGTCTATGCCTTCTTAGTAAAGTGAGCTCCTCAGTGATGCCCAAAATGTTTTTAAAATTAAAATATGCCAGGTTCTGATGGAATAGAAAGTCAAATGATCAGTCTTTCTTGATGAACAAGGAAAAGGTAAAAAATCAAGGGACCCTCTTTCAACCCAATCCATTCTGGGACTCTATAATTCTGTGATTAGTGGATTCTGTGTTTTAATAATACATTAAAGGACAACTACATTTAAGGAAGACAGTGTTTGTTTATTTTCTATCAGGTTTTTCCCTTGTATTTGCACTCCAGACCATCTGTAGAGGCCCAGACAAACTGCACTCTGTGCCCTAAAGTCCCTGTTGGAACCACTGCACCACAATTCCCCAGTTCAGAGGAGGCTGCCACTGAGCTGATGTATTTAACATGCAGATAAACAAATGCACAAACCTGGCCCATATTTTCAATTCATTTTCATGGCAAAACTAAAATCGTGATGGTGAGAATTTATTCCAGCCTTTGCATTAATAAATTGATGGGAATATTCCGAACATTAAATTCTCCTGGAATTTCTTTTGAAGCATGATGCGTTGTTTGAGAGACAGTTTGTGGGACGTGGCAATGAATTTTTGGCACATGTTGATGATGTGATCAGAGCTCTCAGTTTCCCAGGATGAAATGAAAACGAGGAGCTGATCCAGCAGTGGCTGGATCAGGTGGACTCTCATGGATACTTTTGTCTGTGTGCTGAACCTGTGCTCCCCAATCCCTGACCTGGGACACACAAGGAAGGGTGGGATGTAGGCAGGAGTTTGGGCTATTTGGTTTCGTTTGCATTGGGAGAATTTTTTTGTTAACTCGGTGTTATTAACCATTCAAATTTATTCGGCGCAGTATGAAGTGTTGAGGTTTCAGGACTGTGCTCACCCCACGAGTTTCTTTACCTAGGAGAGGATAATTCCTGCCAGCTGGAAGGTTGAGTAGCTCAAATAACACTTTCCTCTGAGGGCTGGTTGCTGGGACCGAGGGCAGTGGTGGGCTGCAGTTTTAAGAGGATCATCAGAAGCATGAGGTGAGGAGGAATCCAGCAGAGAGAGGTAGGCAAAGGTAAGCAAAGGTGGGCAAAGCTCGTGGAGCATTTTCAACTGCCTTGTCATGGGGACAACCCTGGGAGCTGTTAATTTATTTGCTATTTGATGAGTGCAGCAGCATTTCTGTGCCTTCACGGACTGACTGGTGTCAGAGGGGGATGTTTAAGTTTTGTCCTTGTGGAGGGAGCCAGGAACGAGCTCAAATTGGTGCATTGGTCAGAGGGGACGTACCTGAGGGGAAGTGTTCTGGCTGAGCTGCTTTGGTCAAAAAAATATCCTGCTGGAACGCTATCCATGTGCAAATTGTTCTTTGCTAGTTGCTCACAGCTGGGAAGTGCAGGATACACACGAGCAGTGATATCTGTTCAATTTTTCTATCCCAAACCCCCTCCCAGATATGCCTTTAATGAGTCTTTAATTCCAAACCATTTCCATCTCTAAAATTGCATTAATTACTCATATTCCTGTATTCGGTTTGCTATGAAACAGAACAAATTTTCTTTGTGTTATTTCACAGCATTCTGGAACAAAGTGAAATCCAGGATCTGTAGAGTTTGTGTCATCACAGGAGATCTCTGAAGCTCAGGCTGAAGCAGCAGAAGTGTTCTGCACTCACTGGGGGTGCATTTGTGCCGTGAGGATTGCAAAGACAGGATGCTTTACCATCCTGTACTGACAGATTTGCTGGCAGAAATATGTAGGGTAGGTCAGGGGACTATTATGTGACGCTGTCACCCTTTAAGTTCATTTAGGAAGAGTGTGGGCCAGCAGGGGCCCTTTGCTACCTGTTGTAAACAAGGGGGACTGTTTGGCTTTCCTTCACCCTCCCAGAACAGCCTGTCTGCAGCAGCACCATCCAAATCCCCTTATATCTGTGTCCATGGAGTGGTTTTTACACTTCCAAGCTGTTTACACTTCCAAAGCAGACTGCCAGAGGAAGAGAAGGGGTTCTGTTTCCGCCAGCAAAGTTTTGGGATAGAAGGGGTGGATTGTTCAGAACAAACCAAAGCTTCCACGGTGTCATTTGCCTGTACTTTGAGAAAATTGGTGTGGGGCAGTTGATTGTGGACCCAGAGGCCAATGGCCCCTGGGCTGTGCCAGCCATGGGGTGGCCACAGGCCCAGGGCAGTGATTGTCCCCTGGGCTGGCCCTGCTGAGGGACCTCGAGGGCTGTGTCCAGTTCTGTCCCTCCAGCCAGAGAGCCCTGGAGGGGCTGGAGCGTGTCCAGGGCAGGGCAGGGAGCTGGGGAAGGGGCTGGAGCCCCAGGAGAGGCTGAGGGAGCTGGGAAAGGGCTGAGCCTGGAGAAAAGGAGGCTCAGGGGGGACCTTGTGGCTCTGCACAGCTCCTGACAGGAGGGGACAGCCAGGGGGGGTCGGGCTGTGCTCCCAGGGAACAGGGACAGGACAAGGGCAAACGGCCTCAGGCTGGGCCAGGGGAGGCTCAGCTTGGCCAGCAGCAGGAATTTGTGCATGGAAAGGGAGCTCAGGCCTTGGCAGGGGCTGCCCAGGGAGGGTTGCAGTGCCCATGGCTGGAGGTGTCCAAGGAAGGGCTGGAGGTGGCACTGAGTGCTCTGGGCTGGGGACAGGGTGGGCATCAGGCACAGCTCAGTCTCCAAGTGCTTTTCTAGTCTCAGTGGTTTTTGACTCTGCAGCAGGGCTTCTGCCGTAACGAGGAGTTTGGTTTTCAGAACCGAAAACAAATAGTGTGTTTTTAAAAGCCAAATATAGTTCCAGACGTGGGATCAGTAGTAACATCCTGAAATGTTTTTTTCGTGTTCCTTCAATGCAGGGAGGCATCCACATTTTGGGTTATTGGCACCTTTACATCTTAATAATTTCTGAGTTTTATTTGATTTTTCTTTCAAGGACAGGTTGGATGGGGCCCTGAGCAACCTGTCCTAGAGAGTGACATCCCTGCTTATGGCAGGGGGGTGGAATAAGAGATTTTTAAGGTGCTTTCCAAACCATTCCAGGATGCTATGATTCCAACCTAGTGTTCCATTTTGGCAGAGAAGAGCTGGTGAGTGAGTCAGAGATAAACATTGGCAAATATTCCTTATGCCACACTGTAATAATTTATGCTTGGAACAGGCTTGTGGATAAAGATCTGCTTTTTTAATTTACAGTTCCTTCTCCCTGTAAAACTGGGGGGTGGAGGATGGGGGGAGGTTGTGTACATCCCAGCTGGAGGAGCAGGTCGTGCAGTTTGCTTGGGTTTGGGGGGCAGTGCTGCATAGACAGTTCTGCCCACACAGTTGCAGACTGGTGCCGTGGAGTAGCAGATACATTTTCCCATCTCTTTTTTTACTCCAACAGGTTTGTGTTATCAAGTCTATTAAAATATATGTCTTGTCCCTAATGAATGTTTCTGATTCCTTCAAGGTTACAAGGACACGGTTTCAAAGTATGAATCAGTCTGTTGGGGGTTGTCTCAAAATTGGATGCAGATTTTGTCTGTCATGAAATTCAAAACTCTTTTAAATTCCTCTAAATATATTTGTCAAATATATATGTATAACATGCATGTTTTTAAATATATTTGCCTAATATATTTTGCATGGAGAGTTTAAATATTGACTGACCATATACACCCTCAGACTCTGTACCACGGTATCCTAGAGAAGACTAACTTAAAACTTAATTTACTTCCACTTTTTATGAAGGATAAAAAGAAAAACAACTTTTTCTATGCCTGATGTGAAATTTTCTGTGTTGCCTCAGCTTGAGGTTCACTGATTTCCACATCTGTGATGTCAGGACTGGAGACAGGCACCCCACAGTTCTGTAGCATTGTGACACCAGGGGAGGTTCAAATCAGATATTAGAGGGGAAAAAAAACCTCACTGGAAGGGAGTGGTCAGGCACTGGAATAAATTGGTCAGGCATTAGAATGAGTTGCCCAGGAAGATGGTGGAGTCACCATTCCTGGAAGTGTTCAGAAGTTTTCTGGATGTGGTCCTTGGGGTGTGGTTTGGGGTGATGCTGAGGAACAGCTGATGATCTTTCAGGTCTCTCCCAGCTTGGATAACTCTGTGATTCTGGAAGCTGTGACATGAACTTGGCAGGTTTAATTTGGGTTAATTTCTTCAGCTCCCAGGAGGTCTGCTCTGTGTCTGGATGACTCTGCTGGTGCTAGATAGATTTCCACACCCAGACGAGGAGAAGTTATAAATAGCAATGCAAACCCCGAGCAGCTCCTGAATCTGTGCAGCCCCCAAATGATCCCAGGGATCAGGCCACTGGAAATATTTGGTGAACAAGCAAGCTTTTCCTTCAGTTTCTCAGGCAGCCAACTGATTGTGCCCAGCAAAGCAATGTTTTTAGGAGCGTGATTTCTCAAGGGCTCTAATTGCTGTGTGCTGAGCAAGAGGGATATTGGATGTAATGCTAAAACTGCTTATTTATAAATTAATGTTATCTATCCAAAATTAGTGTTGAAGAGGGCTGATTGCCATTCCAGTCAGTGGTAATATGTTCCTTGAGAAGTCGTTAGTCATACTTCATTTTTCATTAAGGTGCTAATTTTGGTGGGGTTTTTTTTCCATGTGACAAATTTTCTTCCTATTTCAGGTTCAGCTTCACCTGGGTTTAACCAATGACCCAATGCTTCATGTGTTAAGCATTGGAATGGGCTGCCCTGGGCAGTCCTGGAGTCACCATCCTGGAGCTGTTCAAAGACACAGAGGATGGGGCTCTTTCTGGTGTGCTTTAGTGGCCGTGGTGGGATCTGGTGGAAGGCTGCACTGGATGATCTTGGAGGTCTTTTCCAAGATTATTGATCTTGGATCAATAATTGATTATTATATAGGCCTTATTGATTCAATGGTTGCATGGCTGTGGCAGCACTTCAGGTGATTTTACAGCTGTCCTGTTTTCTGTTTGCATTTCTTCCCTTCCCTCGCACCGCAGACACAAAGCTGAGGCAAAGCCCAGCCTAAATGGATCACTCTCAATCTTCTTCCTGACAAAAGGGTGAAGAGAGCAGAGCAGAGAAAAAGACCTTGCTGCACACACATCTCTTGAAGCTGCTGCTTGTCTTCAAACTGGAATGTTTTCTATTTCAATATTTATTTTCATTGCTCGTGGTAACTGCAGCTGTCCTTATGTAGGAGAACTCACCAACATTAGGCATGAAAGTTCAAACTACTTTACAGTAGATTGTCTACTTGTGCTGTGGAGGAAATATATCCATCCTTAATCAAATTACACATTATCTTTTGTTGCAGGCAAGTAGCTTCTCAAAAGAGATAGAGATTGGGAAGATTATTAAAAAAAATAAAAACTATTCAGCAGCAGTCCATGGTCATGTTTAAGACCAGGCTGTGGTTCAGAACCCAGTAAATCTTGACTTTCATCCTGTTAAACCTGCCAGCAACTGGATTTACACTTCCCAAGATCAGGAAAAAATTAATTCAGAGAGAAGTAATGGTGTACATGCATATATTATGTCACACATATTATATTATATCCTGTATATTATGTTAAAAATGTGATAGCAGGGAGAAGAAGAGCAAGCATGTGGCATTGGTGTATGAGTATAGAGACTGAAGCAAGTATGAAATAATGGAAATAATGAAAACAAACAAAATCCATCCTAAAAAAAAAGCAGTGCTTGAAATTAGGTTACCAGCATTGCCTTGATTCATTGAGTTGCCCATGGTGAAAATATTCAACTCCAGTATTTAAATACCTAAAACTGAACATAATGGGAAGAAATACCTGATAGCTAACTAACAATTTTATTTTTCTCTAAATGCAACCAATGCAACTTAAAAATCTTTTAACCCCAAGCTGTTTTCTATTGAAACATGTGGGCAGGGATGTTCAAGTGCAAGGAACTTCTATCAGTGTGTGGGGAGAGAGTTCCTTGCCAACTGCTCTTAAACAGGCAGGGGTTTAATACATATTAAGGGATTAAATTAAAGTGCATGAGAACACCTGAAAAAACCACAGTATATCTGTGTGTCAATAATTTCCTGCAGGTTTTCAAGAGGTGAAATGGAGATGGTGAGACAGACACACCCGTAGCTCATGTGTGGCATTTTGGGGCAGAATCAGGGCACTGAAGGCAGGGAACTCCTTCCTCCTGCTGCACAGTTTTCCTGAAGGAACCCTCTGGGCTGTGATCTGCTAGAGAAGAAATAGTCAAGGAATGGAATATGTTCATTTTGTGTGAGTTTTCCCAAATTGTCTTGGTTAACAAACCAAGGACTGTGTGAGTCTGTTTTTAAAGAGAGAACCCATTGCCTCCTTGAGGCAGAAACTCTGGAGTCAGGTGGAAAATGGAGTTCCTGTCACTAAGGATGCTTTGCTTCAGTGTAGATGTTGAAAAAATAAGAGACCACTTTAGTAATATAAAATTATCAGGCTAATCTGTTAATTAGACAAGTGGAGGGGTCCAAGGAAGGGGTGGACAGGGCACTCAGTACTCTGGGCTGGGGACAAGGTGGGGGCTAAGTTGAACTCCATGGGACTCCTTTTTCAACCTAAATGATTCCATAATTCTAAATCCATTTGCTGTTCCTTCTTCTTCTTTTTTTTTTTTTTTTTCTTTTTTTTTTCTTTTTTCTTTTTTTTAATGTACTTTATTTCTGGAATATTTACTTTATAAAATCTGTGCACATTTTCCTTTATCATCTCCTGGCATTTAACAAATTATATGTGCCACAGACACCACTTAGCTCATAGAATTTTAGCTATTTTAGGGTATTTTGTTTATTAAAGAGCTCTGGTTTGGAGGAAATACAATGATTACAGAAGTCTCTGAGGATTCAAGGAAGTGAAAGCAGCATATGAGCAGTCTTTTCTGATAAAGCTAGAAAATGTCTCAAAATGGTTTGAGCCAGAAATGTATAAAAATGACAACATTTTCTGGGGCTTGTGATTTTGGTGGCCTGACTCTCTTTATCTGATGTTATTTGGTGTTACAGTTGGTGTGTCCCTGTGTCATATTATCAATAGTAGCATTTATTAATTGATTTGAAATGGAAGTATTTTTCTGGACTTATGATCTGTCATGTTTTAAATCTAATAATGCTCTTTATTCACCCCTGGGTTTCTGTATCACATCTCACTCAATTTCTGTCTCTGATTGCCTCATCACCTCAGATGTGTGAAGACTTTGGTTTTGCAGAGAGAGTTTTTGTCCATGAGCTATAATTTACTGATGGGCAAAAGTTCTGGAGAAAAATCCAGGAGTTCTAACAGTCCTCTCATCTTCAATTCTGTTATCAAGGCCTGTATTTTATTAAATCACACAGTCAAGTGCTAAGTAAGTACAAACACACAAAAATAACTGTGTGCTACAGGATGATGAGTGTGTTAAATGGAAGATTTTAGCTGTAATTGTGCCCAAAGCACTTTTTGACAATGAGTTCTTGGTTACCTGCTGAACTTTCAGGTATGTGGTAAGGTAGAGTTCATAACAATCAAAAATCCCAATCTATTTTGAAGCACCTGAGGGTTTTTCCTGAAAATTATAATCTTGTGGTGATCTGTCACAGGAAATTTGAGCACCTGGAGTTAACAGGATCCCACCAAGGGAATAAGAAAGGAAAGGGGAGAGGGGACATAGAATATGTGCTGAAAATAACTGCAGCTAGGCAAAAAAGATAAAAGTGGAAATTGCATTTGATTATAGAAAGATAATGGACAAAAATCTAAATAAACTCTGGCCTGAGAGGTCCCTGACCTGCAAATGTCTGGAAGCCAGGAGCTTGTTTGGGTGGAACAGAAGGAATTTTCTCACAGGAATTTTTCATTGAAAGGATTCTCACCTGATATTCTGTGGTCAGAGTCACACAAACAGTGGGAGAAGAGGAATGGAAAAATAAACTTAGCCCTTGATGCAGGGATTGCTTAGGGGGGAGATCTATATGCAAAACAAACTGGTAAATAAAGCAGGAACTAAATAACAGAATAGATGGAGTACTAGAAAAAGTAATTTGCATTATGAAATCAAGAATAAATTAGGAGTGTTTGTTTAAAATACAATGTTGACATTAGATCGAGGGGAAAAACCTGAAACAAAATATCCCCTGAAGGAAGCAATCAGTGTTGGGCTTAAGCACCCATGAATTGTTTCGGCTGTGCAGTTTCATGCCTTGGGAAATCTTTTCCTTTTCAGATAATCAGGAGCAGCCACGGCTGTAGTGGCACAGTGCAAGAGCACCTCCTCCATGCAGGAACTCCAGGGAGACCTGCCTGTAGTGTATTTCCCCATAGACCTTTCCAAAATCCCAGTAAAAATCCCAGCTAAACCGCAAAACCCACGCCATCACTTTTTTTTTCTTCATTTTTTCACTCTGCATTTTCTGATCTGAGACAAAGCTTCTCCCTCTCTGATTAAAGTTGGAGTTTGATCCTTTGGGGAAGGCCTTGGCTGCACAGGTCAGTGTCTGGATTTGAGGGCAGCTCCATAGTGCAAATTCAAGGAAAAGGAGTTAAAAGGAGCAGCAGATTTCTGACCCTGCAGTTGATCCTGAGGAGCAGTGTCACAGCAGCAAACACCTCAGGGCAGGGGAGCAGCTTTATCCACCACAGGTGACTTTTTAACTGAGATCCTGGGATTTATTTTCACAGGTCCAGAAGGGAGAAACATGCAGGGCCTGATGGCAAATCTCAATCATCTGTTCATTCTTTTCCTGTTGGAAAGCATCACGTTTTCTCCTCTACCTGTCAGGTTCTGTGTAATTAATGCTCTCCTCCTGTCCTCTCAGCCCCCACATCTCTTCCTTCCCATGTCTCCATGACATTTCCTTTGCAGGTTTGAAGGAACTGATTATTCCACTTAAAAGGCAAAAAAAAAAGAGTTCAAGCTGTTTTTCATAGGACAGCAGGAACATCAGCTGTGGCTTCTCTTGTGCATCATTTCCTGAGAATGGATTTAAACTTTCCATTCCAGACCTCTCTGGGAGCAAGGCCTGGTGTAGTGGAAGATGTCCTTGTTCGTGGCAGGAGGGTTGGACTGGAGGGTGTTTAATGTCCTTTCTAACCCAGAGCATTCTAGGATTCAGGTCCCCATCCCAGCCATCCTTGTCCTCTCCTCAGAGGCCGCCTGGCTGCCTCGGGAGGCACCACTGGAATCAGAGGTCTCTGTCAAGAAGTCTTTGGAACTCAGTGGAAACAATCAGAAAACATTTGGAATTGTTTCTTGAGTTGTCAAATACCAGCTCCAGGCGTGTGGTGGGACCACTGCTAGATCCATAAAAAATGATGTGCTTTTAGTGCTGCTGAATTTGGACATTGTGTGGAGGATCTGGGAAACTGCTGGACAGTTTCTGCTCTTCCATCCCCCACTGAGGTGCTAGGAGCAGCTAACCCTGCTCAAAGGCTTCAGTGGGTGTGCCATCAACACATGGCAGCGGTGCATTTTTGCAGGAAACCTCTTAAAAATCAGGGATTGAATTGGTGTTCTTTTAGAGACAAGTGACAGACATCAAAATGAGATCAGTCCCAGTGGTTTCATAGCAGAGCAGTGCTCCTCTGGTGCAGGAGCAGCAGCCACCTCCCTCCTGCTCTGAGGGTCACGGGGAATGTGTGATGAGAAGGGTTTCACGTGTGTCAGCACCCTGAGTTGGAATCTCCCACGTCAGGCAGGGGCTGTCTCCACCTGCCTGATCACACGTCAGAAGAATTCTGGTGTGTTACAGAAAGAGCTGCAGTTGCAATAACAGAAGGATTTTCGCCTGTGGACAGAACAGGAATGTCAGTGGTAAAATGGACTTGATTCTCCAGCCAGATCTCTGTTCTCTTCTTTACACACTACGTTTTAGGCTCCAGGGGCCACATTTTCAGAGAATATAAATTCACATCATTCCCTTCAGGCTTTGGTGCCTTACAAAGATCAGCTGCTTTATGAACTTAGCTGAGTGTTTTTCCTCTTTTGAGGGTTATGTCACAGCCTTATCATTTCTTGCCATCACGTTTTGTATTTTTCCCTGTTTTTCAGGGAAGATAATGTGGCACCTGGGGACGTGGTTCGGTCATGGCCTTGGCAGTGCTGAGTCAACAGCTGGACTTGGTGATACTGGAGTTTTCTACCCTAAATAAATAACAATTCCAGATGGAAGCACACCAGTTTAGACTCGCAGATTCTCACAGACTGGCTCACTTCAATATGTGCTACAATTTACACACAGGATTTGTCAATGTCTCAGGATTATTGGTAGCTGGCATTCCTGGGTCACACATTCCAAAGATTTACAGCTGGCTGTGTGTAAATAATGGCAGGTTACTGGGCATGCTGACTGCAGCATATATTTTCTAAAATGCACATCAGTGTGGGGTTTTTTAGCTTAATATGCAATTTTCTTTCTTTGCTCTTCCCAAAATTTGATTAATCTGATAGCTTGGTACCTTTAAACCATCCCAGCAGCTCAGACAGATTGCAGATGCTAAACCTTATGTTCACCTCGTAAGAATATTACTGAAAATTATTGGCAACATCTGACTTGAATGTAGATGTATCTTGGTCTGTTTATACTCTGTGAAACTCAGTGGGATCCAAAAAGCAAAATCTAGGAAATGTATAATCAGTAGTTTTTGAAGTTAAGAGCATCAGCATGGGCATCCAACCTTATGTTTGCTTTCTTCTTTTTTTTTAATTCTATTTTCATAAGTTGCTGCTGAGTGGGAAGGATTTCCAACCCCTTTCAGATGGAGCCCAAAATATCATTTACTTGTTTCTTAATCCAAATATCTTCTGATTTGCCTTCCCTCGTCATGGTTTTTAATCCATTACTCTGCAGACTGTTCATCCTTAGGGTATTGGTTTATATCCACTCAGTTCAAGTTGTCATTGCTCCCCACCCATCAGGAAACCTGCTGTGTGCTGGTCCCAACCCAAACAAGCTCCATCCTTCTGTATTTTTACCTCTTGTCGTGGTGTAGGAACAGGTGACCTTCAAAGAGGAAAAAGAAATTTTCACTTGGCCAGTTCTTCCCACATAAAACACGGGGCTGCTCTGTGGTGGTGTTGTCCATGTCCCATGGTCCAAAGAATTGGGTGAACTCAATTCCTGACGAAGAATTGAGTGAATTTCTGTCAGTTTGTCTTTCTGATCCTGGGGGGCTTTCCCAATCCAAACCATTCTGTGATTCCATGATTAATGAGCTCTAACAAGTCGAGTGCTTTATTTGTGAACATGCAACATGGTGCTTGTAAAACTTTATAGACGTGTCAGGAGCTTGGCTGGCTTGGGGAAGGTTATTTTTTTGCAACAGTGGCCACACTGTTAATATGATCTCCGGGAGAAGGGTCATTTAAAGGTTCATTAAATCTGCTTCTTGGGGCCCTGATAACACAGTGCTGGCAGGGGAGAACAACTGTGATTTCCTACGGTTGTCTTGAAAAACATGTTTCTATGGTATTTGTTGGAATGTTGGGTTGCCAAAATAGGGTGAAGTACCCTCGGAGAGCTGGGGTGTGTCTCTATCTCTTCAGAATAAAACCTTCCACTTTCCTGCCCCTCAGTGAGGTTATCACTACATTACTGACATGATAATGGCTATCACTCATTTGGAAGAAGCTGGTATGAAAAAGGTGGTCTGTTGGGAACTTTGAGAATTCTAATTGACAAAATCAATGAGCTCCCAGCTAGAATAGCAGCTATCCTTTTTTAAATTTTCCACAATTGCATAGCAGGGAGTGATTTATCACCTGGCTTCCTGTTTTTAACAGTTTTTCCAATATTCCTTTCTCATTGCTAACCCCAAAAATGTGCCCAGCTCCTCTGAGTCAGGGAATACATGAGAGCTATAAATAGTTTTTGAGTCTTTTGTTGCTTTATTATTTCAGGGGTAGCAATTTGAGACTGCAGGTCAAATAGATGCTGTTGTAGCCTCTGTCTGCTCACTGCTCCCTGGAGCTGCTGTGACAGGCTGGACCCACCTTCCTTTCGCTGAGCTCAGTGGAGTGTGTGGTACCTACATTTCAATTGGAATGGACAGGGCAGCATTTCACACCTCCTGCCTCAGCCTGAGGGACTCCCTTCCTAATCAAGTTCTTCTACAGAGTCAATAAAAATGTGGTTGTAGGAAGCACTTGACAAATCGCAGGTGAATGTTAATCCTGAGAGGTGAACTTTCATAGAGCTCGGTGATAATTTCAAATTGGGGGATAACGAACATTTAGACAAGCCTGAAATTCACACGACATAAAAATGGGCTGTAGACCCACACCAGGAGTTGCTGTGTGGTTATTAAAGTCCAAAGCAGCTGTTTCCAGAGCTCAGGCCACTGAGGCCACTGTTCATTCACAATTGACTATGATGTGCAAACAACGAGAAGTCACATGAACCGATCCTTAATCACTGCAAAACCCAAGAATGCAGAGTGAGTGATCTCTGAAAGCATTTCTGTTTAAAAGAGAGTTAAATATGCTGCTAGATTTGTTTGCCTTGTCTTAAGAAGCCTTGATCAGATAGAGAAAATAGATTGTTCATCATAATGTGTTTTCCTGCTTAGCCAGTTACAGGCAGTGCAGACCATGGAAGAAATCAAAGCAGCATGATGAGATATAGCGCTGAAGATGAGATCTTTTATAAATGCCCACACTTTAAATTATTTTGTTATTTATAGAAAACTGATTTGGAAACTAATTCAATAACTTCCCCTGCCAAAAAAAAAAAATAAAAAAATCCAAACCATACAAAGTAACCTCTATCTAGAATGTCTGGTCTTATATTTGGAATTAGAGTTTTGTCTGCCATTCTGTCTTCATTGGATATTTTTTTTTAGGGCCGAGTCTGTGTCTTTCTTCTCCTTTTAGCCCCAGGCTGTATCATTCCCTGAACTGGATTAGAAACTCTCTGGTTCCCAAGGGCTGAGGAGAGCCAGCTCACCCTGCCAGAATTCCAGCTGGCAGAGGGCATGGCTGGGGGTGAGTCCCACCACAGCATTTCTCAGCTGCCAGGAGCTGTCTCCCAGCCATGGTTGGACACACACAGTTTTGGAATTCTTTCCTCTTCCTCCAGAGGATGGGATCAGCACACAGGACTGCTCCCAGCTGGAGAATAACCCTCGTGCATTGGGTTTTTACAGAAGTTAGCAAAGCTGCAGATGTTCTCAGAAGGAATCAGCTTGGTTCTGCTATATTGTCCCAGGAGCACAGCCCTATTTTAATGGGACTTCAGGGCATTGAATTATAGCAGGGGTTGAACTGTATCTGATACAAATGGAAAAAAAAAACCCCAAAAGTAAGCTGAATCATGACTCTGGTCCTCATCTAAAGGGTGGGCAGCTTCCCAGTGCCACAGCTGATGCCATGGGCAGATGTACAGGACAAATTATGCAAATTATGGATCATCCAGCACTGGCCTGGCTGCCAGTTTGATGCTGTCCTGGTGCCAGCCTTGGGGTTTGGGAAGGTCTTGCAGGATTTTTCCTCACAGTGCTGGAAATTAGACCTGCTGTGCCTCTTGGTAAGGTTGTGCTGGTTTCCTCAGGAAATGCATTTAGTGATTGAACATGTGTGTGCTCTGGCACGGAATTCCAGCCCTATTGACTTAAAATAGAAGGGATATCACTTACTTCTCACCCAAACTTATTTATCTGAACTCTTCTACTGGATCTGGAACTCTTCTGTGTCATGCTGTTGCCTCACACCCATTTCTTCCTTATTCTTTTATGATCATTTGCCTAACAAACTTTTTGATTCTCTTAGAGCAGGCAACTCTTGATTTTGTTATTTTTGAGGAAGTCTCAATTATTTCCTGTGATTCTGCTCAGCAATTTCAGCTGTTTTGTGTGGAATTCAGTGATTGTTTTCTCCTTTGTCACCATGTCTCTTAGAATTATTTAGATGACAAAAGTTCTCTGAGATCATCCAAGTCCAAGCATTTCTCCAGCGTTGCCAAAGCTACCCATGTCCCCAGGTGCCCCATCCATATGGCTTTTAAATCTCTACAGCCATGGGCACTGCAACCCTCCCTGGGCAGCCCCTGCCAAGGCCTGAGCTCCCTTTCCATGCACAAATTCCTGCTGCTGCCCAAGCTGAGCCTCCCCTGGCCCAGCCTGAGGCCGTTTGC
This sequence comes from Prinia subflava, assembly GCF_021018805.1. Classification (NCBI taxonomy): domain Eukaryota; kingdom Metazoa; phylum Chordata; class Aves; order Passeriformes; family Cisticolidae; genus Prinia; species Prinia subflava. The sequence goes on from NC_086255.1 coordinate 30,769,551, forward strand.
CCTTGTCCTGTCCCTGTTCCCTGGGAGCACAGCCCGACCCCCCCTGGCTGTCCCCTCCTGTCAGGAGCTGTGCAGAGCCACAAGGTCCCCCCTGAGCCTCCTTTTCTCCAGGCTCAGCCCTTTCCCAGCTCCCTCAGCCTCTCCTGGGGCTCCAGCCCCTTCCCCAGCTCCCTTCCCTGCCCTGGACACGCTCCAGCCCCTCCAGGGCTCTCTGGCTGGAGGGACAGAACTGGACACAGCCCTCGAGGTCCCTCAGCAGGGCCAGCCCAGGGGACAATCACTGCCCTGGGCCTGTGGCCACCCCATGGCTGGCACAGCCTAGGGGCCATTGGCCTGGTGTGCCCCTGGGCTCCTGTCCAGCCCTGGCACAGCACCCCAGGGCCTTTCCCCAGAGGCCCTTTCCAGCCCCTGTGCCCCAGCCTGGAGCTGCAGGGCCTGGGCTGAGCCCAGGGCAGGAGCTGGCAGTTCCATATTGCATTGCTCTGTAATGCATATCTGTACAGGATCCTCCTCTCTATCAGCATCAGGGAATGATGATACATTCATTCAAAATTATGATGTCTTGGCACGGTATTTTGGTGTTCCATAAATGTGTAAACTCTGTTAAATCTTCAAAATATAAGCCCCAGACAGGCAGTGGGTTGAGAACATTATTCTCTCAGAGCTGCTGTGCTGTCAGCAGCCCTTTCCTGAGTGTTTTCTCCTGTCAAGCACCTGAGAAAAAGCTCTTGGAGTGGACTTAAGGTGTGAAGTTCCTACTAGCACGATTTTCATCGTGAGCTGCAGGTATTTTTCAGCTGCTTCCCAGTGCCTGTTTTCTGTTTGCTCTGGCGTCTCCTTATCTCCCATTCCTGCTGTGCTTTCCCATAGCAAGAGGTGCCTCTCACAACCTGCAGCAGCTCTGAAGCCCTGGGCTCCTGGCCAGGTTTTTATTACAGTTCTTATGAACTGTTAACTCTCCTTTTTCAAAGGTACATGAAGGAGGGAGACCTGGAGGCTTTTACTTGTACAGCTCCTCTGTCTCTGGTTTCTGCTGGCAATGCTTTGTTCTCAACATCTCTTGTTTGTGTGGAGAGGGGTTTTAATTCCCTTGGTGTTGGACGAAATTCAGAGCAGGTCTTTCACCCTCCCACCCCTCACTAGGCTCAAATGCCTGATTCTGTAATATGAACAACAAATATGTATTAAAATCTACAGAAGACACATTCAAAGAGCTCACGAGTTAATTAGAAGTGTCATTCTCTCTCTCTGTTTTTTGGGGTTTTTTTGATGTTATATTTGATTTCCATAAGTGTCATCCTAATGTACTTGAGGAACTTTTTCATTCTAGGTGTTTTCAAACAATGAATTAAAAATTTAATGCAAACCCAGGATAGTACCTTTAGTATTCTTAATTACAGTTAGCAATAAAAAAAAAATAGGTTTTTCATCTCTATTGACCTGAGCAGCTGTGGCTACTCCTGGATCTCTGGCAGTGCCCAAGGCCAGGTTGGGCACTGGGACTTGGAGCAGCCTGAGACAGTGGAAGGTGTCCCTGCCCATGACAGAGGTGGGAATAGATGGGCTTTAAGGTCCCTGCCAACCCAAACCAGTGTTACCTTTTATGAACAGGTGAGAATCCTGTTTTTCTTAAGTCTCCAAAGGTGTCTCTAACAGCTCACATCATGGGAAAAATGGGTGAAACTTAGTTGCTTGTTTCTTGTAAAACATCAGCGGGAATGTCCTGCCACCAGCACCCCAGGATTTGAATAATGTCCATGCAACATTCCTCACAAACCCTTGTCTTGCAGTTTAGGTGGAGTGTTTCCCTTAAATAACTAAAAAACTTGATCATGGAAAGCATAACTAAATATAAATACATGGAACCACCAAAAATATTCAAAGAAAATAAACCAGCAAAACACTCAGCTCTGGAAAGCCTCTCAGCTGCTGGAATCTGACATTCCCTGAGCCAGAGTGGGGTAAAGAATTGCAGCCATTTTTCCTATTCTGCATGACAGAATATCCAACATGTAATGGGATGGGGATTGCTTTCGTACCTGGGCTGGTTTTGGGTGTAGGGTTCATTTTCTTCCCAGAATCTGGAATGAGGATGTGGTTTTGATTTGTGCTCTTGTGCTCCAAAAACCTGCCCTGTCTGGCTTTCCAAGCACCTCTGGAAAAAGTGTTTGAAAAACTTTGATGACCTTCATAGGTCTTGGTTTAGAGAAAAATTTAGGTGAAAACGCTCTGGGGTGAGTGTTTCCTCTAAAGTAAAAGGGCTTCAGCAATCTCATTTTGCCAATGAGGAAATGAATAGCAGTGGGTGAAAGTGAAAAAAACCCCACCTGTTTATTGACAAACAAAGTGCCCATACAGCACGGTGGAAAAAAAAGAAAAAATGGTAGATATTGAACCACCAGACCCTTACCTATGCCCCCTCCCCACACCCACAGAAGAACAAAAAAACCCCAAAATGCCAGGGAAAAAAACAAACTGGCTGGCCACACGGCGCAGGGGAACAAAATGGCACCGGCTTTTTGTCTCGGGAAAGGGACAAGTTCACACAGCAGCTCAGGCAAAAGAGATGGGAACCTGCTGAACTTCTGGTGTTGGTCTAATCTCAGCAGATGAAGCTGGTGGATTTTGGTGCCCTTTCTCTTGCTGATTCAGCCAGGCAGAGTGGTTCCCTTGTCTCTCCACGAGTCCCAGCCAACTGTCTCCCAGTGATTGTCTGATCTCAGACCAAAACCAAGCAAAAAGTTCAAGAAAAAAACAAAAGCCATTGAAGGATCGCTGCTGCAGTCTCTCCAGGCCAGGGAAAGGCAGAAAAAAAAATAACTTCTTGCTTAAGCTAACCAAAAACCAAGATAGCTAAGCAAGGAAGTAACCGCCGGTCTGCAGCGCACTGAGCACGCCTGGGCACGTGCATTTGAATAAAGCCCATGTGAGAGCCCCCAAGGCTCCTGCCCCTACTCTGGACCCACCTCAAAGCTACAGCAGCCACTTCTGGGCATAAAGAAAATGGTTAGGGAAGAGACTGTCATCATAAAATCACCCCAAGACAACAGCAGGCCTTTTCACATGCTGGAAGCACATGATCCCGTTGGAGAAACACACAGGAAACAATCAGGGAAAGGGATTGTCTGCTTCAAGTACAGAAAGCACAAAAAAAATAAGAGTCCAGCCCTCCTTTAGTACAAATCAACAGCCTACAAACTCCAAGGAATGCTTTTTCAGCATTGCTTCCTATCCATTGCGCCCTTGGCATCATTTTTTTCTGAATGACACAGCACAACAGGAAGTAACCAATTTTTTTCCCTCTACAGTCCTGCAAACTCTTCTGCGTGTGCCCATCAAAGGCAGCAGGAATTTCACAGTAAGAAACCTCTCAGAGTTACAAATTCAGTCCCCTGGGAGGAAGTTCAGCACTTATCAGCATCTTCCTCTTTTTTATTAGAAATGAAGGCACGATCCTGAAGTAAAAGGAAACATATTGGCAACTGTCAGCTCTTGGGAAGACATCACCAATAATTTTGTCATGAAAATAAGTGTACAGCCCATAGCAGTGCTGTTATTTAAGTCTCTCACCAGCCTTGGAATTATATCTCACAATTATTTCATCCCAGCCCCCAGGAATCGCTGCTTTCAGGTAATTCGGAATATAAGGAGTTACCAAAATGTTCATGTAGTCAATGTTTTCTGCTTTTAAAGAATAAATTGGATTTTAGTCTTTTTCTCATACTATGCCAATCTCTGGCCCTGAAAGTGAGCAGTCCTTTTTACAGACTTTTAGTCATTTTCTTTATTAAAAATAACTGCAATACAAACACAAACACCTGCAGCCACATAAGATCTGTGATATTTTAATAACATTTGCTAATCATTTTCCTGTCCTTTGTAACTCCTTTGAAGCTCAGTTTCTTACAACTGCATCCTAATACACATCTTCTTTTAATATCACTGTTTTCAAAATGTCAAATTAATTCTTTAACGATCTTGTTGACACCCAAAAGCTTTTGAGCTTCCATCAGATAAAAAGAAGCTCTCTTAGCCCAGCATCAATCTCCAAATGTTATTAACTTTGTGTTTTGTGCAGACACCTGAAATAGTACATGCAATTAAGAGCCTTTTGATCTTCAAAGGCTGACGTTCAGGGGCTGAAACGATCCCTGGGTGCCAGAGTCACAGGGACATCTGTTCTTGGATTAATTTTCCTAACCCCAGACAATTTCCACTGATTTTGCAATATATCCTGCATGAAATACGTCTGGACTTTTTACCAAATAGATGAAAGAAGATGTAAAGCTTCTTTGTCTCTCCTGACTGGTTTAAAAATCTTCTGTAGAGTATTTTTAAACGAATATTCTACCTTATGTTTTAAATAATCAGAAGTATTAAGCAGTCCAAAATCATGACAATTAATACAAGGTCCAACTGCCAATAAATACTGAATTTTCCAAACAAAAGCCCCCTTTTCCAGGTCCTCTTGTTGTTCCTTTAGACAAGACTCATTGAAGGCTGGGTGGTTACATGTTTCAGGGTGGCAAAATTGGGGCTTTTTTGGCTCCAGAAATTGAGACAATCCCTTGAACAGATAAATCAGAGTTGTGGTGCACTGAGACCATCCCAAGTTAATAAGAGATGGGGTGGTGGAAAATCCAGAATCTTCTGAATGGGATTGAAATCTGAGTGATCCTATACACTGTGGCACCAAATCCGTGGGGTTTGGCAGGACTGGGACAACATTCCTTTGTCATTCACAATTTACATAATTGCTTTGATGCCAACCTCTTCCAAATACGTGATTTAAATCCCATATCCAATGATCAAATATCCCCAAGCACAAAACCCTTCCTAAATTAAAGTGTTGAATATCTGAAGGCCTTTTATAGCTGTGAGAGCTACATTGAGGGTGGACAATACAAATGAGGGCAGGGCAATAACAGTTATAATGATAAAAAAATTTCCAGTTTATAATTTCACTGTTTGTTTATCATGGGAAACATGTGGAAAATTATTTCCCTGAATGAATCTAGAGGGAAATTTGAAATTAGACCTTCACTCATCAGAGGAACATGTTTCTGGAAAATTCTTTAAAAAGCAACGACTGGCTAAAAGCACAACCCACCACTTAGCTGGAGCTTGATTTCCTGCAAGGAAGTGCACGGTGGGATTGCTTGGAGTGAGGGCAGGGGGAAATTCCTAGTCCTCACAGTCTTTCTGAAGGGAAAAAAAAATAAATGAGTAAGAAATATTCAAGTACTCCTGAAAACCTCAAGTATTTCTAGAGCCTTGCCAAGGGAGTGGAGATCTCCATCACAAAATGAAGACTTCATTACAGTGGCAGAAAAAAAATTCATTGGGAAGATCAATCCTATGAAAGATGAAGAACAGTGCAGTAGTTGAAAGAGAAGGAAAAGGAACAAAAAGCCATCCTAATTCCATTTAAAAACACAATATAGAATTTTGTATAGCCTCAAAAACTCCTGATAATTCACAAATAGCCAAAGAAGGAACACACTTCATATGTCAGCTATAGATAACTCTTTTATTGCACTGCTTCCCTGCTGCTTCCCTGGTTATTGTATTGCTCTTCCAAGCCCCCCAAAGTCCTTGCCTCATAAAGCATGGAGATAATTCCAATATATTATCCCCTTCATCATCTGCTTACAGACCTTTGTGTTCCATGCTCATTCCAAACCAGTTTTCCCACTTGCCTGTATTGACAAGACACGAATTTTGCCACAGGGCCACAGCCCAGGCTGCTCAGCCCTTGGTCTCAGGGGGGATCCTTAGGTACAACCTAAGGATAATAAATTAATATTAATATCCTTAATTATTTTATTAGAATTAATAAAAATGAACACAGGACCCTGAGGAGCTTCCAAACCACTGAAATCAAAAGGTTCTGCCTGTTCCCTCCTGTGGATGTGGTACGAAACCCACAGAAGTTTGTAGACAAAGCAGGGCTTAGAAATGCTCCAAATCTCTTCATTTTTCTATTATTTTAGGGAAAAAAAAAATCTTCATTTTTTTTTCTTGTAAGTCACATTTCAGAGTGCTGTGTTCTCTTAGTTTTTCTTCCACATATAACGACCTACTCCCATACCCATGGAAGCATTCCAGCTGCAAAGAAACATCTCCTGACATAATAGTGAAAAATTACAGCAAGAGATCTTTTTTCTCCTGTTCCTCTTCTGCTTTTTCTTTTAAAAATAAAATTATATTTGATCCAATCTCTTGATTTCCAGATCAATAAGCTGGTCTTGGTTCACAGAGCTGGGTATTGCTATTAACTGATAAAAGAAATGAATAGAGCAAAAATATTTTAAAAATATCATGTCAAATTTTGCTTTTAATTTTAAAAGCTAGATTTGATTAAGTAATCAAATACTTTTTAATCTTCATATTAACCAAAGGAAATTCGAGAACATTTAGTATTAGCATCTACTAATGAAAATTACAGGTATGAAAAGTCCCAGTTTTCATTTCAGGATTGGCCTGCATGTTTAAAATAGATTGGATAATGCTCCAAAGATGTGAAACATTGGACCTAGGACTAAACCACAGCTTGTGAGTTGAAGCACAAACTTTTCAAGACCATTTTGGGGAAGTATCTTCAGCATTTAACAGGAGATGGGAAGATTTCAGCAGAGTTTTTCCTACGGTTTGTAAAGAAACATTTTGATCCTGCGCCTTTTAGCCAGCCTTAGGAAAATTTAAAAAAAACTCATATTTTCGTGTGGAATATCTCTTTCATTTTTATTGTGCATGGGATCTTGCTGAGTCATCCCCCAGGCACACTCATCCCCTGGAGACACAAACCCAGCAGGGCCTGGGTCTCCTCTTGCATCTGCTCCCAGAGGGGAGGTGAAGGAACATCCTGGCTGGGAGCTTTATCCAGCCCTTCTTCCCTTTAGAAAAGCCCTTTGTGGGCAGCCCACAGGTTTGGGACTCTGTGCTGAGGAAGGGAAGTTACACAGGACTGGGGAGCAGATCTCAGCCACCATTTTTACCAAATCACAAAGTCCCAGAGTGGTTTGGGTTGGGAGGGGACATTAAATCCCACCCAGTGCCACCCCTGCCATGGGCAGGGACACCTTCCACTGTCCCAGGCTGCTCCAAGCCCCAAAGTCCAGCCTGGCCTTGGGCACTGCCAGGGATCCAGGGGCAGCCACAGCTGCTCTGGGCACCCTGTGCCAGGGCCTGCCCACCCTGCCAGGGAACAATTCCTTCCCAATATCCCATCCAGCCCTGCCCTCTGGCAGTGGGGGGCCATTCCCCCTTTTCCAGCCTTTCCCATCCTTGTCCAAAGCCCCTGTCCAGCTCTCCTGCTTTTCTTCCTCCATTTCGTTTTCCTGCTCATGTGAAGCTCCACTTCTTTTCCTTCTCTCCACTGGTAATTTCTCCTGCGTGTAGCAGAAAATATTCAGTCTCTTTATGTTCATGAACAGTTGGTGCATAGCCAGGACTTCTTGCCAGGCTTAAAAAGAGGAATTTTTATCCCAGTGATATTTGTTTTCTTGCTGGTGACTCAGAGGAACAGTCCCTGCTTAGGGGACTAAGTCCCTTTTTCTCTCACACATTTGATGATTCCTTTAAATCGGTGTAAGAGGAAATCAAGGGATTCCCTTACCCACCTTGCTGCATGTTGAACTACAATCTTAAGCATCCATGTAAGCACTGTGAACTTAAATTTATTCAAACACTGACGTTAGTGGGAATATTTGTATTTCTGAAGGTAAAAATCTGGTTTTGCACAATACAAGTCCTCAGCCTCTTCAGAATCATCTGTTCAATGAGGAATTAAAGCTATCCAGTCAATAATTCCTAAGGAATGGAAGTAATTTCTATTGAAACTGTATATTGTTTTATTCTGACAGAATTCTTAGAAATTATAAATGTTCTCACTCTTTGCTAAGCTTACATTAGGAACAGTCCAGGATATTGCAGGAGGATATACCTCAATTGAAAATATCGATTTCTTCTTTCATGCTTTTAACAGGCATTTATTTTCTTAACGCCATAACTAAGTGGGAGGGAGCAGGGTTTGAAGGGTGAGGGTTTTTGGCTTTCTGCATTCCCTAACATTTCCAGGTATTCCAAAAGCATAGAAGCACATTTTCCCTCCACTGGCTGGGACAGTGGCTCAGTGACTGCCTCAGTTATCGTGGAAGCCAAAGCTGATTTAATCAATGCACCCTTAGTCCTTCTGGGCCTGCATGATTTGACTTGACAAGCTCTTCATCTTTTTTTGTGTGTGATTTTACATCCCTTTCAGGATGCATTTCCCCAATTCCATGTGGGAATTGTCAGGTAGCATCTGGTGAAACGAAGCTGACAAGTGTATTCTGTCAGGTTTAGTAAATTAACATGTGAAGAAGTCAGGCTTTGGGGTGGGTGATAGCATCTACAGGAGGGTTTTCTGCCAGAAAAGAAGCCCAGCCTGTCTCTGGCACAGCATCTAGCTTGAGGTGACAGATTTTACATTTTCTATAGGGTTTTTTTTTTTTATTTGTTGTGCTCAAAAATGGATGAAATCAAAGGGAATCTCTGGGCTGTCACAGCCATTATAGAAAAGCAGTGAAATTTATTATTGTGCTACAAAAATGCAAATTGTTCTGTGAAAAAATTCCTATTTTGGTGCTAATTTATTGGATATCACATAGTAAATCCTCATGTCCTGGGTATTCTGAGGAACACTTTCAGTAGAGTGTCTTCTACAACAAAAAACCTGCTTGTGTTTACATTTTAAGGATTTTTGTGGCCCTCTCAGGACTATCTGCTCACTGAAACCAATAAAAATCATGTTGCTGCTGGAGCTTGACCTCCTTTTACATCCCAGTACCTTGTGCAGAGCAACTTTATGGCCTTCCCTGATAGAGATTTTTTTAAAAAATGCATAAAAGCACCTCCAAAAATCTCTCTGGAGGTCCAGGAGTTGGAACTACTTTCAGTTTGTAGCCATGAGAATGAACAAAAAAATATTCACTGAGGTTGGTTTGGGATTGGCATTTCTGGCTGGTTGTTTTTTTGCTACAAAACTGTAGCAAAATTCTAAATCCAAAGTGTTCCATCTTGTGGGGGGAACAGCCTGGATGTAACATCGTGCTGCTCATAACCAGGGCCCTTTTAGCCTGTTGAATGCATTAAGTCCATTAAGGGCAGGTTCTGTGAGGGCAGTGTTTGATCTCTCTGTGGGATTCCGTACCCCAGCCTGCTTTTAACGTGCTCAGTGCAGTGCTCGGTGCTTTGAGAACGTGAAAAAGGCATCAACATCTGAAATCACCAGGGAAACGGAAAACACGAGGGAGCAGTTCTGGTTTTTAGCCTTTGCCTGTGGGCTCGAGGCGAGTCCTGTCACCCCTTGGTGCTGTGGGGAGCCAGGAGTGAATTTTGTCCTCTGTGAATGCATTTTGAGTTCCCCTGGAGGGATCAGAGACTGTTTTTCCCTTCTTTTCCCTGGCATTAGGTGTGCTCAGCTGGCACTGATGCCGTTTGCCAGCTCCACAGTGGCCTCTGTAGTGCTGGCCCGTGTCACAGGTCTGAGCAGTGACATCACAGCTGAACTACCCTGGGGACACACCTTTAAGGACATTGGGTGTCAGCCCACCCAGGTAAGATGTGTGCACTCACCCAGCAGAGAATCGTTGGTGTCAGCCTGAATCTGAGGTCTGTTCCTCATGTTTTAACAAAACCCTTGGTTTCAATGATTTTCAGATAATTACATGTGGAGCCTTTTCAGCTTTACAAACATTGCATGGCTCTGAGATTAGCCTGAGATGTGTGAGATCAAGTGCATCCCTGAATAACTGCAGAGCAGGGTGATCAGTCTTTACATCAACCCCTTTCAGCGCCATGCACAGGGAAACAACACTGGGAAAAGGCACTGTTGCTGATATTTGGCAGAGATTTGGAATGGTTCAGTTTGGACACGAGCTTGCTTGGGCATCTGAAGAAGCCCCTGGGCATCTGAAGAAGTGTGGAAGAAGCCCACTGACAGCTGCATAAAGTGGCACAGGCCTGTCAGAAGTGAAAATGTTTGTTACCACCAGGGCAGCGCAGCAGGAAATCCAATTTCTGTATTTACTGCCTGCACGAGGAAAGGGCACAGGGCAGAAATCCATCAAAAGCTTTTCCTTGCTGGGCTTAAGAATTAAAAATTATTTAACAGGCAGGGCCTGTGTGATCTCTGCTTGCTGTTCTAGAGCAGGCAATGACCTTCTAATGCCATAACACCAGGGAAGCTCCTGGCACATCTTATGGGGAATGATTTTCCTGTTTGCTTTCTTTCTTATTATAGCCAAAAACATGCTCTTACCTCTGCTTTCCAGACTTTTCAAATCCTCCCTCTTAGTCCAGATTTTGGAGTGAATATGCATAATTTTGCTTTCGGCAGGTGACTGGGGAGGGAAAGGGAAAGGGAAAGGGAAAGGGAAAGGGAAAGGAAAAGGAAAAGGAAAAGGAAAAGGAAAAGGAAAAGGAAAAGGAAAAGGAAAAGGAAAAGGAAAAGGAAAAGGAAAAGGAAAAGGAAAAGGAAAAGGAAAAGGAAAAGGAAAAGGAAAAGGACTGATTTCTTGTGATGAGAGTCACGACTGAAATAGGCACTGACACTGATAGCTGTGAGTTAAGCCAGGGAGAGTGGTTTTAGCTTAGGAAAGGTGATTTGGTTTATTTCCAGATGTTCACATTGTACGGAACACACAGAACTGATACTTATTTTTTGTTAAATTTCTCTAATTCAGAATGCTCAGCCATAGCCTGAGTTTTGCAGCTGACCTAAGAACAATTTCCTATGAACTTAACAATTCAAGAGCTCTCTTAAGCTTAACAAGGGAAATTGGGAATCGTGAGCCACCCAAGATGATGTGTAAAACAGTCCTTGGAACTGATGAGTAAAATAGTGCTTGGAATACTCCTTTGATGAGTTCATATAACCTGGATTACTTAAAGTGTGCACTCCACTTATTGTGAGAAGTGCCACACACCAGAGCTGCAGAGCAAGAGTAAAGCCTACACCTTCAAAAAATGGTTGCATTAAACTAAATTACTGCTTTTAAAAGGATGCCTGTATCTGTCAGAGGAGCTTTCCATCTCACTGTTACCATGGGTGCTGACCTGTTCCAGCATAGTGCCACTGCACAGCCCTTGAGGCACAGTTGAAGTTGGGGACATCTGTTTGTATATTTTAGCACACTAAAAAGAGCAGGAAGTGTTAATTTGTGAAGCAAATTATTTGGTTGGAGCAGAAAAACTTGTAATTCTATGTTCTGTCCCTCCATGCTTATATCATTTTATCTCATGTTGGTTTAGCTGCATGTTGTTCATGTGGAACCAGAGAACCCAGAATTATTTAGGCTGGGAAATCCCTCCCAGCCCAGGCAGTCCCAGCTGTGCCCGATGCCCACCTTGTCCCCAGCCCAGAGCACTCAGTGCCACCTCCAGCCCTTCCTTGGACACCTCCAGCCATGGGCACTCCAACCCTCCCTGGGCAGCCCCTGCCAAGGCCTGAGCTCCCTTTCCATGCACAAATTCCTGCTGCTGCCCAAGCTGAGCCTCCCCTGGCCCAGCCTGAGGCCGTTTGCCCTTGTCCTGTCCCTGTTCCCTGCGAGCACAGCCCGACCCCCCCTGGCTGTCCCCTCCTGTCAGGAGCTGTGCAGAGCCACAAGGTCCCCCCTGAGCCTCCTTTTCTCCAGGCTCAGCCCTTTCCCAGCTCCCTCAGCCTCTCCTGGGGCTCCAGACCCTTCCCCAGCTCCTCTCAGGACTGCTCTCTAAAACATATCCTACATTCCATCCTGTGGAACTCCTTCCTGCTTCACACAAGGTGCTTCCACATTAGAGCAGTTGTGCTTGTGCAGGTCTCATTTTTGTTATGTAGGTCAGGTATAAATTGATGTGAATGTATAGAAAATAAGAGCTGTAAGTCTGCATATTTTACAGACCTGCCAGTATCAACAGATCAAACCAGTGTAAGCAGATTTCTTACTTTGGTTTCCGTGACTGTAAAAGGTTTAAATACATCTTCATCTTCCAGCATCTGGCAGCAGCACTCCCTGATCATGGGATAACCACTTTGCATTCATTTTGTGTGGCCTGGTAAAGGTCAGTAATGGATCAGGTGTGGGCAGGACTTGGTGAGCGCTCAGTGCCCAGGATCAGTCAGATGTTGCTCCCTGGGAATGAGCTCACTGCTGTGATGTTCTCCAGGAGCTCCACTGGGTTCAGGGTTCAGGCTCGAGGCAGGAGGTGCTGCTTGCTTTGGGAAGAGTGTGGTTCTTCTGTAACTGCTGTGGGTGAGGCTTTGGACAGGGCAGTGCTTGGTCAGCAGCACTGGCTTTGCAGGCAGGGTGGGCTTTGCTGTTGTTATCCTCAGGATCCTCATTTGATGTTATTTGGGGTTATTTTGGGGTGTGTGATGTAAAGCCTCAGACTATTCTCAGATGTTCTGTTAGTATGGGCACAGGTTTCTCACATTCACTGGCTGTGCATGGAATTTAGACATGAGGAGGTGATCAGAGGGATGGAGCAGCTCTGCTGGGAGGAAAGGCTGGAGCCCTTGGGATCATTCAGCCTGGAGAGGAGGAGCTTTGGGGTGGTCATTGTGTCCTTCCAGGACCCGTAGGAGCTGCAAGAATCATGGAGAGAGTTTGTTTCCAAGGGATGGAGTGCCAGGACACAGGGAATTGGCTTCCCAGTGCCAGAGGGCAGGGCTGGATGGGATATTGGGCAGGAATTGTTCCCTGGCAGGGTGGGCAGGCCCTGGCACAGGGTGCCCAGAGCAGCTGTGGCTGCCCCTGCATCCCTGGCAGTGCCCAAGGCCAGGCTGGACTTTGAGCTTGGAGCAGCCTGGGACAGTGGAAGGTGTCCCTGCCCATGGATGGGGGCGAAAGAAGATGAACTTTAAAGAAGTTCTCTTCCAGCTGAAACCGTTCTGTGTTTCTGTAAAGAGTTGTTCTATCCATCTAAATTTTAATTACTGGCATTAAAACAAAAATTGTTTTGCTCCTATTTGGAAATGACGTGACGGTGTCCTCTGGTGGCCTGACAGCTGGAGTTCTGCTGCAGCTGCTGCTTGGTCACCTCTTTATTTTCCACATTTCTATTTTAATTAGAAGGATTTTGGGCATAATTGCAAATAAAAGGATTGAACTTTAATTACCAGCAGGAATTTACAGAATCATGTTATAGTGTGAGTATATATCTTCTGCAGTAGCCTAATGACTGATATGAGGGGCAGGGACAAATTTTTTCAGGACATTTCATACATATATATGTGTATATATATTTATTTTACACATGCAGTACACCTGCACAGGTTAAGATTCAAGGAAAACCCTGAGATTGAAGCCAGGAATTATTGACAAACTTATTAAATAACAGAGCATTAAAGGATCAAGGTAAAACCTTCTGGCACTATTAATCTATTAAGTGGAGTGGAGATTTATTATTGTTCCCCTGTATTTGTCTGTGTAGACAGAAGTTCAAGGCAAAATCTGCTCTCTGAGAGCCCATGACCTGTAGTGCTCAGTTTTAGGTCCCAAAATTTAATGGAATTCATCCCAAGCATGGCTTTGTCTCTCAAGATCAAGGAATATGAACTTACTCCCTGCATCAGGGTATAAATGTCTGCTTCCCAAAAGGAATGCTACTTGGAATATTAATGGCAGAATTCAGTTAATCCAGAAACCAAGGAAGACAGAAAGCCCCACTTGTAAGCTCCTCACTATGCAGATTTTGAGCCTTTCACTTTGGCAAGTGCTTTTCATTCAGAGTCTGAGGGAAAAGGTTTGCAGGGTTTTTGTTTGCCTTGAGACTGCATTTTTGGAAGCTAAAAAACCTGAAGAAAAAGTTCAATGGGCACTCCAGATGTCTGAGGTTTCCGCAAATCAGAACAGGTCCTGAATAGACATACAACGAAAAAAAACATGGGTGAATTCCCATGGAATCCCACAATGGTTTGGGTTGGAAGAGACCTTGAAAATCATCCAGTGCCTCCCCTGCCATGGGCAGGAGCACCTCCCACTGTCCCAGGCTGCTCCAAGCCCCAATGTCCAACCTGGCCATGGACACTTCACTTTTAACCCACTGAATGCTGAGCTGTTTTTCAACTTATAGAGAAAACCTTCAAGCTGAAGTGTTGGAATTGAGGAAACTCTTGTAGTTCTTGTCTGGGATATTTTGTAGCCCTGGCAGTTGTCTGCCTAAATCCTGTAAGGGAAGTTTTACAAATGGACAGAGATATGGTTTTCTCACAGAGAAATTGAGGGCCTGACTTCCATTTCTACCTTAGGAAATGTTGCCTTGAATTTTGGTTGCAAAGTGCAATTGTTGAGGAATATTGCATTAGTGATGGCGTTTTTGATCTGAGCAGAGTCTGACCCAGACCTGGGTGAGTGCAGTTGTAGTTTGGTTATTTCAGCAGCTTGGTTTTTCTGTCCAAAAATAGAAAATATCTGCTACGAAAACGTTGCTTACAAACACGGTCTGATTTATGAGCCTTCTGAAGATCTGTTTACTTGGCTAAGGAAGCGTGCCAATTAGCTGGGGTGGCACAAAGTAGTTTAAAGTCTTAATTAACAAAACAAATCAGACACTCTGGTGGTTCTTGTATTTCTTCTGAATAATTAACACACTTTCCCTGTGGTTAGAAAGGTCAACTCTGGATCCACATTCCCTATTTGACCATTTAAAATATAGTGAAAATGCTGGGATGGGAGGCCAAGTATCAGGAAACTAAGAATCTACATGGAATTTTGTTTGTCTCTCAGTCTCATCCTTCAAAGGTCATGTTCAGGTAGGGATTCCTCCACCATTTCCTCCTTGGTTTTTGTTGGTAGCTCATCCTTTCACTGTGGCAGAGACAGGAGTGAACCTTTTGCAGGAACACTGGTTTCTCCACACTAATTCACCCCTTTCTCTTCTTGCATCACATCACTATTCTCACCAATTCCATGATCCTCCATCATTTCTGTTGGATTTCTATTCAATATCCTGCTTGTGAGTATCCAGATGTGGAGAAAAGACCTGTGAGGTTTTGTCCAGGTGTGGTTCCACCTCCCAGCTCTGGGATATGGGGGCAGGTGACAGAGGACAGGATCCCTGTGCCTTGTGTGCCATCTGCTCCTTCCTTTGCCAGCTGGATAAACAACCTCCCACTGCTCTGTGCCACCTGTGCCGTGCCAAACAAGGGGGTGGGAGACAGAGCCCTGCGCTGTCTGAGGGAGGAATTAGGATTTATTTCAAAGGAAGACAGCCTGATATCATAATTACAGGGAAAACACAGCAGCGTGGACGGACTGGAATCAAAGGAAGGGTTAATCAAAGCAGTAAACTTCCCGAATTTCAGCATAAAGGCAACATAGTTCAGATAACAGATTATGGATATGTAATGATCAGGGAATAATCAGAGTCCCAGAAGGGTTTGGGTTGGAAGGGACCTTAAAGCTCATCCAGGGACACCTTCCACTGTCCCAGGTGCTCCAAGCCCCAAAGTCCAGCCTGGCCTTGGGCACTGCCAGGGATCCAGGGGCAGCCACAGCTGCTCTGGGCACCCTGTGCCAGGGCCTGCCCACCCTGCCAGGGAACAATTCCTGCCCAATATCCCATCCAGCCCTGCCCTCTGGCAGTGGAAACCATTCCCTGTGCCCTGTCTTTCCCTCCCTTGGAAACAGTCTGTCTCCATCATGCATTGCTTGATTTCCTGGAAATTCATCTGAGAAAGTTTTCTGAGCCTGGCACTAATAATGGGAGAATTTTTGCATTTCCTGTGTAAAACCTCCTGAACAGCACAGTAATATTTATTTATTACTTTGAAATGGTTCAAAACACAGCCTGTAGGTACCAAGGTGAAAATTAATTTGGTGAATAACTCTACGTTATTGCAGACCCTCCAAAGTTAATCATGGTTAGCAAAGAACCTAAACACTCCTGCTGTCACCTGACTAATTTGCTTTCGACATTGAGGCATTTTAGAAGATGAATTGTTCTATCCAGCCAACATAAAGATTCTGTGCCAAAAATAGCCTGCACTTCAAATGGAAAATAATTAAACAATCAATGTGTGGCCCAGAAATGCCTCATGTTTTATTTTTAATCCTGCAAATGATTCATAGGAACAGCAGAAATGCTTCAAGAGACATTCTGTGGTGTGAACTCCACGGTTCAAGGCAGTGACTGCAAACGTGGAGGGAGAAATCCACTGAGAAACCAGCTGCACTTCTTCAGGGGTTGAAAAAGATAAACTTGCAAGATAAATTAATTTACAAAATAAAATCATCAGTGGTTTTGAGGCAGCAGTTACATCAATTTAAATTCTTTTAAAAAGTCTTAAAAAATTCTTAAATCAGTTGCATCTGATTTAAATTCTGAATGTTGGAACTTGAATTGAACACACCTGCACAGGCCATTCAAAGGTTTGATTTTTATTAGCATTGTTTTCCAAATAGCGCCTTTTTTTTTTTTTCCCCTTAGGATAGTAATAGTGTTGCAAAACACATTTTTGGAGTCTTTTATTTATTTGAAATTTATGAAGGAGATCCATGAGTAGACAATTTTCTCCCTATTGGGGAAAACCCTGTAAAGTTTCACTCCTGGAAGTGTCAGTTTGGGTTGGTTTTTTTTTTTATTATTTATCTCCCCTGTTTTGGCTGTGTTATTCATTGCTGCTGCTTTTCAAAGAAATGTAGCATGGCTTTTTCATGGAAAATGTACCATTAAATTGCAGATGTCACGGATGAGAGCACTGTAACAGGCAAGAAAAGAGATTTGACATGCAAATATGTCAGGATCTAATTCCATTCTTGCTGAAGTCAATGGGAATTGTAAAATTGACTTCAAATGGAGATTGGAGCAAACGCATGATGCTGAGGTTAAAAATCAAAAGACCATGCTGTTTAATCAGAGATGCTTCTTATTGTCCTGGACCCTCTCAGATCTGCAAAGTAGCACTGCTTATAAGAGCCTGGGTTTAATTATGGTTTAATGATGTTAATGCAGCCTTGCAGAGGAGTCTGTTCAAGGCACAGAGGTCTGGTCCTGCCAGGCACTGGGTGCTCTCCAGTGCCCTCCATGGTAAATACATGGACAACATCAGGCTGGGAATGGGGCTCCCAGTCCTTGGTTTGGCCACTTGGGGCCTTTCATGAGCTCCTAGAGGAGCAGAACACTGGGATGGATCAGTGGTTTCCTTGGGAATCTCCAGGTGCTTCCTGACAATCCTTTTGGCTCACGGCTCCACCAAGCAAAGTGGTGACATTTTCTTTTAGGATTGAATTGTTTTCCCTTGATGCCTTGTTTATGCAGCAGGTGCTTGGATCACTACACAGAGTGTGAAGACACAGGGGTTTCTCTCC
Organism: Prinia subflava; assembly: GCF_021018805.1. Classification (NCBI taxonomy): domain Eukaryota; kingdom Metazoa; phylum Chordata; class Aves; order Passeriformes; family Cisticolidae; genus Prinia; species Prinia subflava. The sequence goes on from NC_086255.1 coordinate 30,786,884, forward strand.
TTGTACCTTGGTTGGTTCATTTTTAAATGTATTGGTTTCACCTGAGCATGTTCCAGTTGGATTCCAGTACCTTTCTGAAGGATGCAGAATGCCCTGGTTGGGAAAGGCATGCGATAAAAGCTTGAGAAGCAGGAACAAGAAAAAAATTGAGCGTTTTATTGGAAAGTGGAGGGTTTTAGGGGAGCTCTGTTCAAGTTTAGCACAGTGTTGGGATTTAGATCTTGGTGATGTGATGCCTTAAGTTTTAGCTTTCATGATTTCAGACTCTGTGCTGCCTATGGGGGCAGTTCTGAGCCTCACATTAAGTGCTGCTGAACTCTCTTCACAGAGCAGGGACGCAAAACAAATCCTTTTCCAGACAGAAAGTAAGAACAATTTTCAGGTCCAAAAGCACAAACAAAGGTGGCTGAAGGGAGGAACAAGAGGGATGGGACCTCAAAACCTGGAGCTGTAATTGGACAATTAAACCCCAATATGCAAATAGACCCAAATTTATAAAAATGTGAGACCTCGTGACCAGTCAGACATTGTGGGACCATTCTTAGTCCACCTTGGGTGTATCCCTGGCCTGGCTCTGTCCTGCCCAAGGTGTATCCTAGAGGCCTTTCAATAAATATCTACTTTATTCTCCAGCTCTGCCCAGTCTTTGTTCCAGGTCAGCCTTCCCAAGGCATCAATGGCATAAAACACTTTTCCTCATGGAGGGCCCTGGTGTGAAGTCAGGGGAGGAGGATTTGGGGTAAATCCTCCTGGATCATGCAAGGCCCTGCATGTGCAAAGCAATGCCAGTGCTCTTTTACAGCTGCTGAGGTGTTCCTGAAGCTTTTTCTTGCTGAAATCCTCACTTGTGCACACCCCCAGTAAGAGTCCTGAACCTGCAGGGTATTCACAGCCAAGAAACTCAAACACTGCCCTTAAAGCCCTGGGAGAAGGTGCAGCCCTCCTTTGAAGAGCTGAGATTTACGCTCTGAGACCCAAGATTTACACTCTGCCTCTGCTTTCAACCTCCTTTGCTCCTTAACAATCCTTTTATTAAACTCTCAACAGCCCCATATATCCTCTACTTTCCTGGGAAGACAGAGAGTCTCCTGAAACTCTCTGCTCTTAAGGATGTCTGCACTGTCAGGAGCTGCAGCTCCCTTGGAATTATATTTGTAAGATACCTGGTGTGGTTAAGTTTCTCTAACTTTTGTCTGTAATTCCATTAAGTAAGAGCCATAGTTTAATTTGCTTTCAGTAATTATTTCTTTAAGTGTAGGTTGTTTTTTTTTACTTCCTCAGAAAATGACTGAGGAGGAGGGAGGAATATTAATATGGGGTTAGTTAGAAGCTTAAAAATGAGGATTTGTTGAGTTACACCTTTACAGGACCTTGCTTCAAATGGTTTTGGTAAATTACATTTGCCTGAGGGGGGAAATAAATAAGATTGCACTCATAAAATCTTTATGGACACTTGAAATTATCCCCAAAGTGTGTTTGGAATTCCTATTTCACAATGTTTGCTAAAAGAGATAAAATTTTCAGATTCAGATTGTTGCCACGAAATGTTCAAACACCCTCTTGAAAGACTAGAGGAGAAAGAAACTTTTGATGGGATCTCAAACAGCATTTTTGAATGTCACTGATGATCAAGAACATGATAACACTGAGTTTTTCATTTTGACATTATGAGAATTTCTCTGGGGTTTTTTAATACTAAAGTGAAAAGAGATTTGACTGAGCCTTGAAAAGTGTCACATGCAATTCAGGGATATTTTTGTACTTGTCCCTTCAAATTGCTTCCCTCCTTTGTTCTTGTCTGAAGGAGGGAGGCACATCTGCAACAGGTTCCCTGTGTGAGGGAAGAGCCTCTCCTTGCTCTCCCCAGCCCCATGAAGTGTCTGTGGATTCGGGGTTAGCTCTGTGGCTGCTCCCGAGTGAGATTTTACAATACAAATCATTCCATCCTTCCCCCAAGAATTCACTCAAAAAAGCTCATCCTTGTCTAATTTTTGATTGTTGCTGTCAATAATAAATGCTTTGGGGGAGAGTGAAGTAAAAGATAAAAATAATAGCAAACCAACAGAAAGGAATTTTTTTTTTTAATGGTTCTGCAGAATCAGAACCCTCCACAGCACTTGATTTCTTATCAAAACCCCTCTGTAACACAAGTAAGGAGCTCTGGCTTCTCGAGATTACCTGGGGATATCCCCTCAGGACATCCCCTCTTGCTGCTCCTGGGAACATCTGGGCTCCAACAAGCTGTGCCAGGCCCCTGGCTCAGCTGGTCTTTTCTTCACTGCACTCTCAGAGCATTCCATGCAGCTCCAACACTTCTAGAGCTCCCTTCTCTTTCCTGTAGTTGAAGACAATAAGTAGAAATTGTAATTTTTTTTCTTCTTTATCCTTTGTTTTTTTCTTCCCCTTATTTGCGGTAGTAACAACCTGGTATTCACAGCTGTTTAGGGGTGGGTTTTTTTCCCCTTTTATTTTTTTCTTTTTGCTTGAATATTTGTGAGATTTGGTTTCTATTTTTCTCTCCCCCATGGGAATTGTGAGGGGATACCAAAATACAAAGGGACTCCTAGAATCCCAGATGGTTTGGGTTGGAAGGGACATCAAAGCCCATCCAGTGCCACCCCTGCCATGGGCAGGGACACCTTCCACTGTCCCAGGCTGCTCCAAGCCCCAAAGTCCAGCCTGGCCTTGGGCACTGCCAGGGATCCAGGGGCAGCCACAGCTGCTCTGGGCACCCTGTGCCAGGGCCTGCCCACCCTCACAGGTTGGAAAAGAAAATTTTTCCATAGGTCCCACCCAAATTCCCCCTCTGGCAGTGGGAAGCCATTCCCTTCTTCTTGTCACTGCATGCCTTGTAAATTGTCCTCTCCATCAGTCAGCCCCTTCAGGTGCTGCAAGGCCACAGTTTGGTCACCTCAGAGCTTCTCTTCTCCAGGCTGGACAAACGGGAGTGTTTACAATTTCGGCTGTTTACTGAGCAGCTGGGAAGCCACACCAGTTTTTATTTAAAGCACAGGAAATCACTCCCACCAGGTGGGGTGGATCTGGAAGGTGTCGTGGGCTGCTGGCCATGCAGGGATGTCTCCCAGCACGCTGCTCACAGGAGAAATCAGCCTAATTGCTTTCCAAAACACAGTCAAGGATGTTTGAAGCATCTCCCGGTTTGACATCCATGACGAGTTTTGAAAGACAGGATTGCAGATAATGTCAAGGAAAAAACAAACCCATGTATTAATTTCTCTCTGCACGTCTCTCCACGTGGGGTGCATCCCTCCCCAGAGTCCTGTCACTGATATTTAATTAATGCAAGGAGTCTGATCACTCCCTTGGTGTTGTATCCATGGCTGTGGATGGCTCCAGGGAGGAGCTCTCCTGGGGAAGGTTGTGCTCCCTCAGTGCTGGCCCTGTTATCACTGACAACACAACTCCTGTAGGGTTGTTTTACCTCTTCTCACCTTGCTGGACACACAAATCTTTAATGTCCATGAGGTTTGGGGTTTTTTTTTGTGTCCTGCTGTGTTTTTTAAGGCACTGTTATTGCAAAAGGAAAAGTATGATATTAGGATATCTTTTTAATATAAAAGCCACTGGTCCAGAGGAAGCCACAAAGATGCTCTGGGGGCTGAAGCACTGTCCTACAAAGAAAAGGAGAGCTGGGGGTATTCACATGGAGCAGAGAAATCCTGGGGAGACCACAGAGACCCTTCCAGTGCCTGAAGGGGGCCCGGAGGGGCACACAGAGACAAGGGGCAATGGTTTTAAATTGCCAGAGGTCAGGGCTGGATGGGATATTGGGCAGGAATTGTTCCCTGGCAGGGTGGGCAGGCCCTGGCACAGGGTGCCCAGAGCAGCTGTGGCTGCCCCTGGATCCCTGGCAGTGCCCAAGGCCAGGCTGGACTTTGGGGCTTGGAGCAGCCTGGGACAGTGGAAGGTGTCCCTGCCCATGGCAGGGGTGGCACTGGATGGGCTTTAAGGTCTCTTCCAACCCAAACCCATCTGGGATTCTCTATTTTGAACAAAAGTTATGTTTCCATTGATCAAGTGGTTGCTGTTGGACTGGCAGAGTAAAGTACTCTGAAGAAAATATAGGTAGGAGTTTTCACAACAATATCACTTGTAAGTGAATTATTGTGTGATCATCAAGTCACTGTGACAATAAAATTGAATTTAGGAGCCCTTAATAATTCTTGAGTAAAATTAACTTCATTTTATACTTTTTGCACGTATCTAACGGTTCCTTCGCACATCTTAGATGTGGTCCTTGTAATTTGAGTTTGGATTTGATGGTCTTGGAGAACTTTTCCAACCTTAAGGTTTCTACTCTGTGATTTGGAGGTGCTCTGCTTCAGTTTTAGTGGGGTCTGTGGTTTGTTTGTGTGTTTGTTTTGACACTGTGGGACAGCCACAGCTATTCTGGGCAAGGCCTGTGCCTGTGCCAGGCCCTTGCCACCCTCACAGGGAACAGTTTCATTTTAATATCCAATGTAACCCTTCTCCCCATCAGTTTGAGACCATTCTCCCCTGTCCTGTCACTCCATCCCTTGTAAATAGTCTCTCTGCATCCTTGTAGGCTGCCATCCCTCCTCCTGTCCCCACAGTGCTGCCTTTGGAGCTGGCTGAGGCTCCAAAATTCCCATTTCTCTACACATTTGGCTGATGGACACAGATGGACAGGGACAGAGAGAGGCTGGTGGTGGCCTGGCGTGGTGGCAGCAGGAGCCTGTTCCTTCTGCCTCTGGGGCTGAGGATTTGGTCCCAGGGTGGCCCAGAGACATCCAACTGAGCTGGTTTTAGCTTTTACCTTTTCCTGCAGGTCTCAGCTGTGTTTCCCCACAGGAAGGGTGCTCAGGCATTGGAGGGGCTGCCCAGGGGGGTGGTGGAGTCACCACCTGCACGTGGCACTGCGTGCCCTGCTCTGAGTGATGAGGTGTGGTGGGTGTCAGGTTGGGCTTGATGGTCCCAAAGTGGATTCTGTGGCTCTGCAGCAGCACCTGTGCATGGCCATTCCTGTGGGATCAGAGCCTGATGGGTCCCAGGACAGTCTCAGTGCCACTTTCAGGAGGATTAGCACAAGTCTCCCTGTGAGGCTGATGCCTTAAGTTTTATCTTCCATGTATTTCAGACTCTGTGCTGCCCAGGGGTGCAGCTCTGAGCTCACAGTCAGGGTCACTCAGCTCTTCACAGAGCAGGGACACAAAACAAATCCTTTTCCTGCTGAGGACCAAGGACAACTTTCAGGCCCAAAAGCACAAACAAGGGTGGGCTGGAGGGAGGAACAAGAAGGATGGGACCTCACAACCTGAAGCTGTAATTGGACAATTAAACCCCAATATGCAAATGGACAAAACTTTTAAAAGTGTGAGACCTCGTGACCAGTCAGCCACTGTGTGACCATTTTGGGTCCACCTTGAGTGTAGCCCTGGCCAGGCTCTTGTCCTGCCCAAGGTATATCCTAAAGACTTGTTAATACATCCCTACTTTATTCTCCAGCTCTGTCCAGTCTCTGGTCCAGATCAGCCTTCCCAAGGCATCAAGGGAAAACATCATCATTTCCACCAACCTCCTCCCAAATTCCTGGGATTGCAGGAGAGCAGCATTCCTTTTGCACTGATATTGATGTTCAGGGAACTGTGCTCCCTCCAAAAGCTCCCCGTGTGTGTGTTTTGTGTGCCTGACCTTTCAGCAATGGCAAATAGAGCAACACTTTTTTTTTTTATAAAACACATTTGTCTTCCAGTCCTTGACCTGGGCTCAGTAAATGAAAACATAGCAGAACTGAATCCCCACAGGATCAGGAGAGGGGAAGTGCAGGAAGAAGGGAAAATAAAGAAAAATGTACTGACACCTGTGCTAAGGAACAGCAGAGCAGAAGCCACTCTGTGGCTGTAGAAGTCAGACTTCTTACCAATTATTCTTTATCCCTGATGGACAGAGGGTGCTGCCCACCCCACTGTGACTGTGTGAGGCACCACACTTCCCTGAGTGTTTTCAACTTGGGATATTCACATGTCATAGGAACAATTTCTGCACCATTTCTTTTGCTATGAACCCTCCTAAGGTTACGTTTTTGTCTGCAGAGAGGGAGCAATAATCCTCCTTTCCCTTTCCTTCCTGAGAAACCTCCTGTGGTAACAGTTTTAACGTGAGCTCATAAAAGGCTCCCTTTCCTTCAGTGATTCCCTCCAGGAGTCTTCCATCGATTATTCTGTAGACAAAAGAGAGAACTAAAGAGTTGCCATGCAAGAATATTGTACACCAGGAGGTGATAAAGGGAGATCCTGACTGCAGTTTATTGTGGTGGGAGTGGGGCTTGGTTCTCAAGGTACTCCAAATCAGGAATTGCAGTTGATAAATTTAGGGGTACCCATGCAAAAATAGAAAATCAGCTGCCAGTCTGAAACCCAGCGATTATTTCATTTCTGACATTGATGTTGCTTAAAATTGCTCAAGTGGTTTAATAGCAAAAGGCTTTTTCTGCAGTATAATTCATTAAACACCTGCCAGTGCTTAATAAAATCCTGTTGGTTTTGCTGGAAAGAATAGTCCAGTGTTTCTGACAGAGAGGAATCTTTTAAGTGCAGGACACCACGTTCAGGTGAGGAATCTGGGAAAAGAACAGGAATATTTGAGATCCTTGGATGAGCCTGTTTGCTTTCCTGCTTCAAAATAGGCCCTGGCTGGTTAAAATGCAGTGATAGCAGAAAGGTTATTGTAAACTTTGGGGTCCTTGTCAGCTATTGACCATGCCATTCTTTTTGCTTGGTTCTCTGTGAAATACATGCATTTATTAGCACCTTTGCTTTTGGAAAGCTGCAATCTCTCTAACACGAACAGTTTGCACCTTGGAGGTTGTCACACCCACTTTAGAACTGAGGGAGTAGTTCAGGAGGCATCCAGCCTCTTTCCCTGCCAGGATAAAGAAAAATCAGTCTCATTTCTGTCATCATAAGTCTTGTGAAGAAATGAAAACTCTTGGCTGTTGGGGAATTTCGAATCTCCATCTGAGGGACAGCTTAACTTTGACTGTTACCCTTTGAGTAACTAATTCGTAAAGGTTCTGATTTTTTTCTTTTAAACAGAATGCTTATGTATTTTCCAAAGTTTTTAATGCACAGCAAAACAGAACAGGTGACCACACACGTGGCCCCATGAAACTCACCCGTGGCAAAACCGAAGGAGGAGGTTTCCTGTATTTTCTTTAAATCCCCTTCCATTCCCTTTTGCTTTCCTGAGCAGATTTTGCTTTATAGTCATAAAGACAGCATTGCATTGGAGGTGGCTTCCCTGACAAAGGACTGGAAGTTATGCCTTTGGATCCCTTCAAGGAAAACAGGGAACTGAGCCTTTCCTGCACTTTGTGGCTAGGAGCTCTGATATTCTGATATCTCAGGAGCAGCTCTGTCTTAGCAGAAATTATCAAACTCTTGTGCTCTTCCTGGAGAGCCTGACTTGTGCTCCATAGCAAACCTTCTAAGGGAGCATTCGTCATCTCCAGGACACACAGGGGTCTCCATTTTTGCTTTTCCAGGGCCTGTGTGTGAGTGCTGAGCTGTTTGTGTGCCCAGGCAGGGGAAGTGTTGGAGCTGTGGGCAGCAGAAGGAGCCAGGAATCAATTCATGTCCTTATGAAACATGGGTGTGAGCTCTGCCTGCCTCTGAAAGGGAAAATCAGGTTTTCCTCCCTCCTCCTACTGCTGCTGGGCACCTGAGCCTTAACAGGGAGGTTTACAAGTGTCCTACAAACAGGAGCATTTTCACTCTTTGCTCCTGGCAAGTTGCAGCATTTTGCAACTGGGGACATCTCTGGACAAGAATTAAATGTCTCTGGCTGGGGAGAATGAACATTTCATCATGCCTAACTAAGGCTGGCTCATTTTTACAGTGGGCAGGCAGGGGGAAATCAGGGCTGCCTGCAGCCTCCCTGTCAGGGTTAAGCACAGAATGCAAATATCCTGTTTTTTCCTTTAGCTCAGCTTTGACTCTTGTGGCCTTCAAGTGTACCTGAATGGAATATACCTCAATGAACTCATATTTGTTCTTTTTGTTATAGAAAAAACCCACATTTGTAAGCACAAGCACTTAAGCTATTTTATGCTATTCCTAAATTTAATCACAGGTGTTCTGAGAGTATTTAGTGATCTCCTTAAAAATAGGAATGGTGTAATTTAGGGACCCTCTGTTGAGAATGAAACGAACCATGGAGTAGAGACTGAAGAAACAGCAACCCCTCCTGTTTTCAGGGTGTGGAGATGCTGTAATAGGTCCCTTCAGTGCAGCAGTGACTGCAGGAGAGTGCTGGCACTTCATTCTCTGAACAGGCTTCCCTGGAAAACTAATGGAGGAGGAGAAGGGCTCCTTGCACCATTTGTTCCTTTCCAGGCAATTTTTCTGTGGGTTTGTTTAGTGTCAGGCTGCAGCAGCTTTGGTAAAGGCTGTGTTTAGCTGTATATTGATAATCTGCTCTGGTAAAACACCTTTCCTGGCCTTAATCTTTCCCGTGGCATCAGGACCCTGCATTCCAGCTGCACAACCAATGCCTGTATTTCCCCAAGGGGAGCCTTTGACAACGTTATTCCAACTCCTGGTTTGCATGGCTTGATTTGCTTGGCTTCAAAATGGAGAGAGGCTTTTGAGAGAGTCCTGAGTCCTGATTTCTGCCTGGTGTTCCTGCAGCTGGGTGCATCCACTGGAAGCTCTTTAAGGTGAATTGACACAGGAGAGGCAGCTTGAAGTGCATTTGTGACCACAGAACCCCAGAATGTTTTGGGTTGGAAGGGACCTTAAAGCCCATCCCATTCCAACCCCTGCCATGGGGTTGAATCCCCTGGATTCATTGGCAGCCAGTCAAGCTTTGCTTTAGTCTATCCCTATAGTTTTTTAAGGATAAATCAGCCACAAAATACTTTTCCCAAGCAAGCCCAAGCAGACTTTGTGCACTGGCAGCTTTCCATCCACATTATATTGATGATTTGAAAGCAGGGCTGAAACCAGGTGTTAAATTGACCCTGCCTGAAAAAACACCTGCACATTATTCTGTTCAAGTGGCCAAACAGTGCTGATGCAACAGATCCCAGCATCGACCACACCAGCAGCTGGCATTAAGAGCACACTCCCTGCATCCCATATTTGAAAGTTCAGCAGGTCATTATGGAAATTGGAGATGGTAAAGCTGAGTCACTGTTAAAAACAAGGATCTGTGTAATTCCAACCATGCTTCAATCAGAAATGACTGCAGCTTTAGAATTAGGTGATTATTATTTTAACTTGGACATCTCAACTTGTTTGTGGACATTCTATTATTGAGACAGCATTGCTTAAAGTTAATTCTGTGAATACATTTTAAAAATTAGCCTTGGGGAGTGTTGAAGTAAGAAGTTCTCACCCTGATGACCTTGAGAGTTTGCTGGATGTTGGTGTCTCATGGCCTCTCTGCACAGGCAGAGCCATTTGCTCACTCCCTGTGGTGCTTTGATTATCACTGTGTAGGAACACCCAGCCTAAACCCCTGGTTAATATGAAAGCAAGTTTAATTCATTGAATTTCTTCCTTTTATTTGAAAAAATCAGGAGACTGCAGAATCACAACTTGCTCTCAAGGTACTGTTATACCCACCCACAAGGGAAATCCAGGTGGTTTGATACATTTGTGTGGTTCTCTGATAAAATCAGAGTAGCCAAAATGGAGATTCTATTATTTTAATTGTCTGCTTTTAGAAGGGGTTCTCACTGTCAGCAGGGCTGAGAGACCACAGGGAGATTCCATTATTTGGGTTACAGAAGTCAGTTTATCAGCAAACCAGTCAGCTCTTGATAAAATATATCTTTCATGTTAATATTTCACAAGCCATTGCTTTTACACCCACTAATTTATAGTAGGAGTTTGTAAGATTGAGATTTGAAATAACAGTAATATTTTTTAATAGCATTAAAAGAAAATGTCATTCCTGGAGCTCTAAAAGCTGCAGAAGGGATGGGTGTCTCAGTCCTCTCTGCCAAGAGCAGAACAGAATTGTTTTCATTTTGTTGAGCAGCTGGGAAATTCTGGGAGTGACCACTTAGATGGGTAGAGATGACATGGATAGGTGGAGTTTCTCTCACCTGATGATTTTTCAGTCCTTTAGGAAGCTGGTGATACTTAGATTGATGTTGAATTCTTGAAGAGGAGAAAACTAGCAGAAAACAAAAGTTTTTCATGATTTTACCTTCTTTTAGGCTGTATCTTGTGGGCCTGTGTTCAGCCAGAGCTTTACTGGGGTCTCTGATACCATCTCTGCTTCTCTCCTCATCAAACCATCAACCTTTACTTCAGCCTCCTCTTTATGTGCCTTCTTTTACTAATAGCTTGAGTCACAAAAAGAAAAAGAAGAGAGGTTTTGGCAGCTTTAGCCCTGCTCTCAGTTTTGAAGGATAGCCTTGGTGGGAGGAGAAAAGCAGCAGAGCCCTCCAGTGGTACTGCCACCTTGTTTTGTGACCCTGATTTCAGCTTGTCCAAACTCTCTGGGTGTTGTGCAGTCGAGGGTTAGATCATATCCCAGCTCAAAATGCAGGTGCAGAGCGCAGGCACAGCCCCTCCAGAGGGGAAGCCCTGGAGCAAACTCGGAGGTGTAACACACAACAGGGGCTTTATTTGATGCAAGGAGAAAGATCCACAGCAAGTGTGTGGTGTGGAGGAAATAAGGCAGAGTTTAGCATGATAAAAAGCAACTGGAATAATTTTGGAAGAGATTAGAATTTCATGAATAGGCTGGTGTGCTGCAAAAAGTGGTAAATAAGTGAATTCTCCAAATGCAAACTGCTTTGCTAACGTGGAGAGGCAGCTGTTGTTCCAGATGCCTCAAACAGCTTAACAGGGAACGCTTTCCACCACCTGATCATTGCTATTGTTTGCAGAGCTCTCATGGACCAAGAGCACTGAGCCCACAGCCAGGATGCTCTGGGAACAGGTGATTGGCTTTTCAGATGAGCACAACCCGAGGAGCAGAGCACTAATTAGAGAATCCAGCCAGTTTTCCACGGAAACCTTCAGAAACAATTCCAAAACTCCTCAGGGAACAGCCAGGTTTAGAGCGCCCCTTTGTGGGACTGATTTAAGGAACCTGGTGAGAGCTGCAGATCCTGAGGCTACAGGAATTAGGCTCCAAGATTTTGGGAAGCACAACTGGCAAGAGCTTTTCGGGTTCTCTCCTTGCAGTGAGGTTGTTGTACCCCTGGGCACTGCCACCCTCTTGGGAGGGCTGTGCCCACACCAGGCTGGAACTAATCAGGAGAAAAGACGTGGATTTAAGGCTGGAAGAAAAACTGTATACAAGGAAAAGCTGTAGGAGGTAAGACCTCTTCTGTCTCCCACTTGTTCACCCTAGTGGGAGACAGAACAGATCACTTCTGGATTCTTTTTAAAGGTGGTTGCTTGGATCTGCTTCCAAGGTGCTGGCTGCTTGAGGTCACCCCAGCAGGGAAAGGTTGGGGTACTCCTGGTACCTTCTATAATCCTGTGCAGAGACAGGTAAAAATGTAATTTAGCTGTAGTATAATTTTCAATTTCCTTGTAAAATTTGTAAATGCTTTCAGTTCCAGCTCTGCTGTAGGATTGATACCCTGCATTCCTCCTCTGCTTGCCAGCCCTATACCCAGGTCTGCCTTGCAGAAATGCTTGTAAAACAACTCCTAGAGAAAAAAAATACTTTAGAGCAAATATTTTACTAGAATATCCTAAAGACATCATTATGCCAGGGGAACTGTGGGAAAACTAGGATGGAAGAGAAATAATACTGTCATTAATTGAAGAAGAACATAAACCTTAATTTTTCTTGTTAAACAATCTCAGTGTTTCAAAGTTTCTCCCACACGTTGGTGAAGGGGGAGAATGACAATGATTGTTAAAATAGCACAGTCATTAAGTTTTAAAAGTGGGTTTTATTTCAATTTAGATGCCTGAAACCAAGGAGAGAAACTCCAGGTTTCTATCAGGAAATAGCTTCAGTGAAGGAGAAGCTGCATTTGGCACGTGTTTTCCGTCTTTTGTTTTCCTCATAAAGAGGAGATAAAAACATTTTGAATGATCATCTTCAAAAATGAACAAAAGTAGACTTCAAATTAACGAAGGAAATTACTGTTACAGGTCCTAATCAGCAAACATCTCACATGTGATTAATCATGTTACACTTGTTTGTGGTTAACAATTGCAGTAATTGAGTTTTGATTTAAATGGTGAAATTGAGATTTGGCATTTTGGATAGGCAAGGTTGGGAGACTGAAGTTAACACTAATTTTTGTGTGAATGCAGTCAGGAATTGACTGAGAAGTTTTATTTCTGTCTTTTGATATTTCAACAATGATTGGAAAAAATCCATAAACACTCCCTTTGCATTTCATTTTTTATGCAATAAAGATGCCAAAGTTTGGAGGAGTTTTTGAGTAATCTGGTCTAGTGGAGGTCCTTCAAGGCACCATTGTGGCTGATCAAAACAGGAATTGAGGTGTCCTGTCCTAAGGCTGAAGTGCCATGTGTCATCTGTGTTATTTTTGCATGGAATTTCTTTTACATTTCTGATAATCTGAGTTCATCAGGTCTCTTTGCTCACAAGGTTTTGCATCCCTTGCCATCAGCACATTCAGACCCCGGGCACTCTGTTGTGCCTGGGATTTGGTGCTTTTCTTTCAGGTCAGCAAACTCTACCCAGGTGCATTTCTCCCCTCTTCTCTCATTTTCTCTGGGAAATTTGGTTCTGCTTGGCATGGGGGTTCCTAAAATTTCTGATATCAAGTATTTGCCCTTAAGCCTTATATTTCCCGTATTTATACTTGAATCATTATTGATTTGCTTCCTTTTTTTCTATTTTGCTGCGTTGAGAGCATTATATGGAGCAAATTTCCTTGACACAGTGTGTCTATATTTAACCACTTGGCTTGAATTGAAAGGATGCACTGGAAAGAGCAAATTCTTTTGAACAAAATTCTCTAAAGCTGCTACTCCCAAATCCCAGCCTCCAGTAGTTCATGTCTGGAACTCCTCAGCTTCTGTTAGAGCAGAGAAAGCCAAGCAGAAAGATGGGAAGTCACGAACAAAGTACTCTCTGTGTCTTTTTTGTTTTTGTTTTGGTTTGGTTTGCTTTCATCTAAAAATAGAAGTGTCTTCCTTTTCTGTGCACAGCATTCACAGCAACCACAGGCAGGAGTGAATTCAGATTTGTGCTACAGGGATCAAATCAGGCTGGATGTGGAAGGGACAAGAGTTTCTTGAGGTCATAGATGAAAATCTGTTTCTGACTTGCAGTCTAAGGAGAGGAAGGGAAGTTTCCAGGCATCTGCAAGGACAGCCACCCCAACAGCCTGGTCAGTGCAAGGAAAGCCTACAGGAAAGCGAAGAGGAAATTTATCAGTGCTATTTTTTGGGAAATGTTGATCTCCAAAGCAAATGAAAGAGATTTCAGCCCTGTGCATTCAGAGGGAGCAATAGGAGCATTTCAGGATTCAGTGGCTGGAGATAAATGTGAGTAGAAGCGTCCCAAACACAGCACAGTTCAAAGTCACTGTTGTCCATCCATGCACCTGCCATTATTTCAGAATGAATATTCTCACATGAGGAACTATTGATAAAACCATTTGGAGAGGGCTCTTCCTCAGGAACTGGAGTGATGAGGCAAGGAGCAAACTGAAAGGGGGAAATTCAGGTGAGATAATGGGAAGAAATCCATCCTGGAAGGATGGGCAGGCTCTGGCACAGGGTGCCCAGAGCAGCTGTGGCTGCCCCTGGATCCCTGGCAGTGCCCAAGGCTGGGCTGGACAGGGCTTGGAGCAGCCTGGGACAGTGGAAGGTGTCCCTGCCCATGGCAGGGGTGGCACTGAATCAGCTTTTTTTTGGGTGGGTGGTTTGTTGGTTTTTTTGGTTGTGTTGTTTTTTGGGTTTTTTGGGTTTTTTTTTGGCTCTGGAGGGGCTCTAAGGCAGCTGCAAAAGCTGATTAAGTCCAGTGTTGTTCAGGCAGCAGGAAAGTGGCTGGAGCAGAGGTAGGAACTGAACGTGCAGAGGTGAAAGAGGTTATTTGCAACAAATAGAGGGACTGGGGAAAGCACAGGCACAGAAAATATTCCTGTGCTTTAATAAATGGCTTGGCAAATCGAGGAAGTATTTAAGCAGTGATTGGTGAGTGGTGGCTGGGGAAAGCACAGGGAGTCCTGAGAGGTCCATTGCAGTCCTTTATTCCCTGCCTGTTCACTTTGGGATGATGCATTTGCTGCTCCTGTTTACAGGCACTTGGCAGTCTTTTATGCTCTGTCATGTCCAGGGGTTTAACAGGCTAAACCCCTGAGAAGAGCAGGAAAATGTGGAGGTAAAGTTCCTTATCTCTGCTGATAATCAGATCTGGATATTGCAGGAATGAATTCATTACTAAGGCATGGTAGGAGCAAAGTTGGTGCTCTTGTTAAGCTGAGCTGAAGGTAGATTTAAAAGGTGAAAGACCTTTTGATTTAATAAAAAATAAAATAAGAAAAAAGAGTATTGCATTTATAATACTCTTTCCCCTGTATACAAAAAAGGCTTTTATTCATTTCAGAAACAATTTGAGTCAGAGAACACAGAGTCTCCAAAACCAGGAAGGCAACTCAATTTCCATGGAAGTTAATGGAAGAATTTCTGGGAATGTTATGACAGGTCCTAGAAGAGTGAGAATGATGAGTAGGGCAATTCAATAATCCCACAGGGAGAAGATCATCATCTCTGTTAAGACAAAGGTGTTCATTTTCACTTGTATTTGTTTTATGAAGTGCAATGAACACGTCTCTGGCTCGATGTCACAAGTGATAGTCAAATATAAACCTGAGGCTGGGCTGCTGGGGAAGAGCAGCAGCTCCAGGCAGCTCCTGGAGTTCAGGAAATCCACGTGTATTCTGCTTTAAAAGGAACTGAAGATTCTTTTTTAACCTTGAAAATACCACAGAGAACAGGAAATATTTCATGTTCATACTGACCCATTTTTTTATGCTGCAATTAAAGAACAATATTAAGGTTTTCTCCTCCTTATGGGTCCTGGGCCAGTGTCTCTCCCTGTCCACAGGTCATTCTTCACCTCCAGGGGTGGGAGATGGAGCTTAGGGGAGAGAAGACTGAGCAGCTTTTATTGTCCCCAGGGCAGAGCCCTGGAGGTGCCTCCTGTCTCCTCCCTGGGCACAGCTTCCTGCCCTTCCTGAGGGGCTTTTTGTAGCCATTTCAGTGGAAAAGAAGGAATTGCTTGTGAGTGAGAGCATTTTGGAACTCAGAACGTGACCTCTTGTTTTGCTTTTGCTGAAGGCATTCGTGTGAATGTGGCCCTTCTCCTCCAGGATTTGGGTCACGTCAGTACCATTCCCACTTGATGTCCTGGTTTTCTGTCTTGCTAGGAGCCAATCCTTTGTTATGTGGCTCAATCTACTGCCCCTGACTACTTGTTCTTGTCCTTTGCTGCACTGCTGAAGCCTTTGCAATGTTCTTTTTGATCATTGCAGGGTTTAGTAGGCTAAAATATTACATTATTGACACATATCCTCCTGTTGGGAGAAGTCAAATGTGCCAGTTATTTGGGAAAACGAGAGACTCCAATTAGGGATCCACAGCAAGGCACTGTTTTCTCTCCATTTATCTTTGCTACTTGCCACTAAAGTCGTAATGGAGATTTTATTCCAGCTTCTCCTATTTAACTGCAGTTTAACGGGATGATTTCCTCTTGTCTTTCATGTGTTAACAGCTCTAAGAGGATTTAAAGGGAAGTTTTCCCTCACACAGTTGTTCCCATTCATGCCTGTTGCTCTGGTTTTCCACACTGTACCTCTGCTTTGCTCTCTGGTGTGATCTCCATCCCACTCCCTGCAAGCACCCCTTGTTTTTAGTCCTCTGGAGATTCTCATAGGAGTAGGGATGTTGCCTCATTAGCTTTACTCACATCTAGCATTCTAGAAAGAAAATATTTAGTTTGGGTTATTCTTACTCTTACTCTTATTCTTTTCTCTAAGAATAAGTATAAATAAAAATAAGAATAAGTTGATTAGGGTACCTTGTTCCAGGCACTTAATAAACTCTGTGAGTTCTGGTTTAAGAATCCTGGAATGGTTTGGGTTGAAAGGGACTTTAAGAGGCTGTGAAATCCAACTCCCAAAACTGAGCAGGGACACCTTCCACTGTCCCAGGCTGCTCCAAGCCCTGTCCAATCTGGCCTTGGACATTTCCAGGGATCCAGGGGCAGCCACAGCTGTTCTGGGAATTCCATTCCAGCACCTCTCCACCCTGCCAGGGAACAATTCCTTCCCAATCTCCCATCCAGCCCTGCCCTCTGGCAGTGGAAGCCATTCCCTGTGTCCTGTCCCTCTGTCCCTTGTCCCCAGTCCCTCTCCAGCTCTCCTGGAGCTCCTTTAGTCCCTGGCAGGGGCTCTGAGCTCCCCCTGGAGCCTTCTCTGCTCCAGGTGAGCACCCCCAGCTCTCCCAGCCTGGCTCCAGAGCAGAGGGGCTCCAGCCCTGGGGGAATCCAGCAGATCCACGTTCTTGATGTGTGGCAAATCTTTTACTGATGTCAGAGCTCTGATTATCCAGTTCTCTGTGCATCCTTCTCTCCCCATGCTCATGTCCCCATTAATCACATTCTTTTGGGGGGTGGCTGTCACTGGAAGGCAGCAGCTGTAAAAACCTCCTCAGCTCGTTTTTGCCAGCCATGGGAGTTACCTTGTCTCCTTCTTGTCGGCTGTCTGCAATTAAATCCTGGACAGGCAGCTGGAGGCTGGATTTGCAGGGCAGACAAGTGAGCTGCCTCCCTGGGGACACTGGTTTTGGTTGGATAATAACACCTATCAAGGTTAGCAAAGAATAGAGGTTTGGTATGATTGAATTTTGTTGCTTAATGACAACACAAATGCCAGCAGTGGGTTGTGCCTGGGTTGCTGAATTGCAGGCAATTTGTTTAATTTCATATGTCAGAAGTTTATAAAGGTTGTTATTTAAAAAAAAATATAAACTGGAAAAATAGCCAAAGAAAAATAATTTTGAGTGCTGGTTAGCTTTTGCCCAGGACCTTTCTCTCCACCATGTGCTTGGCATTTTAGTGCTGGTTAAACAGAAATGTTTCTCTGTACTGCATCCACATCTTCATTTCATGTGCCCTCTCTGGCTGTTCCCTGGTTGGAAAACGCCAAGGCCAAAGATGTTCTGCCTTTCCCAGAGCGAATGCTTTCATGTAATACAGAAAACAAGGCTGAGATGTGTTTGGTACTTCATTTTCTAAGTAAAGATGAGTGAACAGGCAGTTTTCAGTGTCACAATTCGCTTCTACAGAAGAGAGAAGCCCAAGTGATAAGAGATTTGTTACAGAAAGGACATTTGAGCTGGATCATCTGGATAAACCCCAGCTACATGAAAGGCTGAGTTTCACAGCAGTTGGTGAAGGAGCTCCAGAATCCTTGGGGAAGACCCCTGTGAGGAGTATTCATGCAAAGCTCTGTAATAAATCAGAGACAAAAACACTTACATTGGTTTCACAAAGCTGCTCTTCACAGAATGCAAGTCCTCTGAAGAAATCTGTTCTATTATGCATTTAAGTAGCTGTGACATTAATCATTATGTCATTAATAATTTGACATTAGTAATTTCTCCCATCATTTAATCCTTTTTAATCTCTCTGCTACAAGATGCAAGCATTAAAAGCAATCAGTCAGACTCGGTGTTTTCCCCTCTGTCCTCAGAGCTGGTTAATTTTTAGGTGATGTGAGGAAGTCAGATCTGTCTATTCATTAATACCAGATTTGTGGGCAAGTTCAGTTGTTTTCTGGGCCTCAGTTTATCACAGCTCATGTTTGTTCATGTTGCAGTTCTGTTTAATTTAGGCCTTTTCCTGCTCTGTCCAGCATTCTCAGAGGAAGATTAAATTAGTGATTTTCATGTTGTTGGCTGCACAGGGTGAAATTTTTATTTCTGGGCCCTCCAGCTGTTTTCATTGTGTTGGTTGGGTTGAATTAGTCTGGGATTAGCTGTGCTTTCCTTATGGAGCTGTAGCTTTGGAAGGCTCCAAGAGAAGGGTAAAATAACTGCAAGCAGGGCATGGATCTTCTCCCAGGGGTCAGGAATGAAGTGGCAGATGCATTTGTCTGTGGGCTTAGAGATGGTTAAATAAAAGCAGAGTGTTAAAAAGGGTGATGTTATCAAGGACAAAGAGTTTATAAAATTTAACAGATGTGGGTTTAATTGTGTGGCAGCAGCTCAGAGCTGCACTGGAGGACATTCCTAGATAATACCAAGGCAAATGAGTGTGTGCATTGCAGGCTGTGGGGGCAGAGATAAGGCTCCATTTGCATATTGCTTTCATTTGGTTCCCTTGTTTCCAGAAGCTGCAGCTGAGGACAAGCACACAACCTGCTCCTGCATCGGCTGAGTTACTGCTCTTTGGTCTTAGAGGATCTCTGTGGAAATCTGAAAGCTCTTTGAGGGCTGCAGTGGCTGTTCCAGCCATTGCTGTTACAGTGATGGTTTCCAGGAGAGATGGGACTGCAGCTGAGGGAAGAATCCCCTCCAAGCCTGGCTGCTTCCTTTTGTAGAGCCCCGTTCCTTGAGGCAGGGTGCATTGCCTGCAGCCCCAGCTGCAAGTTGCATTCTCCATCCAGTTCCATTCATTTATCCCCAGCTGGAATCCTCCTCCTCCTCCTCTTTTGGATGCTCCCTTGTGTGCAAACTGGCTGCATTCCATGGTGTCCATGGCTGCTGGGTGTGTGCCTCACCAAAGCAGTGCCTGGAGAGTGAAGTCACTGCCCTGGGCTGTGGAGTGACCCAGAGTCCAACACTTCCTGTGCCCTCCAAGCAGATTCCCGTCAAACCAGAGCACAAACCTCTGGCTTTGCCCTTTTTATTTACTATTGGTGCTTATTTCTTCTCCTTTTACTTTCCTTCACTTACTTTTATCACTTACCTTTTACTTCCCTCTGACTGATCTCTCTACCATCAGCCCTTTTTCCTCAGGAGCATGTGTTTTGCACATATTTTACTCTTATTTGCTTCCTGGCTGTCCAGGAGGAAAAGGGATTTTTTTTTTCCATGGAAATCAGTGCACATCGTGTCTTGGATAAAGGGACAAGGTGACAGTGTCATTACTCCCAGAGCAGGAAGGAAAAGGCATGAAAAGTAAAGCTGCTGAGGAGTGGAGTTGTCAGGAATCTCAAGAGATGGACACAGACAGAGCCTCTGGTTGAAAAGGAGTTTTTCAGCAGATGTAAACAAGAAGTTGAGAAGAAAACAAAACAGGAATGTGGTGGATGGCATGAAAGGCATAACTGTCCTTAGCTCTGGTGCCATTGGGAGGAGACAAAAGCAGGATGCTAACAAAATTGAGTCCCAGGAATGTGAAGGAAGAGTGTGAAATGGAGCTGTGACTGAGAGCTGCACCACTCAGAGACTGACACCCCATTGCAGGGGAAGAAGCATTGAGGAGTATGTACAAAAAAGGGGGAAAAGAATTAAAAATAAAAAGGAATCCATACTGTGTAGCTGATGTATGCATTGCTGCACCGTTATCCTTGCTCTTCTGAGGGGACAGAGATCTAAAAAAGCCCCCAGAGTGAGCCAGGAAAAGAGAAAGATTTACAACCAATTTCCTATGACATATGGCCGCCCATCCCTCCTCTGAAAATGTAGGCATTAGTTAATGGATAAAACTGTCATACTTGGCTCTTAACATTAAAAGCAGGGTCTTTGGGAAAGGAGAATGCTCTCTCAAATTGGAGTCTGAGAAGAAGATCTCAAGATTTTATGTGATTTGGCACCTATAGTGAGTTGAGTTGTCTAATAAATGGCAGCAATTCATCATCTACTTTGGGAGTCTGAAGTTTAGTAGGCAGTCATATAGCGTGTCTTTTGGTGCCTACACTACCTCAGGAAAAAAAATCATGGATTTTGGAGGGGCAAGGGGATTATGGCTTGATTTATTTGGCAACAAAATTGACTATAAAACTACTTTTACTATGCTCAAGGGAGCAAGGCATAGAGATGTCATATTGAGTAATAACGTCAGGATAATATCAAGGTCTTTGGTCATCTCACTGATTTCACACAGGCAAAGCCACAGATATAAAACACTTGATACCAGTGGAGTAGGACATTTCCTGTGGATAATAAACACCTGGGAAAATTAATGACCTGTCTGGCTAAGGAGATAAACTCTGAGTCACAATAAGTGAGAGCACTGGAGGGAGAGCCGGTGTTTAACTGTTTTAATGCTGCCTGAAGTAGCACTTAGCAGGGGAAACGTGGTTTGTACATCAAATATTCCTACAGAAGAACCAGTGCTGCATCAAAGGAATGCCCCGAGGTCTGCTGGGTGCTGCCTAATTGCAGCAGTTGATGAATGAAATGCATTTGTTGTAAGGACTCTTTTCCCCGGGACACATTTTAATGGCAAAGAGTGGAACGAGGGTTGAGAGCTGACAGTACCCAGGTGTCCAAACCCTGTGTCAGTGAGACACTGGGAATCTCCTCGTGAAGGAATTGATTTTCCTTGATTTCTGCCTGCCTCCACAGCGAAGTGCCCAGGATTGCACAGGGCAAGGTCCAGAATTGTTGAGCTTGTCTGGCACTCAGAGCCCAGCGGGTCCAACCCCTGTCACCCCCCAGGGGCTGTGTTGGGAATCTGGAGCACAGGGAAGCAGCAGCACCTCGGGCCTTGTGGCAGCAGATCCCAGTGTTTTTAGTGCTTTTCCACCTGTGGACATGGCTGGACAGGAGCCCAGGGGTGCCCAGGGGGGCACGAGGCCAATGGCCCCTGGGCTGTGCCAGCCATGGGGTGGCCACAGGCCCAGGGCAGTGATTGTCCCCTGGGCTGGCCCTGCTGAGGGACCTCGAGGGCTGTGTCCAGTTCTGTCCCTCCAGCCAGAGAGCCCTGCAGGGGCTGGAGCATGTCCAGGGCAGGGAAGGGAGCTGGGGAAGGGGCTGGAGCCCCAGGAGAGGCTGAGGGAGCTGGGAAAGGGCTGAGCCTGGAGAAAAGGAGGCTCAGGGGGGACCTTGTGGCTCTGCACAGCTCCTGACAGGAGGGGACAGCCAGGGGGGGTCGGGCTGTGCTCGCAGGGAACAGGGACAGGACAAGGGCAAACGGCCTCAGGCTGGGCCAGGGGAGGCTCAGCTTGGGCAGCAGCAGGAATTTGTGCATGGAAAGGGTGCTCAGGCCTTGGCAGGGGCTGCACAGGGAGGGTTGGAGTGTCCAACCCTGGAAGTGTTCAAAAAACACGTGGATGTGGCACTTGAGGACATGGTTTCATGGTGAACGGGGTGGTGGTGCTGTTTGGCAGCTGGACCTTGTGATTTTGGAGGCTTTTTCCAACTTCACTGACTGCAATTCCATGATACTGCTACTAACACATTGCAGACAGATGAAATAAATCTGTCCTATAGGACAAGACAGTTCAGGTTGGGGTTTCCCTCCGCTGGGCTTGTTTCTGCTTAATTTTTTGTTTGTTTTTTTGCAATGCCTTGCTTTGACCTCCTCTGGTGGTGTTTTCTGGGGACTGTCCCCACATTCAGCGGGATTGATTTCAGCAGAGAGTTCAAACGTGCCCTTCCCTGCAAGGCTGGGATCCTGCTGAAGGCAGAGCTGAATGAACCCCTCAGAGGAGTGAGAAGGGCACGGAGGGCATGCCATGAGCACTGCTGGGTACCTGCTTAATAATCTGCTCACCTGATGGGATGTTTGACAGGACAAACTGAACTGAGCAGGGGTGAGCAAAGGGCAGTCTGGAACTCTTGCCAGAAAAATCTCTCCATTTTTCTCCTGCACAAAGATGCTATTCACACTGAAATGGAGAAGAAAACAGATCAAACTCCTCTGTGGGCACAAAGCACATGCAGCAATTGATCTGTTAGAGCAGTGCCCTTTTCCCCTGTTCCTTAAGGTGACCAAAACTGGGACTTTCAATGTCCTTATAGAAGACATATTTATGTCTTTCTCAGTAAATAGATTCATTTTTAAAAAGGGAAAAATCTGTGAGCAGTTCAAAAGAACCTCCTGAGCCTTGGGATGAATCAGCAAGTGATGAATCAGTCCTAGGGAGGTCGAGCAAAATAGGGATAAAATCTAGAAAAAACTAGGGAAGGCAGAATGGTGTGCAGGCACGGAATGAGTCCAGATCCTGCCCTCGTGGGAACTAAAAATGCTTGAACCAAACTTTGATCTTGTGTGGGAGGAGGAAATGCCATAAGCAGAGATTTTTCAGATCCAAACACGATTTTAGCTGAGTAGCTGGGAAATTTCGGAAGGGAAAAAAGTGAAAGATGGCAAGAGTTGGTTTAGAAATGCAGAAATGCCACCTGGAATCACTGTCAATTGTGCTCCGATTTATTCTCTATACTTTATACAAAATATGCGAATTTAGATTTTAAGAGCCGTTTCCATGAAGTTTGACCACTGCAATGCTCTTGATGCTGAATTCTGTAGCAGGTCAAGCTATGAACTGCTCCAATATTTGCATTTTTAATGCCTCATTACATTTTATGAGTTACAGTTGATGCTTTCCCATTTATTATCATTTTATTTGGTCTGTACATGCAGAGCTCTAACAGCAAAATTGCAATTTACAGCTGTTCTCTCACAAAGAAACTTTTTGAGAATACGCAGGAATTGTTATCCCAAACCTCTAATTACAAAATTTATCTCAAATCACTAACAAATATGTATGGCATATAAATGATAGATTGTGCTGGGATCTGAATACAAATAAGTGATAAAAACACCAACTCATCTTGTCAATGAACGGGTTAAAAAGGAAATGTTTATAATCAAGCACAAATAAACAGGACATTTTTCGCAAAGTTTAGTGGCACAGAAGTGTCCCTTTCTCCAGGGGCCAGAGAAATTGGAAATTCCCAGAGGAAGTGTGCACTGTGTGTGCTGTGTGTGCACAACCTGAGAATGCATTGCAGTGTGGGATTATAAGACAGGAAAAAAACCAAACCCAAACCTGTTAATTTAACACATGGTTTTGAGGAAGTTTTGGTATATAAAAGTTTGATCTAAGCTCCCAAAGGTTGAGACAGAAAAGACAAGGTTGGGTGAGTCAGGATCTGTAGGAAGCAGGGAGGAAAAGGCAATTTATGATCCAGAGACCTCGCTTGGTAGAGAAAAAAAGAAAAACATAGGGAGGGATCTGGGAAATTGCCACCCTGGGGACAGCAAACGAGTTGTCTTTGGGATAAGAGGAGAGAAATGGGATCATTTCCCCTATCAAATCACGCAACCTATTTCTAATTGGCCTTTGAGTTTCCTAAAGTACTTGAAGATGCATTATTGGCAGTGATTTACCAGATTTACTTGAATAATTCAAATTCCAGCCATGTTCTTCAAAAGTTGCCATAATGCTGTTGTTTCATTTATTTGTATTCTTGGAGAAAACCACTGATGATTTGGGTATCATTTAATCCCTTTGTTTGTTAGGGAGGAAAAAAAGGCTTTTGCCATTAGCATGAGATTAATTTCACAGAGATGTAGAAGGTGAAACAGGAGAGAAGGACATGATTGTGCAGAGTTATAATTGGCCATTTCTTCTGTACCTTTCTGTGGAGCATGGGGAAAGGGTTGAATGGTAATATTAAAAACAAACAAACAAAAAAACCCTCCTGCAAACAAACAAACAAAAAAAACCCCACCAACAAAACACAAAACCAGAAATACATTTTCTTATCTGTTGATTTGACTGTGACTCCTGGAAGAGTATTTTCACAAGTGACCTTGTCTCTGTATAGGCTGGGAGATCTAAGATTAAGTGATGGAATCAAGACCTCATTTTCCAGCAGTGATAATTAAATATACTAAAAGTGTAGCTCACATTTCGGTTGTGTCCCGAGGCTCTGATCTTTAGTGCTTTTAATGCCAATGGGATTTTTGTTCTCCCTGTGCTGAGGTGAAATGGCTGAAGGATGAAGCTGGGCCATGTAATTCTTTCACACTTGGACCTTTCTTAACCAACAGAGTTTGTCCTTGCAAACTTCTTGTCCTCACAGTCTCAGTGGGTGGGGAGTAATTGCATGCAAAAAAGATGGTGTGTTGTTCAGGTTGCTTTAAAAGTGAAATGAGATGCATTCATTATGTTACGCTTCACAAATTTAAGAACTAAACCCATATTCTCTTCAAACTCATCCTTTTTATTGTGCCAGGTCTATATTACCTAGTGTAACTATGGACTCAATTTGCATCCAGTTTTCTGCTTTTAAAAAATGGTAAAAAATATTAAGAGTCACTTGAAATTACATGCAGATAAATGAACTGTAAATCTTTGCTATTATAGTCAATTAAGAATATTACCAATTGGTCATCTTAGACATTTTTATGCTGCTCTATTTATGTGGTAGTTGCAGAGACTGGAACTGCCCGTGTAAGAAGGATTTTAAAATGCTCATTTGTTTCTTTAGACTGGAAGTGATGCTTTGCAGAGGATGGTTGAGCTCTCCAAGAAATTCCTGCTGTTAACAAGGTCATTGAGATCTCTTTGGGGGAGAGAAGCAGGAATCTTCAATGTGTGTGTGCAGGACATTCAAAGAATCTCAGAGTGCTTTGGGTGGAAAGGGACCTTAAATCCCATCCAGTGCCACCCCTGCCATATCAGGGACACCTTCCACTGTCCCAGGCTGCTCCAAGCCCCAAAGTCCAACCTGGCCTTGGGCACTGCCAGGGATCCAGGGGCAGCCACAGCTGCTCTGGGCACCCTGTGCCAGGGCCTGCCCACCCTGCCAGGGAACAATTCCTGCCCAATATCTCACCAAACCCAGCCCTCCTTCCCCTTAAAGCCATTGCCCCTTGTGCTGTCACTACATTCCCTTGTGAAAAGTCCCTCTCCAGCCTTCTCGTAAGCCCCCTTTAGGTACTAGAAACAGGGGGAAAAAACCCTGAAATTCGGGAAAATGCAGTTCCCTCTGCTTAAAATCTGTCTGGTTTCAAAGTGCTCTGAGTCTGAAAGGAAGCAGCTACACCTTCAGCAGATTTTAATCACAGAGCAGGCCCTCAGATGATTTCAATTAGCTATCCTTTATAATTCCTTATATTAAAATGCTTAAGTTCTGGAGGAAAAACAGATTTTAAATAGACAAGGTAGAGAATAATCAATTCCTCACTAGAGTGCCTTGAACTCAGTGTTCAAGGGAGTAGGGATAACCTTCTGGGACATGAAATAGTGCAGGTTATCCAATGTTTTCTGCTGTTTATTTTTCATTGGCAGTAACAGGTTGGGGTCAGGAGTGTACAAACACAGAGCTGAGAAACTCAAAAGAGTTCTCAGAGAGAGAGAACTCTGTCTAAGGCTGCTGATGAGAAGGGAGCTCAAGAAATTTCAGGCTGAATCTTGCTGCTGTGACAGGAGCAGACTCCCTGACAATGGAGATTTTTTGGAGGGTTTTGATCTCTCAGAGTCAATATTAAATGTCAGTGTGAAGAAGCTGATACTGCCAAATTGTTCATGATATATTTACTTTCAAGTGTCTTCAGCTTTTAGGTCTGGCAGAAGCATTCATGAAAGTTGAGTTAATTTCCAAGACGTTGTTTCTAATTTGGTACCACGGAGTCAGCGTTAATCCTTCATGTGTTCCATGATAAAGGCCATGCTTTGAGTGATGGCAGAGATGCTGTGGGAGAATAACTTCCTGCTTCTCAGACACTCTATTAATTTTCAGGAGGTGGTATTTTCAATATTGATGTCTCTGCAGAAATAAATCAGAGTTTTGTTCAGCAGAACCTCAGGATGGAGTCAGTCTCGCAAAGAGCAGCAGCCAAACAAAAGCATCCTTCACAAGGACCTGGGGCAGGGGGGCAGCAGCAGAACTGCCCAGGTTTGGGCAGAATTACCCAGATTTGGGCAGAACTACCCAGACTTGGGCAGAACTATCCAGATTTGGGCAGAATTACCCAGACTTGGGCAGAACCCAGCCTTGAGATGCAGCGGGTTTGTGTCATGTAAATGTTGGTTATGTTGTAAACGTTGCCCTGCATATTTGGTAGTCTCAGTCGAGTCCCTGGGAATTTTCTTGCCTTCCATGATTTCCTTAGAAGCTCCTATTCCAATGGAGAGTATTTTGTTTCCCTCAGTGAGCGTTCCAGCACAGACAGCAGTGTTTTGTTTGGGAGTGTCAGACTTGCATCCAGGATTAGCTGGAGCAGTCCTGGTAAATATGAAAGTGGATCATTGAAGTCTGAAGGCTCCTGTTCCTTTCTACCCTGGGAAAATCCCCTTGTTCGGAAGAAAAGCAAGAAGTTCTGTGTGTGATCAAACACAGCTCCCACCTCAGGTTTATTAACCTGGATTTACCAGGCTGTCATCTTGAGGAATGGTTCCTGATCTGGATCACACCCTCAGCGCTGCAGGGTGTGTGATAAGAGCTCGCACAGGCCAAGGTTTGCTCTGCTCACAGACCAACCTGGAGCTGCAAGGGGCTCAGGCAGGAGGCTGCAGGTGCAGCTCTGGCTGCAGGTGCAGCTGTGCATGCCTGGGGCACCAGCAGCACATTCAGACCTGCTTCCAGCACCTTCCTGCGCCATGGCTTTCAGTGCAGGCATCCCAGGACAGCCGTCAGAGAGATCCTGGCTGTGGGTTATGAGGAGGCTGGGATCCTGTCCGTGTGGGAGAACCTCACAGTGCTGCAGGGCTGGCAGAGCAGGGGTCTGCTGTGCTGCTCAGGTCTGGCCCAGGCCCCAGACAGGCTCACAGGACCATTGCAGCTGGACAAGATCGAGGTCATCAGGTGCAACCATCACCCAGCACCACCACCCTGTTCTCCACCAAACCATATCCTCAAGGGCCACATCCATGTGTTTTTTGAACACTTCCAGGGCTGGGCACTCCAACCCTCCCTGGGCAGCCCCTGCCAAGGCCTGAGATCCCTTTCCATGCACAAATTCCTGCTGCTGGCCAAGCTGAGCCTCCCCTGGCCCAGCCTGAGGCCGTTTGCCCTTGTCCTGTCCCTGTTCCCTGGGAGCACAGCCCGACCCCCCCTGGCTGTCCCCTCCTGTCAGGAGCTGTGCAGAGCCACAAGGTCCCCCCTGAGCCTCCTTTTCTCCAGGCTCAGCCCTTTCCCAGCTCCCTCAGCCTCTCCTGGGGCTCCAGCCCCTTCCCCAGCTCCCTTCCCTGCCCTGGACACGCTCCAGCCCCTCCAGGGCTCTCTGGCTGGAGGGACAGAACTGGGCACAGCCCTCGAGGTCCCTCAGCAGGGCCAGCCCAGGGGACAATCACTGCCCTGGGCCTGTGGCCACCCCATGGCTGGCACAGCCCAGGGGCCATTGGCCTCGTGCCCCCCTGGGCTCCTGTCCAGCCCTGGCACAGCACCCCAGGGCCTTTCCCCAGGGGCCCTTTCCAGCCCCTGTGCCCCAGCCTGGAGCTGCAGGGCCCGGGCTGAGCCCAGGGCAGGACCATCCCCTGATACCGTCCCTTCCATCCTGGTTTCTGTGACGAGTTTCCACAGGTTTTCCTTCCAACTCGCCCCTTCTTGCTGTAGTGCTGGGTGGGGGCTGTAATGGTTTTCTGCTTTCCCCAAGCAAAGGCTGAAGCATCCTATCCAGACGTGCTTGTCCAGTCAAGATTAAGTTTCCCAACAGTGAAAATAAATTCAAGCAACCTCAGAATTTGTTTGTTTAATTTTTATTTTTTACAAAATAACAGACCCATTATCACTAAGTTATCTCCCTGTTTTCACAAAGTTTCTCTAACACATTACCTTTTCTTCTCCTCTGACATGCATCAAAATTAGAAAATGTCTTCATCCTTGTTAACAGCATTTCAAAGCTATGCTGAAACACTACAATTACCCAAGAAGTAACATACAGCACTTTTAAAGGTCTACAAAAATTCTAGGCTTTCAAAACAGATAAAAGCCTTGCAAACATGAGCCATGAAGGTTTGGAAACAAGGCAAAGCCTTAAAAAGCTGTAATTAATTAAAGAGCACTTATAAAATCATTTCATACTTGAGCAGGGCATCATCATTTTCAGGGACTGGTGAGGTTTACGCCAAGTAAACCTTTCCCTCTTAGTTGGGAAATTGTGGGACTTGCTCTGCATGAGATGTCCAAGGACATCAGTGAGGCTCCCTAGGGTTCCCCCCAGGTTTCCCAGGCTTTTCCCAATGGAAATGAGATCCTGCAGAGCTTTTCCCAGTGGGAGTCTGGCTTACATCAAGGTGGTATTGGCCAAAAAGCAGAGGGGCAGGATGGTTTAGATGGAGGGTTGTGTTTTATTGGGTTCTCCAACATATTTTTATTGGAGGGGTTGGGAGTGGTAATTCCTCTTGCTCTCTTGGACAATAAATCTCTGGGATTCTGAGGTTTCCTGATTCATCTCAAAAGGGCTACTTAGGACTTTCTTTGTGCTGTGATTGGAATCCCAATCTTTCCAATTACATGCAGTACAGGGGGGAAAAAAACCCAAAACACTTCTGAGGCAGGGAATTACAAATTAAACTTGCAGCACTCAAGGAATCAAATCTTGAAGTGCAAAACTCAGGTAAGAAGTTAAAAGCAGGGTTGAAATTACAAGAAGGTCAGAGACAACTCAGCCTTTTCTACACATCATTTACTCCCCTTGATGCATCATCCACGCTTCCAAATGAGTGTTCCCTGTGCCGTTTTTTAGGGAGAGAAGTTTATTTTCTCATCATGAAATGAAGTTTGAAGCATTGTCTCGCTCCTAATGAGGTGAAACTTGTTTTCCCTTTCCCTCCTGGTGAGTGCAGGTAGCCAGAGGCCTTGCTAAGTGCTCATAAATTTGAGTTTAGTTTCAGCAAACTTCAAATTCAACAGTTTTCGAATGGGGATATGCTGAGGTAAGAGACTTTGCTAAAATATGGGGAATTTAATTGTGTTAAGTTCTCACTTCATTAGATATGTTGGAGAACTTGCCAGAAGTAAATGCTGTTGTCCTGGTTTCACAGTTATTTAGTGGTTAGTTTGGTGTAAATGTTTTAACATTGCAATTAGAACACAGATACATTTTTATTCTTTTGTAGTAAAATGATTTAGTATGTATAATTAATTTGGCATGTATAATTAATCAGGCCTGCTCTAGGTTTCTCTCTGCATTCTTAGCTTTATGGCAGGGCTGTGTGAAAAAAAATTAAAATATTATAGGCACTGGCATTAATTTTTATCTGTAATGCATGTTCTTGTAAAAGGAGAGAGCATAAACATCCCAATGCTGCTTCCAAGGGCAGCTTTTCTCTTTCAAAGAACCTTGGTTTTGTCTGGAGAAAGCAGGGACCAGAGCAAGGATTGCCTCCCTGGGAAGGCTGAAGGAACTGGAGGAACTGCTCAGTTTGATTTCTGTGTGACCTAATGAAGCTGCAGCAGCTGGAGCTGGATATTCCTGTCATTCCCAGAGCAATGACATCCATCACCCAGCTGAGGAAGGTGTGTCAGGCTTCCATAATGCCGCTGTTTTTCTTCCCAGGATATTCCATTTCCCACGGGGAATGCTGCTTTGTGCTCCATCCCTCTGTGCACACCTCTTAGAGCTGTTCAGTTTGTTTATAGGTGAGGATTAAAGCTCTGCTATAAACATGGGTACATTTTTCAGGATTCTCTCTCCACTTTATGGATAAAAATCAGCTGAGGGTGTGAACACCCTCCTCTTCCTTCTACCAGCTCAAGGCTGGCTCTTGCTATTAGTTAGGCTCAGGGGTTTTAAATTCCTGGAATTCTGGATTGGCCAGTGTCTGGCAGCAGCCCTTGCCTTGGAGAGGCATCACCAGAGTAATTTCATTTTTCCTATCTCTGGTGGTAGCTGAAAATACAAAAACTATTTGTTATTTCAAAGAAAAGCATGGAATAGAGGCTCTAATGTTGTTTCTGTTTTTCCCCTGATGTTTTCTGACTGCATCCTTCTCCCCTAGGGAGACAAATCCAGAGTTCTAAATCCATCCACAGAGTTTTCTGTCTCTCCCTCTCCGAGTGTTCAAACCTTTGACATAATTCCTGTTCTCACTCATTTGTTTTGGAGTGCTAGTGATGCATTGATGGATCAGGGGGTTATTTTCCCTAATGGCTTTCTTGGCTGTTTTCCTGGTAGGAGAAGTGAGAAATATGGACATGAGCTTTGCAGCAGGGCACGAGCTGTGGTTGGTTCTTGCAAGAGCTGTCAGCCACAAGCAGAAATCCTCTTGTCTTCCCTGAGAGTCCAGAGCTTGGAGGTTCATTAATTCCCTGCCCTTTTTCACAGCTTCATTTAATGAGTTTTATCAAAACCAGGATAAAATTCAAGACTTCTTGGGGTGGTTTTCCACTTTCCCCTGGCTGGGAGATTTTGGTTTTTTCTTCTTAAAATCTCCTGCCTGCACTGCTGAACTGAACACTGTGCAGGAAATCCTGGGAGGGGCAGAGGCTTGCATCCTCTGGAATGCAAAAGTTGATAGCAAATGGGGATAACACCCAGGTCACAAGACCTAGAGCCTGTAATAGACTCTGATATCAATGTGAACGAAAGGATAATCTGATCCCAGGATTTCCAGGATGATGTGGAGTCTGTGAACCCCTATATCCACCAAAGGCTGCTCACTGACCTGGAGGTGAAGCTCTCCTGACATGATTTATGTGTGATATATTTGAAAAAATAGGGGAATATTTTGAGAACCCAGGGCCAGGTTTGGTTTTTTCTACCTGTTCCTTCTGCAGCTCTGTCTCCTGGGACAATCTGAGGGACAACCAGTCTGGATCCCACAGAATGTTTCTGTTGAGAAAGGGGGATGTGCTGTCACATTCTCTAAAACTGTTGTGTCTTGGGAACCAGACCTGTCCAGTAGAGGAGGTGTCACTGCTCCCCCAAGGAGGTCACACATGGAGCTCCTGTTTGAACCCTGCTTCTCCTCTTTATTAGATATAATTTTCTAACAGGAAACCTTGTCCCCATCTCTAAGAAAGGTGGAAAGGAGGAGCCTGGGAACCCCTGCCCTGTCATCCTCCCCTCTGTGCTGGGAAGATCCAGGGACAGCCCCTGCTGGCAGCTCTGCTGAGGCTCACAGGGCACAGGGACAGATTTGGGACAGCCAGCACGGCCTCACCAAGGGAAAACCCTCCTGCCCAGCCCCGTGGCCTGCTCTGGTGGAGAGACTCCATCAGTGGACAAGGGAAGGGCCACGGATCTCGTTTCTCTGGAATTCTGTAAAGCCTCTGACAGGGTCCCCACAGCCTCCTTCTCTCTGGGCTGGAGCCAGCTGGACTGGATGGATGCACTGCTGGATGGAGAAGGAGGTGCTGGCACAGCCACAGCCAGAGGGTCGTGGTCAGTGGCTCAGAGCCCTGGTGGACGTCAGGGACCAGTGCAGGCCCTCAGGGGTCTGTCCTGGGAGCAGAGGGGTTCAATAACTTCATGGACAGATGAAGGAGCCCAGTGCACCCTCAGCAGGTTTGCAGGGGACACTGAGCTAAGGATGGTGACCTTCCAGGACCTGCAGGGGCTGACAAGAAGATGGAGAGAGATTTTGGATAAGGACTGGAGTGCCAGGACACAGGGAATGGCTTCCACTGCCAGAGGGCAGGGCTGGATGGGATATTGGGCAGGAATTGATCCCTGGCAGGGTGGGCAGGCCCTGGCACAGGGTGCCCAGAGCAGCTGTGGCTGCCCCTGGATCCCTGGCAGTGCCCAAGGCCAGGCTGGACTTTGGGGCTTGGAGCAGCCTGGGACAGTGGGAGGTGTCCCTGCCATGGCAGGGGTGGCACTGGGTGGGCTTTGAGGTCTCTCCCAGCCCAGGCTGTTCTATAATTCTGACACTGCCTTAGTTACAATGAGCTGCTGTGCAGAAGGGAGGAGAAATCTGTAGAAGGAAAGAAAGACAATCCTATTTTCTCTCCTTAATTTTCTTGTCTTCTCTTCTGTCTTTCTTGGACACTTGTCCAGAGCTGATGGTGTGTACTGCTTTATGCAAGGTGAAACAACATCTTTTCCAAGAGCAATCTCCTGCCGTGTGCTGGCTGCAAACTCCCTGTCTCATTTGATAGATAATTGCATACTTGATTTCAAATAAATGAGAATTGTTTTTTGTTCTGTGGGAAGGAGTGTAAAGGAGGATTTTAAGACCTGAAATCGCCACTGGGCCTGTTTAAAATTCCTGCTGTTGTAGTAGCACTGGAGAGAAGTGCTGCTTTATAGTGTTTAAAATGAAAACCTTTTCTCTAGCAGGAAAGTAGACCCCTCTAAATAAAATCCTTGTCCATACTGGGCAGTTCCAGGGAATGCTGGCACAAGTGACAGATCCTGCCAATCTGAGGGGCTGTCCAATTTAGTGACTTCCATGTGAGAAATTAATCTTCTGTGAGCTGTCACACCATGGAATAGAAAGTTTTATCTTAATTGAAGTTGAGTTAAAGGTCGTGGGAGTGTTGGATGGATGGGTGTCCTGCCTGTACAACTCCTGGCTTTCCTCTGTCCTGGACAAGCAGAGGGAGCTGTCTGTAAATCAGAGTGTGCTTTGATAAAGGGAACATTTTCCCAAACTGATTACATGGATAAATAACACTGTGAACTCTTGGTTATGAGCAAGACAGGTTTTTTTTCAGAGTGTATTTTATGTACAAGAACAATTATTATTCAGTCACATTCCTTTGAGCCACGCTGCATGTTTATTAAGCCTCATTTCTTTTGACAGATTCTTGAAATAATAACTTTCCCCTGCTTTATACTGTAGATTTACAGTTTCATAGAACCATGGAAGGGACCCACAGGGATCATCCCTGTCCAGACACCCCAACAACCCCACCCTGAGCATCCCTGGCAGCGCTGTCCAAGCTCTCCTGGAGCCTCGGGGCTGTGCCCATTCCCTGAGAGCCTGGGCAGTGCCAGCACCCTCTGGGGAAGAGCCTTTCCCTGATCTGCAGTCTGACCCTGCCCTGGCACAGCTCCAGCCCTTCCCTGGGTGCTGTCCCTGTCACAGGGAGCAGAGAGCAGTGCCCAAGGGCTGTTGCAGGCACAGTCTTCTAATACTTCAACTTTTATGGAAGTAACAAAACCCAGCACTGGATTTTCAGGGATTCTCGTAGCAGATTTGTTGAATGGTTATAGCAGAAAACAGGAACAGTCCCTGGCTAGGCTGCACCTAATAAATATCTATATATTGGTGTCATTTGCTATGCTCTGCTTTCTTTGAGGAGGACTTGGCAGTCGTAATTAATTCGGAAACCAACCCAACCCTGAATTCCACATTACATGGCTGAGAGTTTTTCTCATTTTTGTTAAAAGAATCCAATTTAGTTGTGATTGACCTTTGTTCCTTCCTTATAGCAGAAGTTATTTGAGGAGCAGGTTTTATCTGAAGCTAATGTATTTGATGCATTTAGGGAGAAATTTATAAGGAAGCTCTGAAAAGGCTGCATAAAAGTTATGGATCTGAAAATATTTGAGGAAGTTGGTGCATCCTGGTGCAGGTATTTTAAGGCTGTGACAGCATTGGGTTCAATCTGTTTTCCTTCTCTGAAATAACACCCAGATTTAGCACCGAGTCCCACTTGGATTGCTTTAGGTTGTTTATTTTTCCTTGTTTTTCATCTCACCTCTTCCCACATTTGAGAATGAGGTGGTGGTGCCATGCTGGCAATATTTCCCCATGTTACTTTGTTATTATTATTATTATTAAAAATCATGTGCCATGAGTTTATATGAGGCTTTTTCATAGATATAAAATTTGTTTGTCTCCCTAAAGGAATCAAATTATTTGCAATGTCTGCAGGTGTGGTATCTAGTAGGCATGGCACACTCCTGCCTGGAATGGAAGTGTTTGAGGCTGCTTCTGGAAAGTTCCTGGAGCTTTAGAAACTTTCCTTCATCCAGCTAAATGCTTCAAACTTGGCCAGAAACCAGAACTCAGACATGTGGATGTTTTCCTGTCCATGCTTTCCTTTTCTATCACTCTCCTAAAGGGTTTTATTAAACATAAATAAATTTATGATGAGGGTCTTGTTCCAACCTGTGATGCATTTCAGGTAGTTAAAGCTGCATTTATACTTGATGGACAGAAATTTGACACATGCTCCTTATGTTGTGAAAAAAGGAGTTGCTCAGACCGTGCCTCATCTGTCTAATTTTTGTCTCACTGCAGAAGCAAAGGTCCTGAAGACAGAGCTCCTCCCTGGCACAGGGAATTATTTTCCTATGTGGAATTAGTGATTTGCAGTGGCAGTGACAAGAGAAATGCTCATAAAGCACCTTTCACCTGGGAGAATTCCTGTCCTTGGGCCTTCCCATTGGGCTTGGGGAACTGACAGAGCTGGAATCTCACTGGAAACCAGGCTGGGATGGAGCAGCTGGAGCAGCCCTGGGAGAAGGACCTGGGGGTGCTGGGGGTGAGAGCTGGGACCCAGAACCCCCCCGTGCCCTGGGCTGAGCCCCAGCGTGGGCAGCAGGGGAGGGGGGATTCTGCCCCTCTGCCCCTGTGCTCAGGTGAGAGCCCACCTGCAGAGCTGCCCCAGCCCTGGGGCCAGCACAGGAGGGACCTGGAGCTGCTGGAGAGAGGCCGGGGGAGGCACCAGGATGAGCAGAGGGATGGAGCAGCTCTGCTGGGAGGAAAGGCTGGGAGAGCTGGGGGTGTTCAGCCTGGAGAGGAGAAGCTTTGGGGTGAGAATTGTGACCTTCCAGGACCTGAAGGAGCTGACAAGAAAGATGGAGAGAGATGGAGGGACAGGACACAGGGAATGGCTTCTACTGCCAGAGGGCAGGGCTGGATGGGATATTGGGCAGGAATTGTTCCCTGGCAGGGTGGGCAGGCCCTGGCACAGGGTGCCCAGAGCAGCTGTGGCTGCCCCTGGATCCCTGGCAGTGCCCAAGGCCAGGCTGGACTTTGGGGCTTGGAGCAGCCTGGGACAGTGGGAGGTGTCCCTGCCCATGGTAGGGGGTGGCACTGCATCATCTATAAGGTCCCTTCCAACCCAAACCATTGCATGGTTCTCTTATTCTATGACATCACCTCAGGCTCATATTCTGCCTTCATTTCATGTAGAAATACAGAAAGGGTCGATTTTGATCAAAGATTGAATAAGTTTCTGGACAGAGAGCACAGATGAATCATTTCCCTAAGTGTTTTATCTTACCTGTGTCTGGAATTTTTATCCAGACGTTATTTTGAAGCTAGCAGCTAGCACTGACCTTAGGAAATTTTAAAAACACTCATTTTTCTATAAATCATCCTATTCTACTCTTCTACATTTGCCTTTTTTTTTTTCTTTTTTCTTTTTTCTTTTTTCTTTTTTCTTTTTTCTTTTTTCTTTTTTTTTCTCTTTTTTTTTTCTTTTTTTCATTTTTTTCTTTTTTTTAATCCCACTACATCCATCAGATCAGATGTGAGAATTATTTTGGAGTGGAATGGGATATTGTGTCGGTCTAGTGGCTGCTGAAGATGAATAGTCTCTAAATAAGTAATAAACCTGAAGTGGCTGTAACTCGCTCTGAGGAATTTGTTTATTGATACTTTCTGCCACTTGAACTTAGATTTTGCTGCCATCAAGTTGAAATGGGCACTGCCATTGCTTTTTTCCTTTTCTTTCTTTTTTTTTTTTTTTAATCTTTGTTTCTAGTGGGGGGAATGAGGGTTAATTGTGAGATTTGGGTTTTTTGATTGGTCCTTTAGAAGCTGCATGAGCATTATCCTGACAGGGCAGTTATTTCTTATTACAATGTACTCCAAAGCCAGGGTTACAATTACAGTTTAAGGGAGCTTATTATACTTTACTGCATCATCTGGAAGTTTGCTAAGCAAAATACTTGTTTATGAAGAATTCCATTAGGGTTTCTGTAGAGCTGAACCAATGACAAATCATAATTGGTCTTTCGTGTGCAAAAATATTTTCCATGCCTTCAGCTTTTTGTGAAATTTATTCCTATTTGTCCCCTTCTCCAGATACTACTAATAATTAGTTTTAGAGCTTTATATGGAACTGAATACAGCCATGGCTTCCATTTTTGATCCATTTCCCAAACAGTGCCTTCTTTTTAAATGAGTTGAACAAAAATGTGTGAAGGGATCTATGAAAATTTCAGAGCAGCTGTGGCTGCCCCTGGATCCCTGGTAGTGCCCAAGGCCAGGTTGGACATTGGGGCTTGGAGCAGCCTGGGACAGTGGAAGGTGTCCCTGCCCATGGCAGGGGTGGCACTGGATGGGATTTATGGTCCTTTCCAACCCAAACCATTCTGGGATTCCAGGATTCTGGGATTCTGGGATTCTGGGATTCTGGGCTGGTGTTTTGTGTGTCCCTGGGAGCTGTGCTGCTGCAGCCAGCCCTGGAGCAGGGTTCAGCCTGAGCCTGGGGCTCCTCTTCACTCTCACATGTGGCTTTTCCCTTCTCCAGCACCTGGGAGAGTGGTCAGGCCTGTGGTGCTGTGTCAGCTGTGGAAGGGGGATCTTTATTTGGACCAGTGAGGTATCTGGGTCCTGGGGTTTATTTAGGAACCTAAGGAGATCAGAGCTTTGACCTGACTTGATTCCCTCACACACTCACCCCTGTGAGCCACCCTCAGCCCAGCAGCTTTATCTTCTCCTGCCTTTCCTGCCCTCAGGGCAGATCCCTGCTGGCTGGAGAGGCTGCACAGGAAATCCTGATTGTTCGTGTTCATGCAGTCTCTCCCTTACCAGGGTTGAGCATCACCAGCCAAGGTCCCTGGGCACCCCGTGACATTTGTCTGCATGGACTGTCCCCATTTCCAGGCTGTCCCTGCACTCCAGCACCTTTCCTCCAGCCAGAATGGTTGCTCCCCTCTGTGCAGGACCCTGGGTTGCCCAGCCTGACCAGGCTGTGTGCAAAGCACACGGCATCATCTCCCTGGTTTGTGTTCCCACCTCACCTCTGTTCATTAACAGGAGTCAGGATGTGCCAATTGTGTTTCATCCAGCACTATGAAAATGTAGTGATAGAGATAATGAGTCAAAGGCTTCTGTGGAGAGCTAAAGAGTTCACTTTCACACCTTTGTGCATAATTCTGTGCTGGCTGTCACCATGCACTGTTTAACCATCATAAGGGCCTCAGGCTGCTGCGTCTCTAAACGCCCTGACAGCTGCAGGGATCTCAGGGCACTGCTTTTCCCCTGTGCTCACCCTGACTGAGCCCATTCTGAAGGTGGTCACAGTGATTAGCTGGGGGATGATGCTTCTCACACCAGTGGTTTCCCAGCCCTGCAACAAATTGTCCCTTTTAGAGTCACATGAGTCCTTTGCATTAGCAGTTCAATTCCAGGCCGATTCCAGCCAGCTTAATGGGGCATGGGAACACTTCTCCAAGTGCTGGGCTGACAAAAGGGGAAGATGGATGGTGGTGGCAGGAACCACTGTTGCTACAAGAGAAGCCCAGTGTGTCCCTGCTCCTTCCCTTCCTGCTCTTCTCAGCTGGGACAGCAGGAAGCTGTTCCTCAGTGCTCGAGCTTGGGTGTGCTCTGGGCTGAGCATTAAAATCCACGTGGCTTTTGGCTTTTGTCACTACACCTGAGTGTTTTGGAGCCACTGCTCTCCATTTTCAACTCCAGCTTTGTGTATCTGCTGTGGTTTCCAGCTGTTGATGGCTCCAGGCACTGCACGGGGCAGGGCTGACAAGGAGCAGCACAGGTCAAGGCATGGGATTGTCCTTCTTTCTCCATGGAAAGGGAGCTCAGGCCTTGGCAGGGGCTGCCCAGGGAGGGTTGCAGTGCCCATGGCTGGAGGTGTCCAAGGAAGGGCTGGAGGTGGCACTGAGTGCTCTGGGCTGGGGACAAGGTGGGCATCGGGCACAGCTGGGACTGCCTGGGCTGGGAGGGATTTTCCAGCCTCAGTGATCCCAGGATCCTGTAATTAAACAGTAATTAGACTCTTCTTGGTGCTCTGGGCTTCCAAAGGGAATTAGATTGGGAAGAGTTGAATGCACTTGTGAGCAGTGTGGGCCTCAGGAGGGCCTTTGCCTCTTCCTCCCTCCAGGTTTACTTCTTGGTAAAAAGGAATATTTTGGGAGCCTCTGGAACTGAAACAAAGCTCATGTTTCACATGGCACTTGTGGCAAATCTGAAAATCTGAGACTGCCAAACAAAACTGCTGCAGGTGAGAACTCTGCAGTGGTAGAGGATCGGTCTCTCTGTGCTCTCTCTGTAGAGATTGCTGTGTACTATACAAAGGTAAATATGAATTATTGGTTCTTCTTCTAGCTATCCAGGAATTATTTTACTTAGGGGCAGGGCAGATTTTGCTTGTGGTCTCACAGTGAGCACATACCCAGCTAAGAATGACAGACTGACCATGGTAATCACACATGATGAGACTGTTTGCTGTGAGTTTTGCTGAAGAGTATAATTTTAGGCACATTTTATAGCAGTCACGATAGTTGAAATCTAATGGCTATGTGGGAAATGTCAGAATTCAGCAGTCAAACAGTCAAATTCCAAAAGCCTTTTGGCACCACTAAATTCTGATCATGCAGAAGGGAGATCATCACCTGGAATGTTCAGTTTAAAGACACTGCCTCACTTTGCAGGCTCTGGTGTTGAAATACACACAGAAACACAGAAGGGTCACTGTTTGTACCTTGTGGAGTGGCCAAGGGGTTTCTGTGCACATCTGGAGAAAAATCAGATGGGCAAAGGGTGCAACATTTTCTTTTGGTGTTTCCCACTGCCTCAGAGGCCAGGATGAGCTCCAGGTCCCACCAAACCTCAATTCTTTAGTGATTCTCCAATTATTAAAGGAGGAGTGGACAACAGAGAGTGGAAAGACCTTCAGGCTTTTCCACAGAGTAGAAGAAAATTGATGAGGCTCAGCGACTGCAGGGTCTCCAGCAGGCCCTTCAGAGAGCAACTCCCAGCTAAGCAGACCTTAAAATACAGGATCAAGTAATCCTTTTATTTAAATGCTTTCACACGATGTAGTATCACTTTTATTAGACTATTCCATAAAAAGTTCTATGCCATATAATCACAGTAAAATAAAATGTGAGGCCTTGAAAGATTCTGCCAGATTGTGTTGGCTGTGACTTGTCTCTCACCAGATCATTGGTATTCACCTGTGTCTCAGCCCTCAGTTTTGTACATTGTAAGAATAAAATCTAGAAATACGGCTTCATTTTTGGAGAGAATATAATAATTTTGTGAGAATTACTGTAGTGAAAAATATGTTGTGTCATCAAAGATGGATAGTCTATAGAATTAATCCTACTTCCAGAGTATTCACTGATATATTTACATAGGTGATAAGTTCTCCATGTTCAGAATCCCAGGCTGGGTGAGGCTGCAGGGAGCTCACCTGGTGCCCCCTCCCTGCTCCAGCAGGGCCATCCCAGAGCACAGGGCACAGCACTGTGTGCACAGAGCTGTGCAGCAGCCCCAGGGAGGAGCCCCCAGCCTCTCTGGACAATATTTCCAGGCAGAACTCCCTTCAGTCCTCTGCTGAGGTCACAAAGGAAGGTACAGTGCCACAGCAAGGACAGGAACGAAATTTCTACTCTCATTTTTCCAACCCTAAGGTAAATCCATGTGCTGCTGCAGGGCAAGAGGTGGCAGAGGAAGCACTTAGGATGTAACACGGGGGTCCAGTGGCTCTTTCTTACAGCCAGAAACACAAAAAGGTCGTGTGGTGGCATCGTCTTGACCTGCAGTTCCCCTCCCATCTACTCCCTCTGGAGTTTTCCTCCAGAATGCCCCAAAGGAGAA
Organism: Prinia subflava; assembly: GCF_021018805.1. NCBI lineage: Eukaryota > Metazoa > Chordata > Aves > Passeriformes > Cisticolidae > Prinia > Prinia subflava. The sequence continues at coordinate 30,826,482 of NC_086255.1, forward strand.
TCCATAAATGCTCCCTGCAGTCCACAGTCTCTGCAGGCCACGTGCTGAGGCTTTCACCACGACCACAAGAGGTTTCCCCTGTGACCAAGATAACTCACAGGAGATCTCAAGGCCTGGAAGGTGGGAAACAGGTTCTGCAGATATCCTTGAACAAACTCAGTCACTTAAATCATCGTGCCTTTAACATAATTGTTCCTGAAGGCTGTGAAAACCTGGAATTATTTCACATCAAGTTGCCTCATTATGGAGGTTATTGGTAGTGCCACATTTAATTTGCTGGAAATGAAGTGCTGTGAGAAGAGATGCAATTTTCACAGTCAAGGAATTTTGTTTTGCAGCACGGGTGTATAAACACACTTTTAAAACCAGGGTGCATTTATTGATTTATAAAATGCTCTTAGAAACTTCTGGATCCAATGGAAACATCTTGTGGGAACTCACCGGTGGTTTTCAACTGAGAGGTCCCACAAGTGCATGCTTTTAGTTCTAATTAAAGGGATTTCCAATATCTTACTTAAAAATACAGAAATTAAAATAGAAAGTGGAGCCTTGTGGTTCCTTGATGATCTGAAAGCTTTTGTAAGCTGCTTGTGACACCCTGGGAGTGTGAGCAGAGAACAAACACGAAGCTGCAAAGACACCTCCAAATGTGAAATTGCTGAAGGGTGGGCCATGGAAAACATGAACTGGTTGGAAACCCCGTTCCTTCACACCTTTTAAGTTGTAATAGTTAAAAATATTCAGTGTTTTTGCTGGCTGTAAGACATCTGCTGTCTGCGGAGGTTTGTCCTTTGCAGAGACCCCACCTGACCTCCATCTGCCTCAAGTTCAGCAGCTCAGTGGGAAAATTTAGGTTGGATACTGGGAAGAAATTCTTCCCTTTGAGGATGGGCAGGCCCTGGCACAGGATGCCCAGAGAAGCTGTGGCTGCCCCTGGGAGTGTTCCAGGCCAGGTTGGAGGGGCTTGGAGCAGCCTGGGGCAGTGGAAGGTGTCCCTGTCCCCATGGCAGGGGTGGCACTGGATGGGCTTTGAGGTCCTTTCCCACCCCAAACCATTCCGTGTATGATTTTTATAGCTGGGACAGCCACAGTTGTGTGGCAGGTGATGAAGTATCAACAGGAAGGTTGCTGAGGGTTCACACGCACCATAATTCCACACTATCTTTCCCATGCAGACGTTTGCCCTGCGAGATACAGACAATTTTATGGCGTTTCTTGCAACCCCTGGGAGTGAGTTATGGGTTCATTTCTGCAGGGGAGAATGAACAACATTAATGGGACTTCGGAGAGCAGTTTGAGTTGCAGGATGATGTATCCTTATCTTTTGAAGTTCTCCTGTACCAATCTTTGGAGCAGATATGAAATCATTCAAATGGTGCTTTATGGTCTCCCTTTAGGAAAACAAATGTCCGTAAACATCGCTCTCTTTTGATGCCCTAAGAAGCAGCTCCTACCTTTATGTACTGATTATAGCCACTGTACTTACAGATCCTGCTGTCTTCCCCTTTTATCTTCTTATTTTCACCCCAGCTCTTGTACATTATTTTGGTTCAGATTGGTAAAAGCTTTTGCATTCGGGAGAAGTTGGGTGTGGAAAAATGTGTCCCAAAGGAAACCTAGGGATCTTGTGGGTAGGTAGGTACTGACAGGACTTATTTCCAATTGCAGGCCACTGATGAGAATTAAATTAAGTTCAGCCCTGGGCACAAAGGTTTATTTGAGAGTGTTGGTGTTGAGATGAGGTACAATTAATGTGTGACCTCGGGGTGCTGCAGCCGAGAACATCCTATTGTTCAGCAGTGAAAGCTGCTCCCCTGCTCCAGAGGGAGAGAAAAACATCTTCAAAGGATGCTGTCAGTGCTGCCACCAGGGGCGTGGGACACTGCCGGGGTCTGGCATCCATAAAATGACTGTGGGGCACATTAAACTTGGTTGTTTTCTCTTTTAGGTCCCAGTTTCTGGAATCTTTCCCCTGTAAATTTAGCCCTAAGTGGTTCCCTGTCTCATTCCCACCTCGGTGGGTTCATTCCAGCTGTATAGCCATAGGGAAAGGGAAGGGGAAGGGGAAGGGGAAGGGGAAGGGGAAGCGAAAGGGAAAGGGAAAGGGAAAGGGAAATAAGGGAAAGGGAAAGGGAAAAGGAAAGGGAAAGTGGAAGGGGGAGGGAGTGGAATAGCCCCTCCCCTGCAGTGTTGTTTAGTCCAGGGGTATTTATATTTACAGCCAGCAGATGGATCCCATGTCAGACCCACGATGCTCTTTGCTCACCACTGTCAGTGCAGGTACTGCACTGTGGGTCTGGGTGGATGAGGCCAGAGCAATGATGGAATTTCTCTTCACATCTTTTCCTGATACCTCCTGGGGCTCTCTCTGCCTTTCCCCACACCTCACAGCAGGTGTTTGTTCATGGTCATCTGGGATAGGCTCCTTTACCCAGACTTCCCTCACATAAAACATGGATCACCATGATATAAACACTGAAATTCCTTCTGAGCCACATCCTTACACATAGGGCCTCTTTCTCACCCTTTTTTTAGTTGTGGATATTTTGTAGGTGTGTTTTTCTCCTGGATTGTGAAAGAGGAGGTGCAAAACTGCATTGGAGCATGTGGCAGGTTTTTGGTTTCCATCAAGTGCCAACTATGAGTCACTTTTCAGCAGAAATTAAAACATGCCTTTTTCCTCCATGTAGAAATTTTTAACTGCAAATCACATTATTACTGTTTTAACAGTGCAGCGTTAACCCTCGTGGATGGGTCAAGCTTCGTCCCACACAAAGTGTGTTAAATCCATGGAGGAATGGCTTGGAATGCCACAGGCTATGCACCCAAATGTTATATTCTCCAAATCCTGGTATCTAATAATCAGTTGGTGTTCCTTGCTTCCCACATATTGCTTGGAAAATGTTCTCATGAATTCAATCTGAAGCAAATCCAGTGTTTTGAGCAATTGAGGCTTTAAAAACCAGGCTGGATTTGGGACAGTACAAGGCTGGTAGGCATCAGCAGGCTTACACTGCTGTAGTATAGTTTGAGGTTTTGGTGTTTGGGGTTTTTCCCCCCCAAAATTCACAGTATTTCTCTGTTAGACTTTTGTAAAGAACATATCTTGCCAGCTGGGGTAATTTGCATGGCAGTTTTTCCCATTTCACTACTACTGCTGTTTATGCAGGGATATAATTTCAGTTGTAATATGACACAGGCTCGTTTTTCTGTCACTGTGAAGATTTTGGTGAGGGGAGGTTTGCTCTCCTTCTCCACTTGATGAACAATACAATATTCAGATGCCGTGTGGACCCTGCATTTCAATTTGGCTCATCATTGGATGAAATATGGAAAATGCTCAGTGCTGTGCAATCAAATAATTCAAACCTTGCCAAGGCAAGGAGGTGAGGGGTGGGAGTGCTGAGCAAAAAAAAAAAAAAGCAAACCCTGAATTCTGTACAATCTTTGGTAGGTTCTACAGTAGTTTTAGGAAAAGACTGAGGAAATACAGGCCTGCCTTGAAGAGGGAACCTGGAGAATTTGGAGAACCAAGATAAATAGAGAAGCCCTTGGTGTGGGGTGCATGGAGAAGCTGGAATGGTCTCAGGAGGGATTAACATAGCTTGTGAGGGGGAGTTATTGTCCTGATTCCTTCCTGCTGTGTTTGGATGGCAGAGCATGGAAAGCTGAGAGTCCTTGAGTGAGGTGAGCATGACCCAGCCCCAACCACAGCATCAGTGCCTTAGCAATGGGATTCTCACCCTAAATCCCACAGCACTGCACCAGCTCCTGGGGGGAAAATAACTCAGCCCCAGCCAAAGCCAGGGCTTCTGGGAGAGCAGGAATTTGCTTTCCTTTCATTGGTCTTCAGAGGAGTGGAACAGGATCAGACATGGAGGAGACACAAGGAAAATTCATGGGAGCATGTTGGATTGGAATACTTTAATGTGACAATAATCAAAGGAATGCAGAAGCTGGGAGGGAACAGTTAACATTATTTTTGGCTAGGAAAGCCTCTTGAAACAGTCATATTTCTCAGAGCCTCCCCAGTTTTCTTCAGTGATTCCCACCCCATTCCCTGTGGGCAGCTGGGATTTGTGCCCCTAGCACTTGGCATTCTGGTGACATCAGTGGTCTGTCACTTGTTTGGTTTTTCTCCTTGCTGTAGGGATTCTGAACTTTCTTCATCATCTCGTGTGCTCTACAGAACATTATTGTTATGCAGAGGAGAAAATACCGAAGTTTTATTCAAGGGTTTTTCGCTCATTTGAGAGTTGTGTAAAGAAAAAAATGGGTTTGGATTTTTTAAGTGTGATTTTCTTAGTGCAGCCTCTTCCAATAAAGAACTTCTTGATAAGAAATAGATTAATAGAAGAGCTCTCATGATGTGAGAATGAATTGAGTTGTTTGTTTTAGGCTTGTAATTATTCTCGGCAATGGTTTTGGAGTTGTAACTGATTTGTAAGCTTTAATAATCATAACATGCCATCACACCTTGCAGCATTCCAGGGATAAATCCATCTCTGCTCCCGGCCCTGAGTATCAGCGCATTTAACGAGCTTGTGTTTCGCAGGGTTTAATTAAAACTTTTAATTACCATGATTTCAAACTGCCCATCCTGGCAGCCTGCGGATGGATGGAATGGGGCTCAAATCGTTGTCTTGGGAGAACACTGGAATTGAGAGTGGAACCTGTGCAACCACGCACAGCTCTGGTGGATTTTGGGCATTTGAAAACCGGTGTGCACCTTCCTTCTCCATCAGTTACGGGCTTTTTGTAAGATTGCTTTCTCTGGCACGTGGGCAGTGCGAATCCTGCGTCCCTGACAAATAAAATGAGTATTTTTCCCTCAGAATTAGTGAGGAGAGGCAGCCAGAATGACTCCCTGTCTATAATGCATTCACTCGGAGCAGAACAAATGGTGTGAGATCCCCGCTGTCTGCTCGGGTTCCAATTTCACTACATGATGACTTAAAAGGGGAAAAAAATCGTGGGATGTTATTTTGCTCTATTTGAGATGTGGAAGGAATTTTAAGTTCTTTTATGTCGAGACCACTTTTGCTTAGTAAATACGTAGCTGAATATTCAGCTTCAAACAGAGACAAGAATAACATATTTTTTCATATAATATAAAATAATACTATTAATACATAATTCTATGATATAGCAAATAACATAATTCAGCTGAGAGGCTGTGGGGGCTAAGGGTGAAACTGAAATCCTGGAGAGCATTTCAAAACCATCAAGAAAAGATGCCCCTTATTGAAGGAAACAAATATATTTAACTGTGGTCTCAAGAATGGAAAAACCGAAATCATCCAGATTCTAAAGATATTTTGATTTTTTTTTAATTAAAATGCTTATGACACTCAAATGTTCACAGAAATTAATGCTATTACAAAACCTCAGTAGCTTTAACATTAATTATTCCTTGCCAGGAGCAAAGGTTTAGAGTCACCTGTGATTTGGTAAAAGAGGAACTTGAGAGGAAAATTGTCCTTTTTTTTTGTTTTTCTTTTTTTGAAATGTCTACTTATTGTGGCTTTAGTCAAAGCAATGTTTTTTCCATTATAGTCAAGAGTCTTTAAATCATCATCCCTCAGCCTGCTGAAAGCAGTGGGGTTGTTCATTGGGCAATGCTGTCAGAAGGTAATAAAAAATAGAGTTAAGACCGGCCATCTAAATTCTGGATTTTTTAACAATTTCCTGTGGCATTGAACCAGAGATTCTGGGTATTGGGGTTTTCTTCTTTCCTTTTCCTTTTGGCTGAGGCAGGTGGAGGATGTGGAGTTGGCAGAGGGGTGAATTTCAGTGTTCTCCTGCTCTTTGTCCTGCCGAGACTGTTCCAAGGCTTTAGCAATGGGAAATTCCACAGTTATGTTACCAATCTCTAGTTCCTTTTCTTCCTGGGAAGACTCTGTGATTCCGCTGATGAAATATTTTTCTCTGCATTTGATTTCACTGCTTGTTTTCTTCATTTTGAGGGAAAAGGTCTGCACGAGGGTCATGGAACTCCATTGTTTCATTTAGGGAGGGATGGGATCAGGAGGTCTGGTTTTCAGGGGAGAAATATGAAAAAATCCTGTGTATTACATGCTGGATATAAAATACCGGCTATAAAAGTGTAGATATATTTTACAGATAATATTTAACTTTTAAGTAGTAATAGCATGATGTTTGGCAGCAATAAAGGATTCATTGGAAGGTAATAGGATACCAACAGCTGGATCATAAAACAGTTTCCCCCAGTGTGGCATGAGAAGAAATTACACTTCGCATGGATGGCAGAGAATTCCTGCTGCACACAAATAGGATCAGTTAAAGGGAGATGCATGAAAGGAATCAAATTAGGATGGGAATATGCTTTGCTGAACATCTAATTGCTACACTGAAAAAAAAAATTCTGAATATCTTCTGACTCCAGCTACAGCCAGAGCCAAGAAAGGGAAACTGCAGCCTTGGAATTCCTCCTCTGAGCTGACTCTGCCTTGGTTTGTCAGGGAATCCCAAACTGGTGTGAGTTGGAAGGGACCTTAAATCCCATCCCATTCCACCCCTGCCATGGTCAGGGACACCTTCCACTGTCCCAGGCTGCTCCAAGCCCCAAAGTCCAGCCTGGCCCTGGGCACTGCCAGGGATCCAGGGGCAGCCACAGCTGCTCTGGGCACCCTGTGCCAGGGCCTGCCCATCCTGCCAGGGAACAATTCCTGCCCAATATCCCATCCAGCCCTGCCCTCTGGCTTCCCTGTGTCCTGGCACTCCAGGCCTTTGTAAAGAGTTTCTCTCCATTTTTCTTTCAACCCCTCACATACTGGGAGGGCACAGCAAGGTCATCCTGAAGCCTCTCCTCTCCAGGCTGAAGAATCCAAATTTTTCTAGCCTTTCCTCAAGTGATCTGCCTTCCACAAGCTTTACTCTTGAATTTCAAGAAAAAAAATCAAATTTTCTCATATAGCTTTCTTGTCAAAGTTGCTTTTGCTCATCCCTTTATCCACTGGGACTTGGCATTTCCTTTCCTGGATGGCTTCTTGCCTTTATTACTTAACTATAAAATGAATGGAATTTCATTTCAGAAGTCTCAGGCATATTAACAATGAAGGTAATCACAACTCCTGTAATGGAATCCCCATGGCTGGAGGTGTCCAAGGAAGGGCTGGAGGTGGCACTGAGTGCTCTGGGCTGGGGACAAGGTGGGCATCGGGCACAGCTGGGACTGCCTGGGCTGGGAGGGATTTTCCAGCCTAAATGATCCTGTAATTCTATAATGAATGGGTGAAAAGGCTGGGAAAATCTAACTAAGGTCATCTTGTGGAGCTTTTTTGTCATATTCCATAGACTGAGGCAGGTTTCTCTTCCTAGGGATGAAGTGCAAGCACCTCTACAAACACATTTGTATTTGGAGGATGTTGGCAGCAGCAAGAACTCCAAAACTGCCTCACTATGTGCTGCCCACCAGACTAAATGGGAAAAGTTGTTTCTTTTCCTGATTAACAGGGAAAAAAATACTAATTTTTAGCATTCTCCTAAGGGAAGATCCAAGAATTCAACACTCAGATTGGATACCCAGCAAAATGGTGATGTTCCTGAGATTCATCCAGGTACTAGGAATCATTCTGGGATTCTGAATCCTCAGGAAAAGTATTCCTGGGGTGGTGCAGTAGCATTGGGATCTGGCTGGGTGCCTCCATCTGTTCCTCTGGTGTGGGGATAGGTGCATGCCAGTGCTTTGTGTTGTTTCCCTGCTCGCCAGGCAAATGTAGCAAATGGAAAAGGAACACAAAAAAAAACCTGCCTGGAAACAAACCCATTTCCTTTGTACAATATGCTCTGTAGAGCACAAGCAAAGAAGCAGAAAAACACAGTAATTAGAATCCCTGTCTTGTAATGGATATTACAATTATGAACGGATAATTTCCCCGATTTTTCTCTTCCTCACTAGTCTGAAATTCTGCGTGAGCAGACCCAAGTGCTTTGTGTTTCTGTGGATCCCCATCTGATTTGGTGTTTGAGGCTGGGTTCTCTCCTCCTGGCCTGCTCAGAGGTGAGCACAGCACACCCTGTGCCTCAGGGGACCTCTGGGAGGGGCAGGGATGGAGACCTGAGTGGAAAAAACTGGCTCATCTGCTTGGTGGGGATGCGGGAGCTCCACATCCTGCAGCACATCCATCTTCCTGCTGTCAGGACCTCCAGGCACGCTCCAGCAGCGGTTCCTCCTCTCCGTGGTGTCCTCTGGGTGACACTCTGCTGTCCCTCTGATCTTCAGACTCTCTGCAGACGTGGCAAGATGCTCGTTCAGCCGTCTGCAGCGCCACGAGCGGTTTTCCGTTCATCTGGGTTAGCAAGAGACGGTTCTTTGGTGTCTTGAACCCCTGGAAATGACAGCAAAAGGAAATGGAGAGTTGAACGTGTCTGGAGAAGATTCTGTGCAGCAGGACAGGATTTTTATGCAGGCACTTGATCTTTTCCTGCTTCCTTCTAGGAGTTTTTGTGGGTGGGAGTTTTGTTGTACATGTGAGAATTGCTGTGTTTGTTCCTTTAGGATGGCTGGATTTGTGCATTTTATGGATAGACAGGAGTGCTGGGAGGCTGCCCTTGCTTTTGTTTAACCAAGTGGACCCTGTATTTCTTGGCTAGCTGATATATAGAATCACAGAACCCCTAAGGCTGGAAAAGTCCTCGAAGGTCATAAAACCCAAACATAAACCCAGCATCGCCATGTCCCCAAGTGTCACTGCCTTTTGAACACTTCTAGGGATGGGAACTCCACCACTGCCCTGGGCCAAGGCCTGAGCTCCCTTTCCATGCACAAATTCCTGCTGCTGCCCAAGCTGAGCCTCCCCTGGCCCAGCCTGGGGCCGTTTGCCCTTGTCCTGTCCCTGTTCCCTGGGAGCACAGCCCGACCCCCCCTGGCTGTCCCCTCCTGTCAGGAGCTGTGCAGAGCCACAAGGTCCCCCCTGAGCCTCCTTTTCTCCAGGCTCAGCCCTTTCCCAGCTCCCTCAGCCTCTCCTGGCGCTGTTGGACGTGTTCACGTGAAGATAATCATACAGATATGACATTACTCAATACTGGTTTAGCTCTTCCTCTCTAATTCTCTACTTTGCATTTCTGCATTGCAGCACATTCTTTAGTCAGGGAACATGGATCGGGAATATCCTTCCCTCCTGACGTGCAGATGTGAATCCACAAGCAAGGGAGCTGATGGAAGAGGAGTTTGGGTTGCTTTTCCTTTTAGTGACTTACTTAATATCACTTTAATTAATTATGCAACCTTACAACCTTTAATTCTCCACTTCTCCTTGTCTTTGAATTATATTAAACCCCTTGATGGCAGCATTTGGCTGCAGAAACATGTCCCCAAAATCCATATCCCACTGGTGGGCCCAGGACCTCCCTGCTCCCTCTGGATTTTCTGCCTCTGTGAAGATCATGCCCCAAAGTTGCCAGCAGCTCTGGATGAGCAATGCCCTGACCTCTGCTTTGTGCCCTGGGCTTTGAAGGTGTCCCCAGCCTGAGGAGGGGTCAGGGAGCCCCACATAAACCCTTCTCTTCCAAAGAGCTCTGCTTTGTGTGATCCCTGTTCAAACACAGACTCCTGGCCTTTCAGCAGGATATTCTCTCTCCTGGGATAAAGTGGTGGAGATTTGTCTGAGCCAGGAGAGAATGGGCCACATGACAGCGAGGGATTAAATGGTTCTGTTGATGCCAAGGGTATTCCTTGTGGACAGCACCAGAATCAATTGATCCTGAAGCGCAGAGTGATTCTTTTGTTTTATTTTCAGGCCTAAGATTTAAATCCTCCCAGCTCTGTTCCTTCCCATAAAATACAGTAGAAAAAGCATTAATGAGCAGTGTGACACGAAGCAATCGTGATTGGGAACCCAAAAATGCCATCAGATTTCAGTTTATCAGTGAATTAAGAACCAGATCTGGTGATGTTAAATACCATTTAGGGATTGTTTAGCCCCTCCAAGGGCCTGAGGGATATTAGGAGAAAGAAATGTGATGCTGGATGTGCTGTACTTTTGTTAGTTATGTGAAATTTAAGAGATTAAGCAGAGAAAAGACTTTGTCTCAGCAGGAGGTGCTCCCAAAGGGTGGGATAACAGATAATCCCCTCACACTAAAGCTGTATATCCCAGCTACAACAGCAATCAAAGCAAAGCCAGGACAGCCTGCAAAAATCTGCCTGAAAGGCTCTCCGGGTGCTACAGAGGCACTTTCAAAGTTAATAGAACAAGATCAATTCCCTCTTTATCTAAACTCTGCGTGTTGGATGTTGGGGCTCCTCTGATGCTGCCAGGAGCTCTGTCCCGGGTGGAAATCTCTGAGATGTCACCTTCTTTAGCAGCTGTGTTTAAACCCAAATGGATAAATAAAACCCCTCTCTGAATGGGGTTGGTGTGTTTGAGGAGCATGAGGTGTTTCAATTCTTAGTTTACTTTTTGCCAGTAGCAGAATTATTTTATTTTTTTTAGCCAGATGGCAGCTCTGATGGATATTTTGCAGGCACAAATATCTGCTGCCCTGCTGGAGATGGGGAGAGGAGAGAAAACACAAGTGAATTCCACTTAGAAGTTGCAAAAGAGGGTGTTGGTCTGAACTGCCTTTTAGCCACTGTCATCAGGCAATCAGAGCAAAAATGTCTATGAGGGGTTCAAGTTTTAGCCTTTCCCCTGAGAGAGCCCTTGCCTGGGGGTGCAGCTCCATGAAACTCCCCTCACTGGAGCCTGGCACTGCTGGACAGGAGGGTGAGGCAGGGTTTCCCACTGGATCCCCTTCCTTAGCCAGGGAAGGTAGCTCCAGGCCAGGGACTGTGGTGGCAGCGATGACTTTGGAGCTGGCAGAGCCATTTCCACACTCACAGGGGCATTTCTCAGACTCTTCCCCCTTTTTCTTTGGTGTGAGGATGCCTCAGGGCTGTTTGGATCTGGTTTTCCAGGATTTCTCCTTGAAATGAAGCCCTGCTTTCTCTGTCGTGTGCATCGGGGTGTGTGGGTGGCTGTGCTCCTGTGATAGCTCTGAGTACTTCAGCACAACGATGCAATTTCAGAAAGGAAAGATTAGGGAAAGATTTTCTCTTGCCTTTCAGTTGTGAGGGCTCCTCCTGACAGCCAGGAGCCCTTCCAGACTTTACCCTGTTATCTTCCTTGAGCTGTGACTTTTATTTTTCCGGTGATATGCAGCCGTGACGTGATGAAACGCAGAACCATCATCGGGCTTTTGCAGAGACAGATCTTTGAAACTCAAAACACTTGCAAGCTCATTTTTAAGATTTGCCTTCACCAGTAAATTGTCACAGCAAAAAAAATGACTAATTTTGTACTAAAAAAGGGACAGGAGAGATACAATTCTACTGTGCTGCTGTACATCCCAAATTTAAATAGCTGTTGGTGATGATGGCAAGTCCTAAAATGTTCCTAAATGATTGCCACGATGGAGATGAGTGATCCAGCACTGGGTGGCCACATGTGAGGGTAGTGTCAGGTTATTCTTTGGAAACCACCTACTGTGTGGTGCCTTCCTCCCCAGCCTCTGCTGTGCTCTTCATATGTCGTGTATTTCTCCTCACTCCCTTCTTGGATTTCCTGCTTCTCTTTTAAAGTGAAGCCTCCTCTTTAAAGTGCTGCTAGCTCCCTGCAGTCTTTGTTTAGGACTTTTGAGGCCATGCTGAGAAAGGTGTGGAAGCACTTTGCACCCAGTTCACAGAGCTGTGTGATTTGGGCACAGCAGGGGATGGAGAGTTCTGGGAGGCTCATCAAATCAAACCTTTATAACTGCAGAACAGAAAGGGAATATTAGAAGAGTAACAGAAGAAAAAAAAAAATCTCTTAATGCCCAGGCTATTCTCTTTGTAACCTTTAAATGCTATATAACCACCAGGTTATATAGGGGAAAAAGTCAGGTCTGTGCCCTTGTGAAACATTTCACAACGATGCAAACAGAGAATCACAGGATCCCAGACTGGTTTGGGTTGTGAGGGACCTTGAAGCCCTCATTCCATGGGCAGGGACATCTGCTGCTAGCCCAGGTGGCTCCGAGCCTCATCCATCCTGGCCTTGGACACTTCCAGGGAGGTGCAGGTGTTCTAACATTGTTCTGTACAATGAATATGGATGAGAGGAGAGCAGTGCTGAGTCTTGGCTGAGCATTACCTGCTGTAGAAATAAAGCTCCCAGGGAGAGGAAAGATGTGCTTGTAGCAGCCTCACTATTTAATCATTAGTTAAAATATCACACCAGTTTGTGGGCAGTGAACTTTGAGAATGAACACTTAAAGGGCTTGCTTTGGTGCTGGGGGTTTGTGATGGTGGCTCTGTGCTTGAAGATGTCTGAGAGGTCACAGCTGAGCTCCCAAATCCACGTATGCGTGTCCCCTGAGCACAGGAAGCTGCTTGGTGGAGCTTTGTTTGAAGACCTTGTTTTTCTCACTCGGGTGTGTTTGCCTGGGTCACATGGGGAGCTTTTTTCCTACACTGCTGAGTGTCACCAGGGAGGTCTCCCAGGTTCCATTCTGCTGCCCTGGCTGTTCTGCAGCATTAGGCATTCCCCCTGCTCCTCCTGTGCTTCAAAGGCAGTGGAACCCAGCCCAGAGCCCAGCTGTGCTCCTTCCTCTCCATCAGCAGCCACAAGGCACCCCAGGTGACACCTTCCTGTTCCCCAGCAGAGGCACTTCACCCCTGGCATGTGGGAGACCAGCCAGGAAATTAAAGGTTGTTTTTAAGGCCATGGATGGAGATTTGCTCAAAAAAAGCACACATGAAATTTAGCCTTTCTTTCCTCCAGGACAACCCCAGTGCACTGTGGTGCCAGTTGGATATAATTACATGCCTTGATGTCTTTTGGTGGCCCTGGTGTCCTTCTTGCCCTCTCACAGAATTATTCAGCCTGGAAAATCCCTCCCAGCCCAGGCAGTCCCAGCTGTGCCCGATGCCCACCTTGTCCCCAGCCCAGAGCACTCAGTGCCACCTCCAGCCCTTCCTTGGACACCTCCAGCCATGGGCACTCCAACCCTCCCTGGGCAGCCCCTGCCAAGGCCTGAGCTCCCTTTCCATGCACAAATTCCTGCTGCTGGCCAAGCTGAGCCTCCCCTGGCCCAGCCTGAGGCCGTTTGCCCTTGTCCTGTCCCTGTTCCCTGGGAGCACAGCCCGACCCCCCCTGGCTGTCCCCTCCTGTCAGGAGCTGTGCAGAGCCACAAGGTCCCCCTGAGCCTCCTTTTCTCCAGGCTCAGCCCTTTCCCAGCTCCCTCAGCCTCTCCTGGGGCTCCAGCCCCTTCCCCAGCTCCCTTCCCTGCCCTGGACACGCTCCAGCCCCTCCAGGGCTCTCTGGCTGGAGGGACAGAACTGGACACAGCCCTCGAGGTCCCTCAGCAGGGCCAGCACGTTTCTGCTGCATGCCAGAATGCTTATTGCTTTTGAAGCAAAATTTCATTAATTGTTCATTCTACAGAAAACACTATAAACCCCAAAACCAGTAGGTTTAAGAGGAGGAAGAAAAAGTCAGGGGAAAATAAAGTCAGGTCTGTAGAGCCTTAAGTATGAAACTCGCTGTAACTGGAGACGTGAGAGGTTGCAGCTTAGAGGCCTCCAGTTAAAGCCAGTCTCAACCTTGGTTTTGGTGAGTGATCTACAACAAAAAAAGGCTCTGAAAAGGCTTTTGCTTTCAAGAATTTGTGTGTTGAGTCTCTTAAGGCATCGCTGCAGTGAAGCCCTGGGAACTGCACAAGCACATAGCGAGTAAAGGGACAAATTGTACAGAGGTGCTTCCATTCAGGCATAAAACTTTATCTCTGCAAACACCTGGTGGAGAGGGAAAATTCTGGAAGGAGGATCAGAACCAAGGTATCACCCTATCACCTCCTAAATGTGGGAGATGCTGCTGAGGAGCCTTATCAGCTCAGGCACCTCAAAATCCTTCTGTGAGCCTTTGGAGCTCATCAGTTCCTCTTTCCTCCAAAAACTGTGGCACTTGTGCACCGTCTCTCAGTCTGCCTGAACAAACACACACTCATCCATTTATCATAAAACGATCAGAGTCAGATGAAGCAACCTTTGGGGCTTTGGAGTGTGAACGTTTCCCCACTCTGCTGAGTAAAATAATTATCTTAAGGCATTTTTGAAGTTTAGTTTTCCTCCCAGGTAATGCATGGCGCTGCTTTTCCAAAGGATGAACTCTTGAAAAGTATAGTTTATAAATATTTTATTAAATGCTTCCCCTCAGCATGAGGAGCACTGGAAATACAACCAGAGTTTCTTCACTAATTTCAGGAGATAATGCAAGGGTCCAAGGAGGAATAGATAGTTAGAAAAATAATTAAGAGATGATTGTTATTGAAGTCACCAGACTCAAGAAGTTCGCCCTGAATTATCTTCAGAAGTGGCCAGAACAGTCTGAACTGTTACCTGTGACCTACCCAGAAGACTGACAAGGGAAATTCTATTGCATAAATCACTGGTTTAGTAAATTTGTAATTTTTTTTCCAATTCGGTTGTTCTTTTAAAAATTCAGAGGTGAGCATCAGAATTACAATGTGGAATAAGTCTCCAGAAAAGTAGTCATGGCTGAGTGTGAGCCCACTGCCTGCTGCCACACAGGGAGGTGTTTTCAAGCCTGTCCCGAGCTTGTGACAAACATTAAGCCATAATTGTCATGTTTAATTTTTATTTTTCTGCGTTGAATTGTGAGAGATCATAGATTAGGACCAGAAAGTCGCAGAGAGAACGGCTTCAGAAAGGTCTGGAGGCATTTCAGCAAGGACAGACTCACGATTCTAAATGATGTTGACACAGGAAGAAATGATCTGAAATAATTAAGATTTATTTTAGTCACCGTGAGTGCTTGACAATGCCAAATAGAGAAGAAGTGGTTGTGCATAACTAAAAAGGTCTGAAATAGGCTTCAGGAGGGGTGAGTGGCATCGTACAAGGAGTCATGGGGTGGATTTGGGGTGTTCAGCTGGAGAGGTGCAGCCAAGGCCTGGGACGTGTGGATGGACAGAAGCTCCAAAGCAGGGGAGAAGTGTTTATGGGCAATCTGTGAATTTTTCTCCTTACACAGGGAGCAGGGTTGGCACATTTGCAATGGGATTATCCAGGAGCAGATTTGAAGCGAGCCAATGGATTCTGTCCCATGGCATGGGCAGTGCTCAGGGCTCACTGCCTCGGAGCATGAGGAGATGGGGAGACCTTGGAGCCGCTTCCACTGCCTAAAGGGGCTCCCAGAGAGCTTGGGACAAGGGATGAAGGAACAGGACAAGGGGAAATGGCTTTCAGCTGAAAGAAGTAGGTTTAGATGGGATATTGGGCAGGAATTGTTCCCTGGCAGGGTGGGCAGGCCCTGGCACAGGGTGCCCAGAGCAGCTGTGGCTGCCCCTGGATCCCTGGCAGTGCCCAAGGCCAGGCTGGACTTTGGGGCTTGGAGCAGCCTGGGACAGTGGAAGGTGTCCCTGCCCATGGCAGGGGTGGCACTGGGTGGGATTTAAGGTCCTTCCAACCCAAACCACTCTGGGACTCTGTGGGAAATGCTCGGGTGGGTTCAAGATGCAGTTTGGCAGCTCCATGCAGGAAAAGCTTTCCTGTGACCTCAGCAGACCCAGGCAGGGCCTCAGGCTCTGGCAGAAGATTTTGGCTGCTCTCAGGAGCAGCCCCTTGGCTGGGGAGGTTCCCTTGGAGCTGAGGGTGCTGATCCCCTGCTCCAGCATCACTGCCCAAACCAGGCTGCTTCAGCACCAAATTCCTGTGACTGCAACTTTTGAGACAGTTCTGAGCCTTGTGCTGATCTGTAGGAAAATCTGAAATTCTGAACAATTTTTCTCTGTAGTGAAGGTAAAAAAGAATCTCTGTAAAATTATTTTTAGGCTACTTGCCATGAAAATAATTTCATGACTTGCTTTTATTGTGCAATAAATTACCCACAAAAGAGGATAACAGATTAATTTAACCAATTTAACTTAATCCCAAATAGTGTGTTTTTTTATTAAGCAATGCTGTGGTATAATTAAGAGTTGTTACTGATTAAACACCTTGTAAAGACAGGGCTGTTAATTAATACTAAATTACAATAAAATTAACAAAGTAACATAAACAAGTGATGTAAATGTTTTTAAATGACAGGGATAATTCATCAGCTAAAAGCTGCTTATGTGAACCATTTCCTAAAGAGTTTGCTCCAATTAATATGTATATAATAATTGCAAAAATGGAAATGGGGCAAGAAGAGCTCTCCTTAAGATTTTTCAATTCAAATTACTCCTTTGTTAAGTAACATGGGAGTTTTTTAAGCTGGATATTCTCTAATAATGTTGAAAAAAATGCCCTGATCCCCAACTTATGGTGTGCAGGGAAAAAAAATCTAAAATTAAACCTCAGTGACACCTTCAAGACCACCTCTGCATCTGACACTTGTTTGTCTCACTGGAATATGAATCTGAACAACTCCTGCCTTGCTAAGCTTTAATGTGGGTATTATGTATTAATGTTACAGCTCCAATTCAGATCTCATTTGCGGGAATGTCAGGAAACGCCTGAAATTTCTTTGCATACTTAAAAGGTTTGCTAGATTGGCTGGTTCACAAGGGCTGGAAATCCCACAGGTCCCCTTTGTCACTGTGAATTAAGTAGAGAAACACAAAATCTGGGATCTCAAAGTGCAGGCCTACAGGGACCTGTGGCTGCAGGAGACACAGAAATAGTCCTGAACTTTTCCAGACTTGGGATCAAATCTGATTAAGACCAAACAAGTTGAGGCAGGTTTTAGCAGTGTCTGAGAACCCCCGGCAGCAAGACTGCCAAGGTGTAAGATACCACTCAGGTCGTGGGATTTCATTCTGTGTGACACAATGTACAAACTTCTCAAAATATCTCTCGGTTTTAATGGAATTTTGGAACTTAGTAAAAATTAAAATGGACTTTTTCTATTATCTCACAACCTAGAAGCTCTAGAAATAGACTGCAGTTTTTCCCCAGGAAGTTATTCAAATTTAAAGACTAAAATTATTATGCTTGTATCATGCTGTTGAATAATGCTGCAAGTGCTGAAATCATGCAAAACCGACCTGGTGTGGGTACGAGTCGAAGCCTCAATGTCTAAACCAGCAGCTGACCCAGCACTGTGTGCACAGAGCTGTGCAGCAGCCCCAGGGAGGAGCCCCCAGGCTGTGTGGACAATGTGCTCAGGGCTGGGCACTGCCCAGGGAAGAAGTTGTGCCTCGTGTGCAGGGGGAATTGCTGGGCTCAGGCCCTGCCCGTGGCTCTGGGGCCATTGCTGGGCCCCCGCAGCAGAGCCTGGGCCCTGCTGGGAGCCCTCCCTGCACACAGGGACACCCAGGGCTGAGGGCCCCTCTCAGCTGGGGCTCCTCTCCAGGCTGAGCAGCCCCAGCTCCCTCAGCCTTTCCTGGGCACCCCCATGCTCCAGGCCCTTCCTCAGCTGCGCAGCCTCCGCTGGCCCCGCTCCAGGAGCTCCCTGGCCCTGCCGTGCTGAGGATCCAGAGCTGGGCACAGCACTCCAGAGGTGCCTCCAGGGCTGCCACAGGGGCAGCGTCCCTCCCTGCCCTGCTGCCACTGCTCCTCCTGCTGCCCCGGATCCCATTGGCCTCCTTGGCCCCAGGACACTCTGCTGGCCCGGGGACAGCTCCGTGTCCCCCAGGACACTCTGCTGGCCCGGGGACAGCTCCGTGTCCCCCAGGACACTCTGCTGGCCCGGGGACAGCTCCGTGTCCCCCAGGACACTCTGCTGGCCCGGGGACAGCTCCGTGTCCCCCAGGACACTCTGCTGGCCCGGGGACAGCTCCGTGTCGCCCAGGACACTCTGCTGGCCCGGGGACAGCTCCGTGTGCCCCAGGACACTCTGCTGGCCTGGGGACAGCTCCGTGTCCCCCAGGACACTCTGCTGGCCCAGGGACACTCAGGTCATTCCCCACAGAGCTGCTCTAGCAGGTCCCACTGTGCTGGTTCCTGAGACTGTTCCTCCACAACCATTGATGAACAATTTAAACAATCCTGGCCCACGTGTACTGAACCCTGGTGACACCACCAGGGACAGGCCTGTAGGTAATTTAAGGTACAGCTCTGGAAAGAGTTGTGGGAATTCATACCCATAAAGTCACTTTTTGTGCCTGATCCTTAACAGGAATGGCCTTGTAGGTACCCCCTTGCTTTCTGGTGCCAAAGTCCCTGCAGGTGCGGGTGTTCTCTTGAACATTAAAGGCTGTGAGTTTCTGATTTTGTCTTTAGTTTTGTCTTTAGTTTTGTTTGTCAGTGGATAGAGAGAGGGCTGATGTAAGAAAAATAGCTGGGAATGCCTGTGTTTGGAGACATAAATCTATACATTGCTGAAGGTTTCCGTGAATAGTTCCATGTAAGTGGGAAAAATATTAACCGAGCCAAACACAGCCTAAAATGGGCTTACATAAATATTAGACAGAAAGTATTACATAGACTGGGGGATGAAAGACTGTGGGAGCCTTTACACCTCAATATGCTGTTCAGACATTCCTGAGCCTTATTAAGCTGGAGAGTAGGAGGGAGATTTCAGGAGCACAGGGATGAGTATGAAAAATATGGAAGAGCATCCCTTTGTTTAAAAAGTACGGTGTAATTACATTGTGCAAGCTCATGTCAGTCCTATTTAAAAACTGCTTCTGAGCTGTGGGAACACCCAGAGTGTAAATGAGGGGTTGTGTCTGGGAACATCCATGCTCTGGTTGAGCCCAGGTTGTGGCTGAAACCACAAGGCTGTGTTTACGGTCCAGAAGCAGCTGCAGCTCCATGTTTGACAGATAAATCCTGAATCCTTCCCTGTCCTCTGTGGGTTTTGCATTTGGTGCCTCTCACTGTCAGTTTGTAACTGCAGGAACGTGGATCTGATTGAACCCTGCATTGGGTGCAGACACAAATTCCCCTGAGGGCTGAGGTTTGAAATGCACATCAGGGGTAGGTGCTGCATCTTCCCAGAGTGAAAATGCTGCTCCCAGTTTCTCCCTGTCTGTGCTGAGGACAACATGCAGCTCCACTGTCCTTGCACTCCACCTCCCCAAACCCCACAGCTGCAGAGCTTGGGGGTTTCTTGCCAAATGAACCCATCCCTTGCACTGATTTGGCTGTGATGGAAGCCGGTTCTGGAGCTCCCCGTGGGCCGTGCTCCCAGCAGGGCTGGGGGAGTGGGAGCTGCCCAGAACAGAGCGAGGAGCAGCTGGGCGTGGGCAGGGACACGCGCGGGCACTGCCAGCTCGGCACTTGGCGGGGATGCAGCTGCTGAGGACAGAGCCGTGAGTTCTGCCTCTCCCTGGGTTTCTCTCCAGCTTCCTGATGAATAGGAACATCATTCCTGATGAATTCAGAGCAAAGGGCTGGCACTGTGTTCTCTGCTTTTAGAAAGAAGTCAGGATTAAAAGAGCTGAAGCCATTGCAGCCCGAATTAGCCAGAGAAAAGGTATTTTTTACATTTCTCCTCATGTCAAACCACTGGGGTGCTCTTTGTTGGAGGACCCATTTCTTTTGTGCTTTAAGACATCTTCCGAAAGGAATATGATGGAGAGGAACAATGCAGTGCCCCTGTGCTACCTGCATACCACATTCCAGGGATGAGAGTGTTCATCTGGAGAAGGCTCCAGGGGACAACTCAGAGCTCCTTCCTAAAGGGGCTCCCAGACACCTTGAATGGGACTTATGACAAGGGATGGAGTGCCAGGACACAGGGAATGGCTTCCACTGCCAGAGGGCAGGGATGGATGGGACACTGGGCAGGATTGTTCCCTGGCAGGGTGGGCAGGCCCTGGCACAGGGTGCCCAGAGCAGCTGTGGCTGCCCCTGGATCCCTGGCAGTGCCCAAGGCCAGGCTGGGGTGGGACTGGATGGGCTTTAAGGTCCCTTCCAACCCAAATCATTCTGTGATTCTACAAATCAGTTCAAATCCTCACTTTTTAGAGTTCTCAGCTCCTGGCCAGGCTGTCACACTCGACATCTTGCAGCAGAGAATCCCTGTCATCTGTTGGGTGGGTTATGAACCTCCCACACGTCAAGTTTTCAAAAATCTGGAAAGTTCATTGCTTTACTGAATTCCATTTTCTGCTCTGATTTATCAGTGCCGTGCTGGACTCTGAGGTTCCACCTTGAGCAGCTTGAAATCCCTAAACCCAAACATTTTCTGAGGCACTGTGGAATTTTGAGCAACCTGCCCTTAGGAAAAAAAAAAAAATCCTTAAGTCTTTTTAAAACTACTTTGGAGGTTTAATTTTATCACAAGCAGTAAATTCTTTAAATACACTTCAGATGCAGTTGTATGGCAAAGAGCACAGAGAAGAAAACTCAGATTTTCATTTTGGATTTCAATCACTGCTCCCGTGTGCAGCCAAGCAAGTTCCACCAGCTGGGTGAGAGCAGCATTTCCATGCAGTAGAAACAGGCAGACATAAATATATATGAAATGTATTCAGAAAACATGAAATAATGCTAAAACAAATCTTACTTTGACTCAAGCTTACTTCCCACTGCCAAGAAAAACACGACTGGGTTGATTTTCCAAAAAAAAGTTGGCAGTAAATCAGATTTTCATGGCTTCAATTTGACAAGAAAACTTTTAATAAAAATGCCAGGGTAGTATTCTTTATGTATTTGTAGTATTTGATGGAGAGTTTTTGGAAGATGGTTGTTTTCCAAGAGATTCTAGGAACAAAACCTTTACCTTTTTTTACCAGTAAATGAGTGCATACTTGTAACTCCAACCTGGAGCAGATGAGTTGTATTAGCTCTAGAGGATATAGCTGCATTTGTATTTTTTTCTGCTGAAAACTGTTTGCACTTTGCACGTTTCAGGCAAAATCAAACCCTGTTTTTTGCTGCAGACAAGGAGAAAAAATGTTGAAAGCACAGGAATTCTGCTGCCCCCACCCCAAACAATTCTGGTTCATGAATGTGCCTTGCAAGCTGCAAAAACAGGGAGATATTTGTCTTTACAGAAAGCAGATTTCGTGACTATTTCAAGGCTTGATCAGTACTCTTTAATTTCTTGAGTTAGGGATAAAAATCTCTAAAATTCTGCATCAAAATTCCAGATCAGCCACTGAGAGAAGTACAGAGATGGAGTTTGCTAGGGGGTGATATAGGAAGATGTACACACTGTAGGCATCATTACGGGTAACACTGGCTTAATTAAAATAAAGAGGGTAATTTTCAAAGCTGCAGGAGAGATTTAGGAGTCTTGCTTCATGAGAAATGTGAATTTGCTTTCCTTAGCTGAGATAATACTGGTCTTCATGCTGGTTTTTAACATTGCTGAGTGTTTACATTAGTTACTTCTTTGGGTGGAGAAGAGGCCGAGTGAAAGTCTCACGCTGGGGAGAAAAAGATAAACTTCAGGCAGAAACAAATGAGGCAGGGCCAAAAAATTAACCAAGGTGATCTTTTTCCAAATTCCCAACTAATGGTACCTGTGGAGGTCAGGAGGGATCAGGCAGGGTCAGACTGGGAGGGAGCTTCAAGGGTCTCTTTGGAGAGGTGTAACCACCTAAACCCTGCAGCCCTGACTTTAAACCTAAACATGATCACCACTCTTGTCCCACTCCCATAATCCAATTCCTAACCCCACTGTTTTAATCAGAGGATCGTGGAATGGTTTGGGTTGAAAGGGACATCAGAACTCATCCAGTGCCATGGGCAGGGACACCTTCCACTGTCCCAGGCTGCTCCAAGCCCCAAAGTCCAGCCTGGCCTTGGGCACTGCCAGGGATCCAGGGGCAGCCACAGCTGCTCTGGGCACCCTGTGCCAGGGAACAATTCCTGCCCAATATCCCATCCAGCCCTGCCCTCTGGAAATGGAAGCCATTCCCTGTGTCCTGTCCCTCCAGCCCTTGTCCCCAGTCCCTCTCCAGCTCTCCTGGAGCCCATTTAGGCCCTGCAACTGGAGCCTTCTCTTCTCCAGGTGAACACTTCCAGATCTCCCAGCCTTTCCATCCCTTTATTCATGTCCTTTGCCCTTAAGAAGGAGAAGGCTTCTCAAAAATAAGAAACTAGGAATGCACCAAAATAATGTTTCAGATTTAGTGATGGGAGTTGTTTTTTCAGGCAGTCACCAATTGTGGAAATTAAGTGTTCTTTAATTTCAGCCTGGGATATGCAGATAGTGAGCACAACATCACACAATGATTGTAATGCCACTGGTGCTTATTCTTGTTTACTGAATTTTGGGTCACTTCCGTGTGGTTTTGTGCATGTGAATGAGGAAACTAAAGCAGATTTGGTGTCCAGGGGGCACCAAATGCTCTGCTCCCACTAACAGGGGTGTGAGTCTAAGGGGGTGGCTGATCCTTCCCAGGGAGAGTGTAAAACCCAAAATGAACCCCAAAATTATAGACAGTGTGGATGAAATGGGTCCAGCAGCTCTCGTTTTCACCTTCTCCTCTCACACCAAAGCCCAGGCTGATGGAACAGCCACAGCCCATGGTTCTGTCATCACCTTTCAGGGAAACTCAGAATTGAAGACTCTGGCTCTATTTACAGCATTAAAGTACAAACCAATTCCCATACCAACAGCCTATATGTTTTTTTTCTGCAAAACAATCTCCAGAACTCCAAGCCCTTGCTGATTAGAGGAGAAGTGTTCTGCAGTGTGTGAACAACACACAGCATGATGCATCTTCATTACCAAAATTCACAATGACGATCATTTATCATAAAAGCTGCTGACAGTGGGCATTAATCTCTGAGTAAAGCAAGGAGGAAATTCTGTTCTCATGGCAGTGGAATTCATTTAGTCCCTCTCACCCATGCCTGGGGGACTGGGAATTCTCTGGGCAAGGCAATTGCAACTTTAGCAGTATGGATTTTTTGGGGATGGAAGGAGGGAGTCTTTTGCTGGGATGTGGAATCCAGAGGTGACCACGCTGCTGGCAGAACCTGCCTGTGTTTCACACAGCCCAGAGCAGCTTCCCTCCCATCCTCAGTTTTGGAAGGAACCTTAAAAACCTCCCATCCCACCCCTGCCATGGCAGGGACAGCTTCCACTGTCCCAGGCTGCTCCAAGCCCCAAAGTCCAGCCTGGCCTTGGGCACTGCCAGGGATCCAGGGGCAGCCACAGCTGCTCTGGGCACCCTGTGCCAGGGCCTGCCCACCCTGCCAGGGAACAATTCCTGCCCAATATCCCATCCAGCCCTGCCCTCTGGCAGTGGAAGCCATTCCCTGTGTCCTGTCCCTCCAGCCCTTGTCCCAAGTCCCTTCCAGTTCTTCTGGAGCCCTTTTAGGCACTGGAATGGACTTGGAGATCTCTCTGGAGCCTCTGGTCTCTTCTCCACCTCTGTTTAAAGCAGAGAATAGGAATTCCTTCAGGTGGAAGTTTCAGCAAAAGATTTCTATATTGGAAACATTTATTATTCTTTTCAAAAATATATTAGGACTGTTGGATGTCTTCAGAAATACAAACAAATGTCTGCTGTAATGAACTGCGTGTTGTCTATGCCTTGTTTTTGTCTGGTTGTATTTCTTTCCTTTTTGTGTGTGTATATATATATATATATAAATATATATATGAGATAAATGATTTGGTCAAGCAGACCTGGGAAGAGCGATGCACTCCCACACACATCTGGTGTCTTGTTAATGAAGCTTTACCCATTTTTACTCAGTTAAATTCTGAAGGCTATGAAAATACCATGTTGTTTCCCCTTATGGAATACTTTGTTGGAAGTCAACACATCATGCATGTATTTCCCCAAATTTCCATCAGCCTTCAAAGCTTGGAGTCACCTCCTAAATCTCCCTGCCCAATGTGGTGTGGATTTATTCCACCTCAGAACAAGGCAGCAGTTTGGGTCATTGCAAAGCTAACTATGTGTGCCTAAATTTTCCTGTTTCTGCTTGGGGAGCATGGCAAGCTGGCTAATTCCAATGGAATATGGATTCTGTGCTGACCAGCCTGGAGAGGAGAAGGTTCCAGGGAGAGCTCAGAGCCCCTGCCAGGGCCTAAAGGAGTGCTGGAGTGCTGGAGAGAGACTTGGGATGGAGGGACAGGACACAGGGAATGGCTTCCACTGTCAGAGGGCAGGGCTGGATGGGATATTGGGAAGGAATTGGATGTGTCTATAAGGACCTGGACTTTCCCAAAAGCCAAAGGTGAAATGAGCCCGGTACCTGAGCAATTTGATTTTCAAGGCCCCCAATATCAAGTTTCAAGGTGCCTCCCACTATCCTGGGACTCTCCCTCCCCGTTTGGAGCCTTGGAGTCTCTGCCCTGTGTTTCCCTTTGGTGCTGGGAGAAGGGTGAAAGCTGCCACCCAGGAGGCCCAAATTCCTCCTGGATTCCTCCATGGCACAGTCTCGGTTGGATAAACACTGGAGCAGCAGCCCCAAAATACTCCTGCAGCCCCAGTTGTGTTCTCCATCCCTGGGACAACTCACAGGCACAAGGCAATGTGCCAGTGAGAGATTTCCCTCTTCAATATTTCATCTTGGGGGAGGGTGGAGAATATATTTGAGTCGAAACAAATTACAGATAAGTGCCTGATGTGTTTTAGGGTGGGTATTTTAGAAGGATAAAGCTTGTTATGAATTTCTCACTGGTTTCCAAGCTGACAACCTTCATGAAAATATGTAAACTACATTAATGAAAACCTCAGGCGTTGTTTTCTCGTTATTTTCCTTATTTGAAGCTGCCTTTATCAGGAATAAAACAGCAGATATTGAAAGCTGCGTGTTGTGCACTTCTCTGTTTGTTTGGGAAGTGAAAACTATTTAAATAAAGGAAGATGTGTGAGATTGGTTGCTCTTCTTAATCAGTAATTAAGATATGAACAATATCATTAATCTTCTATTTCACATTTTCCAGGTGATCAACATATAACCTCCACAGCCATGGCTGAGAAATGCAGTTAAGGTACTGTGACAATTCCCTTTTAATATGGGTATGTTTTTGCTGGATATCATTCCCAAAATTCTGTCTTGAATAATTTGTAAAAACCTGTGTTCCTTGAGGCTGAGTTAACTTCTGGATGGTTTTCATTTGTCAATTTGTCCACTGCACTTCCTGAAAACAACATTATCTTTCTTTTCCTTGTATTCCTTAACTTTTGGTCTCCTGATGTTAAATTCAGGAATGTTTTAGGATGTTTGTACAGACATATAATGACAGCTGTGGTTCCTTGATGAAGGTCACATCTTTGGAATTACTAACTCTGAAAATGTGGTGGGGAAAGGATGGAGAATGTGTCTCTCTGGAATGCTGGGTGCTGCACACTCTGTGGCACTGAGAATTTGTTGATTGGAATCACAAGATGGAAACAGGCTTGGTTTTGTTGGGAATGCACATCTCATGACCAGGTTTATCTCCCTTCAAGTTGTGTTTGAATTCTGGCTGGGATGTTGAACACAGAATGGCAGGAGGGGAGGAGTAGGAGGAGGAAATGTGGCAGGTTCTTTTTTTCTGGGCACTGAACTTGGGTGCCAACGTAGACTGCAATGAAAAAAAAGTAATTTCTTTCCTAGGAGAAATTCAGATAAAGATTCAAAACTTGATGAGCAATATGAAACAGCTGTTCTGTAATGGCAGGAACTAATTCTTGCCAAAGAAATTATCAGGGCAGGATTTCCACTCCCCTTCTACATCCATATCAGTTTAATTTTGCTGTCATGGGAAGAAGCTGGAAAATCATCCTGTAATTCCAATTCTCCTTTCAGTTGGGATTTTAATTGCCAAGTCTGCTTGATTTATTTGACTAAAGCATAGCAACGCTCTTGGCTTTGTTGGTGATATCCTTTGGAGAAAGCAAATCCATCACTTTTTCGATTGTTATCTCTGCTCCCTAGCAAAATCCTTTAATGTGGATTTCCATCTGGGAATATGATGCATTCTGATGTGAGAATACTGGGCAGAAAGAGATCCTGGAAAGCCCATGCAGAGCAGATGGGTTTGGAACAAAGAGTAATCCAGAAGGTCCTGAGTGAAAAGTGGGATAAAAGGGAAAATTCTGCTCAGCAGGTGATTTTATCTGAGTACCAGGCTGGCTCTTTCTGCTGAGCCACTGAACATCTCACACTACAGAGATGCAGGGGGCTTAAGCTCTCTGGATTTATAGGCAGCATTTATTCAGTGCAGTTCCCAGAGGAAATTATTATTGAAAGCAGAGATGGCACAGATTAATACAGGAATTATAAGGAGATGGCTAATACAGATAAGGAGCTTGGAAGAGAGGGGACTGGGACAGGATGAGGTGTGCTCCAGGTGCAGGGGAGGAATCAGAAGCATTCCTGAGGGATAGGTGTCATGAAGAACCCTCCCTAACACTCCTTTAGTGACCTTGGCACAAGGTTTTGATGCAGGTTTTGAAACTCCTGTAATACTGTGAAGGACACAAGAATTACACAAAAGAATTTTGTTGACTTTGTGGATTAGTAGAACAAATGCAGCATAAAATTTAATAATAATACTAAGCCATTGTCTTAGAGACTAAGAGTGGGGGGGCTGCTGTAAACAAAACAAGAGTTTTAGCATATGGAAGTTCAGCTTCATTTTAGAGGAAGTGTTTGGTTGTAGAATGTAGCTGAAGTTTTCACAACTTCAGAATTTGCCAGGACACCTGTTCTTCCAAGAGCTGAAATTTACTCTAAATAGTTCAGAGCCTAGGTATGTTATAAAGACAGAATAAATAAAATTTTAGATCTAAAATATCGAGTTCTGAACCTGCTTCCATCAAGTACGAATCGGTGCAGGTGTGAAGCCAACCTTGCCTGGGGAGTAGGAGGAAGGTGCCAGACTAGCAAGAAGTGGGTTATTGTAGCAGCCTTGGAACTGATTTTCGTGGAACCAGCCCATCTGCCTCCTCCCCTCCCAAAGTCCCCAAACAAACCAAAAGATGGAACCAAGCCAGGGTGGATCTCAGGCTCTAAGTGAGCAGTGCTGTTCCTTGAGGCAGGAAACCTCCATCAGGGATGGGGAACTGCAGCAGCTCGGCCTCTGGGACAGAGGTGGAGGCAGAGCCCTCCCAAGGGGAGCTCCACAGGGAGTTCTTCCAGTTCCAGGGGCAGGGACACCTTCCACTCTCCCAGGCTGCTCCAAGCCCTGTCCAGCCTGGCCTGGGACACTGCCAGGGATGGGAAATGTTAGCACAACCCCACCTGCAGAGGAGCTTCCCCAGACTGATCCCAAGCTGATAGTTAAAAGGAGCAAATGAACCCAGAAATGGGTCCTCATCAGTGGAAGGGGAGTAGATCATCACGAGTGTGCTATGCTGTGTTCCCAGCCCTCTGAGGATTTGGGATTAAAGCCAAAAGGATGAGAAAGAAAAGGAATGCTCCACACATCAGTGAAAAAATTGGTCAAAGGATAGGAAACAGAAGGTTGGAGTAACTGAGCAGTTTCCTGAGTGAGAGGATGACAGCAGCACGGTCTCCAAGGAATCTGCACAAACCTGTGATACTCAACTGATAAATGAGCTGCGAAAGACACAGGGTGTGCTGTCAGGGCTTCCTCCAGAGCACTGGAGCTGAGTGCTGACTGTGGAAAACTGCAACAGGATTGAGGCAGGATTAACTGCTGGGCAAGGCAGTGGCCAGAGGTGAAACCATCCAGAGGTGGATGCAAAGGGAAGGACAAAAATTGCACCCACGGGTGATGAGTGCTGAGCTGGACATCGCCACTCACCAGCCAAGAGCTGTAAAATACAAAAGATGCCTCTCCCAGAATCATCACCAAGGACTCATCCCAGGACAGCCTAGGTTGGGAAGGACTTCAAAGCCCATTCCATTCCAAGCCACTGCCATGGGCTGGGACACCTTCCACCAACCCAGGCTGCTCCAAGCCCTGTTCAGCCTGGCCTGGAACCCTTCCAGGGATCCAGGGACAGCCACAGCTTCTCTGGGAAACCTGTTCCTTGTTAGCTTTAGTTCTGGAAGTTGGAAATTGTCTCATGGGATGAATATCTCTGCTCTTCCTTAGGGGCTGCTTCTGTCAGGGAGGAATTTCTGGTTTCTAATTTTTGATGGACTCCCCAGTGAAGGGGCTGTGTGTAGCTTTTCCTGGGGCTTAAAATGGGAGGAGCAAGGAACCACTGGTGATGGAGCTCCTAAAAAATCCCACAGAGCTGCAGGGGGTTTCAGGCTGTGTCTGGTGAGTAGACAAGTTTGTCCAGTTGCCCAAGGCTCACTCACGTGCGTGTGGTTGCGTTGGCTGTCATCAGATGAAGTCTATTAAAAACGAGAGTGCAGAGAAGGATGAGGCATGGCCTGGTGTGCCTCCCTTCCTCTTCCCTGGGACAGAACTGATCGGGATCCAGTTCCTTTCCCAGTAAAATAGAGATGTTTCATTTTTAACAACACATTGAGGGTCCAGATATCAGCAAGGGAATAGAAGCTGGTAATCCAGCTGGAAAGGCTGGTGGGCTAAAGTGTGTCCTAAGTATGTTTAAACTGGAAACTGGGGAAAGAACTGCTAAGCAGTGGAATTCCCAAAGGGCTTTTCAAACACAGCTGGGACACAAAGCCACGCTTTTCAAGTAGGGAAGGGATGAGAATTCTGAGTGCAGGCCCACCTGCAGTTCTCAGGAACAGCCTCCAGGAGCGAGAGGTGGGCCCCCAGTTTGTGACTGTCCCCAGGCTTTGAAGAAACAAACCTGAGCGATCTGTCAGCTGTATTTGCTCTTATCCAGCAATGCCATTGTTGATGGTTCCTCTGCCCTGGGACTCCACAAGTTGCCTCAGGAGTCCAGGAAGACTTTCTGATTTGACAATTGCTTGATTTCTGGGATGCTTCCCTTCCTCCGTAACCCAATGGGTCTGGTAAGGTCTTAGGGATGTTTTCATGGGATGTATTCCATGTCAGTCACACCTCCTCCACTTTTCCCCTGATATTCTATAATTTTGGAGCCTTTCCAGCTCATCTCCTGAAGATCATAATGTGACAAAGGCTGCACGAGCAGTGGGAGCTGGAGAACAAATGGCTCCCACTCACCCACAGCCTGCTGAGGCCTTCCTGCTGCCACATGGACATCTCTACATGGATAAATCCTTCCCTCAGGGGCTGGATGGTGACACTTGGATGCAGCAGGGTGGATTTTTGTTCAGGACACTGAGGTTAGATCGGTTAGGATCTAAAATGTTTGGAGCCATACACAGTGCAGATGCTGTGAGTCTCCAAGTCCACTCTAAAGTGCCATTTTAATACATCTTAATTATAGAAATAATCTGATGGAGACCTCTGACTCTTGTAAAAGGGTTCAGTGAAAGAATAAAAGAGGCAGATTTAAAAGAATGGAATGAACAGGAGATCCTTAGTCATGTGAGCCAATATATTTTCATCAACTTGGTTTTAATAATTTAATAAATTAAGCAGTGGAAGATATTTCCCTATACTGAGGTCTCTCATTGCATTCCCAACATTTTTGTTGGGAATAAAAAGCTCATCAGGACTTGAAACTATTTTTTTCTTCTTGTTGTTGTTGTTTTACCATGAAAGGAAGCTGTAGCATTTGGAAAACTGTGTGCATGTAATAAGATGCAAAAAGGTGTCACTGTTACATCTAACAGGGCCCATTAACAACAGATGTTCCCAGAGAACAGATATCCATTAGAACACAGTGGAAGGGGGGAGATTTTGAAATGGAGCCAGAACCTACAGATGGAAACTTTAAACACATAAAAATCAACTTGTAAGTAGCCAGTATAAATAATGCAGGGGATGTGTAACCTGTTCTGGATTGCTCAGAGCAGCAGACAGACAGTCCCTGCATTCCCAGTGGGTTGGAAGGGATGGAGCAGCCTGCAGTGGGATCAGCTGAGAGGGAGTCAGAGCCTCTGGGACAAAAGGAATGTTGGGACTCCAGGAAAGAGCAAAAACTTTGCAGAACTGGTTGTTTGAACAGTGATTTTTCTCTCCCTGGTACTGTCCAAGAGTTAGTTTGGGGATCATCAGGTCCAGCCGTCAACCACCACCACCACTGTGTTCACCACTAACCAAATCTTCAAGTGCCACATCCACGTGTTTCTTTAACACCTCCAGGGATGGGAACACCACCACTGCCCTGGGCAGCCCCTGCCAAGGCCTGAGCTCCCTTTCCATGCACAAATTCCTGCTGCTGCCCAAGCTGAGCCTCCCCTGGCCCAGCCTGAGGCCGTTTGCCCTTGTCCTGTCCCTGTTCCCTGGGAGCACAGCCCGACCCCCCCTGGCTGTCCCCTCCTGTCAGGAGTTGTGCAGAGTGTGAATGTCTGATTCCCAGATCACCCAAATTGCCAGAAACCAGAGACCAAAAAGGCAGAGCCTTTTACTACATCAAATCACTTCAGTGATGCATCACAGATTTTACAGAACCCATCTTTTTAATCAAGCCAGGTGAATTCACAAGACCCAAGGTTTCACTAACGAGCTGAAGTTGTTTAAAGTAACTTCTTCACACTGGTTTTTGGCATAAGGAAATGCAAAGCCTTCTCCTTTCTCTGTTAATTAATGTGAAACCACTGGTTTATGAGACACATTTGCCAGCAACTTCCCTCTTGCATCAAGCCCCTATCAGGATGTTTATCAGGAAGCATTTATTTAATAACATGGGCTTCTAAATTGGTTTCTTTAATGACAGTACTTTCCTCGTGGTTTGTGAGAGCTGGAACACGACATATACAGATATTTTCTTGGTAATGTGCAACAGCAGAGCTGGGATGCAAAAAAAAAAAAAAAAAAGCAAAGGAAAGGGTAAAATAGGGCAGAAATCACAGAATCACTCAAGGTTTGGGCTGGAAGAGACCTTAAAGCCCATCCAGTGGGTTCAAGGAAGCTTAAGGGTAAGACCGTCCTCTGTTGCAACAATAATGAGTTTATTCTTCAGAAATTAGGATTATTTTGATAAATTTTGCTGCTGGAGCTGCATTGCTGCTGTTTCTCCCCTCAAAGCAGTGGTTCTGGCACATTAAAAATGGTGTTTTAGTGCAGTGCTGTTTCCTTATTTCATCTGTCTCCCCAGCTAACCCTGGAGCTTGATTTCTCCAGCCACAAATTTTCCTTATTTTCACCATCCTGTCTCAATCTTCTGCACTAAGACAATGCCATGAGGAACAAAATGTTTGATTGCAGTGTTGATCATGACAGTGGGAGCCAGCCAGGCAGCAGGATTGCCTTTGCCATAATGCCATTTCATTATAAAATTAGTGGTTATTGGGGTTTCCAGGAAGAGGAGTCAAACAGAGAAATACAAGTTTGTGTTGTGGTTTAACTCTATCCCAGCCAAAACCAGGGGAGGATGGGGTTTAAGGGTATTTAAAGTTGGTGGAAAAGAGGTGCCAGTCAGAGACATTCCTGTGTGGAAGTCAGAGTGGATTTGGCAGTTTTGACTCCCTCAAGAGGAGCAGAATCCAAACCTGGGCTTGTGCCTGGACACTCCTTGGAGGACAATGCTCTTCCATTCTTGATTTTATTCTCAGGATATATTTCTGTCTGTAGGTTAAAAAAATGAATCCTTTTGAAGATTCTTTTTTGATTTAGGCTGGGGCTGGTCTTTTCTTAAAGCCTTCTGTTATTATTTCTGTGGATAGTGTAAAAGCCTTCCCTGATTTAAGAGTAGAATCTTTCCCCAGGAAGAATAAATAACATGCACACTGACCTTTTAGGTCCTAAGGAGAATGTCTGCTTAAGAGCTTCACACCTCCTTGCCTCAGTGCAGGTTGACATTTGCAGGTTGATAAGTTGGTTATTTGGATGTAAATCGACAGGGAAGGAAAACTGCGTTCAATAGTTGTGATAAGAGTCCACATTTTCTTGGTTTAATTTAAAATAATGGGCAGTACATCACAGAAACTCACTGTAGCCACCTAATTTAAATAGTGGCTGCTGTTATGTATCAGTCTCGAGGTCTGGAAAGGAAAAGAGTTAAAATTTATTTGAATAAAGAGGACGAAAATTCCTATTGGGGATTTTGCTCACCATGCCTTAGAGCATCTTTGCAAGCAACTCTGTGTGGTGGTAGTATTTTAGGGCTTAGAAGGGCCGTGGAATATGAGTCATCCTGAATTCTAATCAAGATGTACAAGCATCTGATACAGAGAAGTGAGAAAAATGAAGGTTTAGGGTTTTTTTTTCTTTATTTCTTCCTTTGAAGGCCCTGGATTTCATCCATGGTTCTGCATGGTTGGCTCTGGCCACAACAGCAACAACTGCCCACACTCCTTGTTCTTGGCTGAGTCAAAGCTCCTTCCAAAATCTTTAGGAATCTGGTCTGGGCAGGAGCAGATCGATGTATTATTGTGGAGTAACCTGAATGGGAAGGGATCCACAGGGATCATCTAGTCCAGCTCCTGGCCCTGCCCAGACATCCCAACAATCCCATCCCATGCCTAAGAACGTTGTCCAAACGCTCCTGGAGCTCTGGCAGCCTCGGGGCCGTGCTCATTCCCTGGGCAGTGCCCAGAACCCTCTGGGGAAGAACCTTTCCCTGATCTCCAGCCCGAGCCTGCCCTGGCACAGCTCCAGCCCTCCCCTGCTCCAGGGCAGAGATGGGAGCTGTAGGATGGCAGTGTGACCCTTCTGAACAACCTTGTGCTGTGTGATTCTCCATCTTCCCATTAGCAGATCTTGGAGATACAGGCAAGATGTTACTCCCACACTGCTGTTCTGGGAAGATGAAACTTTTTGTCTAGAAGCTTCCCAGCTTATTTTGTGCTTCTGGCCCTCAAGGACCAGTGGCTAATTCAGTGTTGCTTTAAACACGGCTGTTTATAAAGTGGTGCTGACTGGGAAAGACTCAGCTTCGGAATCCTGCATGGTCACTGCAGACTTTGAGTCCTTACTTGGAGAGGGCTCCCAGAAACATTCCTTGGGCTCTCTTGTTCTTCAGCACACACAGGCTGCTCTGTACTGGAGCTCCTCCAAATCACTCTGGAGCTGAGGCAGAGCATCCTGCCCTCCTGCATCCCAGCAGACTTGGAATGGGATATTCTGGAACTGCACACATTGGAAGGCAGACGTGGGAGCATTTCACCCCTCTGGGCAGGGCCTGCACAAGGCTCCAGGTTTGCTGCTCTGGTGGACAACCCTTCCCCCTGCTCTGCTCATGGCCTGTGAGTGTGAGAGTGCTGCCCTTGCTGCCTGTCCCTCTGCAGGATTTACCTGGCATGGCCTGGCCTGGGACACAGACTTTTCAGGGATGAAGCCTTCACACTCTACTCCCTCTTCAAACCCTTTTGGAGCATTGCCTTGGACTGGTTTTGAGTTATTTGGGGTTTTGTGTTATTTGGGGTGTGTTCTGGGCTTTGTCCCTTCACCAAGTGGGTGATGCCAGGCTCTGCATCATGCCTGTCATTTTGTAAGACAGGGATTGAGATCATACCTGAAATTAATTCCAAAGGTAGCCTGGAACTCTTACCAGGACTGATCCACCAACTCTTAGCCCTTGCCTTGTTACAGTCAGAAAAGAAGTGCTGTAATGCTTAGAACATTTGCTAGATACACATTAGACCCTCCTGGGACATTCCTACACTTTGATTTATCCAAACTCTCCCCTGTTCTCACCTCAACCCCTGAAACTCGTTATTAGATTTGTAGAAAAAGAGCCTTCAGAACACATGTTTATTCATCTGGTTCAAAATTGTTGGCAAGCCTCCTTCCTGAACATCAAGGCAAAGCCAATCCCATCTCCTCCAGTGCCTGAGAGCTGCAAGTCAGCACAGTGAAACAGCCCAGTGCCTTTTATGAGATGCTGTGTGCTTGACAGGCAAGTCAAAAGCCAAGCTTGGAAGAGCAGTAACTCAATTCCTGCCTGAGTAATGCACTGAACGTGTCATTGCTGTCCTCCAGAGAAACCTGTGCCCTCTGCAGCCAGGGCCAGCTGGAAAGGAAGAGCTGCCTCCTCAGAGATGAGATTTTCAGGGTAACATCAGCAGAGTCTGAACCAACCCCCTCCACGGCCCTGTGTCACCTTCCAGAGGCTTTGGAACTCGGGGATAAATGAGAGGCCCATCTCCAGAAAGACACGAGACCTACAGTTGTTATGACAACAGAAAGGAAAGAGAAAACTGAAAAGTGGTCATTTTGGAGCGAATCCAGGGGAGCCACCAAGATGATCAGAGGGATGGAGCTGAGAGATTTGCTTGGGATAATTTCCATGCACGCTTCTGTTTCACTACGAGGAAAAATTGCAGACAAAATTACTTTTTCACATCAGCGTTTTTCACTTAAATGTGCTTTACATATAATAATGTGTGGTACTGCATTTAATAAATTAGTTTATTTCTAGCAGGAATGTTTTATAAATTGAATTTCACTATGGTGTAGATGAGGAGTTGGGGTCCAAGCATGTGTCAAGGGTTAGGCAATTTATTCCATTAAGATTCCCACTCTGCTTATTTGGGATCAGTGCAAGATTTCTCAAAGGGCACTAAAATCTCCTGAGAGTGTGAGAAAAAGAGTTTCACTTCTGTCATTGAAGGAGTAAATGAACACAACAAATGGCCAAAGGTGGTGATGAAACTGTTTTAAGGAAAAACTTCTAAGAATAAATCAAAGGATTGCCCAAGAGACAAAAGTGGTCATGGGATGAAGTGGGATTAATTCATAGCCATATTTGTGAGTTTATTATTGACTTGTTGCATTAAATAAAATTAAATTCTTGATTATTCAGCTTCCAATTATATGGAAATTCATCAAAACCTGACACTTTGGGTGTTAATAATGTAGCTGGATCTTGCTGTTAGATAGGTTTACAGACCCATTACAGATTTCAAGTACTGCTCATATAAAATGAATTTAAAATACCCTGGGGTTTTTACAGGTTGTAGAATATTAACCCAAGGGGTAATTCCATTCCTCCATATTCCTAGAGCTGAAAAACTGCTGGAGCTACAAATCCAACCAATCCATCTGTGCAATACTTCTGTCTTCCTAACCCTTCTTGCATTTTGCCTCCTTCCTGACTGTCCCTTTTGTCCCTGTCATCACTTCAGCAGGACCTCAGAGAAGACTTAAGCAGGAAAATTGGAATGGTGAAAGGGAGAGACATTGAAAAGGAAAGCAAATTCTCTCTCTTACAATAGAGTTTTAAATAAATTAATTTACTGACATTGGATACTGACATTTTCCCAGTTTCATCTAAATCACCCTTTGTTCAAAAACTGAGTAGGCGTGGTGGTATTCAGTCCAAAACTGGAATTGATAACCTTGGAGGTCTTTTTCATCCTGAATGATTCTATTATTCTATTGAATCCTAATTTCAGTGTGAGTGCAATTGATATTTCTTGCTCCTATTTTTTTTTTTTTTTTTTTTTTTTTTTTTTTTTTTTTTTTTTTTTTTTGGTCAGCCGCATTGCTTTGTTCAGAAAAGTGCAAAAGGAGGGTTGGACTTCCTTGCCCCTCCCAGACTGTTCCAGGTGAATTTCCTGCTGCTCTTGAAAAAGTGGTTGACCTGCCCCTCTCCCATGCCTGGGAAGGGCAGGAGGAGCTGCTTGTGCTGGAGTCATGGAAAACAACAACTGTGTGTGCAGGGTTTCTGGTTCGGGCAAAAATCTGTCATTTTAAAGCAAAATAGGAACAGAAATCTGAATGTAACTGAGTTAAATTCTTGTGGTTTGAAATTGTGAAATGCCTTCATTTAGGTACAAAGTTTTTATTCTTTTTTTCGTTTTCTTGTTGATTGATGGCAATGTTTTCTCTTAATTATCCTCTGTTTTCTAGTTGATGAAAAATAGACTAAGAACGAGCACTGACTGAAAAAGAAAAAATTGCCTTGAGCAGAACTGATTTAAAGCCACTGTTAAACTCCTAAGAGCCACTTCAGGGCACAGGCAACTTCTTAAGGACATTGGGCCTGTTTGGAGAGAGAGGGGAAATTCCACTTCTGCCTGAAATCAGGGGAAATTCAGCTGGAGTGAATCCAGACTCAGGCAATGATCAAATTCCACTGCTTTTCTTCTGAGGGAAAAAAACCTCCAAACCAAAAAACCACGTAGACTATCCCAAACAGTGGATATATTTAAATATCTCTCCAAAGATTTTAAACAAACTTCACCATGTACCCAGACAATTTCAAACACAGGGATTTCACTTTCGCTTGTAAATTGTAGTGTAGGAAGACACAAGTTTATTTTGCTCCAATTAAAGTTGGAGAGCAGCAGAGCTGATGGTGGGGACTGAAGCTTTCCCCTGTTGCCATTAAGTTAGCTTGGATATTCCAAGTTTTTTATTTCTATTTTTAATGAGCTATTATAATGAGCTAAAACAAATTGCAGTGCTTGCCAGGAGCTTCTCAGTGTACTTGCTAATGAGAGAATGAAAATAGATTTGGGATTGTTTGTAGAAGTCTTTGGATTAAATGTGTTTATTTTTGAGTGGCTTACCTCCCTGTCTGAATATTAACATTACATTCATAAAACCCTGCCTCATTTACCAGTGGCCTAAGGAGCCAAATGATTTCCTGCTGCTGCACTATTTTGTTGATAGAGTATTGATTTTACCAAGTTTTCTGCATAACCATATGGTCAAGAAATTTGAAGGTGAGAGGCCATAAAATGAAACAAATACCTCTGAGGTTTCGGGTTTTGTTCTTCGCAGTTATCATCCCCATCCTACATAATTTAAAATAATTGTTTTTATGAGCAGGTGGAAATGATAAATCATAGCAAATGCTCACATTTCCTAGCAGAGACCTTCCCTTCTCCCCAGACAGCGATTTCACAAGGTCACAGACACAGCAGGAGTGTCCAGGCAGGGGAAGCAAAGGCTGAGAGCTGCCAGTGCCCTCAGCTGCAGCATCACCACTGAGAATGATTTGTGCAGCATCCCTGCTCTGGGTTTGTGCTTTGACCAAACTGGAGTTTTTGTGTGAGACCTGTCTCGTTATATTGACTCTGAAAGGAATGAGGGACTTGTCTGTACAAACAAAGTGTGGCTCTGCTGGTGAATAAAACTAGATACCAAGAAATAAAAGAAACAATGAGAAGGATCCCACTGATTGATAAATGGAATGAGAGATTTGTCTTTGCAAACAAACTGTGGGTCTGCTGATAAATAAAACTAGATATTGAGAGATGAAAGAAATTATGAGAAGAACCATAAATTCCATAAAGAATTCCACTGAGTGACACAAGGAAAGACAAAAGGGGGGGTTATACATTAGAAAGGGGTCTTAGGTGTTAGGTGTTTCAGGTATTAGGTGTTTCAGAAAGTCTCAAATACCTCATCCAGTGGGGAAAGAGAGAGGGACATGCACCTGGGAAATTAGGATAAAAAGGAGGCTGCATCCTCCAAAAGTTTGAGAGACCCCAGGGGAATGCCCCATGGCCTCTCTGTTTATTCAGATTAAGTTCCAGGACTCCTCTGTCTCCTTTTTGGACGTTAACCTCTGGTGTATGTGGATTAAATTTCCTGGCAACTCCTTTGGTTAAAATGAAAACCTCTGTCACAGGAATGCTGGAGAGAGCTTCAGCACTGCATTTGGATCACTCCCAGAGGAGCAAACCACAAGCAAATGGTTTCTTTAAAGAATCCAGCTTCTCTTCATTCGTATTCAATTCCATGGTCATTTTCCTGTGGCAGAGACAGGAAAATTAGGGTTATCCCAGCTGCTGGGCTGGCTGCTTGCAGAGCAGGCTTTAATTCTGCCTGGCTTTAGCTGAAGCCTCTTGATCTGGGCCAGGGAGCCGCTGGCTCACCCCTGAGCAGGAGATTTGGTCTTTGAGATGATGCACCCGAGGATTCATTTTCATTGTGGGAAGATCCAACCTCTCACTGTGGTTGGGAGAATTTCCCAGCTGGACTTGGCTGTGGTCTGGTTGGAGAGCACTTAGGTGTGACTGAGAGTCTGGAACACAGGCTGCATGGAGAGACAGGAACAGCCTCCTGCCAAACGGGAGCACGATCCAGCCGGGCTGGGGGAGGCAGTGTGAGCTGGTCTGTGTGAGGAAAGTGCCACGGGCAGTGCTTTCCTCCAGAGACAGGGGGTCCCTCCTCCCTGGAGTGGGCTGGGACTGAACAGGTGAATCAGGATGTAGCTGTGGGTGTGGGTTTGGATGTGGCTGTGGGCACCTTCCATGCCTGATGAAGTCACAACAATATTTCTGATCTCCCCAGTGCTGTTTCCATCCAAAGGTGCTACTCCAAGGCCTTGCATCTATCTGTTTTTATTTTGTTGTTGTCACTTTTTGAATCACAATATCACAGAACCATTAATGTTGGAAAAGACCTCTAGGATCATCCAATCCAACCTTGGACTGATGTCCATGACCCATTCTTACTGCTCTTTCCTGCTCGCACCAGTGTTTTATTTTCACTTGGGATTTTTCCTCATTTTTCTGCCATGTCCTTCTCCTTTCTGGAGAAGGAGTGCCATCACTGAAAACAGATTTCTCCCAGGAGAAAGACTCCTCCAGTCTCTGCAAACCCCCTCCAAAATGTGTCCCCACATTGTTGTGACATACAGAGATCTATATAACAGATGATAGCAAAATGATTTTGTTTCATTCCGCTCTGAGCATGAATAGCATCATCCCGATTTTTCATTCCTACAGGCTCTCATTTTGGGACACTGCAGCCACTGTGCCAGAGTATGTATGAGGAAGGCTCAGAAGTCCGTGTGAGTGTTTTTCTTCCCAAATGTGCGGTACAAAAGCAGCCATTAGCTCTCCGTGCCTTTTTAAACCCGAGGGAACTGATACAATAGGAAACACTGATGGCAAAGAGAGGAGATGATTGGCAGGGGGAGGAAAAAAAATGAAAACATCACAAGCGAGGTTAAAAAGCGCAGCAGGTGAGAGTGAATTGTCAGCCCCGGCTCCTCGGGAGCAGTGGCAATTTATAACTCGGTGACTCAGGCGGGCTCTGGAAGGAGCCGAGCGCGGCGC
Source organism: Prinia subflava (assembly GCF_021018805.1). NCBI lineage: Eukaryota > Metazoa > Chordata > Aves > Passeriformes > Cisticolidae > Prinia > Prinia subflava. Next base: position 30,865,252 of record NC_086255.1, read on the forward strand.
TGCCTCCAGGAACACCCCCCAGCACCTCCGCGCATTTTCAACCCCTGTTTCCCTCCCTTCTTCTGGTGGTTTTCCTGGTGGTTCTGATCCTGATCTGCATTCCAGGGATAAACGGGGCATGGAGAGCTCTGCCCGTGGTGATTGCAGAGCCAATTTTGGGATTGTAGGGGGTTTACAAAGCTGGGAGAAGTTACTGCAGCACGGCAGAAACGAGGTGATCATAACACCCGAGCTGTATTGATTAATGCTCTCCTGGGCAAGATAAGGGAAAGGGTCCTGTCCTGCTTTTATCTGCTGCGCCTAATTGGAGTTTTACCCTGGCTTTTACATGTTCCATCAGTAATGAGTTAACTCTATATGCCAAATGGATAATGAAGTTATTAGCAGTGTGCCTGAAAACCACAGAGGAGTTGTCCAGGAGGCTGCTTTGTGCTCGGGGCCCTGGCTGGTTTGATATTAAATTGATATTAATTTGAACACTCCTGTCACGTTGTTGTATATTGTGTAAACACTTGGCTTTGCTCAGCTGTGTTTCCCCTGTTCCTTGGTTGAATGTGGTTTTCTGTGGAGGAGGGGGAAGTTTTGTTTGCCCATGAGCACCATGGCAGTGGGAGGGCCAGCTGCACACTTCAGCTTAGGTGCAAGATTCCTGTTGGAAAAAACAAAAAGGTAAATCCCAAGGGAAAAGCTCTGCTGTAAAGCCTGACAGTGCAATCTGCCAGAGAGCCCGGGATTTGGGCTTGGAAAAATCCCATTGCAGTAATCCATTAATCCATGGAATTACCTGTAAGCTTTTCAATATGAGGAACTCCTTAGATGAGATCCTTTTTTCTTTTTTTTTTTTTTTTTTTCCCTTTTAATTTGTATTTAGCATCTATGGCTCTTTCTGGTGCTTGATTTTCTTTTATCCACTGCCCTCTACAGGTCTCGTGGATGGAGTTAGACTGAGGGAGATGAGTTTGCAGCAGTGGCTGGCTCTGGCTTTAAAAGAACTGCAGAGGTGCTCTCAGAGCTGTCTTCCATGCTCTCTGGGAAAAGGGAAAAATATTTACAGTGGGAGAATTTCAGGTTTTAATACAGTGATGGAAATTCCAGAGTTTATGGGTACAAAAGCAGGATATAGCATTCCTTCCTAAAAGCCTTCCTACTTTATTCCAGGTGATAGGAGCTATGCCACAACACTATCAGTGCATCAAATGTTTGTCTGTTTATCTCTTCTCAGTGTATTCCTGTTAAAAACCATTTTCAGGGAGAGATCATCCTTGTGGATGATCTGAGAAATGCTGCTGAACCTGGAAGTCTTGCTCTGAGTAAAAGGAGAGGTGAATTCCAGGCTCCTTGTGATTCCCATCTCCTCACTGGGCTCTGGGGGCCTGTCTCTCCCCTGGAGACTGGGAATAACTGGTTTTCCATGGATTTTCCTACATTTAATGACCAGGAAGTGAAACTGCAGCACATCCCCTCATAGGGATCTTTGGGAATTGCTCTCCTCTATCTTGGCTGCAGCTTTCCTGAAGTGATTTGCATCTTAATAGCTTTGATGCTGCTATCAAAGGATTTTGGGGGAAGGACAAAAAGGCAGCGTCGTGGAATGATTATGTGAAGCTCTCTTCCCGGAGAAACTCGGCTGAAAATAGAAATATTGGCTTTAAAGCATGCCAAGGCTTCAGTTCAGGCTTTGCTGTGCCCGCTGGTGCTTGGCATCACTCTGAGAAATGAATATAAATTGAGATTTATCTCTTTAAGTGGGCACCACTCAGCAGAACTGCTGCAATCCCACGGCTTGGCCATCCAGGGAAAAGGCAACACGTTGGTGTTGAGTTGGGAAACTATCCCAGACTTGTCCAAGCACCTTTCTGTGAGGTGTTCCTAAGACATTGTGGTTTGTCTTTGGAGTTAAATCTGAGCTGGCTGGAGCAGGGGGGCTTCTCCTGAGCCAACTTCCAGCGAGGAGCCTGCTGTGGGGATTTTTAGATGGACTAAAGTGTGGTGTAGGTTGGAGCAGCTCCTGCTGGGGATCCCACACCTCTCCAGCATGTACTCCATGCAGCCTGGGGCATCATTCCTGGGTTTCGTGGTTCTGTCCTCCGGGAATGCAGTGTCCATGCTCCCAGAGCTCCCTGCAGGGCACAGCAGTGTGCAGGGAGGAGGAGAGTCCTTCAGAGGTGACCTGACCTGGAGCACTCTCCCACACCTCCATCCTCACCTGGAGAATAGGATGAATCCCACATCTCTGGTGCACTAATTATGTAGCTTCTGTAGATTTATATATGATCCTTATCTCCATGATTTATCTCTCCCATGCACACTCATTAATTTATTTTCCCCCCTCAAAAGATAGAGTTATAGATAATTTTAAAGGCTCTGTGCTTGGAGATTTGGTTGAATTGTATCTCAGCACTGGGGCATTCCAAAGTGGATCTGTTTAAAAACCATCCTCCCTAAAGGACTCTCCCTAAAGTCCTTGCAGCTTGCAGTGGTATAAAAAAGGCACAGAGGTAACCAGAGCTGGCTCTGCTCAGCACAGCACCCACAACTTGTCAGCTGGGTTTGAAACTTGGCTGGGGATGATGGAGGGGAAAAAGGAATTCCCAGTGATCTGCACCTTTGCATTCTTCACAATTTTCCAGTCGATTGGGGATTTGGGGTGTCACAGAAGAATTTGCCTGGTATCAAAATCTTGAAGCACAAATAAGCCACTGCAAGTTGTCACTTACAGCAAGATGTTCTGTTATGATGAGATCTGTGAGATTTAAACAGAAAGGAGGGTGGAAACACTGGCCACTTTGCAGGAGTTGTGAGCACAGAAATGAGGGTAAGAAAAGGGTAAAATATTCAGAGAGAGTTAATTAAAATAACCACAGGGCAGGGTTGGATGCAGGAAGGTACAGGACAGAGGTCTGTGCTCATGAGTTACAGACCCTCTGAGAGAATGGGAAAAGAATTTTCCTTCCTTAGACTTCAGGAGGAATTTCTCCACAGAAAGGGTGCTCAGGCCTTGGCAGGGGCTGCCCAGGGAGGGTTGCAGTGCCCATGGCTGGAGGTGTCCAAGGAAGGGCTGGAGGTGGCACGGAGTGCTCTGGGCTGGGGACAAGGTGGGCATCGGGCACAGCTGGGACTGCCTGGGCTGGGAGGGATTTTCCAGCCTGAAGGATTCTGTAATTCCATGATTCTTTTCTCTGGTGTCTTCCCAGACTCCAGCTCCTGTCCTCAGCAGCTGCTGTTGGAAGCTCCTGGCTGGTTTAGTCCTCTCAGCTCCTTGGCTGCTCCTCTGCCTGTCCCTGTGCACTGAGATGTGCCAGGGATGATCAGCTCTGAAATTCTGGTGGTGCTTTGCATTGCCTCAAGCCCAATTTGCATTCCTGGGTTTCCCACTGGCACTTGGGATCACACTGCCTTCACCAGATCGTGACCAGCCCAATATTTGGGGAGAAATGTCTGGGGGTTTATTGCTGCCCTAACAGAGCCAGGTTTTCAGAGGGCAGATGTTGAGAGGTTGATAATTTAGGTGTCAGCATCAGCCTGAAAGGCTCTGCCAAAACCACATCAGCTTTAAGCCAGAGCAGGACAAAATGTGTAGAATCTGTTAATTGCAGGCTGTTGGATTTTTGGATCAGAACTGACTTTTACAGAGAAGAGAGTCTGGTCTGATTTTGCTCTCATTTTCCCCAAGTAATTGTGTCAGTCAGGATATGTTTCCCACAAATACACTGCTCTCCCCATTAATTCTACCCACAGATATCTCTGCTGTGTAACTCCCTCCCTGCACGCCTTTGTGCGGTGACAGGGTGGTATAAATCCTAATGTTCTCCTGGTAGGATACAACAGAGGTGGATTAAAAGCAGTTCCTCTTCGCTGAGCACTCAGCTCATGGAATTCTTCTGCCTTCACGTGAGTAGAGAGTACCCAGAAACACAGAGAAGGACATTGCTGCCCCCCAGACAGGCACTAACAGATCCTCAGGATGCTGTCAAGGGTCTACACCTTCATTTATCACCTCCTTGACATACCCTTGAACAGGATTTACAACAGACATAAGATCATATAAATGTATTTATGAAATAAAATGCAGCAGAGAAATAGAGTTCTCCTTAATTCCTGACTTCTTGGAACTGAGATTCCTTCCTGGGCCTCCCTGACAGAGCTCCAGCAGTGCCTGGCTCACTTGGCCATTGATGCATAATTTTGTCTGGGTTTGTAATTGCTGCTAAAGGCAGTAATTAATTCATAAATATGCAGTTTGCCACATCTCAGCTGAGGTTATTCAGGCTGGGGAGCAGAGGATCGGGAGGGGAGGGGAGGGCTGGTGGCCCTGGGATGGGCAGGAAAGGTGGGTACAGAGACATTGGCTTGTCTGTTCTCAGCAGCCACAAATAAAAACCTCCCAGCGCTGGAGCTGACCCATAATGGTGTTAGATCTGAATCACCTCCTTCCCTTTCATCATCATTTGAAAGCTCTGTGATCACTGCTTGAAAATGCTCCTGGATTGTTTACACTGATGGAGACCAAGATAATCCTCAGGCTACTCCAACCTCTGAGGCTCAGGCACTCTCAGAGCCCAGTACTGGCTGAATTGATTTGTCTGGAATCAAATAGAGTTTTTGGTTTTGGTTTTTTTTTAATCTAATGGGAGCAGAATTCTAGCCAGGTTGATTTTCTCCCAAATTAGCTTTTCTGATCCCTGGTTTAGTCTCTCCTTCACATGAAGGCAGCACTCCCTGGTGTCTCTTCCCCCCAGATCAGAGCCTTGGCTGTGATTCCCAAGGGAAATTTTCCTTCTGCACTCGCAGCAGTGGAAACTTTTAAGGTCACTAAGAATTCAGGGATTTCCAAACTGAAACGGGGTATTTCCTGGAATTTGGGGATCTTGTTCTCTCCTTTGGGAACAATTATATTAAAGCCAGCAAAAAATAACATTTATTAAGCAGAGGTTGATGTAACTCACTCAGCCCAACGTGGGCAGAGGGTTCCTCTCCTCCTCTCAACCTCAGCATTCCTGGGGGACATCCCCAAAACCCCGGGGGAGAACCTTCACACACTCCAAGGGGACAACCTGCCCATTTGCAAGTGAGAATGGAATTTAGTGGCTTAAAGGGGTTCACTGCCAGTCCTACACCTGCAGGGCAGTGCAGCAGCCTCTCTGCCAAGTCTTGGCCCCACTCTCAGGATGTTACATCAGGTTTAGTGGCCAGACTGGATTTAGCATGGTTCACACCAAAACCAGCACATGCCCCCCCTGACAGCCTGCAAATAGAGCATTGTCCCCATTCCTTGAGCCATTCCAAGGGCAGGGAAGAGCATCCTGCCCCACTGCCCTTGCCCTGCTATCTCCAGAGCCCCCAGGAGCTGCTGGACACCTGCACCCAGGTACATCATCATCAGAGGGCCCCTGCTCATCAGGCAGGGTGACATTCCAGCTCCTGTGGAGCTCAGAAATAAATCCAGCTGGATTTTGGCCAGTCTAGGGACTGCACAGAGACCTGTGCCTTGCTCCTACTCCTTGTTCCAGCAGCAGCTCTGGAGGGGCTGGGCAGGGAATGAAGGACAGTGGAATGAAATGGTTGAGGTCATCTTGGATTATTTCCTCTCTAGGATGAAAATGCCACAGATGTTCCCAGATCTATAATTTACTTGGATAATTCATTTTTTTTTTCAGGTTCAGGCCAACATCAGGTGGGAAAGTGCTGAAATCCCAGGCTGTGCTGAGCTCAGGAGCTCCACATTTCAGTTTGGGGCTGGATATTTTTGTAACTCTTCCGAGATAGTCCTCCAAATGGCTGTGAGGTGGAGCAGGTAGTTTAGGAGGGGTACAAGCATCTGCTGCTGTGCTTCTGTCCCTTGATTTGGAAGTGCCAATCCTGCCCCAAGAAGATCACCTGGATACTCACTGATAACTCCAGGTCATCCCCAGGGGGCAACATAACCCTGGAAGTGTGATGTGGCAGAAATTGGTGCTCTCCACTAATATGTTTTCTTTAAATTAATATTCTAGGAACAGCCCAGAGCATTCAGAAATTCCACCATGCACTTTCAAGGTATAAATCAGACATAATAATTTCCTCACATGACCTGAAAAAAGGATTCTGAGCAACCATTCCTTACTGAATGGTATTAAAATTAAAGGTGTTGTCGGTAGCACACTCTGGCTGCTGCTATTTTACAGGGTGCTGGAGTAGCAAAGAGAACTGGGATGAAAAGGTCAGATGTTTCTTGAGCACTGTTCTGCTGCTGCTGGAAGGGACCTTAAAGCCCATCTCATTCCCACCCCTGCCACGGGCAGGGACACCTCCATCATACCAGGCTGCTCCAAGCCCCATCCTGGAACACTTCCAGGCCTGGGGAGTCCTCACATCTCTGGGAAAGTTTCCCAACCTTGCACAGTTTCCCAGTAACACAAAGAGAATCCTGCACTCAGCCTTCCAGGCTCTGAAGGAAATTCAAAGACACTGAAGGCTGGGGATGAATTATTTTTGATATTGCAGAAGTGTAGCAGGAAAATCAAACTCCCCCAGAGGATTCTGATTTTGGGGAACCAACCAACCAAGCCCTGGAAAGATTTTGGGGAGCCAAGAGCCCTGAGTTCTGCTGGGAGTGCACCCAGGGAGGTGAGCTGGAAGATGTGGCTCACAGAGGAGCCACAGCAGGAACAGGCAGTGATGGCTCAGCCAGCTGAGGACAGGGCAGACACAAGGACAGATTGTTGGGATCAGAAGAAGAGTAAAGTGGAATTAAGGCTCTGTGTGAGTGGAAAAGGGAGGAGTGCATCTCTGGAATGAGAAGGGGCTGGCTCCTTCTGCAGGAACAGATGGCTGGGGCTGTGTGGAGCCCAGGGTGAGGCACTGACAGGGGACACTGGGATGTCTCCTCTGTCCCACCATGGACAGCAGGGATCCCCCAGCACTGCCTCACACCCAGACAAATCCAGGGGCGTGACCAGATGGGGATGGACTCACAGGAACAGGGACTGGCAAGTGGAGCAGTTGCAGCCTGGGTTCATCCCAGGTCTGGTCCTGCCTGTGGCTCCTCAGCAGCCAAGTTCCTCCAGCTCACCTCCCTGCCCAGCCCTGGGTGCACTCCCAGCAGCTCCTTAGGGCTTGCCTTGGCCCAGAATCTTTCCAGGGCTGTTGTTACCCCAAAATCTTTCCACAGAAACCTCTGATGGAGTCTGTTTGACTCCCCTCTTTCCTTCTACACTTCTGCAATAACAAGAATATTATTCTCCCCAGCAACCAGTGCCTCTGAATTTCCTTCAGAGCCTGGTGCAGAATTTTCTTTGTGGTGCTGGGAAGCTGGGGAAAATTGAGAACTTCACCCAGAGAGGTGGGAATTCCCCAACCCTGGCAGTGCCCATGGCCAGGTTGGGCACTGGGGCTTGGAGCAGCCTGGGACAGTGGAAGGTGTCCCTGCCCGTGGCAGGGGTGGCACTGGATGGGCTTTAAGGTCTCTTCCAACCCTGATCACGTTGGGATTCTGTGATTCTATGAAGAGAAGATGTTCAGGGAATTTTGGAATAGCAAAAGGCATTTCCTGCATTTGATTTTGCTTTCCAAGAGGAACAGTGCTCAGATGCACCCAGCACTGTTTGCTGCAGACAAATCGAGGGATGGGGATGGGAGAGACACGGACCAAGGCCCAGGACACCTTTTCTCCGTCCCTTGCTGGGTGATTTGGCAGCTGAGGCACAAAATACTCCTTCACTGGCATCTTTTTCCCTCCCCCTCTGAGTTTTGAAATCTTATGTTTAAGCAAAGAAATGGCAAAAAGAGGTTTTTAAGGAGAACCTTGAAAAATGAACAGGCGAAATTCAGAGCTCTGTGGTGGTTATCCCCCTTCCCATTTTATTTTGTGGCGCTGCTGAGAGTTTATAAACTCAGTGTGAATAAACAGGAGAGTCCCTGCAGGTGGATGAGCCAGGGGAGATGGGATTAGGGATAAAAGAGCTGAGCCAGCTCAATGTTCCCTGTCCCTTTTGCCACCTCCAGCTCTCCTGCAGAGTCCTGGCATTACAGCTATTTCCACTTCCATTTCTCCAGCAAAGTCAAAAGGAATTGAAACCTGAATATACCTGGGGATGAATCCTAAGGAGTCTTAAAGTATTCAGATTTTGCAGGATCTGAAAGAAGCTCAAGTGTCATTGGCTTAGTCTGCCATCAAATCAGAGTTCTGGGAAGTTTTCTTAGGATGAAGCTGGAAAAGCCATTGCTGTGAGGGGGGATCAAGGGCAGCAGCACCAGCAGGGGAGTCTGGCTGTTGGCTTCATGTTCATTGCTGGGTTTGGGCTGCTGGATGTGTTTAGCTGCTTTAATTACCAGGATAAACAAAGCCATGGAATAATGAACCCGTCCTTAGATGTTGATGAGGGAATAATCGCTGTCAGATTTTTCAGTGCAGTGGGGCAGTGACATTGGAAAGTGTCTGGAGCAGGGGAATGATTTTAAACCATGGAATTCTGGAATGGTTTGGGCAGGAAAGGATTTCAAAGCCCAATCCATGCACAGGGACACCTTCCACTGTCCCAGGCTGCTCCAAGCCCCAAAGTCCAACCTGGCCTTGGGCACTGCCAGGGATCCAGGGGCAGCCACAGCTGCTCTGGGCACCCTGTGCCAGGGCCTGCCCACCCTGCCAGGGAACAATTCCTGCCCAAGATCCCACCTAAATTTCCCCTCTTTCAGTTTGATCCCATTCCTCCTTGTCCTGTCCCTGCAGCTCCCTGGGATGATTAACAATTTCAAAAGTCAAAAACAATTTAAAAAGTTAAATAAGTTAATTTGCGCAGGAGCATGGAGGATTTGGCCAAAACAAAAGAAAAATAAAGGAGCTTGTAGTTCTGCAAACAAATAGATACATTCAGAACAGTCCTTGGAGTGAAACTGCTGCCTCCCTCAGCTTAATAAAGAACTCAGAAAGCTGTGACTGTGATTCTGTGCTGCACAATTCACTGGCAGGAGAATTTAATATGTATTCAGTCTATTCATTTTTGCACCTGTGAGCCACAAAGGTGTGTGGTTGTGACGGCTGTGGAAACACCTCTCCTTCTCTCCCCAGGAGAACATTTGTCTCAGTAATTATCACAAGGCAGGCAGGAGTTTTAGAGGGCAACGTTCAATTTATTTCTTTTTTCTTAGTTGCTTTTTTGCATTGTTTGCATTCCTTTAAAACAAGGGATGGTGAGGGGAACTGCTGAATGCAGCACAACTGGTTATGAGAGATGTAGTAAAAGATTTTGTACCTGTGGAATAATTTTCCAAATATTTTTCTGAGGGTTAGATGGGATATGGGCTGTATTTTAACAAATTAAGCAACCTTATCTCTCCCAGTCCTCCCTACTCTAAAAGCCTGGCTATTTTATTCCAACCAGTGGAAGTTATGTGGGAAAATGAAAAAAGAAAAGAAAAGAAAAGAAAAGAAAAGAAAAGAAAAGAAAAGAAAAGAAAAGAAAAGAAAAGAAAAGAAAAGAAAAGAAAAGAAAAGAAAAGAAAAGAAAAGAAAAGAAAAGAAAAGAAAAGAAAAGAAAAGAAAAGAAAAGAAAAGAAAAGAAAAGAAAAGAAAAGAAAAGAAAAGAAAAGAAAAGAAAAGAAAAGAAAAGAAAAGAAAAGAAAAGAAAAGAAAAGAAAAGAAAAGTTTCTCTTTTAGGTGTAAACATGGGGATTCCTCCCTAATCTCAGCTTTGAAATTGCATTGTGGTGCCAGGAACCTTTCACAGTCAAATAACACTTCACTGCTTCATTTTCCATTGTCTGCCTCTTGCTGAGACCAAAATTTGGGCCTGCACCAAGTAAGGTTCTTATTCTGGAGCTCAGTATGAATGAAAGAAGTGCCAAGAGTCAGAGCTACCAAACCCTTCCACTAAGAAAACCTCTAAGTGCTTTCTTTAATATTTAATTTGATAAATAAAACCCAAGGGTTACCCACTCTCATGCTCAATGCAGCTCCAGTGTTGCTCACAAACTCTTTTCTTTTGGTAAATAAGTCACTGCTGCTGATATTAGTTAATCTTGCCCCTATAAAGTTGGGTATTTTTTGGGGTTTTTTTTTAGTTATGAAACAAGACATCAAAGAGGCACGAATCAGAGTTTTCCTTCCTCAGAGAATAAATACCAAATTTCTCTTTGAAGTGGAATCAAAGCCAGGGAGTCTGCAGCTGATTTGAGAGCCAAGACAGGTATCCTGTGAGAGAGGCAAATCCCAGGTTTGGTGGTGACAGAGACATCTTTTTTTAAACACTTGTGTTTCTTGCGATTTTCCCCTGACTTAAGGCAGTTTTAGTCACCAAGAGTCTGCAGCTCCTGGATTTCTGTGTTTACATTGCAAAGGAAATGCAAGCAGAGCAAGGAAAGATTGGATCTGTTCTACCACATCGTCTTTAAGACCCAAAGGAAAAAATAATGTAAATAATCAAACCCAAGCCTTCTAAAAATACCCTGAGAAGTGTTTGAGCCACCCAAGAGCTTCCCCAGGGATTTGAAGGGAAAGGAAGTGTCAGGAAAATCTGTTTTATTTGACTGCTTGGGGCACAGGCAGCTTGGTGCTGGTTTGGTGAATGGAACTGATCATCAATGAGTGATCAAAAATATTGTGACTCATCTGCATATAATTCTGAACACTGAAAAAATAGATTCACATTTCCTTGAGGGCTTCCCAAATCTTTACCTCAGCAATGTTATTTCATATACTCACAAAGTCTCAGGATGGTTTGGGTTGGGAGGGACCTTAAATTCCATCCCATCCCACCCCTGCCATGGGCAGGGACACCTCCCACTGTCCCAGGCTGCTCCAAGCCCCAAAGTCCAGCCTGGCCTTGGGCACTGCCAGGGATCCAGGGGCAGCCACAGCTGCTCTGGGCACCCTGTGCCAGGGCCTGCCCACCCTGCCAGGGAACAATTCCTGCCCAATATCTTGCCTAAATTTCTGCCCTTTCAGTTTGAAGCCATTCCTTCTTGTCCTGTCCCTCCAGCTCCTGATGAAAAGTTCCTCTCTGGCTTCCCCACTTTGAATACTGGCAGGATTTCTTTCAGGTACTGGAAGGAAATTCAATCCCAAACTCTCCAGATGCAAAAGAGAAAGATAAACTGCGTTTTTTTTCCTGTTAAGCTGTCATCCTTGAAACTGCATGCCTTCCTGCTGCCTCATTGTCCTGGTTAGGTTTATATTTCTTAGTGTTTTGGTGGGTTTTATGCTTCAGTTTTTCCCTCACGTTCCCAAGTCCTTCCTGCTTTTAGCCCTAATTTTGGCTGTCAGTTGTTGAATGAAGATAAAGATCTAGATGCAGGTTTTCTTGGATAATTCCAGTAATTTTTTGGCTTGTTATGGCCATATTTTGCCTTTCTTAGTGTTAAGAGTCATTGTCAGCTCTTCTCTGTGTCTTTCAAAACGCAGAGATTTGATAAAACCCTTTCAGAAGTGGGATGCAGGCAGCAGCGCTGTGGGGGATGCAGCTTCCCCTCACCTCTCACTTCCCCTGAGTCCCTGACCTGTGACTGCAGGAATTACTGTGAGCTGTGGCAAAAGATGGGTGGATTTATGGCAGCAGAGCAAGTCAAGGTAATCAGGAGCACCCCACAACCTTTATTTCCCCCCCAAGTGTGAGTCTGCCTCCCCTCAACTCCACAGTGGGATCAGGAAGCCTGACAAGCACAGCTTTGAACCCCACAGCTCTTTCCCCTGAGATTTTTCACAGCTTCCACATCCATCTTTGGACTGTGCCTCCCCCCAGAATGCAAATAATGATCCTGCTGAGGTTTATTTTTTAGGTGTTTGGGCTATCAGATGGAAGGGTCATTTCTGGAATTCAGGATTTTATAGCAATGCCACAGTGACGTTCAGACTAGGATGCACTTCTGTACTCTGCTTCTGGGAAGATCCTTAATGGCCAAATGCTGATGGATAAAAGAGGGACTGATTTTTACTTTGTGAGTAGAAACTCTCATTTATTCAATGTTAAACTTCTGCTATTTGACAATGACAAAATAAAAAAAAAAAGAGCACAAGAAAGGTTTTGGAGTCCATAAATGGGGGAGAGGCTCCTTTTTGTCACACACACTCCCAATTTACCCCTGCTGCTGGGAGTGGGAGCAAAAAGTCCCTGCACTGCCGATCCCTTGGAAGAGTGTGGAATAGTGCAAATGATGCCTTCAGTTTCATCTTTCATGTTTCTCAGACTCTGTGCTGCCCAGGGGTGCAGCTCTGAGCTCACAGTCAGGGTCACCCAGCTCTTCACAGAGCAGGGACACAAAACAAATCCTTTTCCTGCTGAGGACCAGGGACAACTTTCAGGCCCAACAGCACAAACAAGGGTGGCTGGAGGGAGGAACAAGAGGGATGAGACCTCACAGCCTGGAGCTGTAATTGGACAATTAAACCCCAATATGCAAATGAACCAAAACTTATAAAAATGTGAGACCTCATGACCAGTCAGCCACTTTGTGACCATTTTGGGTCCACCTTGGGTGTAGCCCTGGCCAGGCCCTGTCCTGCCCAAGGTGACCTTCCAATAAAGATCTACTTTATTCTCCAGTCTCTGCTCCAGATCAGCCTTCCCATGGCATCACATATTCCAAAGGACTGTTCCAGACAGCTTGTGACCTGGAATTGGCTTTACAAATGTATTCCTGTCCCCAAGCTTTCTCCTTGGAAGTGGATGCCTTGATAAGGCTGTAGCAAATCACAGAATCATCAGATTGGGAGAGAGCTCCAGGATCAGTGAATCCAGCCATTTCCCCAGCATCATCATACACCTGCAGATGCCTCCTGAACACTTCCAGAGAGGGTGACCCCACCACCTCCCCAGGAAACTTATTTCAATGTCTGGTTATTCTTCCAGGAAAAAAAAATTCTAATATCCAATCAGAACCTCCCCTAGCTAAACATTGAGCACTGAAATAACAGCAAGGGTTACATTTGTTCCAGGGCTGCTTAGGGAGGTTAATTTCTATTTTAAGGGAGAGAGACACAGTTTTAAAGCACTTTTTCTGTCTTATTTAAGTGCTATTTTATTTATTTGGAGTGAGATTTAAGTTTCTTTTCCAACCAATTGATTTCTGATGTACCAATATTAATTTTGGAGGAAGACAAAAATACGAATGAGGCACAGGCAGATGTCCCGACAAATGGGGAAAGTGTAGCAGGGAAAACAGGAAACAGAGGAAGGAAAAAATACATTTTGAAGCAGTTAATTAAAATCTGGCTCCAAGGCAGGAGCAGGGTGATGGACCACAACGATCAGCAGAGCAGATCCAGCCTATGAATATTCATTCTGAGAGCTCACTCCTGCTGATCTCTTGGCTCCAGAGAAGGTCAGGCCCTCCCTGCTCTTCTCAAGGAAATTGAGAAAACAGGTGTGGGCAAAGGAGCTGGAGCAGGATTTGGGATGGAAAACATTTTGTGTTGAAAGTGGCTGAACTCCTTGACCAAGAACTGGCAGATGCTCCAGGGGTGATGGGATGCAGCCTGGCACAGGATACACAGAGTGTCCAGTGGCAGGATTGGAATGAAGCTGCCTTTTAGCTGTGCTTTAATTAACAAAACAGAACAAAGTTAGGCGTGAACAGGAGTGGTTTGGACTTACAAGAACCTTGGGAAGCAATGCAAAGTGCAGGTCAAACAGTGAAGCACTGCCACCCTGAAATAACCTGAGCATTAAGATGGGTATTTTATAAAAAAAGATGGCTAAATGTCCTTTGAAAGTCAAGAAAGTAAAATTTAAAATGGGAGCCAGTGGAAACAGCACAGATTTGAAGTGGAAAGTGCAGTGTCAGCCAGAGGTGCACATGGGAGGGTCACTCCAAGGGGTTCCTTGGGGACCTGCTGAAGGTGGAGGGATGGGGCAGCAAAGATGGTCAGAGCGGTGGAAGGGCTTACAGGGAGGGACAGCAGAGGCTGGACGAGCCAAAAATGAACTCTGTGTGACAGAAAATACTAAAATCCTGAATACAGGAGGAGAGGAGAGGAGAGGAGAGGAGAGGAGAGGAGAGGAGAGGAGAGGAGAGGAGAGGAGAGGAGAGGAGAGGAGAGGAGAGGAGAGGAGAGGAGAGGAGAGGAGAGGAGAGGAGAGGAGAGGAGAGGAGAGGAGAGGAGAGGAGAGGAGAGGAGAGGAGAGGAGAGGAGAGGAGAGGAGAGGAGAGGAGAGGAGAGGAGAGGAGAGGAGAGGAGAGGAGAGGAGAGGAGAGGAGAGGAGAGGAGAGGAGAGGAGAGGAGAGGAGAGGAGAGGAGAGGAGAGGAGAGGAGAGGAGAGGAGAGGAGAGGAGAGGAGAGGAGAGGAGAGGAGAGGAGAGGAGAGGAGAGGAGAGGAGAGGAGAGGAGAGGAGAGGAGAGGTCATCCCTTCCATGTGTGTGTGGTTACTTTGCAGAGCTCCTTGCCTTGAAAGGTTTCATCCAGACTGGACTTCAGAAAGTGTCTGGAAATCCATCATGGGCCAGTAACCACAAGAACATGTCCTCATCTTCTGGAAGTCTTCTTAGCAAGTTGCTGGAGATTATTCCCAGCAGGAAGCACTGTCTGCCTCCCTGTTCTTTTCCAGGGCAGACACAGCATGGCTTGGCAGAGCTCTCCTCTGAGGGCTGTGCTCATGTTTTAATAGAACAATTGATGCAGGTAATTGTAGCATTGACACGTTCTGAAGCCTCACCAAGCATCCTCCAGCTACAGCTGAACTTTCTCTTTTGTGTTGAACACATTGTCAGCAGCAGAATCGGCAAGATGATTGAAATTTGAAAAATGAGGGGATTTCTTCAGTATAAGGTTAGGATTAAAGCAGGGAATTACTCAACTCAGTAATGCAAAGCTTGATGCCTGTACAGGTGGGATGCTGTGGAAAGCTGTGGCAGTGATTAGGAATTCATTTGGGGAAGAATCAAGGACTGAAACATTGCAAAGCAGTGCAAGATAAAAAGTAATGAAATGATGAAGGACTTATTTGGATTAAACTGGGACATATTTAGTGGTGGTAGAACACCATCTCACCAGGGGTGCCTCTGCCTGAAAGGTGTGATACCATGTCTGGTTTCAAAGTAGCAGAAGTTTCCTGTTGATTTTTAATTACCAGAGCTGCAAATAGGAAATGTTAGTTGAGAGCACATTTAAAACACATGGATGAGCTGAGCTCTCAGGATGTTTCCAATGGTCTATGTAGGAAGACTTAATCCTCACAAATCTAGTAGTGTGCAAGAGAATGCTCCAGAATTTAAAGAAAGGCCAGGTAGGACAACAACTGAATAACTTCTTGTGCAGGGATAAAAGTGACCCCACCTTCAAGCTGCATCCTGCAGGACAAAGCAATAAGTGATGGAACATTATCCTGGCAGCACCAGACATTCTGAAAGGCCACATTTTGATGTTGTGTTTCAAAACAATGTCACCATGCAGCACAGCACCAACACCCCCAGTCAACTTTCAGGGAGCCTTCAGCTTCTAAAAATGGAAAATGCTCAGCCCCAGCTGCCTGAGAGCTTTCTAAGGCTCCTTGAGGTGAGGCTGTTGGAAATAAGTTTTAAATTCTTTTTAAAGTACCTTTAGTCAGGGGTGTTTTTTTGCCTTTGCCAAAGGGGAAGGAGAATTGAAGCTTCTCTTCAAATGGCTCAAAGAGTTTGACTTTCTCTGGGTGATGCCTGCTAGGACTCAATCCACAAAAAGAAGATTCCCAGACTCCATGAGTTTAACATCTCCAGGTTGGGAGTAGCAAGAAGATACAGAGGAGATAAATGGACATAGACTGCACCCTCTGGTCTGGGAAAAGATTGATAAGGGAAGCAAAAATTTAGGCTCAAATTAGCATCGAAGGCAAAGGGAATCGATAGCCAATAGGAGATTGAAAGCTAAGAATTGTGCAATGTAGAACCAATGAATGAGAATTTCTTTGGCTTTTTTATGTATAAATATGGGAAAAGCCTGGTGAAAAATGAGGTATGATGGAATAATTTCTACTGGACACCCTGGCTGTGTGTGGATGAGATCGTTTCCACGGCACATCCTGGCCAGAATTAAGTAATGCCTGATTCTCTAAATGGATGGCGCAGAGAGTTCCTCTTATTCCTGCAGTTTTGGTGACAGGGTCAAACAGGAAAGAAGCTGCTGGACTGATGAGAATTAGTTGCCTGCACTTGACATGTGGAGGTGACAGGGACTGGGTTAAGACGAGGAGCAGAGGCTCTGCTGATGTGTTTTGGGCATGAAAACCAATTAGCAGCGTGGGTGAGGAGATGAGCTGGAGTCAGGGTGTGAAGGAAATACAGATAATCAGCTTGGGAGAAGGATCTTCACGTGTCACGCTCCAGTCTGCAGGAGATGGGGATTAATGTGCTGCTCAGGTGGTGATTTGTGCTGCTTGACTCCTTAAGGACACATCTTTATGGAATTTTCTGTGCCTGTCATTTCTCACCTGCCTGGGCCACACTTCTGAACTCTGGCTCTTCCAGCACTCTGTTATTAAGAAACACCTCTGGTTGCCCTCGGGGCTGTAGATGAGGATATGATGAGCAGCCTAATTAGGAAGATTCACTTTTTGTTAGCTCTATCACTGAACTGGTGCACCATTCTGCCCCCCCCATGTTTTTTTCATGTACTCTGGAAAGTCTTTCATTGGGATACTTGGGTAGAGACCAACTGGCAGAGAACAGGACAAATCTAAGCATCAAAATACTCCACCACTTAATTAGTGGAGAGCACTTAATTAGTCCTAAAGACTAGCAAACAGAATAAAGATAGCAAAATATATATTTAAAAAAAGGCTTTTGCCACTTTGTGCAGAGCAGCAAAACATTATTTTCTTCAAATATCCAGTATTACAGGAGTATTCCTTGTTGGTTTTGAATAATTTTACCTTTATGTCTCCAAGAGAACTATTCAGCTTTTTATGGGACCTTAATTCATAAGCACAATGAAAAAAAACTTGCTGATTAGTAGCAAAATGTATCCTGGAGCTATTTTTTTTTTTTTAGCTAAATGTTAGACTTTCTTACAAAAAGTAGTGTAATCTTGATTGAAATTTGAGATACCACTGCTAAGAATGTTTAAATATGCACAGGACTTCTCACTCCTCTGTCCAGGGCTTCCCACACCTTCCATTGCTTTGGCAACTTTTCCTGGCCAAATTTGAGTTTCAGCTGATAGCAACAGTGGCTGTATCCTTGGCAGAGCTGTTGAGTAGGATTTATAGAGAGCAAGGCACTACTTGGCAGAATGAAAAAGGGAAAATAAAAGGCAGATTTTGGGGAGAGGATGGCCCCGCTCAGGAGCTGTGTCAGTGACATCCATTCCAAACAATAAAAGCAGAATTTTCAGGAGAAATGTCTGTATCAACAGCTACAAAACTATTTCTTATTACTTTGTCCTGGACTTTTTGTGGGCTTAGAGATATTGCAGAGACGGAATTCTTTGCCTTTGCACATTTCGAGTATTTTAATTATTTCTGAAGATTTATTTAATGATGCTGAGATTTGGCTCCTGTGGATGGTGCTAATCATTTTGAATAAGGTACAAGATGGTTCTATTTTTCAATATTGTATTGGACTAATTAATGCTTCATTTAAATTCTCAGGCAATGAAGCCCTGATATTATTTTAGCTATTTCCCTTAATTGCCTTGGTATTGCAATTTGACTGTAATTTTATAATTAAAAAAAAAAACCTGTAAAACCTCTGTATCTCAAAAGTTTGTTAATGTTAATTTTGCTTTATGAAAACAGTTGAACGTGGAGTTTTATAAGTTGCTGCTTTCAGTCATGGAGATCCTTTTATCAGTTTGGGGGTGGAAATGAAGAATTTCGGCTGGGTGAGACAGCAAAACATCTTTGCTCAGTGAGTTTGTGCTCATCAGCAGCTATAAGGGGTTGTAGGCTGCCAATTTCAGTAGGAATTTGGAAATGTCCTGTAATTTTACCTGGTACCCAATTTCTGTGGATAAATAGAAATGAGAACACGCTGGAAGTGGGAGATCCCAAGAACAAGAGGATTCTCTATGTAAAACGTGCCCCTTGGCTGAGATTTTAGTCTTGGTTGCTTCAATTTGGTTGTGTAAATCTCAGGCACTGCCAGCAGGGTGAAGAATCCATGTTTATTTCTTATTTGTGCTCATACATTGTCCATCAAAAAACAGGAATTAATTTCTAAGGGAAAACATTCTGTAAAGGCACAAAGTTTTCTTACACTCCGGAATTTCATGAGCTCCTGACCTAAATGCAAGGTTTTTTGGGTTTCTGAGATGTTCTGGAATACAAACCTCAGACTGGACAGTATGAACGTGGAAAGGGTTTCCCATTAAAGTCCCCTAAAAACAGGAATGCAGGTTTCCTTCCTGGCTGTCAGGCATTGGAAGGGTCCACCCAGGAAGTGGTGGAGTCCCCATCCCTGGAAATGTTCAAAATCCCTACGGATGTTTCACTTGGGGACATGGGTTAGTGGTGAGTACAGTGGTGCTGGCTGACAGCTGGACTTGTTGATCTTCGATGGCTTTTCCCACCCTAATCTTTATGGGATTCCATGAACTTTACTAAAGGAAACAATTTTTGTTATTGAGAGTTACGAACCACTCTCAGTTTGAATACTTGCAGATGGCAGGGATACAGTTTGTCCCATGGGATGTTCTGGACATGCCAAGCATCAAAAGAGAGATGAGAGAATCCAGAAGGAATCTTCCCTGGCTGGAAGCAGGGAACGGATGGTTGCTAGAAATACGAGAGGGCTGTGGAAAGCTGAGGCTGTGTCCAAGAGAAGAAAATGAAAAAGAACAAAATGTGGAATATTAAACGGTAAGGTGCCAGGAGAGGGCTGGGAGAACAATTTGAGCAGGGCAGGAGAACTGAGAAATTCTTTCACAAGCACACCAGGTGCAAAACTCTGGCAGATGAGTAACGGAGACACAAAAGGAACAGCCAGAGGAAATAAGGCCGGAATAGCAAAGAAGGATGAATATTTTGCACCTGTATCACCATGGAGAAGTTGGAAGAGGATGCCAAGCTCCTGTTTGGAAGGTGAGTCCTTCCTTATAGCCACACCGTGCTTCCTTGGAGCTGGCACCAATTCTGAGGACAAGGAAATGCGGCTGCCTCTCCAAAAGCCCTGGCTGGGGACGCTGACCAAAGGCTCCTGTGGAAATTGAGCTGCCGTGGGATGAAAGGTGAGGTGTCCCCATGGGGAGATGATGGATAAAGGAGAGGAATTTGGCAGCTGCTGCCTTTATCAAACACCTTCTGGGAAATCAGCCCAATCCCCCTGTCTAAGTGGCTGTGTATCGTTAATGGCTCTGCTGAGCAGCACAGTTTGCTGCTCTTCACCTTCCAACTGCCTTGGAGCTGAATCCATGGGATTCTGCTTTCCAGCTAAGGCTCACTCGGAATTCTCTCTCCTTTGCACACTGAGCAATGAGTTCCCTGCAAGCCCTTTGTAAATCCAGCAGCACTGGGGGGTTTTACTGCTCACACAGATGACACAAATTTAGCACTGCACAACCTGCTTGCCAATTGTGCTTCTTATGATTGTCATTTAGTCTTAAATACTTGTGCAAAATGGGGAAAAATGTGTGATCTGTTGCATTTAAGGAGAAAAAGCAGATTTTTATTTATTTATTTATTTACTTGCAGTGTAGTTTTCTTTGGAATCCTGGGAAGCATTTTGAAAAGTGGAGTGATGGGTAGTGTAGCACAGCTGATATTTTTAAAACATTGGGAAAATTTCGGGGAATTTTTTTAAATTAAGTCCCACTTTATGCTAAGTTTTGCATAGTTATTGCCACAGAATCGTGGAATGGTTTGTGTTGAAAGGGACCTTAAACTCATCCAGTGCCACCCCCTGCCATGGGCACCTTCCACTGTCTCGGGGTGCTCCAAGCCCCAATGTCCAACCTTGGACTCTTCCAGGGAGGTGACAGTCGGTTTCTCTGGGAATCCTGTGCATTCCGTGCTGTTCTATGCACAGATGTGCAAATACAGAGCTCTTCACCCCTCCCTAAACTCTCTGTGTGTCTTGAAACCCTCTGCCAGCTCCAGGAGGAACCAGCTGAACGCTGGCGCCGAGAGTCGGCCTTTTCCACACCTCCCATAAATCACCATAAGCACCTTTTATCATAATAAATGTAACGCAGAGCATTTGCCTCCGGATCTCCTGTTAGAGCAGGAATGGGAACATTTTCACCTGGAGGCCTGGCAGGGTGAGGCTGACTGGGTTTTAGCCTTCCCTGTTAGCACATGATGGAGGAGCCGGCGTCGCGCACCTCCGAGCACGATGCCAATTATTTTCCCTGGCAAGCTGTCACCTGGCAGGCTGGCTCTACTTCTGCAATTTCCCCTGAAGTACCTGAGACTAAACCATGCACAAACAAGGCAGGCCACGATTTAGTTGGGATGATTGGTTCAGGTGCTCCTCCTTGGGGGAAGGGCGTCGTGGGCGCTACATATTTACATATGCAGGAGGCAGCCTGGTTTGGGATGGAATAAGTGCTCGAGTCAAATTGTGTTATCTTGGCTTTCCTGTGCTGCCTAATTTCCCAGCTGATGCTTTCTGTATTTCCTGTGCGTTCCTTGTCACCTCTGCAATTTTGTAAGTGGCAAAAAAAAAAGTATGTTACAAAAAAGCATTTGGATTTACCCCTCTGGCAGCAGACATTTCCTCCCAGGAATAACTGATATGATCATGGAAATATTCTAACTCAGTTCATTGCAAAGCCCAGTCTCTTTTTCTGACCACTCTGAAGTCACGTGGGAACCTCCATTGCATTTGCTTTTATAAATATCTGTAAATACATTTAGGAAAGGCTCCAAGATCTGCTGCTTTATGGTGGAATTTGGATAAAAAACTATGGAAGGAACTTGGTTAACAAAGATGCTCGCACCTTCACAGCAGGCTGGTACACAGACATCTCCTGGTTCTCCTGTTGTTTGGAATCCCCCAGCAATTTCCTCCTGCACTCTTAATTCCAGCGAGTTTAATGCCCCCCACTGGAAAACAAGGAATTATCCATGTTTGTGTCTCATGAAATGGTGTTGACTTTGCTCTTGTCTTTGGAGCTCAGGGATGTGGGTGTTGTTTGTAAGATAAAGCGTGAATAATGGGAAGGCAGGAAGGGAAGGAAGGAAGGAAGGAAGGAAGGAAGGAAGGAAGGAAGGAAGGAAGGAAGGAAGGAAGGAAGGAAGGAAGGAAGGAAGGAAGGAAGGAAGGAAGGAAGGAAGGAAGGAAGGAAGGAAGGAAGGAAGGAAGGAAGGAAGGAAGGAAGGAAGGAAGGAAGGAAGGAAGGAAGGAAGGAAGGAAGGAAGGAAGGAAGGAAGGAAGGAAGGAAGGAAGGAAGGAAGGAAGGAAGGAAGGAAGGAAGGAAGGAAGGAAGGAAGGAAGGAAGGAAGGAAGGAAGGAAGGAAGGAAGGAAGGAAGGAAGGAAGGAAGGAAGGAAGGAATTGCTCTTTCAGTATTTTTCTCACCCCGATTTATTAATTTCCTTGCCACACCATGAAGTTTATTGATTTTCCCAGATATCAGAGAGGAAATTTCTCTTCATATCACAGTGGGAAGATGGAGACTTCCTCTGGAGTGACCCTATGGTGGCCCTTCAGTACCTGAAGGACCTACAAGAAATCTGGAGAGGGACTGTTTACAAGGGCAGGACACAGGGAATGGCTTCCCACTGCCAGAGGGCAGGGCTGGATGGGATATTGGGCAGGAATTGTTCCCTGGCAGGGTGGGCAGGCCCTGGCACAGGGTGCCCAGAGCAGCTGTGGCTGCCCCTGGATCCCTGGCAGTGCCCAAGGCCAGGCTGGACTTTGGGGCTTGGAGCAACATGAGAAAGTGGCAGGGGATGGCACTGGATGGGCTTTAAGGTCCTTTCCAGCCCAAACCATGCTGGGATTCTATAATTTAAAGGAGGACTTTGTTGGTGTGTGTGAACCAAATCCATTTTTGCAGTTTGTCTTGTTCCAAGATTTTTTTTTTCATTTTGAATTATTTGCAAAGCAGCCTCAGCTGCACAAATCCACCCAACACCAATCTGTTGTAATGGTTGTAGTAAAAAATGAGAACCAAGTTTCTTGTCCTATAAATATATCTGCAGTTGGTTTAGATAGCAATAAACAATCAATATGTAAAGTGTGGTATTGAGAAATGTGGCTGCAGCAGGAAGGGAGTGTGGACAACAATAGGACATCAAGAGCAGTGGACACAGATGAGTGTATTGCTGAATTTGGATATGGACATGAGAAAAGTTAAAACAGCTTGGAAAATGTAATGTTTTTATGCTTGTTCTTATATAAATCCTCCTTTCTGTGGGGTACCAGGGGTTCTTTACAATTTTTTTGTGGTAAAACCGTAGTGATCCTTCCTCCTTGGGAGCTTTCAGCAATCTGAAATATATTAAAAACTCAGAAGCAGTAAAATTCAGCCAGCCCTAGCCAGATTCAAAGTTTAATTGTTGATGTGTGTCATTCACAATGTAATCCACAAGCAGTAGGCATTAGTATATTTAGAAAATCTGTTTTTCTGCCAAAAAACCAAGAAATTCTAAAGTGAAAAGAACGCCAGACTGAAAGATTGCTTGTGGAAGAGTTCCTTATTTTCTCATTTGCCTTTATTTAATTAGACAAATATCAAGTAGAGGATTGGTAACTTTCTGGAAGAGGAGAAAAGTAAACCTAAATTCACATCGCATTGTTTTCTTCTCTCTTTAGACTTCAGAAGATCTCTTTAGATCTCAAAAGACCTGCATTCAAAGAGATTTCAAAATTCTTTTGTCAATTAGTTGGGACTTGAATCACTCTTTCCTAAATTAGTCAGGCTGCATAATGAATATGAGAGGAAAATCCAGCTGAAATCCCAGCGTGTGCTGTGCTCTGAGAGTGCATGGGACCAGTTTATCTGAGGGACACAGGCTGAACTTTAAGCACCTAATCCATTTACGTACATATCAATTACCCTGTAATGGTTAATTATCCGTGATCCCGTTATGGGAGCAATCAAGCAATCGCAGATGTTACCCTTTTCTACAGTCATCAGACATTGGAGGCCACCTCCTAGGAAGTATTTGACCTAAATTTTCAGTAATTACTAAAAAAATATTCAGATTCCTTGCAGATTTATGAAAACACGGCAGGAAATCGGCGCTCGTTTTCAGGGATGGGAGTTCTGGAGTTTGGGAGTGTTTCCAGAGTTTGTTTTAGTGGTGTTTTAAAGGTAGGAGTTGGAGTCCTCAGGCTTATCTCAGCTTGTTGAGGTGTCATTGGTAAGGTGCAGGAGCCCTCTCCTGTGTCTCAGGGCCACCCCTGAGGTGGGTACAGCACCAGAATGTGCCTCTGCAGGGATGGACTGCTGGGAAACTCCAAATTCTGGAACAATTGAACTGGAGTAAGGTGAGAGCACAGTGTGTGCACTGCACCACGTGAAGATGATGGACAACACAAAGCTGCTCCTGTTGCACATCAAATTTTTGAGCTGGTGCCAAAATCCCGTCCTAACTCAATCCAGGGAATCATCCTGGAGCTTCAAATAAAATTACAGCAGTTAACATTCAGTTTGCTGAATGTAAAGATTAAATTATAACACTACTGTTTTGGGGTTTTTTTTTTAATGTAGAAGGAAGGTTGTTCCTCGAGCAGACACTTAAGGGAAGAAATCCCTGGGCGTCACAACGTTTTTCACCCATTTTGACTTTGTTCTGCTGATTTCCTTGGGGAGCCTGGGGAATTAAAGGCTCTGTTTTGTTTTGTTTCCTGTGCACAGGTACCAGAGCTAATAATAGCAGTTAAAGCATCCTCCTCCTTCTCTTTCATTAACAGAAGATTGAGGCCAGGCTTAGATCACTTAACAGGGGACATTAGCAGATGACTTGGTGCAGAAGGGCCACATTAAAGGGTTTTGTGGCTGTGATGTCCTGCAGCAATTTCGGGATTGAGCTGGGCAAAGGGAACACAGCATTCTAAAAGCCAGCTCCTTCTCTGTACAAGGAGCTCCTCAGTAATCCTGTGTTCCTGGGGGTTTGGGTGTGTTAGGGAATCAGTGCTGAGGTTTCCAAAGCCCTTTATAACAAACATAAGAGCAAAGGAAGAAATTTGCCCTGCTGGAGTCTATAATCCCTGAGCCTGGGTGGGACTTTAA
This sequence comes from Prinia subflava, assembly GCF_021018805.1. Classification (NCBI taxonomy): domain Eukaryota; kingdom Metazoa; phylum Chordata; class Aves; order Passeriformes; family Cisticolidae; genus Prinia; species Prinia subflava. The sequence continues at coordinate 30,889,313 of NC_086255.1, forward strand.
CGCTCACTGCTTTGGGTATGGAGAGAAGTGATGAACATAAACCTCTGCACTTCCTCCCAACCGGCTGAATCCGTTCTGATGGATTATCACCCTTATTCATCTCCAAAATGCAGAGTCCTAAATACCTCCACATTCTTCTCATTCTGGTCAGACTTCAGAACCAAGAGTCACCTGTGTGCTAAGTGACTAAAGAAACACGAGGTGTGAGTCTGGAGCATCTTTGGGTGCTGTCATTAATTGTGAGAGGCCCTGGGGTTTGGTCAGGTGTTGGATCTGCTCTGGGCTGGGGGCTGTAAGAGCTGTGGAATTCTAGGACTGGGATAGAGATTGCTGCCCTAAATGTGAGGGTCAAAAATCACTGCTGTCACCTGTTGCTGAGTTGAGTTTTGGCCAGAGGTGAAGAAGGAGGCAGCGTATTCAACTCTGGAATGGAAATATCTGTGTGCTATTGTTGGCTCTTTGCTCTAAGTACAAGGAATGTCCGACTTTTGTAAGAAAAGAGGTGCCATAAACAGGTCCTTAGTAGGTGAGGCTTTGTAAGGCCTTCAAAGCCGTAGCTTTTGAAGAAAGAAGCAGCAATTATAAAACACAAAAACTTTCTTGTCAGCTGATATTTCAAGGTTAAAGGTACCTTGGAATCTGAGCTCTGCATGAACATTTGTGGCATTGTCTGCTCAGCTGTTTGTTCAAAGGGGAATTTCCCTGTGATCTAGGGCCTGGAAACCCCCATTTAAAAAACCCATCCTTGGGTGACTATAACTTGGTGATGAAGATGGTCCCAAAAGCTGAGGCACACTCAATTCTCTGCTGAAGGTGGCCCCAAAAGCTCCAAGACACTCAGCTCTCTTATGGCCTCCTGGCAGGTGAAGCTAAACAGGCTCCAAAACTGAGACACTTCAGGAAATTTTTGGTGTCATATGGATTTTCCCAAAAGAGTGAGCATTCAGTGGCTGCAGGGAAATAAAATTCCCAAGTGAACACACTCTCCTGGCAAACCTCAGCAGCCATGGAGCCATTCTGGTCCCCTTGTGAAATCCTCAAGAGGGTTATCAGGGTGCCTTGCTCTTGTGGGTGCATCATCTGATCAAAGCTCTCCTTGTCTGTCCTGTCCTTAAGCACCTTCATATCTCACGTTGTATTTGATCCCACAGTAGAGTCTCCACTGGTTGTTACTGGGTGTTTGCCATGGTCTCCTGAAAAGCACCTGCCCCTAAATTCCTTCTCTGGCAGCTGACATGGAACTCCACCCCAGGGCTCATCGCAAGACAAGACAGTGACTCATTCTTCCCTCTCAGAAATAGCATCCAGAAAGCTCAACAGAGGAAGTCAACAATGAACACAAGGATTACAAAAATGCTCCCATTCTCCACAGTTAATTTTAGAGTAAAATGAACATTTGTTCGTGGTTTAGAAAGATCTCCATCCTCATTATTGGCGTTGTTATTGTCACTGTGACTATTTTTACACTGCGTCTCCGATTTGCACGGGGGTGCTTGTGACCAAATGGGAAGCTGGGTGTTCATGGTAATCAAGGAATTGGATAAAAATCTCTGCACTGGGAGGGTGAATTTCTTTGCAAACACAAAGGATTTCTGGGAGGTTTGGTTTCTTTGCTTTTCTTTTGGAGCAGATGGTGGTGAGAGTGACTTCATCATCCAACTCCTGTTGCTTGTTAGGACTTAAAAAATAGTTCATACATAGAGATACTGGGGAAATAAAGATTTCATTTCTGCAGCCTCTCCAATGTGAGAATCATGGTCAGGTCACAGGGGATTCCCATCCCCCCAGTCTCACTGTAACTTACTCTTTTCCAAGTTTTTTGTCCTGGTTTTGATGTCATTTGACTTGGCTGGGCACCATTTCTGCCTGTTTTGATCCACTGGTATTTTGTGTTGTGAAGACAGAAATTTTGAATCCACCCAAAGACAACTTGTTATTTTGTAGGGAGAGAAAAACGTCATCTTTCATCCTTTATTTTGACTGTCTTTGATTTGTGAAATGGAGTATTCCAGGAAACAGCCCTGTGGAGGAAAATCTGTTGGGTTCCACGTACTGAACAGCAAAGCTATGAGCAAGTTAAGTGATGATAAGGAATATAAATCATGCACTCAAAACAGCCAAAGGTTTTGGTGGAGCCAGGAAGGGAACAGATCACCGGTGGGCAAAGCTGATGGCTTTTGCAAAGGAAAGGAAAGACTTTTTTCCATTTTTAATGTGGATAAAATGACAGTAATTGTCCAAAGATTCATAGCTGTGTGCAGGAGAGTCCAGGTGTTTTGTCCCAGAGAGCTTTGGCTGCTGTTTCCTTGTTAAAAGTGCTGCTCTGACCAAGGTAATGCCCAGGGGAAAGCGGACAGGATGGAAAATCAGCCGTTGCCATGTTGTATTCTAGAATGGGAATGTAGGGAAGAAATGAGGATTGTCATAGTAAAGTTTAAAAGCTCAAAACAACACAAGATGTAATGTGAGTTTGGCTCTAATGAAAATGATATACGGGTCTTTGGTGAAGTGTCTTCAGGCTCATTGTCCCGAAAGTTCCCTTTCCAAATGAAATTTTTCATTACTCAGCCTAAAAGTGAATTTAGGTGGAGAGGTTGATGTATTGTTTATTGAACTAACAGAATACTTTCTCTCCCCAGTATAAACAAATGCCCCTAGGAAAAGCCAGGTGTTCCTTGGCAAAGAAAATTCTCATACGTAACTTACCACTGTAAGAGTTTCTTGCTGCTTTTAAATAAATGAAAATATTTCCTCCCTCTCCCCAAGAATGTGTGGCTATTTAGAAACAGAGGCTTCTATAATGAATGGATGAATGTTCACACTGCCTTTATATTTCTTATTTCTATCATGTTGTACCCAGCAGGATGTTCACTTCCTAATATTATTCTGATTTAGAATTAATACAGTTCAGCTGCACTGAGTATAAATGTATAAATCACAAAATGAAGTGCTGTTCTCCCTTGAAAATAATAATTGAGTATAGATCTAATGCTCCTACTTCACAATTAAATTTCCCTCGAGGGGTCAAAAAGGTGACATGACATTTTAGCCCACAGGTTGAGAGAGAAGATCTGGAATTTAAGATGTCAATTTTGCTTCTGATTGTGGAACAATAGAGGATTTATTACCTATTATTTATAGGGCCTCGACAGCCTGGAGAGATAGGCAGGAAAGAACTGTCTGAAAATCACCAAGGGGAATGCAGGAACAACCCCAGGAACCAGCACAGGCTGGGGAGGACCTGCTGGAGCAGCTCTGTGGGGAAGGACCTGGGGGACACGGAGCTGTCCCCGGGCCAGCAGAGTGTCCTGGGGGACACGGAGCTGTCCCCAGGCCAGCAGAGTGTCCTGGGGGACACGGAGCTGACCCCGGGCCAGCAGAGTGTCCTGGGGGACACGGAGCTGTCCCCGGGCCAGCAGAGTGTCCTGGGGGACACGGAGCTGTCCCTGGGCCAGCAGAGTGTCCTGGGGCACACGGAGCTGTCCCTGGCCCAGCAGAGTGTCCTGGGGGACACGGAGCTGTCCCCGGGCCAGCAGAGTGTCCTGGGGGACACGGAGCTGTCCCCGGGCCAGCAGAGTGTCCTGGGGGACACGGAGCTGTCCCCGGGCCAGCAGAGTGTCCTGGGGGACACGGAGCTGTCCCCGGGCCAGCAGAGTGTCCTGGGGCCAAGGAGGCCAATGGGATCCGGGGCAGCAGGAGGAGCAGTGGCAGCAGGGCAGGGAGGGACGCTGCCCCTGTGGCAGCCCTGGAGGCACCTCTGGAGTGCTGTGCCCAGCTCTGGATCCTCAGCATGGCAGGGCCAGGGAGCTCCTGGAGCGGGGCCAGCGGAGGCTGCGCAGCTGAGGAAGGGCCTGGAGCATGGGGGTGCCCAGGAAAGGCTGAGGGAGCTGGGGCTGCTCAGCCTGGAGAGGAGCCCCAGCTGAGAGGGGCCCTCAGCCCTGGGTGTCCCTGTGTGCAGGGAGGGCTCCCAGCAGGGCCCAGGCTCTGCTGCGGGGGCCCAGCAATGGCCCCAGAGCCACGGGCAGGGCCTGAGCCCAGCAATTCCCCCTGCACACGAGGCACAACTTCTTCCCTGGGCAGTGCCCAGCCCTGAGCACATTGTCCACACAGCCTGGGGGCTCCTCCCTGGGGCTGCTGCACAGCTCTGTGCACACAGTGCTGTGCCCTGTGCTCTGGGATGGCCCTGCTGGAGCAGGGAGGGGGCACCAGGTGCCCGCTGAGCTCCCCTCAGCCTCACCCAGCCTGGGTGACTGTGATAATCCAGTACAACACAAAGAAAATCTCAGTATTTGTTCATTAATGAGCTGCTGTCTCATTACATAAAGATTGGTACCAACCTGATACTTGAGTTCTGTTACAATTATCATCGAGAATGCAAAACGGTCCCAGCCATTCCCACTTGGAGCCTATTTAATGCCATTTGTTATTTTTGTTAATCTGCTGCCAGACAGGACAGAGCAGCCCAGGAATGGGCAGGATCATCAGTATTCCTGTGCTGTGGGCTGCTCTTGCTGTTGTGTGTTTGATGTTGGCCTGCTCATGTCATGGCCATTTTAGTCCCTTACTCAGATAAATTCCCTTTGTTTGAGGCTGCTATTTCAGGGCATTACAGTGATCACTGTTGAGCCCCAGGCTGACTTTACTCCAAGGTTACTCTTAGGTTTAGCTGAGGCAAATACTCAGGTGTGGTTTTGCATAGCTACTAGGGACTGCCAGCTTTTCCACCACTATCCCTTAGGAATCCCTGTATTCCCTTAGGGAATGCAGTGCTTGGTTTGTTTTTCAGCCTCGGTTACATTGTGGTCAGGGCATGGTCTACTCATGGGTTACTCCTTACTCTCTCTGTTATTTTTTTTTTTTAATTTGGAGATGAAGGGGGTGGGACAGGAGGAATCCAGAACCAGTCAGACTGTGAGCATTACTTCTTTAATTCCAGGATACCATCTGATCCAGCCTGGCTCAATAGAGAGGAATGGAGTGTGAAGTTAAAACTAGGAGTAAATCTGGGTCTCCTACCAGCAGCCAAAGCTCTCTGGGACAAAACACCTGGACTCAGTGCTGGAAAAAAGGATGTGGGACCCTTGATTTCCCCTCAGTCAAATACATGGCTGCTTCCAGATGCTGGCACACCTGAGGCAGGAGTTCAGCATCTGTGGATGCTCCTGCCCAGTGGATGTGAATCCCAAGAGGTGGAAGTGCACCAGCAGTGAAATAGGTGAGAACAGCACGCTTTGAAGGATAGGGGATATCTGCCTGTGGAAGAACATGGAAGTAGGAAAGCTAACATCCAGCGGAGGATAAAGTTTGGAGATTCTAAAAGTTTGAGGAAAGCTGATTATTGCAGATCATATTGGGGAATACTGGTGGAGGGATAAGGAGAGAAATGCCACAGGGTAGAAGTGGATTCCATGGAATTCAGGATGTGAGCCCTGTGACCTCGGCAGCTGGGAGAATCCCCCAGGAGCCCCTCAAAACAGCCACTGAGGGGAGGTGGGGACAGCCGAGAGGGTGACAGGGAGAGGAAGGTGGGAGCAGCAGAAGTGGATCATCCTAGTACATGAGGAGGAAACAGCACAAAAGAAAAGGAAGAGGTCCCAAGGAGGTGCTCCAGGGGCAGGTGGAGGAAATGGAAACTGTGGGAGCTGAGGTAGGCACGGAGGGAATAAAGGCTGGAGCTGGGAAGCTGGGGGATGGCAAGGAAGGATGAACACAGATGCATCACTGAATTTTGGAACTAGCTGAAGGTTTCGTGAAGATATACAAAGAATGGAGAATGAAGAGTTTACAAGATGGGGAAGTACCAGGAGAGTTGGGAAGAAAGGAGAGAATAGGGATAAGAAGTGATTAAGATTAAAGCAAGGGAACTATTTTGATCAAGACAAATTACATGGGCATCATTAACATTTAGCAGAGAGAGAGAAAAGGCATTTTGAGATCTGGACCATGTTTGTAGTTATATTCTCACAGCAAAATGTAAATATGAGTCAAAAGAATGTATTACAAAAGTGTTCTCTGTGTATCCACTTGCATTTGGCAATTACAGCAGAAGAGTGCAGGAGAGGTTTCAAGAGGGCTCTGTAGTGGTTCTGCAGTAGAAGTGGCTTCATACATATGGTGATATGAGAGAGAGCAAATATAAGGGCACAGGGATGATGGAAAGTGCCAGGGAAGCACAGGTTTCTTCCTGGTTTTTGTTGTCCCACCAGGAAGAGCCTGGCAAGGATAATTCTGAACAGTTACTCTGTTGGCACAGCCTGTGTAAGGGTGCAGGTATGGAGGTTTCAGGTAGAAAACTGCCCAAGTATGAGGAGAACCCACCTTCCTCTTATTCCAGCAGATACACAGAGACCTGCATACCTGGAGACAGCCTAACTCTTGCTTGGTTCAGCCTAACACCAGTGGGGCTGGCTGCTATGCTTTTCTCTAGAGGCTTTTCATCCAGCTCTGGAATATTCCAGTATAAAAATTAGAAATGTGTGAGAGAGCAGTGGAGATGGGAAAGGGATAAGGGGGTTATCTGCAAAATATTTTAAACTGGAGTGTTAATGACTTCAGTCTTTTCTGTAGAATTTTCAAAGCCCCCTCAGGTCTGTCTAAAGTACTCTATCGTATTTCCTGTAAGACCAGAATCAACATAAATATGAATTTGGGGAATTCTTAAAGGTGTTTTAAATCCACCTTTGTTCTTTTCAGTATGCTTTAAGCATGTTTCTATTAGCTTTCCCAATAGTGCACAGTGTTCCTCCTTCTGAGAGCTGCTTGACCCTTGCTCAAAGTCTATCACATAATGACATATTAACATAGAAATGACTGCAGGAGGCGAAGGTGAAGGCACTGAGTGCTCCCAATCTTCCTTCCTCAGGTGGATACGAAATGTGAGGGAAAATATGTTAAATACACATTGTACATTTTCCCTGCTCCCCCGTGTTTATCCAATCAAGAACTTTCCAACAGTGAATAAGTACAAGCTATGCAGAGCATTTTAAGAAGCAAAACCTGCCAGCTTTAGGACAGAGGCAGGGAAGCTAGAAATTCAGCACTCTAGGATTTGCCACCGGCACTGTGGAGAAGCCAGGATCCTTCCTGCATCCTTCCTGCTCCTCCTGACTCCAGGCAATCCTCTCCAGCCACGGGTGCACTAAGCTCCTGGCACTGGAAAGGTAATTATTGGCTCCCTGCTCACCTTTATACAAGACTCAGCATTGGGAAAAACAGCAGCACTGCCGTTGTGCTGGAGTGATGGCAAAGTCTCCATCACAATTTAATCCCTAGGCATCTTAGGAGAAGCTCAGAACTGCACAGCTGTGAACTCCTGGTCATATTTTGAGACTCTCAACCTAAATATTCCCATTCACTCAGAGAATAAAAGGGAAATAATGGAATCATAGGATTGTTAAGGTTGGAAAAGATCTCTAAGGTCTTCAGGTCCAACCATCAACCATCATGTTCACCACTAACCCATGTTCTCAGGTCCCACATCCGCACATTCCTTGGACACTTCCAGGGATAGGGAGTTCATCCCTGCCCTGGGCAGCCTGTTCCTGTGATCCAAAGGCCTCCACCTTTGATCCAAAAGAGCAGCCTCAGAGCTGTGCCAGTTGGTGCTTTTTTGCAAGGCTGATGAAAGTGCATTGAAATTCACTTTTATCCAGAACTGAGGAAAAGAGGGTTTGGAACACAGTGGGGAATTCCTCTCTCCTGCAGTTTCTCCTGTGAGGCTGTAGTTGATCCATCCCTGGCAGTGTCCAAGGCCAGGTTGGACAGGGCTTGGAGCAGCCTGGGACAGTGGAAGGTGTCCCTGCCATGGCAGGGCTGGCACTGGATGGGATTTAAGGTCCGTTCCAACCCAGACCATCCTGGGATTCCATAATCCCCAGGCAGCTGTGTCAGATGGGCTGTTCACAGGTGCTGGGTGGGATTTGTGATGGATGGTCTTTAACTCAGAAGCTCTCAGTGATAATTTTAGACTTCTCTGTCTCCAGAGGGAGAAAGAGACTTGGAGATGAGGAGGAACTGGACAATGCTGGCAGGGATGCACAGGGATTGCTGGAGTGTCTGTGCAGGGCCAGGGGCTGGACTGAATGATCCCTGCAGGTCCCTTCCAGCTCAGGATATTCTGTGATCCCAAGAACCAGAGAAGGCGTGAAGAAAGTCTAAAAGAGCTCAGTTCAAGTGAGAGAAAGGATCTCCCTGCTAAGTGATATCCACAGCCCTGCCAAGTGATATCCATATCAGCATGGAGGCACCAAGGAATCAGGAGGGCAAATATTTCTCTGAACCAAGTCTTCACTTTGTGGTGAAAGACAACAGAATGAACTCAGTTTTCTGCCTCTGTCTTCCACAATGATTCATACCCTCCTATTCAGAGTAACAGTGCTCAGCATTCCTTGGAGACCAGTTGTCTGAGGACACCAGGAAAGCAGAGGAGAGGGATTTGTGGTTGTGAGGTTGTTCCTGACAACAATAACTGTTGAGATCGTGATGTTATTCGGGGTGAACACACTCGATGTCGGGAGTGGGTGGTCTGGGAACCAACACACAGCCAGGGATTGGTGCTCTTGGTTCATCTCCTCTGATACTTCGGGTGCAGACAGCAATGATTCATGGGCAATTCCTTTTTTTTCCTCCAAAAAAGATGACTTGGGAAGAAAAAAAATCCCTTTTCTTAGCAGTAGGGTTTAGGACCTGGAGAACTGTACGGATTTCCTTCTCTAATCTGTGGGAATTAGCCCTGACTGACAGGGAGCCAGCGTGCAGTGGACTTACAGTCCTCAGCTAACTTGCAGCTCTGCAGAATTCCAGGAATAAAGCGCTTCTTGTCCAAAGTGAAATTCCTATGAGGATCCAACCAGAAGGGTCAATGCCGGAACGGAGGCTGCCATTGTGTCCTGGGGGAGAATCCATGCAGGTTGGAGAGCAAAAAGTACTTTTTTTGGGGTAAATTTTCAGTGTGTGGTAACTCCTGATGGGGGCTGTGGGGTGTGAAAAGAATAATAATCTAAAGTATAATAATATAAACCATAATAATATAAACCATAGGAGTTCTGCTAAAAGGAAATTCAGTGGATTGTTGTACTGTGTAGGACTGGATGTGTCATGCTGTGCTGCTTTAAAGCAGCACCTTCAAAGACAGCCTTTTGCCTTTCCAAAAATTTAATTGTGAGCAATAAACCATTAAAGAATTGCCACTTGAAGACTAAAATTCCAGGTATGAAAAGCAGATAATAAACTGAATGCCTTGAAAGTGCTGTTGGAAAGTGAGCTGAGTGTGAGAGAAGGTACCAGAGAGAGAAACAAAAAATATTGAAATGCCCTAGTGCAGTGTTTGGTTTATTGCTGGAGCAGTTAGGGAAATCTCCCAGACAGAATTACAGCTCTTCCAAAATTATTGGATGAGGAGATATCAAATCTCTCATAAGAATATTTGGATTTAAAATACCCCTTTGCTCCAAAGAGCATTTCATTTTGTGTGGTGCCTTTCTCTGCCCTTTTATTGCTGAAGGATGAGCAAATAATTGAAGTGGGGTTTGTGTATTTCCCCTGCCGCCTCTGCCAGCTCACCTGGGGAGAAGGAGGCGGGATCCAGCTCCAAACGAGCTGGGTTCAAGCAGGGCAGGAATAAAATGTTGTTTATCCGCAGCTCAGGCTGTGACGTCCTCGCTGCTGTAGTAGGGAGCGAAGCCAGGCCATGGCCGTGGAGCTGTTGGGTTCCTGCCTTGCTGAGCGTTTCTTCACAGAAGAAAACTCTTTGTAAGGCTGTAAATCACCTCTTTGTAAGGTGATATTCTTCCACCTGCTTGTGGACAGTACCTGCAGGACAGAGGCACCTGAACTCTGTCTGTGGGACCAGGCCTTTGGTGGCATTGGGATGTGGCAGTGGGGTGGCACTGCCCCGTTACCCACGACAGCTCTCACAGCCTCTGCATCCAGAGGGAGAAAGGACAGGGGACACTACAATTCCTGTTTTGTGTGACTGTGCCTTCACTTGTTTCTTGTGCTTGGAGTGCGTGTTCAGGGGTTCCAGCCTTGGGTGGGTTTAAAATGGTGTAAAGCAGTTGGGAGCTGCTGGAGTTTTACAGCACCGAGTAAAATATACCCATTTACCAGGCACTTTTTATTACATATGAGTGTGTATATATATATATGTATACACACTCACATATATATATGTATGTGTGTGTATATATATATGTACAAACCCATATATATATGCATATATATATATTAAAAATGTGTATTTTTTTGTATTTGTATTTATATGTGTGTTCGTATTTCATTAAGTGCTGCATTCCTCTGCCCCTTTCCAAACACAAAGTGAATTTTTACAACCCTGCTGCACCTTTTGGGCATCCCTGGATCCTCACTGGGACATGCTGGCCCCACCAGAGCCAGGCAGCCTCAGCATTCCCACCACGCTTCCCTGGGTACCCTGCTCAGCTCCAGGATGGCCTGTGCCACGCCCTGCACTGTAAACATGACACATGGCACACAGGGTGACCCCGGGCAGGAGGGGCACCGGGTGACATCCTCTCCCTCGGGGCTGCTGAGAGCTCTGTGCCCACCCACCCGAGTGGGGCTTTAGGGATAGATTTTTATCCTCTTTCTTACAAGGGTTAAGCAGAGCTCGCATTTTCTGTGGCCAGCACGGCAGCAGGAGGGGGATTCTGTCCCAGGACTTTCCCTGCATTTTTTATGGATCAGCCTAGTGAGGAGTTATCTCTTAATCTGGCTTTGCAGCCCAGTATAACCTGCTCTGCTGGCAGGGATTTAGCAGCCAGGTGAGGAGTGGCTCTCCCAAAACTGTTGCTGTCCTGATGCTTAAAGTGTTTTCCTGACAAACAGAAGTGCTGTGGGCTCATTTCCCTCTGGTCCTGAGGGGCTGGGGCTTGGATTCATTCCCCATGTGGAGGATGAGGGCCACCTCCATCCCCGCTCCAGCTGAGTGTTTGTGGAAAGCCGGAGTAGTAATTCTGTGGAGGGCTGTGGGAGTGAGGCCACGGGAGGTGAAGTATGAGGAAGCCTATTTATACACCTTAGCCTCTGGATTTCACCTGGCTTAAGGTGTGAAATGTGGTTCTCAGCCTTGGTGGCACCAAGTTCTGCACGTGCCTGGAGTGACCTGGGAAACGAGGAGGCAAAACTGCAGCAGCACCCGTGGTCTGCCAGGAGCACAGAGCTTCCCTGGGAGAGAGGAGCATTTCCAGTCTGGGGTCTGATTTAGGCATTGAAAATTCCATGCACTTCCCTGAAATCTTCTCCCAGCTCGGGGCTGCTGGGCTCTGCAGCGTTGCACTGAGGGCTTTTCCTCCTGCCCTGCCCCAAAGCCTCCCAGCTGGGATAGAGCCCTGGCCCTGGGAGCACCTTGTCCAAATCCCAGTCTGTGCAAATCCCCCCACCCCCCGTGCTTGGAGTCCTTGCCCTGCTGGTTTTGTGCAGGTATTTTCAGGACCTGCCCCAAAAGTGCTCCTGGCACACCCAGCATCATGTCCAAGGCAGGACAGGGCAGGATTGGACCCAAAGTGTTGTGTTTGCAGTGAGAATTCCAGGTTACATCATCATTAGCTGCCCTGTGCTTTAGATGAGAAGTTACTGTGCAGGTTTCATCCACTTAAACCTCCTGGTTCTTTAAATAGGTGTCCTTGGCCAGCTTTTCTCACTCTGTTAATCCCAGCACAGATGAACTGGCATGAATAGAAATGTTTATGGCAGCTGCATATGGAATATATCTGATTGTTGCATATAGGCAGAGCTCTGGGCTTGTCATTTGATGCTTTATAAAGAGTCTTGGATAATCTTTCTGAAAGGAGCTGTGTAAATGCAGATATAATTAGCTTTTTCTCATATTCTTTTTTTTTCTTTTTTTTCCTTTTGTTTTTTTTTTTTTGGAAATAGATATCTCTTAATAAAGCGCTGGAGCACAGAATAGCCATTTCCTGTGATTTTCATTCACATAATATTTATAGTGCTGCAGAACAAATGAGCCATTGGAAAGGCAGAGAAATGAATGCCGTGGATGAACTTGCCTTGAGAGGAGTTTGTGATCAAATTATGACTCTAACAAACTACAGTAAGCCAATTACTGCTCCTCCCGGATTTGTGAGCTTGCAGGCTCAGTGGTTTGGTGTAATCCCTCCCTGTGAACAGATGGGCAGATTGTAGGGCTCTGCCCAGACTTCCAGAGGGCTGGGATCGTCTTCCCTTACCCCCTTTGCCTCTCAATGACAAAAATACTCAAAAAAAGGATGCACAGAATCAGTGAGGCTGTTTCTGCTGTACCTCTGTGCAAATTGTCTTTAAATGTTTACCCTTTTCTCCTCCCCAGAAGGTCTTTTTTGCATGTCCAGGGCACGTTGTAGGGCTGTAGTTAAGAGGTGGTCAGCATTTTACTGTGAGCTCTTATTTGCAGGGAATTACAGAACACCCCAACCTTCTCCTCCAAGGTTAAACCAACTGGATGACTGCAAATAATGGTCAGTCCTCCCTGAAATCAGTTTGAACACAGTCACTGAGTTGCCATCTGCATCTTTGGCCTTCTAGAGCTGCAAACTTTCTGTTTTTCAGAAAGAAAACAAAAATGTTGCATCAGGTGGGAGATGAAAAGATTCTTTAGTTGTCTGCTGCAATTCCAAGAGCTTCCCTGTGCTCCTTGTGTTGCTCCTCACACAAACCAAACACCTATACAGCACAAAGCTTCTAGTACTGTCCTTTGGCTCAACTAAACTGCACAAAATATTGAAATCATTAAGATTTTTAACTTTATTGCACTGCTTTTAACTGGAAATACACACTGGTAACTTCTAGACCCAATCCAGTATTTGTTGCCTAAGCAGTAACTATGACTTCTCAAATCTATTTAGCAACTACTGAGTAAGGAAAGAGATTGCTGTAAAATGTAACGACATAAAATCACTGGTCCCACCAAGGCTGAGCAGGGCCAGGTTTGGGTTCAGACCAGGTTCTCCAGGGCTTTATCCAGAAAAAAAAAAGTGAAGATGGAGACTCCAAAGCCCCTGCTGCACTTCTTACCTGTCCTTGAGAGGAAATGTTGTACCTTATTATCCTTATTGATTGCTTCATCTTATGAATCATGGAATATCCTGACCCAGGAGGGACCCACAGGGGTCATCCAGTCCAGCTCCTGGCTTTGCCCAGGACAATCCCTCCCAGTACATCCCTGGCACTCCTGGAACTCTGGCAGCCTTGGGGCCGTGCCCATTCCCTGGGGAGCCTGTTCAGTGCCCCAGCACTTTTTCCTGAAGGAAAAGCTCTCCCGTTGTGTCTCCTCCTGCCACATCTGAGCCCTGTCATTCAACTAGGTTTTTGAGCTCACCCATTTTTCACTTGTCCCCCTGCTTCAGACCACAATGTCCTCACTTGGATACAAAAATATCTTGGGAGACAGTGCTGGAAGTCTGGGAAAGTCAAGGGAAATTATAACTGCTGTGTCCTCATCCACGTTCCATCTCTTCATTATTTCTGTCACTGTATCCTAGACAGGTTGGTCAGGCATGATTTAGCTTTGGTAAATCCAGACTGACTGATCCCAGTCACCTTCTTCTCCTCTGCATGCCCAGAGATGTGTTTTGGGAGGACAAGTTCCATAATTGCCAAAGATCTCAATGTCATCCGAGGCGTTTGAAAGAGTTGGAAGATGAGAAGGAACTTTATGCACGTTTTAAAAGACTGGACTGAAGAACCTGTTGTATCAAGATATAAGAGAATCAGAGCTCTGTAGCAGGTCTGGTCTGTCTGTGTGGGACAGCTGGGTCGCATTCCTAGGACAGGCTGGAATTGGCACGTGCAGATAACGTTGGTGAAGAGCACACGAGGCTCCAACAGGACCATGGCTCCTGCTTTTTACAAAACCAGAATTTCTTTCCCAGGCATCCTCTCCCTGAGTGCAGAAAAACGCATCTGAGTGTGGCAGAAGTGGAATTTAGTCTTCCCCGTGCTACACCCCGTGCAAATGCACCCCCAGGAGGCTGCAGCTCATGCAGTGATTGCCAAGAAAAACTCCCTGTGAGACGCTGGCCCTGGCTGTGTTTGGGTGGGCCCTGCTGGGGAGACGCAGGATGCTCAGGGAACAGAAGGGAACTAATGAGCACCTTTCCTGCCAATCATCGTTATTCCTGTCAGATCCTCACGCTTCCAGAAGAGCTCCCTTCTGCCAAGCACTCCCGGATCGCAGCCCACAAGGTGAACTAGTTCCTTTTGATGATGCTCGGAGGGAATGTGAAGCTACCAACAATAACATTCTTCGAGCGTATCAAATATTTAACGCACACGTCTGGGAGCAAAAAGGCTTTTCTCTCCTTCAGAGGCAGCTTCTCCTGGGCTGTCCTTTCTGCCTGTAGGAATTCTACACTCCTGGGGGCCAAATCCTGCCTTGAAGATTTCATGGGATACTGCTGATTTCATGGGAGCTGCCTTTGGTGTTTTGGGAGCATGTGAGGAGTGAACGCTGTAACAGAAATACAGATCTGTGTATCTCTGTTACAGTGGTCTGAAGGATAGAACAGCTAAATCTTATTATTAAATGGTAGAACTACCCAAATATAGCACACAGCTACACCAGGAAAGAGGAATAACCCTGTGTCTTACTATGGGTATTGGATTTTTAATTTTATTTTCATTGTTTTTGATGTTCAGGTACAAATAATATTTCAGCTCACATAGCATAAAGATAATGCTCATTCTGGTTAATTTTATGAGGTTTTTGGAAAGAAATTAAGGTTTTAAGTCATACTGGTAAGTGGTGCTTGTGGGTGAGAAGCAGCAGCATTAGGTAGGTTTGCAACAACCTTGTGTACTTATTTTTCGAAGGGCTGAGGAGCAATTTTAGTCCCAGCAGAAGTTTTCAAGAACTGGAGTGCTCTGGTGTTATAGTGGCTACAGGACCATATCAACCTTGTGTTATTTTGGTAATAGGGACAACAATCCCAACAATGCAATAGGAAATTCAAACTGATGGAGTGGAAATTTAGGGTAGATATTGGGAAGAAGTTTTTCCCTGGCAGGGTGGGCAGGCCCTGGCACAGGGTGCCCAGAGAACCTGTGGCTGCCCCTGGATCCCTGGAAGTTCCCAAGGCCAGGATGAACAGGGCTTGGAGCAGCCTGGGATGGTGGAAGGTGTGGAAGGGGGTGGAACTGGATGGGCTTTAAGGTCCCTTCCAGCCCAAACCATGATGCTCGGATTTAAATAAGCTCCCTTTGATGTCTGGGTGGACTCCCATGAGTCCGTGAAGTTTCCAGGAATTGCAAGCGGGACTTTCAGGGAATGCTGTTTAAATCCCGCGGAGGTGAGTGAAAGCCTGAGCTCTCTCCCAAACCCCGCTTTAGGCTTTTCTGGCACCTGTATCGCGGGGAAAGACAGACACCGAACCCGCAGCATCGCTGTGCCGAGCCGGGCTCCAGCGGGATTCCCGCTGTCCTGGCACAGATCTCCCGAGGGCAGCGGGAGCGGGGAGCGGAGCCTCGGGGGCACCCAGCGCTGCCCAGCCCCGCCGAGGGAGCCGAGAGGGGAAGAGAGAGGGAGAGGAGGAGACAGAGGGAGAGCCGGGGGTGCTGGGAAGCCGGGCTGGGAGCGGGGGAGTGCCCGGCAAGGGGCAGGCGCATCCCTGCCCATCGCAGCATCGGGAGCAGCCGGGATGCGGAGCGGCAGCTGGGGAATGGCCGGGCGCCTCCCGCTCTGATGTGCTGAGGTATTATTATTTTTTTTTTCCCCGTCGTTGCTCTTTCTCGGGTTGTTTGCCGCTCGCTTGGCTCTGTTCCAGCTCTGGGGGGAATCTGTTGTTCGGGAGGCAGAGCGGAGGGTGCAGGTGTGTTCCTGCTCCCCGTGGAGACCTTGGGGGAACTCGCTGCATCACCCGGCGCAGCAAACTTTGAACTGCCGGCTCAGCCTGGGGGTCTGGTGCTTGATCTCCCTTGGAATTCAGGTAAAAGTACGGCCAGGACTAATGTTTTATTCACCTCTTCAGAAGAATCATGAGCCCCTCATCGCGCTAGGTTTGGAGTGGGGGGAGTCAGTAAAAACCGCGGGGGTTTAATGTCCTTTGTTAAACTGAGGTCTTTGTCTTTCCATCAGCGTGGTTTCCCTGCAGGGGCAGAGGAAAGATCTGAACCCCCGCTTTTCACTTGTCTGGAGTGGAAATTCATGTTGGTGGCACAGCGGAGGTCCCACAGCTCCGCTCCTCTTTCTCTCAGGAATTCCTCCGCAGCACCCCCGTGCCCAGCAGCCTCCTGCCTGGGCTGTGCCGTGTTTAGAGTTGAGAATTAGGAAACTTGAGGGCTTGTACCTGGCTCATTGCTTGATGAGCCTCTACACTCAGTAGTAAGTGCTGTCTTAGTACTTTCTGTCAGCTTCTCTCCCCTTTTTCTCATACCACAGTTAATTCTAATTAAAGAAAGAAACCAAACAACTTATTTTGGCCATACATTGAATTCCTTCATATTTAACTCTTCTTACTGCATACTTTTTTGTTTTGTTTAGTTTCATTTGTTTTTTTTTTAAATTTGGTTTTGTTTGTTTGGGATTTCTTTTGGTGTGGGTTTTTTTTTCCCCCTTTCTTATTCCTAGTCTGTTAATTTGGTATTATTTTAGTCATTGCTGTTCATGAAATCCTGCATTTTCCTTGCCTGCTGTTGATTGCCATGCTGCCACTACTTCAGATTTTTTTTTAAAAAAAGGGGAATATTAGTGATTACAGCATCCCACTTAATCTGGAAAACTGTAAACAAGCACAGACAAGGAAACTGCAAACAAGTAAACTTGATGTAGCATTTGAAGGCAGAGGGGAGGTGTGTGTTTGTGTTTCTCCACACAAAGGGAGATGGTGTTTAAGCACAACATTCCCTGTGGAAGGGTAACCCCAAGCCCACGTTTCCTTCCTTCCCACGAAGCCAGCTGATTGGTGGAGCTGGGAAGCTGATATTGCAGGAGATATGGTAAATAATTCATAATATTAATGGCCTGGGCTTTCACGCTGTGGAGCCTTGCTTTGGAGAGTTGGAGACTTTGCCCGTGAATTCTCAGTTTCTCTTATCAGAATTTCAGTGCTTTGGGGTTTTCTTTGCCAGGGCAGGCAGCAGGACGGTGAGCCAGGGGTTATTTGATGCATTTTATCTGCCCTGGTAGCACTCAGGTTTCAGGAACATGATCCCTGTGGCTTGGCAGGTGCACCCCTAAGAAATGAGAGTGGAATTTAAGGAGAGGACAGCTCTGCTCAAGGATGGAGCCTCCACTCCCAGCTTTTTTCAGGAGCTGCTGAGGCAAGAAAGTTACTCCCAGGTGCTGTGTTTCACACCTTACCCTTGGAGAGGGAATGTGCAGCCTGTGGAGAAGTTTGGGGCTCGATATCTTCTTTATGGTGTTCTACTCATGCTAAATCACTGCTTGGAATAATTGTATTGTCACCTTGTGTCATATTTGCTCAGGTGTAATGGCTCTGCCACAAAGGCAGTCGCCTGGAAAATTGTGCTGCAAAATTTTTAATGTTCCTGGGAAAGGTGGGGAGGCTTTAGAGCCTTTCTTTTTTTCTCCTATTATAAAAGTGGGGGTTTAGATTTTTTTTTTCTCTCTCTCTCCTTTTTCTTTTTATGAACATCTTGGTTTCCTGGTGTCTGGGATTGTCAGGTAATGTCTTCTTTTTAGGTATAGGAGATGGGTCTCTATACTGAAGAAGACTTTTGTCACAACTACTTTCAAAGAATATGAAATGAACAAAATTAAAGGTCTTTAGATGATAAAGCTAAGTGGCCATGATAGATTCTGGTCATAGCTTGCTGTATAGCTAAATTGTTGTAAGGGTTAAAGGTATCAAGTGTGAATTAATTCCTTTTGTGCTGCAGGCTGTGGTTTGAGTTGCAGCAGTCTGTGGTTTGAGTTGCATTTTAAATTGTGGATTAGTATTTTTTTGTGTGTCTATGAAAGGCTCTTATTTGCAATCATCAGTTTTATTAATTAAAAAAAAGGAACGAAAGAAAGCAAATTTTCACAAAGAGTGGACTTGTGAAGGGCATTGGTGTAGTTTAATAGCAGTGAACTTTGGGGCTGAGAGGTGGCAAGGCTGATGTTTGGAGACAGTTTTAGCACCACTGGTTCTGAGTTCTTCATTTTAAATGTGCATTGGGAGCCTCAGACTGGGAAAGACCATCTGCATCTCCAGCTGTGGGGCTGGCACTGCAGCCTTAATGCCAGCTCTCCCTGGTGTCATCACTGAGCCCTTCCAAAAACAAGGATGGGCTTGGGCTTTTGGTTTTCAGAATCCCAGGATGGTTTGGGTTGGAAGAAACTTAAAACCCATCCAGTGCCACCCCTGCCATGGCAGGGACACCTTCCACTGTCCCAGGCTGCTCCAAGCCCCAAAGTCCAGCCTGGCCTTGGGCACTGCCAGGGATCCAGGGGCAGCCACAGCTGCTCTGGGCACCCTGTGCCAGGGCCTGCCCACCCTGCCAGGGAACAATTCCTGCCCAATATCCCATCCAGCCCTGCCCTCTGGCAGTGAGAAGCCATTCCCTGTGTCCTGTCCTTCCACCCCTTGTTCCCAGTCTCTCTCCAGCTCTCCTGGAGCCCCTTTAGGCACAGAAAGGGCTCTGAGCTCTCCCTGGAGCCTTTTCCAGGCTGAACAATCCCAACTCAGTCTGTCTCCAGAGCAGAGAGGCTTCAGCCCTTGGGGCATCAATGCCAGGCAGCTGAACTGCTCTGTGTGGGTGCAAGGTTTGTAGGATTTTTTTTTTTTTTGCATTTGGTGTCTCTGCCCTTGTAAAAATGGAAGTTTCATCACCCTGCTGGAATTAACTCACACACCCTGCTCCTCCTCGCTGGCTTCCTCTGGGCACTCCAGGAAATGTCTTGCACTCCCTGAGTACCTGACCCTGAGCTGTGCCTCCCTGAATTTATCCTGCCTCTGCTCCTTCAGTCCTTCAGAGCCTCCAGTTATTTCTGGGTGCTGTCAGTGTCCCCTCCTCCAAGTCCTGTGTCCCCGCTGTGTCACATGGGACCAACTGTCCCTACCATTAGTGACACAGTTACTGCTGAAATGTTTAATGAGATCAGTTCCAGGCCTGAATTTTAAGACCCTCTAATAATCACTTAGGTTTTCAGGACTTCTGCTGTTGTCTCCCCACGAACCAGATGCTCATCTACCCCTAAAAGCCTCTGTTGGTTGCAGCTTAGCTCCGGTGTTCCCACGTGGCACTGCTGAGTACTCAGCTAAACCCCAGATTAATGGCATCTCCAGCGTTTGGGGAATGTTATCAGATGAGGTAATCTCTTAGTCTCTCACGAGCTTCCTTGTGCTGAATAATAAGAAACTTGGTCATATTTCGCAGTGCTTTCATGTCTTTGGAAAGAAATTTGAAGGGAAGAGCACTTGGGTCTCTGTGCCACTGAAGGAAGTGGTAAAGGCTCAGAGAGAATTCTTCTCTTAAGCATGAATAATTTATTCCTGCTCTTTAATTGTCTGCAGGATCCCAGTTAAAGGAATGTCGGAGTGGTGTTCAATTTTGTGTGCCGTTTGTTTCCAAACTCTGGCTTTGACTTTAATGGCCCCTACAGCTTTTATTCCCTTTGTGATGATTTCTTCTTTTGTACCCTGGTGTTTCTTATTTTTTATTTCATTTCTTTTTTCATTTTCATTTCTTCACCACTCACCCTCTCCCTCTCCTCCCATGGTAAATATTAACACCCTTACTGAAAACAAGATCAAAAATTTCCTTTGTATTTACACTCAATGGATTTGATGACCTTGGAGGTCTTTCCCAACATTAATGATTTGGTGACTGTCCTTCCCAAAATGCCCATCTTGCTGCAGAGGAACCCACATTGTTCTTTTCCTGACCCCTGCCTTCATAGAGCACCCAAAAACCTTCACAAAGTTCTCAAAACCAGGAAAATACCGCATTCTTGGAGATCTTCTGACATTCTGTTACACCAATTCTCCCCAGATTTTCTTTTAACTTCTTCATTGTGTCTGGTTTTTGGCTTTTTTAAAACTCCATACACTTCTGTGAAAAGCCTTCTCATGTTGGAGGTAGTTCCCTGTTAGCTGTGCACCCATGCAGAGTCCTTCATCTTGAGAGTCTTTCCCTTCCTTTTTATTCTTTGGAATATTTGGCACCTGGCATTTAAAGTTTTCTGGGCCTCCTTCATTTTCAGATACCTGAGCTCCTCATTTCAGTTGATTTTTCTAGTTACTTCCCTTAATTTCTTCTTTTTTTTCCCCAAACAGATGCTGATAGCCCTTAATTACAACCTCTTTTTCTTTTGTTTTTCCATCTTGTTTAATCAGCTGATTATCATTCAAATCCAGTTTATTTTCTGTCAGTGAATCTTCTCCAAACTGAAAATGAATTAACCTTATTTCTCCCAGATACAAAGGTTTCCTGCTGGATCAATCCTCTATGAGAGCACACAAATTAAGCTGCTATATGTAATTTTTGTTCTTTGTATCTGGAAAATGAAATTCCCCAACAGTGGCCCAATTGCTAAAGAGTTCTTAATTCTCTTAAGGACACCACAGCCACCCATGTGTTGCTTCCAGTTTATGGCATTACTGCCTCCCAATGCAATTTGCCTGGATCAGCCCTTCCCAGAGTGATTTTGATCACAGCCAATATTGAAATTTAACATATGGCTCTTTTCTGGCTCCCTTCTCTGCCTCCAAGTGAAAATCCTGTGGAGAATCTTCTCTGCTCATGTCTGGAGAAGCAATAAGACCAAGCTCGCTGTTGCCCCAATGGTTATTCCTTTCTGGCAGCTCTTTGAGAGAACCAAAATGGAAAAATTCTGCCCCTGATTAGGCCAGACACGGGAACAGCATCAATATTTCCACCCTGCCATAACTGTAGCTCCCACAAAACTGAATAATCAGAGTTTATTTCATCTGGGGAGCACAAGGGATGTGGGATTTGTTTGCTCTGTCCTGATGGAGCAAAAGCATTCCTCAGAACAGATTCCTTCAAATGCTGCTGCTCTGGTCCCTCTGTAGAGAAGATATTTCAGATTTTATTTCCTCCAGTGCAAGGGGGTCCCAGGTTCATGCACCCATAGATCCAAACTGTTGGTTTGATGGAGGGAGAGAGAGAGCTGCAAGGTTCCAGTGCAAAAATCTCAGCTGAAATCCAGGCTTTCAAAAAGAAAACTTTTGTATCACAATATCCAGAAATAATTGTGAACTCTAACAAAGCACAGAACGTCTACCGAAATTTTACAACGCTTTTCATTATCATACCCACCTTCTGTAAAGTGAAATTCTTCAGTGGCTTTTCCTCCTGGAATTGTTGTGTCTCTGGGAAATCACCAGAGCTTTGTATTTGAAATTCTGCAGTGGCTTTTCCTCCTGGAACTGTTCCGTTTCTGGGAAATCACCAGAGCTTTGGCTTTGAAGCCATGGCAGCTGAATCTACTTCCTCTGTGACATTCGAGATGCTGCAACACCTTCTGCATTTCCAAAAATTACCATTTCTTGGGAGTGCTCTTTTCCCTCCCAGCACGCAAGCACACGTTGGGTTCTGAGCTGAACAAATGTTATCATTTTTAACCTCAGCGCAAAACGAGGGCTGAGTAAAGCAGGATTGTGACAGTCCATGAGCAATTGGAGCTGCAATTTTGGGTGATTCACTGGGACAAAAATGGTTTGTTACAGACTGAGTGTGCTGAGGCCAAGATGTTTCTGGGATGTGGAGGAATTTAGGTTCCTCCAGTGACAGCTCCTGATCCTGCCATGGTCTGCAGGTCCTGCACATCCCTGAATCCCAGCCACGGGATTTCTGTCCTCTGGTAGAAGTGCTTGGTGGAAGAAAGGTTTAGGGAGGGGAGCTGACTGCTTTTAGTCCCCTCTTGGTGTCAGTGTAAAGTTCTGGGCTGTGGCAGTGAGTGCTGGACCTGCTGCACTGCTGGTCCCAGGAAAATGGGCTCTGAACCCATGTCAAAACCTGGAGAAATCCCTGCATGCCCACCTTGGGCACAGCCAGCAGCACAGCTCTCCCAGCCCAGGGAGCAGCCAAATCAAACAGCTGCTGTCTGACACAAAGGTTGGGAGCTGGCCATGGGATACGGAGCCGTTCTTGGTCCATAAATTTACATCCCTGGTTCACAAATAACCCTCACTTAATTTTAATTTGGCGAGGTACTCTCACACTGTGTCCTTCCTTTAAAAGATTTGTAAGGAGTTTTACCCACACTTGGGTTTTTGGGGGTCTGTTTCAGAAGTTCCCCGAGCATTTTCTTTAGAAATGCTCTGTATTGCCAATAATTCTGTGTTCAGGACCACTTGTGTGGCTCAGCTTCTGTTTCTCCTTGCTTTGGGGCAGCCTGGGCAGGGATGAAATCACTGTGGACCAGGTAAGGTCATCACAGCATTCTTTGGAAACCGTTAATGAACTGGTCAGAGTGGATACTGTGCTGGAAACATTATTTAAGGTATTTAAGAATTATCATTAAAATCCACATTCATCACACAGCCGTCACTTAAAACAACAAAAACAACCAAACCAAACAAACAAATTCCCAATACCAAAACCAAAGTGAACAATTTACACAAAATCTACTCCTTGACCCTTCATGACAGTTACAACAAAAATTCCCCACAATCATTCTACTCTATAACACTTTAAACTATTCACAACTTGGTTCTGCAGCCACAAAAAGAGGTGGATTACAGCATACCTGACCTACCTCTGAAGTCATGAATGTTACAGGAAACAAGCTGCACAAATTCCTCTCTGTTTCATTCCTTCTGGCCTGAACATGCAGTGAAGCTGCTGGTGGTGCTGGGGCTGACTCTTCCCAGGTGGGCCTGGAGAAAAGCTACTGGACATCAACAGTGTAAATTCATCCCTGCCAGGGCACCGGAGTGTGGAGGTAGATTTGTCTTCTCCAGAGCTGCTGCTTGCCCAGATGATGGATATTGTGAGGCCCTGGTAGGGGAGATGCTCTCTGTGATGGAATTCCCAGCAGACTGACACCTGATGGGGTGAGAGGGGCTGGAGGGGTGCCAGGGAGTGGTGTGGGGTTTGCGTAAGGACGGATGGGGCTCCGAGCAACCTGGTCTGGTGCGAGGTGTCCCTGCCTGTGCTAGAGGGTTTGGGACTGGATGACCTTTAATGTCCCTCCCAACCCAAACCACTCGATGATTCTTTGATAGACAGCCCTCTCGTTGGCAGATCTAGAGGAGTCTAAGCAGGCTGGACACCCAGTGCTGTGCCTGGTGGAAGCAGGATGTGGACGGCCCTGTCTGCTTCGGCTGCACCGTTAAAACCGGGTTTAATTTGTGCTGTCGTGACCCTTCAGACCCATGCAGCGTCCAGTTTGTTTTCTAAAGAGCTAAGATGGGCCCCAGTGTTGTTTTTGTAGTCTTTGTGCTCCATGAACTGCTTGAAATGCAGCCAAAAGTCTCGAGCAGACTGTGCTTGTCCCAGGTGTGCCAGGAAACAAGCGGAGAGGACGTGCTTCTCCCTTAACCTTGACTCCTGTCCTCTGCTCCCGGGTGCATCTGATTTACTTGCATGTGGAACACACCACAGGCAACGCTCTCCTTCAATGCAGGGAGCAGGGGAAGAAGTTATGGCCCCGTAACTTCCAGTTTAACAGCTTGGAATCCCCAATCTCCCAGCCTCAGCTGGAGAGTGAAGCCCACATCTCTGCAGTTTATGAGCCGTGGGAGAGCGCAGTTATTGCTACAATTGTCCCAGCTGAGGAGTTGCACACCACACACAAAGATGAAGGCTGCTACTGATGCCTTAAGAAGCTGAAACAGAGGCTAGGCAGAGTTAAAGGAATAAAGTGGGTATTTATTTAAGTGCCTTCAAGGCCACACCCTGGCAACACCAGAGCCACAGCAGTGACTTTGCCCGGATGGCTCCAGGATGGAAGCGAAAGGAGGGCCTCGTCACGAGATCTCTCACTTTTATAAGTTCCATTACATTTGCATATAGCAGTCAACTGTCCAATCAATAATTCTGATTCCCAAGGCTTCATCCTCCGTGCTTGCCTCCTTTTATCCCATTGTTTATGCTCTGGGCCTGGAGCTTGAAGAGAGTGTCCTTGAGTCCCCTGCTAGGACAAAACTGCCCTGTCCCCATCATCCTGTGAAAAGATCCCAGCACCACTTAATATGAAGGTAAAAGCTACCCACCAAAGCACAACAGAAAAACCCAAACCCTAAGGCATCACTACCACTACTTTCAGAGCTTTCGGGGAAGATGATGGATTGATGCAAGGCCTAGCACAGTCTTGGCCTTGGATCAGCGTCAGCCAGCGGAGAGCGCAGCACAGACCATGGTGTGGGTGGAACCTGTTGCTTCTCTTTAGGAAGAATGTCTCTCCCTACTCACAATGGCTTAGCTCTGTGCCAAAGAATTCCGTGAGGGATAGCTTGGAGATGTCTCTGTGACCAGAGACAGGTGAACCCCCCAGTTCCTGTCCTTACTGCTCTTCTTCCTCTCTTAAGAGTGGGACAAAGGCCCCAGGTTCTTTTCCCCGTGGCCTTTTCTTGGAAAGCTTTTGGAGATGGTCCCTCTCAATGGCTCCAAACAAGGGACTGTGTGTATCAGCAGTGTCTGCTGTTCCTTCTTGTGCTGAGGGACACATGGAGCTGCTTGTTCTTGCCACCAAGGCCTCTCCCTGCCTTTCCAAGAGCCATTCTCCCCGGCATTGTCCCTGTTGGCAGCTCTGCCTGCACCCTCTTCAGCCCAACACTGTCTCTTTTAGACCCTGCTCTGGGTCTGCACAGCTTTGCTGAGGGAAACTCTCTTTTCCTCTCTGCTTTGGGTGTGATAGCTCTTTGATATCCATGTGGGAACACTGGGAGTTTTGAGCCTGGACTTGGCCCTATCAGCTGTAGCAAAGACAAAGGGAAGTTCATTGAATCCCACACTGGTTTGGGTTGGAAGGGACCTTAAATCCCATCCAGTGCCACCTCTGCCGTGGGCAGGGACACCTTCCACTGTCCCAGGCTGCTCCAAGCCCCAAAGTCCAACCTGGCCTTGGGCACTGCCAGGGATGCAGGGGCAGCCACAGCTGCTCTGGGCACCCTGTGCCAGGGCCTGCCCACCCTGCCAGGGAACAATTCCTGCCCAAGATCCCATCCAGCCCTACCCTCTGGCAGTGGAAGCCATTCCCTGTGTCCTGTCCCTCCAGCCCTTGTCCTTCTCCAGCTCTCCTGGAGCCTTCTCCCTTCTAGGCTGAACAATCCCAACTCAGTCTGTCTCCAGAGCAGAGAGGCTTCAGCCCTTGGAGCATCAATGCCAGGCAGCTGAACTGCTCTGTGTCTGTGCAAGGTTTACAGGATTTTTTTTTGCCTCTGGTGTCCCTGCTCAGGACTGCCCTCATTGTTGCCTTGCTCCTGGCCTTGTTCTTCCTTTCAGACCATATATAATGTATATATAAATATTACATATAATCCCTGAAAAATGTGCTTTTCCTTGTGTGACTGTCATCCCAGTGAGCAGTGGCAGTGCAGATCCATCCTCGAGATCCCAATCCGACAGTCGGGTGGGGGATGAAGAGAGGCTTCTGTGCTCCCCATCCCCGCGCCCCACCCACACGGCGGGGATGAAATGAACTGATGAGAGAGATGACTTCTCCCCCCGTCATTAGGATGCAACTGTTTGCTGAATGTGCCAGATGTTTGGCTTTCATTAGCTGGAGGTTTTTTCCTCTCCAGCTCTAGTGAAAGGGAAGCCTGAGCAGGTCCAGCGGAATTCTAAACAGTTTCCTGTGTGAACGGAGAAAGCAGCATCCTTAATGAACTGCACAGGGTGACAGTGAGTCCAGCTAATGAATGCTGTGTCCCTGTTACTTTAGAGAGATGGCCCAGTGACATTTTTTTCTGATTTAAGATTTCTGAATCCGCATGGATTATCCAAATCAGAATGGCTTCCTTTTAATATATTATTTTAAGTATCTTCTGCTTTATAGTTATATTTCTAAACTATTCAGAACACCCTACTGTTCTCTGTGTGTTAACAGTTTAAGGAAGCTTCTTTACAAACAATTTTTGTAATTACTCTGGAGAAATCCAGTGAACACCTTTTCATAGCATTGGAATCCCAGAATCTTTTAGATTGGAAAAATCCCTCCCAGCCCAGGCAGTCCCAGCTGTGCCCGATGCCCACCCTGTCCCCAGCCCAGAGCACTCAGTGCCACCTCCAGCCCTTCCTTGGACACCTCCAGCCATGGGCACTCCAACCCTCCCTGGGCAGCCCCTGCCAAGGCCTGAGCTCCCTTTCCATGCACAAATTCCTGCTGCTGCCCAAGCTGAGCCTCCCCTGGCCCAGCCTGAGGCCGTTTGCCCTTGTCCTGTCCCTGTTCCCTGGGAGCACAGCCCGACCCCCCCTGGCTGTCCCCTCCTGTCAGGAGCTGTGCAGAGCCACAAGGTCCCCCCTGAGCCTCCTTTTCTCCAGGCTCAGCCCTTTCCCAGCTCCCTCAGCCTCTCCTGGGGCTCCAGCCCCTTCCCCAGCTCCCTTCCCTGCCCTGGACACGCTCCAGCCCCTCCAGGGCTCTCTTGCCATGCGAACAGGACTCAGAACATGGATGTGATCTCCCCAGTGCCCAATACAGGGGGACAATCACCTTCCTCCAGTAATGTTTTATTAAAAGCACTGATCTGTGTAGAAGGAGGAGTTGCTGAACTCTGGGATGTAACCAGTTAGGACTTGCATGTTCAGCTGGATTGTGTGGGATGTGAGTTGCTGTTTTACCCATGACTGGAGCTGAGAACCCACTGGAAGGAGGGAAGAGCGGAGTTGATGGCCTCGATTCAAATGCAAGTTGCATCTTGCAAGAGGTGAGCCTTTAGAGCTGTCCTGTTTGTTTCAGGATTCTGCTCCTCCAGTCTCAAGGTGGGAGCATGGCCAAAGCATCTTCCTGGTGCTGGAAGCAAGGAGATTATCGTGAGCAAGGCTATGGAATGGTTTTGTTTGGAAGGGACCTTGAAGCCTTAAGTCCTGTCCCAGCCCCTGCCATGGGCAGGGACACTTTCCACTGTCCCAGGTTTCTCCAAGCCCTGTCCAGCCTGGCCTTGGACACTTCCAGGGATCCAGGGGCAGCCACAGCTTCTGTGCCAGGGCCTCTCCCCATCAGAGGGAGGAATTTTTTCCATCCATCTAATTCACACAAGCTTTGTGAAGGGTGAGATCATCCGAGACACCGCGTGTGTTCCTTGAGCAGGATGCGGTGCCTTTCCAACCGGAGGAGAGGATGACACTTCAAATTCTCTTTAAAAGCATTTTCCCTCCATTGTGCCAGCATGGCTTTGTCTGTGTGGGTCTTTAGAGAGCTGCTTCTCCCTCAGGAGCAGGAAAACTCTGATATTTTTGTGCTGGATGTACAGCACTGGTGTGTGGGGAGGTGCCCTCACTGCCTGTGATTTCTCCCTGTGATGTTCTGGTCCACGGCGACAAAGGGAACTCAGAGGTGGCAGATTCATCCCTTGGAAAGCAAACTCGAGGGGATCAGTGTTCCCATTCAGTGCATCCTTCAGGAAAGGCTGGGGAATCACTGCAGTGCGGCACCATTTCTCCCCGAATAACTGGAGGAAATTAAGAGTACTTTGAGATATAACGTGTCAGAAAATGATGAGGCCTCCAGCAGTGTGAGTGCAGGAGTCTTATCTGTGCCTGTCTCATAAGTCAGAGCTCCTGGAACAGCTCTGAGCAGCGTCCAGCTCAGCTCCCCAGCCTCCCAGACCAGCTTCATTAGAAACGTGACATTTTAATGCGCTCCAGTGGGTTTCCATAACTGGAATCAGACTGGGTATGAATTAGCGAATCAGTGAAGGTCACTTTGGGGTGGAGGTGACACTGCCAGGCCTGGACATGGATCCTGTGTGTCCCATGGCCTCACTGTGCCTGCTCCTCAGAAGCTCCTTGGTTTGGGTTAGTTATGACCTCCAATCCTTTTTGTCGGGAAGCTGCAACTTCAGGAAAGGTTGGACCAAATAATCTCAGGGGTAATTCCCAACCTGTGATTCCGTGAGGGGAATTTGGTCCTTCAGGTTTTCTCCAAGACAGGTGTGCAAATGTTTGGATTGAACAAAGGCAGAAGGGCACAAAGGGAAGGGCAATAAATGTGGAAAGAATGGGAGGAAAGGTAAATCATGGGGTTAGGGGGAGAAAGAGAAGTTAAATCCATGAATAAACACCAAAGCAGGCTGGGCTGCGTGGATGAGTTTTATTCCTCCACAGGAATGTTGTGAGGTGCACAGCATGTGGCTGCTGGGAATTGCCTGGAATTGGAATGATTTTGTTTCATAATCTGTTTTGGAAATGACAGGAAAGCCATCAAGTTCACCCCATGTTCACAGCAATCCATTCTCCTTTTAATGCCGTGTTTTGGAATGTGTTGACTGTGTTGAGATAAGAAGTGGAAAGAAAATTCAGTGTTTAGTGTCCAATATATGTAATAAATGCTGGAGTATTTACTCTTGTCTGAGGGGAATTGAAAGAGAGTTTATTTAATGCTTTGAAATCCATCTCTGCTATTGACCCAAATCAGCTGACTTGGAGCCCTCAAGTAGTTTTTAAGTATTAAAATATCAGATACAAAACCTTTCAGAAATAGCAAATGTTTTGTAAAATTATGATAATTTTATATATATATAATCTTTATTGCCATGCTGCTTCTTACTTTGAGCAGCTTCTTCATGTGGTGCTCAGATCTCACCCCTCTCTCAAAAATAATTTGGGAACTGGAGGGTTCTTTTTGTGTGGTGGAAGGAGAACTTTATCACCAATATTGGTTTCATGTCCCTGCTGCAAACCCCAAGAAATCTGGGTTCATGCGTTCTCACAGGACTTTGGGAAAAAGGAGGATGGGATTCTGCATTTTGGAACTAATTAGTCCTATAAAAGTCATGGAAAACTGTATTTCTTGAAAAATGTGTATTATAGGAAGCACCATAACATCTGTTGCTTTCCAGAAGAGGATTTTGGAGCAATTACTGCCATTTCTTTAAAAAATGATTCCCCTTCTGCTCAATTACTAACAGTGAAGTATCATTAAATAGACAAATTCCTTGAAATGCAACTCAATGATTTTTAGTGATATTGAGGGTTTGAGAATATATAAGAATAAGGATGAGCTTAAGGGAAAGGAAAAGCCAATAAAACTGCAGTTTATTCTTACATGCCTCACACTTGTTATAAATTTCTGGCTTGCAGTTAATTCATCATATTCAGTGATCAATATTTTACAAAATAAACGGAGAAAAGCTGGAGCTTTGGCAAGTTTTGGAGAGGCCAACTAAATTTAAGAACGGAACCTGAGCGTTTATTGCAGGAATAGTTGCAATATTTCAGAACTCACTGTTGAGTAGGGACGTCGAGCTTTATTTCTGAGATGTTTTACATTAATACGAGTCATGAATATATTTAAATTATTGATTTAATATTACGTCTTAGGTACCTTGAAATGGAGTTACTTCTGTGATGAGTGCTCTTCATTCTTGCTGCATGAATTATTCCTGAGGTATTGATGGGTTTGGGGAAGGGAGGGAAGGGCTGGGGGCTCCTGTTTTTGTTTAAAGGGTAAGTCTGGGATAAGTGCTGGCCCCAGGAGCGTTTCAGAGCTCTTCCCCTGTTGTGAATCATCGCCCTTACTGCTCTCCAGGGCTTTGCTTTGCTCCCAAAGGTTTTATTCGTGCAGCTGTTGATGTTTTGTGTCATCCAGGCAGGAGAACTGCAGGATAACCCTTCTCCAGGGCAGGTGGGAGTGCAGGTGGCTCCGTGTTTCGTGCGATTGTTTTCTATGGCAACACATGAAAAATTCCTGGAGAAATGAGGAACTCCAGGCTGCTGGGCCTGAGGTTTTGTACAGCCTCTGCCCTCTTTATAGGAGTGCCAGAGTCCTTCACCTTGAAAATATTTCTCAGCCTTTAAAGGCATTAGGCACTGATGGATTCTGTGCCACAGCATTCCTATTGTCTCATCCAGACCCAGAGTAGTGCTGATGGAACTCCTGGTGTGATTCTTCCTCTTGCATCTCAGCATTTTTTATCCATTACTTCTATTTCTTTTGTGACTCCTAAAGAGTTTTGAAATGAAAGTAAATACCTCATTGTCCACAGGAATGGGAATTTTTCCTTGCTGCTTCCCTGCTTATTGTTCCCTCCCTGCCAGAGAGCCCTGGAGGGGCTGGAGCGTGTCCAGGGCAGGGAAGGGAGCTGGGGAAGGGGCTGGAGCCCCAGGAGAGGCTGAGGGAGCTGGGAAAGGGCTGAGCCTGGAGAAAAGGAGGCTCAGGGGGGACCTTGTGGCTCTGCACAACTCCTGACAGGAGGGGACAGCCAGGGGGGGTCGGGCTGTGCTCCCAGGGAACAGGGACAGGACAAGGGCAAACGGCCTCAGGCTGGGCCAGGGGAGGCTCAGCTTGGGCAGCAGCAGGAATTTGTGCATGGAAAGGGAGCTCAGGCCTTGGCAGGGGCTGCCCAGGGAGGGTTGGAGTGCCCATGGCTGGAGGTGTCCAAGGAAGGGCTGGAGGTGGCACTGAGTGCTCTGGGCTGGGGACAAGGTGGGCATCGGGCACAGCTGGGACTGCCTGGGCTGGGAGGGATTTTCCAACCTAAAAGATTCGGTGATTCTGAGGTTGGTGTGTGAAATTTCAACAGGAAGGATGATTGTAGACATCTGTAATGTTTGTGGTGATCTCAGAGAACTCAGTCTGAGCTCATTCCACCCCTGCCATGGGCAGAGACACCTTCCACTGTCCCAGGCTGCTCCAAGCCCCAAAGTCCAGCCTGGCCTTGGGCACTGCCAGGGATCCAGGGGCAGCCACAGCTGCTCTGGGCACCCTGTGCCAGGGCCTGCCCACCCTGCCAGGGAACAATTCCTGCCCAGTATCCCATCCATCTCTGCCCTCTGGCAGTAGGAAACCATTCCCCTCGTTCTGGCACTCCAGACTCTTAGAAATTGCCTCTCTCCATGTTTCTTGTAGCTCCTCCAGCTCCTGGAAGGAATAATAGAATTTCTCCTGATGGCTTTAGTCAAACATGAACATCTAATAGTATCCATGGCTGCACTGATGCACTTTTCCCTTCTTTCTCTATCTTCTGAGATGGGTATGCAGCTCTGGGGAGAATTTGGCTCTTGTACTTCCCAAGGAGGTGTCTGAGGAAGAGGAGAATACTTGAGGTGAGTTAAGGAGGCAGCTGAGTGCCTGGGCTTCCCTTGTTGTTCCTTAGTGAGTTTTGCAGGACAGGCTGTTGAAGGAGATGCAGCACAGCAATTTCCTCTGGAATCCCATCCTGCAGCTTCCAGCCTGTCTGTCCATGTGGGCTGGGCAAACACTGCATGATGGCAGGGGGGGCTGGCAAAGGAAGAGGCTTTTTAAACGTAAGGGAAACAAATCATTGCAAAAACACCTTTTCAGGCCAATTCCAAAGACTTTAATCCATCCCTGCATTAAAAATTCACCTCCCATTGGCTCCTTAGCTTTGACTGATGGAGCTTTCCCAATGGAAGGATGTTCCAATGGAGCATTCTTGTTACAGACAAGAGGAATGTGGGCTCTTGCTGTAAATGACAAGCTTAATCAATCTGAGTATGCAATTTATCTAATTACAACTGGAGATTATTAGGTTTTTAGGTAATCCTTTAAATTAGATCAGAAGCAATTTTGATGATGCCTTTCAGATGGAATTTAGTTTCCCTGCCTGGAAAAATGAGGGGTTCTGTAGTCCCACGAGCTGCTCTCAGATATTCCTGTTGCATTTCTGTGTGTTGTAGCTCCTGAGAAAATGTGATACACTTGTTTTTAAGGCAATATCTGTTGTTCCAAGCACTATGCCCTGTATTTATATAAAGTTATGGAGTGAATCTTCTATGTGGATGTTGCCAGGTGGCTTTGTGGCTCACAGTGGAAGCAGGTGGTTAAATCTTTGTTCTATATCTGTGCACAGCAATCTGAGAAGCTCATTTGGAAACCCTGCTGTTCCTGAGCTCTCTCTCTTGTTATTCTTCCTTCCAAGGGGTTTCTAATTTTGCAGGAAAATTATTTTGATGAATTCAACAGGGTCTCCTCCAACGTGGGAGTGAGGAGGGCACAGCAAAGATGGCAGCAGGGATGGTGCCTCCCCCTTCACCTTGTGCTCCCCTCTCTTCTTTGGCTCTGCACACCCAAATTCTCTCCCTGAGATGGTTTTAGGCTCCAACTACAGCTTTTGCTTCCTTCCAGGACCTCAGCACAGTTCATGCAATATACAGCAGACTCCTATTTATAGCCATGCTATTTTTCCTGGCTGGATCTCAGTGCAAATTGCACTCTGTTCCAGCACTTCGAATCCCCTCTTTTCCCTGTCCCCCTTCTGCCTCTTTAGGAGCTGATTTTGGTGTTGGTGAGTCCTGTCTTGGGTTCCCACCTGTCAGTCATGGGAATTCAACATTTAAACCCCACTGCAGAGGCTCCTTTCTTTGCTTACTTTCAGTCATATTGGCGTTTAATCCAATTTATTTGGGTTTATGCTACCCCAAAGTGAGTTCTGCAGATGTGAATCACTCCACCCTGCAGCAGTGAATCCTCCCCCGGGGTACAGACACTCTCTTCCTGCCCCTAATTGGGACTGGAATTCAAACACTGCTGCAAGAAGCCGTGGCTGGGGTTACCACAAGCTCACTTTTCTCTGTGTGTTACTCAGACAGTGGGGTTTGCATTTAAAGGAGAGAAAAGAAGGAAAGGAAAATGAAATAAACCCCATGGATGCTGCTGCTACAGCATCTTATCTGTGAAGTGAGGATGCTTGCACATCTTTTGGCTCTTATCCAACCTGTTGGAAAGAAATGGAACATTTTTATCTGTTCTGTCACTCGTCTAACTTGGGAATTTGGGCTTTTTTTTTGGTCAGGTGTTGATGTCACATGGGAAGCAGGTGTTTCAGAAAATCCTGTGTTGCATCTCAGTAAATCCTGTTTTGGCAGGAATTTCTCTTGAAGATCCAGTGATGTGGAATTGTGTTTATTTTGGTGTTTCTGAGACCACTGAGCACTCAAGTGCCAGCTGACTTTGGGCTGGATGCTCAAAGATCTCTTTTCAGAGCGATGGCTGCACATTCCCTGGAGTTTTTGCCATAGGTGATCTGTAAATTCTTGAATTTTCTTGTCATTTTGTAGCCTGGGATTAGCACAAGACCTGAAAAACCAGCTGAGGAAGAGGAGCTGCCTTCCTCCTTCAGTCCTTGCAGCACCTGAGGGTGACACGCAGTGCCCTGGGTCACCTCCCCGAGGTCACCCTGCTTCCTCTGCTGGTTTGGAATTCTGTATATTCTTTGTGCAAACCAATTTGCTGCACAGGCAGGGGTGGTACCTTCCCTAGGGGTATTAAATGCAGCCTGAGCCTCAGGTGCTGCCCAGCTCTTCCCAGTTTGATGACTGGAGTTGTGGCTGGCAGGAGCTTTGGAGCTGGGAGTGAACCAAACCTTTGTGGTGGCATTCACCTCAAAATATCAGGGTTTTTTGGACTGCCTGTCCCATCAGGACTTAAGGAAATTACACTTTGCAATCCATTTGTTTAGGGACTAACAGAGTCTTCCTCACAAAACATCACCTGCAATTTTTCCAGCCCTATCCAGCCCTCATCTCCTGTGGATTGCTGCCCAGTAGCTGGTGATGCAGTTGCATGCTGGGTTAATCCTAAATTTTTCAAAGGTTACCACTGTGGAGCAGTATTTTTTAAATGAGAGTTATTTAACAGCCTGTTAAATGTTAGTGTTAGTCTGTAGAGCAGCAATATTGCTTAATCAGTTGCTCTATAAATTAATGAAGGCTTGATCTTTTCCCATTCTTGATACGTTGCTTTTAGTAATCCCATTAATTCCCAAAGGCTGGGAAGAAACAAATTACAGCTTTTCAGGATTTATGGATTTGACATTTTGCAAATCCTGCTTTGTGTTCCTGTATTTTTGGACAGAAGTTTTAACTTCTGTGAAACTCAATTATTCACGGACAAATTCCAAATAAACCCCAAGTTGCCCTGAGGTTGTGGTGAGGACTCCTTTGGTGGTTTTCTCTGGTTTCTGAGCTCTTCAGCTGCTGAGCAGCTTCTAATAATTGGTTAGTGAGAATAAAGCAAATATCAACACTTTCATTGATATCCAGATTTCCAGAACTCCTGGGTTTTAGGGAATGGCCCTGACTCCCATGCAGGCAGCTGAAAAAAATGAGAAGCTGCTGCATGAATTTTATGAAGGAAAATCCAGGTTAAATTGCTTTGTGCACGCTCTCCTCTGGAAAGAACACATGAGCCTTCCTGGGAGAATTCACCCACTGAACTCTAGGAATGTTTTCCAGCATGAATTAAGTCAAGAATACACCACAGAGTCGAGCAGGGAATGCTTGGATGGGTTTATAGGGTAAATGTGGCAGAGGAAAAGGTGAAAACTGCTCTCTCAGCCTTTTGCCAGGGTGAAGCAGGAGCTGAATTCAGAGGTTTAACAAGGCTGGGCTTAAATCTCTGCTCTTTAGGGCCTCAGACTTGGTGTAGGAGTGAAGTGGCAGACAGGTGATGTGCTCAGGAGTGAATTAATGTCCCAAATGTAAATGTTACCATTTGTCAGAGTGATTATCTTGTCTTCTAGTTGTAAAACCAACAGGATGCTTTCAAAGGCTTTGGGGACAAGCCCAGCGGGAGAATCTAAAGGCAAACTTTCCATCTGTGCTTTTCAGTGCTGTCAAAGCACGATCCAAGCTTCACAGCCACCCCTCAGGTTTTTTGGGGCAGCTGATTTCTCTGGCTTAGTCTGCTGAGAGTTGATTCTCCTGGCTCCTGGTTTTCTTGGTCAGTTCCTGCAGGTTTTAAACTTTATTTCAAAGGAAGGGACTGAGCAGGGAATAAAATGAGTGACTATGAAGGGCAGGTTTGTATCCTTGGAGAGAAACCTGCTGGGCCAGGTGAGAATGGAATGACAGAAACCTGTGGCAGCTTCACTCTCCTCCTCTCCCCAAAAAACCCCAACCAGCTGGAGTGTGCTGGAAAGTTTGGTAGGGCTCTGTCTGTTCAGCTGTGGGAGAAGGGAGGAGGAAAACTGATATCTTAATATTAAAAGAAAGATGCTTAAAGCATGAGTTGGAAACCTGAGTTCCTTCTGCTGGGAGGAATTTTAAAATAATTTTTAAAAACTCTTGAAGTTTGGGTTCCTGCTGAAGTGTGGGGTTGCTCTAATGGGCAAGAGAAAGAAGTGGAAGCCTTTTAAAAGAGATTTTGCCTCTTGGTTTTATGTGCGTGAGAAAATTGGGGGATGTGAAGTGTTTAAGTTTGAAACACTGCTATGCTTACCTGAGTTGAAATGTTAAGGGAGGAGTAAAATTTCCACTTGGAGTAGTTCCTACTCCTATGAAAAGAGATAAGTTACCAGTTTCTGTATTCAAACCTTCTTGGGGCTTTTAATTTTTGTGTCTGTGATAGTGTGAACAGAATCTAATTTAAGTCTTAGAAATGTAGGTCTGTGTTATCTGCTCTCTTTCTCGAGCTCCTAAGATCTCCTGTGTTATTTGTTACTCTAGCATGTGGCAATCAGCCTTTGGAATACAAATGCAAAATTAAGCCCAGCTTAATTTGCATTTAGAATTGATAAATGCTGCTGAAGACGCTGGTTAAAAAAATGAAAAGGAAACAGCAAACCCTTTTCTGTCTTTCCCCTCCCAACTTGAAATTGTAGAGCTCAGACTTCAAAGCAGTTTGGACTCAACTTCTAATGAGTAAATGAGATCGTTTCCAAACTTGTTTTTTTCCTTCCATTGCAAGCATGTGTTTGTTTGGCAGTTGGTTTTTTTGTTTTTTTTAATTGGAGAATTGCAGAAGCAATTAAACAGTACCTTTTCTCTGGTTTTTGATGTTCCTATCTCTTGTAGCTGAAATTTGGGTATCAGAGCAGGTTTGTTGTGGATGTAACTTGACAAAGAGCTTGCACAAACTATCTAGAAAAAAAAAGAAAGAAATTGAAGCGAGTCTCCTAGCTAGTGTTTTTTTCTGCTTGCAGTTTAATTAATTTAAAAGAAATGGTTTAAAGCCAGATCACTGCATCCTATGAAAAGTATTTTCTCCAGTCTTAGTGGATATTTAAAATAGCTTTCCACCCCCGACATGTTTGAGGGGGAGAGATGTGCCTTTGATTTCTTTTTTTTAATGATGTTAATGATTGAAACCTTTGTATTTGGGATGGGTGACATTTCCCTCTTGCTGGCTGGAGCAGCCCTGGTTCTCAGGCTTCACTTCTGTGGGTGTGAGGAGCATGGAGAGGGGCCTTGCTGAGAGCATCACTTGTAGGTGGGTTTTGGTGGCACTTCATATTTTTCTTAACTATTGGGGAAGCCCAGCGATGCTTGGGGTCACTGTGAGTGCAGATGGAATCAGCAGCAGAGACTTTGGTGAGTGCAGTGACTTGGAGGTTTTGGGGAGTGGAGGCTTCAGGGGTTGCAGTGGCACCGTGGTTTTTTCAGGTCTTTGCAAAGAACAACTTGAGCTGGCCACGGTGGGAGCGTGGGGGCGCAGAGGAAGGTAAAGCTCAGCTTCCAGCTCTGCTCTGGAATGCTGGAGCCTGCAGGAGTCCAAAAGCAGCGTGTAGAGCTCTGTGCAACCCCCATGGGTGTGAATCACCCCAAAGCACAGCAGGGCAACTCAGCAGCGTGGAGTTTGTTCAGAGAACACCTCGAGGGATTGATAGGAACGTGTGTTCACGAGGGGAGAGAGCTGCAGGAATTTCTGAAGGTAATTAGGTGAGTCCCAGACAACGCACACAGGAACTCACACCCAAATGTGTTCTGTGCATGCTTTTCAAACCTGCAGCTCTCAGACAACAGCACCAGATGGTGAGGTAATAGGAGAGAATCTGGCCGTGTATTCCGTGTGTGCCTGGAAGCCTGGATTGTGTCCTGAAGGAGATGCAGTCTGCTCAGTGCAGCATATGTGTATTTATAAACATCACCCAGGCTGTGCCTGGGAGCAGGGGCTGATGGCAGGGCTCATTCCCAGCTCCAGCCCAAGTGCCTCCTCTGGGAAGGATGCAGGCAGCTGAAGGTTTGCTTTAAAAAATTTTAAAAAATGCCTTGGTTACTTTGTCATTGTGCTGTCTGCTGGCTTATCATCAAATTAACCAAAGGGTTAATTGGTGTTCTAAGTCTTGAGTGGTTGATGCACCTGGTTTCCTCCTCAGGTGTCATAAATATGAGCCTAAATCTGATGAGCCCATTAAAGGAAATGGCAATGAATTAATTCAGAATTAACATTCTTGTTGTGAACAAAACTTTATTTTGCTCTTGTGGGCTTCTTAAGTGTGTGTACCCTGATTTCTCCAAACAATAACTGCATTTATGCTCCCCATTTTTCATGCACGGGTTATTGCTTTGTTGTAGCCAGACTTTATTAGTCATATTAATAAGGGAACAGTTTTGAAAAGGACATGAAACTTATTGAACCGATTTGTTTGTTCTGTTTTGCTCTTTTTATTGTATTTTAAGGTATTGACTTGCAGTTACAGTGTATTTTTATTTGTTTGCCCTTTACTTAATACTTTGGCATTAGCATCAGCATTGCCAAAGTCAGCAGCTGGATGGATTTAACCCTTGGCTTCAGGCTTTTGGGGTTTTCACCTCTTTGGCTTCCTACCATGCAGCTCTAAAGGTAAAACCCCAAATCTGAGATGTAGCAGTTGGCTTGTGACCTTAATTATAACAGATTCTTAGCTGACCTCAGAGGTTTTCTCATCCCTTTCTGGAGTCAAGGCACGGGTTTGGGACCTTTTCACAGAGGTGAGGAGGCTGCTGAGCTGAAGAGCTGCTCAGCACCACCAGAGGTGTGTGCTTGGCTCCTGGATCTCACTGATTGCCTCAGGTTTCTGGGGTGTGGAGTTTTTTCCCCTCCATACTTTCTGTTCCTCCATTGCGTCCAGGCAGAGGCTTCCTGTAAGTAGTCTTGAGCTTTCCTGCTCTTCTGTCAAATTTCTCTGACAGTAAAACTCCCCTTGAGGCCTTGCAGATGCTGCCCTTGAGCCCATTTGTGCAGGACCTTTTTTTTTTTTTTTGCAGTTTTGAGGACTTGGCCAGAAGTTGCTCTTCTCAGGCTGAGACTGTGGACTGGACAAGTTGGTCTGAAATGTGGAAATTCAGGAATGTGAAGATTGCTGGGCAAGCTCAGGAGTTCTACCACACACATCCATGATTTCTGGGGAGAAGATTGTTAGAGTTTGTCCTGCTCTTGCAGAGTTTTCCAAGCTGGTTCAGGCTTGGAGCATCTGCAGCAACACAGGCTCAGCCACCAGTGCTTCAGACGAGGTGGCTTCTGCCTCTTGCTTTGCTTACAGTAACTGTCACCCTGGGATATCCCTGCCAATGAAGGGTTCCGTGTTTTCCCCACAAATTCCCACTGCTGGTTTGGAGCTGGAGCATCAAATGTGCTGGCTTTGGTTTATGGCTAAAAAAGAGAGATTGAAATATTGTTCTCTAATGAGATAAATTGGGGTTTGGCTGAGGTTGGAAATGAACTGTGAAATCCACATAGATTGGATGGCTTCACCCGTCCCCCTGCAGCATTCCACAGAAACCTAATTAGTGCCTTTAAAAAGGAACATAATTTCCACTGTTAGTTTAATCAGGGGGTTGGAGTTTTTTGCTTTTACTGGGAATAACAGGTTGTGAAAAGGAAATACCCATACGAGCGTTGTCTTGGATTTTATTTTGCACAAGCCTAATTGAATCTGCTAATTTAAATCTCATGCAAGGAAGCTGAAGGTAATAATAGTCCTCCTGCAAACTGTGTGGCAGGATTTGTGGATTTGTTGTTTGGATCTTCGTCCTTGTGGAAATAAGGTGCTGCTCCAGGAAAGGCAGAACCAAAAAAAAACATTTCTTTTTTTCCAGCTCCCATCTGTTGGTTTTTAACATGGTTTTATTGATGCACTTCAAATAGCATCTTGTGTTTGCAGTATGAAGTTGAGTCACCATCCCTGCAGGGATTTAAAAGCAGTGTGGATGTGGCACAAGGGACATGGGTGGCCTTGGCAGTGCTGGGGGAAACGTTGGACTTGATGATCTTCGAGGGCTTCTTCAGACTGAGCCATTCTGGGATGTGATGCAGAAAACTGATGGTTAATTGAAAGAAAAGACAATTTTAGAGGAAACCTTTGGAGTGGCTGTTCCTCCCACCTGTAGCAGTGGACGTCATGCTTCCTTCTCACCACAGATCCTGCTTTTCAGGAGTTTTGTTACGGTTGTTCAGGTTGTTGTTACTTTCTTATTATTTTGTAATCCTCAGACCCAGCTGCTGCTTCCTTACAGTATTTTTTCCAGTTACCTTTCTTTTCCTATAAATATTGATTCTTCAGCTTGCTCCTCTTCTTGAATTCTGGTCCTGTTTTGTTGTTGTTGTTGTGGAGAGTGTCTGCCTAATGCACGTTTGGGTTGTTGCAGTTCTGGAAAGCTTTTCATGTCTCTGGGAGCTCTCAGCCGTGGGCACGTTTCTTGCCTCAGATTTTGGGTTGAAGTGGTTTTGGGTCTGTCTGCCCTAATTGGAAGGTTTCTCTTGTTTTAAGGCTCCTGGCTTTTGTGAGTAACTTTCCCAGTAACGTAACTTTAAAAAAAAAAAAGAAAAAGAAGGGAGGGGAGGAAAATACAGGGATTTTTTTTAGGAATGTGCCATCCCTTGGAAAAGCAGCTGTACATCAATGTACAATGTACAATCATCCAGGTTTGTTTCCCATGGACTCACCACTCTTAGCAGTGTCCAAGGCCAGGCTGGATGGGGCTGGGACAGTGGCAGGTGTCCCTGGGGTGGAACTGGATGAGTTCCACCAATCCCAACCCTCCCAAACCAATCTGTGTTTCCACAGTACCACCTGTGTGAGATGAGAGGAACAACTGCATTTCTGAGTGGAACTGATGCTCCCTGCACAAAGAGCAGAGACAGCTGGCAAGTCCAAACTTTTCAGTATTTTCAGGAAAGGAAATGTAAACGCCACAGCCTGAGCTGTCTCTGAGGGCTCATTGGCTGTTCCTATAGATAATTCTCAAATTAAGCAGTGATCACTCTTGAAACAAGCAAATACATACCTCAGCCACTGCAGTGCGGGAGAATTTGGCAGGAGGGGATTTTTTGTGTTCATCAAAAGCACATCTCTTCCAGAAGGACAATAGTTTGTGGATAGAATGGGTTGGTGCTTGTGGAGGGGGATAAGATCTGTTCCTCTCCGCTGTGTCTGTTCTTGGCTTGCTGTGAGTGTACAGAGCAGATATGAGCCTGTACCTTGCATTTAATCAGAAAACCCAACCATCAGCTGCTTTATAGCTCTCATTTCCAGTTAATGTTTTGGGATAGATGTATCACCTGGTAAATCTGCAAATAAAGCAAAGCTGCTCCTTCTGCAGATGGGAAAAGCTCAACTAAACCTAAACACAATGTTTCAGATTATTGTGTTAAAAGAACCCTTAGGGCGATGATCCACATCCCCAAAATCCACAAACATTTGCTGCCAAGAGAAAGCTTTTTCTTTGGAATTTTGCTGGTTGAAAATGCTGCATCTCTTCCCTCAATAATTCTCGTGATTGTAAGATTGACAAATATAATAGGTGCACATTAGAGGAGAAATGGTTGAAACTAGAGAGGAAATGGATACCCTTTTACAGGGTCTGTGTATCATTTACACATGTAACTCTTTTGGGGCAGCAGAGACAGAGTTCCAGAAAAACAGATATTTATTAATTTCAGTGGTTGTTTCTTTCCCTTGCAGCCTTTGGAAGTTTGATTTGGTGCGGTGGTGACACTGTTGTGTTGTTCATATTCATGAGCTGCCTCACTGGGAACACATTCAGGCAGCCTGAGTTATCTTGTCCCTGAGCATTGTGTTGTGGTGGGGGTTTCTCTAAAGTCCTCACTCCCTAATGCTCACCAGGAGAGTCGTGTTCCTTTCTCACAAAATCCTAGGCTGGGTGAGGCTGAGGGGAGCTCAGCGGGCACCTGGTGCCCCCTCCCTGCTCCAGCAGGGCCATCCCAGAGCACAGGGCACAGCACTGTGTGCACAGAGCTGTGCAGCAGCCCCAGGGAGGAGCCCCCAGGCTGTGTGGACAATGTGCTCAGGGCTGGGCACTGCCCAGGGAAGAAGTTGTGCCTCGTGTGCAGGGGGAATTGCTGGGCTCAGGCCCTGCCCGTGGCTCTGGGGCCATTGCTGGGCCCCCGCAGCAGAGCCTGGGCCCTGCTGGGAGCCCTCCCTGCACACAGGGACACCCAGGGCTGAGGGCCCCTCTCAGCTGGGGCTCCTCTCCAGGCTGAGCAGCCCCAGCTCCCTCAGCCTTTCCTGGGCACCCCCATGCTCCAGGCCCTTCCTCAGCTGCGCAGCCTCCGCTGGCCCCGCTCCAGGAGCTCCCTGGCCCTGCCGTGCTGAGGATCCAGAGCTGGGCACAGCACTCCAGAGGTGCCTCCAGGGCTGCCACAGGGGCAGCGTCCCTCCCTGCCCTGCTGCCACTGCTCCTCCTGCTGCCCCGGATCCCATTGGCCTCCTTGGCCCCAGGACACTCTGCTGGCCCGGGGACAGCTCCGTGTCCCCCAGGACACTCTGCTGGCCCGGGGACAGCTCCGTGTCCCCCAGGACACTCTGCTGGCCTGGGGACAGCTCCGTGTCCCCCAGGACACTCTGCTGGCCCAGGGACAGCTCCGTGTCCCCCAGGACACTCTGCTGGCCCGGGGACAGCTCCGTGTGCCCCAGGACACTCTGCTGGCCCGGGGACAGCTCCGTGTCCCCAGGACACTCTGCTGGCCCGGGGACAGCTCCGTGTCCCCAGGACACTCTGCTGGCCCGGGGACAGCTCCGTGTGCCCCAGGACACTCTGCTGGCCCGGGGACAGCTCCGTGTCCCCCATGTCTTTCCCCACAGAGCTGCTCCAGTAGGTCCCTCCCTGCTGTGCTGGTTCCTGGGGCTGCTCCTGCCCAGGTCCAGGGCTTTTCCTTCTGCTCTTTCTCTTCCTCAAGACTCCTGCACCTTGATGGGAATAACCCCTGTATGGGAGAGCAGGTTGCAGGATCCATAAGTGTGACTGAATGCAAAACGACAATAAAAAAAATTAAGAAAACACAAACCTATGATACACTTCACCTTCATCTCTGTTGTCCTGGACCTGTATTTTGGATTTTTAGTGTCATATTTTTTTTATGGAAACCCAGAAAATATCTCAATTTCCCTAAGTACTCAGAATATTCCCCTTCTCTGAAAAAGCTCTTTTGTTTCTTCCCTCCTTCAAGCATCCAGCATTGGGATTTATACTGAATCTGGATGTGCTGAGGTGTTTTGTTTTTGTTTTTTGTTTGGGTTTTTGTTGTTGTTGTTGTTGGTTGGTTGGTTTTTTTTGTTGTTTGTTTTGGTTTTGGTTTTTTTCCCCCGTTATTGTTTTGCTTTTAGATGTAGAATTACAAAAATAAGGGATGTTTTCCCTCTCTAAGGCTTTTTTTTTCCCTCCGGTGGGTTTTGCTATTCTGTGTATATTTGGAAAAAACTGGATCATAGTAGTAGAGACCTGTAGTTCATACAACTTTGGCTGGACCAGTTTCAGTGAAAATGCTCCTGGACACAAATATTTACTGCTGCAATGGTTGCAGCTGTAGTCTGATGTGGGTTTATGAAGCAAAGAGGTTGTATGTGCCAGTAGATAGTAAATAAAGAGTAGTAGTATAGTAGTAGTAGTAGTAGTATATTTGGTGGAATATAACCATACATACAGAAAAGCAGGAATTTTGTCCACATGGTTACAACTGCTGCGAGGATTTTTCCCTTTCTTTTCTCTTTAGCTGTGTCAAAGGTTTGTGTAATTTTAGGGTTTTTTGGTGTTTGGGGGTTTTTTTTGCTCCCTTCCTGCTTGTTTGTTGTTTATCATTCCTTTATATGATTGGATTGGTAGCTTTGATGCCGGAGGAAATGGCACAACCTTTCCAAGGCTTCCCTGTAGATCCCTGTATTAATGCATGACAGAGCCAGCAATTTATTATTAGTTTTTATTACCAACAGACAGGTTCTCCTCAAAACTTGGCCTTGGCTTTCTGCCCTTTACCATTCTTACAGATGAACCTTCAGCACATTCCTGGGCTGTAATTAAGGAAAGGCAGAATTCTGGTGGCTGGAAAAGGGAGTACAGGTGACCTCACCCCTGATAAGGGACAGCTGTGTTAATTAATCAATACAGCCTCACCCTGATGAGTCTCAGCTGTATCCACTAAGGATGAGTGTGGTAAAAGGGAGATAAAAGGGAGTGGTGTAGCTCGTGAGGGGAGGATCATGAACGGAAGAAGGATGAAGGAGGATTCTGAGGAGAGAGAATCACTGGTGTGAGGTCAGTCTGGGGCTGTAGTCAGAGCCTGTTGGAACCTGCAGTCACAGCCTGGCTGGGTAAAAGCTGCAGTCACAGCCTGCACACTGATCCCTGCAGTCAGAGTTCAGCAGGAAATAACCAGCAGTCAGGGGCTGCAGGGGAAACCTAAAGGAGGAACTTGCTGCAGCCAGAGTCAGGGAATGGTTGGAGTCAGGCTGGCTGAGCTGTGAAGAGGAATAAACCAGGCCCCTTTTCATGCTGTGATAAACAAGAAGTCTGTGCCTTGGCTCATTTCTACCCTTTAGCAAGAGGGCTGCTGCAACAGGTACAGGCTTTGTCCTGCTTGCATTAAAGAGCTTACCGGGTTTTTATTCCTGGAAGTGCCTGGTTGGAATCACTATTACCTAAAATCTATCTGCTTGGGCCAGTCACCAGCAGCTCTGGTGGCAATTCTTTGTTATTTGAGGATTCCTGAAATGTCCTTCAGGTCAGATGTATTGTAAGCTTCAAACAATTGGGAAGATGGAGTGGGTTTGTTGGAGTCCTTGTTTGCCAGACTCATCAGGCTGTTGAGGTGAGGAGGAACTGGAAATTGGGCTGCCTGAATTAGAGGGTTGATGGATATGAAAAGGGTGGAAAACCAGAAAGAACAGGAAAATGGGAAGACTGGAAGCTCCCTTTGAATACCTAGGTGTTTCACATCACAGTTGCTCTTATCCAGAGCTAAAATGATATTTTTAATAGTAAAACTTTAACAATAAGCTGTGGAGCTCCAACGCGCTTCACACAAGCAGAAAAAGTAATTAGCAGGGTGATCTTTTTGATGCAGGTTTTTTTTTTTTAGTGCTTGAGGGCCTCATTCTTGCAGTCAGATGTGGAACAAAATAAAATGACTGCAAGTCAAAATTGTTGATGTTGAAATTGTAAACAAGCTGTAAATATTTGACTGAAGGTAATCAACCGTTGTCATAAACTAACAAGGGATGTTATCAATTTCCCCTTGCTTTGAAACGATTTCTAACAATAAATCTTTGTCAAACATCTTGTACTTGGGCCACAGGAGTAATTGTGGGCATTGCTTCAGCAGTAGCTTTGGGATTTATAGTTTTAAAATTGTTTTGGAGGTGTTCTTTGTTTGTTTTGTTGTTGGTTGGTTGTTTTTTGGTTTGGGTGTTGGTTTTTTTTGTGTTGATGAGTGGGTCATATTTTGATGAGATG
The DNA here is from genome assembly GCF_021018805.1 of Prinia subflava. NCBI lineage: Eukaryota > Metazoa > Chordata > Aves > Passeriformes > Cisticolidae > Prinia > Prinia subflava. The sequence goes on from NC_086255.1 coordinate 30,933,800, forward strand.
AGGAAAACAAAGATACAGATGATGTATTAAATTATGAGAGTGCTGTGAAGGCTGAGAAGCCAGAGGGTAAATAAGGTTTGTAGAGCTGTGCATGATAAATCAAATATGATAATGAATTCTGGATTTAGAATGGAAAAATAATACACAGTTTGCATGATAATGCAGGTCACAAGCAGTACTTTTACTTTCAAATGTTGATTAGTTAAGCAGTTTTTAAAAATTATGTTACATCCGTGTTTGGGAACAGCTTGTCAGCATCTGTTTAGGGTTTGTTTCATAATTTCTCCAAAGGGACATCAAATGGAGGAATTCTGTTGACTAAATTACTGCAGGCTATTAGTTATGCTCTTGAAATATATTATTACAAATGTAAATACTAGTCATCAGCTACAAGAGGATTGCTCCTCTTACAGGCTGGCTTATTAAAAAAGATAAAAGATTGTGGAACTTTTCTGAATCTTTAGCAGAAGAATTGGGCTGGTTTTGTGTTTTCTGTGGGGAGGTGGGATGTGGTCAATGATTGTGGTGGGGGACAGAGGAGGGACCTACATTTTTCATTTCATGGCTGTAATTCTTCATTCCTTTTCCTTCACTGAAACAACTCTCCCCTCAGGAAACCTTCCAACCTTCTCCAGTCTCTGAGTTCAGCCGCTTTTCCTGCTGTTTTCTGGCAGGCTGAGGGGTAGGCCATTCTGGTGGCTGAATTTTGGGGAGTGAACATGGAATAAGATCGGTTTTTGTCCTGCCCAGAGCAGCTGAACATGTCCTGACAGGGACAGTCTGGCTTAGGAACTCACCTGAGCCTTGTTGGGCTTTATCCTCCTCCATCTTCATTCACAGCTGGTCTGGCAAGGGTGAGGTGCCCATGAGCAGTCCCAGATGCACTGGGTTAACTGGGTGCAGTGGTGTCCCTGTGCTCCCTGCTGCTGGCAGGCACAGGACACCTCTCTGCAGCCGTGAGAGCCCACAGGGAGCAGATGTGCCTCAGATGAAACCACTCCATTTGCCCCTTTGGCCACACTTTGTTTTGGGCTGAGCTGTCCTTGGCTGTTCTCCTTCCTGACCAGGAGAACAGATAGAGAGCTGCCTTGTGCCACCCTGTGCTGCATTTTCCCTCACCACTCCACACCTTGCTGTATTTTATGGGATGTGCAGGGCATGGCCAGGGAGGAGGTGAGATCCATTGCTGGGAAAGGGGCTGGTCCTGCTGCTACAGCCGTGATTGCCACCACTCTCCTTGATGAAAATAAGCAAAGCCACATTTGCTGACTCTTCAGCCTTTCCCGCCCGTTCTTTCTGAACCATCAGCTTTTGGAAAGAGCAATAAAAATTGTGCAAAGTTCTTGCTTTCACAAATAATCATCTTCAAGTGTGACAGTCGTCGTCTCTGTTCCCTCTGAGAATCACAGAGCAGTTGGCAGTGGAAGGGACTTTAAAGCCTGTCCCACCCCATGGGCAGGGACACCTTCCACTATCCAGGTTGCTCCAAGAACCTTTATCTTTGAGGATAGCTAAAGATGTATTTAAATTGTTGGCTTTTCCACTGCTCTTGAAATGATTTCTGGCCAGAACTGGAAGCAGGTTATTTAATTTTGTGAATTGCTTGTTGTGGAAATTGCACGTTGCAACTTCTTGGCCTGCAGGCTGTTCCTGGGGAAGATGTCAGAGCAACCTGGACCATGGAATGGGACCCAACTGCTGCTTCTTGGGTGTCAGATGTGTGAAGGATCATCTCAGTGTGGTTCTTTAACACACTTTTGTGCCACTGGGAGAGGAAAACCTCTTGGTTTTTCACTTCCTACTGCTCAGTGGAACTTGCTCTACAGGGAAAATCTTCCTTATGGTTCTTGCTAGAAAATCTTTCTGTAGCAGACAATGTATTCCATGTCTGCTCAGAAGAAACGTGTGTGTCTCATTTTGCTGCCTCTCTCCAAGATTTTCATAGAATCATGGACTATCCTGACTCACAAGGATCATTCAAGTCCAGCTCCTGGCCCTTATTGCTTATGACAAGTTTGTAGAATTTTTTCTTTTTTTCTTTTTTTTTTTTTTTTTTTTTTTTTGTAACTATATGGTGTGAAACAACTGAGTGCAGAAAAGGGATTAATTTTTTGTCTCAGTTTCTTTCAGATCTATCATTCAGTGCCTGCTCACCTCCAAGACAGATTTATAAACTAAGGAAATCCAGGTGTGTTCACCTTCAGGTTGCTTTGGAGACACCTGGATGGTTTTTACTTAAGTCTGAAAACCCTTTTGTATCCCTAGCACTTGGAAACAGTAAAAACACATTTCCAACTTGGAGTCAGTAATATTACTTTAAATTGTTTTGTTACTGGACTCAAAAAAAAAAAAAAAAAAAAAAAAAAAAAAGAGAGGGAGATTGTAGAACTCATCTGAATCTTCAGTAGAAGAATTGGGCTGGTTTTGTATTTTCTGTATGAGAGCAAGCTGGAGGTGGTACCTGGTCAGGGATTGTGGTGGAAGACAGAGAAGGGACCTGCATTTTTCTCTTCATGGCTCTCATTCTTTATTCCTTTTTTCCCCACTGAAGCAACATTCCCCTCATGAAACCTTCTGGATTTCTTTTTCATAACTATAAATTGCAAAATAGAGTAAATTCTTTTTTCTCTTTGCCCTCACTTTATGGAACAAGGTGATTCCACTCTTTTAAGCTCTCAGTATTTTACCAACAAGGGGCATTGGAGACATTCTTGGGTTTTGGGAGACAAGGGAAGAGCCACTCATTCTTGCAGCACTGAACACTTGCCCTTCTCAGTGTCTGCAGGGACTCAGAGCAAGATCTTTGCATCAGGTGGTGGGTGGTACTTCAGACAAAGTCAGGGAGTTACATTTTCTTAATTGGTTCTGATGATTTAGCCTGGAACATGAATCACCCTGGACAGAGAGCTGGATGTTTCCAGGGTAGTAAGAGCCAAGTAATTTTAGTTTGCCCCAGAGGCTAAATTGATGTACAGATCAAGTTCGATTAATTTTTTTTTTTTTTTTTCACACTCCCAACTGTTCATTTTTCTTGTTCTGACAGTTTTATTTACTGGGAGCCTAAAAGGTCTGTCAGCATGGACTGCCTGGGCATCCTGTCAGAGCCTGGAGGCAGCACCTCCTCAACTCGTGCTCTGTATAAAAATGTCTGCCTGGGTCATTGGCTTCTTGATTTAGTTAAATGAGAAGATGTGTCTGGGGTCCCCAGGAAGCTGCTTGGTCCCAAACATGAGAACTGAACTTAGTGACTTTTCAGGGAGAGATTTCTCAGCGTGTCCCAGGTTCTGCCTGGTTTGGTTTGTGTCCATTGGGGCAAAGCTGGGCAAGGTACCTCAGGAATACAACTCTTTAAAATCATCTTGATGGTTAAAAATTTCAGCAGGAATTTGTGCATGGAAAGGGTGCTCAGGCCTTGGCAGGGGCTGCCCAGGGAGGGTTGCAGTGCCCATGGCTGGAGGTGTCCAGGGAAGGGCTGGAGGTGGCACTGAGTGCTCTGGGCTGGGGACAAGGTGGGCATCGGGCACAGCTGGGACTGCATGGGCTGGGAGGGATTTTCCAGCCTCAACAATCCTGTGATTAAAAACTTAATTTATTTTATTTTATTTTGTGGTGGTTATTTCAGTAGGAAGGCTTGCTTTGTGCTGGATGCACATGGAATTCTCCCTCTCCTCCCTCTCCTGTTGGAGCTTTTGTTTCTTGTTCATCCTGTTGGTGGTTGATCTGTGGGAAAGTTTGCTGTAGGGTTTCTTGTTTTGTTTTGCACATCTAAAATTTCTGCCAGGGTGGAGATGTTCACTTGATCCTGTGCAGCTCTGAGGGTGGGGAGGCCCTGGCACAAATTCCCAGAGCAGCTGTGGCTGCCCCTGGATCCCTGGAAGAGTCCAGGGCCAGGCTGGATGGGGCTTGGAGCAGCCTGGGACAGTGGAAGGTGTCTCCTTTGCCTTCATTAATTGTTTGGTGGTTTTGTAATTTCTGATGTTGTTTCACGTGGTTTTGTTTTTGTAATGAAGTGTGTTTGAAGTGAGGCAAACTTTGGGGATTTTCCCTCAGTTCTCACTATTCAAGCCTTTGTTTGACCTGTTGTTCTTGGATTAGTTAAAATTCAGGGGCTGGTTTTTTTCAGGTGAGGTAGAGAGTTTAGTTTAGCCCTTCCAAATGTGAGTGCGTGCTCTGGAGATTTAAATGCCCTATTAAGGACTGATTAAAACATAAAATTAAATTGTGTATCATAATTTTAGCTCCAAGTTTAGATTAATTAAAAGCTAAATTGCCTATAACACCTTCCACTTTGATACTTTGGTGCCTTCCCATATGATCAGATGGAACTGGGAAGTTTTAACAGTCAAGTGAACACACTTTTACATGAACAATGAGAATTAAATGGTCAGGTTTGGGTACTGCACCATTAGGATTACAAGAGACACCGGTTATGAGAAATATCTTCATGTTTTACCCTGAGAGTTAATTTAAAGGGGAAAGAAGCATCCAGAATGAAGAATTTCAAGGATTTGTGATGTCTTAACCAGTAAAATCGTGTGTAGAAAACTCTTTTGAAGTGGTTCTATGTAGTTTTAGAGAGTCAGAATTCACAAGCCACTTTATTATTTCACTGTCTTTCTTACTTTCCAGTAAGCTCAAAGCTCTATTCCAAATTTTAAGATTTCAGATACTAGAGATTATTAGAAGGATTATTAACTAGTTTTCAAGGTGCTGAGTGGTGTTAAAAAGGAGCATTGAGGGATTGTACAGCTGATTTTTGCTGGGGCCAAGGTGTGTATGTATATAAAATGTGCTGTATATGCAGCGAGAGATACACTGAACATGTTTTCCTGACTTGTGCTTTATTTTTATTTATTTGGGGATTTATTTCATCTCTTTACAGACTTTGGGTGAAATCCGGATGGATCTGGAGCTTCATGTCAGGTGTTTTTTCCAATGCTGGCCTTTGTTGCAATAATTCAGTCTGCAGGGAGGAGGCCCCTGTCCCTTGTGGCTCTTGCTTCAGAATCATTAATTTTAACATAATTAATCTGTTTACTGAGGTTTGTCCCTCTCATGCCGTGATTTTATTCCTCCTTAGAATATGCACCTGGCAAGCTGTTCTCTAGATTTATCACATGTGCTTCAAATGGTCTGAGGAACAAAATGAAGACATTTTTCCTTAAATGCCTGACTGTCCTTGAAGCCTGGGGCTTTGCAGCAGACAGCCCTGAGTGGAAATGGATGAGGAGTTTTTCCTCTGCTCTGGCTTTCAGCAAATTTCCATTTTTCTTGCCCTTCAGGTAGGAAATGGGGTGTATCCTACTATGAGGTGGAAAAGAGAAGCAGAACCAGAGCAGATAGTGCTGAAAAGCATTTGAGGATGATTTTTTTTTTTTTTCATCTACTCAAGTATTCCAGATACTGTATTTTGTTTTCTGTTTTTTGGAAACAAGCTTGCTCACAGAAATGCTGGAATTCTGAAGTGCTGCTGCTTCTCTTTGTCCCTAGGGAAGAAACTGCTTTTGTATTGCAAACTTAGTGGAGCAGAAATTTATGAGCAGCCTGATTTATGCCCTTCTGTTGGAGAGGAGGGATTCAGATAATTGGGAGCCTCTGGATGTAGAAACACTCGTTTTGTTTCTTCTGTACATTGTGTGATGACTGTGAAATGATCCCCCAAACATCCAGGGGGACCTGGACAAGCTCCAGAAGGGGCCCATGGGAGTCTCATGGGTTTAACAAGACCAGGTGGCCTTGGGGTCAAGGGGAATGGCTTCCACTGCCAGAGGGCAGGGATGGATGGGATATTGGGCAGGAATTGTTCCCTGAGGGGGTGAGAAGCCCCTGCACTGGTGTCCAGAGCAGCTGTGGCTGCCCCTGGATCCCTGGAAGTGTCCAAGGCCAGGTTGAATCAGAAACCATTTTGTAACAAACAATAATGATTCTTACTCCTGACGTAACAGACGTTTCCTTTACTGGTGCCATAAATTCCCTTCTGCTGTTCCTTTAGGAAGTGTGGCCTGACAGTAATTAAGCAGTAATTGGTGTATGAAGGCAAGAGCTGTTCCCAGTAGCTAAGTATTGTTAGAAAATAATTTCATCTATCCGATGGTATTTCAGCAGTTCTAACCAATTTTGGGTTTATTATGTGCCATATGTCTGCCCAGCAGGACTTGGGATTGGGTTTAGCAAATGCAGTTGTTGTGCTTTATCGAATGCTGGTTTTAAAAGCACCTTTTTTTGCTCACCAGGGTATATAAATATTTTTCTTTCACTCCCATGTATGTTGCTCTCTCCCAACCTTCTGCATAGCTTTTGCTTCATCATCTCATGTTAAAGCAGGGGATTTTTGAGGAAGGGGAGGGCTGTGGTCACTGGTTTTTTTTGTTCCTTAAGGGTGAGTTTTGGTCAGAACTCAGACCTGAAGAGAAACAGAGATGTCAGTGCTTAGCTGAGCATGGTTTTAGAGGCGTCTTAACTCCCTGCCACCAGCTTGGCACACGAAGGAGTTACAACCAGCAGCTGCTGCTGCAGATCCATGGACCAGTCTGACAGAATATTTTGGTTTTCCTTTAATTTTTTGTACTTTCTGCCTTTTTTTTTATGAGGTTAAATTCATGACAGCAACTCTTGATAACATTTACACACAACCCTGACCGTGTATTCACCTAAGTGGGGAATCCAGGGGTTCTGCTCTTGTTTGGGGGCACAGGTGTTGAAATGACTCCTCTGTGGGAAGACAAATTATTTGTGTTGGTTGAGGAATATCCTGATAGCCTTTTACTGTTAAAAGCTGACTTTAAAAAAAATCTCTGTCTACCTGAAAAACTTTCGCTCTTGCTGCATCCCAGTGATGGATGAGCCTGATAGAGAGATTTAGCTCCTGGAACTATTAGACAGTGATATAATCCATTGTGGTTGGTTTGTCCTCAGCATTCCTGCTGGGATTAATGTCCTCTCCTGGTGGGAGATGAGGAGAGCAGTGCTTTTCCCATCTCTGAAAGGTGTAGGGCACTGCCTGGGTTCTTGCAAGATGAGAGAAAATGCAGGGATGGTTTCCCAGGGAAAGGCCACAGAGGTGAGTTCTGAACGTGAAGCAGTGATGGTGAAGCATTGAGAATTTCTATTTTTCTTAAACATTTGGACTTTATGAAAAGACTCTTTAATTTCTCCATAGAAACACAGGAGGTGAAAAAACATTTTGTTCATTTTCCCTGGGAATTAGTCCCACGCTTTCCCCCATTGTTAAGATTTCATGAAATCCAGGGGAAATTCAGCAGAGATTTAATTACGGGATTGTATGTAATTCCTCTCTGAAGAGCAACTAAGTGATTTCAGGACTCTCAGCCTGGAAAGGAAGGACAGAACAAGGATCTCATGGACTTGTGTGATGACTGAAGGGAAAGGGCGACAAGGATAAGTAATTCCCACTTTTTCTAATCAAGCACTGGGCTATCAACACATGAAATGAGTTGTTACTCTTTTTTTTTTATTATTATTTTTTAAATTCCTTTTTTTTTCAGCTTTATTTAATGGTCCTGATGATCGCTCTTTCTTTGGATGCCTGATCAGCTGTAGCTTTGTCCTGACTGATAACCTTTTGTCTTTGTAAAGGTAAAAAAAAAGTTCACAGGTAATTTAATTCTTCGAAGGTGGCTTTTTAAACTTTTTAAATTTTTTTTCCCCTTTTCATACTGCTGGTATAAAAACTTCTCTCATAGATGCTAGAACAAGGATAGTGCTGCCTGTCCTATTGGAGGATCAGTAGTGGGGTGTGGAAACGACTCTAAAAACTGAGAGTTTTCTGCCTCTGTCCCTAGTCTTATTTCCAACACAGGTGAAGTTAATAATTTTTTGGAAATAAAGCCAAAATTTTGCTTATTGCAATTCTTTTTTTAAATGTCAGAGGCTCTTATTTGTAGAAGGAAATTTATAGTAGCCAATTGATTCTAAAATCTTTATTTTTCTTTGCCTCCTCTGAAGTAGGAATTAAGTTTGAATTGTTTTTTTCAGAGATCCCACCTTCTGTTTTGCAATTCATCCATTTGTTAGGCTTTTTATAACTGCAAAGAGAATTTAGTTTAATACCAAATTTATGGTCAGATTGGCCATTTAATTAACTTTAGACAAAACTTTCATATGAAATAGGAATGAGCTTGGTGTCCTGCCACAAACCAAAATTACTCTGTGTTTTGGGACGCTCTGAATTGGATTTTTAGCAATGCTGTGCTGAATTATGCCATGGAAAGAGGGGAAGTGGCAGTGTAAGATGATTTTTAAACAGCAGTGGCACGAGTGATTGGAATGATGAGTGTGGAGGTATTTATGTGAAGTTTTTTTGCATAATGAGCAGGGAGTGAGTTATTGGGGGAGAGATATCAATGATCCAGCTCATAACGGCTGTGCGCAGGAGAATAATTTCATTAAATACTCCAGCAGATCAGTAAATCCTTCAGCTGCCTTCTGCCGAGCAGTCAGAGAGTTGAAGCTCTTCTGGGAGGAATTCGCCTCCTGTTTCTTGCCTCCTCCCTCCACCCTGACATTTTGCTAAATCAATTTATTGCCTGGCAAAGCCTGCAAACAAAGCCTTCCAAGGCAGTAAAGATCCCATCCACTTAGAGGTCTTTTATGTTAATATCCTAAAAACACTGCCACTGATCCTTGGGCTGGAGTGCAGCCTGTCCTCCCCAGTCTCCTGTGGCCAGCCCAGCTCCCTGGGCTTCCCTGCCCTGCTATTCCTTTTACTTCAACAAGGATTTTCTGGGCTCTGCTTCCTGTTTTTCTCATCAATCCACTGACCTGTCACAGAGGACACGGAAAGAACTGCACGAGGACACGCTGGTGAGCGAAGCAGGAAAAAGGGACGAGTTTATTTACAAAACTCAGTTTTATACATTTCTTGTGGGGCTTGTGGATTGGAAGATGAAATTCGGCCTCTCAATCCACATTGGTCAAGCCAACTGTCAGTTAACTTTTTCCTCCCACCTAGAAATCTGTAAACAATGAGTGAGTTAGCAAAACATGGCCAGTGTTTATAGTAGAAAGTGTGATAAAGTAAAATTTCTGACTCCAATATGAAGAATGTTACAGAAGGCTTAGAAAAGTCTTCAAAACCAGGGTGATACTGACCTGATCTGAACTTTGTGCCAGATCTCTGTGACTTTGGGCTCTTTGGTATCAGAGGCTCCCTGTGTCAGTTATCTCCAAGAGGGGAAAAAAATCCTTAATAAATACCCATTTCTGTGAAATTCAGCCTGGGGAAAGGGAGGAATGAATATTAATTGATTCCAATTTATACAGGTGGGACAAAGATTTGGTGTTCTGGTGAAAAACGGAGAGAAGATGTGATGAATTCAGCAAATAGGGTTGGGAAACTTCTGTGCTCTTCAACTTCATTGGATTATCCAGCAAAGTTTTAATTCTCAAGAGTTTTGTACCTCATACACATTCTTGGAGAGTGATTCTGGTCATTCATTACATGAGCCCAATTCTGATTGTGAGGTGACTGAAAACCTGGTGTCCCTGCACACGGCAGGGGCTTGGAATTAGATGGTCTCAAAGATCTTTCCCAACCCATTGTATGATTTTATAATTCCCATAAAGAAAGCAAAACATCCACCCTGGATTCCAGACTCTTTGAGCACAGCTTACTCCTTTCAGGAACTGAGAAGGAGAATTTATTAATTTAGAGGGATAATTATTAATTTGAAAGCGATTGAAAGAATTCTAGGGCAAACACTAAGAAATACAGCAGTTGGGTCATTTTATGTTCCTAATGAATCTGAAAATTCTATATCTAGGTAAACTTCCAGTTTGGAACACATCTGGTAAAATATCCTGAGCAGAATACTTTGATTCAAGTATTGGTTCTAAATGTTGATCTAAATAGGCTGGTATTTTCCATATTGGATAGTCTGCTCTTCAGGAGACTTCAGGGAATATTTTTGTTTGGGAGGGAACTTGGGACAAAAAAAAAAGAAAAGCATTTAAATGTGTCTTTTAAAAATCTGTTCAATCTCAAATTCTTTTTTAAGCAATTCCAATGATGCTGAAAGTGGAGCACAGTTCCAAAGAGCAGCTGTGTGATATTGATGAATTTCCTGGTTTTCCATAAAATGGTGGGGTTTGGGATGAGCTTTACCACCACCTGTAGAACACTTAAGATGTCTTGTGTTTAAAAGCCATAAATGTGGTAAAAATTGCAGTGCTCAGTTGGGCAAAAGGCTTTCCCTGTGAAAGTCTGTTCAAAAACAAGACTTGTACTGAAGGGCACGAAACAGAAACACTGGGATTTAATTCCCAGAAGAGGGCTGGAGCACAGAAACCCAACATCCACTTCCGTAACTTCCCATTGCTCCCAGGGTTTCCTGCTGGGACCTCTGCTGAGCCACGTTTTGCAATCTGCCTGCATCAGATGTGTTGGCAGCCACGTGAGGTGTCCGTGATTGCACACTAAGTGATAAGTAAAGATGTAAGACTTGCATTTCTGCCTTTCTGCATTTGTCCTGTAAAGGTGTAAACAATGATTAAAGCATAAGGAAAATGAAACCTGCATAAAAGATTTGAGGAGGAACTCAACAGAACTTAGAAAACAATTCAATTCCAAGAGTGGAGAGGGCTCCTGTGAGGATGTTTCCAGAGACTGATTTCAATACAAGGATAATGTTGTTTAGACCCATGGTTGAGGTCTCCTGTGCTGAGGTGATTTATGATTTATTTACCTTGTTTATGGGAGGTGGAAGTGGCTCCAGGGTAAATCCAGGTCTTGTTCCAGGATAAATCTGCCTCTTGAGGGGGATTTTGAAAAGCTGCTGCCCTCCCATCCCAGTAGGTGTCCAGTCTAAGTGGCCTCTGAGGAGCTTTAACCAAAGGGTTCTCATGAACTTTTAACATTTAACTTTAACATTTTAACATTTAACCCTCATAGGTTCTCATTAACTTTTTTCACTTTTTTTACAGCCTTGCTCTCATTCTTTCTTTTATTTCTTTCTTTCCTCCTCGACTTTTCAAAATGGTGTGACAGAACCCAAAAACCTGGCACGTGGTGCTTCAGGTCTCAAAAAAATCTGCTCCCACCAAGTTTAAAACCATCTGATTCCCTCAAGATGCAATTAATGAGAAAGCATTGAAAATTTAAACTTCAGAATCAGGGTAAGGCTGTTCAGCAGCACTGATGCCATTACTGTGATGTTCTCCACTTCTTTGTGCCACCTCAGACTGTGTCCTCGAGTCAAGTGGCCCTGCTTCTGTCTGGATCCTATTTTGGATAATTTCCAAAGGCCTCTTTACAGATTCTGCCTTGATTTTGATGGCTTCCCTCCAAGGCTAAACATCTTATTGTTATCAGGATATTTTGTCTTGAAAGATTTTTCTTCCCAGTTTTCCCCCTAGGAGAGGAATGCCTCACATCAGTTGTGTGAATCAGGAGCCAGCTCCAGAAAATAAAACTCTTTTCACTGCAGATATCTCAGCATCACTGAGGCTGGAAAATCCCTCCCAGCCCAGGCAGTCCCAGCTGTGCCTGATGCCCACCTTGTCCCCAGCCCAGAGCACTCAGTGCCACCTCCAGCCCTTCCTTGGACACCTCCAGCCATGGGCACTCCAACCCTCCCTGGGCAGCCCCTGCCAAGGCCTGAGCTCCCTTTCCATGCACAAATTCCTGCTGCTGCCCAAGCTGAGCCTCCCCTGGCCCAGCCTGAGGCCGTTTGCCCTTGTCCTGTCCCTGTTCCCTGGGAGCACAGCCCGACCCCCCCTGGCTGTCCCCTCCTGTCAGGAGTTGTGCAGAGCCACAAGGTCTCCCCTGGGGTGTGTTGTCACTTTTGGAATGAGGACATTGTTGAAACAGCTGGATTTAAGCCCCGGTTTCCCAAAACCTGACTGCATTATGCTCAGGTGTAGAACCTGCCGTCTTCTCTGTTGTGTGCTGAGGACCAAAGTGATGGAAAGGGAGTAAAATTCAGATTAGGTGAAGTAGATTTGTTACTCCCGGCAGTTTATTTAGCTTGGAACAAGTGTAGAGAATTTTGAGGAAGCTCAACTTAATTTATGGACTTTTATATGTTTTACTCAATTTACATCACACAGCTGGGGGGGCAAAATCAAACATATCAATTAGCAAGGGAATGAAGCCATTAATCTGTCCTGTTCAGCAGATATTCCTCTGATTCACTGCATGTTTTGGAGGGAGGAAATGTGTCCCTGAACCCTATACCTGAGGTGAGGTGCACAGCACTACCTGGGGGCTCCCCTGTGGCTCCTTCAGGCAGTTTGCAGAAGCCCTGAAGCATGGGATGTCCTTGTTTTAATCTGCATAATTAAATCTATTGTTGTTTGGAGAGGTAACAACTGGGAGTAGAGTGTTTTCTCTGTTCTGATGACTTCCTGAACAAGCCCGAGTGTTTAGCAGGCATCAGAAAGATTTCTTTGTGTGTGTTCTTGCTTTTATTCCTGTCTGTATTCCTCTAGGACAGAAATATTACAGTGTCATGGGAAAAAATTGTTGCTACAGCAGCTTTGCTGATCAAGATTTCAGCTGATGTCTGTAATGTCTCTTTCTTGCAGCAAGTAATCCTTGGGACTTTTCCATGTTTTAAACTGCCAGAGGGCAGGGCTGGATGGGATATTGGGCAGGAATTGTTCCCTGGCAGGGTGGGCAGGCCCTGGCACAGGGTGCCCAGAGCAGCTGTGGCTGCCCCTGGATCCCTGGCAGTGCCCAAGGCCAGGCTGGACTTTGGGGCTTGGAGCAGCCTGGGACAGTGGAAGGTGGAAGTGGATGGGTTTTAACATCCCTCCCAGTCCAAACCAGTCTGATTTCTGAGGTAGGGTTGGATTTTTGGGGGTTTCTTGTGTTTGACAGAGGAGTGCAACATCCCCCAGTGTCCTTCCTGAGCCCTTGCCCTTCTCTGATGTCTCTTTTTTTGAAATGATGGCAGCAAATCCTTTGTTTAATGCTCCAGGGGCTTCCTATTGTCCTGTGTAATGTCATTTTAATTTAGGCCCTCTTCTTCTCCCTCCTAATGTTGCCCAGCATTTTGTTTACTTCAGCCGGGTTCCACAGCCGCTCCCTGCGCCGCCTCCTCGGAGGGAAAACAGCTGAAAAGCTGACAAAATCCCAGTCCTCTCTGCATACATGAATAGCTGATTGGTCCCAGCGTGCCTTTCTATCCAAATGCACGTTCCTTTCCCGAGCTGCCCAGGTACTAAATGCGTTTAGATCCTCACAGAGCTGCTGGCAGTCCTGTGCTGGTTGCCAGGGCTGAACTCTGGAGCTGGCAGACTTTCACCTGGCACTTAATTCCACACTCTGCCACCTTCCCCTCCTCACCCAGCAGTAGTAAAGTGCGTGGGCCAGCTCATCTGGCCTCTTAGCTTGTAGCTTGCTCTTGTTTTTACAACTGAATTGCACTAAAATGGTGTTTCTCACAGTTCAGCCTTTGATTTTGGGCAGCCAACCTCACACCCCATGGTGCTTTCCTTTCTCCCCCATCTCACTTTACACATTTTAGGAGAAAAGCCACAAAATCTGAGGGAACAGATTCAACTACCCCTAATCTCAGGCCTGCTGCCAATCCCATGGAATACTTGCCTGGCTTGAAAGGCATCTCTTCTGACACTACATGAAACCTAATTTTATCTTCTCATTTCATCTTTAGAATGAACATTTCTTGTAAGTCTATTGTTATGTTCTTGCTGCCAGGGCCTTTTTTGTCCCTCCCCAACCTGGCAGCTGGGGACACTGTGGCCAAAGCCCCAGGAGGGGACACATCACCTCACTGGGCAGTGCTCACCTGTAGTGACCTTTCTGATGTGAAGCACAGGAATGGCTCTTCCCCTTCATCAAAGGAGCTGTCTCAGGGCCATGTCCAGAACTCCACCCTCTCCCCTGTAGGAATAATCATGTCTTCCAAGTCTGTTCCCCTTCCCTGACTTCAGCAGTGAGAGAAATCCGTGCTGGGTGTCACCAGCGCTCAGCAGCTGCTGTTTGGTGACATGAACAGTCACACTGACATCTCCCAGGTTCATCCCTGTGCTTCTGAGGTGGTAAAATTCCTTCTTGAAGTGCTGTGGACAGAGCAGCCTCCAAGATGGACTGGCATTGCTCACTCTTTCATGGAAAAGGAAAGCCATGCTCCAACTGCCCACCATGAACTTTGTCTTCTGTGTTTTCCTTCCACCTGAGAGTCTTGGGTACCCTCTCTGCTCTCATCTGATTGTGAGGGATTTTTGTCCTGGGGTCTCTGCTGCTGAACCTTGGGCCAGCTCATGCTGCTGCAGCTAGAAGAGGTCTCTGCCCTCATTTGTGAAGCTTGGTTTATTATCCCCCAGATAATAAACCAATTATCACTTCGGTTTATTAGGGTCTCAGAATGGTTTGGGCTGGAAGGGACCTTAAAGCCCATCCAGTGCCACCCCTGCCATGGCAGGGACACCTTCCACTGTCCCAGGCTGCTCCAAGCCCCAAAGTCCAGCCTGGCCTTGGGCACTGCCAGGGATCCAGGGGCAGCCACAGCTGCTCTGGGCACCCTGTGCCAGGGCCTGCCCACCCTGCCAGGGAACAATTCCTGCCCAATATCCCATCCATCCCTGCCTTCTTTCAGTTTAAAGGCTCTGCCTCATCCTGCTATTCCTTATCCAAATTCCTTCTCCAGCCTCAGAGGTTCAGATCTGATGCCTGAATTTGTGGCAATGCCCTGGCAGGGATGTGGTTCCTCACTGGTGTGCCATGGGGAGGTCACTGAGTGTCCACACTGTGCTGGCTGTTTCCAGCCTATTCAACTTCACCAGCTCGACCTAATCACTTCTAAACACCAGAGGTTTTAATGGAATTCATGGAAATGTCAGCTCAGTACCAATGAAAGTATCAAGTAGGATGATGAAAAGTGAGTGGAAGAGGGGGAGAACATTATCAGGAGCCTGTGGATGTGTACAGGCTCTCCATTCCTTGAGTGATCTCTGCATCTTCGAGTGCATTTCCTTGTTTGCTTTTGTCCATTCTCCTGCATCTGGCCTCAGTCAGAGACCAACTTGTGACCTCGTGTGGGTGTAAGGGTGCTGTTCATTTCAGGACTGTCAGAAAACAACACTGCTTTTTTTCCTTTATGAGATGTTACAGGAAATTGGTGAAACAATCTTATTTACTTTGACAGCTTCTGAAATTTGAGAATAGCCCACTTTTAAAACATTCTTTTGAGTGATGTGTTATTGCTGGGTTGTTAAGCTCTGGTTTTGGTGATATTCCTGGATTTCCTTCAAAGATCTTACTGTTACTTGGATATCTTAATACCTTCTTAAATACAAGCATTTGTAAACCCATTTTGGCTGATCTTTTAGAAAGAACCACCAGCACAGGCCCTATGAGTGAAATATCTAACTAAAATTTGAGATGTTTCATGTCCAGCAAAACTGCTGAACCCATTCCAGGGGATGTGCTGCATTTAGACTCAGGAAATTTACTGGGGTCATTTGAAATGTAGGATTGAGGTTCTTGTGCATCACTTCCCCTGTGGCTGTTCCCTCCACCTCAAAGTTTGCTGGTGATGGTGTGGAATTGTCTCTGTTGCACAACGCTGGGGTGAGGTGTGCAGTGTTTTTCCTTGGATTTCCCTGTTTGTTAACCCAGCATGGGCAGCAGGGCAGGGGGTATTCTGCCCCTGTGCTCAGGTGAGACCCCACCTGCAGAGCTGCCCCAGCCCTGGGGCCAGCACAGGAGGGACCTGGAGCTGCTGCAGAGAGGCCGGGGGAGGCACCAGGATGAGCAGAGGGATGGAGCAGCTCTGCTGGGAGGAAAGGCTGGGAGAGCTGGGGGTGTTCACCTGGAGAGGAGAAGCTTTGGGGTGACCCAGCTGTGACCTTCCAGTGCCTGAAGGAGCTACAAGAAAGGTGGGGAGAGATTTTGGACCAGGGCTTGGAGTATCAGGACAAGAGGGAATGGCTCCCCACTGCCAGAAGGGAAATCTAGGTGAAATATATGGAAGAAATTTGTACCTGTGTGAGATTCTGGCACAGGGTGCCCAGAGCAGCTGTGGCTGCCCCTGGATCCCTGGCAGTGCCCAAGGCCAGGCTGGACTTTGGGGCTTGGAGCAGCCTGGGACAGTGGAAGGTGTCCCTGCCCATGGCAGGGGTGGGACTGGATGGGCTTTGAGGTCCCTCCAACCCAAACCAGTTTGGGATTCATACCCAGGAGTGAGTTGAAATGTCTGTTTTGTGGCTGAGTTGGCTCAGCTCAGCAGGGCCCCAGGAGGGAGGAACAGTTGTTCCTGCCCATGGATGGGGAGATGGATGAGAGCATCTTCAAGGTCTCTTCCAACCCAAGCCATTTCCATACCAGTAATCCTGGCATGTGTAGCCTCTGTCCAGCCTGGAAACAGTTCTTTGTAGCAGCCAGGTGCCATCTGAAAATCCCTGTGCTTGCATTTCTCCCAGAGTCACCTCTGTAACTTTCCTGTCTCCACAATATTTTGTAAGATCCCATCTTTATCTCTCTTCTGTTCCTCAGAAGCCGTTTCTTGCTGGATATTTGACCAAGGAGGTACTTGAGCAGATCAAAACCCACATGTGGGTGTTTAAATCCATCCCCAGCAGCTGTGGCAGCCTCTCAGTGCCAGCTGTCCCTGGGTGAGTGCCCTGTGCCCATCCCAGCCTGTGGGCACACCCCAGCTCTGAATCACCCACAGATCCAGCAGAACAAAAAAAGCTGGAAATGCCACATCAGTTGCTGCATTTAGCACTGGGCAGAAACATTTCTGGAAGGGTGGAAGAGAAGGATTTGCTTGGGAGATATGGAGGCCCAAGTGTCATGGAACAGCCAACCTGAGTGGGTGAAAGCCTTGGGTGTTCTGTATTTTGAGGAAAGCAGGAATCCAGAAAATCTGGGAAGTGAAATGCTGAGTGTTGGGGGTTGATGATGCAGCACTGAGGTGTGAGGGTATCTGGAGAAACAGAGGTTCAGGAGATGGATTTATGTGATTGCCAGAGGGCTGAGAAGCAGCTGGAAGGATGAGGAGGTTCAGAAGGAGGAAGGGTTAAATGGAAATGGAGAAATCCTGGAATCATAGAATGGTTTGGGTTGGTTAAAGCCCATCTTATCCAACTCCTGCCATGGGCAGAGACACCTTCCACCACCCCAGGCTGCTCCAACCTGGCCTTGGACACTTCCAGAGATCCAGAGGCAGCCACAGCTTCTCTGGGGCAGTGAAGAGGGGAAGTGATTCCAGCTTTGTGAAGCCTTTTAAAAATGTCAAAATGTGAGTAAAGATTTAACTACCTCCTTTCCCTCCTGGCCTACAAGCTCAGAAATCAATCCAAGCATTATCAAGACACATTATTCAGTTACAGTCAGTGCCTATTAAGAAGTGACAAGAGGGATTTTTAAGGGTAAGACCTCCTAAAAGTACTGGGAAGGAAGATCATGGAGCAGAGGAGTGAAAGCGTGCTTGAGGCTTGACGGACGTGGTGTCAGATCAGGGAGAGAGCAGAAGGGCACGGGAGGGTTGGGAGAAGCTGCTCAGGAAGGATTGGGGATGAGTGGGTTTGATGTGCAGAACTGCCAGGGAAGGAGGAGATGGAGGAAGGCAAAGACCCCCTTTGGGGCTGGGGTGCTGTTGGATGGGAGCAGGAGGAAACTGAAGGTCAGGCTTAGGGAGCAGAGGCAAAAAGGAGGTGTGGGACAGCAGGGATGTGCTTAAAACAACATGAAAATCTGGCTGGAGACTCCACTAACAGACTCCAATCCAGCTGTCCAGGCTGAGGAGGCTTTCCAAGAAAACTGCTGAGGTGTGAGAGGAGTCTAGGAATAGCTTGGATATCTGAGCTTGTTTTGAAGGCTCCTTGTGCACGTGGCTCAGGGGTTAAACAAATAATCAGTGATTTATGTGCAGGATGTGGTCACTGATAATGTACCAAGGACCCGATAAAGATGAAACTTTTGATCTTTTCTAGAGGAGAATCCTGAATTCCTGTGAAATGACTTAATTTAGGTTGGGCTCTGCTGAGGAGCCTGGTCTCTGGGTTACTGGGGGTTAATAGCAGGTGGGCACTGGTGGCAGAAAGAACGTTTGGGATTTTTTGGGAGTGTCCCAAAGGTGTGGAGTAGGGCAGGCTGGCTCCTGTGCAATGATGGGATGTGCATTTGTTTTTTAGGGGACTTCTGAGTCCTGGTGCGGACTTGAGGCAGTTCTCTGGCTTAACCAGCCTTACTATTTGGCATCTGGCCTAACTTCCAAAGCCAGGCCTAACTTCTGGCCTGGTAATCTCCAGTACCAAAATCTTCAGCTGGTTTTGGGAGTGGCTGGAGGAAATCTGCTCAGGGGCTGTGCACACATTAATTCTGACAGGGCATGCACTGAGCTACTCAAACACTGCTCCTGCCACTTCTCCAGGGTGTATTTAACACTGCTCCTGCTGCAGTCACTGCAGGCAAGCAGAAACACTAATTTCTAGAAAACTGACAAGTTCAGTGGTTTTATTTTTACAAAATTTAAATAAAATCCTCTCGGAGAAGGGAAGAGGCAGCATATAAAGTCTACTTGAGAAAATGCCATTTTTCTTCAATAAAATGAATGCACTTAAATCCAATTAACACAAATTTAATTAATCTGGGTCATGTTCATTGTCGTGGTTTAGTTTGGGATGTTTCCATCTTTATAATGCCAGTCACTTTTTCAGCCATAAGATGTGGAGACAGATCCTGGTGTCCTGTAAGGAGCTCTCAGAGGGGCTCTTGACAAAACATTTCCTGGTGTCACAGAGATTTTACCCATTGGATTCTCTCCTCTGTGTTATGTAATCCCAGGGAAGGATCCTTGGAGAGAAACTGCTCTGGCAAGGGAGAAATGGAGATGTTTTTGGGATGGAATCCAATACCTGTCTTACAGTAAAAGCAATGAAACCGATCTTTGGACTTCTCGACTGAATTATATTTTCATTATTAACATACACATTTAATGTGTATTAACATACACGTTTAACTTTAATGTGTAACTTTAGCTCTGTGTGCATATTTTGTGAAGACAAAGGTTATTGAAAGATGAACTGAGCTACTCCTGCCTAAAATGGGTTGTATTTCTTTTAATCTTTTTATGTTAATGTTCATTTTCAGGCTCTGTTATTCTATCTTTAGGATATCTTTGCTCTCTCTTCTTTCTGGAGGCACCATCTGCACAGCAGGAGTTGCAAATCAACAGTGTCACAGCCAAACAGCTTCTTTTGTGGCTCAAAACCTTCTGTGAAAACAATATTTTATAGGTGAAGTCCATACAAAGGGGTTGGAAACAAGAATAAATAAATTCATAATGCATGGAAAAATGGGATTTGTGGACAGGAAGAGTGATAATCCTGTTAATCCATCCAATAGCTGCATTGCTTGTTAAAAGACAGGAAATAAATCACCACTAGTGATAGAAGCAGGAAACAAAAGTGCTTCTCTCCCTTCCTCAGTTATCCCATAAAGCTCTTTTCTATTTTTGGGAGTTCAGTTGAGTTTTCTCTGCGCAAACCTTCCATCAATCGTCTTTGTTCGGTGGGAATCAGCAGCATTAAATAGTTTTAATCCTTTTAAATCATAATCTGTGGGATGTTCTGCTGGCAGGAGGCTGGAGAAGTACCCTTGGCGTGTCTGGAAGGTTTCCCTGCCCACAGCAGGGGTTGGGATGGGATGAGCCCCAAGGTCCCTTCCAGCCCAAACCATTCTGGGATTCTCTGGCTTCCACTGCTACACAGAGATGGAAAATAAAGAACTTTTGATGTAATCTAGGAAAAGAGCTGGTTTGGGGTTTTGGGGGGCGTGCAGAGTTGAAATGAACTTAGAGATTTCTGCATTGAAGTAAGAATGGCTTGTTAATGAACTCTTCTGTCTTTCCTAGCCAAGCCCAGGGGAAGCTGTGGTGTTCTCACTGAAGTTTGAAAAGACTTTTTTGAGCTCTGTTACTGAGGTTTTACTTTGGCCTTGCAGTGGCATCTCATGGACTCCTAGACAGTCATTTCTGCAAGAAAGGCACAGAAAATAACAGGCTTAAAGAGTTATTTAGGAAAGGAACAAACCCAATAGTTCTTAGAAAAAAGGGGGGGAAAGCAGGAATATTTGAAGTTGAATTATTTGAATGTAGATACAGAGAAAATTATGAGGAATTTCAAGTTGCTGGTGAAATTTTACTTCAGATCCTCTTATAAATTGTCATCATTTTTTCCTTGTTTTTGTGTCTTTGCTGTCTGAAAAAGCTGCCTCCAAGTAAGAGTAAAAGCTCAAGAGCTTGATAACACAAGGACAAGGGACATCAGTGTTCCACTTTTTTAATGTGTTTATTTATGTGGAACAGACCCAGCAGCTGGGGAAAGGGAAATGAGGTGGGAGCAGGTTTGATCTTGAAATTTCATCTTAAAAATCTTCACGTTCCTGAAAGGTCTTATCCAAGGAGAGGGGAATGATAAAATCCAACTGAACTGTGCCAGTCCCAGAGCATGAGAGCACTTTAATAGGATTGAGTAAATCCAAGAGTCCACAGGCTGAAATACTCGTGTGTTAATTGCTCAAGAAGTGTCAGTGAAATAAAACCTGGAGTAGTGTTTGGATTTTTGGAACCTCCAGAGCTGGAGAAAGGGCTGGATTTGCACTGTGAATTATTCACTGTAGCACCAGCACAGCCAAATATTTGCTTATGCTTGAATAATTCTTCAGGAAAGCAGTTAAGCAGATATTTTACTTCAGCAAACAGAGTTAGTCACACTTGCAGCTGAATCAGAGCCAGATCTGGTTTTAACTCGGAGGTGAAGTCTTCCTTCCCTGGCTTTTCTCTGGAAAAGAGAAGAGCCCCTTTGGAGAGGGGGCTGGGAGATGGGGTCTGGGATGGGCAGGGGAGGGAGGCTGTGGGCTGATATTCACCCTTCCAGGCTGTTCCAAGCTACCAGAGGTGATTCCTGAGCTCCTGGGCTGGAATTAGGGTTTGTTTTTGTGGTTCAGCCCCAGCTGAGGCTGTTCTCCAGCCTAGCAGATGTGCTCTGGATGTGCCCCACCAGAGAGAGGGGCTCAGTGCCTGGGCATGGCAGGGAGGCTGTGGGCTGATCTCCAGCTTCCAGGATGTCCCAAACCACCAGAGGGGGTCCCTGAGCTCCTGAGCCAGAATGCTGGAATTAAACTTGGTTTTTTCAGCCCCAGGTGAGTGTTTTCCAGCAGATGTGCCCCACCAGTGAGAGGGGCTCAGGGCCGGGGTGTGGGAGGGAGCTTGTGGGGTGAGATTGATGTTCCCAGGTGTCCTGAGCTGCCAGAGGTGATCCCTGGGCTGGGATTTGGGTTTGGTTTTGTGGTGAAGCCTCAGGTGAGAGTGTCTTCCAGCAGATGTGCCCTGGGTGTGCACCCCAGGGAGAGCAGCTCAGGACCTGCTATCAGAAGTAAAACCCCCCAAGATATTTCACGGAATTAATGGATCTGAATTCCACACCAGCTGAGGTGACTTGAGTGTTGAACAGCGTTGTGAGGCAAAACAGGGTTGAGGTTTTTTTGGTGTGTGCCTGTTGTGTGGTTAAATAATCTTTTAGAAGCTTTTTGCTCAGAATTCAATTCAACAGAATTGTTTGGGTGACAAAAAAATGAAGCATTTGGGACACAGAGTTTTTAATGAACTGTAGCTTTAACCAAGGAACCCTGACAGACTCTAAAGCAAGTTCCTCTCCTTTTTGCCTTCTGTGAGAGGCTTTTTCCTGCTGTTCTACTGGCATTTCTGATTTATTATGGCACCAGTTCTCCAGAATAAGCATTTGCACTCCCTATTTTATGTCTACAAACTTTAGGAGAGTTCATGATCAGTAATAATGATGAACCTTAAAATAAAACCAGTCCACTATAATTTTTGCTGTGTTAAAGCAATTCAGTTGCATCAACCTTTAAAATTTAAATACTTTTAAAGGTTTATCACAATTGTAGGGTGCAAAGAGCAAAGCAAAATGCAAAAACCACTAAGCAAAATGGGCGACTCCTGATGCTTGAAGGAGTTCAGGCTTGTTATGTAAATAATAGCACAGACATAAATGGGTATTTAATTCCTTTTTTGAATGCTGAGTTGCTCATCCAGCCCCAGCAATTTCTCAGGAAGAACTGTTCTTGACAAATAAATAGCAAATATTTGTTTACGTGTCTGATGAATTAACAATGCTCACTTAGTGATTTCTGTTGAAGTTTGCCAGGGCTTCAAGCCCACTGTAGGAGCAGAAGGTGCAGTGTTTGCCTCCAAGCTGCTTTCAGATTTTCTGCTGGTGGAGAGTGCTCAGAGGAGTTGGTGCTGGTGGCAGTTTGGGTGGTGTGGCCACTTCCATGGTCCATGTTTCCCATGGAATTGGGTGTGGATGTGGCAGTTCTGGTGTGAGGGAGCCAACGACTCTGGCTTGTGGCAAACCTGGCTCAAAATTTAGATTTTTTTTTTCTTTTTCCACTGAATTTTTTCAAGTAGTCAAGAAAGATGTGGAGCTGTTGGAATGAGTCCAGAGGAGCCCACGGAGCTGCTCCAGGGCTGGAGCCCCTCTGCTCTGGAGCCAGGCTGGGAGAGCTGGGGGTGCTCACCTGGAGAGGAGAAGGATCCAGGGAGAGCTCAGAGCCCCTGCCAGGGCCTAAAGGGGCTCCAGGAGAGCTGGAGAGGGGCTGGGGACAAGGGACAGAGGGACAGGACACAGGGAATGGCTTCCACTGCCAGAGGGCAGGGCTGGATGGGATATTGGGCAGGAATTGTTCCCTGGCAGGGTGGGCAGGCCCTGGCACAGGGTGCCCAGAGAATGGTTATTTGTTTTGACCAAGGCCATGTTGCCCCCTGCTCCAGCTTCTACTGAATGCAAGGCTTTAAATCTTGTAATAACACCAGATCTACAAGTAAATAATTATTGGAAGTTTTTGTCATATTATTGTCCCTCTAAATATATTAAAAGTTCTTGGATGTCATAACTCATATTTAGATTGGTTTTGTTTTTAATTTACCTTTATCATCCCTTAAAATTTAAAATTAGAATATTTTTCCAGAAAATACTGAGTCTTTTAGACATTTTGTGTGACTTTACAGATCTTCCTTCTCTCATCAATTCATAGTTGTTCTTTCCTGTCTGGAGTTATTTCTTAGAGGTTATCAACCTTTTGGCACTTTGTGGCAAATTGTGATTTGTTCTGAGCTATTTCCAAGTTAGCAGAGTCATTTAAACTTAATAGTCTCATTTTCTGTACTTTATACTCCTGGCTTTCGGGGGTTTTACTTGTTTGTTTGTTTGGGTTTTTTGGGGGTTGTGTGGGTTTTTTTTGGTTTTGGGCTTTTTTTGTGTGGGTTTTTGTGGGTTGTTTTTTGTTTTGGGTGGGTTTTTTTTTTTTTTTTTTTTTTTTTTTTTTTTTTTTTTTTTTTTTTTTTTTTTTTTTGGAGGGGGGGAGGTTGTTAGGGTTTTTTTTTCTTGGGGGTGGGGAGGGGGTTCTGCTACAAACCAAAGGAAAAACCAGGATTTTTCTTCAGTTGTAGTCCAGTTGCGTAGAGAGCTGCTTATTCTGAGAGCAGCAGTGTTGCTATCCTTGTGGTTTAACTTGACATTTCATCAAAATCAAAAATAAATCTGTCAAGATTCCATCCTAAAAATCTCTCAGGAGCAGACTCCACTCAAGGGTGTCAGCTGAGCTCTGAATAACTTTCTAAAATAGAACATCATGATTGGAGAGCTGGATTTATTTTGTTTTTCAAGGTTGTAAAATCAAATATCAGAGGCCTCAGAAGTGAGTTTGTGCGGTTCTTTTTAGGTCTGATAACACCCAAAATCTGTCTTTGGATGGGATTTTCCTTAGGCTGACCTGAAGACACCAAGAGTCTCCTGAACTTCTGTATTCTGGGATTTAGGGTTTAAAAGGTTGGAGGCAAATACCACCTAATGGAATAACACTGCTCCAAGTGGAAAAGCAGCTGAGCTCAGTTCCTTCAGGAATTTTTGTTAACAGGGGAGGAATTAGTGGTGAAATACTGAGAAGTTCCCATCCCCAGAATTCCCAGGAGGCTTAATAATGATGAGTAATTGGAATCTATTTGGGTAATGTGGAAACAGCCTTGATTTCCAAGTAGTCAGCAGGAATACATCATGGTGAAAGTCATTTTGGGGGTTTTTTTGGAAGGTGCTGTTACAAATTCCAAAATGACTTGGGAATGGGCTAAGTGGAAGCTTGGATGACAGTAACAAAATGAGCATTTTGGGAAGGAGAAGGGAGGGAAAAGGCCCTTTTGAGCAATCTGGTCTCCTCTCCCATGGGAATAATAGTTCCTTTGGGAAGAGTCTGGAATTCTCCTTGGAGCTGTCTCTAACTTCCCATTTTGCCACAAATTCCCGTTTGAGCTGTCGGGGTTGCTCTCTCCTCTCTGAGGCTGTTCCCTACAATTCCCTGAAAGGAGCTGATAGTGAGGAGAGGGGAGCTGGGTCTCTTCTCCCAGGGAATATATGAGAAGATGGAACAGCCTCAAGTTGTGTTGGGAGAGGTTCAGATCAGATATTAGGGAAAAGTTCTCCAAGGAAGGGGTTGTGACACGCTGGAAAGGGCTGCCCTGGGCAGTGGGGGAGGTTCCATCCTTGGAAGTGTTCAGGGATGTGTGGATGTGGCATTTGAGGACATGGGTTAGTGGTGACCGTGGTGGTGGTGCTGGCTGGACTTAATGACCTGAATGGTCTTCTCCAACCTTCAGAATTCTGTGACTCCACAATTCCCTGCTGGAATTTGGAAAGAAACAGCTGAAGAACGGTAAGGGAAGAGAAGGAAGAGAGAGGAGGAAGGAGGGTGCTGTGCATGGCTGGTTGTGGAACCCTGGGCACTGAGAATTCCAGGCTTTCTGTGCTGACAGGCACTGACCCCCAAGAAAACACTGCATTTGACCTGAGGCCTTGGAAAAGGCTTCCAAAACTGAGTGATAGCACTGGGATTGTGGGTGTGTGGTTTGAATAGAAGTGTGTAATACTACATGGTGGAAAAATTAGAGTTCAAGGTTTTAGAATATAGTAATATATATAAAGCAAGATGGAGGTTTTAGGGTGTAGGCTAAGTTCTTCTTTTTCCTTCTTCTTCATGGGTTTGGGTGGTATTTTGTAATTGGATAGAAAAAGCCACATTGCAGGCCACAGGTGGTTGGTTATAGGGTTAAAAGTAAAATTAATTTAGGTGTCACTTCTCAGTTGGACAGTGTATCCTTAAAAGGCCTTGTAGGGAGAGAGAGAGATACGGCTCCATTTTTAGTTTGTTAGCTAGAAGTGCTGTAGAACCCATAGTTTGTAATATTGATAAGAATTAATAAATATCTGAGTCCGAACACGAAATACCATCTCGTGCATTCAGTCCTGACCCAGGCAAAAAGAAGATAAAAGCAACAACTGGAATTCCTGGGTTCTGTGACCTGGAGCTGCTCTGTCAAGACAAACATTGGTCCGAAATAGGAGTGAGCAGTGCCATGAGATCTGTGCTGAGGCCCTCACCTGTTTCATGGCCAATACTGAAGTTCTTCCTGGAGCTGCTGCCTGTTGCACAGGCTGGGAAGAGTCCAGCCTGGGGGGAGGTGGGGCTTGGAGAGGCCTCCCTCCATCCTTAACCCCCGGATGAGAAGTGAAGCAATGTGTTCAGTGTAGAAATGGAAATGATTTTGCTGCTGCCCTTTGATAATAAAATCCAGTCAAGTCACCTGCAATGCATGACTTTTACAAAGGGAAAAGGAGCTGTGCTTGCTGTGAGGGAGCCTTATAAAGCATGGTTAGAATCACTGAATTTGGGAAAAACCTCTGACATCCTGGAGATCCCACCCATGTGAGCTATTCTGCAAGCAAACTAACTTTATGTATATACATATTTAATATATGTTGGCACCTACGAACTTTAAATACTCGAGTAAATATGGGCCACTCAGTCTGGCTTATTACATTTCCCTACTTGCTCTCCTTCTCCTGTGGGAAAAACTCCACAGGTTTTCCTCAAAAGCTGTTGGCACGCAATTGTTTTGCAAGTTTGTTTGATTTTTAATAAATGCAGCTAGTTTTTTAATACAATAACTTGGTTTATATTGCTGAAAATATCTCTTCATTCCGTGCTCCTGTCATTGTATTTATCCCAAACTTTTTAAATTTGAAGGAATATTTTTAAATAATTCAGTTCTGGGCTGTGGAATTGTGCTAATTATTATTTTTTTTTTAAATTGGAACCATGAATCAGAGCTTTTTTTAACTTTCTAATGTTCTATAGTCCAGGTATACTCTGGAGTTCAGCCAGACCTGTCTCATGGATTTTTGTGGGGGATTTTTGTTTGTTTGGGTGTTTTTTCTTTGCTTTGGGGGTCGGGAAGGGAAAGAGTTTTGGGGTTTTATTTGGAGTTTTTCTTGGGGGGTTTGTTTATTGTTTGTTTGTTTGTCTTTGTTTTTATTTGTTTTGTTTTAATTTTTTTTGCTGTTTGTTTGTTTTGTGGATTTTTGGTGGATTTTTTTGTTTGGATTTTGGGGGGTTTTTTTTGAGGTTTTTTGTTGTTTATTTGGGTATTTTTAATGTTACTTTGTTGGTTGTGGGGGTTTTTTTGGTCTGGTGTTGGTGGTGTTCTTCTCATTTTCCTGGACGCAACCCAACAACCTGTGTCCTTAAAGAAGGCCATCCTCTGGGATCATTCCCATTTTTCCTAGGCAATGCCTTTGAATCCTGTGTCCCTCTGGCCTTTTGCAGTGAACCCTCGTTTGTTTCAGTGCAATTTCTCTGCTACAGTTGCTTCTCCAAAGTGCTTGAAAGCAGGAAGGATGACATAAATACTTTATTGCAGGGAAATTATGGAAAGCAGACCTGATTTAAGCCAGAACCTTGCATTCTCTTGGCTTGGAGGGCTGTGCATGCACAGTTATCATTAATGAGTACACACATCTTGATTAATACGAATGGGGTTCTCCTTCCTTATTTCATTTATTTTTGTGACTGAAACAATGCCATGCTCTTAGAGGCTGTATATCCCCTACCTGTGAAAGAGTCTGCAGTGGCTCAGCTCTGTGCAGGTTGAGTAATAAATGTGTCAAATCCCTCTTTTGCAGCTCTGCCTTGAGTGAAGTTTGACGGAAGATGGTCCAGCAGCTTTGTCTCTGGAAATGGTTCACAGTGGGGACGGCACTCGCTGCTGTCCTGGCATGGGCTCTGGCCCAGAATGATGAAGGTAAGGCTTTGGCTGAGGGGCTGCAGCTGTGGGAGGGCTGGGATGCCTCTGGAATTTCATTGGAATGGTTTTTTAACCCCCCAGAATTATTACTTGAAGAAGTAGCTTGGTAAGAAAAGAGGTTACAAGAAAGAAAAGTCTGGGTGTGTTTTGTGTTTCATGGCTTCAGCATCTACTGATGATTGCATTTTTCTGGAGCTGTTGATTTACCAGGGGAGATAAAATCTTCAGTTATGATTATTCAGTGTTGGACTCGAGCATCAAAATTGGTTTTGTCTTATTCATTGTGCAAGCTTTACCAGTGAACTTTCCTTTGTTGGTAAATCAGCAGTTGTGGTTGGAAGAGGAGCTTGAGAGAATTGTTAATGACCAAAAACTTGGGAAGAAATGCACAGTGAGGGTTTTCTAGAGAAACAATACCTCAGGAACCCTGAAACATGACACGGGTAGCTCGTGTCCCTCCTCAGAGCACCTTGGTTGAGTTTAATTAAAAGACATCAGAAATGTGTCGTGCCAGTGATCTCTGCTAATTAAAAATTACAGCCCTGGGTAACTGATTAGGGTTTATTCTTTTGAACAGTCTGACAGTATTGAAGGGCAAAGTCTGTCAGAGTTGTTCCTGAATACTCTTGGGAATAAAGAGTGGGACAAGTGAAAACTGAGTGTGGTTTCAGAACGTCTGTAATGAAGTTGCTCATTATCCATGGCACTCCATGTGGGTAGAGCTGTAATTGTACACATTTTATGACTTTGGCATCTGGATTTTGGTTTAAAAACCTCTGTTTTGTCAGTTAGGAAGTAAAGTAATTTTGCTTTCATGGGAAGCCTTCAATCCTGCTTGAATTATGCTTTGTTTTTCCTACTGAGTCAAAAGCCTCTGTTTCTCGCTCTCCTAATCACTCTCCAAATGTCCTTTTATTCCCTTCTGTCCCCCAGCTCAACCCCACGTTATATTTAATGCCCATAAATGTACAAGAAAGCTAATTTAATTTTCTCCATTTTTACACCCTGTCATAATCCCTGACACTGAAGGGGACGAGCCGCTCATATTTCACACATTTGCTCTGTGCTGGGGTACAATTAACTGGCTTTTAATCATTTATTGCAGTGGAGGAGTGGGGCCATCAGGCTGGCCAGGGTTGACATTGGGGGGTGGTGGTTTGAGGAGGAAGATGCTGGGTCGGGTTGGGAGGAGGAGAGGCAGCAGGACGGCCTCTGGCATGTCCAGCAGCATGGGAGGACACAGCAGAGCAGTGGGAATAATTGTGGGAGGCAAAGCAGGATCATGGGACTGTGGGGGGCTGTGGAGAGCCCTCAGGAGAGGCTGGGAAAAAAACAGCAGCACTTTTTAGTGGGATTTTTATTCCTGCGCATGCTGGCAGCATCATATCTCTCCAAAAAGGCATCTTTGAGGAGAATAAAATGGGGAGTTTTGGTTGAGGAGCCTTTTTTGGTGAGGCTTGATGATGGTGAAGTGTGCAAAACACAGATGGCCCAGACAGGACAGGGACAATTTGATCTCCTGAAGGGGAAAAGGGATCCTTCTGATGCCTTAAGTTTTATCTTTCATGTTTCTCACATTCTGTGCTGCCTAAGGGTGCAGTTCTGAGCCTCACATTCAGTGCCAGTCAGCTCTCTTCACAGAGCAGGGACACAAAACAAATCCTTTTCCTGCTGCACACCAAGGACAACTTTCAGGCCCAAAAGCACAAACAAGGGTGGCTGGAGGGAGGAACAAGAGGGATGGGACCTCACAGCCTGGAGCTGTAATTGGACCATTAAACCCCAATTTGCAAATGGACCAAAACTTATAAAAATGTGAGACCTCATGACCAGTCAGCCACTGTGTGACCATTCTTAGTCCACCTTGGGTGTATCCCTGTCCAGGCCCTGTCCTGCCCAAGGTGTATCATTTCAATAAATATCTGCTTTATTCTCCAGCTCTGTCCAGTCTCTGTTTCAGGTCACCCTTCTGAGGCATCACCTCAGGTTTCCATTTCTGTTCCTTTGTACTCATATAACAAATTCTCATCTCTCTATCCTTATCCCAAGATTGTTCAGAATCCTTTTTCTTCCTGGTGATTTACAAGAAGGGAAGGGCCACCTCTCTTTAATGGCAGTGTCCTGTGACTGACTAAATACAGCAACTCCCTTACTTGAAAGGGTACTAAACATAATTTTGGGGTGGATTTTTTTAGCCTGGGTCGTGCCAATTTATTTATCACAGAAGCCAAGCTTGATTTTATCCTTGGTAATGTTCTCTTATATGGCCTGAACAGGGCAGCTTTGTTATAATGAGTATAATTTTGCACCCTGTAGCCAAAATTCTTGCTGATTTTTCAGGGGGACAGTTGAGAAATGCTGTTCCTTGAGGGACATGCAGCACCCTGATACAAACTGCACTGATTTCCTCCCCCACACTGTGTTCAGGAAAGGGTAAATGTATCTAAAAGCATTCTGGATGAATTTCCCAGTGGTGTAATAGAGAAGAAATGAGCTGGAAATGGATTTTAGCCAAGGTGGGGGACTGGTGACTCAGCAAATGGCACCCACCTAATGAGGCAATGCTTACAGGAATAATTACTTGGGAATATGTTTCTTATAGCCAAATAGAAAACTCTGCTCAGGGCTGGGCCCAGAGCAGTTCTGGTGTGCAGGAGCAGAATTTGTAACCTGAAATATAACACAGAAAAGATGTGTTCTTCTGGCAATTGTCATTTCCAAACACTGTAGTTCTCTTAACAGCAGAAAAACAAATACAAATAAATAAAATCCAGCTCTGGCAGAAAGTATGGGCTGTTTCTTTGCACCCAGCATGCCTATTCTCCATTTTCCTGGCGGGAGCTGTGGATATTGACTCCGTTTCTTGCCCCTCTTGCTGCGTTTTGCTTCATTAGCTCATCATTTCTCTGTTTCACCTGTTTCACTTGACCTCCCGTGTCACCAAATCCTCCTCAACCACAGCAATTAATGATGTCCCAATGTAACTTCATCTGGGAGAGCCTTGCTCAGGCTGGTTTTCTCCTGGACTTTAGTAGGAGGCTTCCCCAGGATCCCATCTGCTCCTGGTGAAATTCAAGCACTTCCCATCTCTGTAGTCAAACCCACCCCCCCAGTTATTAAAAACCCCAACACTTTTTGTTACAGAGCCATACCATCAGTCCTAATTTACTGCTGATGAGCCCATTCAGTGTTTAATTTCAGTTCTTTCATCCTGTAATGCTTTTGTTCAATCCTATGGTGCACCAGAATAAATGTTAGGCTGGACTGTGGATGGGGAATATTGTGAGTATTTTTGGTTTGGTTTTCTGAAAGACAGAGATCTGGTTTTACAGTTCCTGCTGTTGTCTCTCTCCCAAGCAGGAGAAATGCTGCAAAGGTTCTATTTTTTTTTCATAATCTTTTAGCTTAAGTAAAAGTAGAAATGTCACTTGTAGCTGTGCAATACGTGAAATTAGGTCAGGTGAAATCTCTTTTATTTTTCCAGTGCTGCTCTATTGAATTTAGAGGCAAACTCTGAGGCTAAAGTAATCAGGGAGGAGGAAGGTGAAAACACAGGATCAAATTTCTCCCTTTTTTTCCCTCTCTAATCCAATGTCTATGGCTCAAAGAAAAAATTTAGCAGCAATTTTTGGCCAGCAGAGAAGTCTGCTGAATTCAAAACTCTCTGCACTTTTATGCCGGGCTAAACCAATCCAGCAGCAATTATTTGCCAATTAACATATTTAATTTCCCAGCATTGAGTCCATACCTTTCATAAAAATACAAATGTGAGCTTGAGGGGGGCACCAGTAGTTTATTCTTTACTCTTAAAAGATGAATAGAAGGCAAAAATCCTTCTGATCCCTTTTAAAAAACAAAATCAAATGTGAAGATCCACCCACCCGACATTTGCAATGGATCTGTTCTTGGTGTTTTCAGAAGCAGTGTAAGGGGGCTGTGAGCTGTGGGGATCTGTTCCAGACCATGGAATCTTTGAAGGGTTTTTGAAGATTTTTGGAATGCTACTTCAAACCTAAAGTTGTTTTGCACTTTTTTATGCATGAATGAAAAGAACACTTGAAGGTCCTCGTATTTCTCCTGAAGATTTATAGCTGTAAAAGAAGAACAGTGACAAAAATCCCGAGTTCATATGCTCAGAGATGAGCCCGTCCTGGTCCTTTTGTTATCTTGTAAATTTGGGTTGTGTTTGAGGGTGTTCACCAGGGGCAGGAGGGGAGGGCTGGGCTCGATGTCACCTGTCCCCCACATTCCGCAGGGACCTGTCCCACCACCCTGTCACACACCAAAAATGCCAATACTGAGTCCCACCTGTGTTTGGTGTGGAGCCAATGGAACCACAGGATCATTTTGGCTGGAAAAGACCTTCAAGAGTGCAGCCATAACGCTGGGGATAAGGATTTCTAGAAGCCTCCTCTCCAGAAGTGTCCTGGAGCTGTTCCATGAAATCATTCCTTCTGACTCACTTGAGGAATAAAACTTGTTTATCCCAGAGGAGATGCAAGCAGGATGTTGGACGTATTTCTCTTGGGATGTATGGCTAAGAAGGAATGCTCTCTTGATTATTTAATGTTGGTTTTTTCAACTCTATTTGGACTTATCACTGTAGTTCTTCCAATCTTCTGGCTTCAGACTCATTTCCTTCCTTTTTCTTCGTTTCTGCTTCACTGGAACAAGAGATGAGCCATGGACACCTGCACTGTGGAATATGGATCTCACTGCTGGCTCAGTGGTTTGTTTCATTCTGAAACGAAATTTCACAAAATAAAACCAAGGCTAATCGGAAGATTTGCTCATCCAAATATGGATTTCATTTCCCAAGTGTTCAGCAGATGGATATTTTCTATCAGAATGTAATAAAACATTTAAATAGTCTTTGCCACTACCCTGAGTAGGGGTGACTTTTTAAGTAAGTTTTTTTTTCTGTGAAAAACACAACTGTTCACTTGTGCCACCAGGACTGTTCAGCCATAAACCCCTTCATCTGTTTTTCAAGGCCCCCTCTATTAGTTAATGTCTTTATTCAGTCTAACCATCTTCTGCTACAAAAATTGAATCACTGAGGGGCCTAACAAATCACCTTAAGAGGCTATTTTGGAAAGAAAATAGTTTCAGATCTTGATCTATTACTGTTGGACAGGAA
Source organism: Prinia subflava (assembly GCF_021018805.1). NCBI lineage: Eukaryota > Metazoa > Chordata > Aves > Passeriformes > Cisticolidae > Prinia > Prinia subflava. Next base: position 30,966,083 of record NC_086255.1, read on the forward strand.
ATTAACTGGGGAAAATGCATATTTGAGTACCTGGAGCTCATTGATCATCCCCTGAGCCCTGCACAGAGAGCAATGCCACCAGGTTCTTGCCTGAGGGAGAGTGTCTGTTCTTGGGAACAGGAGTCACTGGTGTGTTTTATGGGGCCTTGCTGCGTTTGGTTGGGAGCTGCGCCCTTGATCCTACAGGGAAAAGAGCTCTCCTTGATGTTGTTGAGTTGTAGCAGAGCCATTAAGTTCCTCAGAAGGGTTTAGTTCTTCAAAGTGTCTTTGAGTGCCACCAGCTGCACTTTGAGGACACAGAAGATGGATTTCCCTGTGGTGAGAGGTGAGTTATTCACCAGGTAGGGGCACTGAAACAAGGTTCATCACAGTTAATGTACGGATTTTTGCCCTGGTGGAAGGAGCTGAGTATCCTGGGCTCTCCCGGTGGCTGTGCTGGGAGCGATGAGGCAGGAAGCTCTGGAGAAAGAGGAAATCCCAGATCCCAACAGCTTGGGGATCTGTGGGACTGTGGGATGTGGCTAGGAATGAGCCTCTTCCAGGCACTGCACTCCCAAGTTTTTTTCTGCTACCAAGATGAGGAAGGGCCTGGAGCATGGGGGTGCCCAGGAAAGGCTGAGGGAGCTGGGGCTGCTCAGCCTGGAGAGGAGCCCCAGCTGAGAGGGGCCCTCAGCCCTGGGTGTCCCTGTGTGCAGGGAGGGCTCCCAGCAGGGCCCAGGCTCTGCTGCGGGGGCCCAGCAATGGCCCCAGAGCCACGGGCAGGGCCTGAGCCCAGCAATTCCCCCTGCACACGAGGCACAACTTCTTCCCTGGGCAGTGCCCAGCCCTGAGCACATTGTCCACACAGCCTGGGGGCTCCTCCCTGGGGCTGCTGCACAGCTCTGTGCACACAGTGCTGTGCCCTGTGCTCTGGGATGGCCCTGCTGGAGCAGGGAGGGGACACCAGGTGCCCGCTGAGCTCCTGCAGCCTCACCCAGCCTGGGTGACTGTGATTCTCCTGCCCATGTGTTGGATTGTCTCGATTTTAGGGCATCAAACATCGATGCTCTTTGATTCTTTTAGGACTTGACTGTCCTGAGCCATTCTTTTGTGGGGGAAGCCTGTGAGAACTGAGCTGGTTCTTTCCCTCCAAGGCCTGGGCTCCTAAAGGTGCTAGTCACACCTGGGAAGGGAACTCCTGATGCAGGAAAAGCAGAAACCCCCCTAAAAATGCCCTGGAACACCTCGTGTCCCCTCCAGAAGAGTTGCTCACACTTCGGGACTTGCAGCTCTAACTCCAGTGATAATTTTAGGTCTGAACTCCTAAAAATCATCAATGTCTGTGCACTCACACATTGATTTATAGCCGTGGAGTCTGTGTGTGAGCAGAGCCACTGCAGCTCTTCAGGCAGTGAATTTTCTGATTCCTTCTGCAGTCATGAAGACATTCTGTATCTGCTCTAAGCAGCATGAAGACTTGGAAGGCCATAGCCTTTCCTTTCTGGTTTTCTCTTCAGCAGAAACACATTTGCAGCTTAGTCAGGACACTAAATTTTAGTACTGAGGCAGCTCATATAAATAGACTGTGTTTCTTTACTAGGAAGCCCTAAAATGTAAATATTTTAACTTTTGAGGGAGTCAGGCTTTAAAATTCTATTTGAGGGCAATAGTTTAACTGGTTTGACTTTCAAAGAACCAAGAGAGACTGCAACTGGCAGGATTTTAATCTGCCTCAGTGTCATGCCTTTCATCTCATACTTCACCAGTAATTTAGGTTGCCTGCTCAATTTTAGTTTTTATTGGCAATATGGTATTTGTTGCCACAGTTTGGAAGCACGGAATTCCTGTGTCTTGTTGACATGGAAGGTCAGGAATCCTTTCTTTACCTGCTGTCCCTGTCATGTTACTTTCCAAACTCCCTTCTCATTTCTCCTTGTCTCAGTCTACCACTAAGAATTATTTTCTGAATCCTTATATGAGACTGTCACGTGTGAACAGATAAACTGTGATAGAAATTGCCTCCTTCTTACTGTGGTTTAATCTGTTTTTTTTATGGGAAGTAGCTGTTTAAAATATTGCACAGGAACTTCAGCTTGGTCAAAACTTGATTTTGTAGGATTTGATTTTCACGTAACAAGAACAGACTCGGGCTGCATCCCTTGGGGCACAGGGTCTGTGTGTTCTGAATCACTTTGAGTGCCCAGCAACTTCCTTATTGATTGTGATTATGGACTCTTCCTTCAGAAGGCTTTAAACAGGGGTCTGGTTCTCCAGAGCCTCTGGAAAGTCTGGACTTCAGCAGGGGCTGAGTTCCTGCCCAGGCCAGCAGGATCTGTGTCCGGTTCTGTCCCTCCAGCCAGAGAGCCCTGCAGGGGCTGGAGCATGTCCAGGGCAGGGAAGGGAGCTGGGGAAGGGGCTGGAGCCCAGGAGAGGCTGAGGGAGCTGGGAAAGGGCTGAGCCTGGAGAAAAGGAGGCTCAGGGGGGACCTTGTAGCTCTGCACAGCTCCTGACAGGAGGGGACAGCCAGGGGGGGTCGGGCTGTGCTCGCAGGGAACAGGGACAGGACAAGGGCAAACGGCCTCAGGCTGGGCCAGGGGAGGCTCAGCTTGGCCAGCAGCAGGAATTTGTGCATGGAAAGGGAGCTCAGGCCTTGGCAGGGGCTGCCCAGGGAGGGTTGGAGTGCCCATGGCTGGAGGTGTCCAAGGAAGGGCTGGAGGTGGCACTGAGTGCTCTGGGCTGGGGACAAGGTGGGGATCAAAGTTTGGCTCAGTGATCCTGGAGGGCTTTTCCAGCCTCAGGGATTCCAGGCTCTCTGCTGCTGTGTGCAGTGGGAATCACCTCCTGTGTCTGGGCAGTAATCATAAGGGCTGAGCTCTCCCAGCTCAGTTTAATACGTTCATTTTGCAGTGATCATTTTCACATTAGGGCATTGTTACTGTTCAGCTGTTGTCTGTCATTAAACACAGGCAGGCTTTTTTCTGGCTGAAGCTCCTGGAAACTCTGGGATTTTACATGGAATGCCCATGGTGAGAAAATATCTGGAGATTTGAACTGAAAACACCCAAATACCAAACCAGACTCTCTCCCTCTCACCTTTTCCACAAACATTGCTGCGATTTTTGAATGTCCAGGTGCGGTTCCTGCTAGCCAAACACTTTGTCTCTCATCTCTTCTGGAGGATCTCTATTGACAGACAATAATTATCCTCTTCTTCTCTTTTTTTTTTTTTCTCTTTTACATGTTGAAAAAAGAAAAACTTTTGGGTTAGGCTGGAAAAAATAATAATAATAATAATAAAAAAAAACCCTCTGTGCTTTGCAGCATTTATTAGTGTCTTGAGGCATGGAGAGTATTAAATTGGCAGGGAGATGAACAGCTGATATATGTAGGCAGAAATCAAATGTTTAAATAATGCCAAATTATCCTGCTGCGCATTGTTAAACATGACTGCAGTGGGAAGGGTTAAGGAGGTGGGGAAAGAAGGAAGGAGAAAAACTGTCTTCTTCAGTTGGATTAGAGAGAAATGGGATTTCTCTGCAATTGAAGGCTCAGTTCTAGTCTGAATTATCCTGGAAAGCTGATTTACACAGGAAGGGGGTTGTGGTGTGAGTTTGTGTTTGCCTCCAATATCGTTTCAGTTCCCTTTTGTGAATTTCATGGTGCTCCATGATCTCATCTTAGGAACTTCTTACTGGAGTTTAAGTTCAAAGAATTGCAAACTCTTTAAATGTTCAAGCAGGAGACCATGGAATCCCAGAATTACTTAGGCTGGAAAGGGACTCTAAACCTGAGACTGATCCTCACCTTGTCCCCAGCCCAGAGCACTCAGTGCCACCTCCAGCCCTTCCCTGGGATGGGCACTCCAACCCTCCCTGGGCAGCCCCTGCCATGTCAGACATTCTTTGGTTCTCTACCAGAAAATCTTCATTTTAATCTCTGATTTATAAGCTGTTGATGATTTTGCCAGCAATATTGATGCAACATGGAACATTTGATTTATTTGTCCCTTCTAACAGGATATCTAAAGGGACAGGAATTAATGATTTGACTTGCTGGACAAGCCTGCCATGGGTTTATAAACACCTTATTTCTAAGCAGAACTGTTTGAAGGGAACTGTTTGGTCCTAGAGGGGAATAGAGAGTGTTAAATAATTTGGGGCTCCCTCATTTAACCATTTAATTTGATCCCCCAGCTGGGCTTAACTTAAAGAAAGGTTTCTGGTGTTGCCTGGTGTTGCTTTTCTCTAAGACCAGTTGGCCCAATGCAGCCTAATTGTGTTTCTTGAGAAGTGGCTGGCTTTTGATTCAATTCCAAATAACACAGCACAAAAATTAATTACTGCAGAATCACAGAAAAGTTTGAAAAAACTTCCCAGAAAAAAAAAATCCAAAAAGAGAGAGTGGAGTGGTTTTTTTATTCCACATAATGGTGGTGGATGAAAGTTTCTGGTGTTTAAATTCTATTTTCCCATCTTCTTACATAGAAACAATGAATTTTACTATTGTTTTACTGTACTACTGTTAAGAGATTTTACTCTTTGCAAAAATTTCTTGACTCCTCAGACTTTTTGTTCCATAAAATGTTTGGGATCCTGCCACCTGAACTATTGTAAAGCTCAAGGTGCTTCTGTTTTGTTTAGAAAGTGAAGTTTTACATCCACAAGTCAAAAACTTCAGCTTAGCTCTTTGTTCAGTGTGTTTTGTTTTATTTTTAAATTCTTTCAGATTTTCCTTTACTATTTTTTATGGCAAAACTAATTGCACAGATCTGGGCAGTGTTCTTAGTGACTTCCTGACAATAATGAAGGGTTTTGTGCTAAATATAAAACCAAAGGGGAATTTTGTGGAGAGGGACTTTCCATGAGGATGTAGACTGACAGGACAAGGGGGAATGGCTTTAAGCTGGAGGAGGGCAGGGCTGGATGGGATATTGGGCAGGAATTGTTCCCTGGCAGGGTGGGCAGGCCCTGGCACAGGGTGCCCAGAGCAGCTGTGGCTGCCCCTGCATCCCTGGCAGTGCCCAAGGCCAGGCTGGACTTTGGGGCTTGGAGCAGCCTGGGACAGTGGAAGGTGTCCCTGCCTATGGCAGGCGCTAGAGCTACACAGCCTTTAAAAGTCATAGATTGTATGATTCTGTGCAGTTACTCTGCTGTTACACACAGAAACATAAAGGAAGCAGGTTTTTCAATGGTTTGGGGTGTTTTTTAAAATTTATTTTTGATTTTTTTTTTATTGTTGTTGTATTCATAATAATGAATATACAGAGAACTCCAAGTAAATGCTCCTAATTCACCTATCAAACAAAAGCCTCTTTTCAATCTGTAGCGCTGTGCTCCACAGGATTCACTGCTGCCCCATTTAATAGAAATGGGATAGATTTCCTACCAGGACAAAGGTACTTTGTGAGTGTCTTATCAGAACCAGATCTTATAGAATATGGTGTTTCAGTGAAGGGGAAACTATAAACAAAATCTCTATCAACAAAGCCAGCAAAATAACATCTCTGAATGGTTGATGGCTGCTGTGGAAATAAATTCGAGGCTGTGAAAATTTCCTACAGTTGCATATGTTAGAAAAGATAGGATGTATGGGATGTTCAAATACAAATGATGTGCAAGTGCATTTTTCATATTATTTACAAAAGGAAAAAAAAAAAAGAAACAACAGTAAAGGATGAAACTGTAACTCACAGAATGGGCCACATCCAGCGTGGCCTTGGGCACTGCCAGGGGCAGCCACAGCTGCTCTGGGCACCCTGTGCCAGGGCCTGCCCACCCTGCCAGGGAACAATTCCTGCCCAATCTCCCATCCAGCCCTGCCCTCTGGCAGTGGGAGCCATTCCCTGTGTCCTGTCCCTCCAGCCCTTGTCCCCAGTCCCTCTCCAGCTCTCCTGGAGCCCCTTTAGGCCCTGGCAGGGGCTCTGAGCTCTCCCTGGAGCCTTCTCCTCTCCAGGTGAACACCCCCAGCTCTCCCAGCCTTTCCTCCCAGCAGAGCTGCTCCATCCCTCTGCTCATCCTGGTGCCTCCCCCGGCCTCTCTCCAGCAGCTCCAGGTCCCTCCTGTGCTGGCCCCAGGGCTGGGGCAGCTCTGCAGGTGGGGTCTTTACTGCAGACCTCAGCCTGCTTCGCCATGTGGCTTGGAAACACAGGGTTTTTCTTCAGCAATTCCCTGGAATAATTTCTGGGTAGGCAGTAAAAAAATTGAATTATTTTAAAATGAATATTATATTATAGTCAAGAAATAAATGAGGAACACTCTCGCCCTGGGCTCCCAATGACATCTGGGGTCCTGTGGCCACTGAAAACTGATGTGCCCTTTGTTGCATTTGCTCTTTGCACTCTCTCAAAGGTTCTACCAGTGGTGTCCATCTCTCAAACCTTCAGTGCCCAACCTGCAGGAAAGCAGCGTTATTTTTCATTTAATGAGTTCAGGTACACAAGCAATTAATAACACATAATCAAATGGAGCTAATCAGGATGATGCAGCCCCTGGAATGCTGCTCCAGTCAACTGCTCCTCCTCTCTCCAATGTGATCTGTTTAGGTAAGAAAATCGATGGGCAGAGTGGCACAGGCAGTGGTTTTCCAGCTCCAGGGCTTGGTGTTCTTATTCTGCTCAGGAGATGGTGATTAACAGGTGAGGAGAGGCTCTGCTTGCACAAGAAACCTGATGGTACCAGGGTATTTGAAATATCACTGAACTGCTCAGTATCCAAACTCCTTCCACATAATCACTGACCCCACACTTGTCTGCTAATTAAAATAGTAATGAACAAACTGCCAGGGAAAGGCAAACTGTGAATGGCTTCAGATAAACAACTGCTTTCTTCTTTATCCAGAATTAAACCCATCATGAACCAGAATTTTGCCCCCAACCAAAAACAGCACCTAATTTTAAACTTAAAGAACATGAACGATCACACATAGAAAATAATAAAGAACTCCCAGAGCTGTGATCAGGTTTTTTTTCGTCACCAACCCTGTGGGTAGAACCTTTGTATAATTAAGTACTGGAGGTCTGCAAAGAAAATACCTTATCTGCTTCTTCTTCCCGTGTAATCAATGGCTTGGGATTTATTGTGCAGCTGGCTAATACAAAATTAATCAAGCTCTCCATTTCAGCCAGCCTGGAGCTGGAGCAGAGGCTGAGAAGCTCCATGTCAGGTGTGCTGCCTCTTTATCAGTGTCTGTGCGTGAGATAAAATCAAAAAATAGAGCTTCAGAAAGTGGAAGGAATTAGAAAGGGAAGAGTCTGGGCATTCCTGAACGCTAAGAAGACTTTAAACCCTACAGAAATACCCATGCAATTGCTGTCTCATCTGCAGGATTATTTCCAGTGCTATCTCTGAGGGGAAAACCTTACAGGAAGGATTTGAAAGCTACCCTGAATCCTTTTATTTCCAGCTATTAGAAATGAAACTGAGTCCAGCTTTAGGCATCACTTTGTCCTCCTGCTGGTGGCTTCTGTGTAGCCTGTGGGTCCAAATTACTCATGTATTTTTATGAATTATAATTTGTACAACTAAGAGAAATCACATCCTTTCTGCTGCCCATCCTTGCTGATTGAAAACTTCCCTGGATGTGCACCTGTATTGGGCTGAGCTAGCAAGGACACCTCCTAATCCTGTCCTTTCCAGGCAGGTGGTGCTTGGAGAAGGGTTTTATGTGTTCTTAGGTCTTCGGAAGGGTCACTGATAGGCAGAGCTGAGATTCCTTTGGCATTTCTCATTTTCCATAAGAGCCAAAACACTGAGCAGTTGTATCCTTACAAGGACAGATGATCAGTCTTAATTTCTGCCAGCAAGTATCTTCCTTTATTATTATCATTATTATTTTTTAATGTTGACTGTGTTTGCAACAAGGAGCTGAGTTGCATCTCATGCTAATTTACATGTGTAAATTAAAATAAAATTAATGTACATAGGTAAACAAATACAAAATGCAAGTTCAGCTTCTTGCTAGCACCAGGAGCAGAATTTATGATTTTTTTTTTTTTTTGCCATTTCATGGAGTCATTGAGGTTGGAAAAGCCTTCCAAGACAAAGGAATCCAAGCTGTGCCCAATGCCCACCTTGTCCCCAGCCCCAGGCACTGAGTGCCACCTCCAGCTCTTCCTTGGGCACCTCCAGGGTTGGGGACTCTACTGCAACCTTTTAGAGAATGATATTTTTTCCATGCCTTCACCTCTCCTGAGAGTGGAGTTAGAAAGATTTTGATGGTAATCAGGATATCCTGTAAGGTGTTTGTTTTTGAAAGTGTTTCCTAAGGAGGTAAAAAATGGAGAAGTAAATATTTTCAGGCTCTGGAGTCAATATTGCGAGGGATATGAAATGTCTTTTTCAATGTGGCAGAAATACAGTGACTCTCTCCTTGCAGTTTATCAGTTGGTTGATGATAAAGGTTTCAGACAGTAGATGAACCATGCTTACACTTCATTTTCATGACATTATTAAAGAAAAAGTAAGCCACAAAAAAATCATCCTGACTAAAGTTTCTGGAAGAAATCTTTTAGTGTTTAGAGGCTGGAGAGTCCACACAGCAGCATCTGTGGTAGGACAAGGGGGAATGGCTTCCCACTGCCAGAGGGCAGGGCTGGATGGGATATTGGGCAGGAATTGTTCCCTGGCAGGGTGGGCAGGCCCTGGCACAGGGTGCCCAGAGCAGCTGTGGCTGCCCCTGGATCCCTGGCAGTGCCCAAGGCCAGGCTGGACTCTGGGGCTTGGAGCAGCCTGGGACAGTGGGAGGTGTCCCTGCTCTGGCATTGGGTGGGTTTTAAGGTCCCTTCTAATCCAAACCATTCCAGGATTCCATTTTCAGCCTCTCTGATTTTAACTTTTTGGGAATCCTCTCCAGCTGGATGCTTGGGATCACTGTGAGCTGGCAGGGGCTGTGTCCAGCAGTTCTTTGTCCCATCCAATAATTCCTCCCTCACAGAGTTGCTTTACACAGGAGATAGCTGTAAATCTTCCATTCATTAAAATAAACCCTAAATTGGTTCAAAGGCAATCAAAGGCTCTCACTATTTTACAATTTCCAGACAGTTTTGCATTAATAGGGCCCAAACTTTCCAAGGACAAGGATAGCAAGGTTGTGGCAGGAGTAAGAGAGGGTGCCAGCCTGAGACCTGTTCTTCCATCTCAGGATATGGCTTTCTTGTTAAATAGGTACTTAAGGAAAAAAAAAATGGTTTAAGTTCTTCCTTCATGCTTTTCACGAAAAGGTTTTTCTAAAATACAGTTTGAAGAAAGTACTGACTTTCCAGTCTCCCTTTCTCCTTTCATCCTGCTTTTTTAGGGTTGGGGTGTTTTTTTTGCAAATTTGGAGATATTTTGTGAATTTACCTGAGAACATAAATGATAAATGGTGGGACAGGAAGCCAAAGCACATCTCCTGTAACACATTGTGGACTGGGAACAATTTTAATTATAAAACTAAGATAACCTTGGTTTTTACTCAGCAAATTAGATCTCCAAAGTGTGCAGCTCACCAGGGGAGCCACAAATAATTCCCTGTCTCTCTCTAGCGTTGAAGTCCTCATTGCTTTCCTAATTAACTCAGGCTGTTTGAACACAGGCTGGCTCTAGGATGGTCAGAAAGCAGCTCAGGCCTCAATTACTGAACCCATTGGGCCATAATTCATTAACAGACACTTCCAAGGATGACATTTCCTGTGAAATCTCCTTATTCCGCGTTATTCATGGATGGGGACGTGCAAATGGCTGGGACTCAGGAGCTGCACGATGTCTTAGGTGCCTTCATCTTTTTCGAGGGAACGAAAGGACCTTCTGTGTGTGACTTGGGAGCCTGTTTTCCTCTCACACCTTTGCACCCTGGGGGGGCAGCACTTCCCATGTCCTTGGCTGAGTAACTTTTCCATCCCTGGCTTTGTGTCAGCAGCCTCTGTGCAAAATGAGGTGACTTTATGAAGCCACAGGAGCTCCACTGTGAGTAGGAAGTTCATTCCGTGCCATTTCCTGGCTTCTGCCACTGCATGCGTGCCTGGAAATGGACATAAAACCAACATTTTGGTCCTTTGGGAGCCTTTTTTGGTTGCTAATTTTAGATACTCTATAAGCCTTTCCAAAGCACAGCACCCTGTCTTAGCTCATGCCAGTGTTCAGTGGGAATTAAATCATGTTTTAGAGGGAGAATTCCCTGGTTTCAGGTGGATAATTCAGGGCAGCCCCACGAGTGTAGGATGTATTCCTCCAGAATGGTGTTGCATTTTTGGGAGAAAGACAGAGAAAAACTGCATTGTTGTAGTTAAGATGCACTTGTGGCAATCTGTTTGTCTGGGTATTTTTAGCAGTGTCTGAGGGAGAGTTTGAGGAGCTGAGGGAATTGAGTGTCTTTTAAGACAAGGGGATGCCTTGGGATGGCAAAGCCACGTCCTCCCCTTCTGCCACTGCCGCTTGAGGTCCTGATTAAATTACAGGAAGCTGTTGATCAACATTGCCTTCATTAGGGATGTCAGGAGAGAGCTATTTATAGGCACAATATGTAAATCTCCCCAAATAGGTGGTTAATTCCCTGGAACACAAACAATCCTAGGAGTGGCAGCTTAATTAGCACCCGTTTTCCTGGGTTACCTGCTGGAGACTGGCACCAAGGGGAAGGTTCTGGAATTATTGGAATATTTATAGCCTGGGAGAGGTGACTTCAGAGGAGAAAATTGTTTGTTCCACCAGACACTGACAACTTGATTCATTTTTTTAATAACATGTGGATGTTGCTAATTTTTTTGGTTGAGGGGAGGGATTTAGTCTTAAAACCCCGAAGTTGGAGGTTTCATGTCTGTGCAATTCTTTTCTACCCCAGTTTATAAAGTGCTGCTTTTCAAAGGAAGCCACTGAAATCACAGCCTCAAAAAATGCATTCAGTGGTATTCACATGGTTTTGAAATTTTCTAAAATTTGACATCTGTTTTTACAGAGAATAATATTCCTGTGTACATAACAAAATTCTGTGGAGGCTTTTTTTTCCCTAAAATTACTTTAAAAATTACTTTTAATGCTTCTTTCTCTCATCTTGGCTTGTCTCCATCAGTTCTGTGGAACACAAACTGAGTTTTTCTGTGCCTCTCGTGGACATTTAAAAGACTGGACTGAAATAGGAGAAACTTTTCAGGGCAAGATGAGAAGCCTGATTATTAAATATGATTTTCAACTTCAATATTTAACCTAAGATGTAAAACTGACAAATTTACCCTTTAGAAACAGGGCAAGGATGAATATTATTGGCTCACCTAATGTTTCAGTTAGTAAATGCCAATTTATTTGATTTTAAAGAATTTCCAACAATATGAAAAGTTAAGAATATCTTCAACTGCTTTTCCCAAGTTGCTCTTACTACTGGTTCTACAGCAGTCAAAATTTGCTTTAAAAGTTGCTTATAGTACCAAGAATGACTTAAAGTTCCAATATCAGAAATTTTTTATCCTCCTCTATGAGGATGCTGTCTTAAATGCATTACAGGCATAATAGGGAAAATGCAATCCCAACAAATACTGAATGTAAGATGAAATTTGAATGCTGGGGGCATAGGAATCGTTAAAAGCAGGTTTAATCAATTTTTCAAAGCACTTCTTAAGATATTGCAGCTTCTCTCGACTCACCCAGTGCTTTTTAATGGTCTTAAAAATGACTTTTGGTAATGGTAATTTTAGCTGCTGCTTGGCATAGTATCATGTTTTTATGTGCTTTACAGTGTTTTGAGGCACAAGTATGATTTTAAAGACTCCTGTCAACTCCAAAACTGCTTGTAAAATGGGGAGTTATTTCAGTCTAAAAGCACAATGTCTGAAAGAGGGATGGCTCTGCATTCTTCTCGAGCTGTAAAAATAAAACAGCAATGCACAGCACTGGCAGGGCAATTTGCACGTCTCAAGCCCTTTAGAGATACTGTATCTGTAAATAAAATAAAGAAAAAAAGGAACGTGGAAGGATGACAGAATAAAGCCATGGAATAAATTGGCTGATCAGGCTGCGTGTCCTGAAATGGAACCGGAGCTTTTCAGAATGGTCTTTATTTGCTGTTTGTCCTTTTGGCACTGGATTGTCTCCCAGCCTCACTTTTTGTCCAGTTCAAACCAAACCCAACCCCAAACTGACGTCTCCCTCGAGCCTTGGAGCGCCTGAGCCCCGAATTTTAGAGCAGGGCTTAACCCTGATCAAAGCACAAAAGCTTTGGAGGTTTAAGCAGGATCTCAAACCGGGCTGAATCAAGCTCAGGTTGGCTGGGGTGCCTTCCCAGACTCTCCAATTAGGGATTTCTGTCAGGAAGAGCTGAAAATAGCCTGTGAAAGCCCTTCTTATGCCATTTTCAATGCAGTGCCATGGCAGCACAAGCCAGCTAATGTAAAGGTTATGCCAAGCTCCTCTGAAATTGCCCAGCTGTGGGGCTGAATGCCCACACAGGAAACAAGGCGGGGCATTTTCCCCTGCAGTGGGGTTGCTTAGTTACTCGATTTAAATGTATGGCTCTATGTGGCTCTTTATGAGGACCCTCAGTCTGTAAATCAAGTTTTAGAGACTCTTTCATGGCTGTGTTCTTCCCCCCCTGAGCGTTCCCTGCTGAATGGAAGTGGAGGTAGGGACAAAGCACTGCTTCCTTCAGGAGCAGCTGGAGCATTTTGGCGAATCAAGTGCAGCTGGAAACAGAAATACCTGTTCAGGCAGAGTGAAATGTGAGGTGCTTTAACACAGCCTGCAAGAATTTCACTCCTTGCCTCTGAGTTTGGAGAAGCCACTCTCACTTTCCCAGGCATCACCAGCTCCCGGGAGCTTTGCTGGGGGTTTCAGTCCATAAGAGACCCCAGGCTGGAGGTTTTAGCACTGACACGCTGGGGTTGTGAATGATGGAGGTTTCTTGAACTGGGCTCTCTCAGCAGCTTGTCCCATCACCAGCCACCTCAGGGTCACCACTGCCCTCGTGGCACTCGTGCTGGCAGGGTTTTAGGGAACCAGTGCAGGTGTTCTGGCCTTGTTCCATCCTGCATCTTGTGTTTGCCACACACACAAACTCTGATTTCCAGCCCATGGTCAGACAGAAGACAAGTGTCTGTTTCCTCATTAATAACTTAATTCCTTATTTAAAATGGCCAAAGTATTATCAGTGACTGAGGCTTGAGGATGGGACTTGGTGATTCTCACTTTGTATCTCCAAGACTTCTGTAGGTGTTTGAAGGGCTTAATCATGTGAAGGAAATGGGAAGAAAAGCCTTTAAATACATTTTAAAAAATTGCAGAATGTTTGGGTTTGAAGGGACATTAAAGATCTAAAATTCCACCCCCTGCCATGGGCAGGGACACCTTCCACTGTCCCAGGCTGCTCCAAGCCCCAAAGTCCAACCTGGCCTTGGGCACTGCCAGGGATGCAGGGGCAGCCACAGCTGCTCTGGGCACCCTGTGCCAGGGCCTGCCCACCCTGCCAGGGAACAATTCCTGCCCAATATCCCACCTAAATTTCCCTTGTGTCAGTCAGAACCCATTCCCTGTTTCCTGTCACTCCAGTGCCTGTTGCAGGGTCCCTCTCCAGCTTCCCTGTGTCCCTTCAGGTCCTGGAAGGAGCTGTGAGCTCTCCACACACCCTTCTCCTCTCCAGGCTGAACAGCCCCAGCTTGCTCAGCCTCTCTTCATCTCTGACTCTCCAAACCCTCTTTCCCAAGCTATTTTCTTCCCCTCTCCACGATGGAAAGGGTCATGGTTGAAGCAAAGAGTATCCATGAAATTAAAACTGCTGAATGTTGAGAGTTGGCTTTAATTCTCTCTACAGCAAAATTAAAGTGCTTATAAACACAGAGGGAAAGAAACAAAACATAACAAAGCAAGACTTTTTGCTCGCCTCTAGGTCCTAGAGAAGTTCTCTCTGCTTTTTTCTAACAACTCTGCTCCCATTCTGTGGAAAATAATCTGGACTTGCCTGCTGGGTCAGGCTTTTTGTAGTAGCAAAGAAGTTGTCATTGCCTTGTTCCCACAGAGGTTTTCTCCGTGTTGGATGTTGTGCTATCCAAGGTTTTTTCTTTCACATGCATATCAAATAAAGTGGCTTTAGTGGCTCCTTGAAGAATTTTCCATTTTACCATTTGTCTTATTGACAGCACACAGTCACTGAAGTGGATCGGAGCCCTGAACTCGCCATAAATTCTTGTTTTCTGCAGTGGTTGGGGATGATGAAGTGGATTATTGGAGCCATGGAGGGAACAGAAGGTTGGTAGGGAATGGTTGGATGCTGCCTCTTCCTGCAGTGTGATGGGGTGGTACCATATGAACAAGCTGTGACTTGTTCAAATTAAGCTTGCTCTAAGGTGTTGAGGATGCTGCACACTCGTGGATTCAGGAAGAGTTTGGGAAAACTAACAAAAAGACAAATTTAAGAGTTAATACTTTGTTCTTTCCTGTCTTGGGGAGCTGCCTTAGGAAGTAAGGGATTGATGCTGAGGAGCCCTCCACAGTTACTAACAAGGTTTACTCTTATACTCATTTCAGTTAAAATTAAAAAATAAACTTTTTCCCTGATAACGAAGAAAATAATTTCCTTCAACTGTTAGTGGGTGGAACTTTATTAAATGGAAAAATCTTTTAAATTGGGCTGAGTATCTGCTAGGAACTGAGTCAGGAGTTTGAAATTGCCCATTGCACTCCCTGTGACTGTTTAAATAAAAACAAACAGAACAATTTATCTGACTAAATAAAAGCAAACTTGAATATAAGATAAATAATGAAATAACTCAAAGTAATGATTGAGTGTTTCTGCAGCAGCTGGAAGAAGAGTTGGTGATTAGCATATGGAAGTGGATATTTTTCCCCCCAGTTTTATTTCAGGAGTGCTCAGGAGGAGATTGCAGTTACTTCCCAAAATCATGTCCTAGGAAGGTTCAGGTTGGCTCTTTGTTTTCCAGGTGATTGTGCTGTTCTCCCTGAAGAGCCCCTCAGTTATTTTTTATGTCAAGGTAAAAGTCCTGTCTTTGGAGGGGTAGGACTAAGTTAGTGAACTTTATTCCCAAAGCTATGCGCTGTTAATGGGAATACAAATCCCCTCTCGAGTCTTGTGGGAGACGTTTTGTGCTTGAAGTCACTTAAATTTTTAGGCCTTTGTGGGCCAAGCTATTTTTCTTAATAAACTTTGAAGCCATGTGATGGAAGGACCAGAACAGCCCTCTCCTGACACTGCTCCCACATAATTCAAAAGTTTTATTGAGCTGGAAATTAGAGATGTAGCAAATATGAGTGGTTATTTGAGGTTTCCAAGTGACTGTGTTTGGTAGGGGGAGTAAAAATACAATTCTGGATGGCTGTACCTCCTCTGTCTTGATGTCAGTGTGTCTCAGTGCGTGTGAGGTTCAGCTGTCCCTGTGAGGGTGAGCATGGGACCTCTCAGAAATGTGAGTGTGGGGCCTCTCACAAAAGTTTCTGAGGAGAGATTTGCAAAAGCTGCATTTTAGAGATTTATTTAGAGATTTGCTGCAGCCTCGTAACCCCCACACAGTGAGTGGTGTAGGAGTTGAGGTATCTCCAGCTACTCCTTAACCTGCTGTTCACAGCAGAAGGTGTCCCTGCCCGTTGGAACTCGAGGATCCCAAAGGTTCCTTCCAGTCCAAACCATCCTGTGAGTCTGAGAGTCCCTCCAGTGACTGGGAGCAGGAAACCAGGAAAATCCTGTGGAAGGGTGTGAAAAATCCTGTGAAAGCCCTTTTTGGAGGAACTGGTGCCTTCGGAGGTGGCAGTCCCTGGCAGAGGGGCTGTGAGGATGCAGATGGCCTTTGGGATGGTGGGAATGAAGAGAAGAGCTCAGGAGGAGAAAGGGAGCTGCTGGAAACTGCAAACCCCCATAGCTGTGGGGCAGTGGCTGTTGGAGGGACCTTTGTCTGTCAGGCAACCCCCAGCTCGTGTGACCATGGTGTCACAGGTGGTCTGGGTTGGAAGGGACCTTCAGGATCATCCAGTTTTTCCCCCTGCCATGGGCAGAGCCACCTCCCACTGGAGACTCTCCTCTCAGGTGTCTGCAGAGCTCTTGGTGTTGCCCGTTGGTTCTGCACACTGGGAGTTTGTTGTTAGCTGATTAATTAACCTTTGTTTTAATTTTTATAGATTATTCTCTGTGCTTTTTGCTGTAAAACAGCAAGAGTAGAATTCTCCAGGGAACAGAAATTCTGGATGAGAAGGGGATTTGAAGGGGTTTCAAAAGTGAAAGGAGTATGATCCAGCAGGTCTCTGTTGGGAAAATACCTGATTATCCAAGTTGTTGTGTTTGTCTGTGCTCAGGCTGTTTGACCTTGCTGAGCATCTCACCTAGGACAGTGATTAAGGGTTTCCTCTGAGCCATCTCATTAAAAATAATTAGAAATTAAAATAATGAAAATTAGCCAGCAGAAGCCAAATAGAGCTGAGCCTTGACACTGTTACATGGGGAGTTTGCTAAAGAGGTTCTCACTTTGCTCCCAAGGAGAGAGGCCCTTTATTTATCCCCTTCTCTTGATTAAAGAAGGGTAAATCAGAAGCACTGTTAGGAAAAACAGTGAAGTTAACAACAGGAACAGAAATGATTTGCTGTGAGGTCTTAGGAAAGCCTTCAGAGCTTGTTCTTTTATTTAGTAAGTCCTATTTGCCTTTTCTGTAAGGAGGTTGGGGCGGGGGCACTGCTGCCTCAGGATTCCATTTACCAGCATTGCTGCTTAAACATAAAAAGCATCATCAAAACTGTAGGGAGGGAAGCTCATTTATGGAATGCTTTTCCTTTTTAAAGTGTGTTTGATTTATCATGATTTGACTTAAAAAAACAACTCCATTATGCCCAGGAATTTCAAGGACAACTTGTTTTTTGTTGAGAAAGTTGGAGCAGAGGCATATTCTGGTAATACATTCTGGTAATAAACTGCAGTGTAAAATTGGAAGAGGTAAAATACTGGCTAGAAGAGTTCTACCAAGGCCATACACTGACATGGGGCACCTTTATGCTCTTTGGGTTTAAAGTCTTGAGGAAATATTTCCTTCCTAAGTCCCCTTTGGGGCTGTAGTTGTTCTGTGCTTGTTTAGGTTGAATAAAATGATCTTAGTGTTGAGTGCTGAAATAATTTCTGTTGAGGATCATTTAAACAAAATACTGGACAAAAACATTGAGAGAATTGGAACAAGTCCAGAGGAGGCCATGGAGATGCTCCAGGGCTGGAGCTCCTCTGCTCTGGAGACAGGCTGGGAGAGCTGGGGGTGCTCACCTGGAGAGGAGAAGGCTCCAGGGAGAGCTCAGAGCCCCTGCCAGGGCCTAAAGGGGCTCCAGGAGAGCTGGAGAGGGACTGGGGACAAGGGATGGAGGGACAGGACACAGGGAATGGCTTCCACTGCCAGAGGGCAGGGCTGGATGGGATATTGGGCAGGAATTGTTCCCTGGCAGGGTGGGCAGGCCCTGGCACAGGTGCCCAGAGCAGCTGTGGCTGCCCCTGGATCCCTGGCAGTGCCCAAGGCCAGGTTGGACTTTGGGGCTTGGAGCAGCCTGGGACAGTGGAAGGTGTCCCTGCCCATGGCAGGGGTGGCACTGGATGGACTTTAAGGTCCCTTTCCACCCAAACATTCTGGGATTCTCCTAAAAACAGAGTCTCTTTAATGTAACATCACTGAGGACAATTTCATAGGGGACACTGCTCATTGGTGCTGCTCTTTAGCTTAAGGGATTTGTTTTTCCTCCTTGCTGATTTACCCAAGGGTGTTTCTAGACAGCTTCCATTTTCCTTAAGTAAATAAATTCCAACTTCTGCCAGTTTCATAAGGCAGACTCTCCATCCTCCTGATGATGGGAATAACATTTCTCTGCACCTGGCTCAGTCCAAAGATGTTTTTCATGTCCCCACGAATTCCCACCATCTCTGGCTAGTGCCTGGTCATACAACACAATGATTGAGTTTAGGATTTTTTGAGCTCATATTGCTTCTTATTGATTATATCTTGTGAGGGGAAAAAAGGTACCCCCATATTTTTGCAACGTGCCACTTGTCTTCAAGGTTTTTAATTAAAATTATTGTCTCTGAATTGGAAATTTGTGTCAGACTGCAGTTTTATATTTATCTGTTCACTGCATGGAGATGGATGTGGAACTGAGTCTGTGGCTTTATTAGGTTTGTTCCTGCAGAAGGGAAGGGTGAGGTGACAACATCTGAAAAACGAGATTTGGGTAGTGCTGGCATGGTGAAATGATGGGAAATAATCTGCAAACTCTTGTCTGTGCAATAAAACTTTTTTTCTTTGCAAAGCTCTTATTGATGCCATAGAGTAATCCAGAAGTTTCCTACTCCCATCCTGCTTGTGTTTTTTCCCTCCTGTAGTTCTGGCTCTTACTCTAATCTCTTCTTTTCACTGAAATTTATCTCATTGATAAATTTTCTTGCTTCACCTTCTCGCACTGGCAATAAATCCTCTGCACATTGCTGAATTTCACTGGCCTGCCCTGCCTTTTCTCTGAGACTCCCACACTGGAATGCTGGACATTCTTTTTAAATATTGAACATTTCTTTTATATGCACTGTACAATGTTTTGTTTATCATTCTGGAAATTCAGGTGTGTTTGATGGAAAACTAACTTTGGGAATAGTTGTTAATGTGAACATGTGATTTAGCTTGAATTTTTGATATTTTTTAAATTGAATATAAACTAGAAGTTTTCTTAATTTGGCTGAAACTTTCACTGGTACACCCAGTAGGGAGAAAATATCATCCTGGAAACAGAGAAGAAGGTGCAAAAGCCCATGGAGGTTTTTTAAAAAGTCATGGTTGTTCTTTTAGTAAGATATAGGCAATTTTTAGACTTAAGCATTGTCCCTGCTTTGGATTTTTATTTGGATATTTAGTTTGGTTTCACTTTTATTTTTTCGAGTCACTGCTGTATGGGGTATAGCAGGGCTATTCCTGAAAACAAAGTAAAAGTTTCTATTGTTGAGCTTCTTTGCCCTAATTAAGAGTTTGTTGAAGGGTACTTCAGTTCCCCAAATCCTGAACATGTAGAAAACAAGAACATACATCTCTAGAAAAAGTAAGAGTTGGTTTTGTTATGGCCCTGGAATGTTTATTGTATCCAGTGAAAAAAAATGAGAGCAGGGAAAAAAAAATAGAAGGCCATATTTCATATAGATAATGCAAACATTTCTTATCTTCCCACACAGTGTGCTCGTAGGAAACTACAGTGGTATGAAAGATGTGGTTTTCCAGGTGATTTATTTGCTCTGTTAATGCCTGCAAAACAAAAAGCTCTAAAATAAAATAATAGTTAATTTAATTCTTAAAAACCAAACAAACAGAAAATTTTCAATTGTTATGTATCAAAGTAGACCATATAAGAATGAAAGGAATAGGGAGGGAGAGTTCATGCATTAATAATTTTATTTAGACTGCCTAAGGCACTTTGAAATGGGGAAATGGGCACGGAGGTATTTGCTCACAGGTTGGGCTTGGTGATCTTGGAGGACTTTTCCAACCTGAATGATTCTGTGGCAGCAAACCCAGAGTGGTGGTGGATGTCTGCAGGCAGTGACGTGAGAAGGGTGAGTGAGGGGCACCCACACAGCAGCTCCCTGTACTTCTCAAAATCTGTATCGGGGGATGTGGATGCTGAAAGCCTGGTCAGAGAGAGAGATCAGGCAGCAGCCAGGTCTGTGGGACAGCATGTCACATAACTTTACCACACTGGCCTGAGAAATTGTGAGGGAGAATCAAAACAGTCCTCGCAGGTGCTGTTTTGGTGACTTGCTGTTTACTTGCAAGGTGTTTTCAAAGGCTGTTTTTCCTGAGTGACCAATGATGGTGAAGTGTTGGTTTGAGGGCCAATCCTCTCTTGTTCTCTCGGAACTGTCTATGAAAAGCACAATGTACAATAAAGGTTTGCTCTTGTCTTTTGGAAGACCTGAGTCATGTCGTTGTCCTTGCAGTTTCTAATACAGCAGCGATGGAGGGAGGGACGCTGCCCCTGTGGCAGCCCTGGAGGCACCTCTGGAGTGCTGTGCCCAGCTCTGGATCCTCAGCACGGCAGGGCCAGGGAGCTCCTGGAGCGGGGCCAGCGGAGGCTGCGCAGCTGAGGAAGGGCCTGGAGCATGGGGGTGCCCAGGAAAGGCTGAGGGAGCTGGGGCTGCTCAGCCTGGAGAGGAGCCCCAGCTGAGAGGGGCCCTCAGCCCTGGGTGTCCCTGTGTGCAGGGAGGGCTCCCAGCAGGGCCCAGGCTCTGCTGCGGGGGCCCAGCAATGGCCCCAGAGCCACGGGCAGGGCCTGAGCCCAGCAATTCCCCCTGCACACGAGGCACAACTTCTTCCCTGGGCAGTGCCCAGCCCTGAGCACATTGTCCACACAGCCTGGGGGCTCCTCCCTGGGGCTGCTGCACAGCTCTGTGCACACAGTGCTGTGCCCTGTGCTCTGGGAATTCCATCAGTGTCCTTAGGGATGCACAGGCTCAGGGAATGCTCAGCCCTTCCCCGTGGTGCTGAGATGTTTGGCCTTGCAGCTGAACTCCTCAGGGGCAACACAAAGCTGCTGCTGGAGGAAAGCCCAGTGTTGTAGATGTGTCCTTCAGGGGCTTCACCTAAACGGAGATCTGAGAAATGCTTCACTGTTCTCACCTCCCTTTGTCGGCCTTGTCTCTGCTGGGGTAATTAGAGGCTGTAACGAGCTGCAGTGTGGGTCCTTTGAAGTTGGCAAATGTGTAATTTTTACCATAAGATGGGAAATAGGATTTACCTCTGCTCGCTCTTCTATTTAATTCACAGATTATTTTCCGTTGCGATTTGCCTGTAAAAAAATACACCCCATAAAACCAACAGAAATCAGTAATACCTGAGTATTTCTTTCCTATTTCCAGTCCGGTACTTGATTGGAAGGTACCATGTCACACAAATGGGGTTTGGTTGGGCTCTGCATCAGAGGAGCCTCCTAAAGTCTATAAAATCATGGGTAAAAATAAAATAAATATAAAACCTCAGGTAGTCCTGAGTGGTGAAGTGGGAAGGAGAATGGTTGACTTTTTTTCCACTGAGTCAATGAGGTTCTTGGAAAATTAAAAGCTCTTCCTAATGAACTTTTATTTCCATGTGCTTTAAAGGGGGTACTGGTTTTCTGCTGTTTAAAGTAGAAAACCTAAAGCAGTCATCACATGTGGTGATCATGCTTTTATGTATTTTAAGGCTACACTTATGCGTTTGCTAGCTCTGCATGTACTGCTTGATATCTTTGAACCTCTCTTTTGAGTAAACCAACAAACTCTTACTTATTTTCTTTCGTTATTCTGCTCTGCTTCCATTGATGCCTCTAAACCTTTGACTCCAGACTGGCAATATGAGGGTAAGATGGCAAAATATGACTTCCTGAACATTGCTCGTCTGCTTTTCATTTGTGTTCTCCTTAGAGTTATTAAAATTCCATTCACTAAGTAGATCCTTTTTGTTGCAATTAAATTCAAATTATGTTTGTTTCTGTTGTGAAGCTTTAATTATGATTTATACATTTTAATCATCCCTTTCTTATTTCTTTGGGTTAAATTACCATCATATTCCTTGTGTCCTGACAGACACTGAGATTCCAGATGGGATCTCTAGAGCAAGACACAAACAGATTCGTTAGTGTAGCCATCCAGCTGGATCGTGGTGACAACAATCCTTCCCTGGGAGGGTGGGCAGGCCCTGGCACAGGGTGCCCAGAGCAGCTGTGGCTGCCCCTGCATCCCTGGCAGTGCCCAAGGCCAGGCTGGACTTTGGGGCTTGGAGCAGCCTGGGACAGTGGAAGGTGTCCCTGCCCATGGCAGGGGCAGGGAATGAGATGGGATTTATGGTCCCTTCCAACCCAAACCATTCCATGATTTTGTGATTTGAGGGCTGTGTGTTCATGACGTGCAAAGGAAGAGGAAAACCATTTAACGTTTTTGCTGTTCAAGTGTTTTAAATGTGGCTCATACCTGATATCTCTTGTCATCACATCCTCCCTTGCTTTATGAAGTTTCTCTGAGTAAGGTTTAAGCACACAGCTCTGATTTTGAACCTTTGTGAGTAGAACTTTACTATTAGTTGTAGCTCATACCTGCATCACATTTAAGGGAATACTTGCCTTCAGCTCCAAATATGCTGACTTTAAAAAAAACCCAACAACAAAACCCCTGAGATCCTACTTCTGGAATAAGAAATAACTCGTTTTTTCATCTTTATAGATTGCAAGTTGGCCAGAACAGGTCCTCCAGCCACAATAGTTCCCATTGACGAGGAGAGTCGCAACGGTGAGTGCCCCACAATTATTTATAACACAAATTATTTATAACCAGTCTTTAAGGCCTTTGTTGCAGATAGTTCTTAATTTTTCTTAAGTCAGAGATGGTACCAGAGGACAAAGTTCTGGTCAGTATTTGGTTTTGTTTGGGTAAAGCTGAAATTTTACTCTGCAGCATGAAAGGAGTGTAAACAACGTGATCTTCTGGGTTTCCCATGTGGCTTTTGGAAGGTTTCTTGTTGGTTCCCTCTAAGTTTAAGAACATGAGTTTGTGGACACCTTGGAAATGGAAGAACTTAGTTGTAGTCATGGAAATTTCAAAAGAAAATCATGTCCCTTTTTTTCAGTATTTTAATTCTCCTGACAAATTATAGGGTTCTAAGATTGTTTATCTGTGCTCTGAGGATGGCATTTATGCAGAGTACTGTGATGGGATGAAGTGCTTTATCCTGTTACAATCAGCTGTTACTCCTGAGAGTAAGTTCCTACTCTTTCCTGCATTTTATTCTGTGTGTTTAGGGTTTATTTTTATAACCTTGCAAGCTGGGCCTGTTTTGTGCTGTGTGTGGTTGTGGTTTATCAGATACGGGTGCTTGAGATGGTGAATAAAGCCAGGTCATGCTGGTGGGAATGCTGTTATTCCAGGAGGAATTCCTTGTTGGAGTTGCTCAAAGTCAGATGGATAAATGCATTTATAGGTAAAACTCCTCAATAAACCAATTTTTAATACACCCATGTGCTGAAAACCTCTGGTACTGGGTGGATGTTAAAACCAGGCTCTTTTCCCTCCTCCTGGGGTGGTTTTCCCTGCAGTCAGGGGTGTCCAAAGGGAGGCTAGGAAGGTGGATTTGCTCTTTGAATCGGATACATTGGTTCTTTGCAAGCTGCTGTTGTGTCCTGATGTGCTCCATTCGTGGCCTGCTCAGGTTTGGTGGAATGACCCCCTCAGCTGAAATGGTTTGGCTGCCAGAGCTCATCTCTCATAGCCTTTCATCCTCCCTGCTCATTAGAAATAGATCTGTACTTACAGCAAGGGGTTATAAATAAATCCAAACCAGCTGTGCCATCAAAAACACTTTGAGAAAACCTTTAGAAAGAGAGGTTGAAGCTGTGGACTCCCCATCCCTGCAAGTGTCCAAGGCCAGGCTTGACAGGGCTTGGAGCAACCTGGTCCAGTGGGAAGTGTCCCTGCCCACAGCAAAGGAGCTGGAATGAGATGAGCTTTGAGGCCCCTTCCAACCCAACTCAATCTGTGATATAAAAGTTAATGAGGAATGCATGGTGTTCTACATTTCTAGTGGCCAAATTTTATATTAGGATTTCCAATTGATTCAGGAATCTTGGAATCAGTTTCCAGTTGATTCAGGAATCTTGAAAATCCAATTTGGATTTGCAAGAGATGTAGAAATAAAAATCCACCTAATTTTGTTCTAGCCTATAGAAACATGTTTCTAGCTCACTTAAAGTGTGAAATCTCATCCTTATTTCATTCTTGCATGACCCTGTTACTATCAAATGTCTGTTGTTGAGGTTGGAATGGCTTTTCTAAGGTTTTGGGATGAAAATCTCAAAACAATGGCTGGGACATTTTCATTCCATCAGTACATGTGGTCCTTGTGTTCTGGCAACACAATTAAACAGAAAATCCTGCTCTTTAGAAACAGATATTTACTTCTATTGTGCCATGGCACATTGAGCTCAATCAGTCCTAATTCACAGGAAGTCAGAGACCAGCAAATCTCATGGAATAATAACATTTTCCCAAAAAACTGTTGCTTGCTTTCATAGTCAGGCACACAGGTACCGTGCCTGACCTTTAAAGATCTTCTTGAGATCAGCAGAGATGTTAAGATTTGACAGTTTCCCACCATGGGATGAATATCTCTCTATATCAAGTAATTTTGGTTCAGTAATAAATTACATTATAATTGTGCTCATGTGAGCAATCCTGGAAGGAAAGAACTTGACCTTTCTTAAGGAATAAATGAATTATTTTATGATTTTCCCTGTGTTGAACTGAATTGGGTGATAGTATTTCAGATCATATTAACAACAAAACTGAATTTTTCTCGATGATTTTTATAGGCAGAGAGTTCTTTTTGCCCTTGGATTTAATTTTATTTTATTACTGGATTTGAGATTTGATTTTAACTTGTTTTAAAGACTGAATGAGCCTTATTCCTAGGTCAGACTTTCTCACTGCCAGTGTACCTCAAATTTTTGGAGGCCTCCATGTGGAGCTATCTGTGCTTTTTCCCTTCAGATGAGCAGCCTGAAATTCTCAAGGGATTTAAATCTTTGGGCAGGATTTTTGATGGAAAGTATACTTGGGAAAGGCCTTCTACAAGGCAAGTTTTAAAGATTTAGCGATTAAATTAGAAATTGAAAGAGAAAGCAGACGTTGGGATAGAGGAAACAAGCAGAACAAAGTGAATTCCCCTGATGTGAGGACAAATAGGATCTGGTGTTCTGGTGCTCCATCCAGAACAAAAAAATTCCACAGTTAGGAATGCTTCGTGATCTTCCCCATCCTAGAAAAACTCAGTCACTTGGTGCGGTTTGCTTTTATTTTGGTGGGGTTTTTTCTTCCTGCTTCCCTTATGATGGTGTGAGTGCTCCAGTGAATAACGGGAGCAAACCCCAAAACCTCCTGCTCTCTTCCATCCATTCCTTGGGGATGTCTGACACAAGGAAGTGCAGCTTCGTGGCTGTAGGTGGGTCAAGTGTTATTTTTCCACCTTTTCATCTTCCTGGTCAGCCTGACTTCCTGGGGAGGGAGGGGATGTGTGATCGTGCTACAAATCCCCTTCCCTTACCCCCCATGGGAAATAGGGCACTAAAATGCAGGAAACAAAGCTGTGGGTTTTCCCCCCCCTAATTCTGTTGGACCGATTTATTTTCAGTTTTATTATGTGTAATGCTGGAAGAATGGACCTGATTGCTGAGGCACGCTGATGATTTCCATGGTGTCCAAAATGGTTTAACTTGGTTTTCAGGGACAATCGACAGGGATTGAAGAAAATGTCCCCGGAGGCACAAAATCTGTAGCCTCCCTCCAGAGCAGGGCTTGGGTGTGCTGATAATGACTGGGAGTGATGACTCTGAATATTCATTTCTCAATTAAACGTTCAGTGACCACCAGGGTGGGCTGGAATCGAACTAATTAGCCCTGAAGAAGGAAGAATCCTGCTCTCCCAGGCATTTTGGCTAAGGGGAAAAGTTGTTTAGTAAAATCAAGTTAGAAGGTTGCTGTGACCTAGCACAGGTGTATCAAGAAATGCATTCCTTAAGAGCTGTGGCTTGATGTTCATTTCCTAATTTTCTCTCCTGTTCCAGGAAGAAGGATGAATTAATGACTTGAAGGTGCTTCAGCTTTGGAGGGCTTTTCCAGCCTAAATGATTCCATTATATTCTTGTTTTGCCTTCATGAGCATCTCACTCTTTAATTTTAAACAAAAATACTTTCGCCTATTGCTTCCTGTCATTCAAAAATCAGCTTTGTGAAGGAAAATCATCTTAGTTTTACCATTTCAGAGGCTTCTGAGAACAGCATTCCCCAAGTTTGCAGCGTATGTGTAGGCGTGGAAAGACACCAAACTGATTTTGTCTTGATTTTTCTTATTTTTCCCATAAAGGCACTTGGAGGGCTCTTTGCATTTTGCTTTTACTTGGTGCACTGTTTTATGTAGTGTTTCTATAATGGAAAAAATTTAAATTATTAGTTTATATGTTGTTATCATTCCAGTGAAATGTTTCCAGGGAGAAAGTGCTTCAGATGATTTTTAATCTAGTTCATGCCATTGTCTTTATGCCTCTCTGCCCACACATAGATATTCCCCACATCTTTAGACAATCTTACAGCTCCCTAAAGTGTTTATGAGTGCTTTTGACAAGCTTTTGAGCATCCTTTTCAAATTTATCTTCACCAACCCAGGATCTGCTTTGCCTGGCAATGGAGGTCTGGTGTGCAGATCGAAGTTAAGGTATTGCAGCCAATAAATAAACCTTGAATTAATTCTGGCCACTTTTAGGTTGAGGGTCCAGGCCCAGCCTGCCATTCCAGCTCAGGGTGCAGTGGAGGTGGATGAGGAGATTTTAGTGATGAGTCTCAGCAGTGTTTTGCTGAATCTCTGGGTGCTGATGCTGTTCTGTGCTCATTAATCCCAGGTCTAAGCCATTAGATTAGCCAGCAGTACAAATCTGAGCTGGATCAGGCCCAAGCCTGTAATAGCATGTGCTCAAATTAGGCCTCGCTCTGTGGAGTTTGTTCCGGCCTTGTGTTTTTATATAGGAAGAGAGGTGATCCATTAGATCCAATAGCTGCCAGATTGGGAAACTTCTGTCAGAAGTTGTTACCCTTGTGCAATATCCTGGATAAATTCTAACAGGAGGAGTGGATTTGTATTGATCCGTGTGCCCCACGTGGCTGCAGCTGGGGGCTGAACGTGGCCATGCCACCGGGCTGTGCAGGTCTGCTCCATCTGCTCATCCCTGGCTCGTTTGGGAGCCTGGACCTTTCCCATGGGTGCTGCTCTAAAAGGAGAAGGACCTGGGGGTGCTGGGGGTGAGGGCTGGGACCCAGAACCCCCCCGTGCCCTGGGCTGAGCCCCAGCGTGGGCAGCAGGGGAGGGGGGATTCTGCCCCTCTGCCCCTGTGCTCAGGTGAGAGCCCACCTGCAGAGCTGCCCCAGCCCTGGGGCCAGCACAGGAGGGACCTGGAGCTGCTGCAGAGAGGCCGGGGGAGGCACCAGGATGAGCAGAGGGATGGAGCAGCTCTGCTGGGAGGAAAGGCTGGGAGAGCTGGGGGTGTTCAGCCTGGAGAGGAGAAGCTTTGGGGTGAGAATTATGACAAGAAAGATGGAGAGACTCTTTACGAGGGATGGAGTGCCAGGACACAGGGAATGGCTTCCCACTGCCAAAGGGCAAGGCTGGATGGGATATTGGGCAGGAATTGTTCCCTGTCAGGGTGGGCAGGCCCTGGCACAGGGTGCCCAGAGCAGCTGTGGCTGCCCCTGGATCCCTGGCAGTGCCCAAGGCCAGGTTGGACTTTGGGGCTTGGAGCAGCCTGGGACAGTGGAAGGTGTCCCTGCCCATGGCAGGTGGGATGGGATGGGTTTTATGGTTCCTTCCAGCCCAGACCCTGTGGTGCTGTGAGAAGCACTGGCTCTAGTTCTGGACTGCTCCAAGCATTCCTGTGCTGTTTAGGAGTGTGCTGATTAGACCTGGAGAAAGGGGTTAAATTGGGCCATAGAAATCCACTGGCAACAATGAACATTCCAGGAAAATCTCTGCAGTAGGACTTCCTGCTGCTGGAGGTGGGGGGCCTGTGACAGGGTGCAAGTGCCAGGGAATTAAGAGACACCCAACTGTATCTGACTTGGTTTATTTCTCTAAATTCTCTGGTCCAAGAACTGTCCACAATTTCCTCCATAATTTACTTAGCTAATAAGTTATTTCAGTGAGATGAAATGTGGAATATTTTTCTTTTTTTATAGCTTCTATTTATGTATTTTCCCCATTTTTCATGTCAGCAGTTGGCTCATAGGTGTTGCTTCTCAACTCTGCCTGCAGGTGCTTCAATCAAAATGTGCGCAAGGAAGTATCACTTCTTTCCTGACAATTTGATTTAGTTTATAAATTCATGAGATGGGAAAAGAGGGCAAAATTTATGGAAATTATTTTTGTTTCATTCCAGCCTGTGCGTTCATTTCTGTTCCGAAATGATGTGTTCTTCAGATTTGGGTATTAAGCGTTTCATTGGGAAGTAATGAATCAATTTAGTGTCTAATGCTGTTTTTATGCCATGGATTTAAATTCTCATGTTTTTCGTGTAGGACAAATGTGTAAAGACTGAGGAAGCTGTAAAATGGATCAGTTTATTATTCTACTTCTGTTTATCAGCCCATCAGCAGTGGTTGGGACTTAAGCAGAGCTGTTGTTAAAGTTCTCTGCAATTCTCCTCTTTCAGTTATTTCTTTAAAATTATGTCTTAAAAAATAAAATAAAGTTTCAAAGAGCAGGAGGTAATTTAGGGTGGGAGTAGTAGAAAAAGATTGTCCTTTTAGAAACTGGTTAATTCTTAGGGGTAGAAAATAGGGATAGAGTTGGAAATATTTAATTATTTTTGTGCTGTCAGCTGTCTGCACAAACATTCTAACCTAGTGTTGATGCTCTTGGAAGAGGTGGAAGAGAGGTACCTCCAGGGATGAGAGAGACAAGTGATGTTTCAATGGCAAAAATTAGGAATTTAACTCCATTTTGAGGTAGTGTAATTTTTGTGGATCACGATTCTGCTCTGTAATGCTGAGGCCTTTTCAAAATGTCTTTGGGATTTCCTTTTTTACTGGAAATTCTCCTCAGAGTCACTGGATTTTTTTCTGAACAGCTCATCTATGACAGTTTGAGTAGTCAGAATAAATTATTCAAATTATGGTACGTGATCCATTCATATTCCCAGGGTGTCTATTTACCTTTGCCAATAAAGAACTGCATATTTTCCCTAATTCTTTCATGTAGTTTTATTACATCAAATGTTGTTTCAGTAGCAATGCTCTTTGATTGTCTTCTCCTTCACAGTCCCAGTAAAGCAGTGCAAGAATCGGAGGATTTGATACATTTTAAGGCTTTTCAAAATCAATTTTGCTCCAGGGAGTGGGAGTTGGTGGTTGGGATTGGTGTCCAGAGCTGCAGTGTTCTTTCCAAGTGTTTTGGTATTGCTTTAATTTTGGAGTGTAAAACAGAGCCCAGAGCAGGGTTGGTAAGTC
Organism: Prinia subflava; assembly: GCF_021018805.1. Classification (NCBI taxonomy): domain Eukaryota; kingdom Metazoa; phylum Chordata; class Aves; order Passeriformes; family Cisticolidae; genus Prinia; species Prinia subflava. Next base: position 30,995,043 of record NC_086255.1, read on the forward strand.
TGGGGAGGCTGCTCCAGCCAGCTCCCAGGAAAGGTGAGCCTGGTCTGCTGTCCCGTGGCAGTGACTCCCATGGGGCTGTCCCAGTCCAGGGAGCTCAGGTTTCCTCTCCTTCTGTCAGCAAAGGTGGGACACTGGTGTCAGAGAAAATGGATCTTGTGCTTTCTGAGGAATGCTCTTTTATGTGAATTTTTTGTCAAATGATGTAGTTCATACCCTGAAGCTCAGAATCCTTCACTCTTCTTCCCCCAGCTCTGGTGATCCCTCTGGCCAGGTGCTCCCTTTCCAAAATTCCCAGCTCTGCTGGTTCTTGGGTGCTGGAGCTGCTCAGTCTGGAATCAGCTTTTTGGACCTGCTGAGGCTCTGCTGAGCCAGCTCAGCTCTTAAAATTCACCTTTGTTCAGCTGAGTCCTGGTCCCTTCCAGCCCAGACTGTTTTGGGTTGGAAGGGACCTTAAAGCCCATCCAGTGCTGCAGGCAGGGACACCTTCCACTGTCCCAGGCTGCTCCAAGCCCTGTCCAGCCTGGCCTTGGGCACTGCCAGGGATCCAGGGGCAGCCACAGCTGCTCTGGGCACCCTGTGCCAGGGCCTGCCCACCCTCCCAGGGAGGAGTTTCTTTCCATTATCCCATGTGAATGGTTGGAGCCACATCAGTTCTTTTCCAAGTCCAGTTAACACCAGGAGACAGTTCAACAGTGTGATGGGCCCCCAAACTGGTCTCCTTCTGTCTGTCAGAAGAATTCCCCACCTTACCTTGTTGGGAAATGAAGTGTTTGATTAAAATGGACAAAACTACACTAAAAATGAGAGCTTATGGTGCCAAAGGGCTGTGGAAGCGCTGGAAGAGGGAAGGTTTGCATGCAAGGCCCATAGCAGCACCCAGGGACCAAGATGTAAAGGCTGGTGTCCAGAGGCAGGGTGGGCCTCCCTGCTTCCCTCTGGAGCACAACAGGGACATAAAGAATCTATAGAAGATCCAGAAAGTGAGAAGCTGACAGGGAAGAAGTTTGTCCTCATGTCCAGGTGGAACTTCCTGGGCGTCAGTTCCTGCCCGTTCCTTTGGTGCTGTGCTGGGCCCCCGGAGCAGAGCCTGGTCCGTGCCCAGAGGAAATGTGTGTTCTCCTCCCTGGGGATATTCCAGACCCACCTGAACACAATCCTGTGCCCTGTGCTTCCCTGCTGGAGCAGGGAGGTGACACCAGATGTCCACTGTGCTCCTTTCAGCCTGACCCACCCTGGGATTGTGTCCCTTTGGAAATCTGTTCTTGGGAAATCTGTCCCCCAGGACAAAATTCCCATTACTCTTCTGAGATGCTTTCTGTAAGCCTGGCGTGCTTTTGAAAAATCACTTCCTCCCGAGGAAACCTCACCTGAATTTCCATTTAAAGTGATGATATAACCCCAGTCCCTTTTCACACCTGGGTGAGCAGGTGTGGCTTTGCATTTCCCATTCTTCAACATGTGGCTGGATGTGGCACTGGGAGCATGGATCTGGACCAGGTGAGTAATGAGCTGTCCTCAATGTTTTCATAACCCTCCAAACCCCCCAAAATAGGGGGTGGGGAAGGAGAAAACTTTAGGGAAAAATAGCTTTATAATGGTCATCTCCCAGCTTCCTTTAATCACACTAATTTTTTTTTTGATCTTAAAATGGTAGATAACTACTTAGTAATTAATGGATAATATGTTTCTCCCTCATATTCCCTGTGTTTTTAAGCAGATTGCTCCAAAACATCAGAATTTTTCTCTTTATTCCAACTTTGAATCACTAATAAGAATCACACTTAAGTTATTGCTTGTTTTGAACAGCAGAGTGCTTGGAACAGTAAAATAATTCAATAAATGATGGATTTCAAAGCCCTGCTTGGCTCAAACATAAATTACATTTGTTGGTTTATTTTGTTACACAGTCTCATGTGAAAGCTCCTTGTATCCTCTTAGATTTTCAAAGTCATGCTAATCAAGCCGAATGTTCTGCTCCACGGCTCTGAGAGATTTTCCCTCCTTTATTCAACCATCATTTTTCATCATTACTCTGCTATTCCACATTTTTTTTCCTATTGACACAATTGTTTAGGAACATAGGGCCTGATTAAAATAAATCATTAAGTCTGGACCTTGTGGCTGTCTCTGAGTTATACTATTGCCCCAGTTCTAGGGATCATTTTCTCTTTATGATAAACCCATTTTTTTCTGAAGATCTTTGGGGGAGTTGTGGTCTGGAGGGGCAAGGATCTCAGGGTGTTTAACCAGGCCAAGTGCAGATGCTACTTTGGGATCAGGGCAACCCCCAGGATCAGTCCCGGCTAGGATGGAGCAGCTGGAGCAGCCCTGGGAGAAGGACCTGGGGGTGCTGGGGGTGAGAGCTGGGACCCAGAACCCCCCCGTGCCCTGGGCTGAGCCCCAGCGTGGGCAGCAGGGCAGGGGGGATTCTGCCCCTCTGCCCCTGTGCTCAGGTGAGAGCCCACCTGCAGAGCTGCCCCAGCCCTGGGGCCAGCACAGGAGGGACCTGGAGCTGCTGCAGAGAGGCCGGGGGAGGCACCAGGATGAGCAGAGGGATGGAGCAGCTCTGCTGGGAGGAAAGGCTGGGAGAGCTGGGGGTGTTCAGCCTGGAGCAGAGAAGTCTCCAGGGAGACCCCAGAGCCCCTGCCAGGGCCTAAAGAGGCTCCAGGAGAGCTGGAGAGGGACTGGGGACAAGGGACGGAGGGACAGGACACAGGGAATGGCTTCCACTGCCAGAGGGCAGGGCTGGATGGGATATTGGGCAGGAATTGTTCCCTGTCAGGGTGGGCAGGCCCTGGCACAGGGTGCCCAGAGCAGCTGTGGCTGCCCCTGGATCCCTGGCAGTGCCCAAGGCCAGGTTGGACTTTGGGGCTTGGAGCAGCCTGGGACAGTGGAAGGTGTCCCTGCCCATGGCAGGGGGATGGAACTACAACATCTTTGAGTTTCTTTCCAACCCAAACCATTCCATGATCTATGAATATTTTACTGACTTTTTGCCCAAATATGTATTAGTTCTTTTCAGAAGAATAATTACACGTTGCTTCTACCAGGCGTAAAATTTTATTTCTCAGGATGGTTTACGAGCCCAGTGAAAAGCCTGGCACATGTTTCTTCTGAAATGCACTGCTGAGCATTCATGTTGGGCCTATTATTTTGTCACTTTCACAACAGGGTGAAGTTTAAAAGAGCAGTTCTGTGACAAATTATCTTCCATGCAAAGAATTAATAGTTTTTAGAAAGGGCATCCCTGAGGAAAGCAGCAGCAGGGAGAACCACCTCAGTTTTCAAGTTTGTCTGTGTTTTTTGATAGTTTTTTGTTTCTTCTCTTTTTTTTTTTTTCTTTTTCTTTTTTTTTTCTTTTTCTTTTTTTTTTTTTGGTTTTTTTTTTGTTACTGATCCTGTTCTGTTTCCCCTCACATGCAGCTCCACACCCTCTGTTTGGTGCATCCAAGTCTTTCCAATAGTTCCTCCTGGCATACAGAGGGCTGGGGGAGAGGATGCAGTGCTGGCCCATGGGCTGTTTCTTCCCCTCTCAGGGGTTTCTGGTGGATAATCCTCAGTTCTGATGAGGAGAAGAAAGCTCAGCAGGGCCCATCCACAAATCCCTGACATGAGGGGGCAGCCAGGGGGGTGGAACAGGGCCAGGACGGGGGAAAAGGGCCTCAGGCTGTGCCAGTGTTGAGGCTGGATATTGGGAAAATTCCTCCTGGAAGGGTTTTCCAGCCCTGGCACAGCTGCCCAGGGCAGTGGCAAATCCACCCATACCTGCAGGAATCTCACAGCCACGTGGATGTGACACTTGGGGACACAGGTTAGTGGTGGCCTTGGCAGTGCTGAGTTAACAGTTGATCTCAGGGGTCTCTTCCACCATTAATGATCTGTGATTTTCACCTGGTTGTTTCTTTCTAAGTTTTGTGGCCTGTGAGTTGCTCTTCCTATCTGTCAAAGGTCACTTTTTATCTGTTTTCCTCTCCAGAATTGTCTCTGTTTGCCCCATGGATCAGAGACCCCTGGGGAATGCCCTTCTGGCTCTGTCTGGGTCTCCTGAGGGGCTCCCCAGCCATGAAAGAGCCCAAGGCCAGGCTGGATGGGGCTTGGAGCAACCTGGGATGGTGGAAGGTGTGGAACAAGAGAGGGGTCCTTTCCAACCCAAACCACTCCATGATGTGGTTGCTGTGTCAGAACAAGAGGCATATCTCTACTTACAGATCCCTTAGCAACAAATCTGAGGCAAAATTTGAATTATCTGTGTTTTAGGATTAGAACTGAGTGAGGTTTTTTTGTAAACTATATCTCATCAGATAGAAAGAAGTTTCCCAGTGAAGGAAGGAAAGAGGATCACCAAATGGTTGATGTTTATGGTGTGATTTTCTATGCACTCATGTTCTCCCCCTTGGGTTTTTTGTGGGAAAGAAAAGGTTTGGGTTTTTATTTGGCTTTCTAAACAGGGTAAGTGAAAGCCCATTTGTTGTTACTTACTTGCTAAAGGAATTTTCTGGTGTTTGTTTTTTACCCTTGACCTTTTTAGAATCTACATTAAGCCTGTTGTCCCACAGAGCCCGTTTCTCTGTGGGACCTCACACCCCCAGTGGGCTGTCAGCATCCATCTCTCCAACAGGAATGTCCTTGGAACCATTCCTTCCCTTGGGATTAGCAGAGATGAAGGATTGCAGTTCATTTCTCCCTCTTCTCTTGTTAAAGCAAAGCTCTGGTCACAAAAACTCTCATGGTTTCCCCACCATTCAGCTGTGTTCCACTGGATTTTTCCAGCCTGGGAATACCAGGACCTGCATTTCCCTCTGTGTGTGTGTGCAGCAGGACAGGGGAGTTCTGGGGATCCACAGGCTGGGCTCATCCTCCTGTGCTTGCTCCCATTTTGGGTGGGATTTCCTGCTTCACCTCCACCTGCCATGAGATGCTGAGGCTCTGCCCTGGGTTATTAAAACACTTTCAAATCCCATCAGTACCACCTCATAATGTTTTAACGTGTTAAATTTGTTAAGTGACCATATGGGGTTTGTTTCACGCTTTTGTTCAGCATTAATGCTCCTGCTGAAGGCCCTCCAGGCTCTTAATTAATCTCAGCAGTGAGAAACCATTTCTCCTGGAGGTGTGTTGTCACCATGGGTGTTCATTCCTTCCACCTTTCCCACTGGAGGCTCTGGTTTTTAAGGAGCTCTGGCTGAGAGGAGCTGAAAGGGAAGGATATGTTGCTTTTCTTTGGTGGTGTAGCTTGAGGTTGGGCCTGAAGGATGCTGCTGTCTATTAAAAAAAAATAAAAGAGTACAAAAAAACAAAAAGAAGAAAGGATAAAAAATTAAAGAAAAATGCTCAGTAACAGGAATGAAATACGTATTTCCATAAGAAGAATTCCTAGAATCATAGAATTCATAGGATCATTAAGATGGGGGAATACCTCCTTGTTTAATCAGTGTTCTCACAGAGCTCTCAGATTATTGCAATGTTATTTTTCCCCCTTGGAATGCCATACAGCACCAGTTCAAACAGCTCCCTGCTACCCCAGTTATTTTATTAACAACATCTCAGGCAAACCACAGGCTTTGACCTGTGGAACTCTGTAAAAGGCACTTGTAAAGCACCTTTCTTTGCCCAGGCTCTGCCCCTGGAGCACGGGCTTTTTGTTCAGGTCCCTGGGGACCAGGGCTGGTTGGATATTAAGTGTTAAAGATCTGGCAGTGCTATTTCTTGCCTGTTGTTAAGCTCTCTCATGCATTATTTATCAACCAGCAGGTGAAGACTTCAACCTTTTTATGATAATTGATAGTGGTTAGAATACAAGATTACAAACAGCTCCCGAGCACCAGTAAATGCCAGCACAGGAGGTGGATTGGCAGGACGTGTTTTTCATCGTTAAATCAAAATATATGAACTTTGTTGGGCCTCACTGGGCCAGCGTGGAGGGGGAGAGGAGAAATAGGTGATAAAATTGTGTATAAATAGCTTTGCATGGGGCCCTGCCTGCTTGGGTTGTGCAGTGCTCATGCAAACTTCAGCGTGGGGTGACAGGATTAAAAACCTCTTCTGTGGGCTCCCAGCCTGTTCTGAGTGATTGTTGTGCTTCCCTGGAACCCAGGGTGCTCAGGGAGCTGTTCCTCCATCACCTGGGGGGTTTAAGTTGTTTTTACTTGGGGTACAATTAGAATTATCCCTACAGTTTGGATTATCCCATGTAAGCCAGCTGCTCCGGGCACTTCCTTGGCTTGTGCCAGATTTTGCTCAAGTCCTTGCCATGGTTGATGCCTGCTTGGAGTTCAGGTGTCAAAAAAAAGGTGCTGGAAAGTTGTACTCCTGGTTTAGTAAGGTTAAGCCCAACTTGAGTTAGTAAATTTTACCTGTTCATAACCAGACAAGGAATTGGGTGGTTGAGAAGTGTAAAATTTAGGACTTTTTGCATTTTAGTATCAACAGGATTAAAAAAAGAGAAGAAACAGAGGCAAAAAAGAAAATAAAGCATGAACTGTTAATTCAGTTTGATAGAGCTGAAGCAGCTCCATATTGATGGCTCATTATTTTTAAATTGACTGAGGGTTTCCTTTCATTAATTCTTTATTCTGCAGACAGATGGGAAATGGTGGCTGCTTTTTTTCAAGGGCAATTTCACCCAACTGACAGCACATTGAAGCTTTGGGCTGGGATTTTTTTTTACTGTTGAAATATGACATGGCATAGATTAAAAAAACAAACAAACAAACAAACAAAAATCAACAAAAGGGAAGATTCTTTAATTAAAATGTGCTGCCTTGGTTTTGTTTAATTGTTTTTATAATTAGTGGCATGATCTCTGTTAATTTTCAGCTATCTGAAAACATGCCTGGTGGGTGTCAGATGTCTCTGCTGGATTAATAAACATTAAAATACATTAAAACCACACATTTGCTCTCCCTTCAGTACTGATTTGCACCGTCCTTCTCATTCAGCAGCCAGGCAGAGCCCTGAACATTTTGATATTATTTTTATTAGCTCTAATTAGCCTTTAAGAATAACGAGCATGCATGGAGTAGCTCTGTGTTCTGAGTTTTGGATGTCGGGGCTATTTTGGGTTGTGAGTGCTGCCTGTGAGGTTAAACCCAGAAATGGAGATGAAGGAAAAAGCTGTGAGTCAAGCTAAACCTCTCACCCTTCCCTGCCTCATCCCATCCAAGCCATCAGGGATTTAGGGAAGCAGAAAATGCTTTCAGCTCCAGCCAAAATACAAACCTTGCTGGTAGGTGGGTGCAGGGATGAGCCTGAGAAGTGCAAAAGGGGCTGAATAAATGATCAAGCTGCTGTAACCTCACAGTGTTTATTTCCCCTGTTATCACCATCATTATTAATGAACAATCCCATCCCTTAGCTGATACAGCACTTGAAAAGTTAAATATCCCACCTCTGAAAGAATGTATTTGACTTGTAAAGGAAATATCCCACCTTTAAAGGAAAATATCCCCTTTCTGAAAGAAAACTCGCCTTCCTTCTTTCCGTGGTGGGAACCCAGGCTTGCTGGGCTGCTGCTCTCCACAGTGGAAGCAGTTTTTGCCCTGGGGCCTCAAGGCAGCACAAGTCTGGGCATCTCACTCCTCAGTCTCTGCTTGATGAAACAGAAAAAAGGAGTTTTAGAGCATTTCTGATGAAATCAGGGGTTCTAGGATATGGTCATTGGGCTGGACTCCTCTCCACGGACTCGGGTTAATTTGACTTTCTGAGTTTTGGCCCCCACGACCATGCAGTGTTCCCCCATTGCTCTGCTAATACCCTCATTATCCCATGGCTATACACCTCCACCCTGTGTCAGTGCTCCTGGACAATGTCCCACCTCCAGCAGGGATGGCAGGGAGGTGCTGGAGGAAAATTTGGCCTGGCATGAACCTCTGTAATTGCCCTGAGTACGCTCAAAGCCTGCAACTCTTTCCATCTCTAAAGGAAAGAGGGGCTCCACAGCATCTTGGTGGGGTCCAGACCCTTCCCAGTCAGGACACTGCATTTCCAAACCATTCCCAGACCTGGAGCTGAGTCTTTACACGTGGCTGATGCAGGGATTTCTTCCTGGTTGCATTTTGAGACCTCAGCTCACTCGTTCTTAATCTATTTAATGTTCATCCAGTTTATTTTCATAGTTTCATAATCAGCTTATGTGATACGAGGCCATGGATTTTTAAATTTGGGAAGTTGCATTCTCTCTGCTCTCCAGGCTTGTAATTTCCTTACAAATAACCAATTTTATGTACTTTTTTCCCCGTTGTCCCATGTTAATAAGTGTATTATGCTCCTGTAGCATGCATTTGGTCTCCTCTGTCTGTTTGCATTGTTTTTGCTGGGATCAGCCTCCAACTGATGTGTGTATTTACTGGGATTAAAGAATAGCACAGTGTTTGCTTTCCCTGTTTCAGGCCTGTTGCCAAGGGATCTCAGCACTCTTGGCTCTTCCAGGAGACATCCACGTGCTGGGACCAGAGGCACAGAACTGTCACACTGGTTTGGCATGGCCTCTGTTTCCGTGTCAGTAACCAGGGTTTCAGCAGCATCTTGTGGCCTGAATCACCTCTTCCTGCTGGAAAATGGATGTTTTTATAATCAGTGCTTCCAGCCTTTCCGTCCTTTGGACAGAGGTGGTCTGCTACACCACCTCTGATTTTTGGCTGTCTATGAAACAGAGCAATGGAGGATCCTAGAGCTTCTTGCAAGGGCTTGACCTGGTCAGCCACAGGTTTCTCCTAAAGCCTTTTGTTTCTCTGGTATTACCAACTTTCCCTCTGTCTCACATTTGGGAGAGCCCACCTGCAGAGCTGCCCCAGCCCTGGGGCCAGCACAGGAGGGACCTGGAGCTGCTGGAGAGAGGCCGGGGGAGGCACCAGGATGAGCAGAGGGATGGAGCAGCTCTGCTGGGAGGAAAGGCTGGGAGAGCTGGGGCTGCTCAGCCTGGAGAGGAGAAGCTTTGGGGTGAGCCAGCTGTGGCCTTCGAGGGCCTGAAGGTGCTGGCAGGAGAGCTGGAGAGGGGCTGGGGACAAGGGATGGAGGGACAGGACACAGGGAATGGCTTCCACTGCCAAAGGGCAGGGCTGGATGGGATATTGGGCAGGAATTGTTCCCTGGCAGGGCGGGCAGGCCCTGGCACAGGGTGCCCAGAGCAGCTGTGGCTGCCCCTGGATCCCTGGCAGTGCCCAAGGCCAGGCTGGACTTTGGGGCTTGGAGCAGCCTGGGACAGTGGAAGGTGACCCTGCCCGTGGCAGGGGTGGCACTGGATGGGCTTTGAGGTTCTTTCCAACCCAAAGCTCTGATTCTATGATCTCTGTTAGTGTTCAAAGGCATCTCTTTTCTGGAACATTTGCTTTGCTTTGCCTGATCAAATTATTTTGGTTTAGGGTTTTGGTGTTTTTTTTTGATTGCTTTCTCCCTTGAGAGTTACATGCCTGTGTAACCTTAAAATTAATGAAAAACACGTCTTAGTCTTTTGATGAGAGAAACTTAATTACTCCCCTATAACATTTTTTTCTTTTTCTGTGAAAAACATCATGGCAACCTTAGCAGGTGTCATCATTCTCCTGTGGTGAGGCCTTGCTTCATCTCATTTATCCCCAGAAGCCACTAATTGCAGCCAGTAATTCACAGTGGTGTTACAGCTGATGGGAAAGAGGAACCAAACAGCCCCAGGGTCTGATCCAGGGGCTGTCTGCCGGGGTGTCCTGGCCAGGAGTGGGCAAATCCAGAGGAAGCAGGCAGGACAGTCAGTGGGTGTGATGGATGGAGATGCAAACAGTGGCACTGAATGTGTGTCATGGGAAAACATTTGAGGTGTGGGATTGCTTTTTTTTTTTCTTTTTATGGTTTCCACTGGGGTTCTTGTTTGGTTTGGGGTTTATTGTAAAAATGTTAAATGGTGGGCTGGTGCTATCATTGAATCTGATGGCAGTTCCAAGGCCCTGTGCCTGAGTGGGAATGGCTTTCTTGGAGCCCAGCACATTTCCATGATGGCCCACCCCAGGACGTGTCTGTATTTTATGTGCTGACCCTGCAGAAGCCTCTTCTCCCTTTTCTCCCATTAGCTGGGAAGTGGCATCCCTTGGCACTGCATCAGCCAGAGTGACAGAGATTTGGGGGTTCTGCCAGATTTGGGGTTCTTCCAAAGGCAGCGGTGGATTTTCCTCTCACTGACAGAGGAGTCTTTCAAACACCTTCCAGTGCATTAATGTTTTTGTGATCCCCACGTCATTCAGCTTCTTTAGGAGTCTTCCACAGGGTTTATTTTGAGCAGGGGTGGGTTTCCAGCTATTAGGAAACAGCAAAGTGAAGGATTGCTGGAGCTTGTTCTGTTCAGGAAGCAGCATGGGTTGGTGCTCCTTTCCAAGGATTTGCAGCACAGATGTTGCCTCACTCCTCTATCCTTTGGGCTACTCTCAAAGCCTCCACAGGTCACTCCTTTGAGATGCTCTTCCTCACCCTGAGGAGCAATCCAGGCTGTGCTGAAGATCAGATGAGGTTTAAGGGTGCATCTTCTGTGGGTGCGTAAGGAAGAACTTCCCAGTCATCAGGGACGGGACAAAAATGCACTCAAGTGTGTTGGTTCCTGACAAGACACTGTCAGGAGCCCATCTCCAGCCATGGTCATGCAGTAAATTTCCAACTGGAGATGAGGGAAAACTCGTGGTCTTGCTTAGCAAGCCCTCAGTTGTTGTCATTCAATTAACAACTGAATACCCAAAAGAGAAAAAAAGGAAGGAAAAGGGAAAAAAAAAAAAAAGGGGGTGTGGCACATTTTTTTGATGTTAAATAATAATTATGATGGGGGAAACAAAAAAGAGAACTTGGACTTTGAAGTCGAAGCAAGAGCATGAATCCAGAAATGGATTTGCAGCTGAAATCAAGGCCGTGTCTGGAACTCAAAGTTGACAGGTCGTTACTATGGTGGTAGGAAGTTGTTGGTGTTCCAGCCTTCAAATCCCTGCTGTGCTAAGCGGATCTTTCTTTCTGCCCCCTTGAGAAACTCCTCTTCCTTGCTGATTTGTACATTCTTGAAGGCTGAGAGACCTTTGGTGTTGTTTCATGCTTGCAAGGACAAAGTTAATTCCCAGCTGTTTGTAAAACAGTTCACTTTCTCTCTATTAATCTAAATCAATCAATTATCCTAACTTCCTTTATGAGAAATATTTATGCCTACTCAGAGCAGAATCAGTTAAAATTGATTGCATCGTAATTGGATCCAGCATGAAATATTTTGTTTCTTCCTGGTAAGAGCATGGGGGGAAATGTTGTCTGTGGCAGGATTTAAATATCATTTCAAGTGGAGAAGAACAGTTTTGGAGCTGCTGCCTGTACTGGTTGTCTGAGCCCCTGTTCTTAGAGAAATGGGCTGGTTTGGCACAGAGGACTTGGGTTCACCCCTCAAAATGCTGCCTTTGTGTGACCTACCCACTATTACAGCAGAGAATGGGAATTAGTGCTTGGAAGTTGTTTAATCAAAGGTTTGTCTGGTGGAAATATTCTGGTAAATTGTGAGGGGTGTTGGGTGTGGGACACACTGGAATGAGCATTACCTGTGGGATCTTCAAGCCTGCTGTTAATGAGCTCCCAAAAATCAGTGGGGCTGCTGAGGAGAGAGCCACCTTGTTGTCTGAGGAGACACCTTATTGCTCTTTAACTCTCCAAAAGGAAGGTGGAACCAGATGGCATCGATCTCTTCCCTCAGGAAACTGGACATAGGGTGAGAGGAAATGGCCTCACCTTGTGCCATGGGAGGCTCAGACTAGATATTAAGGAAAATTTTTACATGGAGGGTGTGGTCAAGCATTGGGGTTGGCTGTTCAGGAAGGTGGTGGAGTCCTCATCTCTGGAAGTGTTCAAATAATGTGGATGTGGCACTTGAGGACATGGGCTAGTGGTGATAGCAGTGGTGCTGGGTTGTTGGTTGGATTTGGGGATATTTAAGGTCTTTTCCAACTTTAATTATTTTTTCCTTTCTCAACTCTGTAAATTTGCCATGCAAATTATTGGCCAGCTTGATGTGGCTTAAAGATTACATGTGGTATGTTCCCACTGAAGCCTTTTGTCCCAAATAAAACAGGGTGAGGAGCAGGAGGTGAATAACCTGCTCAGCAGTGCCTCCAGGGTTTTCGTGGAGTTTCATGTTTCCTTTTAATAGCTGCTGTTTCAGACAAATTTCACTTCAGCCAAAATGGCATTTATGGTTGGAAGTCTGGAGGGAACCTGAGGAATGAACAGTTTGGACAAACGAGCAATTTGAGGAAATTCATCTTCTGTAGAGGAAGTACAGGGATAGGGCAGAATTTGATTAACTTCAGGTAGAAAACAAGGAAGAAGTGCCTTGGGATGTAAGATTTTCCTCCAATTACACCAGTCAAGCAAGCAGACCAAGACCAAACATGCAGATTTTTGTACTAATGCTTGAAGTCTTGGAAACGACGGCAGCGTGGTGAGATCCGTGTGCTCTGGACATCTGGAGTTCTGGTTGGAACAGATGCAGCACAGATGTGCTGGAAGGCAGGGAGCTGATGGGATCTGTACAGCAGCAGCAAATGAGAGTAACAAGGGTTGTTTGCTGCAAAGCCCTAAAGGAAGCACAGATTTATGAAAAGAATCACAGAAACCTGGTTTGGGTTGGAAGGGATTTTAAAAGACATCTCGTTCCACCCACTGCCATGAGCAGGGACATTTTCCACTATCCCAGGTTGCTCCAAGCCTCATCCAGCCCGGGCTTGGACACTTCCAGGGATGGGGAAAAGAAGACAACAAGGCCTCTGGCATCTCCATAGGCAGAGGGATCATGACTTAATGAGAGAAGTTGGATATTTGAGCCCTCCCTGCCAGCTGGGCAGCCAAGGCTTGGTGTCCAATTCAGCTGGAATATATTGATATGCCACGTTTTAACACTGATTTTTCTGAACTCTTTCATGGTGTCCTTGCAGAAGCAAATACTCAATGAGGTCTGTATGGTAACAAGTGGTAGGAAAAGCTCTGGGTTTTGGGGTGACCCAATTGTGGCCATCCAGGACTTGAAGGAGCCAACAAGAAGGATGGAGAGGGACTATTTCCAAGGGCTTGGAGTGCCAGGACAAGGAGGAATGGCTTCCCACTGCCAGGGAGCAGGGATGGATGGGATATTGGGCAGGAATTGTTCCCTGGCAGGGTGGGCAGGCCCTGGCACAGGGTGCCCAGAGCAGCTGTGGCTGCCCCTGGATCCCTGGCAGTGCCCAAGGCCAGGCTGGACAGGATCAGAACCTCCCAGTAAAGACAGGAAGCTTTGAGGTGATTGGAAGCTGATGGCTCCCTTAGAGCTGTTGGATGCACCACACAAAAAAATATCTGCAGCCTCCTTGGAAAGAGTTAGAGAGGGAAGAAATCTGGAAGGAATAGAGGGAGGATCTACTCAGCTTGGGAAATACATAAACCAACCCATTTTTAAGTTTGATGCTGCTGGGATGGATTTTAAAAGTCTTTTTCAAGAAGAAAACTGTGAACTCTCAGAGGATGCAAATGTACTGAAATAAAACCATAAGCAGGAGCAGTTTTAGTGCATGGAAGTATGTGTGGGAAATTTCTGCTGGGATTGAGTGGAGTGTCACAGGAAGTTTGTAGCAATAACAAGATAAAGCCAAATAATCACAGGTGCCATAGCCAGAATTGAGGATTACTCCAGATAAATGTATAAATCCAGGATAATTGTGCCCCAGAACCACCTGCCAGTCACTTCCTTATGGTAAAATCCATGCTTCTGGCAAGCTTCTTTCTTCCTTTCTGCCTGCCATGGAAATGAACTGGTTGTTGGTTCAAAACAACCACCCTGCTGTCTTTGGGGACAATGTGGGGAACTGCCACAGCTGGTACTCAGTTTTTAGCTCTGAATAAACAACGAGCAATTGGCTGTTAAATATATAAAATATCCAAGTGTCTACGGTGTCTTTTAACTTGACAAGGCATGTGGAGTTGGAATCATTAGCTGAGCCTCTCTGGTGGAATAATGGAATTTGTGTTAGAGCTCGATATTCTTTACTGTCTGGGCGTTGTGGGTAAAATAACTGCATTTATGGGGCGTTGGTGGATTCATTAACAGGAGAGCAAAGGTGCTCTGCACACTTTATATCTCCTTATTTCCAGGGATTTCCCTGCAGTGAGCCCTGGCCACATTTTTCTGGTTGGCTTCAAACTCCAAGATGATTCCTGTCAGGACATATTTTGTGTTTTGCAAGATGAGTACCCCTGTACTTGAGCAAAATTAAGGTTGTGGGAATTCAAAGCCAGGTTGGATGGGGCTTGGAGCAAGCTTGGATAGTGGAAGGTGCCCCTGATCATGGCAAGGGGAGGAACTGGATGGAATTTAAGGCTCCTTCCAATCCAAACCCTTCTGGGATTAAAGTTAAATGTATTAATAATACTAACAATGAAAAGGAAAAAAAAAAAAAGAGAATAAACCCCAAGTCTTCTTAGTATTTCTTACTTAATGATTATAAAACCCAAATTGCTCTTTAGAGATATCTCCCAGCAAGCCTGGTAGAAATTCCCCTGGATAACAGAGTTGGCCACTGCAGCAGACTCCAAAGTGCCACTGCCACCAAATCTCCCTCTTTGCTGTGTCTTGCTTTTCATTATTTGTAATAAATGGCCTGGACTCACAGTGGTTCTGCTTCAGCCCAGGTTGCAAGAGCACAGTTGCTGTGGTATCTCAGCAGTTCATTATTTTAATTAACATATTCAGGCATTCCTTCCTTCAGTTTACTCTAGCAGACATCTCAGATAATGTAATTACCAGGCATAAACTGTATGATAACTTCCTCATGTGCCATTCAGTCAAACCATGGAACTTCATTTGCGTAAATGTTGATTATTCTCATCATTCCCAAGGGGTGTTTTTCAGGTCAGCTCTAAATTGAGCAAGTCCTTCCAGCTTTGCAGAGCTTTTCTGTCCAACATCTGCATGTGGAGGCAACTTTGTGCACAAATCCCCAAATGTCCATTAGGAAAATGGCTTTTCATGGCACATTATGAGCACTACTCAACCACCAAGCTGTTTTCATGATTCGATATTTATTTGAATTTGTGTTTGAAGTGTTGTATCCAGTGCACTGAAAAGTAGGCTGGGGAGATTTTGGCCACTTCTTATCGCGTCCCATCACTCTTTTCTGAAAATCAAGCTGACTGTGTTGTTCTAAATGATGATGTCTTCCCAAGCTGGAGGCATGATTGCCTTCCATTACTAGGAAAATGTTTGGGAGTGAAGACACTGATTAATCTTGGAAGGAATAAAGCTTGTTCCGAGCTCCATTTGGGATATGACAGGTATCTGTCACCAGCAGCAGGGCTTGTGAATGCTTCGGCTGAAACCCATTTCTTATTTGCCCTTCCCTCCACTGAGTTGTTCTCCTGTGCTCTGAGCTGGAATTGCTGTCATTAAGGCTTCATTAAAGGCCCGCAGCTGAATTGTTTGGGGCTGTGCAAGGATCAATTTGACTGTTGTGGTTCACTTCCATGAAATCAGACCTCAGGAGGAGAAATGCCGAGGTCAGAAGGAAAGTGTGGGTTGGGGTGCTGTGGTGGGAGAGGATGAGGTTGGAGAGCAGCAGAGCACCAGCAGGAGTTGTCACCAAGAACTCCGGGGTTGGCGGCCACAGTGGGAGCCCATAAAGAGGCCAGGAGCACTCAGGGATATCCTAAGAGGCCCAGGCAGGGACCTCAGTGGTGTTTCCATGGCAGATTTGCCCCTGCTGGCCACTCCCTCAAATTGAGCTGTGTTTAATGTCCC
This sequence comes from Prinia subflava, assembly GCF_021018805.1. Lineage (NCBI taxonomy): Eukaryota > Metazoa > Chordata > Aves > Passeriformes > Cisticolidae > Prinia > Prinia subflava. The sequence goes on from NC_086255.1 coordinate 31,010,791, forward strand.
AAATCCCACAAATTCAGCCATCCAGGAATGGCAAAGATGAAAGATTAAAGTTAGATAACAGAGATCCATAATGTCTGTGGAGGGGAATGTAAAGAAGGAAATTTGATGTGCTGACATAGGGGGAACAGCAGCAAGGCCAGCAATGATACAAGCAAATTATCTCTGTACCTTCAGTATAGAGACAGAAGATGCAAAATCTTGAGTGTAAGAAAATTTTCTGTTCCTAAATTCTTTTGCTAATTATGTGTGTAGAGAGGAAGGGATTTCCACTGCCAGGTCCCAGCATGGCCCAGCCTTGGTGGATTACATGGGAAAAAGCCTGGAGAAAAGGAGGCTCAGGGGGGACCTTGTGGCTCTGCACAGCTCCTGACAGGAGGGGACAGCCAGGGGGGGTCGGGCTGTGCTCCCAGGGAACAGGACAAGGGCAAATGGCCTCAGGCTGGGCCAGGGGAGGCTCAGCTTGGCCAGCAGCAGGAATTTGTGCATGGAAAGGGAGCTCAGGCTTTGGCAGGGGCTGCCCAGGGAGGGTTGGAGTGCCCATGGCTGGAGGTGTCCAAGGAAGGGCTGGAGGTGGCACTGAGTGCTCTGGGCTCGGGACAAGGTGGGCATTGGGCACAGCTTGGACTTGGTGATCCTGCAGGGTTTTCCAGCCTCAGGGATCCTGGGATTCTGGGATTTCATGTAAAGAGCCCCTTCCTCTCTCTGTCCACGCAGACCATCCCTGCAGTGCCTGGAGCAGAAGCTGAAATGGAGCAGGATCAAACCAGATTTTAATGTATAATTTTTCTCACAAGCTAAACAAGAGGGATGGAACAAAGTTAACACTCAATATTGAGTGCGGCTCATGTCTGGTCCCTGAGGTCAGCTCTTAATTTTCAGTAATGGAGTGGGTTTTTCCACAGTCAGATGCATCTCAACAAATCACTAGTTAGTTTTTGCAGCCTTTCTATTTTATTGCAAGAATGTACTGCAAATGACAGGACTCTTTATAACGGAAAGGTAAAATGAAAAGGGAAAGGGTTTGAATGTCCAAGAGGAATTGCTTCCAACGTTGTTTATTGGTCTGTGTAATGGGCTGTTATTGTGCCTCTCAAATGACACCGGGTTTCCCCTGGGATGCTCTGACCTCTTCAAGGAGAGCCTCATGCAAACAGAGAAAAAAAATCAGTGTTTGGCAGCAACCTGTCAAAATGGAAAGCAGCTCTGAATGTTCAGCAGTGACTGCCAGGGGTCGGCAAAATCGAGATTACATTGCAGTGAGGCTGCAGGAGAGAAAAACTGAGGACCAGGGCAGCTTTGGGCCTGCCTCAGAAGATTAAAGTTTTTGTCTGAGTATTTTCTCTTTTCACAGAATCCTGGAATGGTTTGGGCTGGAAGGAACCTCAAAGCCCATCCAGTGCCACCCCTGCCATGGCAGGGACACCTCCCACTGTCCCAGGCTGCTCCAAGCCCCAAAGTCCAGCCTGGCCTTGGGCACTGCCAGGGATCCAGGGGCAGCCACAGCTGCTCTGGGCACCCTGTGCCAGGGCCTGCCCACCCTGCCAGGGAACAATTCCTGCCCAATATCCCATCCATCCCTGCCCTCTGGCAGTGGAAGCCATTCCCTGTGTCCTGTCTCTCCATCCCTTGTAAAGAATCTCTCTCCATGTTTCTTATAGCCCCTTCAGGTCCTGGAAGGTCACAATCAAGGTCATCCTCAGCTCAATGTCACCTGTAACCCTCCTGAGGGTGCCCTCAGTCCCTTTGTCTGTGTCATTAATGAAGATATTAATCAACATTTGTCCCCCCAAGGGACACCACTGTCACCCTGAGCCATTGGCCACTATTGTCCTCTCAAAAGGAAAAAGAATAGACATAATTTTCTAAATTAGTTCCTTTTCTTGGTGTTTATTTTATGTACTTGGGAGGCAAGCGAGAGGGAAGGAGTGCAGTTTATTAAGAGCCAGTTTAATACACTGTACATCAGTGGAGTTTATGGAGAGAAACATTATAGATTTATGATACTGTTCCTGCAGTAAAGCCATCACAGAGGTGCTCTATCAGTGCATCTTTCTCAGCAGAGAAAGTGCTCTGGGTTGATGCCAGCTCCTTCCCTGCGTTTCCTTTAGATTCCCCAGGTTTCCTGCATTTCCCAGGGCTGGTTTTGGGAACTGTCACTACCTCCCCTAAAAAAAAAGCCATAAACAAAAAGGTGAATTTATCAGGCTACTTAAGTTTTAGGTCTTCTTTTGACACTGTAACAACATTTAAAAAGAAAATTATTCATAGACTTCTACAAGGCAAACAAACAGCTCCTGTGGTATTAAATCTTACAAGAAAATATTTCCTTTTTAAAGTTATACCTCTGCTGATCTACAAATATAAAGCGTCTGATTTTATTCCATGTCCAGCCTATTAAGCCCCACACATTTCAACAGCACATTTTTGGTGCTTCCTCACATGGGATGGAGAACTGGTAAAAGATTAGAGAGGTGTTTTTAAACAGTAAATTTTCTGAGCAGCTCCAAATTTGTGTCTGGAAGAATCCAAATATTAAGTTTGCAGATTTTTCACAGGAAGCAGCTCCAGAGGATTCAAAGGCTTCTTGATACAAGTGGAAAGTATCTCAAACAATGGGAGATGGAGGCTGAAGCTACAGAAGGAGATGTTCTTTGGAGTGTGTTGCTTCTGAAATATATCCACAAATCACTGTGGACAAGCTCCTCTGCCTGTTCTCTCCAACAGTAAATCAAAATCACTAACCTTGGGCACTTTGCCAGGAGAAAAGACAGGAGGAACACAAACATGTCACTGCTCCACCTCAGAGTGCAGAATGGAGGGTGGTTCTCACCTCTGCGTGCTGAAAGACTGGGGAATGGGAAAGGATCCAGTTAAGGAAAGAGGAGATGTTGGTGTATAACAGTACACAGGACGATGGAGAGTGGTCTGAAATTGGGCTGGATATGGAAAAGCTGAGCAGGAACTCAGCTGATCCCTCTGGCTGAGCATTCCCAGCAGGGCTGATAGGGGATACGGAAAGCAGAGTTACAATCATAGGATAGAATCCCAGAATGGTTTGGGTTGGAAGGGACCTTAAAGCCCTCCCAGTGCCACCCCTGCCATGGGCAGGGACACCTCCCACTGTCCCAGGCTGCTCCAAGCCCTGTCCAATCTGGCCTTGGACACTTCCAGGGATCCAGGGGCAGCCACAGCTGCTCTGGGCACCCTGTGCCAGGGCCTGCCCACCCTCACAGGGAAGAATACAACCCAGCCTGGACTTCATTAAAACCTTAAACCATTCTGGTCCCATGGAGAAGATGGGGAAGATTCCAGCAGCTGATGCCAGGTACTGACCTCAGCCACCAGTGACTGAGTGATGAGACCTGGAAGCAACTTGGCTGCTGAAGCCAAAGTTTTAATTGCAGAATCCCAGAAATGTTTGAGCTGGAAGGGATTGAGATAATCTCGTTCCAATCTGTATGCCATAGGCAGGAAATTCCTGGTTTCCACTGGACTGTTGTTAGCTCTGAGCCCCCATGGACAGATCTGTGCTGGTAAATTAGGCAGCTTCAGGGTCTTTTCTGTGTCTCTGAAGCCAACTGTCATGGGCTGAGCGTGTCTGTTCAATTAACACCCTTGACCTCTATTAAGATCTGATTAGTGAGAGATGCCTCTGCCCAAATTAAGGTGCAAACGAGTCCATGTGCTGAGGTAAATAATATGGAATTTATGTAGCAATGAATGTGAGGTAGAGAGATGGGAAGGAATAGAAAAGAGAAGAGAGAGACAGATCCATCCCTAGATCCACTGGTGTCCTGCTGGTCTTTCTTCATCCTGGGTTTCTCAGTGGTGGAGGTTCCCGAAATGCTCTGGAACTTTTCCCTATTTATACACTTTAGCAGGTGAGGAATTAATGCTCATGGGCATCACGGGTCTCTTACACTTGGTTACATGATTCCCTTGTTTCTAATGCTAATTAGTTCCAGCTCAGAGTTTCTTTTCTTTTGAGTTGGTGATTTCTGAGATCTGTGGTCACAATCTGTCCCTGCCAGAATTCCTTTTGTCCCAGTTGATTGGCTTTCCTTGTGTATCATAAATTCTGCCTTTTTTTGTCCATTCTCAGCAATTCCTTCTCCCCAGCTTTGTTAACCTTCCCCTAAGCCTGGGATAACACCCAGACAATTGTATCAACTTGATCTTATCTCAAGTTCCTGCTCTAGGTGTTCTCTGTAGTTCCTGTCCCAGGTATCCACAGAGGAATATTCTGGGGGCCTTTGGTCGTCACTGGTGGTGGCAGCTGCCATCTGTCCCTAACCTGGGGTGAGCTTGGGGTGATGTGTGTATGACACCTCCTTCTCTGCATGCTTTGCCACAGCAGGAATTTTTCTGGGGATGGATTTCCCAGGATGTGCTGACTGGATCTCCCCTGCACCAGGCCTGGAGTTAACCCCACCCTGTTACTCTCTTCTGTCCCTGTCTCATGGATTTAACAGTGCTTGGGGCAGGCAACTCTTCTCTTGAATCCTCTAAAACCAGCACTAGCACCCAAACCTGGGTGCGGGTACCTCCCAGGCTATTCCCAGCTGTTATTTGGGCAAGGACCAACTTGCCAGGATCAAAAGTGGCCTGGAGTTTGGAAGGCAGGGCAGGTCTTCCTGCCTTTCCTCCCTTCTGCCATTGTCAGAGTAACTTGCCTTCCCGTAATTTGCTTGGCAAATAAACATCATGTTTCATTAGCATTTGAGATACTTATTTTCATCCTTATTAGATACCAGGCACTTACAAAGCAGTTTGACATGTATTTTAGTTTTTCCTATGCAAACAGGGAACTTGAACAACAAAATAAAGGAGATGCAAATGATCTGTTGCTAAACGTGACAGGGTTTTTCATTTAATACCATTAGGCTCCATGTTCCTATTTTCAATTAGCTCTGAAATCTGCTTACACACTCTGCTGTTTACTATTCCTGTTGAAAGCAAGGAAGGGAATGCAGGATGAGTTCAGGAAAGACACAGCCCAGGAAATGCTGAGAGAAGGTTTCAACTGCACAAATAATTTGTGCTGTTTACAGTGTCTTGATGGAATTGCTCGGTGTAAAGTGGGAAGGCCCTGGCACAGAGTGCCCAGAGAAGCTGGTTTTTTTAGTGATTAAGACATCAGTCCAGCACCACCATATTCACCACTAACTCAAGTCCTCAAGTTTTTTGAATGCTTCCAGGGATGGCGAATTCACCACTTCCCTGGGCAGCCCATTACAGTGCTTGAGAACCCTTTCTGTGTAGGAATTTTCTCTTATATCCAATCTAAACCTGCCCTGGTGCAACTTGAGGCCATTTCCTTTCACCCTGTCCTTTGTTACCTGTGAAAAGACACTGCCACTCACTTCCATGTCCATTTTCATTTCCACGTGGCAATAGGACAGCACAAATTTAATCACATCTAATACTCTTTCTAATTCAGATTTTAGTTTTTAAGAGAGCTTTCAGATCACAGGTGAAGTGAAACACTGCGAGTTCTCCGCAATCTCCTCCAAATGTTTGGTTTCAGTTCCCTCAACTTTCTCTTTATGCTGAGAGGTGCTAAAAGAGCTTTTGGTGAGGGTGATTTCCCTATGGAAAAGGAGCAGGTCTGGCTAAAGGGAAAATAAAATCAGTCGTAGTTTGCAAGTCAGGTGATGAAAAGTTTAAAGAGCTGATCCTCAGGTAACACTTTGAAGCTGGTTATGTCCTTGCTGCTTTCCTGACAGCCAGGTCAGGGAAGTGTGAAATAATTGACTGGCTCTGGGGAACAGCATGGCTTTTAGAGGTTTGCTTTTTCCCCTGATAACTGCAAAACTGCTGCTTAAAATTGCCTTCTGATGGTAGCACTTTAGTGGCATTAGTGGCTTGGGATTTGATTTAGGAGGAATCACATAATTATGGGGTGGTTTGGGTTAGAAGGGACCTTAAACCTCACCCTTGTTCCACCCCCTGATGTGGGCAGGGCCACCTTCCACTAGACCAGGTTGTTCCAACCTGTCTTAGAACACCTCCAGAAATAGGAAAGTGTGGAGAAGAAGGCAGTGCTTGATTGCAAAAGCAACAAAACTGCTTAGAAAAAGCGTTTCAAAGTGGAAAAGAAAATTCTTCCAGGCAGGATGTAGTGCCAGGTATTCCTGCGTTGGAACAACATGCAAAACAACAACACGGAGGCAGGAGGTCTGCAGTGAAAAGCTGCTCCCCAAAAAAGGGCTAGCCTGTTTATTTCTTCCATTTTTATACATTTGTGGGTCTGGGTGTGGATTGGCTTCTGGGGTTACTCCCCTTCACCCCACTGGCCAGACCAGCTGTCAACCAACATTATTTTCAGGCTAGAAATATGTAAACAAAGGACAGTGAACAAAACCAAGAAAGGTTGTTTATGTTCCAAAGTGTGAGAAAGTGAAAAACTGACTCTTAATATTGTACAGAAACTAAAGAACTGACTCCATCTTATGAACAAGTAGAAGGCTTAAAAAAAAACTTCGAAAAACCAGGGCAATATTCCTGGTTTTCCCATGTTTCTATTGGGATGCCTGCACACACAGCCAGGAGCTGCACTGTTGACAGTAAATCAGCCCCACCTTGTGTGCTTTAGTGGAATGGGGCAAAAATAGGATTGAAGGATGTCAGATTGGTGTTTTTACCAGTTCTGGACACTGTAATCCATCCCTCTGCTTGCTCCAAAAATCTCCTAATCCAGGATTCTGCTCCCAAACCCAGTATGATCCCCACTCAGCCACTCTCTTGTCAGTTGTTTGGAATTCTGACTCCTTGACAGCGGTATGATCAGAGGCTGGTGCACAATTGTAGGTTACAAAGGGTCCTGTAGAATTCTGTGGATAACAAAGGCCTTTTTTATGCTTTTTAGTTCTGTGATAATGCAATTCTCAGGAACAGAAAGGATGTGCTCTTTCCCATGAATGAAGATGCTTCCCTGTTCTCATAGAAGGCAAAACAGATAAGAAATCGTCCCTCAATCTGTTATAAAATCCAGCATGTGCTTCCTCTGTAGTGCTCCACTCCTCACCTCAAGGATTCCTTTGGCCTCTGGGCAATCACAGGAAGGATCTCACAGCCAGAATGTTGTAAGGTTGAATTATTGCTCAGCAAGGCTTGTATCCAAATTTCGTTGAAGATGTAAATTTTGGTCTGTGATGATTTTTTTCTGTTTGATGAATCCAGGGGTGGCACCAGGATGAGCAGAGGGATGGAGCAGCTCTGCTGGGAGGAAAGGCTGGGAGAGCTGGGGGTGTTCAGCCTGGAGAGGAGAAGCTTTGGGGTGACCCAGTTGTGGCCTTCCAGTGCCTGAAGGAGCTACAGGAAACGTGGAGAGAGACAATTTCCAATATCCAAGAGCCTGGAGTGCCAGGACACAGGGAATGGCTTCCCACTGCCAGGGATCAGGGTTAGATGGGATATTGGGCAGGAATTGTTCCCTGGCAGGGTGGGCAGGCCCTGGCACAGGGTGCCCAGAGCAGCTGTGGCTGCCCCTGGATCCCTGGCAGTGCCCAAGGCCAGGTTGGACTTTGGGGCTTGGAGCAGCCTGGGATAATCTCTGCCCATGGCAGGAGTAAAAGAAGATGGACTTCAGAGATTCTCCCTTCCAGCCCAAGCCATTCTGTGATTCCAGGATTCTGTGTTCAGTGGGGTCTATCCCTACATTTGCCCCACACTTCCCTTTTAATTCCCTTTTTCCAGAGCCTCAGGTTACAGTGTCTGCACCTTTCCAACATCTGGAAACAACTGGGAGACTGGAGCCAGCCTCAGACTAAACACACTGGGGCACAAGTTTGGAAAGTAAGTTTTAATGCTTTGGAGTACACCAAGAAAATCCAGGTCTGCTGGCAATGCTGTTTTTTTCCCCCCAGGGATGCTTTCCTGCAGGAAAACCAGCACGAGCAGATAAAGAGGATGGAAAAGCATTAGTAAAATGTCCTTCTTTTGCTTCCTTTATAAGAAGAAAACAGCTGCATGTGGTGCACAGAAGATGTCAAGGAAATATTTAAAGAAATTATGCACAACCGTGAGCAATGTTTAGACAGGGTCTGATAGTTTTAATAATTCAGGGTTAGAGCAGAGCAGTGCAGGCTCCTGCTGCTCCTCTCTGAATGGTTTGCAAACAGACCCCAGGAAGGCTCCAAATTAAGGTGAAAACATTCAAGTCATTTAATTCACACCTTCAGCAGCCACTGCTGATCACAGTGCTCCCGAAAATCTGCTCAATCTGATTCATTATTTAGGAGTCCTTGTGTGTTTAAAGTGTAAATCAGACTTTTCTAAACAGAGCGCAAATAAACCTCATTGTTGATGGGTTTGAGAAGTAGCTCAAAGAATTGGAAGGCAAACAGAATTTACAAAAACAGTTTTAAGTATTTATTGGAGACCTGACACAGCCCCAAACTGTGCCCAGGACCTCCAAAAGGAGTTACCTGAGTATGTGGGGTGTAAGGGAAATGTGATGGATCTTCATCTCTGTGGGTTTTGTGCAGAAACATTCATTTGGATTAAAGTTTCCATCAGAATTTCCCTGGCCAAGGCCATGCCCCACTCACAATTCCTGCCTCCTCACCATCAGTCTTGTGTTGAGAGATGAGTCCCTCCCATTCCTCAATCCCAGAGATGGATTTAAAGTTAATTCTGAAAGATGGGTTCCTGTTTTGAGATGCAAACCCAGCAAAGCTCGGCATCTCCTCAGTGGCATAAAACTGTATTTCCAAAGATGTCATTTTCCCAGAATAAGAATGAAAATCAAGTATTTTTCCATTTGCTGTTGAGTGGGAATAGAAGTATGGCACCCTCAGGAAAATGTGAATGAAACAAAACAACCAGGGGCTCCAGTTCATAATGACCTTGTGCATAAAGGACTGTGGAGGAAGAGGCACCAAATGCCCTTTGTCTCACATCTACCTTCCAAAATCCTGGGCTTATCTGTAGGAAAAGAGCCAAGAAAGTATCATTGTTCCAACTTTCTTCCTACACTGAGTTTTGGGTATTTGCAGATCCTCCATTTGGCAGGAGGACCCTACAAGGCTTTAGCCCTTCCCTGGTGGTCACCTTGTCACAGAGCTCAGAAGTCATGGGCTCGCCCTGGGGGATTTTGGGGTCACATTTGGCACTTGAGGTGGTTGGAGGTGACACCAACACCAGTGTCAGCTCCTGCTGCTCCCCGTTTTGGGGTGTGTAAGCACCCAGAGCCTGGCCTTGTGTTCCCACCAACCACTAACACAACAAAGGAGGCAGATCTCTGATGAAAACCAGTTTATGTTGCTACACATTTGTCAAACCTGACAGGGAATATGCCCAGGGACTTGAGAACAGCACTATTGGAAAATTATCCGTCCGGGATCTCGGGAGGGAGTGGAAGGACTGCAGACACCAGTGATATCACACACGGTCTGCAGGTGCCTCCAGAATAAATCCCTGCAGTGGGCACTGAGTTCATTCCAGTTTTCAGCTGCAGCATTTTTGGGAGCTGTGGGTTTTGACCTCTGGGTGTGAATTTCTGTCCCTTTTAAGGGCTGGCTGCTGTACATTTTGCAGGTGCCAGGGGTTGCAGTTTCTGGTTTAAATCTGCCCCATTTGGACTCAGTAGCACAGGTTGGAGCAATGGCTTCAGTGCATCCAACCCACGAATTTGAGGAAAAGTTTAGGGAAAGAAATCCCAAAGTTAGCAAAGGTGAACATACATTTAAAAGAAAGTGCTTGGGTTTTTGAGTTGAGCAGATTTGAGTTAGCCGAACAAAAATAAACTGAATAAAATTGGGGTTGCTTTAGCTTGGGACCTATTTAGCAGACGAAGAATAAATACAACTTTTATTAACATAGTCTCGATAAAATAAACCAGGTCTGAAAGAGAACTGAGATTGGGTTTGTGATAATATATTTAAATGTGAAGACTTGGATATCCCTGGGAGCCTGGCTCCTTTTAAGTGCAAATCATTCTGGTTGCAGGTACCAAACTCCATAATCAATGTACATAATCAGAGGATTAGTGTTCCCAGGAGCTCTGCCCTGCCTGGGAATATGCACAAACTTCGTTAATATACATATTTTTTCACCAAAGCACCAAAATAAACTCTGAAGTTTTCATCAGGGCGAGGTGTAAGGAACTTACTCTCAGAAGTGGGAAAACGCTCAGGGTGAAAAGTGGTGGAAGAATTGGGTGCAGTGGCAGGAACCATTCCTTGCTTTGGGAATGTCATCCCATAGGGTGGAATTGTGTAAAGTTTCATGATCCCAAGCTCCTTTGTGCTTCAAGGTTTCCCTGTACTGGTTCTCCCTCGTCTCTGAGTGTTTCCTTTCCCAGTGTTTCATAATACATTGGCTGAAGGTTGGACTTGATGATCTCAGGGGTCTTTCCCAACCTTAATGATTCCACGTGAATGGAAGTAAAACTTGCTGAGGTTTCTGCTCTGTCTCAGAATGTCAGGACCATAGAATAAAGACCCATCAGTCCGTTCAGCTGGATCCAAGAAGATGTTTTCCTCAGGAGGTTTTGTCTGGTACCTGAAGACATCCAGTGTGAAAGGTCCCCTCTTCTTAGAGTCTCATGGTTTTTCCTGGATTTTCATGAGGATCTGGAGGTTTGGCTCTTATCCCAGTGCCTGAATCCAGTGCTACCAACTCTGAGCTCTTTCCAGTCTCTGGCCAGTTTGGATGTTCATTTGCATTGCTTTTAGGTGAGGACACAAACCTGGGTTTGCTCCTGCTTTTGCTGCACAGCAGGATTTTTCTTCTTCGCTAGGACTTGAGTCATTCTGAAAGCATTTTCCCTCATTGTGTGACCTTGACAGAATGCAGGGATGACTCCTGGGATCATTCTCTGCTATCGTTCCCTAGGATCATTCAGGGATGAATGCTTCTTTTAATTATTATTTCTCACAGAGGAGTTTGTCTAGGTACAGGAAAAATTCACAGGAACCTTCCTGATGCCAACGTGCTTACAGAATCATGGACTCTCCTGATCTGGAAGATTCCCACAAGGATCATCCGGTCCCACACTTGGCCCTGACCACGACACCCCAACAATCCCTCCTGGAGCTCTGGCAGCCTTGGTACCATGCCCATTCCCACTGCTGGGCACACTCTGGGTGGTTCCCTTGACCAAAGGCTGTGGCACTGGAGGAAGTTTCTGTAATTCCCAAAACTCCCTCCGTGGAAAGCCTGACTCACAGTGGTTGTGTTGATGTAGAACCTTGTTGTTGTTGTGTCCTAAAAATTCTAAATCACCTTCAAGAGCTGCTGCTGCCAAAGTCTTCTGGGAAGGGAGGCAAGAAACAAAGGGAAGGCTGGAACAGGCTGGAGAGGTTTTATCTCACCACTGACTGTGGGATGTGCATTTTTATTACTTCTTTGCTGTCTGGTACAAAGAGGAATATTTTCTTCTTCAAATGCTCCCAGAAATTTTACCCTGTGTATTTTTTTGTTGTTGTTTTTGTTTTTAATTGAAAGCCTTTTCCTTGTGCATGGGGTGCTTTACAGAGTACCAGTTTTGTTCATGGCCATTCTCTGGTATGAGACCACCAATCTGGGAATGTTTTTTATCAAGAACCAGCAGGTTTTGTGCAGGTAATGGGCAATCTTATGTCAACTTTATCAGTCTGTTTCAGGTCCCATTGGCTAAGCTAAAAACCAAAAGAGAAACCCTTTTTCAGAGTTTTATTTCAGGGGATGTTTTACCCTTGTGGGGTTGCCAGGGACTCGACCAATCGATACCAATACAGAGGATCTTCCAACTGATCGATATTTATCCATTTCGTTTTTGTCATCTGTTGCACCTTGTTGTACCAAGAGGTCTGTAAGGCTTTATCACCAGCCTGCTGGGCAGATGAGCAGGGTTAATGCTGCTGTCTTCTCAGTGTGTGAGCTTTTAAAGCCTCTTGAAGAGAAGCCCGTGTGGTTTGCAAATGCTGAAAACATCTTTTTTTTCTTTTTCACCTGCAAAGCCAGTAAGAGCATGGGCAAGATTACTCTGGAGCCAACAAGCTCGTGGAACAGGGAGCTGGAATACAATTTCAGGTCTGGATGTGTCCTGACACCCAGGACACCAGGTTAGGTGGGTCTTTGGGCTGATCCTGGACAGGTATTTGCATATGCAAATGATGCTTTTTCTGTTAATTATGAAGTAGGATCCAATTTTTTTAATCCTAAAAGCAATCCTTAGTGAATTTGTTTTACAGAGCTTGGATTTTGAGTAGCAATTGAATGTAAACAGGTTTTGGAGAGAGGGTTTGCATTTACCTTCTGTGTCATTCAACGTTAGAGCATGTTCAAAAGAGTTTGAAAACGTTAAGTAAAATAGAAAATATTCCCAGAAGGAGAAGTTTTTGAAGACTGAAATGCAGAAAATGATCCCCTGGAGGGAGAACCTCAGTTCTCCCATCTTCTGCAGATTCATTTTGCTTTTCCACTTGGAATGCAGAGTATTGCTGGACATCTAAAGGCTTTGCAGGCCACAGCCCAATCCCATAAGAACATTCCTGTATTGCAAAAATAGATCAAAATGCAGAGAAAAGCCTTTTTTGATGCTTAGAGACTTTTCAACAACATTAGTCCCTTCCAACCCAAACCACTTCATGATTCAATAAGATTTATTCCCAGACCAGTCATAATCCCCTCACACTTTAAAATGGGCTCTGCCAAAACATTCACCTAAAATAATCTCAGGATGCATCAAAATCATTCAGGAAGTGACTCCTCACTGAGCCCTACCAGGCTCTTCTCTTTAGCAGAGCATAACCAGCAGATCCCACATTTCATGGCTTTTTGTACCTGAGTCCAATGCCCTTCCCACAGAATGGAAATCTCACCTGAGATTGGGTTGTAAAATTAAAACCTTCCCTTTTATTTCAGCCTAATGAAGATTTTCAGCTCCTGGATTCCTCTCAGGGAAACAGTGTGGTGTAAAACACTTTTAAAATACTTACAGCACTTGAAAGTTTTTATTTTTGTTGTCCTGTTTTGCAGCCATTTTTGAATAATTGCAACAAGCTCAGAAAATGTTCCCTCTGACAATAAAACACCTTTCCCCTCTTGTCCAACCTGTCGGGTTCTGGCTGGTTTTGTTGCTTTTTCAGCCAAAAGCTTCCTTGACTTTGATTCCTTGAAGCTTATCCTGTACTAATCCCCTGGAAATCTGTAAGGTCCTTCCACAAGGTGCCTCAGTCATCAGTCAGGCTTCAGGGCATGTGGGAAAGCAACCAGAGTGTGTGGTCTCCATGGAAGATGGAAAGCTCTTCTTAAAATCTGCTTGTGGTGACGGGCAATCAAAATATCCCATCAGTATTTTTTTTTTTCATTAGCCAGGAAAAATATCGCCAACGATAGTCCTGGGTATCCTTTGCAGGGGCTTGTGCACAAAGGACAGAAGGACAGGCCCAGGGCAGGGGCTGTCCCCTGAGGGACCTCGAGAGCTGTGTCCAGTTCTGGACCCCCAGGCCAGGAAGGACTTGGAGGGGCTGGAGCGTGTCCAGGGCAGGGAAGGGAGCTGGGGAAGGGGCTGGAGCCCCAGGAGAGGCTGAGGGAGCTGGGAAAGGGCTGAGCCTGGAGAAAAGGAGGCTCAGGGGGGACCTTGTGGCTCTGCACAGCTCCTGACAGGAGGGGACAGCCAGGGGGGTTCGGGCTGTGCTCCCAGGGAACAGGGACAGGACAAGGGCAAACGGCCTCAGGCTGGGCCAGGGGAGGCTCAGCTTGGGCAGCAGCAGGAATTTGTGCATGGAAAGGGAGCTCAGGCCTTGGCAGGGGCTGCCCAGGGAGGGTTGCAGTGCCCATGGCTGGAGGTGTCCAAGGAAGGGCTGGAGGTGGCACTGAGTGCTCTGGGCTGGGGACAGGGTGGGCATCGGGCACAGCTGGAACTCCAAGAGCTTTTCCAACCTTGGTGATTCTCGGATTTTGTGATTGCTTGAGTTTTTCTTGTGCGAAAAAAAATTGCAAAGCAGGTTTTCTGTCAACTCATTGCATCTGTTAATTACAAATATCACCGGACTGGTTTGCTTTAGTGCTGGCATTTATGGGAAAACTGGTGATGCAGACACATCAGATTTATTGTGAGGAGGTTCCCTCCCTGGCATTTGAGGCAGGGTGTAAAGAAAAACTTATAGATATTTAAAGGGGAAAGGGAAAGGCCTCTGAAATATCAGAGACTTCATAAACTTGAGAAAGGAGACTTTAAGGATGGCTATTAGTAGGCTGATTTGCAAACTGCTGTCTCTCAGAGAGAGTGTGCGGGTGCCTCATGAATATCTGAGGAAAACACAGCCCATTTTTAAGAAGAAAAGAATCCCTGGATGAAACCAAAACAAACAAAAGTGCTTTGTGAAGCCAAGCAGAGAGTGAAGCAGAACAGAGTCCAGTGAGATGCAGAATCAAAGCAGTGAGGTCAGGGAAGTCATGGGGGTTTGACTACAGACTGTGAAATTCAGATTTTAAACAGATTTTAAATTGCTTAGATATTTTTATAAGTGAATTTGGATTACCAACTCTTTGCATCATCATTGAGGCACACTGACGAGGGCAGTGCACAACGTGGTGGATTTTATAGGTTTGACAGGATTTGTTGAGTAGACATCAACCCTTGGCAGTGTCACAGGGTTGGAAACGAGCTGGGTTTTCCTGCTGAAATCCTCTTTCTGTTAAAACCAGTGCTTGTCTCCCAAAAGGTGCCAGGCCAAGCTCCTGGAGCAGAGCAGAACTGTACAGATGTGATTGAACAGGAAACTGTGCCAAGAGACATAAAATACCTGGGTAAAACCAATGTTTCTCAGGTTGCTAAAAAGTTGTTGCTCCTTGTACTTGAAACCAGTCTTTGGTGCAAAGTTTGGCAGTTTTATTCCCAAATATTTGGCAATTTTCTTCCTGTCATCTCTATTGCGTCAGAAAAAATGTAGTTTCAAAATAAATGATTGAAAAGACCTTACTGTGGTGTTTTCCCCCACAGGACTGCAAACCACTTTGCCGGGGTTAAGATCAGTGATTATTTTACTGTTTTAGCAAAAAGGCCTCAGCTCCT
Organism: Prinia subflava; assembly: GCF_021018805.1. Classification (NCBI taxonomy): domain Eukaryota; kingdom Metazoa; phylum Chordata; class Aves; order Passeriformes; family Cisticolidae; genus Prinia; species Prinia subflava. The sequence goes on from NC_086255.1 coordinate 31,025,798, forward strand.
CTTGGGGCCACTCCTCTTGGATGAATATTTTTATACGGAGTCACTGTTATAAAGTGAAGGTGTAAAGAAACTTCATGCTACACTTCGGAATAAATTATTTGGGCCCTTAATAACAGGAGGTTACATGATAAATATTTTAACCTGATTTAAATGTTCTGCAGCTACTGACATTCACAGGTTTTCTTCATAACTGCCAGTGAACTTCCACAAAGATAATTCCTTTTAATATTTTGGTGTGAAACAAACCGGGGGGTGTTAATTTTGCAGGAAAAAAAAAAAAGAAATTTCAGAGGAGTGTTTATAAATGCTGTGCATGCAAATCTGAGGCACTGGAGGGCAACACTCGGGGTGGTTTGTAATGGTTGACATTTGGGAAGTGAGCTGGGAGTGTTCTCCACAGGAAATTGTGTACAGTGTGGGGGCAGTGAGCTGACTGCCAAAAGGGAGGCTTGACTGGCAGGATGGGACAAGACAGCCTCTCCTGAGACCCCACCTGGAGTTCCGTGCACTGTCCTGCATAGGAGGGACACAGAACTCTTGGAGCAGGTCCAGAGGAGGCCATGGAGTTGCTGAGGGGGCTGGAGCACCTCCCCTGTGGAGCCAGGCTGGGAGAGCTGGGAATGCTCAGCCTGGAGAGGAGAAGGGTGTGCGGAGACCTCACAGCTCCTTCCAGGGCCTGAAGGGATCCAGGGAAGCTGGAGAGGGAACCTGCATCAGGAACTGGAGTGACAGGACAAGGGGGAATTGGTTCAGTCTGACAGGAGGAAAATTTAGGTTACATATATGGAAGGAATTATTTCCTGTGAGGGTGCCCAGAGCAGCTGTGGCTGCCCCTGGATCCCTGGCAGTGCCCAAGGCCAGGTTGGACTTTGGGGCTTGGAGCAGCCTGGGACAGTGGAAGGTGTCCCTGCCCATGGCAGGGGTGGAATTTTGGATCTTCAGGATCCCTTCCAACCCAAACCGTTCTGGGATCCTGTGATTCCATGAAAAGATAGGAAAAGAATCCTATCATTCCATGTTGAGAGCTGGCTGCTCCTCTCAGTACCACCTTTGCTGTGTGGCTGCAGCCTTCATGTCCTTGTGCTGCAATTCAGTTTCTGTTGCAGAGCAACTCCAGGTACAAACCCTTTTTTTTCCTGGAGAGCTTTATGTAACTGTGCTTTTTTCTCCCCATCATCACCTTGATGTGTCGCTCTCGCTGCAGAAAATTTATTCCGAGTTTGGTTGTTATTTCCGTGCTTTCATTTGTTCGAGGTGAGATTGGGAGATGATTGCTCAATGAAGAAAAAGCTCATCTTGTTAAGTAGATAGCTGGATGTGACAGGTCTCGTTGTCAATTTAAATCATTGTGCATTGCAAGTGCTTCTTTCTGGCATTGTCTGATACAGCTTCAGTGTCAGAGGCAGTTTTTCATTACAGATAATAAGGTTCAGACTCTTTAAACATCACTCAAAACATAAAATACCACCAAGCCAAGGTAGAAAACAGCGTTTTCGGTGTTGCAGTGCTTGCAAAAATACATAAGAATGTGGATTCCCTATAAATTCCTCCCTGGGCTGTTTTGATGTCGTTGCAGGCACTATCCTGGTTGACAACATGCTGATCAAGGGGACAGCAGGAGGGCCTGACCCCACCATCGAGCTCTCCCTGAAGGACAACGTGGATTACTGGGTGATCCTGGACCCCATCAAGCAGACCTTGTACCTGAACAGCACTGGCAGGGTGCTGGACAGAGATGTAAGTTTGGGGTTGGTGTTCTCCACAAATGCATTCATTTCTAATTAACCATGCGCACCAGTTCTGCTGGAATATAATTCCTGCATCTGTCTTGTCTGCAGATGGATGTGAACAGAGTTAATCTGGTCCTTTTTGGGGGATTTATTTGGAGCACACAGGAACTTGACTGTATGTGCAAATATTATTGTGGACAAACACAACAACAAAGACCAAAAAAAGTGATGTTAAGGTTTTATATATGACCAAACTTGACTCGTTTGTGGAATTAAATTTTGATTACGGTTTGCTGACTGGAAGAAGTGCTGCTCACCCCATGCCCTGTGACATTTATTAGCAGCCTGCTTTCCCTGTGTACACTGAATTATGAGCTGTGAGAGGTGAAGGAGTCGTGACTGCCACAATTCACTCACAAAGCTTGACATGTTCCATTGAGAACGTGCTGGTTCAGGTTCTTTTTTCAAGGCAGCCTAAAACATATCTGCTGTGCTCGTTCCTGATGGTGTTAAGGAAATATTGTCAGGTTGAGTTTGATTTTTATAAAAAGAAAGATGAAAAGCAGAAAATAAATAGGAGTGTTCTCATCTAGGCTAATTTCATTGAGGAGAAAACACTCCAGAAACAGAGACATTTCCTCACAGTGTTGCAACCTTGCGACGGAACCTGAAAGTAAAATTGACTTCCAAGTGCTTTAATCAATATGGCAAAAATGCTGTAAAACTCAGGAGCTCTCCTTGGAGTGCAGGGGAGTTTGTTTTGTATTAGCTTGATTGATTAATTTGTCTTCTCCATGTGTTTTGAGATAAATTCTTAAGTACCAAAAACAGCATGCAAATTTTTCCTCATTTCCATTTGCTGGTGAAAGGCACTAATTGAATTCAGCTGTTCTTAATTTTGTTTTAATTCACAAACTGTTTTCCCATGCAAAGCACAAAGCGTGCCAGAGTGGTCATGGTGGCAGAAGACTTTCTGGGAAAGAGCTGTCACTTCCTCAAGTGCCAACCAGCAGCTGCTGGAGCAGATTTGGCCTCTCAGATTTAAGTCAGAGCAAAAAATGAGAGCCTGGAATGGAAGGCAAGGCTGGGGAACCACTCTAAGAAGTGTGGGGTCCATTCTTATCACCCACCTCCGTCTATCAGGAGTTAGGAGCCAAAATTCCCGTTGGATCAGTGGTAATTCTTCTTTTCAAGGCCATTTATTGACACTTTTTTGTCACCCTAATGTGAATCAAAGCCAATGCTTTATCCAAAGAACCTCATCAGATTATTTGAGTTTCAGTATTAGCCACAGTCTAAACCAACTCCCATTATTGTGAGTTCCCAGACACTTTACAGGGATGTTCTTTGCCAGAAGTAGACTCAAGTCCCCAGGAAACAAGTGAAGTGTGTACATTTCTTAATTAAATACAGGTAATAATGTGTTTACATTGGTATTTAAGGTATTGATTCCTCACTTTTTACTATGAACCGAAACACTTCTTACCTCTAATACTGTGTCCAGTCATTCATCTGTGGCTATTTAAGTTCAGTGGGCTATGAGAAGAAAATCTGGGCTTTAAGGTGGGCTGGATTTTGGGGGTGATGCCCCCTGTGCCTCTCTTGCATTGTCTCAGGGAACTGCTGTCATTCATAACCCAAAGAAAAGAAGAGCAACCCTCAAAAACTCAGGAACTGAGTAAAAATATGAAATGTGTGTCATGGGTTTTATTAATATGGCTCTTTTGGGGCCATGGGTCAGTGCTGGGTTAACAGCTGGACTCTGTGACCTTGGATTTCCCAACCTTATGGATTCTCCTAAAGGATATTTCCAGCCTTCAGAACCAGGGCTGTGCTACCGCAACACCACAGAACCATTCAGTGTGGGAGGGCCTCTTTTTGTTAACAAAAACCCCAAACAGTTTTTCTCATCTTTCCACTTAAATCCACTTGAAACTTTGCAGTTCCAATGAAATTGGGAGTTTTGTTAAGTTAAACCTTTAGACTCAGCTTTTTATTACAGAACAAAAATTGGAGTCTGATTCACAAATGATTGCATTCCATACATTTGGATATTCCTCCCGTTTTTCTCTCCCTGCTGATTTAGTCAGCCTGATCCTGTCCTTTTTTTTATTTCTTGCTTGACAGAAAGTCTTCCTAGATTCCATTGATTGTTAGTAAGGATGGCAGTGTGTTTTTCAAAAAAAGTCAGGTGAGAAGAAAATTTCACACTTTTCTTCCAAAACTTTAAGTACTTAGGAAGAATGACCAGTGATAAATCAGAACTGAAGGTGCAGAGAGCTGCTGAAAGGTGCTGAGATGATTCATCCCTGGTTTCGTAAACAACTTGTGCCATTGTGCAGTTGTTTCTTTACATATTTTTCTAAATTCAGAATAGCAAATGTTTATTAAATATCTGTAATTTCAAATAGTTATATTATTCTTGGGGTTGGCTAATAAATCCAAATATACTTAGTAGTGACTGCAGCTTATTAAAGGCAGCCTAAAAATTCTTGGATCTTAGTCAAATGAGTAGCAAAAGCCATTCCAGCCTATATTTCTTTGCCCATTCATCAATTTGGGAGTTTTAGAGCATTGCTGTGTTCACTGCAGTGAGAAAAACAGGATTGTCCACACTGAAAGTTGTTTCTGAATGATTTGCAAATGTAAGTGGTAGCAAATGTGATTTATTTCAGACTTGACCTTTCAATTCAAAGCAAGAAAGAAACAAGAGGAACTTTGGGATGTGTCCAGAGAAGACCACAGGGATGCTGTGGCACTCCACAGGCTGGAGTGCCTCTGCTCTGGAGCCAGGCTGGGAGAGCTGGGGGTGCTCACCTGGAGCAGAGAAGGCTCCAGGGAGAGCTCAGAGCCCCTGCCAGGGCCTAAAGGGGCTCCAAGAGAGCTGGAGAGGGGCTGGGGACAAGGGACGGAGGGACAGGACACAGGGAATGGCTTCCCACTGCCAGAGGACAGGGCTGGATGGGAGATTGGGCAGGAATTGTTCCCTGGCAGGGTGGGCAGGCCCTGGCACAGGGTGCCCAGAGCAGCTGTGGCTGCCCCTGGATCCCTGGCAGTGCCCAAGGCCAGGCTGGACTCTGGGGCTTGGAGCAGCCTGGGACAGTGGGAGGTGTCCCTGCCCATGGCAGGGGGTGGAATGAGATGCCTGAAGGTTTCTTCCCACCCAAGCCCATCTGGGATCCAGTGAATTCCAAAAACAATAAACCAAAGGCTCAGCCAGGTGACATTTTCTGTGCCCCTTTATCACGGCCTCTTTCCCCTCGCAGCCTCCGGTGTCCATCCAGTCCATCGTGGTGCAGGTGCAGTGTGTGAACAAGAAGGTGGGCACCATCATCAACCACGAGGTTCGCATCGTGGTGCGCGACCGCAACGACAACTCCCCGCAGTTCCAGCAGCAGCGCTACTACGTGGCCGTCAACGAGGTCAGAGCCGCCTCGTTCTCCTCCTTCTCCTCTGGGTGGGGTCACTGCTGAATTACAGCTTTCAGTGCCTCCCCTCTGAAAACCCAAAAAAATATGGTTGTTTTCAAATCCCTGATATTTGCTCCATTCCGGAAATGCTCATCGCTTTGGTAGGCTTCAGTTTTTAGCATGTAATTGTGCTTTTCCTTAAGGAAAACAAAGATCTTTTTTTCCTTACGGAATACAAAGACCAGCACGTTTTTCACCAGGAATATTGCAAAAAAACCCCAAATTATAGCAGCATCTTCGTGAGTGAAGCGTTGTTCTCTGTTAAATTAAAGCACTATTAACAACAAACCTGGAAGTAAAAGAAATGTATGTATGAAGAAAAAAAAGTTTAAAAAAAGTTTAAAATGGTTTGTTGACAATGTTGAATCTTGGCAAAGTGCAAATGTGGTTTATTGCTGTTGCTCTGTATTAAATGGAGTCTGTGAAATTAATTTTTTTATTTTCTATTATTTATTATGTTATTTTTTTTGGAATACGGGGTGTTTTTTTGGAATAGAGAGCTGTAGATTGGATCACCGAGTCTTTTGAAGGAAAAAAATTGTTTCATTCTTGAGCTGGTACAGCCTCATTTCATTTTCCAGTGAAGTTTTTCATTCTGTTAAGGACTGAATAATCTGCCAATAAGCAGTACAAAAAGTCTGTCTTTTCAGGGTTAGCATCTCAGGGCTTTAGTAATGAGTAGAAACAAGGACTGACATGAAATAAGAGAAATTATGTGGGCTGAAATTATGTGGAAAATGGAAAGATGGGTTGGTTTCGTACAGGTGAAGACTGAAAGAAGTAAAGTTATATTTAAAAATATATTCAATATGCAGCCTAGTGGTGGTTTGGTTTGTGGGGTGGGGGTCAGTGAAAGAGCATGACTGCTTTGATTTTAATAGACTTGGTGTGAAGAAATTTCCTCTTTTGTTGTGTTTGGGAGGTTCAGCTTTTCAATGTGTCCTTGTGTTGTCCCTGGCCTCCATGACCATGCATGTGCAGGACAGCTCATTGCCCTGGGAAAGGGGAAGGACATTGATGAGTTGAGGCCTAATTAACCCAAAAGTGTGGAGGAACAAAACCCCAAATCCACACATTATATTGGACTTGCAACTGAGATAAGGATAAACAAGATTTTTGAAACTTTCTGGTTTTAAATTAGAAAGCATTTCCCTTCAGACACATTTTTGGCACTCCAGCTGCCCGTGTGATTTCCCACCATAATCTGGGAGCATGAGGAAAGTCTTCCATAGGCTTGTCCCTGGTTTTCACATTGGCCATGGAATTTCTCTGTTTCTACAGACCCAGAACAGGAACATTTCTGGTCCTGAATAAAGGCAACATCAACACCAGTCTGAAGAGCCTGTGTGGGTTGTGCTGCAGAGCCTAGATCACTTCCAAAACCTACATAATTTCTGCAGTAAGACCAAAGACAGGGAGTGTGGCTATGCTAAGAAAACAAGAATTTTCCATAACTAGGGAGAAGTCCAAAAGGCAGAGTGCAAAATGCACCATTCCCAATTATTTGTGTTTAGCAATTGAGCAAGGTTCTGAGGACACCAAGCATTTATTGGAATTATTGCTGAGCAAAATGCACTGTTGCTCTTTCCACCAGCTGCACCCTGATTTAATTAATTTCTTCTTTTAATTTTATCTCTGTTCCATGGATAACATCTGACATGGCACCACTGTGCCCTTGAGCAGCACCCAGTGACTTCATGCTCTCATTAATTAATTAACAAAAAAATAATTCACAAAGCATCTCAGACTCTCTCAAAGGTTTTAATGAGTGATTAAATGTTTTAATGCTCGTTTATTCTGCTCCTAATTGGTGCTGCCTCTGGTGACTTTAGCAACAGGAATGCACTGGGAAGAAAAGTTTAATTTTTGCTTGTTTTCTGGTTGCTTGTGAACCAAAAAGTACAGAAGTTTCTCTTACACAAGGAACATAAAACAAAGGAGGGGTGGATTTTATTACATTTTGGAGAAACAGAATGGTTTTTATATCAAGTTGTCTTCATATTTGAATTGTCCCCCACATATTAAGACGAGTTTGTCAAGGAAGCTGAGGGTAGTTGTAAATAGCACCATAAAATCCTGGCTTCACATGTGGCTTCCATTTGCACAGAAAAAGAAATGCTTTAAAATTAAGCCTGGATCTTTCCAGAAGGCTTAGAACGAGATGGATGTGGTAGAGTAGTGTCTGTTTAGTTTTATACCAAAAGGATTTTTATACTTGATTGGAATGGCTTTGTCCTGAGTTAGACCAAAAGCTCCCCTAATCCAGGGGTTTTGCTTTGCCAGTGCCCTGGCAAATGCTCAAGGAAAAGCACAAGGATTGGGAAAAAAATGCAGTGGTGCTTCCCTAATGAGTTACCTGTAAAATCTGTGCAGAGCAGCTCCAGACCACTTTTGTGTTTCCCAGCTGCTCGTGGACATGGATATGGTGATCCCTCCTTTCCTTCCTTACTCCAGGTGTTTTGTAGTCTTTTTCTCCAGCATGTTTTGTCTTGTGCCATAATTCCTCACTCTGCTGCTTCAAACATTTTCATCTGGACCCTCAGAACCCTGACACATCTCAAGACATAAAGAGCGTCTGTGAAATATTCTGCCTATTGTCCAACAATCCTTAGGGATTTGTTTCCTTCCATCATTCCCACACTTGTACCTGTGGAAGACCCTTGGGTAAAGGTGATCCCAAATTAAAATGTGCAGAGAAATTCATGTGAGTGGTTTGATTCTTTGGCAGCTAAGAATCAAAATCTTCATTACCTGTTTATTGAGGAATACTTTTTTTGCCAGGATTTTAATTCTTCTGTTAAAAGTATGGACTTGTCACATGGAGCTGGGCTTGTCCTTGTCAGTGTTGATGGAGGCTGGAATGTTTGTTGGATGAAGTGGCTTAACTGGGAATGGCAGTGCTGGGAATCCACATTAAGTTACAAATAATACTGATTTTTTTAAAGTCTTAGTTGAAAACAGATTTTCTATTTCCCCACCATTTTGGAGCCAGTTTTCCCTTCCTGATGCTTTTACAAGTCCAAGCATCTCAGGCAGCTCCAACTGCTTTCCAAAGGATTAGGAATCTCAGCATGGAAGTAAAAACAAGTGAAGGTTGATGTCACCATTTTTATGATAATGAGATATCCTCTGCAGAGTAATTCCCTTGGTTTTTTTGCGTGACATATTTTTATTTACATGAAAACATCCCATTGTTATTCAGTTAGGAAAAACTCCTGACAGTGGCATTAGCCTGGGGCTAGATTTGACCGTATTGGTGGCTTGCAGATTTGAATTATTACCATATTAACCCAAAGTTCTGCAGCTGAGTTAAAATTCAGAAGAATTATGCAGCTCAGTTAATATTCCACGGGCAAATCTATGGCATTGCCACAAGGGGTTTAAATTTATGAAGCCTAATGTAGGGATTAGGAAGTAAGATTTTGTACTGTTGATGCCCAGTAGCAGTGTCTCTGTTTTGTGTTAAACACAACTTATCTGGATCATTTTTATCTGAGCTAAATAGAGCTCCAATACTGCATTGCCTGGGTTTTACAAAACTGGCTTTCTTTGCTCTTAGTGTTTCACTTTCCTGAGTCCTACAGGGCAAGTCAAGAGCATTTGATAGCAGATTCTGTTTGGAAGTGGAGGTGGAGTCCCTAGAACACGGTTGAAGTCGGTATTTATTAAATGCATGTAACCTTAGAACTGCTTGTAAGACAAAATTTGGGGGTTTTTTTCATTTATTTAGTTTGGGGCTTGTTTTTTTTTTTCTCCTTCAATAGCAGAGATGGAAATCCTTTGCAAAATTAGAGCCTTTCTTGGACTTCAGTCATTTCAAAACTTTGGGTTTGGGCTGTTGAGAATTAGAACTTGTGCTGAATTTTCATTTCTTGTGGCATAATTATTCCTGTCTTTTTCCTTGTGGTATCGAAATAATTAATCTCTGCAGGTAGACATCATCAAAAGAGCGTTAGCTCGGAATGATTAACTGTAAATTTGGCTTTGCTCTGCTCTTTGGGGCCACTCTGAAAAATTATTCATTTTTAACTTTGTAAATAGGCAATAATAAGGGAATTTATTTTCCAAATGTTTTATGGAAGAGCTGAACATTCCTGCCTGCATCTCAACTTCTAATAGCCATTAATCACGCTGAAGGAAGTTTTTAAGCGTTACAGCTGTAGACGGTGGAAGGAGAAGATTTATTGCGTGCATCTCCTCTCTATCTGTTTAATTGCACTCTTTTTGGAATCTTCCTTGTTTCGTGTCATCATGATTCTTTTCCACTGGATTGAGTTCCCACGGAGATGATTATCCTCAGGCTGCTGCCGACACTCCCGGAATTGTTTCTTTGCAATCCCTAAAGTTTTGTTTTGCATAAGGTAAAACACTCGGCACGGTTAAACCCTTTGCTGCACAGCTTCAGGCCCTTTTCCTAGGACATACCAAAGGTTCCTATGGAGAAACAAAATTCCACTCTTTCAGTGAAGGAATTTCGAGGCCGTTTGTCCTTGTCCTGTCCCTGTTCCCTGCGAGCACAGCCCGACCCCCCCTGGCTGTCCCCTCCTGTCAGGAGTTGTGCAGAGCCACAAGGTCCCCCCTGAGCCTCCTTTTCTCCAGGCTAAAGTTGCATTTTATTAGGGGAAATTAGTTCCTGCTTGCTCTTCCAACAAGGAAGTGACAGCAGTCTCTCAGAAATCGCTCACGAATTGTGGGAAAATGTATTATGGCTGGCTAATGGTAAATATCATAGTAAAATCCAGCACAATACTGAGATCTCTGTGTAAAATGTTTGTGGGTACTGAGGGCCTCTCCCACATGATTGGAAGTGGATTTGAAATATCAAGTTAAGAGCTCATCTGCATTTCCTAAAGGCTACAGGAATCTCTAATGTGAGATCTTGAGCAGGCTGGAAATCACAGAATCATGGAATGTCCTGAGCTGGGTGGGACCCACCAGGATCATCCAGTCCAACTCCTGGCCCTGCACAGACACCCCAACAATCCCACCCTGTGCATCCCTGAGAGCAGTGTCCAAATGCTGCTGGAGCTCTGTCATGAAGGAATGGAGAGGATTTTTTCCCAGCATTCATTTCTAGTATTATTTGTGTGTCATGAAAGAAAACTTAGATAAAATGGAAACGTGCGTGTCCTAAAGGTCTGCACATCTGCAGTCAGTTATTCTGGCTGTAATACATCAAATGCAAGACTTTAGCTTTTGACTTTTACTGTTAGAGCATGGAATTGGAGTTCTGGTGTTTACTGATGTGTCATTTTTGCCACTGTCTCCTTTGTTATCACTTAATAATGTGCTTTACGGTGCTGGTGCCTTTTTATGTTGGCCACTATTTATCTGCACACTGTCAGAATGGGCTGGTGGGAGCTGTGCCAGCAGCTCCAGGATGTCTGTCATCTCCTGGGCTGCTTGGAACAGCAGCATTTTTACAATATTTAATAGTGTTAAATAAAAATAGGGCTTTTTTATTTTAATATGGGACACCATATGCAGAAGAGTGTCCAGCGCTGGGATCCCCAACACAGGAAAGATGTGGATCTGTTGGAATGAGTTCTGAGGAGGCCGTGGAGGGGCTGGAGCCCCTCTGCTCTGGAGCCAGGCTGGGAGAGCTGGGGGTGCTCACCTGGAGCAGAGAAGGCTCCAGGAGAGCTCAGAGCCCCTGCCAGGGCCTAAAGGGGCTCCAGGAGAGCTGGAGAGGGACTGGGGACAAGGGATGGAGGGACAGGACACAGGGAATGGCTTCCCAGTGCCAGAGGACAGGGATGGATGGGAGATTGGGCAGGAATTGTTCCCTGGCAGGGTGGGCAGGCCCTGGCACAGGGTGCCCAGAGCAGCTGTGGCTGCCCCTGCATCCCTGGCAGTGCCCAAGGCCAGGCTGGACTTTGGGGCTTGGAGCAGCCTGGGACAGTGGAAGGTGTCCCTGCCATGGCAGGGGTGGAGATTAGATGATCTCTATGATGTCTCCAGAGCTGTTCCTCTCGGATCCATCTGGAAGCACCAGGACTTTGTCCTGTTTGGCCAGCAGAAACCTGGGATATTTCCATCACACGCCACCCCATGACCAGCCAGCACAGTGCCTGGCTCTTTCCACTGATGGAACCGGTGTTTAAACAGGGATTAACTGGTTAAACTCTCTTATTTTGAGGTACAGGGTGTCAGTGCAGGGCCTGAGGAGATGTGGGAGCTGCCCTGGGCTGAGGGATCCACAGGCTCCAGCACTGGGCACATCCCAGCCCTCAGCCAGCCCCACAGCATCTCAGGAAATCTGGGTTAAGAGAGGGGGAAACGGGGTTAAGAGAGGGGGAAAGGGGGTTAAGAAAGGGGAAAAGGTGTTAAGAGAGGGGGAAAGAGAGTTAAGAGAGGAGAAATGGCCATGTGGCAGTGAGGAGAAAATGGTGAGGAGGAGTTGGGAGTGAAGGAGTGGCACCGAGCCTGGACTAGAGAGCTGGGATAGGAGGCAGTGCTGGTTTGTGTCCCTCTGTCCCCAGTGTATTTTTTGCTGGCAGGATGTTAAATCAATGTTAAATCAATGTTCCCCACAGCCTCTGTCCTGCCTGGTAGTGCGGTACAGAGGCCACCCAGGCAGGGGGTGCCTTGTCTCCCTCTTTTCCCTCAAGAACATTGGATTCTCCTCTCCTGAGCTGCTGAGGAGGCAGCAAGGGGGTGCCTGAGTGGATATCAAGGAGCAGCCCACCCCCAGCAGGTGGGAAAGCCCCCTGCAAACCATCCTGGGACTTTTCCCAGCTGGTTTTCAGGTTACTTTGGTCTCCTGTCCCCTTCTCCCCCACACATCCCAACCCATGAGGGCACAGTCGACTTCCTCCACCCACGGGTGACACTTCTGCTGCCTGTTCCAGGAGTAAATAAGCCAAGTTAGTAGCAAAACATGAACATAAAGAGTTGTGGTGTAAGTGTGTATAATGATGGTATTATCAATTAAGCCCCACTTGTTTTACCATAAAAAGGCTGGGAATTGGTGGGTTTTATTTCAAAGATTCAGTATTCTCAACCCTGAAAATGTTTTCCAGAGAGCTCTGCCAACCATTACACCCTCAATTAGCAGCTTTATAAATAAAACAGGAACTATGAGTGCAGGAGGAAATGGGGAGTTAAGTCTTTGCTTTATTGTGAGCACTACAAAATAGGAACGTGAAATAACATCCACATCTGCACCAAATGCTGGAATGACTCTGTCCTTTGGCCCCTGCTCTTTTTCCAACATTTCAATCCTTTTTAGGCCCTCTAGGTTTAAATACATGCAGCAACTTTGTGTTAAGTTCTGGGGAAAGAAGAGGGACCAGTGGGACTCTGGGTTTTTAAGGGCCAGAAATCTGGGAGCAATGAGAGCACCAGGGAGCAAGGGTTGTGCTGAATCCACAAGTGTTTGTTCATTTGTTCTTCGCTTTCAGGTTGATTACTTGCAAAGTTTCCTGAATATTTAAATTCAGAAATGATGACTCCCAAGAAATCTTCTGTCTTTGCTCTCAATGGGCCTTGATTTCCTGCTATTTATCTGTGCAAGGATAATTATAAACTGACTCATTTTCAAAGCATCATTTAATGGGTATTCAATTGCTGCCAACACAATATTGGAGCAACAGCATCACCCCTGTGTTTGCTCAAAGCCATGAAGCTCTATGGGTGTTTGTGTTTGCATGTAACAATATTAATCTGGCTCTGTTCACGTTGCTATGAAGATGCTGTCAAATAAGTTCTGTTTACATTTGCAGCTCGTCCTTGTTTTCCTTCCTGAGTCTGAAAAAGGAGCTTTTATTTGGTTTAATCTGTATTTATTTCATGGGTGTTTTGAGGTTTATAGTGTTTTTTCTCATTTTTGTCTTTTTTTCAGAAAAAGAGGAAGTTCTGTCTTGATCTGTTATAGACAAGAGCTAGGCGGAAAAATTAGGTTAAAATAACTTTAGAACCTCAAGGTTATAATGGGGATCTCTTGCTGTTCCTGCAGTTAACTCCAGTTGGAACAACCATCTTCACAGGATTTTCTGGAAACAATGGTGCTATTGACATTGATGATGGTCCCAATGGCCAGATAGAATATGTCATCCAGTACAATCCTAATGACAAGGTACAGCCATTCAGGCTTTTTTCCTCCATGTTTATTTATATTTATATTTATTGATATAACATGAAGTAGCAAACGAACAAGAGGTTGCTGTTGGACATAAAGAAATGTTTTCATTCATGTTGAGTATCCTTTCTGCCCATGAGCCCTGTAACCACAGATGAATTTACCTTCTCTCTCATTGCCTAGCTGTCAGCAGCTGGATTATTTCAGTATTTCAATAATGCCCAGAGAAGTTGTCTATCCCATCCCTGGAAGTGTCCAAAGCCAGGTTGGACACTGGGGCTTGGAGCAGCCTGGGATGGTGGAAGGTGTCCCTGCCCATGACAGGGGGTGGGACAGGATGGGTTTTAGGATCTCTTCCAACCCAAACCATTCTGCGATTCCAGGATTTCTGCTTTGCCTCAGTATAAATCTCCTAATTGATTTCTCCCCTCTCGGTGGGAATGATGAATATTTTATCCCAAAAGATGAGTGCCACCCTCAGGCTGTCTCCAGTGATTTATCAGTCTGGGACCCACTTCCCAATCCTCTTTTCCAGCCCACCACAGATACCTGCAGCATGGGGAATTTAACACTCATTCTCATTTAATTGCTGAAAAAAACCCTGCAATTTTAGTATTTATTTAAGCTCTTTGAGAAAAAAGGTCTTGTTATGTGAAGTAAAGAAACAACATTGCTGTGTGCCTCTGCTGTGTTTGGAATCTTGTATTGCTGTTGCCTGTTCAAAATACTTAAATATTAACTATCTTTGACACTGGGAGATTGAAGCATGGAAAGATGGGGGTTTTTAATTAGATTAATTTGATAATGAAATTGCAATTGGATCTCAGGTCAGAAATTTGTGCCCTCCTGCCAGTGGTGCCCCAGCTTTGTCACCTGAGTCTGTGGAAGCAAATACACGGAACAAATGGAATTTCACCCAATTTAACATCTGCATTTATCCTGAAATGTGAATTTCCTCGGATAGGAACATATGCATGAATTGGCACCTAAATGTTGATCTTCTCAGCTTGTTTAGCACTTCATTGCCCTCATGAAAGGCAGAATAAAGAGCAAATAACTACAATGATGTGGATTTCTTATCTCTACTGCTTGAGCATTTGTTCTGAATGCACACTGCAAATTCAGGATGGCAAAGGGGAAAGAAGCAGACTAGTCCAACTTTGATGGTTGGAAGTAGCAACCAATAGGTAAATAATCCAGGAGAGTTCTGTCCTGTACAGATTTGTTATTGTGGGGTTCTTCAGGGGGAAACTGGGTAGGAGAAAACATAGAAAGTTTTATAACCTCTGATCTGAAGAGCAGATGCAGCCTTGGAATACCAGCCAAGGCATCATCCCATTGTGGCCCAGCTACAACACAACTTAGAGGCATGTTCAATTTTATTGTGCTGTTTTCTCCTTTGCAGACTTCCAACAGGACCTTTGATATTCCTCTCACTTTGTCCGGAGCAGTAGTACTGAGGGAAAGACTAAATTATGAAGAAAAGACTCGTTATTTTGTCATTGTTCAAGCAAATGTGAGTATAAATCTCTTGAAGGCCATTTATGCCCCTGATTTAGGTGCAGGTTTCGTTTCCTTCCCAAGGAAAGGCAGAGCCTTGCTGAAACACCAGCTCTGATAAATCCTCTTCTGCTGAAGATCTAATTTAAGATTTATCCAGGCTGTTGAAAGCTCAGGCATATTATTACTGCTTAAAAAAGCTTGCTCAGTGTGTGACAAGCCAACCTTTTTGGCACAAGGAGCAACTTGCAAATGTGCATTGCGGCCCATGCAGAAAAGTGCAGCCTCGTGGCACTAAATGTCCATTTTCCAACAAATCTGGTGAGGTTAATTTTCACTCAGGTGAGTTTAATGGACTCAGTTCCATTGTATTCTTCAGGCTGGAAATGCATTTTGTTATAAGGAGGTGATTTTTCCTTCAAGTCATGCTGCAGGTGTACGGAGAGGTTTTTCCAGAGTGGCTGGCAGTGGATAACTCGCACTGAGAGGAAAAGTGATGTATAAAGTGTATCTCAGATATCTGTCATCAGAGTGGGGGTTTGGTGCCCTTGAGGGCTGTGAAAGCCTTTTTCCCTTTTTGTCCTTCTGATAACGACTGAAATGAAAACTTCTCTTCTGTTGATCACGGCTGTTGTGATACATCTTCATTCATGGGAAATGATATTTGCTCTGAAGCAGCAGATCCTGATTCCACACCTCCACATTCCTGTCATCTCTCTGATACAGAAGTGCTGATACATTCTGCAATCTCTTTTCTTACATGTTTTGTGGCATGCTCAGCATTCTGCCAGCAGAAGCCAGCCTCCAGGGGTGGCTCAATGCTCCTTGCACCTCTGCCCCTGTGCTCAGGTGAGAGCCCACCTGCAGAGCTGGCCCAGCCCTGGGGCCAGCACGGGAGGGACCTGGAGCTGCTGCAGAGAGGCCGGGGGAGGCACCAGGATGAGCAGAGGGATGGAGCAGCTCTGCTGGGAGGAAAGGCTGGGAGAGCTGGGGGTGTTCAGTCTGGAGAGGAGAAGCTTTGGGGTGACCCAGTTGTGGCCTTCTAGGACATGAAAGAGCTGACAAGAAATATGGAGAGAGACTCTGGAGAAATGGAGTGCCAGGACAAGGGGAATGGCTTCAAACTGACAGAAAGCAGGATTAGATGGGATATTGGGAAGGAATTGTTTCCTGGGAGGGTGGGCAGGCCCTGGCACAGGGTGCCCAGAGAAGCTGTGGCTACCCCTGGATCCCTGGAAGTGCCCAAGGGACAGGGCTGAGGGCCCCTCTCAGCTGGGGCTCCTCTCCAGGCTGAGCAGCCCCAGCTCCCTCAGCCTTTCCTGGGCACCCCCATGCTCCAGGCCCTTCCTCAGCTGCGCAGCCTCCGCTGGCCCCGCTCCAGGAGCTCCCTGGCCCTGCCGTGCTGAGGATCCAGAGCTGGGCACAGCACTCCAGAGGTGCCTCCAGGGCTGCCACAGGGGCAGCGTCCCTCCCTGCCCTGCTGCCACTGCTCCTCCTGCTGCCCATTCAGCTCCTATTACTGGGAAAAGCCATCGAGCACAGCCCATCTCTGGCAGTGCCCAAGGCCAGGCTGTACAGGGCTTGGAGCAGCTTGGAGCAGTAGAAGATGTCCCAGCCCATGGCAGGGGTGGCACTGGATGGGCTTTGAGATCTCCCAAACCATTCTGGAGTTCTATATCCCCACAGGTTGCATTGAATCCTCTCTGGTGTGTACTATGCAATCACACTCCTCTGATTACACTATCAGTGCTTTGTTGTCCTTGCATCCTGAAGATACTGCTGGAAATTAATTACTCTCTATCTGCTTTGATCCAGAATTACTCAGAGGCACTTACTGGAGGAATGGAGAAATGGTTTAGTTGATGATGAAAGCTGCTCCTTGTAGCTGGAATTGTTTTTCATCATTGACCATGAAGAAAGCTGAATGCAGAAATTCCCATATTTACTCTAAATGTGAAGCTGGTGCAAGAACTGAGTGGACTACAAAATAGGGAAGAAATTGTATCCAATCCAGTTTAGAGCAATGGCCTCTTCATCTAACATAGACGATATTATTATACAGCATAAATTAAAAAATAAATTTAAAAATTGCTTTTTCTTATTTCAGTGTTACATTAGGATAGGAGGGCAAGATGCAATTCATGGCACATATTCCCCCCCAAGATTTTAGCTATGCAAAGGAAAGCTCATGCTGCAGTTCCTCTGTGAAAATGGGAATATTTTTGAGTATTTTAAGCAAAATATTAGCTAGTCGAGATGTTTCTTCACTAAATGAAGAAAGAAGACTTGAACTGTTGCTAATGTGTACTTTGGGTATAAGCACAACAATTTCTGATTATAAATAAGGCACAAGGCCTTTTTCTCTTTTTCAAATGTGCTGCATTGCCATAGTTTTAGTCCTATAATTTTCCCAAGCTGTATTATTTCTGAGTGAGAGATGTCTTGCAGTATTTCTTCACTTTTTCTCTGCACTTTACTTGTGAGCCTTTCAGGCTGCAGCTCTGAGGCTGAAGTTCGAGTAATTACTACTGGAACATGGATAATTCGAAAGCTTAAGTTTTTTACCCTTAGCTTTGCCTAAAACCTTTTGGGTGGCTCTTTTTAGGAAGTTTTCAGGAGATCTTTTTCAGAAGATTCTGAATTCAGGAAGTCTCACCAGATGGGCCTGGTTTGCTCCACAGGACCGAGCCCAAAACCTGAACGAGCGGAGGACAAGCACGACCACCCTGACCGTGGACGTGCTGGATGGGGATGATTTGGGACCAATGTTCCTTCCCTGTGTGCTGGTGAACAACACCCGGGACTGCAGACCTCTCACCTACCAAGCCAGCCTGCCCGAGCTCACAGACCCTGTAAGTCCTCTGGGATTTGTCCAGGTTTTATCTGTTTGCTTGTCATCTTTTCCTGTGGGCACAGCAGGAGCTGTCAGGTCACCTGTGCTTGACACCGTGTTTTGTGTGCCAAGCAAGAGGAAACCAAGGTAAGATGCATGTGGGAATGATGGCGAAATTCCAGCTTGGAGCCAGTGCCAAACTGCCTGTTGGCTGCAAGGGCTGAGTCTTGCAGAAATGTGGTAAATTTTGAAATTGCTTTTCCTGATCTGTCTGCGTTTCTCAAAATATCCCCAAGAAGGACTTTTGGGAGGGGGCTTGATGTTATTCCATTGAGGGTTGTTATAAACCATAGGAGAAAGATTTTTCAGAAGAGGAAGCATTAGCCACTGACCGCTGAAAAGATTTTTGTTGCTATTATCAGGTTTTTATCAAGAGACACTGAAGAGCAATGGGGGTCTATCCCATGTAGGTCCTTTTGCTAAGTATGCCAGTTAATACATCCATGGGGTCAGGATAAAGCTGAGTGTAAGGCTCATTTCACACTCCATGCACACATAAATCCAAAGAATGAGGTGAAAACTTCATCATTTCTTGTTGCCACTTGGTGCCAGTTGCCTTTACTTACAGCAGAGCTCTTGATGGGAGATCTGCACCTCTGGTGTGTAGGAGAAGGGAATACAGGTGACCATGCTCCTGATCAGTAACAGCTGTGTTAATTACCCAATGCAGCCTCACCCTGATGAGCAACAGCTATATCCAATAAAGATAAGTGTGATAAAAGGGGGTGGGTTAGCTAGGGAGGATTATCATGGAGGAGGATCATGAATGGGAGAATCATGAAGAAGAAGGATCCTTGGGAATCACTGCTGTGAGGTCAGTCTGGGTCTGCAGTTAGAGCCTGTTGTTGGAACCTGCAGTCACAGCCTGCACACTGATCCCTGCAGTCACTGATCCCTGCAGTCACTGATCCCTGCAGTCACTGATCCCTGCAGTCACTGATCCCTGCAGTCACTGATCCCTGCAGTCACTGATCCCTGCAGTCACTGATCCCTGCAGTCACTGATCCCTGCAGTCACTGATCCCTGCAGTCACTGATCCCTGCAGTCACTGATCCCTGCAGTCACTGATCCCTGCAGTCACTGATCCCTGCAGTCACTGATCCCTGCAGTCACTGATCCCTGCAGTCACTGCACACTGATCCCTGCAGTCACTGATCCCTGCAGTCACTGATCCCTGCACACTGATCCCTGCACACTGATCCCTGCACACTGATCCCTGCAGTCAGAGTTCAGCAGGGAATAACCAGCAGTGAGAGGCTGCAAGGGAAACCTACAGGAGGAGCTTGCTGCAGCCAGAGTCAGGGAATAGCTGGAGTCAGGATGGCTGGGCTTTAGAGGGGAATAAACCAGGACCCTTTTCATGCTGTGATAAACAGGAAGTCTGTGCCTTGGCTCATTTCTACTCTCTTACAAGAGGGCTGCTGCAACACTGGTGGGTGGAACAGAAACAGGGATATCTGAATTAATATTGATATGTGACCTTTGATTCATATATTTAAGAATATAAAAAGACAGAACCAATCGAATCACCAGGTATTGTCCTACCTGATTAACTCTGACATTAAGGTGACATTAAAATAATGTTAAGTTTTGACATTAAGGTTTTTAACTTTGGTTGCTTGTCACAGCACACACTCTGTATCCTGCTGCCTCCAGCCAAGGGCAGGTTGAGGTTGGAAGTGTGGACATTCCTGCTCTTCCCTGATCTTCCTGTCCTGTGCCTTGCACTCTTTTCCCATCCCACACATTGTGGTGTATTGCTTGGTGTGGCCTCAGGACTCCTGCTGGAATTATCCGTGGGATGGGTCAAAGGAAGGGAGAGATGATCTGTATTGAACCTTGGAGTGTTAATTTCCACATCTTCCCCACACACACTTCTACACCTTGGTGTACTTAAAAACCCTTTGTAGATGTGTTGTGTTTGGGACTTGGTAAATCACAGAATGACGGGGTTAGAAGAGACCTTCAGGATCATTGAGTCCAACCCATCCCTAACACCTCAACTAAACCATGGCACTGAGTGCCACATCCAGTCTTTCCTTAAACACATCCAGGGATGGTGACTCCACCACCTCCCTGGGCAGACAATTCCTGTATTTTATCACCCCTTCTGTAAAAAACTTTTTCCTAATATCCAACTTATATTTCCCTTGGTGCAGCTTAAGACTGTGTCCTCTTGATCTGTCAGTTGCTGCCTGGAGAAAAAGACCAAACCCCACCTGATACAGCCACCCTTCAGGAAGTCATAGAGAGTGATGAGGTCACCTCTGAGTCTCCTTTTCTCCAGACTAAATAACCCCAGCAAAAAACTGCTTTGACTTTAAATTCTTCTTTAATTTCCTTTGGGCTTGGTGGCATTTTAAGGGAAGGGGCAGCTCCCTGTCCAGCTTCCTCAGGGTGAGCACCCAGACTATGCAGGATGAGGGACTGTCACCCCTTTTACCTGCATAGATCTGTTATAATTCCCAATGTGGGAGCAGATGAGGCAGGAATTATAAATAAGTGGTGTTTTTAGGAGTTTTTTAATCTGGTTATCTGAAGATACAACACAAACTACAATTTTTGTGGTGCTGCCTCAGTGAGAGGATTCCAGCTCTGCCCTTGGCCAGGCATGTTCTCCACTGGAAGACAAAGCAGTGTCTGCCAGGAGAGGGGCTGTGCCATGAAAAATCTGGCCTGGAATTTAGGTACTGAGCTGCAAAACTCATTTATTTAAACTTCCTGAGCTGCAGCGAGCTCAGGAGCAGCTGCTTTTGTTTGTTTTTTAGCTTTTCTTGTGTCAAACTGCCCCTGATCTAGGAAATGAGACCTGGGTTGTGTTCGTGAACCACGAACTCTTTGCTGTTTATCTCTTTGCAGCAATTTTGATGAACCTAAGTGGAAGAAGTTGTACCTTGAACCTCAAATATTTACTTGGCTTTTAAGCAGTAATTCCTTTAGAAGATATGGCTCATACCTGGATTCATGCAGGAAACATTTACATTATTTATCCTTTACATTTTTATGTGTTATATTTACTCTTCACTAAGCTATTCTATTGCTACCATTACCCTACTCCCTAGGCTAAAGGACTATTTTTAGTTTAACACCATCTTTTTTTTATTATTTTTAATTTGCTTTTTAATTTTTCAATGAGGGTGAGATGGAATATTAATGAATGAGGAATAAAGTGGAAGTATGCATTATTCAGAGGCAGTAGCTGGAAAGAGAAGTCCTGCTTTACTGGGCAAGATGTCCACCCAGCTGACCCCTAAAGTAAAGCATTTAATGTCACTGGGAAGAGTAATATTTTTGTCCAGTATAGTTGGAATCTATCCATGAATTTACTGAGGTAAAAAGTTGGGAATTAATTACCTGCTATTAGCTGAATTTCAATTTCCAAGAAAACCCGTGTAGATTGTTGATTAGGTTTGGGGAATTTTGTTGCATTGTTACATTGCTTTATATTTATATCATATTTTAGTGTTTCTGTGTCTGATCAGCTCTGGTAATTAATTTTTTCCCGTCTTGTATCAGGAAGACTTGAATAAATTAGCATTTATTATCAGGATGTGCAAGTCATCATGTGGAGTTAGAAAGTCCAACCTCATGAATATCTCATAACATGGGCAAGATAATTTCTCCTTTTTTCACCCTTCAGTCCATTCCTGCCACACTCACATTATGAAGATTTCCTCCGCTTGTGTACTTGGTATTTTCCATCATCCATTTCTACAAAGAAGAAAAACCTGTTAAGCAGCAAAATATGGATAAGATTTATTTCATTAATTGCTGGGCTAGATTTGCAACTGTAGGGTTTGTTATGGGGTTCCATGGGGTAATTATGAGCCCACATGGGCACTGGGACACTCCATGACATCAAGGATTTTGTACTAAATCCAGATTCGACCTCACTCTTCTACAAGATTATTGTTCTTGCACCTCTGGTGGATCCTACTGCATGGAAAGGGTTTAGGTTTGTTCTGATTACCCCCAGAATCCTCAGGAATTGTGTCAGCAGGGTCCTCACGGCATCTGTTTGTTAAGGAGTCCTCATGGAGCTGAGCAGAGCACAGAGAGATGAAAAGCTAAAAAATAATAAATAAAACATTCTCAAACAACTGTGAAGTTGAGAGGGATGAAAAAAGACACTGGAGAGCAGAAGGTGCCCCTGGAAGGCCTTCAAGTCTTTATTAGTGAGTAGGACCCCTTCAGCTCCATCAGTTTGAGAGAAATCATCTCCATCAGGGAGAAAAATTTGCATTTTTCTCAAGGTGCTGTAATCCCACTGAGTGAGCTGGGGTTGGGAGCACAGGACACTTCCAGAGTATCAAGAGTTAATCAGCTCTGGACAAATGCTGATTATTATTAATATAAATATATTAATAATATATTTATATAATATAAAGCTTATTAATGCTGATTATTGGTAATTAATTAGCACTGCACAGGATGTGCTGGTTTTGGACTTGATGATCTCAAAGGTCTTCTCCAGCCTAGTGAATTCTGTGATTAATTCTGGTTTGGGGCACCTCTGGGCTTGAGGATGACAAACATCTGACAGTTCCTTCCAGCTGAATTCCCTTGAAGTTCTTTCCTTTGGCCCTGCAAATCCCAGTTCCTCCCAAACACAAAGCACCCTGGAGTTTTCTCCCAGACACACATCAATATAAAACTTCCAGCAGCAGCAGCAACACGAGTGAAAATTCTGGAAACAGCATCTCCCTGTCTTGGTTCTACTAATCAAAGAGAAAAGTTCATCAAAATGTTCTGGATTTCCTCCAGTGGTCATTAAATTAATTAATTACCTTATTTTGCTGTGGGAAGTAGCAGTTTAAAAGGCATTTGATCCAGGGATTTACCATGGAGTGAACACTGAATAACCACCCCTGAAGTGGGAGAGATTTGCTGGCTCACCTGGAGCTCCCACACAGGTGCCAAGGAAGATTTTTGGGGCACTGAAGGACACAGCCTTCAGATTTTGGCCTGTTAGGCTGAGTTGAAGTGGATATGTGTGGTTAAGTCCACTTTAATAGAAGCTTTCAGCAGATGAGGAACGCCTCTTTTACCTGTGAGTGGTAAAATCCCACAGAATAATTGGGTTTTTCTTGCTGACTGCTTAAAGACAATTCACAGGGAGGGAATCACCCCTAATAACAAACTGCATAAAACCAAAAATATTATCTTCAATTGCCACTTTTTCTTGGGGTTTTTTTTGTGTTTGTTTGTTAGATATGGGACATTTTAAGCTGCAAATGTTCACATTTGATTTAGGGAGTTGTTGGTCTCTGGAGAAGTTCAATCTCAATCTGCCTTTATTTTCTTTGCCTTATTTGTACTAAGATTTGGCTTTTTAAATTCAAACAAGATAAAAGAGCTTTGCCAGCCTTTGGCCTGTCGAGACTTACGAGCTGAGTTTGTGATTCAGTGGCATCAAGCCTCAGGAAATTATTTGGGATTTAATTTGTTTCTAATTATTCATTTCCCAGCTGAACAGGCTCTGTCCAGTTTTTGGGACTGCTGCTTGATGTTCTTGTAGGGGATGGTGTTTACACTTCCTGCTGGAATTGGCCCATGATTGACTGCAGTTGTGTCTGCTGGCAAAACTAAATGTTCAAAGTCTGCCTTCCAGAGAAAACAGAGTTTTCATCATTAGGAGAATTGTTTCTCTTTCTACAAATCATTTTGGGCAAGCAAAAAAGTGATTTTGTATTTTGAATAGGCAGCATCCAGCCCTGCTGTTAATTACACTAAAATCTTTGGTGCAAGATAATTAGTGCTGGGCTGAGATGAATGGGAATTCCTGGGTACTTTAATTCAAAAAAACATTGGGTGGACAGGGCATTTGTGTCACTTCAAGAAATAACCAGAGAAATGTTTTAAAGCCTGGCTGTGTCTCTCCATCCTTGTTCTTAAGTAAATTAGAAAATAACTTAATGACTGAGGCTCTGAACAGTCCCTCTAGCACTGAAAGATGAGCAAATTGTCCCATTTTTCCAGGGATTAGTTTTTCAGTAGCAATTTAGGTAAATGCTGCGGCTCAGATGAGTGGAGGGGAAATGCAGATTGACCCTGACACCTCTGCAGTTGTCAGGGTGCTTTTTATGGAAGAAAGGCAGAGCTGTGGCCAAGTTATTTGCCGTTGGAGGCAGATAGCAATTTTTCTAATTAAATTTCAGCAGAGATGCAAGATGAACAGATAGGCAATCATGAAGTGCTTTGGAAGTGGGAAAGCAAGGCAGAAACAATGATAAAATCCTCTTGTGGCTGCAGCCACCCTGTTTATCCCAGGCAAACTTTTCATCTCCACTTTCCCCCTCTTTTCACTCTAATTGCAGCCCTACAGAGGTCACCAGATTGATGTGAAGTTCAAGGTAATGGATAAAGTTCACAATATTGGGCTGATTTTTAACCTGATTTGGTGATTTTGAACGAGTAACTCAGCCAAATCAGAATGGACAGCTTTGATAAGCTATAGATTATCTGCTAGTACCTGATAAGGAGTTATAAAAGGGGTTTTAAGTCTGCTGATGTGATTTTCCCTACCCTTCCCCTTTTCAGGATTGTCTGTCTCCCATATGCCATCTCTTGATAAGTAGAGTCTTTTTTTTTTTTAAAGAAAATGTCACTGAAAAGTAGCGATGCATGAAAAAGTTAAAATCACAAAGATGTGGTGTTACAGATAATTAAATTTTATGTATTTGGGAGGATACCAGGATGGCTAATTAAAAAGAATTTTCAGTAAAATTGTCAGGAACTTTATTATGTGAATATGTAAACCTGAGAATAATCTCCCTTGGCTGAGGTATTGATCAGGCAGGACGGTCCCTGTTAATCTAAGATTAACCTGTGACTTTAAATATAGATGTGTTTCAGATAGAGGAGAGGTTCACTTGCCTGGTTTGCCCTTCAAAACCAAACCAAATCATGATTTTAACTTCCAAAATGTAATGATTGTCTTAAGAACCAGGTGTTTCAAACAACACTGTGGTTGAGAAAATTATAGCAAGGCTGCAGAATAAGGGAATAAAGTCTGAAAGGCATTTTATTTCAGGGGATTTTAACGCAGTTGTGGTTCAGAAGTTGAGTTGCTGTCTGTGTATAAAAAAAAATTAAATGTATATTTATATATATAGTAGTTCTAATCTTTAAACTGGAGCTTTTAAGGGAAAAAGGATCAAACTTGCCTGAAAAGTGAGAAGATTTTGGTCAAAAAAAATGAAACAGGAAAAGAAAAATATCTGTGCAGATCATATTTGCAGCCATGGGGCTCCCTGGGTGGCACAGGAGGAGCAGCAGCTCCAGGAGCTCTCCAGAGACTCAGGCTGGGCTGGAAATTTGGCTGCTGCTGAAAACAGGGGCATTTTCCAGCTGTTTATCAGACTTTAAAGTTAAATCTCAAATCTGATTCATTGTCAAGGCAGGAATAACCTGGTTAAAAATGACTGATTTCATAATTTATTGGTTTGTTTTCAAATCTGGGAATGTTTCATCAGTTGCCTGTCATTTCTCATCACGGTTAGGAACTTAAAGGTGAGGAAATGCTCAGTTTTTCTGGCTTTTTCTGGAGCTGAGAAGGAAAAGGGCCCTGAGTTTGCTTGGAAGAAGTACCAGTGGTTCTGAAATTAGCAGGAATTTCCATTCAGGAAGGAAAAGGGGCTGCGTTGATTCAAACTTTGGTGGCAGCCACAGCAGTCCAATGCATCCAGGGCTGGATAGGGATCTCCAGGGGTTTGGTGTGGGCAGCAGGGCAGGTTCAGGAGCACAAACCACCTTTCTGTGCAGCAAAACTGAGGCTAAAATGCCAATTAATGAATTAATGAAGTGCCAAAACACCAAAGTGTTGATTGAGGAGCTCCTGTAAGATTCAATTCTGTTTCGTGTTCTATAGCTCTGTGTTTGTTACAGCACCAAGTGGAGCTGTTGTCACAAAGAAAACATATGTAGCAATTTATTTGATTCTTAAATGTCATTTCAAAGCATTTGCAGGCTTTAAATGTTGACATTTAAGCAAAATATTCTTGCAGTGATCCTTTATTAGCCAACTTCACTCCAGAAAAATCTTCATCTCTGTCACATCCCTGGGCCTTGCAAAGAGAATTATTTCAGTGCCTGGGTTGTCCCATTAAACTAGCTGATCATTAGGAGTCAGGAGGAATTAATTCTCTTTTCAGCTTGTTGTCACAATGCAGAGGGTGCAAATTAATTCCTCAGTTAATCAAATGTGATCTGCAAAACCTTCATTGATGAATATGTGTAAGTCCACATTAAAATGAAATCACCCTCGGAAATGAAAGGAAAATCCCCATTCCCAGGACAGTCATGTTTGCCTCTGCTCCATGCTATTGGTAATGGTTCTGTGGAAAACATTCCTTGAATCCTAGAGGTCTTTCCTGTGGAGAACAAGGAAATTCCTGGTGAGTAGGACTTCCTCTCCTGAGAGGAGAAAATGGGATTAATCTCCATTTGGCTCTGGATCAATACCCTCGGCAGCACAGCACTGCTGGGGAGGTAGGGATGTGCTTGGTAAATAATTCCTGCTCTTTGTCCGAGGACTGGGAAAGAAAAGCATTTAATTAAAGATAGAATTTCCCTATTTCACCCTAAAAAGATGTGAGGATGAGCTTAAGGATGAAGGATGCGAGCATTGCAGGTGATGTGTGGACACACACACGTTACATCTAAACAAATTTATTGAAAATCCATAATTTAGATGGGAAAACCCATTTTTCCCTATAACCTTCAATCTATAAGTGCCACTTCTAACATTACCATTAAATCAATGTAATAAAATGTATTTAATAATGGTGAGGCAGAATTTGTAGCTGGCTCTGGCCACAAAATCTCTCCCTAAGATAATTTCTGTGATAGGCTGGCAGACTTTAATGAGGAGAGGACAGTGGTGGAGTCAGTTGGAATTAAGTAGTGAGGTAGTTCCGGATGACATTCCCACTCCTAGACTGGGGAAGTGCTCGTTGAGTACCCAAAGGAGAGAAAAATCAGCACAGAAAATGAAAATGTTCTTCAAGCTGAGAGTGGGAGCTGCAGTAGGGTTTTGCTGACACCAAATGTCCCCCTCCTGTTTCAGCCTTCTGAAATTCCCACTGCTGTGAGACTCTGGCTTGTTCCTGCAGTGGGGAAATGCCAAATTCTCTGCAGAAGATGAAATGTGGGAATGAGAGAAAGAACCACCAACATTATTGTAATAAAATCTCTGTGCAAAGAGAGTCAGGCAAGAGGCAAAGGGCCTGGGTGAAATACTGACCTGTTCATCTTGATATTTCTTGCTTTTTTTTGGATTTCAAATGAATTATTCTCTGGGTTTTTTTGGGTTTTTGTTTAGTTCCATACAGCTGAAATTAAGAAAGATTCCACCACTGGTACTGGTCATATTTTCCCAACAAATCTTTCTCCTCTTTTATCATTTGCTTGTAACCTCTTGTGCCTTTTGTGATGTATTATTGTGTAGCTAATTTTTCTAAAGGCACAGAGAAGCCCTCAGCCTGTTGTCCTTAGGAAGAGAAATAAATATATATATATGTGTAGATACAGGATAGAGAGAATTATCCCTCTGTGAGAAATAGCATTTATAAGGAAACAAAATTGGGTTCATGTTACAAAGATTTCTTTAATTGCAAAGAAATTACTCTTAGAAATGAAAATAAAAATAATCTGGAAGTCATTATGCTGGTGCTGCATGATTTTTCAGTATTTTCTGATTTTTGGGGAGATACAGGTGCTTGTCTCAGGCTGCACAGTTTGCTCCTCTGCACAGAAATCAGGATAATAAGAAACCCACCATCAGGAATTTGAGAGATAATCAAGGAAATAGACTTCATAGTTGTATGGGCAAAAAAGCCAAATGTCAAAAAAAGAAATGTTTATTGTTCTTTAATGCCAGTCATCACCTTGGAAGGAGGAGAAGCTCTGGCCTCAATTGTGGTTGTGCTGAGGCAGGAGGCCCATTGCATAATGCATTTCATTTAGTCCCCTGCACAGACACTGCTGGGGACACTTCTTATCAAGCATGTCAGATACAGAAAAAGCAATTTAGTAAGCACTGTGATCAGATCCTGATGAAATTCAATTCTTTTTTGGCCCTGCTGTTCCTGGGAGACATCATTGATAAAAATAGTCTCTGTTTTCTTTCGTGCTCGGGTTCATTATGCTCTCTTGCTGCTCTTTCGGAATGTTATGGGTTTTTTTTTTCCCCTCAAAGGTGGCTTGTTTTTACAAATGAATGGAAGGAATTGTGTTCTCTGACAGCTTACTCTGTTAACAACCCGAGCTGCCAGGATATTTGAATTTTACAGTTTTCATTTCAAGAAATTGCATAAACATGGGGCATGACAGAAACCTAGGAATGCAGTAGCCATGGGTTGTATTGAGCAGCTAAATCAGGTGCTAAAAGCTGTTTGATAATTTAGTGCTGAGTTGAGAAAGGAGGCGAATTGAATAATTAATCCTGTTTTAATTTTTCCTATTGGTCACTAAAACACTTTTTTATTCCTAGAGAAGACAGGAGAGGCCAAGTCACAGGTACCAACAGCATCAATTACCCGCTGTGGCTTCTGGAAATGAAGGGGAACTTCTGAAAAACAAATAAAGAGAAAATTAATTTGATTTGCAGATCAGTTCTGGGGGCCCAGCACAGGAGGGACCTGGAGCTGCTGGAGAGAGGCCGGGGGAGGCACCAGGATGAGCAGAGGGATGGAGCAGCTCTGCTGGGAGGAAAGGCTGGGAGAGCTGGGGGTGCTCACCTGGAGAAGCTTTAGGGTGACCCAACTGTGGCCTTCCTGTACCTGAAGGAGCTACAGGAAACATGGAGAGAGACTTTTCCAAGGGATGGAGTGCCAGGACAAAGGGGAATGGCTTCCCACTGCCAGAGAGCAGGTTTAGATTGGAGATTTTGATTATTAGGAAAACACCTCCTCCCTGTGAGGGTGGGCAGGCCCTGGCACAGCTTTGCCCAGAGGAGTTGTGGCTGCCCCATCATTTCCCTGGAGGGGTTAAGAAAAGGTGTGGATGTGGCACTTGAGGACATGGATCAGTGGTGATGGATTGATGCTTGGACTGGATGAGCTAAAGCTCTTTTTCAACCTTACTGATACTATAATTCTAAGAAATATAAATGGGGTGAATGAGCTATAAATCTCTGGGGTCTAGCAATGTAGTTTTGGTTTCCTCAGATTGTTGTGCCCTTTTTTTTGGGATGTGTTTCCAGGCCCAGAATTTTTGCTATAAAAACCTCTTTTTGCTCCCGTGATAACTTGATCTAACAATTTTCTGCAGGGAATTTATTCTCTTTCAGCTTCAGAGTGTGTTTTAAATCAATGCTTGGGGTTTGCTTCCAAAGTCTCCAAAGCATTCAGCTGAGGTCTTGGCCCACAGTTTGGGTGTTGTGGCAATGCAAAGGCTCCAAAGATCCCATTCCCCCCCGGTTCCTGTACATCTCTGTGTCTCATCAGCCTTCAAAGAGCAGCACAGCAATTCCTGCAGGCTCCTGTGAGGAGGCTCTGCCTCCCCTGGGTCTGATCAAAGGCAGGAATGTGTAGCTGCCAGTGGGAAGGCAAGAAAAGAGGGAGAACAGTGAGATCCTACAAATGGGAAATTTGATGTGACATGGTTGGACTAACGACGAGATTTTGGTGGTATCTCCTACATGTGTAGCGCGATTCCTGCTTTTTGGATTGACTTCCTTTGTGGTTGGATAACTCCACTGAAACATTCCCCACGTTTTGCTGACATGCAAGTGCTCTGTGATGGATTTGTGCTCATTAGTGTTTTGTCACAGCCCTTGTTGTGCTGGCAGAGCAGCTGAGGCAGCAGCAAGGAATGATGTTGGAATGGTTCTGCAGCTCTCCCTGCTGTTTTAGTGCCGAGTGTTGGCGAAGTCACAGGCACTTCTGCACAGCATGGAGAGAGCTCAGCTCATTTCCCACTTACAGCTCGCATTCCAACCTCAGGAAAGCACAAGGAGAACCAGTGTGACCATAATGATTCAGCAATTCATCACCAACTTTGTTGGTTTAATAGCACAGGGCTCCCTGGGAAGGGGTTCTGCATGGCACCAGGGGCGATGTGTGTTGCTTTAGTGGGATTTTCCATCTGGAGAAAAGCTCCTCAGCCTTGTTTTCCAGCTCAGCAGCAAATTCCTCAGCTGAGCTGTGAGAATGATGCAGGTGGAAAGTCCTGAGACTTTATCCAAAGTCCACCAGCCACAGTTACAGCTGCCTGTAAAAATGATCATTTTAAGGGTAGCCAATATTGGTGTGAAATGTCCAGTGGGAACTGACTGTGCTAATACAGAATCCCACTCCAGGAGCTCAAGGTCTCTCTGGTTTAGAAATCTCTTTTCCAGCCACCTTAGTGCCTTTAACAACTCAGTCTTCAGTGGGAGTCGTGGGTAGAAAATGCCTTGCTGTGTTGGACTCAGTAATAAATTGGCAGTGTAGGATTTTGTCCCTTCTCTCGGTGGATTTCTTGAGCTCACATCAGTGAATCCAAACAAAACTTTGGGAACTCTTGCTTCCCATGCAGTTTCATCCTTTGCAATGTTTTCCAGTGTTTAATTGTGCCTGTGTGGTGGCCCTGGCCCCTGAGCCCCAGGGATGCCTCTGGTGGGAGCTCAAGTAGTTGTGAATCATCACAGCAGCTTCACCAGAGTGAAGCCTGGAGCTGGTTCATGGTCTGATGTCTTCAGCTGTACAGAAAGCACCTCTCAGGAATATATTCTCTGCTAAAAAAAGAACCTTCCTAGCTGAAAAATGTAGGTTTTAGTTGGCTTTAAGTTTCCTAAATCACAATGATTTTCATGGTAACAAGCAAAAAAAACCCCCATAATATACTACAAAAACCCCCAAAATACACCATAACCCCCCTCACAAGTGAAAAAGGCAGCTCTGAGCAGAAAATTGTTTTTTCAACTCCCAAAAAGTGCTATTTCCTCTCTTTTCCTTTTCATCTTCCCCAAAGGAGGAAGTTTTCCCTAAGTATCTATGGTCGGCAAATTCAGCTTTGCATCTCAGGTAGATGGAAAAGATAGAAAATCTGATTTTTTAAATCCATATCCATGTTATCAGCTATGCAACCATTTGTGTTGTACCCTGACTTTAAAAAGAATTCTGCACTGTCCACACCCTTCTGTTGGAAGCCTGACATTCCTAGACATCTTAAAATAATTTAAATAAAATATATTAAAAATATTCTGAATTATATTACTTTTAGAAGCCATGTTTATTTTGGGGTGGTTTGTTGTTTGTTTGGGGTTTTTGGTTCTTGAAAGCCCCAAATGCATATTCTACATCTCAGTTGTAAATTCCCCCATAATCCTTCCATGGAATCATGGGATGGTGAAATCAATACGTAGGCAGGTGCCTAAAAATCCTCTTTGGATTTTTGAATGCAACTGCACTCCTGAATTATTAAGCAGCATTTAAATGCATTAATTAAAAATATCCACTGTTTCCTTCATTCACAATCCTCAGTAGGAGCCTAAAACCCCCTGGCACATTTTTGCAGGACCTGCTGAACATCCCACATGGAGAAGGTGTTGCTGTGCTGCCTCCATGGTGAACACAAAAGATGGGAGGGGAAAGGATGTTTTTGCTGCTACCTTATTCTCTCTGAGCTTTTTTAAAGTGTTTTTCTGCCTTGATCATCTTGTGGCCCTGCAGACTCCCTGGCAAGCTCCCCCTCACAGCTGTTTGAAGGAGGATTTTTTAAAATTTATTAATATTTGTGCTAAGAGTTGCAAGGTGAGGTTGAGGTTCTGCTTTTTGGCCTGCCCAGTTCTGCCACAGTGAACACCTGGAAGTCAATTAATCACCACACCAATAACTGAGGGAGCTTTTCCCTAACGAGGAAAATAAATTACTGCATATCCCACCCTCAGATGGGCAAGATCTTTTTTTTGTTTTTTAATCACCTGCCTCTGCCAGAGCTTGGGCAGCCTTTCATGTTGCCCTGGGCAGAGGCTGGGATTTGAAGGGCGGCTGTTTATTCCAAGTGATCTCCCTGCCCTGCTGTGGCTCCCTGCTGACTTTCCCAGATCTTTTTCCAGCCTTTCCCTGCCAAACCCCCTGTGCTCTTGCTTTGCCTCCAGCTGGCACCCATGGGCACCTCAGACACTTCACCCCTTCATTAATCTGTTCTCCCTTCCTTTAATGAGCTTCCATGTCCTCATGAAGCTCCTGAGGAGGAGCCTGGTAGGGGATTTTTAGGGCTCTTGCAAGGATGTTAGAAGCCTATGGAAGACTCCTTGTTTGACTCCTCATTTTTAAAACAATTATTTCTGATTCAAAGTATATGCAAAGTATATTTCTCAAACTTCCTGTGTGTGTTTTGATTAATTTATTAACGTGCTCTTACCCGTTTATTAACGTAATGGCTGCTTCATTGTCTTATGTTTTCGTAGTTCTAACTTCTAAATCTGAATGAAAAAGTTGCTGCATTGTCTGTGGACTATTAAAGCTGTATGAAAGTACCTTGAGTTTTGATTTAAGGCACATCAGCCAAGTTAATTCAAAACAGCTTTAAATTATTAAAGTTGAGGCTGTTCAGCCTGGAGAAGAAAAAGTTGTGGGGAGACAGCAGGGTCTGAAGGGGCTGCAGGGAAACTGCGAGGGACCCTGCAACAGAACTGGAGTGACAGGACAAGGGAGATGGGTTCAGACTGACAGATGGGAAATTTAGATTGGATATTGGGAAGCAATCATTCCCTGTGAGGGTAGGGAGAGGCTGGGGTGGAATTCTCAGAAGCTGTGGCTGCCTTTGGATCCCTGGCAGTGCCCAAGGCCAGGTTGAATGGGCTTGGAGCAGCCTGGAACACTGGAAGGTGTCCCTGCCCATGGCAGGGGGTGGGACTGGGTGGGCTTAAAGGTTCCTCCCAACCCAAACCATTCCATAATTTTGGGATTCTATCCCTAAACATTTCAGCAGATGGTGCATGGTATCTCCTTGCTCTTGAGTAGCCCATTTTAGCTGTGTACAGTACCTGGAGAAACAACTTATATAGAAAAAAAATTAAATGGACTTCACTTTTAGTTTTCAGCTTCCTTATAATTCTTTTCCCTATTGGACCTGTTTCTGTTCAACTGAGAGCTTTGTTTCCCAGGGGCTGGTGCAAAGGTGTGGGATAAAATATCCTCTGCTCAACCAGAACCTGTTTCACCTCAAATGGAGGGGCTTTAAGTGCTGCTCTCCGACTTTTCCTTGAACTGGAAAATAAAGCATTGTCCTTGCTAATCGAGTTATTTGTTGAGCAATTCTGATTTTAGTCTTGGTTTGGTATAGACCCAGCCGGACCTGCAGTATTGTAATCATAGAATTCCAGGATCCCAGACTGGTTTGGATTGGAAGGGACCTCAAAGCCCACCCAGTCCCACCCCTGCCATGGGCAGGGACACCTTCCACTGTCCCAGGCTGCTCCAAGCCCCAAAGTCCAGCCTGGCCTTGGGCACTTCCAGGGATCCAGGGGCAGCCACAGCTGCTCTGGGCATTAATGGTGAGTTTAAACCCAGACTAACAGATGGGATTGGTTCTGTTGTGGGTTTGTTTCTAACTCGAATGTGGGGTTTTCTGAGAGGGCTCCAACTGATCTGTGAATTTAAAAATAGCATTCTAGTCTTGATCAGTCTTCTGCACAATCCTCTCTCTTCCCATGTAAATTCTATGCCATCCTAAAGCCTTTTAAAAATTGAAGCAGATGTCAAATATATCTTCTTCTCTCTTTCTGCCTATTTTGAGCTTGTCTCCCTCATTACGCTTTTAAGAGTTTAATTTTTCAGAGTCCCAAATGGAATTAAGTGATGACAAAGGACCTGGCCAGTGGGATGGGGACAGGGACAAAAGCCATGAGTAGGAGAGGAGTGAGGATCTTACCAGTCCCAATTTGGGAGGCCAAGAACATCCACCCTCACTTTTTAATGTGCCTATCCCTGACATGTCTGTACTTTAAATTACTGTGGTGTGGAAAAGGCTGGAAGAGCCTCTGGACTTGGGAAACCACTTGGAAATGCCTGTGGGGACACACCCTGGGGTGTGGTGGCAGGTGACCATGGGGCTGCCCATCCACACCTACACGAGGGGTCAATAAACTGCTTCTTCTCCATCCCTGACTTCCTCTCCTCCTCCTGGTCCATCCCTTTGCTCTTTAACTTTCCTCTCAGCACCACCAAAGCTCTCACAGCTCCCTCCCAGCTCTCAGCAGGATGATTTCTGACAGCTCTGCCAAAACTTGGCCGAGCGTGGACTTGTCTCGTTCCTATTCCCACGCTGAATTTCAAGTCCCCTCTTGCAGAACACAGAGCTTTCCAAAGGAAAGGCTGCCAGGACGAGATGCATGTGGAGAAAAAAAGGGCGTCTGGCTTTTCACAGAGCTCATTAAGGGTTTTTGTCATGCAGGGAAACGTTCCAAGGGGAGGGGAGAGGCTGGTGTGCACACACCCGTGTGTGGTACATTTGTGGCTGGTTGAGCAGCCAAGGTCACTGGAACTGTGGGAGTTGGGAATGGCAGCTCTGGAGCTGCCACAGAGGCTGGGTTGGCAGAGATGAAAGCTGGCACCAGGTTTGGGGTGACTGGATTGTGGCCTTCCAGGACCTGAAGGAGCTACAAGGAAATAGGGAGAGACTCTTTGCGAGGGATGGAGGGACAGGACACAGGGAATGGTTTCCCACTGCCAGAGGGCAGGGCTGGATGGGATATTGGGCAGGAATTGTTCCCTGGCAGGGTGGGCAGGCCCTGGCACAGGGTGCCCAGAGCAGCTGTGGCTGCCCCTGGATCCCTGGCAGTGCCCAAGGCCAGGCTGGACTTTGGGGCTTGGAGCAGCCTGGGACAGTGGAAGGTGTCCCTGTGCATGGCAGGGGGTGAGACTGGATGAGATTTAAGGTCCCTTCCCATCCAAACCCATCTGGGATGCTGTGATTCCTTTCCTCTGGGGTCTATCCTAAAGCTGTATCTCAAGGAAAGGAGGTTGCCATAGAGATGTTTATGTTGCTTGGTTAATTTGGATTTAAAGGGGCCATGAGCTGTAAATATTCTTCTCACTCTGAAGGTTTTTTTCTCCTCGAGTACCCTTCCCAGTGAGATGTCGTTGTGCTGAACCTCCAGATCTCCCTGCTGGCTCTCTAATTGCTCTGTTTCCACTGTGATTTCTCATTTCAGGCCCGTGTGAATCCCATCAGTGTCACTCCACCCATCCAAGCCATAGATCAGGACCGAAACATCCAGCCTCCTTCCGAGCGACCCGGCATCCTCTATTCCATCCTAGTTGGTTGGTGTCTGCTACTTTTCCTATCCCTCCCAGTCAGGCCCTCTGGCATGACCAGCCAGGAAAAGATTGCCTGGGAGAGTGGAACCCTGATAAAAATTCCTCTTGTGGTCAGTGGGATGTTTGGAATTGTTCTTCTGCCTGTTGGTGGTTTTTTTTTGCCACATGGGAGTTCATTTCACATGGTTATTTATTGGTGTTTATTCAGATTAAACCCAGAATTGTTGTCTGATTTGAATGGAACAACACAGCCAGGGAAAGGAGAGCTCTGCTGGGTTGTGTGTTTCCACTGACAGACACAAAAAAAAGAGTCTAAAAAAGGGCAATGAGAGCAGATCTCATCCCCAAAATCATGTGGCACAGGGCAACTGTGGGATCTTTCCGCATCCTCCTGCAATTTTGCTGCCTGTGAGCTTTCCTTTGTAATTTAAAGCTTGCTAAGTTGTTTATGCTGCTCTTTCTCCTTTTTCCTGCTGCCTCCCTGTG
This sequence comes from Prinia subflava, assembly GCF_021018805.1. NCBI lineage: Eukaryota > Metazoa > Chordata > Aves > Passeriformes > Cisticolidae > Prinia > Prinia subflava. The sequence continues at coordinate 31,061,206 of NC_086255.1, forward strand.
TTTGGCATTTGTTTCTGGGCTTGTAGGATGTGACCATGAGAGGCCTGAGGGTGGTCGGGCTCCACCTGCCCGGCCATTCCCAAAATCCACACACGGACCTTTCTGTGGGATTTGGAAATGGGGAATTCTGTGGGATCACATCTTCTCCCTGCCTACCCCTGTGTTAAACTCCATGGTTTTCCCAGCCACAGAGAGGTGGAATTCAGGATTTTGAGGAGCACGTGGTGGAGGTTTAGCTCTGCAAATGGACTTATTATAAATATCATAAATTGATTGTATCACTAAATTCTGCAGCTCCACCCCAGGGCCCCGTTTAGACCAACTTCTGAAGGTTTTTCCATAATTTACAAAGTTCTTCAGGAGAGAAATTATTAAAGTTTGTGTGTCACTAATCTGGGATGTTGGCACTATTGGAGTGGCTATTCCAAGAAATAATTCAGAAAGATGTGGTGCAGCAATTTGAGTTGGTTTAGGGACCATTTTTTTTTTCTTCCTTTTCCCCCTCTATTTTCTTCTTCCTTCTCTCCTTTTTATTTTTCCTCCTTTCATTTTTATTCTTTCTTTTGTCCTTTTTCCTTTACTTTTTTCTCCTTTCATCCTCTATTCTTTCTTTTTTTGCTTTCTTTTTCCTTCTCTTTTCTATCTTTCATCTCTTTTCCTTAATTCTTTCATCTATTTTTTTCTTTATTTATTTTTTCTTCTTTCTATTTTCTTTTACTTTTTTGTTCCTCTTCTTTTTCCCTTATATTTTTTCTTCTTTTCCCCTTCTTCCCTAATCTTTTTGCTTTTTTCTTCCTTTTTTGTTCTTTTCTTCCTTCCTATTTTTTCTTCTTTCACTCATCTTTTCTTCTTTTCTTTCTTCTTTCTTTCTTTTCTCCTTTCTTATTTTTCCTTATTTTTCCTAAATTTTCCTAGTTTCTATTTTTCTTCTTTTTAGCCTCATTTGCCCTTAATATTTTCCTTTTTACTTCTTTTTTTCACTTTTCTTTCCTTCTCTATTCCTTCTCTTTTCTTTTTTTGCCTTATTTTTTTTCCTTTTATATTTTTCTCCTTCCTATTTTCCTTCTCTTTTCTTTTTTCCTTCTTTTCCCCTTATATTTTCCTTTTTCTTCCCTTCTTTTTTCTTCTTTTTTCCTTCTTTCCCCTTCCCTTATATTTTCCTTTTTTACTCTTTTCTTCCTTTTTTCTTATTTCTTAATTTTTCTGTCTTTTTCCTCATTTTTTTTCCTTTCCCCCCTTTTTTCTTTATTTCTACTTTCTATTTTCTTGCTTTTAAAATTTAAATTAAAATTTAAATTTAAAATTCATTTTCCCCCTTATTTTGTTCCTGTTTGCTTCTTTTTACCTTCCTTTTCCCCTCCTTTCACTCTTTCTTTTTTTCTCTCTCTTTTCTGGTTTTTACTTTTTATTTTCCTTATTTTCCTTCTCCTGTTCTCTTCCAAAGGATTTCTTTTTGGATTTTTAGTCTGCCTTCATCTCTCCCAGGATTTGCTATTTCTGTTTTAGCCTCAGAAAATATTAAGTAGTTTCACAGGAAATGGACCTTGCAGATATTTCTCATTATTTGGATTTTCTTCCCCTTTTTCTTTAGATCTAAACCTCCTTCTCCTTGATATCTTTGGGAATGTCCTTTTTCAAACACTGGCAGGTTTCATCTGTGCCCATGGAACAAGGGAATAAGTTGCTTATGAGAATGATTTTTTTTTTATTATTTAATTTGATTCACTTTTATTTGGTTCTCCTTTTCCCTTCTTTCTTCACCCACCTGAGCAAGGCAAATACTCCAGGCACTGTGGATATTTGATGCAGTATTTAACATTTTAGAATGGGATATTTGGGATTTTTTTTTCCTTTTTTCTGGTAATACACTAATTTTTCCAATCTTTGGCTTTTGGAAACGTTTATTTCTTTGGGTCTTTGCAATACACCCACATTCCCTGGGCTTATCCAGGTGTAAAACAAGGCCCCTCCTTTTATTTTTACTAGCAACTTTATTGATTCTACTGGTAAATGTTATTATTTTGATTAGAAAATTTTACTATTTTTAATAGTAAAAGGTATCATTTTTAATAGTGAATTACTAATAAAATTAGTAAAATATTAGTAAAATATTATTTTTGGGAGTAGTTTGAAGCCTTTATTTTCTCTGGGGCCAGTCCTTGAGAAAAGCCAAATTTTCCTTTCAATCATCAGCTTTTTGCCCTTGGAACTGGCTCAGTGATTTCTGCTGCCAGTTTTGGACACTTTTGATTGATGTTTTAAAGAAAGAGCTAAAAATGCACAAGAGCTTTTGGGGAGGGGGGATCCTCTCCAGTCCTGTGTCCATTTCAAGCCCCAGGTCCCACAAAATCTCTCCTCTGGTTCTGGAAAAAGCAACTCAAGGGCTCCTTTCCTTCTCCCCCTTGCTGGCGCCCCACATTTGGATCCTTCATCTTCTCCAAACACATGGAATTTCTGGAGCCAGGAGAATCAGAGTTCATCCCTGGATTTCAGAGCTGCCAGAGGTGGGCTGAGGGCTGCTCTGCCCTGGCAAAATGGAAATTATTTTGTATATGCAGAAGCAGATATCCCTGTTTCTGGAAAAGCTGGCCCAGAGTCTGAGCTCTTCCTGAGCTGGGCAGGAGCTGAGAGGGCCTCCCCAGTCAGGATTTGGGTATCCAGCTGTGTTATCCCTTAATTTTTGCTTTTTCTCATCCACCTTGCTGCCTTTTCCTCCTTTACCTGCTGAGGTTGGTTAGGTTCTTATTGGGGTTTTCAGGTTGGTTTTTTTTCCCTGTTTTTTTTCCCAGATTCTTTCCTGAAATCCTTACACATTATTAGCCTCATCTTCCCCTCTCTTTGTGACTCTTACCCTCCTCCCCTACATATTTCTTCTCCTTAAGGGCACCTCTTGTTTTCTCCTTTCTCGAAGTTTTTGCATTTTATCCCTAATTTTGTGACAGTTTTTAGCTTCAGCAGCAGCCCTGGTGATGTGCAGCCTCTAAAACCAGCAATCTGTTACCTGCCCAAAGTCTGGAGCTCCTGCTGGGTGACTTGTGCTCTTCAAAAATTAGATTAATTAATTAGAATTTGAAATTAAAAGGCAAGGCAAGGAGATACAGGACTTGGAGCTTGAAGCTCTGCATTTGTGCTGGTGGTATAAGAGAAGAAATAATCCATGGTGGTTCTTTTGCTGCGTTTTGGGTCCATAATACAGGTGTAGGTTAAGAGAGTCACTGAAAAAATACATATAAAAATAATATATATATAATTTAATATAAAATATAAAATAATACATAATATTATTTATAATATAAATATAATCTGTAAGTAATATAAAATAAGTATACAATAATATACATATAAATATACGTATAATTTATTTATCTAGCAAATGGTTGTCATTGGAGGACTGCAAATTAAATTATTGCAGTAATTGATCTCCTGGCTTTCTGAAAGAACCGTTGCACTTGTAAGGGGAGCAAAAACCAGCAGCATTTATCAGGAGAGTGATCTTCCCTGGTGCTGAGCCTGTGCCTCAGTCCTGGCTGGATTCGGGGTTTGGCAGGGCTGGGTTTGTGCTGCTCCCAGGCAGCTCCAGGGGCTCAGGGATATTCTGGGGCTCTTGTCCCCTGAGCCATGAGTGCCTCCTGCCCTCAGCTGCTCACAGGGCTGCTCCCAGACCTAAACCCCTCAAGATTTTAGATTTATAATCAGAATTTTGGCTTCTTGGGCTGCTCTTGCGGCATTGCTGAGCTGGGAATGCTGGCGTTCACCCTCTGTGGAGCACTTGGGCTTTCTGGGCCCTTTTGCACCATTTCTTTGAGAATCCCAGGGCTCAAAATTGCTGTAGCTGGAATTTTTCCCTCCTCCTGTGCCGGGGTGTGGTGCTGAAACCTTTTGGCTTAGGCATAGGCACATTTTTGGGCTGCAGCTGCCCAAATGCACAGCCTTGGCACAGCCCTTCCTCCAGGCTCCCAAATCCATTCAGGCTCTGAGGCTTCTCTTTTCACCAGCCTGGAGAATATCCTGGAAATCCACAGACGTGAAAACACCATTTACAACTGACAAAAAATTGAGGTTTCATCTGGTGCTTCCTCCCTGAGGAGAAACTTTTCCTGGCAGGATATATAAAATAACCTGTCTGTCGTTATTAATTGTGTCATTACTTATATATATTATTTCTATGTTAATAATAATATTCCTGTTGTAATCAAGTATTTAGGGAGTCCCAGTTGAAAGGAATCTTCATCAGTTTGGAGAGTAAGGAAATGATAATATTAAACACATAACTTTATAGTATCCTTAAGCTGCATATACACAAAAGGCAATATTTTATCCTTCCAATAAGAGAATGAGGCTCTGTTCCTTTGATGATTAATGACTAAAATAAACACATTGCTGAACTACACCTTTCAGAGTTGTTCAAACCTCAATGTCTCTTTTGCAGGTACTCCTGAGGATTATCCCCAGTATTTCCATATGAATCTCACAACGGCTGAACTGACACTCCTCAAGCCAATAAATAGGGATTTACACCAGAAGTTTGACTTGGTTATTAAGGTAATTTGGGCTGAATTTTTTTTTCAGCATTTTTATATTCTTTGGGAAACAAAAAGCTCTGGAGAAAATGCAGGGTGGGCCTGCTTGTCTCTTGTGCAGTTTTCTCTTCCTTTTTAGCCTGTCAGGCATCACTTAGAACCATCAGGGGGAAGAAGGGTGTGAAGCATCTGTGGAAAGAACCCTGGCAGGGTTCTAACATTTCACGTTACGTTGTGTGAACAAACTCAGCATCACTTGTGCCCTCGCTTTTTATGAGCCTCCGTGTCCTGCGAATGCAGCTGGTTTCTATTTCATGTGTTCAGTTCACAGCCCCTTCTAGAAGATCATAGGGGCACAGAAAATTTTGGGAGTGGGGAATGTTCACAGAATCCCAGCATGGGTCATGCTGGGGTAACAGCGAATAATTCATATTTGAGTAGTGAATATTCACAGTCACCCAGGCTGGGTGAGGCTGAGGGGAGCTCAGCGGGCACCTGGTGCCCCCTCCCTGCTCCAGCAGGGCCATCCCAGAGCACAGGGCACAGCACTGTGTGCACAGAGCTGTGCAGCAGCCCCAGGGAGGAGCCCCCAGGCTGTGTGGACAATGTGCTCAGGGCTGGGCACTGCCCAGGGAAGAAGTTGTGCCTCGTGTGCAGGGGGAATTGCTGGGCTCAGGCCCTGCCCGTGGCTCTGGGGCCATTGCTGGGCCCCCGCAGCAGAGCCTGGGCCCTGCTGGGAGCCCTCCCTGCACACAGGGACACCCAGGGCTGAGGGCCCCTCTCAGCTGGGGCTCCTCTCCAGGCTGAGCAGCCCCAGCTCCCTCAGCCTTTCCTGGGCACCCCCATGCTCCAGGCCCTTCCTCAGCTGCGCAGCCTCCGCTGGCCCCGCTCCAGGAGCTCCCTGGCCCTGCCGTGCTGAGGATCCAGAGCTGGGCACAGCACTCCAGAGGTGCCTCCAGGGCTGCCACAGGGGCAGCGTCCCTCCCTGCCCTGCTGCCACTGCTCCTCCTGCTGCCCGTTCAGCTCCTGTGGCTGGGAAAAGCCATCGAGCACAGCCCATCCATGGAAGTGCCCAAGGCCAGGCTTGGAGCAGCCTGGGACAGTGGAAGGTGTCCCTGCCCATGGCAGGGGTGGCACTGGATGGGCTTTGAGGTCCCTTCAGCCCAAACTATTCCATGACTCTAAATATCCAAATGTGTTACAGGTTAAAACCTTGTAGCCCTTCATTCCCAAACTTGGGCTGCACAATTCATCGATTAAATAATCAATTAACTGGTGTGGGAGGGTATTTTCTGTGCCTAAGTAGCAACTTGGGTCATTAATGGCCTTGCTTATAGGGTTTAGGAGGTTCCTGTCGCTGTGGAAAATGTGCAGTCAGGGAAAATAAGAAAACAGTACAGAAAAGGATCAGTCTGTTAGAATGAGAGTGTGCCATCTGCTAAAACAATAAAAGTTTTAATGCTGTGTCCTTCAGGGACCATTGGAATAATGGCTCAGGCTTGTACCAAATCAAACCTTCAGCTTCTTGTGTTGCACATTTCTCATTTCTCGCAGTTGTAGGATCTGATTCTGTTTTATCTGGAGGGGTGCAACATGTGATGTTTCCCTTCAAACAGAAAATCTGCTATTTTTGCAACACGCGCTCAATTTAATCTTTAAAATATTCTCTCTGATATGAGAAGATCAATTTTTTTTTTTCTCCTGTTAAGATATTATGGAAAACTGTGAAATAGAAAAGGTGGTTAAGTCAATACAGGAATATTTGAATGCAGGAAGGAAGGTGGACATGAAATAGGGGCGCTCACCTACATTGCTGATAAATGTTGAATTCTCAAATAGGGCGACAATGAAAAGAACTAAAGATCCTAATAAGAAATGCTGAATTTCAGCCTTCCTCTACCTCTGGAATATATTAGATGATAAGCAAGGAGAAAACCAATTTTGCTCTCCTACAGAAACTCTTGGCACTTCCATTCTCTGCCAAGAAACATGGGCATTACTACAACATCCTTACAAAAATAAAAACATGGATTTCTGGGTGGTTCCCATTGAAATTTCTGTGTGGCAACAGCAAGGCTGCCACAATATGTGGATTAAACTTTTAAACTGAAAGGGCTTAATTAAAATTACAGTGACATGACCACTGCACAGTAGACATGAGATTATGTTCTTGTTACCAGCTCTAAAAAGCATCAGACAGGTTTTATTTATTTTTTTAAGCATGAAGCAAATGGGAGAATTAATCAAATTGATGCACTTTGCTCCTTCCCTATCTGAGCAGGGGTTATTTATCAATCAGACAAAATCTAAGCTGGCATTTCCATTATGATCCATTTGCAGAGAGGATGGGCTGTTGGAGGCTGGATGTGCTGGTACAGGCAGGGAAGTGCTCATGGATGGTGCAGGAGAAGGGAATAGAGGTGACCTCACCCCTGATAAGTGACAGCTGTGTTAATTAACAATACAGCCAACAAGGATAAGTGAGATAAAAGAGAGGGGTAGGTGGTGAAGGGAGGATCATCATGGAGGAGGAACTTTGAGGAGCATGAAGGAGAGAATCATGAAGCAGGATCCTGAGGAGAGAGAATCGCTGCTGTGAGGTCAGTCTGGGGCTGTAGTTAGAGCCTGTTGTTGGAACCTGCAGTCACAGTCTAGCTGGGTAAAAGCTGCAGTCACAGTCTGCACACTGATCCCTGCAGTCACTGATCCCTGCAGTCACTGATCCCTGCAGTCACAGCCTGCACACTGATCCCTGCAGTCACTGATCCCTGCAGTCACTGATCCCTGCAGTCACTGATCCCTGCAGTCACTGATCCCTGCAGTCACTGATCCCTGCAGTCACTGATCCCTGCACACTGATCCCTGCAGTCACTGATCCCTGCAGTCACTGATCCCTGCAGTCACTGATCCCTGCAGTCACTGATCCCTGCAGTCACTGATCCCTGCAGTCACTGATCCCTGCAGTCACTGATCCCTGCACACTGATCCCTGCAGTCACTGATCCCTGCAGTCACTGATCCCTGCAGTCACTGATCCCTGCACACTGATCCCTGCAGTCACTGATCCCTGCAGTCACTGATCCCTGCAGTCACTGATCCCTGCAGTCACTGATCCCTGCAGTCACTGATCCCTGCAGTCACTGATCCCTGCAGTCACTGTCTGCACACTGATCCCTGCACACTGATCCCTGCAGTCAGAGTTCAGCAGGGAATAACCAGCAGTCAGAGGCTGCAAGGGAAACCTGGAGGAGGAGCTTGCTGCAGCCAGAGTCAGGGAATGGTTGGAGTCAGGCTGGCTGAGCTGTAAAGAGGAATAAACCAGGACCCTTTTCATGCTGTGATAAACAGGAATTCTGTGTCTCAGCTCATTTTTATCCTCTGATAAGAGGGCTGCTGCAACAGATGGAATTCCTGTACTTGGGAGAATTTACCACACCTGGGGGCGAGCTGATTTTGATAAACTTGCTCGTGCTGGGGGTGATTCTGTTCACAGGGACTCACTCTTTGGAGTAGGCCAAGGATGAGGAGCTGCAGGAATTTCACCTCAATATTTGCAATGAGTTGATATCCAGTAATTAAGGAAAAATCATGATGTTTGTCTATTCAGAGCTGCCATAAAACCTGAGGGAGTTGAAACAGCAAAGAAAACCTGGAAGTATTTTGATGCTAACAAAGGGCAGAGAATCCCAGACTGGTTTGGGCTGCAAGAACCTCAAAGCCCATCCAGTGCCACCCTCTGCCATGGGCAGGGACACCTTCCACTGTCCCAGGCTGCTCCAAGCCCCAAAGTCCAGCCTGGCCTTGGACACTTCCAGGGATCCAGGGGCAGCCACAGCTGCTCTGGGAAATCTGTGTCCAAACCTCCCCACCCTCACAGACCTTTTCCACTGGCAAGGGCAAAAAATGATCAGGTTTAAAACACAGGGAGGTTGTGGAGGGGAGCTCTAGGCTGGAGAATCTTGGGAATGATCTCAATGGTTGAATTCCTGAAATAATAGCAAATTCTAATCCTGAAGTATTACAGAATCATAATATGTATAGTATATGTGTAAAATATTCTGGCTGTAAAGGATATAATCACGGAATCACTTAGGTTGGAAAAACTCTCTGAAATCATCAATTCCAACCATTAACCCGAGCAAGCCAACTACTACTCCATGTCCCCATATCTTCCTAACACTTCCAGGGACTGACTGTAGAATTGCAGAAGGACTCTGCAAGTCACTGATAAAATCGGGCATGGCTTAAAAATAAAGTGAAACGTGTCAGAAAGGATCACCCTAAACTTTTATATGAAATGATGGGTTCTGGTCTGACTTGGGAATGAGGTCTTGGTGTTGGAACTGTGAACGGAGTGTGAAGGTTGGCTCGGTGATCCAAAGAAATATATATAAAAAGGAAAGGGAACATTAGAAATCATTAGTGGAAGTAGAGAAAAGAACAGCGAGAAAAGCACTGCAGCTCTGAACAGATCCAGGTGTCCTGAGCACAGTGTCCCAAAAAGGACAGAGCAGGACAGAGGCTCCTCCAGGTGAGGAAGGAAGGAGCCGGGACAGACACCTGTAAGGTGTCATGCCAGAGCTCTGGGAGTGAAGAGAAAACAGCAGTTCAGCCTCTCCTGCAGTGCCAGGGTGAGGAGTTTCCAACTGAGACAAGGAGGTGGCAGGGTTAAAGCAGATAAAATGGGTTCTTCTCTGAAAGAGAGGGTTGGGTGGAGACCTCACAGCACCTTCCTGGATCTCAGGGGATACGGGGAAGCTGGAGAGGGACCCTGCAACAAGAACTGGAGGGACAGGACTGGGGGAAAGGATTCAGACCGACAGAGGGCAAATCAATATGGGATTTTGGGAAGGAATTGTTCCCTGGCAGGGTGGGCAGGCCCTGGCACAGGGTGCCCAGAGCAGCTGTGGCTGCCCCTGGATCCCTGGAAGTGCCCAAGGCCAGGCTGGACTTTGGGGCTTGGAGCAGCCTGGGACAGTGGAAGGTGTCCCTGCCATGGCAGGGGTGGAACAAGATGATTTTCAGAGTCCCTTCCCACCCAAATCATGATTCCTTCTGACTCGAATTTAACAGGCAGTGCTGTGGGGCTGAATGCTGATCTGGGCTCAAGGGGAGGCTGGGCTGGCTCATGACTAATAATAAAAAGAGAAATCCAGGGAGATCTGAGCTGCTTTTCTTCTCTAGGCTCCTGTCTTTAGCTGTAGCTTCAAGCATGACTTTGGAATTGTTCTTCTTACCATGTTCACCATGGGCAGTTCAGATTAGACATCAGAAAAAATTCCTTTTTCTCCTGAAAGAGTGGTCAGGCTTCAGGAAAAGTTGCTCTGGGCAGTGTTGGAGTCATCCTCTCTGGAAATGTTCAGGAAGCATCAGGAGGTGGCCCTTGGGGACACAGTTTGGAGGTGGTGCTGGGGTGACAGTTGGACTCAGTGACCTTGAAGGTGATCATCAACCTTGGTGATTCTGTGTCTGTTTTATTCTGAATTTCAGACAGCACAATTCCAGCAGGCAGTGAGATGCTCATCAGTTGAGGCTCACTGGACTGGAAGTTCTTGGATTGGAGAAATGCTCTATGGGTTTAAGAATTAAAAAGTCCTGAATTACCGTTGTCTGTTTGTTTGTTTTCAACCCTTCAGAAACTTCAGATCTGAAAGGTTGGATTGATTTTTTTTTTCTTTCTTTTTTTTGCAAAAATTTCAGCCTTCAACTCTGATCTGATCTCTTGGCTCCATCATCTGTTGACCTTTGTTACTTTTGTTTGAGTAGCTCCAAATTTCCCTTCTTCCCATGTCGTAATTTTCTCACATTTAAGAAGACTTCTGCTTATTCTTTGCTCCTCTAAATTTTGGGGTCTGTATTCAGAGCAACAGATTAGGAAAAGAATGGAAGAAGTTCATTTTTATTAAAGAGTTGCTCCATCCTCTTCCTGTCAAGGCTGAAATTTTCCAAATCATTCCTTTGGTTGTGTATCTCCTGTAGGTACTAAGGACAATAAGTGGTTTTTTAAATTAGGTTTTCAAAAGTTGAGCCCGTAGGTGAACTCGGAATTCAATTAATTCTCTTTCAGGCAACTTTTTTTCTCTCCTGTGTTTAACACACTGATGGGATTTGATGTAGAATTAAAAATCTGAGTGCAGGGATGGGGTTTGTCTTTGTGATGAAGGAAAAAAAGGGTCCAGGAAATCCGAACTTTTCCATTAAATCATTAAAATATGTCTTCAGGTCAGTAAGACTGACCCTAAATTTTGTGTCAGAACTCTCAGAGCAATGGAATTGTTAAAATCAATAATTGGGATATCCTGTAATGCTTTTATTGACAGAAATTTCCTTTCTCCAATAAGAAACAATCCTTTTCCTTGTAAAATTTAACATTCAGTACTTAAAACTTGGCCTAATGCCTTCATATATGGTGGGGATTTTAAGGGAAGAAGAAAGAGTTGTAATATTTGGAAAATAATCTGTAATTACTGTTCACTGCCCTACAGCATTGTGAGTCTTGCTAGTCCTGAAGTCCCCCTTTTTCCATGGAGCTGAAATGGATATTTTGGAGTTTGGGTGTTTTTTAAAGCCCAGTATGCAGGCACATTTTGTGCTGATTTAATTTCCCCACCCCAGTGACAGCAAAGTCACTGACAGAAAAGTCACATTTCTCCTGTGTTCTAAAGATATTCTGTGTTCCTTGTCCTTAAGCCAAGTTTTAATCCAGTTCAGTGCTTCTTTCCTTGTGCTGTACATGCTGACCTTGGGAATTATTCCCCAACCCTAAAGTTTAGCCAAAATCTGGATAAATGCTGTCCCTTCTTTCACCCTTCCCTCCCCGTTCAAAGGAGCCCCTTTGTCCCCCTGCCTGCCCTTCCCTCTCTCCCTGCTGGCTGCTCCCGATTTTAATCACATCCATTAAATAATAGATCACAGAATCCCAGGATGGGTTGGCTTGGAAGGGACATTAAAGCCCATCTGATCCCACCCCCTGCCACCTGATTTTGCTCTCCTGAAGTCTGAGATCTTCTTGGAGCTCCGTTTGCAGCTCCCCCTGCTGCTCTCCCACACAGATTTGTGTGTAGCCCCTCACCAGGGGAATAAATCCTGACATCCCTTTTTTTTTGGATATATGAAGTTTGCATTTATCCTCATGCACCACTCTCCCTTCAGCTCCATTTGCTCATCTTCCTGTTGGGACTGGAGGGGAGAACGTTTTTGGGTTGTTTGTTTGCTTGTTTGGGATTTTTATTATTATTATTTTGGTTTGGGAGTTGTTTTTTTGTTTTGTTTGGGTATTTTGGGGGGTTTTTGTGTGTGTGTGTGTTTTTCCTTTCCTTCTAGGGATGGACCTTCCCATTTTTATCAAATAAAAAATCTGGCATGAAGATAAACCCCCCATTTGGTGGGTTTTTTCTAATTTATTCCTAATTACCCTGTTTTACACTTCAGATAACTCTGGAGAAAAAGAGTAGCAAGGACGTGTCTTAGATAAAACAAATCCATTTCCTTGCACCTCAGGACAGATTTTTTGGACAGAGGATTGCTGAGGTGGATTCTGTGATTCCACGGAGAAATGGGAACTCTGAGTTTTGTGTAAGGGAAGCAAGTGTTGCTATCTTTTAGACATTTCTCTAGGACAGGACCTGCTGCTTTGGCAGTGAGAGGGGATATTGGGAACTGGCTGGAGAATGTTCCAGCTCTGGATAGTGCTGAGGGCCTGGAGCTGGACTCAGGGATCCCTGTGGGTCCTTTCCAGCTTGGAATTCTCTGCACTTCCATGAGGGAGCCTTTTGCATCGCTCCGATTTCTCATTTTTTGGGGGAGCTGTTTCATCTGCTGCTTTGAAGGAGTGAACTCCTGCTGGTCCTGTTCATTCCCACAGCCATTCTCTCCTCACTCCTTGCATCCCTCCTGGAACTGCTTTCCTGTCGTCTCCAGCCATCTTCCATCAGGATAAAATGAAATTACGGACACTGCAGATACAAGCAGTCTTCAGCACAGATGACGCAATAAAAGCAGTTAAATATCTGTCAGAATTGTCACATTTCACATAATTTCCTTTTTTTTTCCCTTTAGCTGCTCTTAACTTCTAAGTTGTACTAGAACCTAATCCTGGGCTGGTTTTTTTGTGTCTTGGTAGAAGTGTGAAGGTCACATCTTTGGGGTTATTTGAGAGAACTCTCATTATTTTGACACTAAAACATTTTCTTTGAAGGACTGGAACCCAAATGTTTTGTGGCTTAGATACCAGTGGCCTTCTGGGTGAAGAAAATGTAAATTGGTTGCTGTTTGTACTCTAAAATATGTGTTAGGAAACAAAAAAGCTCAACCTGTGGCCAGCAAGTCCAGACAAGTGTTTAACAGGGCAATGTGAGGGAAAAGGGTTTGCACTAAGAGCACTCAGTGTCTGGAGCAACTCTCATGAGGTATAACTTAATCTCTAAAAAAAACCCACATCAAAACCAAAACCAAAATACAAAACCAAAATACATCAAAACAAACAAACAAACAAAAAATCCCGAACCACCACAAAACAAACAAACAGAAAAACCCCAAACCCTCACACAAAGAAAAACCCCAACAAATAGGGCACTGGAGCAAAAGTTGCCAATGTTACAGCTATTTTATATTTTTGTAGCATTATGAAGGGTCTGTGTTGAACTCTGCTCGTAGTTAAGTGTTGCTTCTAGGACTGATTTCATGGAACACCTGAAAGCAAATCAATTCCTCACACTGTAATATGAAATTCTTTGTTTCAAACAAAAGGCAAAAGGAAGTGTCTGTTTGCAAAGCTTGTTGGTTTTTTTTTCCTAAGAGGTGTCTTTGGAAACAAAAAAATGAAATTCATCCATCATCTTCCCTGTTGAACACGAGGAAAGCTGGAGTGATTCTGAGTGGAAGTGCTCAGTGAGGAAGGGCTCCTTTATTTTTGTCATTTTGAGCTCCAGTGTTTCAAATCTGAAGTCCAATTTTGGGAGCAAACAACTTTCTTTGTGTTTGGCCATGTGTAATTCCCAGCACTTCAGCAAACCCCGCAAACACCTTCCGGGGTGAATATTCTTCCTTTTATCCCAGAAGGAGCTCTGGGCTCACTTGGACTTTAAAGCAAGGCTATTATTGTGGTGTTTCAAGCTGTTCAGAAGATTAAGAGCCTCTGTTGTTTGCATTTTCCTTTTTTTCAGGATCTCTTTATGGCAGGGAACATTAAGCGTTGTTATAAAGTAACTCACAGGGGTTGTATGGAAACTTTGGGCCGTGAAGGGACTGATTTTACTTGGAAAAGCAGAAGAAAATTAATGATGAGCAACCATTGTTAGTCCTGTGGGGAGGAGCACTCAGGAGAGCCCTGGAGGGGCTGGAGCGTGTCCAGGGCAGGGAAGGGAGCTGGGGAAGGGGCTGGAGCCCCAGGAGAGGCTGAGGGAGCTGGGAAAGGGCTGAGCCTGGAGAAAAGGAGGCTCAGGGGGGACCTTGTGGCTCTGCACAGCTCCTGACAGGAGGGGACAGCCAGGGGGGGTCGGGCTGTGCTCCCAGGGAACAGGGACAGGACAAGGGCAAACGGCCTCAGGCTGGGCCAGGGGAGGCTCAGCTTGGGCAGCAGCAGGAATTTGTGCATGGAAAGGGAGCTCAGGCCTTGGCAGGGGCTGCCCAGGGAGGGTTGCAGTGCCCATGGCTGGAGGTGTCCAAGGAAGGGCTGGAGGTGGCACTGAGTGCTCTGGGCTGGGGACAGGGTGGGCATTGGGCACAGCTGGGATTTCATGATCCTGGAGTCTCCCCATCCTAAAAGATTCCAGGATTCTCTGAGTCCATGATACATCTGCTTATAAAATAGAATCTCAGCAGTGTGCGTTGCTTGAGGAGCAGACTTTTCCTGGGATATTCTCTCATGGTTTCAGTATTTTAACTTGGGCAAAAAATTCCGTCTCAGGACATTTTTGGAGTTTCACCTTCCTGACTTGGTAGCCAGAGAGAGTCCTGCCAGGTGATCTTGGTGATGTTGGTTTTGACACATGTAATTTATTTTCATTCAGTGGAGCATGAACTGGACTGGAGCCTGGGGCATTTTTTTCCTGTTGTTCAAGAGTAATCCAGGTATATTTTAAAAAGAAAAATCAGATTTTTCCTAAAAACTGAGAATGAGTTTTTTATGGATTACTTAAGGTGTCATGACTGCCTTTGAAGAAAATAATTTTTATGCTTATATTTCTTTTTATTCGAAATAGATTTTAATCCTTTTTTTTAAATAGAGGTTTTTATAATTACTAAACTATTGCTGTTTTTTTAACAAAGAGAATTAGCATTTTTTAGACCAAGAAAAGTTGTTTAAATAAGGAATTCTTTAAAACTTTGAAGTCAAAGGGATGTTTCCAGACCAAGATTCCTTGGATTCTTGATTTGAAAAATGAGGAATTATCTGTTTGAAATGGGGGAAATACCAGATTAGAAGTAAAACCTCTGCAAACAGAAAGTCCTGTTAACAACAGGAATTTAGGCCCTGTTCTCTCTGTTGTGATCCAGGGTCTGTGTGCATCTAGATTTTTGGGAATACAAACTTTGGCCATAGGAACAGGAAACTCTCTTTCAATGCCCAAGTTGTCTTGCTGCAGTGTCATGTGCAGGACTGTAATTAAACCTGGTTTGCTCTTCATAAACTGGAAACCAAATTACTTTTTGTCTCCTAATTCCCTTGTGCTTTTGCTTGAGTTAGTTGCTGGTTGGGAAGTTACTGGAAAAGAAAGCAGGATCATAGGTTTTTATAGGATTAGCACCCTGGAATGGGCATTAACTTTTACCTTTTTTAGTGCTTTTACCTTTAGGAAGTTTGAGAATAAGAAAAATATTACAAGAAGCTGTGGCTGCCCCTGGATTCCTGGAAGTGCCCAAGGCCAGGCTGGACTTTGGGGCTTGGAGCAGCCTGGGACAGTGGAAGGTGTCCCTGCCATGGCAGGGGGGTGGAATGGGATGAGCTTTAGGGTCCCTTCCATGCCAAACCAGTCTGGGATTCAGAAACAGTCAAAATCCAAATTAAAACCCCATTCATGTAATGCTGAAGAGGTGGATTTGGGGGGAGAAGAATCAAATGTATCCACATGTGCTGTTCCCACCTTTTGGGTTTAACTTTCTTGCTGCTGCTGTGGGTTCTGCTGTACAATCAGCATTCCCAGTTCCCTTCAATCCATCAGAGCTTTTTCCAGAAGTCTCAATCCTGAGAGTTTAAGGAGCTGTGTTTGCACAAGGTTTGGGTTTCTTGTGGCTGTGATGGAATATGTTGCTGTTCTTGTCTCCTAGCTAATTTTTAGTTGGTATTTCTCTTTTCCATGATGTTGAGTTCTGTAATGCAGGGATCTGAGAAAAAAAATTAGTTTTTTAACTGGATTATGACTTTTAAGTAGAACCATCCCCAGTCGCTGTTCATAGCTGGGAACCTTTAACAAATGAGGTGATATTTTTAGGCTGAACAAGACAATGGCCACCCTCTCCCTGCCTTTGCCAATCTCCACATCGAGATCCTGGATGAGAACAACCAGAAGCCTTATTTCACGAGGTCTACCTACGAGGGCTTCATCCTGGAATCCTCCCCGGTGGGAACGACCATCTCGGATAACCGGAACCTGACCTCCCCCCTGCAGGTCGTGGTGCTGGACAACGACGTGGAAGAGGTACAGTTTGTTCTTTTGGAATGGCTGCAGTTTTATTATTTTCAGGGTCCTTTTATATTTTTTTAAATTTATTTTTTTATTGAGACAAACCTGTTTAGGTCAATAAATCCAAAAAAAAATTATCATCTTCATTTCATTATGATTTTCTGGTTTTATTATTCTGAGTTCAGCTAGGAAGTTGTTTGGTTTTTTCTGATCTGTCTTTTGCTTACCTCTCTGGAAGACTCTGTTCTGTTCAAGGTGGTGAATGCTCGGTGGAATCAAAATGCATTTTGTGACAGGGATGAGCCTGCCCCACACCATGGAAATGGGAGAGGGGAGCTGAGGGAGAAAGGAATTCCTTGTTCGAACCAAAAAGAAGAGGAATAGGAGGAACAGCAGGAGGCTGAAAGTTCAGTGCATTCTTTGCTCTTCCAGATTTTGATGTAACATTACTCAGAGTGGAAATCAGGCATCTCCAGAGGAATAGTAACCAAGTAGTAACAGTACAACACCTCTAACCTTTCTTCTGTTCTCACCAAGATCACCGTGGTCTTCATTAGCCAATATTTATTTTCGTTCTAATTTCCATTGTCCCTCCAGTTGTCTCCCTTGATCTTTTTGGTTCTTTCAGCTACAGAAGGAAAGCCAAGCTGCAGGCTGGGGTTTTGTAGGAATAGCTAAAGGATCTCTGAATAAAGCTCTTAACCTGAGAGTCTGAAAACAATCTTGCTTTTTAAGGCTTCATTTTAGGCAAATTCATGCTTTTTAAGGAACACAAGAGCCCATAGTCACTAAAACATCACAGCATTAGAGTGATTGATGGTTTTAAATCCCAAATTCCTGCAAAAGATTTCTATCCATTAAAGTTTCACCATCAATTTATGGGCATTGTTAAAAATCAATGGTTGGAGGGCAGATGGAAAGCGAGGTTGGATCTGGCTTCTGTGGGAGCTGGGTAGAAGGTATGGAATGAGGGCACAGGGTAGGAATCAGCAGGAGTTATTGAAGACCAGGATTCCTTGGGAAACACTCAGGTTCAGTTGTGTTTAAAGTAAAGCAGTTTCTTGGCTGATCCAATCAATGGGATCTTGGATGCTGCTTTGGATAGGAATAGTCAAGGTGGGCAAGGAACAGGTTTATAAATATAACACAGAGTTGGTGGATTCCCCATCCCTGGAAGTGTCCCAGGCCAGGCTGGATGGGTTTGGAGCAACCTGAAACAGTGGAAGGTGGTCAGAGAACCCACGCAGAACTTCTGGCCACAATTCCATTGTGGAATAATTCAAAGTAATTCCCTTTAATGGAAGAAAATTCTATGTCCTACCTCAGACACACAAATTTAGTGGCAGTTTTCTCTGCTGCTGCTGTTTTTGGATTCTTTCCCATTTCTGGTGTGAAAAAATCCAAAAATCTCTTACACTCAAGGGATGTCAGAGACTTGGGAATCCATTAAGCTCCAGAGGGTTTTCAGGCTGGAGTTAATGGTGCTGGATTAACTTTTCTGTGGCACCTGCACAGCTCTGCCCAGGAGGTGTCAAAGGCAAACTGGGTAATTCAAGGTTCTTCATGTAACTCCATATTAGATCATACCCAGGACAGAAAAATAGGATCACTTGGAAATGTTAAATCCTGAATTTGGGCTGATTTTTATTGAATCATGTAGAAAGTACCACACATACTATTTACACACTCAAAATAAAAATATTTCAGCTAGGGAATTTCTGCATGGAAGAGCAACATGTCCTTTTAATTCCCTAGGTTTATAATAAAATCCAGGGAATCCTGTTCCCACCTGAAGTCCTTTCTGTTCCTTATTTGGTCAGTACAGGTTCATACCTGGAGTTTTGAGGGGTTCTCTGAGATTCATCACAGGTGGTTTGACCAATGTGCTCCGTATTTTATTGTTGTACATCAGCACATGTGAATTCCTCCCAATATTTGGATCTGGGATTGGGCAATTCATTAATGAACTTGTGTTTGCCTGCAGTAAAAATTCTGACAGAGTTGTAGCCCAAGAATTTGTAATTTTAATTGCATCTCTAATTATAAAAAATATCTGTCCAATCTACAGCAGATCCTTAATTGGGAGCATGACCATAACTTAAATAATCTGCATCAGAAATTGCTGTAAAAACCAAATGTATCTTTCTTGAGCTGCTTCAGGCAGCTTCTTAGCAGTTGTTACATATTTCAGTACAAACAGGCCTGAAATGTCTTCTCCACAGGAAGGATATTCCACTGATATGGCAGTTCAAGGGCCCAAATTCTTTTCCTAGTGAATCTAAGGTTGTTTTACCTCATGTTTTAATTTTCTTGGGATGATGAATAGCAAGAGTTTGGTGAAGTTAGTGAAAATCTATTTCAGCCACACAATACACAATAAGGCAGTGCCAAAAGTGAATTCTTCTTGTTGGAAAAGGTGAATATTTCAGTGTGGCATTAGGAGTAACTGCCAAAGATCTATTTTGAGGCTTTCTCCTTGTTGTGGAGTTCTCCTGTCACTGGGAGAGAGAAATAAATTCAGGTGGATTAACACCTAAATGAATGGAGAGGGGCTTTTTCCAAGGATGTGCAGTGATACAAGGGGGAATGGCTCCCCACTGCCAGAGGGCAGGGCTGGATGGGATATTGGGCAGGAATTGTTCCCTGGCAGGGTGGGCAGGCCCTGGCACAGGGTGCCCAGAGCAGCTGTGGCTGCCCCTGGATCCCTGGCAGTGCCCAAGGCCAGGCTGGACTTTGGGGCTTGGAGCAGCCTGGGACAGTGGAAGGTGTCCCTGCCCATGGCAGGGGTGGCACTGGATGGGCTTTGAGGTCCCTTCCCACCCAAACCACTCTGAGATTCTCTGACTCACAGAGATCTGCCTGTAGCCAGAGGGGATCAGCCTCCTCCTTGGGTGGAAATCTTCCATGTTCCTGTTCCTTTGGCATCACCTGCTTCCTGCACAGCCCTTTCCAAAGCCATGGTGTGATGCAGGTGTAACATGGATGTGAGGGGACCAGACTGAAGTGCCTGTGTTTGAGTTCACGTGCTGGGGATTCAAAGAGTGCTTCTAACCTGCTGTGGGCAGGAGAATCCCCAGAATTCCAGCTGGGAGTGCAGCAATTACATAGAGCTCCCATATAAAATGGCCAAACACTGAAATTGCTGTTCATGGAAATGGATGTGGGCTCAGGGTGGGATTGTCAGCAGAGGTCATGATTAACTTCTGCAGGTCTCAGTGTCCTGATGGTTTCATTGTACCTCAGTAAATTCATCTATTCAGGAATATATTTAAATTTAAGGATTGCTGATGAGACACTGAGATAAACCCTGTCTGTGCTGGTTCATCCCAGTTCCCACTGGTGACCCTGGTTAATCATAATGAATTCTGCCTGCTTACTGAAAAATTAAAATGACTCTGTGTCCTCAGGTAAATGCAGGAAGAAAGTGCTCACTTAACTGTCTGAGGAAAAAAAAGGACAAAACCCACTCTAAATTGAAACCCTGTGGGAATTATAACAGAGTCCTGCTATAAACCTTGCAGAAATTATTTTATAGATGGGACATTGCAAACAGACCTTTCAGCACAGCAGAATTGCTGACTGCTGATATAATTGTTTTGTTTAAATGGCATAAATTAAATTAAGCTATGCTAGTACCTTAAGACCTGAGCAAAGCAAAGCTGAGATGAGGAACTTAAACTGTGTGAGCTGAGAGCTCTTTACATACAGCTTCCCCAAGCCTCTTTTTTCCTTTCTCTTTGGTTCCCATGTGTCCTGGTTTGGAAAGACAGGTGTCTGCTAAGGAAGGCAGGAGCCTCCCTTGGAATGGAGAATGTAAACCACCTCCCTCCAAATTATTATAATTTTGAAATTAAGGAACACTCAGGCATAGATATGGGAATAGGAATAACAGTACTTTACTCGCTCGGAAAATTAAAATAAAATGTAGTAGTACAAAAACCCAAACAAACATAAAGCAAACACTGACAGAGTCAGAACACAGCCTGACACGCTGTTGCTCAGGGTGTTGGCAGCAGCCCAGTCCAGCCCTCCTGCAGTGACAGATGTGGTTCTGTTGCAGCAATGATCCTGGAGCAGGGGCAGTTTCCTCTGAAGGTCCAGTGGTGTGAGATGGGTCCAGCCTTCCTCTGGGAATGCAGAGCACACAGGCTGTGCTGGGCTCTGAATGCCAGGGTTTATCCAGGTGGGAATGCAGAGCACACAGGCTGTGCTGGGCTCTGAATGCCAGGGTTTATCCAGGTGGGAATGCAGAGCACACAGGCTGTGCTGGGCTCTGAATGCCAGGGTTTATCCAGGTGGGAATGCAGTGCACACAGGCTGTGCTGGGCTCTGAATGCCAGGGTTTATCCAGGTGGGAATGCAGTGCACACAGGCTGTGCTGGGCTCTGAATGCCAGGGTTTATCCAGGTGGGAATGCTGGGCTCCTCCCCTGGGTGCAGCATCTCCCATGGATGATGGAATTGGATCAGCCCTGCAGGGAGCCTCGATGGCCCATGGACAGCAGAGATCCCCTGGAGGGAGGCTGGCTGTGGAGGAGATAAAGAACTCTGCCCCAGCTGGGTTTAACAGCTGGTAACAGAACACACACTGCTGGTCACATCTTGCATTTCAACCTAAGACACCATGGGAGAGAATTAATTTATCCACTGGTTAGGGTTGGTGATAAAAGCTGCCCTGAGTATCAATCATGGAATGGGTTGAGACCTTAAATCCCATCCAGTGCCACCCCTGCCCTGGGCAGGAGACCTTCCACTGTCCCAGGCTGCTCAAAGTCCTGTCCAAGCTGGCCTTGGCATTCCTGGGTTATCTCATGCAGGACCAGGAGTTGGACTCAATGATCTTTGTGGGTCCCTTCCACCTCAGGGCATTCTGTGATTCTCTGGATTTTTTTTTCAGAGAACTTGTGGGTAATATGCAAGAATTTTACTTATGGATGTCTTGGCAGCAATGATAGCAGACAGAGCAAGTAAGGTCTAAAATAAGTTTTAAATGCAGCTACAAGTGCAGGTTATATATTTTCAGTAATATATCCAGAGAAGGAAAAATATTAGATTTAAAAAAAAAAAACCAAAACAGGAGAACTTAAGCATTTTAAATACCAAAGCATTTTTCTCTGATATTTGTCTGATTACTTCTATCACTCCCAGTTGTTGTTTGAAGTTGTTTTGCAGTCAGTGCTCTCTCAAGGGGACAGTTCTGCTGCCCCTGGGAAGCCCCGACATGACACTCCAACAGTTGTAATAACTCAGGAAATATCTTTGCCAAAATTAAACAGCCCATTTATATCATTTATAAAACTAAAAGAAGGTCAAGGCAAAGACAAAAGGCTGCTTTCCTTCCTTTAGGATTTAGAGATAGGGGTTAAAATTTTTTGGATCTTTACACTTAAGGAAAATCAGAAATATAAACACTGAATTCCTCCTGTAACATTGTGTGTCTTCCTTGATTATTTTAGGATGAATATCTCGTGGTTTCTACCTTCTGGCATTCCCAGGGAACAATTCCTTCCCAATATCCCACCCATCCCTGCCCTCTGGCAGTGGAAGCCATTCCCTGTGTCCTGTCCCTCTGTCCCTTGTCCCCAGTCCCTCTCCAGCTCTCCTGGAGCCCCTTTAGGCCCTGGCAGGGGCTCTGAGCTCTCCCTGGAGCCTTCTCCTCTCCAGGTGAGCACCCCCAGCTCTCCCAGCCTGGCTCCAGAGCAGAGGGGCTCCAGCTCCTCCATAGCCTCCTCGGGACTCATTCCAACTAATCCACATCTTTTTTATGTTGGGGAGACAGAATCTCCCCCACTTTCCCTTTGCCAGGCTCTGGATCTCAGATTTTCCAGGTGAACATGGCAAAGATTTTCTCCTTTCACTCAGAAACAAGGAGGGCAGATGCCAGAAACACCCTTCCAACAAAGCAGATTTTTCACAGACATTTCACCCTCCACTTGATAAATGTTAGAAAACTCAGCTGTGCCTCAAAGTGTCTTTTTTATCACTGCACTTTTAGGGGGTGGACCTGTGCTGGAAATCAAGAAGTCTGAGCTGTTTGGATACTCTTGGAATTTATTCTGGCTGCCCTGGAGAACTTCACAGACAAATAGACCCTGTCCAAAAAACTTTGGGGATTGTTGAAACGCACATAGAATAAATACCTTTGTCTGCTCCATCTTGGCAATACCATAATTATACCAAATAATTTTGGTTTCATCTTCATCAATTCTAGAAAACTGTTTGCTTTGGGCAGAGTTGTAACCCCTGGTGGGATTTGAGGAGCAGGAATGGAGCATCCACATCCATGCAGGAATTTCTCCAGAGATTTTTTTGAGCAGAGCATACACGAGCCCAGGCTTTGTTTATTGAGTGCAGCATTTTGTGTGTCTCATTTTGTTGTGTTTGTTTTGTTTTGTTTGTAACCATGAATCCCCCAAATGTTCTGCTGTCCCTTTGTCCCAGGTTTGTGTTTCCTCACTCGTGTTCATTTTGTGTTTTCCTTTGTAGGTCCCACCAGGTGCCTTCCCTGTAGGTATTGGGTGTTATGTGTGCAAAACACTTTTTTGGGTTTAATTGTGTGATTTCTTCCTTTATTTCCCCCTTTCCTCCCTCATTTTTCCCTGCCTTGATAGTGTTTGTGGCTGGGACTGTCCCTGTTTGTGAAGCCTGCAAAGAGCCCTTTAAACACACTGGACCCAATTTAGGGCATAAAGTCATACATTGTAATTTCCTAATGCTTATTAAATTATCACAAGTCTTCAAAGACATCCTGAGTATTAGAAAAGTGCTTTTTTAAATTAAAAAGTACTTCAGGTTTGAACTGTGTGCTTGAAATGCTCCTTGCAGGTTGCATGTGAACTCTTTTGTGTGGATTGTGATAATTTTCTACTTCAAATTCCACGTCAAACAATTTATCAGACACCAGCCTTGTCTCCATGACCCAGTAATGTCACCAGAAATCTCAATGCTGAAATCCATGCCCCAAAATAAAACAATTTAAAAGAATAAATTACTGGAAATCATGTTGGCAATGTAGCTGGGGTTGTTCTCTCACACATGAAATGTTCCGTTAAGTCAAGCTGACTTTTCAGGCAGCATAAAGTGGGATAATAATGTCCAAGATCCCTGATAATAATGTCAAATATCCCTGGTAATAATGTCCAAGTATAACAGTGTTTTTCCAGATGAAGGGAATAAATTGCTCTGTGGCTCTGACCTGCCTGGGAAGTGGTAAAATAGGCATTGATTGCTGTAAATGTGATTACCTCCCATATTAGGAGAACATTTCTAAGACAAGGATTGCAAAGGAATAGGACACATTACTCCAGGAGGGTTTGGGATCTCCATCATTGGCTTTTCTTGGGAATAAATTTGGAAAAAAATGCTGTTTGTTTGTGTTCAAAAGGACATGAAAGCAAGAACTGCAAAACTAACTGCGGGTTTTGCAAATTGAATTCTTAACTGACTTTATAATGTATACAAAGTGAACAATTATGGGCAATTACCTTCCCGAAGTTTTCCTGGAATGAAGAGGTTGCTGTTTGCATTGCTGGCTGTAAAATGAATTTTCATTTTCCTGGGAGCTGCAGTTGCAGGAAAGCTTTAGGCACTGAGGAACCACTCGTGTAGAACACTTGGATAATTCTTTCCCATGGCTTCCTGGAATGTTTTCTCATTTAAACAGTGGAATCTTTGCCTTTTGGGCTTTATTTGAGCTCATTAAAAGCAGATTCTCTTTGTTGTGGTGTTGTGCTGCTCTGTCCTAGTAGCACTTGGTGCAGGTCAGAGTTGGCTGGGGGCCTGTCCTGTGCTCCCAAGGGTTTTAATCCTCCAGGAATGGCACTAATGGAATCCAGAAGAGCTTTGGATTCAGAAAGTGTTCCAAGATGTAATGCTTCTTCGGGATTTTTTGCTGAATTCATTTTTCCTCCCTTTATTCATCAGGTTCTCCCTGTGGCCTCCTCTGTAGGGGTGGGATTTGTGGAATGGCATTGGAAAGCAGGGGGTAAAATCCTGGATTTTCTGTCATTCCTGGTACCACTCCTGTGATTCTTCATCTGCTCATTCCTGGGGGCAGTTTAATGCAGTTTTTGTAGGACTTGTCTCCCAGACTTTCTCATTTTCCTGGAATTTGTGTTCCCCTACCAACAGAAATAAACTCTGTAATTCATGAGTGCGAGCAGCAGGAAGTCAGGTTAAATTAACCAGGTTATGAACAAGGACACAGAAGTTGTTGGGGTACTGTGGGCAACCAAAAGAAATGCAGTTTCTTTGAAAATTTAACTCATGTAGAGTCTGATCAGACTGTTTTTTCAAGGTGATTTAGAAACACCTTGAAAGAGGTGGAAATCAGGAGTGACCCAAGTCCTCAAGAAGCCATGAGTGAATTTACAATGCCTTTTTCCCCTTTCTTTACCTTAAAATGTTACTTTTCTGTTAACTTATGAAGTTTTCCCCCATCAGCTGAGAGGTTCCTAATTCTGCATCAATACATTTGGATTCTTTCTGAGACCTAAAGAGGCCCCCCTGAGCTGCCTCTGTTTCCTGAAATACTTCCCCCCATGTCATTCTCTTTGTTCAGTGCACCAACCCAGCTGTTTTATTGCTCTGTTGATCAAGTTTAGCTTCGTTTGGGTTTTAATATGAAGATAAAAGATTGAATCTGGTTTCTTATGTAAAGTTGTGTCTGGCTTAAAAATTACTGTTTAATAGGGGGAAAAAATGCACTTATTTAAAACCGATACAGGTATTTGTTTACAATTGGATTTTCCCACTCTAGTGGGTTTTTAATATGTTTTTCATCAAGAAGATTAGATTTTTAGGCCAGCAGTGCGTATTTTTACCTTTTTTTTTACAGTTTTGTGGATTTTGTCACAGCACTTGTGCTTATTTAGGTTTCAACTAAAACAAGCACTTGCAGCGAGTAATTGGAGACTCGATGTACCTCTGAATTTATAATAAAATGTTCTTTTTTTTCCTCTTGATGTTGTTGAAAGACCAAGGATCCTCAGCTGCACCTCTTCCTGAACGACTACACCACGTTTTTCACTGTGACTCAGAGTGGCATCACCCGCTACCTCACCCTGCTGCAGCCCGTGGACAGGGAGGTCCAGCAGCTCTACACCTTCTCCGTGAGTGAAATGCCCTTGGAAAACTCTCCAGGCACTGCTCGGATCAATTCCAGCATCCTTGGAAGTCTTGAAATGGCCCAGAAGGAGGAGAGCAGCATTTTAAATTCCCCTGCCAGCACATTCTCCATGGCCCCAAGATTGGTGCCTGCTCCTCATCCCATGGCAGGATCTGAGCCCTCTTTTCTTATTCCTGGCCTTGCTTTTCTCGTTGCCTTTTTCCTCTCATCCCTGGAGCCAGGAGCATGAGCCTTGTCTTGGGCTTTTTGCTTTATTTATATCCCAAATTATTAAAAAAAAACAGAAAAAAACAACAAAACAAAACAAAAAAAACCAAACAAACAAAAAAAAAACCCCAAAAAACCCACAACAGCACCACCCCACCAAAAACAAAACAAAAAACCAAAAAAACCCACAGAAAACCAAAAAAACACCAAAAAAACCCAACCCCCCCCAAAAAAACCCAAGAAAACCCCCAAAAAACAAACAAAAAAACCCCACCACACCACCACAACAACAAAAAACACAAAAAATCCAAACAAACCCTGATAGAAAGCACAGACATCAGTATTAAAAAAAAAAAAAAAGAAAAAGTTAAAAAAAAAAGCATAAATGGATTTAATATTCCCTCAGGCTGCAAATGAACTACTTAACAGCCCTACAGCGATTTGGAAATGGGCTGTGGGCAAACCCAGTTCTTCTGCAGGGGTTCCCAGTCTGTGCTCCCCAATTTTCTGTCCACTTTCCTTGGAAAGGAGAGCTCAGATTTCTTCTGTGGAATAAGAAGAGCCCCCAGCTCTGTAATTCCCACCTCAAAATGTTGTCTGGGAGGTTTAACAGAGCCCCTGGGTGTGGTGAGACTCCATGAACTCAACAGCTCCTATCCCAGCCCCATCCCTGGGAAATTCCAAGTTATTCCCTCTCACTTCCACACTGGATAGGTTTGGATGTGTTTGCTTTGCTTTTGCCCTGAGTCTTGCACAAGCAGGCTCGAGTCCTGCTGAATCCTCCTGCAATTGTAAAGGCAGAGAGAAACAAAATGCTGATTTTGGGGTTGTCAGGCTGTATCCTCTGCTCTTGGAATTGTATTCTCTTGGAACTGTGTGGAGAACACGCCATTAAAATGCATTCCTGTCCTGCTTTTTTTATCCCTCTGAAGATGACAGCTTCTGATGGAGTCCAGGAGAGTGTCCCAGTGACTGTCAACATCCTGGTGATCGATGCAAATGATAATTCCCCGACCTTCTCCAACATTTCCTACAGTGTCAAGATCTATACAGATATGAGGCCTGGGGAAGGTGTTATAAAGGTAATTTCAGGGCTTTTATTACCTTTGTTAACTCACTTATTGTTTGCAGTACGTGGCCTTCTTCATCTAAATTGGAAATGCACTGAAACCAGCTAGAAATGAGTTTTTTTATCTGCATCCACTTCATTAGTTAAATATCTATTCAAAATTTCCAATACTAAATTTCAGGCCTGTTTTAGCTGTAGGGCTGCAGCTCAGCTGCTTCCTCTGAGGTTCCACAAAAAAAAAATTCAGCTGAAATATCTCAAAAGGGAAAGAAAATTCTCCTTATTAGCTGGATATTGAGATAAAACATTTTGGGAGAACAGGTAAGCACTGGAGTAGGACATAACCAGGAATGTTTTCCCATGCCAGAAAACCTGCTGGTTTTTGCAAGTTTGTTTGTAGAGCAAATGAGCACTGAAAAATGGGTTTAACACAGGCCCAGAAAGAAGCAGTTTCAATTAAATTTTGCCAGCACTGATGTGTTTTAGTGCAGGACTGGAGGTGAATCCTGGTGACACTAAAATTAATGGGAAAAGGTTCTTATTGCCTCATTCTTCCAAGATCTCAGCCCTGCTCTGTGTGCTGCCAGTCCAGATGGATGAGAAGACAAGATGCCATGGGTGGCACTCCAGAGTGGTTGAAGGCAGTGGAAATATTGGGAAAATAAAATTAATCAGCTGATTTAAGTATAAAATGCCATTTTCTGAACCATAATCAGGAATTAATTTGAGTGTAGCAGCGATGAGGAGACGGTTCTGTGCCCCTCCTGAGCTGCACTTGTGCCTTTGCATCTTCAGCTCTTCCTTTGTGTTGTTTTATCCCCTCATCAATTTGGGCTACGAGTGCTGAAAAACAATCAGGGACAGCCACAGGGCCATTGCCAGCAAGATTTGAGGGAAAGAGGAAAGTTTGAAGCATGGTTAAATTCCTTAAAACGCTGCACAAGGCTGGGTGAAAACACCACAGCAAACGCTGTTGTCCTGAAGCAGCCAGGGAGCATGAGGCAGAAAATGTTCCTAAATGAGATTTCTGCTGGGTAAAAAGAATGTTTTCTCCTCAGAGTTGGCCTTGAGGATGCTCTGGGCTGTCTGAGGTTTGTTGATGATGCCTGAGATGGAGCAGAGCAGCTCCTGGGCTTGTCTGAA
Source organism: Prinia subflava (assembly GCF_021018805.1). NCBI lineage: Eukaryota > Metazoa > Chordata > Aves > Passeriformes > Cisticolidae > Prinia > Prinia subflava. The sequence goes on from NC_086255.1 coordinate 31,088,894, forward strand.
GCTGCTGAAGTGTTTCTGTGCTCAGAGGGAAGGTGCTGCTCTCCAGCTCTCAAACACAGCCTGGTGTTGCAGCTGCAAACACATTCCAAGCCTGGAGGCTTTCAAAGAGCAGGGGGACACATTTCTTGGGAAAACTGAGCCAGAACAGGTTATTTGGGAAAGGAATAATGGGGAGGTTGGGCCTTTAGCTTGCCTCTGCTAAAAAATTTAAATTCCAAGAGTGAGGTTTTCCCAAATCCATGCTTCTGTCTGCACAGTGAGAACATGGCTACTTCCAGATTTTCAGAGTTTATAGTCTGGTCAGAGGGGGAAGGTAGAAAATTCTGGCTCGTTGAGAGAGGAGTTGTTTTTCAACTCATCCCACATGACCACATGATCTGAGTTTCTCAATTACGTGGCTTAAAAAAAAGAAAATAGAAAAAAAAAAAAAAAAAAAAAAAAAAAAAAAAAAAAAAAGAAAGAAAAGAAAGGGGAAAAAAAAAAAAAAGCTAAAGGTCAGGTCTTAGGATTTCAGTGGCCTAAACTGAAACATCAGTGATGATGCCAGAAATAAGGAGGGCCCAGCACAGGAAAGATTTGGAGCTGTTGGAGTGAGTCCAGAGGAGGCACCAGGATGAGCAGAGGGATGGAGCAGCTCTGCTGGGAGGAAAGGCTGGGAGAGCTGGGGGTGCTCAGCCTGGAGAGGAGAAGCTTTGGGGTGACCTCATTGTGGCTTTCCAGTGCCTAAAGGAGCTACAGGAAAGATGGAGAGAGATTTTGGACAATTTCCAAGGAGTGGCAGGACAAGGGGGAATGGCTTCCCACTGCCAGAGGGGAAATCGAGGTGAAATGTATGGAAGAAATTTCTCCTTGTGAGGGTGAGGTCTTGGCACAGGGTGCCCAGAGCAGCTGTGGCTGCCCCTGGATCTCTGGCAGTGTCCAGGGCCAGGTTGGACTTTGGGGTTTGGAGCAGCCTGGGACAGTGGAAGGTGTCCCTGCCCATGGCAGGGGGTGGCACTGGGTGGGCTTTGAGGTCCCTTCCAACCCAAACCATTCCATGATTCCCTGATAAGAATTTTGGGCAGCTGCACTATTTGGTAAGTTGTTCAGTCTTCAGATATAAAATATCTATATATATACACTTCATATATATAAAGGCTTTATAAATACTTCATCAAAGGCCAATCTGACCTTTCTTTCCCCTTTTTTTAACCCTGGCACAGTGATTTTGAGGGGCACTCACCTTGTTGTCTGCATGAGAACAAAGTCAGCTTGTACCCCACCCTCCCTCCTGGGACCAGGATCCCTTGGGATCCTCTGCTGGGAGAGGATGCTCATCTCTGACAGTTTCCAGAGGAAAATTAGTTCATAAAACCACTTTGTCTGAGTAGAGAAAGCAGGTTAGAAAAAGAACATTGACCTCAGAGCATCTGGATAGTCTCAAAACCATCTGTAATAATCAGATTGATTTTCAGCCACTTGGTTTTTATTATCCTTAGGGTGATATTCTTACATTTCCTATATTTTTCTCCAGAGTGCAGTTGCAGGAAAATGTACAAATAAAATGGACAAATAACCCCAGTTTGTGCTTTCTGGCTGTCCTGTTTTGTGGGACATTGTTTTGATTTTACTCATGAAAAAAGCACCAAACATAATAGCTTTTAAGCTACTTTTGTTTGCTGTCTGGTACACGCTTAAAAAAATAATAAAGGAAATTTAGAAATTCTTAGGTTCAGCTTGAAAATAACCACAAATAGCAGGCAACTGTATTCATTAGAAGCGGAATTCAATTTTTTCCCCCACTTTTTTCCTTTCTGCTGGGATGATTAGACCAAGGAATTTTCCTTCTTTCCCTGTTACCTTCCAGAGAAGTGACAAAAACAGGTTTTATTTTTATTTCAGTTGTCTCAGTACTTGTGGAATTTTTTTCCGGCCTTGGTTGAGGAGAGTTAAGTTTAAATGTCTGTGTATTTCATTCCTTTCAGCTTGAAAATTTCTCATTTTTCCTTCTCCCTTGGTATTTTATTGTGCCCCCTGAGAGGTTCTCATTTGAGAAATCTGTCCTTTAAAACAGTTAAATGTGGTAAATAATAACTGCCACTAGAAAGATTATTAACAGTAAACCTTGTAAATTACTTAATTTCATCTTTTTAATGTTATTATATTTTTGCTGCCCAGCTTTCCCTTTTTCCACTGCTGTGACTCAGATATTGAAATGAGGTACACATTGCTGGGTGGAGTTTGCAGCAGTGGTGCAACAAAATTTCATCTCAATAATTTAAATCCACTGTTTTTCTTTAGACGTTTCTCATTTTTATATTCAGGATGCGGGGAACAGAGAATATTGAGCAGGAAAATGAGAGAGCTTGGAAGAGACAGAGAGTGGCAAAAAGTATTATTCACCTAAATCTTGGCCCATGAGGAGATTTTTTTCTATTTTGCCTTTACAGGAAAACTTGTGGACTGGCCTTAAATGGAATCATGGAATGGTTTGGGTGGGAAGGGACCTCAAAGCCCATCCAGTGCCACCCCTGCCATGGCAGTGGGAAGACATTCCCTTGTCCTGTCTCTCCATCCCTTGTAAAGAGTCTCTCTCCATCTTTCCTTCAGCTCCTTCAGGTCCTGGAAGGTCAAAATGAGGTCACCCCAAAGCTTTTCTTCCCCAGGGTGAACAATCCCAGTTTTGCTCTTCTTACATCCTACCTCAAACTTTCTACATATCTTAATTTCTCCCTAATTGCCTGCTGCAGTGGCATGACTCATGTTCAAGGAGTCTCTTCCAGGAACAATTAAATAACTCGCTGATTGAAAATGGAGAATAATATATGCAGGGGATTGGTGCCCTGTTCCCCACTGAAATAATTTTGTCTGATAGCACCAGTACAAATTAATTTTTAAGGTCCTGCCGCAGCTTAGCCTAAGTTCTTGATTTACATCTGTCTTAGTTTGGAAAGACAGGTGTCTGCCAGGGAAAGCCAGAGCTCCCTTGGAATGGAGAAGGTAAATCCTCTCCCTCTGAATTATTATAATTTTGAAATTAAGGGGCTCTCAGGCAAAGATATGGGAATAGGAATAACAGTTCTTTACTAGGAATGTTAAAATAAAAATGTAGTAGTACACAAAACCAAACAAACAAAAAGCAAACACTGACAGAGTCAGAACACAGCCTGACACGCTGTTGCTCAGGGTGTTGGCAGCAGCCCAGTCCAGCCCTCCTGCAGTGACAGATGTGGTTCTGTTGCAGCAATGATCCTGGAGCAGGGGCAGTTTCCTCTGAAGGTCCAGTGGTGTGAGATGGGTCCAGCCTTCCTCTGGGAATGCAGAGCACACAGGCTGTGCTGGGCTCTGAATGCCAGGGTTTATCCAGGTGGGAATGCAGTGCACACAGGCTGTGCTGGGCTCTGAATGCCAGGGCTTATCCAGGTGGGAATGCAGAGCACACAGGCTGTGCTGGGCTCTGAATGCCAGGGTTTATCCAGGTGGGAATGCAGTGCACACAGGCTGTGCTGGGCTCTGAATGCCAGGGTTTATCCAGGTGGGAATGCAGTGCACACAGGCTGTGCTGGGCTCTGAATGCCAGGGTTTATCCAGGTGGGAATGCAGTGCACACAGGCTGTGCTGGGCTCTGAATGCCAGGCTTTATCCAGGTGGGAATGCAGAGCACACAGGCTGTGCTGGGCTCTGAATGCCAGGGTTTATCCAGGTGGGAATGCAGTGCACACAGGCTGTGCTGGGCTCTGAATGCCAGGGTTTATCCAGGTGGGAATGCAGTGCACACAGGCTGTGCTGGGCTCTGAATGCCAGGGTTTATCCAGGTGGGAATGCAGTGCACACAGGCTGTGCTGGGCTCTGAATGCCAGGGTTTATCCAGGTGGGAATGCAGTGCACACAGGCTGTGCTGGGCTCTGAATCCCAGGGTTTATCCAGGTGGGAATGCTGGGCTCTCCCCTGGGTGCAGCATCTCCCATGGATGATGGAATTGTATCAGCCCTGCAGGGAGCCTCGATGGCCCATGGACAGCAGAGGTCCCCTGCAGGGAGGATGGGTCCTGGAAGGGATAAAGAACTCTGCCCCAGCTGGTTTTAATTCCTGGCCCATTAACAGAAGACACCCACCCCCTCCGTCCTGGAGTTCTGAGGGATGGGTCACAGAAGGGATAAAGAAAAACACCTTCCCAACTGGTTTCAACAGATGGCAATAGAATACATACTTTTGGTTACATCTTGCATTGCAACCCGAGACAACAGCCCTTAAACCTGCATTGTGCCATAACAAAGCAGGATAATTTAGCAGCAATGTTAAGATCATGGAGTATCTGCAGCTGGGAGGGATCCACAGGGATCATGGATCCAGCCCCTGGCCCTGCCCAGCCTCCCCAACAGCCCCACCCTGTGCACCCCTGGGAGTCTTGTCCAAACACTCCCTGAGCAGCCTCGGGGCTGTGACCTGTTCAGTGCCTGACCACTCCCGAATGTTTCCCTTAAACAATCCTCATAAAAGTCATCTCCAAACCCCGCTTCATCTTTTATTTACGTGTTTATTTGCAACCTTTTGCCTCCTGCCCATCAGGTAATTAATTGCCGCCTCCAAAGCAAACCTGATTAGCAGAGAGAGAAAACAAAACCAGGCTGTGTTTGCATTGCTCAGTCAATGTCCCTGCAGACTCAAGGAAAAATAATGGATTGGGGCTTGATGAAATGTCTGAAGGAGATAATGAAAAAGTATTTTAACTTATTCAGAGATCGCTGTGTGTGGGTGACTCAAGTTCAGGAATATCTCCATAACAATCCTGGAATTTTTCCATCACACTGAATCTGGTGAAAGCTGCTGGGAATGTTGGTCATCACTTTATCTGTCCAGGGCCAGGTGATCAGAAATGCTGCTGTGGGAAGGTTCCAAGACAAACATTGGAGCCCAGTTTCCTCCAGTAATGAAGTGAGTCTGAGCAGAGTTTATATCATAACCAGGATGTGTCTTTGTAAGCTTAAGGCCATCCTTCTAAACCTCCTTTTCCTCCCAACAAAACCACTCCGAAACATCCTTTTCCTCCCAAAAAAAATTATTCCCAAACCTTCTTTTCCTCCTAAAATAGCCACTCGTAAATCTGCCTTTCCTCCCAAAAAAACCATTCCTAAATCTCCTTTTCCTCCCAACAAAACCACTCCTAACTCTCCTTTTCCTCCCAACAAAACCATTCCTAAATCTTATTTTCCTTCCAAGAAGACCACTTCTTGCTGCAGCAGAATCCCCACCTATTTTGCCAGACTTTCCGTACACTAAATGTTGATGCAATGGAGTTGGAGTTGCTGTATGAAAATTTCTTAGAAGAGTAAATGAATCCTTGTTTTGTTCTTCTCCCTTTACATTTTAGCCGCTGTTTCTTAAATCCTGTTAACTATGGAGCTCTATCGGGCTGGGACAGATGGAGATGGGATTTCTGGAATCATATATTATGGCAGCAGTTAAACTTTAATTCTATTTAATCCCAAGTTTGATTCCTGGGTTTGCCCCCAAAATGTTTTTCAAATCATTTATCTTTCCAAGCATTCCATATTTTTAGGTTTAATTAACCTTAATCTCTGTGCTTGTGTAGTCAATTAATTTTCCTTTTTCGTGTCGTCACAGTAAAAACTGGCCTGGTTCCAAATCCTGTCATTAAATCCTCAGGACCCTGTATTTTGCATAAAGGCTTTATTTATCTTCTTTCTGTGTGTGTGTGTTACTTTTGAAGTTCAGCAGACAAGGTTTTTACAGCTCTGTCATTTGGGTGGATAATTATTCTCTGCAAGGTTAATTAACACACCCAGGTATGTATAGAAGCTATAGAGTGAGTTATTGAACTGCAATTGTCATAGGATGACTTCTTCAGAATTCCAAAACAAGACAGAGAATGAGGTAGATTAAAAAAAACAACAACAACCCAAATATTAATTTGTTTTTTAAATTTTTAAGAGAAGATGACCTCTGTTCCATGATTTTTGGGGTATTTCAAGGATTTATCCTATGTTCACTCTTCAGTGTGTCCCAAAATGCTATAGGAGATGGATTAAGATTTGTTTTTAAGGATATTGTGGGCTTAATGCTTGATTTGAAGAATATTTATAACTTTCTAAATGAAATTTTTTATTTCACTGAGCCTCTGTGCATAAAGAATCAAGATTATCTTAGGAACTAATTAGATCCCTGAGATTTTCCCTGGAAGTGTCCAAGGCCAGGTTGGATGGGTCTCTGAGGAGCCTGATACAGTGGAAGGTGTCCCTGCCCATGGAACTGGATGAGCTTTAAGGTCCTTTCCATCCCAAACCATTCCAAGATTCCACAATTCACATCCTCCCCTTGGTGCTTAAAGTTGTATGCAAATGGGATTAACTCAGAGAGTGCAGCTTTGGGGTTTATTCTCGTTTTAGTGGCAAGGTTTGGTTCCTTCTCTTCCATATTTTTAGCCATCCTTGGGCAAAGGTGTTTTGCTAGTCCCAGGTGGTGATTTGGCAGTTATAGGTGGTGATTTTGCAGTTTTGGGTGTTTCTTTGGCAGTCTTGGGTGGTGATTTGGCAGCTTTAGGTGTTTCTTTGGCAGTTGTAGGTGATGGTTTGGCAGTTTTGGATGTTTCTTTGACACTTGTAGGTGGTGGTTTGGCAGATTTACGTGTTTGGCAGTTGTAGGTGGTCGTTTGCAGTTGTAGGTGGTCGTTTGCAGTTGTAGGTGGTCGTTTGCAGTTTTAGGTGTTTCTTTGGCAGTTTTGGGTGTTGTTTTGCAGTTTTAGGTGTTTCTTTGGCAGTTTTGGGTGTCAGTTTGCAGTTTTAGGTGTTTCTTTGGCAGTTTTGGGTGTCAGTTTGCAGTTTTAGGTGTTTCGTTGGCAGTTTTGGGTGTTGTTTTGCAGTTTTAGGTGTTTCTTTGGCAGTTTTGGGTGTTGTTTTGCAGTTTTAGGTGTTTCTTTGGCAGTTTTGGGTGTTGTTTTGCAGTTTTAGGTGTCTCTTTGGCAGTTTTGGGTGCCGGTTTGCAGTTTTAGGTGTTTCCTTGGCAGTTTTGGGTGTTGTTTTGCAGTTTTAGGTGTTTCTTTGGCAGTTTTGGGTGCCGGTTTGCAGTTTTAGGTGTTTCTTTGGCAGTTTTGGGTGTTGTTTTGCAGTTTTAGGTGTTTCTTTGGCAGTTTTGGGTGTCAGTTTGCAGTTTTAGGTGTCTCTTTGGCAGTTTTGGGTGTTGTTTTGCAGTTTTAGGTGTTTCTTTGGCAGTTTTGGGTGTCAGTTTGCAGTTTTAGGTGTTTCTTTGGCAGTTTTGGGTGTTGTTTTGCAGTTTTATGTGTTTCTTTGGCAGTTTTGGGTGTTGTTTTGCAGTTTTAGGTGTTTCTTTGGAAGTTTTGGGTGCTGGTTTGCAGCCTTGGGCGGTGCTGTGGGGGGCTGTGAGCTGCTGAAGTTGCTGTGATGCTGCATTGATCGGTAGATGATTTTCACTTGTAGCACGCAGGGCTGTCAGGGTGTCCCTGTCCCTGACTCAGGGTGTCACAAGGAGGGGTGCAGAGGCTGCAGTTCAGCTGGCCTTGCCTCAGGGAGTAGCTGTTGATCCTGCCCTTGGCCTCGCAGTTGGTTCCAGGTTTTCCATCACCACTGATGCTCAGTGCTCCCATCCTGCTGCCCCAGGGCAGGAATGTTTGTGTCAGCAAAGCCAAGGCAGTGACCTTTGAAGAAGCTATGTCTCTTTTTTTTCATCCTGCAGGGATCCCTCCTGAGGCAGGGATTACTTTGGACATCCCAGGAAAGCTCTGCTGTCACCCCTGCTGGTGCCATCATTCCCTGTAACTTCACTGCCAGCTGCTGGCAGCTGGACTCACAGCTGGATGCTGTGGCCTCCTGGATGTTCCAGTGCTGCTCAGACCACTTCATGTCATTCCGTGTGCTGTTTGATGGAATGTTGTCCTACAGAGTGAAAAGTCAGTTGTGTGTCAGCAAAACAGCTCCTAAAGGAGGAAGAGACAACAAGGCCAGGTTGAACTGAGCTTAGAACAACCTGGGATAGTGGAAGGTGTCCCTGCCCTTGGCAGGGAGTGGAATGGGATGAGCTTTAAGGTCCCTTCCAACCCAAACCACTCTGGGATTTTCTTCCATGATTCACTAAAAGCAAATATATTCCTTGGGCTCTAATTCCTGACTGTGTGTGTGTTTGCTTTAGCATGGCTCCCTCCGGAATTGGGATAAACCCACTGCCTTTCTCAGGGGGGAAGAGAAGAACCCCCTCATTTCATTATGCTCACCACTAGAAGTTGGGTCTAATATCAGGATTAAGGTTTTTCTCAAGGGATTTAAAGAAAACGTGGTTCTTGGGAAGATGGGCTACTGGTGGTCTTGGCAGTGCTGGGTTAACAGTTGGATTCAGCCATCTTAGAGGGCTTTTCCGACCTGAATGATTCCATGATTCCAAGTGTGTATCCATATGGGAACAGCTGCCATTTCCCTTCCACTTGGCTGCCATAGCTGTAGGTACATATTAACACCAACATTGCTCTCCAGTTGTGCACCAGGAGGGCTTGGAATGCCAGGCCTGGACGCGAGACTTCCTGGCACTACCAGGGCTGTCACTGGGAAAAGTGAAGAGAGGGATGGGAAATAAATAAATACAATCCTCTCATTACTGTTGCTATGTTGTAGTTTGGATTTAGGGGGGTCCCCGGGGAGGGTTCCCCGGGAGCCCCACGTTGGGCACCATTGCTACACCAAAAAAAAAAAAAAACAACAAAGGTGCTACACAAAAAAAAAAAGGAAGGTCTTCTCCCTTCTGAAAGTTTTATATAGACAGAATAAACTCGGTATCATTAGGTTTCTTAAGTTGTATCTTAAAATAAGTGGCTGAAAGTATTTAGCAGGCGGCTTTTCCCTGCTTCGTGATGTCCTTACACTTATTACCCTCCACTTCAGCTGTATCTTTGCTGTGAGGTGCTCAGAAATCCCTGCGCGTGTCCCAGGTGTCCGATCCCCCTCCCGGAGGCCGTGGAGGCGGCTCCGTGCTGACGCTGTGGTTCTGCCTTGCAGCTGACGGCCGTGGACGCGGACGAGGGGGCCAACGGGCGCGTGGTGTACGAGATCCTGGCCGGGGACCAGGGGCACTTCGCCATCAACGAGCACACGGGGCTGGTCACCATCGCGCCGGGAGTGGCGCTGGCCGTGGGGCGCTCCTACGCCCTCACTGTCAGAGCCTCCGACAGTGCTCCACCCGCACAGAGAAGGTAACTAACGCATCTGCTGGCGTCAGGGCCATGGCTACAGTGTCCCGGGGTGACTTTATGGGGCTGGTACCCCCCGTTGTCTATTCTGCCTGGGCTGTGTGTTGAGTTCTGTGCCTTTCAGACTGGCTCTGAGAGCAAAGCAGGGAATGGAGAAACGCCAAGTTTGTTTTGAGAACAGCTCTCGCTCCTGCACAATCCTCTCTGGACTGTGTTCATCTGAAGCATGGACCAGTGGCTGTGACACAGATTTTTTTTTTGCTTTTTGGTTAGTTTTAGCTAGCTAGGGCAGAGAAGTTCCCTAGGCTTTTTTTTTCCCCTTTTTCTTGGAAAGAAAAAATTTCTTTCCTTAAATCTGCTCTGAACTGAATACCCCAGAGGAGCACCAAGGGCTGGCATCTGCGGCCCACCGGGCCTGGACATCCAGAGAGACTGAAACTGAGAAAAAACTGAATGAGCTGAGCTACCCACAGCAAAGATTTTTGCAGGTTTACCATCTCTCTTCGGAGCAGCAAGAAGTTTCATCTTATTCATTCTTTATGCTTGTAGGCATTTTGTTTGTTAAATAGTTTTTTCCACTTTTCTCTGAGGAAGTTCTTTTCCCAGACCAGCTGGGAAGAGGGGCCTTTTGAGTTTGCTTTCCAGAGGGACCCTGCTCGGAGGTTTCCTCACAAATCTTTCCCTGAACTAGGACATCCAGCCATACCCCGTGTCTGTAATCCACGCTGGGATACAGTTCCATGCCTCTGGTCTGGAAAAGCAGCACAGTAGAATTCTTGCCCTTTGTGGTCCTTCATGATATTTCCCTTACAGCACTGGGCTTTTTTGATTTTGTTGCTTTGCCATGGTCTGTTATTTAAAAGTTCCCAGTTGTGCTGCCACTGTGCGTGTCCATTCATTCATTGAGGTGAAGGGATGGAAAGAAGGAAGCAATGATGAGGGAGATGCCTTTTGTTCAGAAAATCTGCAAAAAGGATCCCAAAGAATGGGGTTGCTGAGCTGGAGACCCTTTCCAGATGTAGGGTGTGCAGTGTCCCCGCTAAGACCAAAATTCTCGAGGGCAGAATTCAGAATTACCTCTGTTGTATCCCAGCTGAAAAAGAAGGGCAGACTGCAAATTTAGGATTTAGGTGGGGAGAGGAACATCATCATCTTTAAGGTCCTTTTTAACCCAAACCGTTCTATGACCTTTATGATCAAAAACCAGCAAAGGTAGTACCAAGCCCTGCTTACCTGTTTCTGTGGAGTTTGTGTTCTAAATGTGGCAGTTGTGCCAAAATGTCATTTCATGAAGGTGTGGAGGGAGCAAAAAGATGTCCCCCGTGTTCTGGGCCTGGTATTGATAATGTGACAACCTCCTTGACCAAACAGCGTGACAGGGAGGATCAGGAGGGTCCAGTGTTTAAACCTCCCACAACTGTAAAGTGAAAACTTCTTCTCCAAATGGGAAACATAAGAAGGAAAGAAAATACAAGAGTAGGATTTCAGTAACTGGATTTTCCTCAGGACCTGCTGCTTCTATCATGTTTCCATGAATGCAGCTCATGCTGTTGTGCACATATTTTATAATTACTGTCCATTCAACTTGCTAAGTTGTTCATAAAATTAGCATCTGGTAGCTGTCCCCTGGTTGAATTTCACTCTCTTTTTCCTCCTGCTTGCTTTTTTGATAAACCCTCTCAAGCTGGTAGTAGGCTGCTGGTAGTGCTGAGGAGGAAATTGAGGACAATTATGCATGTATTTTGTGTAGTACTTCAGAGTGAGGGCAAAAATCAATAATTCCCCTTCAGAGAGTCTGAGATCCCCACGGTGTGGCCCCAGACTATAGCTCTGATTGCCATCAGCTCCATTTGTGCTGGAGAAAACTTTGTGTTGCCTAAACATCTGCATTTCTGAGGATGGATGTTGGGAGCCTGTGCTTCCTCCTCTGAAAATGTCTTCAAGGCAAGTAAGAGGTGGAAAGCTCTGCCAGGATAACCAAAGTCACCTGGAAAGTGGCTGGATTTCAGTCTCCCCTTGCTTATGCACAAAGCAAACCCCAGCCACTGAACCTGGCTCAGCAACTGGAGCTCTGCAGCCTTTTTGAACACAAATTTAAATTGGAATTCAGAATTCTGTCTAGGTTTGTTGGGATGTTTTTGCATGGAATGACATCTAAAAATGTTGATGGGTGGCTATGCCCCAGCTGAGAATTGGGGGTTGAATATAATGAATTATAATTATTTACATAGGTTATTGAGATATCATGGAATTGTTACAGTTGGAAAAGACCTCCAAGATCATTGAGTTCAACCTTGTCAACTAAACCACAGCAAGTGTCACATCCAGTTGTTTCTTGAAACCTTCCAGGGCTGGAGATCTCACCTTTCCCTTCACAGCCCACTCCTACATTGAAGCACAACAATTCCTGGTTTTGGAGAAAAAAATGACAACATTTGTAAAATCAAACAATTTCAGGTCAGACTTTAGGCTTTTCACAATCCCTCAGATTCCTGGACATGGGATTCATATCACTTGGTGATACGGGGTTCTGCTGGATCAAGTCAAGATAGGTTGATGCACATGGATGGAAATCCATTCATCATAGATTTTATAATTGCTCAGAGCAGCTGTGGCTGCCCCTGGATCCCTGGCAGTGCCCAAGGCCAGGTTGGACTTTGGGGCTTGGAGCAGCCTGGGACACTGGGAGGTGTCCCTGACCATGGCAGGGGTGGCAATGGATGAGATTTAAGGTCCTTTCCCACCCAAACCATTCCATGATTCCATATGGAGATAATTTAAGCAGAGATGGGGATGCAGGTGACTTTCAATCAGCTGGGGCACAAAAGCTGTTTTTCCATCCTGGAGTGATTTTGGGAGCTCTCCACAATTCCCAAATGCTGTGCAGGTCTCTGTGTATTCACTTGCAAACACCAGCTGCAGTGCTTGGCTCAGCTCCATCTCCTTCCCCTTCCCATGCTAAAGGAGAATTTGCCAGCTCTTTAACTGGGCTATAACCCACACAAAAGACATGGGGGAAAAATGCTAGGTGTTAATAAAAAAGTTGATTGGAATTGCAGAATAGAGGCCATTTAATATCAGAGTGCTTTTAGTTTGTAGACTAGTAATGCTTTACTTCTGTGATTTTGCCTTAAATATTTGAAGAAAATTTGTTTACTATTCCTAGAATCCCAGAATGGTTTGGGCTGGGAGAGATCCTCAAAGCTCACCCAATGCCAGGGCAGGGACACCTCTTCAATCCCAGGCTGCTCCAAGCCCCAAAGTCCAGCCTGGCCTTGGGCACTGCCAGGGATCCAGGGGCAGCCACAGCTGCTCTGGGCACCCTGTGCCAGGGCCTGCCCACCCTGCCAGGGAACAATTCCTGCCCAATATCCCATCCAGCCCTGCCCTCTGGCACAGTGGGAATCTTGTCACCATGTGTGTGGATGTGCCCTGTTTGAAGCAGGGATTCAGTGCAGCTGAAGGGTTTGCCAGGGATTTGCAGCCACCTGCATTGCCACTGCTCTGAAATGGGATTTATTGCTCTGAAACGGGAATTATTGATCCACAGCATTGCAGCAGCCTCACAGAGTTGTGTGCATCCCTTCTCCCAGCATTATCCTCTCTGCCAGCATTCCCAGCTCCCTCTTTTCTGAGGAAAGGAAGCAAACTGACTGCCAGCTCCAGGGGTGGCTGGTGTGCGTGGCAGGAGCAGTTCCCAGCTTGGAATTTGTGCTGCTCCCGCAGAGGACACAGCACACTGGAGCTGTTTGTTTGTGGAGTGTGCACTGATACCTCACAGATCTGAAAGAACACCACTTTGGGCTGCTTTGGGAGAAATTACTGAGCTTTTCTTCCTGTTCATGTGGCAGCCTGCTTTCCTTTTGATCCAGAAGGAAAAATGTGTCCTGAAGCTTTTAGAGGAGCAAAGGGAGGCTGTTAGAGCTCGAGAACACACAGCGCGTAAAGCAGCCACTGTGGGTGGCCTTGTGGATTGGATTTATTGATTCTGACTGGTTTTGACTGTTTTTGACTGTTTTTTCCCCCCTTGCACTGCAGGAGCTCCATCACCACTGTTTACATCGAGGTGCTGCCTCCCAACAACCAGAGCCCCCCGCGCTTCCCGCAGCTGATGTACAGCCTGGAGGTCAGCGAGGCCATGAGGATCGGCGCTGTGCTGCTGAACCTGCAGGTACAGAGGCTTCCCCGCCCCTCCCTGAGGCACTGAGACCTTCTCCATGTCCTGCCCTCTGTGTCCGTGCCGTGCACAAGCCAGTCCTTGCATCCAGGGGCAGTTCAAAGGGATTGAAAATGATTTCGTTTTGATCAACAGCCCCTTTTACATGGACTGCAGAGAAAGAGGGATCGCTTGGCTATTTCTGTTACTTCTTTTTTGATTTAAATATTGTAAAAGATGCTAGAGGCTTCAAATGGCACTGCCCAGAGAAGCTGTGGCTGTTCCTGGATCCCTGGAAGTGTCCAAGGCCAGGCTGGATGGGACTTGGAGCACCTGGGACAGTGGAAGGTGTCCCTGCCCATGGCAGGGGGTGGAATGAGTTGATCTTCGAAGTCCCTTGCAATCCAAATCATTCTGGGATTCTGTGATAATTTTATTAGAAAAAATAATTCTATGAGTGGCTGGAAGCTTGAAGGGCCTGTGATTCCTTCAGTTAAAGTCTCTCTCCATATTTGCTAGCAGATCAGTGGAGCTTCATCACCTCATTCATGGGGAATTTCAGCAAGATTTTTGGCGATTTGCCTTCCCCAGCCTGTCATTTTTGAAAAAAGCCTGAAGCTATTTCTACCCCTTGGTGTGTGTAACAACAGTGAGAGGGAGCAGAGATCCCAGTGCTGCCAGGCCCAGGATTAGTGGGACCCTGTGCGCTGGGATCAGCTTCTGGCCAGGTCCAGGAGCAGGAACATCCCTCATCCTCCCCTTGTTGTGCTAATGGTTAAAAAAATCAACTCTCTCCTCACTTATTTACTGTTCCTTATTTACTGCATTGTGCTCTGCCCAAAAACCAGCTGTGCAAAATAGGGAGATAAATGGCAACTCTTTACTTAGGGTTTTGTTGTTGTTGTTGTTGTTGTTTTTGTGCGATCAGGAACTTACTTAATGCTGTGTTTAGCATTAGTGAAATAAAGGAGCTCTAATTAACTCACTGAAGCAGGTGGATGGGAAAGCTCCTGCTAAAATGGTTTCCTGATGGAAGACTGGGATTATTTTGGCTGGTTAAGCTGATACAGTCACCTGTGCTGAAGGACGATGACTAATTTAGCTCAGTGCTGCTAATTAACTCCTGGCACATCTGTGGTGTCGGCAGGGAGGGAGGAGTTGAAGGGCCAGGCTGTTCAGGAGCCTTCTCCTCCCTGGTGAGAGACACTTGGGGTTAGAAGCCCCAAGGAGGAACAGGAGCCAGGAACATGCTGAGAAACAGAAACATTTCTGTTTCCCTGACAGGTGCTGGAATCTGTGGCTGAGGGCCTGAGGGATCATAGGAGGCAGAAAACCTCTTGGCAGGTTTTAGTATTGAAGGATTTAATGGGATTTAAATATGGTTGGAAACTGAAGCTCCAATAGAATAATCTGCTTTAATGTTTCATTAAACCCCAAACAACCCTTTCTGTGCTGGCCCTGCTGAGGGACCTCGAGGGCTGTGTCCAGTTCTGTCCCTCCAGCCAGAGAGCCCTGGAGGGGCTGGAGCGTGTCCAGGGCAGGGAAGGGAGCTGGGGAAGGGGCTGGAGCCCCAGGAGAGGCTGAGGGAGCTGGGAAAGGGCTGAGCCTGGAGAAAAGGAGGCTCAGGGGGGACCTTGTGGCTCTGCACAGCTCCTGACAGGAGGGGACAGCCAGGGGGGGTCGGGCTGTGCTCCCAGGGAACAGGGACAGGACAAGGGCAAACGGCCTCAGGCTGGGCCAGGGGAGGCTCAGCTTGGCCAGCAGCAGGAATTTGTGCATGGAATGGGAGCTCAGGCCTTGGCAGGGGCTGCCCAGGGAGGGTTGGAGTGCCCATGGCTGGAGGTGTCCAAGGAAGGGCTGGAGGTGGCACTGAGTGCTCTGGGCTGGGGACAAGGTGGGCATTGGGCACAGCTGGGATTCCATGGGCTGGGAGGGATTTTCCAACCTCAATGATTCTGCATTTTATGAAAAATACTTGACTGGTAAATCCCAAATATGCTTGGCTTTAGCTTTAGTGGTTAGTAAGGACTGTATCTCCTGTAGGTCTGGTAGTCCTCAACCTGAAATGTGGAAGATGGAGAGGGACTTTTTACAAGGGATGGAGGCACAGGACACAGGGAATGGCTTCCACTGCCAGAGGGCAGGGCTGGATGGGACATTGGGCAGGAATTGTTCCCTGGCAGGGTGGGCAGGCCCTGGCACAGGGTGCCCAGAGCAGCTGTGGCTGCCCCTGGATCCCTGGCAGTGCCCAAGGCCAGGCTGGACTTTGGGGCTTGGAGCAGCCTGGGACAGTGGAAGGTGTCCCTGCCCATGGCAGGGGTGGCACTGGGTGGGCTTTGAGGATCCCTCCCAACCCATTTCCAAGTCCAACTCCCTTGTCCTGCCTTAAAACCTCCATCTGGATTGAAGGACTTCTCTGGTGTTCAGCATACTTCTGTTTTCATCTTCTTTTATTCCCTGCTGTGTAAAATCCACCAGGACTGTTTAAACATTCATAAACTGAGTATTTAAGCTTCTGAAACCCTGTGCTGCCTTTTCCAGGCAACAGAAAGTTCCCAGTTAGGCACCTTGGTTTGGGTTTTGTGGAATTCTGTCAGTGCCTTAAGGTATTGCCTGTGTTCCATCAATGATATGGAACATCCTGTGTAAATTTTCACACTGATGTTTCTTTTCCTGAGCCTTATTAATCCCATCAGTGTTTGGGCTGGTGCAGATTAAGAAATTATGGCTCTCTCTTAGTAATAATTTGGTAGTTCTTTATACAGCAGGAGGGTTACAAAATCCTGGAGAGAGCCAGCCAAATTTTTCAAGTGCTCCCAAATTATCAAATCTGAAGATCTGCAAAACATTAGGGTCAGTAACAATGCAAATGCTGCTTTTAATTTGCCCATTAGACTTTGGAAAAATAAAATTGACTTTTACTTGTCCATTAAAATTTCTTATGCTGATGATGGAGGGTCTTATTTCTTTCTTATCCCCTTATTTATTTTCTAACCCACCTGGTTGGTCTTGACTGGTGTTTTAATTAACAACATCTGAGATTATTGCAATATTAAATGATCTCCACTGCATTAATTTGTAAATAAACCTCAGAGTTTATGGCATGCCTGGGAGGCGTTTATGGCTTCATGTTCTGCGAGCCATTATTAATTAAAATATGCAAATGCTGTCCTTTTTCTGGGAGCCTGCAGAACAAATAGGGCTGTTAGCAGGGTCCAGTTATGGGCTGAACATGGAGCTAACATGAAATTGTTGTGTACAATTTATGGAATCACTCCATGCCATTGATCTGGAAAATATCAGGAGCAGGTTGCTCTTCTTCCTTGCCTTGGGTGGTTTTCTTCTGTTCTCAACTTCATGTTCTTTGCTTTTAAAGAAAGCAAGAGTTTTTAAAAGCAATGATTGACTTTACCCCCCTTTTTTTAAAGCATGTTGATTGAAGGTGGATTTTCTGTGGGGATAAGGAGGAAATGAAATCAGGGACAGCCAGTCTTTGATTTTCTGGCTTTCTGAGCGCCCCTGACTTGCTGTGAGAGAATGCAGACCATAATGATACCCCTGAGACAGCTGAATGTGAAGGGAGGGCAGGATGCCCTGCAAGGAAGGCAAAAGGAGGACAAAGGGCTAAAGACAGGAGCAAGTAGGGGATTCTGGTGATTTAGGAGCAAGGCCAGTCCTCAGAGATGCCAGCTCCTCACATTGTCTGCCTCCAGTGTTTGCAGCATTTTGTGTTCTTGGCTCACATCCTGACTGTTCATATCCTCAGGCCAAGGAGATCCAAATTCCACCCACACCTCCCGTCACTCAGCACCACCCATGGAATTTATAAACAGTTCTCCCCATTTTCCCAGTCTGTTGTTGATGCTGTGGATGGGAATGTTGATCAGTGCTGGGAGAGCTGTACACACGCGTGCAGAACTGAGTCAGTATTAACTACCCACTACTGCCTGGCCTTAATTTTGATGATGGGTTTGATTCTGGCTTAATCCCACCCTCCATTTGGAGACTGTGTTGTCAGAACTCCTTTGGGAAAATGTCCCATCAAGCCTTCACCACGGCTCAGCTGCTTTATTGACCCACAGTTTCTGCCCCGTTCAAGAGACTTGTCCTGTTGGAAAATCAGATTAAATTGCTTCAGCATCCTTTTGTTCTGGAGAAATTTAGGTCTGTGTCATCCATCTGCATATTGGCATTGCAGGGAACTTACAAAGAATTTGGATATTTGTGGGTTTCTGGGAACTGCACTCCACTTGCCTGGTGTGTGACTTCCTTCCATGAGGGATAGACCTTGGGTTTGCCCTCCAGCATTTTTGTTCTCTGGGAGTGCTCAAAAAAATCTCTGATGGCTTTGAGATTGCTGCAGCCCTCCTGTACACCAGGATGGACTTCACCAGCTTCGAATTCCAGCAGCTGATTCAAAGATCTCTGTTCATGAACACTTCTCTGCCTGACTCCTGCCCAGCTCTCAGCTGAAGTTTTGCCCCAGTTAACTTAGTTTGGAGCTGGAACAGGGGCAGTTTTACCTCTTTGACCTTCTCAACGTCATTCCTTCTGCTTTCCAAACCGCTCCTCAGGTTCCTTCTGTAATTTAAACATTTCTTTGTTATCCTTTGTGTTCTCTCCTGTTTCTATTCCAGTTTTGCCTTGACTTTTCCTGACTGTCCCCATCCAGTTTTCCTTGTCCTTTCTTTGTGCTGATCCCTTCCATCTGACTTAGCCCCTGTTTTTTATTGGGCTAAGCCAAGTTGCTTTCTTACTGTATTCCCTGCTCTGCCTGCACATTCTAATGGTTTGTGCTTCTGCTGTTAATTTTGGGGAGTGTTTGAGTTGGGTTTTTTGTTATTTTCCTTGGGTTTTTGTCTCAAAAACTCCTTTTAGGTGGTCATCTCAAAGCTAGGCAGCCCTTGATTGTGGTCCACAGCAACAACTTGATAGGAGCAAGATGGGGGTTGGCCTTTTCCAGACCAGAGGAAATGGCCTCAGGTGGCACCGGGAGAGACATCAAAAGGAGTTTATTCCACTTCTGAAAGATTTTTTTTCCACCTAATAGGTGGAATATCCTCATTTTGGTGCTGGCAATGCCTGTTCTTAAAGGTCTTATCCTGATCTTCACACACACCCCACCTCCCAAAAAGCAAATTATTGTGGAGGGTGAGTGCTGCAGTTGGAACTCACTGGAGTAGCAGCCAAAGATTGGGATTCCAATAAAATAACAGAAAGAGGGATCTTGATAAGAAGTGGAAATGAAGAATGGGAAGAAAGGAAACTGAAAGTTCAATCTAATCAGTGTGGGGCCACAGAAAAATAGGAGTAAATGATTAGAGCCTAAATTTCATACTCATGCTGCTGGATGTAGCTGTAATTTGATAATTAGATAATTACTAATAATTAATAGTAATTATTATCCTGCATTCAGGATATTGTCATTTCTGTGCAGCATGAGAATCCTGATGTGCTCCAGCTTCAACTTGAGTAGCCCATCAACAACCAGAGTTGCCTTAGAAACAGGGATTGGTGTCATCCAAATTAATCCCTTAATTCCCCGGTTTCTACATGGAAGAGAAGAGAAGAAACCTTTGCCACTGACTGAATTTTGTCCTCTTTTTTCCTCCCCTAAAGGCTTTCGATAGAGAGGGCGACCCCATCAAATACCTCATTCAGAATGGAGATCCTCAACAAGTTTTTAATCTCTCTCAGAGGTAAGTGGGAAAGCAGGCTTGGAAATTGTCAGTGCAGGGAATGGAGGGGCTGAGAGAAAAGGGCTGTGCTCAGACACCCTCAGCTGCTCCTCGCAGGGGCTGTCAGCCAACAACGAGAGCTCTGTGAGCCAAATTCCACTCTGGGGTTTGTCACTGGCCACTGTTTGCTTATTTTAAACACTTCAGGTAAGGGAAACTCGCTGAGGTGGAAAGATTCTATTTAAAAGAGTGGCCAGGGATTAATTAAAACCCTTTTACCTGTCAGCTCCTGACTAATGACAGGGACAATTTTTGCTTTAATTTCCTGACTTGTTGTGGTTTAGCCTGTGGTGAAAAGCCTATTGAGAATTGTTTAAGAGCTTTATTTTCCTTCAGTTGAATTTCAACTTAAATAGAGTGAGAAACAGAGGGTTTGTTATGAAATATAAGCATCAGATTGGTCTGTGCCTGGCCCACCACCCTTTATTTTACCTATTTTTAGCTATTAATTTACCTGTTATTAATTATTATTTGCAATCCAAAGTATCCTCGTCCTTGCAGGAGGAAGGGGGAGGGTGGTGAGCTGACTTCCCACAACAAATAATGGGACAGAAGCAACCTGGGGCTTATTAATTCTTGGTGCAAAATAATTCAAATTTGGTGTGAGGGAAAGATTGTGAACCTAAATAGCCAAACATCCTAAGACAGGTTTGCATGTTCTGAGTGAGCTGTGGATGATCAATCTCCCATTCATGGAGAATCAAATCCTTCAGGAAATGGGAATAAAGCCTAGAAGGTGCCAGGAGATGCTGGTGCTCTCATCCACAAGGATTGATAGAGAGTTGGCAGGTGAGGGAAGGGACACTTTGGAGAGGGGACACTTTGGAAGGGGGACACTTTCCTTCACAGCCATGGCCAGGGCAGGGATTGATGTTGGGCTCCTGGTGCTGTCCCTGGTTTGGGATTGGACTTTTGTAGGGACTCCTGCCCAAGGGACACAACCAACCCTTTCCTTAACACGGAAAAACTCATCCTGACCTCCTGTGGCACCTTTGGAACTTGGATAATCTACAAGAGTGTCATGAAAGGCGCTCCAAAGAGGGGTTGCAGTGGTAGTAAGGAAGGGTTTGTTGATTTAGAAGGTGAATAATCCAGCCTGGCTACATGAGAGATGATCCAAAGAGGGATTGCAGTGGTAGTAAGGCACCATTTTTTGATTTTAACATGAATAATCCCACCTGGTTACATGAGAGATGCTCTAGAGGGGAGTTCCAGTGGTAGTAAAGCACCATTTTTTGATTTTAACCTGAAAAATCCCACCTGGTTACATGAGGGATGCTCTAGAGGGGAGTTCCAGTGGTAGGAAAGCACTGGTTTTTGATTTTAACTCGAACAATCCCACCTGGCTACACAAGAGATACTCCAAAGGGGTCACTCAGTGATCACACCACACCATTAAATTCCTGTCAGTTCTCCACACCACACAGGCTTAAAAAAACCTGTGGAAATCCGGGCCAGCTCCTGGCATGAAGATCCTCTGGAATCTGGATCCACCTGTTGTCCAGTTTGGGATGTGAGCAAGGTGGCCATACACAGAAACCAAGCAGTTAAAGATAGTGTGTGAATGAATTCCTAACTGGAATTCCTGCTCCATTCCTCCATCCTCATCCCCTGGGATCCCTGGAAGGCCTGACTCCCCCAGCCTTGCAGTCCCCACAAATCTGAGCACGTTTGGGGTTCAGTGCTTGGCTCTGCTCCAGCACCTCATGTTAAGATTTCCTTGAAGAGTTTTCCTCTTCCTGTTCCTTTGGAAAAGGCTTTGTGCCAAATTTCCTTCAGCCTTTTGCCTTCTTTTTCCTGGATACTGAAATATGTTGATCAATTAAAGGAGGATTAATATTAAATAAAACATCTTTAATGTAAATGGTGTCAGGCTACAGGAATTGATCTCAATTTTGGATGCGTGAAGGTCAAGGCAGAGCCCATGACCAGGATTCTCTCTCCCTTTTTCTGGGTTCTTGTTTTCCTCCCTGGAGCAGGCAGTGAACTCCAGTGTAATTCCTGCCTGGCAGCACCAGGACTGGGTGTTCCCAGTTCTGCATCTCCCAGCTCCATCTTTCTCCTCAGTCTGAGGGTTTGAAGATGGTTTTGTTCTCCCTTCTCTGGAACCTGAGCACCACCTCTGGTAATTCCCTGCCTCCTTATGCTCCCAGGAAAGAGTGAGGCTGGAAAGCTGGAGTGTAAAAGCAGTCAGAATCCTGGGGGAAAACACAGGCTATTGATAATTTAGGACGTATAATTTAGGGTATTTATAATTTAGGATATTTGTAATTTAGCCTGTTTTCAAATGATGCTCATCTATTGAAACAGACAGTCAAGCATAATTTTTCCAGGGGTAGGAAAGAAATAAAAAAGGGGATATGGTAGAAAATATTAGAGAAGTGCACATGGATTCATGCAGATCAGTGTTTGATGTCAATATTCTATTCTCAGCTCCACTTTAATATATTTTTAATTAATAATGTACCACTTTAGTCTTTTATGTTTTATCTACTCTTCCTTCCCCCTAATTTTTTTTGTATTTTCTTGCACTGATTTGAACAAATGCTGAAAAATAGATATTTCTATATAACATAATAATTTAATACATATATTTAATGTATTAAATATATTTATTTATAGTCACATGCTTATATATAATGGCTGATTGCTTTGCCTTCTTGAGGGCCATATCTGTCTGCTAAACTAAGAATTTTCCTTAATCTAATTAAAGTCTTAATAATCAAATTAGTAACCCAATTACTGCTCCAATCAAGTAACTAAAATCGCAAATATAATAAGATCTAATATGCAGATATAAAATATGGATCATGTCCTTTTTGGATGTATATATATAATTTTAACATTTGTCTGTGGATATAATCATATAAATATCCATACACATGTACGGATTAATTATGCATAGCTGTTATATTTATAGTTATAATAGCTATAGCTATATGTATAATAATATAATATATACAACAATTGGAGATATATCTCTTAAATAATATGTGGTTGTATAAAATATATCAATATATCAGTAAGTTACTTTATATAAAATGTATATTAATGTGTATTTTAAATAATAATATGTGGTTATATATTTAAAAATATATAAATATATGCAGAAACTCTCAGGTCTATCCTTTTTTATGGTGTTGCACTTTGCCCTTTCCCTTTGGAGCATCATTTTCCCTGGATCAGGAATCCTCAGCATCTGGAATTCCACTCTGGAAGAAGGAGGGGGATGCTGGAAATTCCATTGTCCTCTCTCCAGGACCCAAGACATCTCAGCTCCATATTTATTGGGTTAAAAACCATATACAAAATTCATTAACCCCTGGTTTTTACCAATTTCCGGGGAAGTATTTTAGATTCAATGAAAATTTTCCTTTTGGAAGGAAGCTCAACAGGACACAAACCCAAGTTTTCATTGGATAACCATGAGGCAGACTGACTGGAGCATCTCCTGAAATTTCCCTGAAATATTATTTTCCCCACCAGCCTTTCAAGCCTAGGGCAGAATTGTGCTCCCACTCACAATTTCTGTGGTATTTGTTGGAAGGAGCAGCTTCCCAGGAAGTGCTGAGATTTGTTTCTGTTGGAAAAAGTGGAAAAACTGGCCTGGAACCAGTTTGCTGAGATCTTCTCTGAGAGTAGGAAATTAGAGAAGGAATCCTGCAGAAATTTACATTTTAGGGGAAAAAAATCCATTATTAGGTCCAGGTGTGACACATCCAAGTGTTCTGGAGAAGTCCAGCCAGGGAGACCTCCTGGTTTGGTGGGAATTTGTGCTTTAGTTTGGATTTTCTGTTTCAATAAAACCTCTGCACAAGTCATTGTTCATGCTCTGGGTCTGACACATCAAATATGGGTACAGCAAATAGAATTTAGAGCTGTGCCTGACCACTGCTTGTGTCTGATGTACCCATTGGCAGTGGAATAGCACATGGGAAACCACAGGATCTCCAGATCCCACTGTGTGGAGTTTGGGCTGCAAACACTTATGGTGTTACATCTTCCTTAAGATATTTGGTGGAATTCCATGGGAGAAGCTGCTGGGATCACTGTCACCCTGGATCCATAGTTGTTAAATGCCCTCTGGATTTAGGAGAGGTGTCATCACTTTGTCACAACCTTGCCCAGGTTCCAGCAGGCACTGAAATCGTGGAAATGAAGTGTGGATCTTTGGGACAGCTCAGGGCTCTGATGCCAGCTCAGTTAAGGAGCACTGAGCTTCTTTAGGCAGGACTGTCCACACTGTGCCCTCCTGATCCTTCCTAATATAAAAATAATAAGTCTGT
This sequence comes from Prinia subflava, assembly GCF_021018805.1. Classification (NCBI taxonomy): domain Eukaryota; kingdom Metazoa; phylum Chordata; class Aves; order Passeriformes; family Cisticolidae; genus Prinia; species Prinia subflava. Next base: position 31,112,264 of record NC_086255.1, read on the forward strand.
GGCAGGGTCTTTTTCCTCTGGGTGACTTCCAGACATTTGCAAGTTGGAATTAGATCAGAGGAAAACCCCAAATTTTTTCATTTGTCAGCAGCTACAGGAATTTGCAATGCTTTCAAACATTGTTTTGTGTTGCTTCCTATTAAGCCTTCTTTTGTTGTCCTTTTAAAATGGGCTTCAATAATCACAAGATCCCAATTCCCTGGCAGTGTCCAAGGCCAGGCTGGGTGGGCCTTGGAGCAGCCTGGGACAGTGGAAGGTGTCCCTGCCCGTGGCAGGGGTGGCACTGGGTGAACCTTAAGGTCCCTCCCAACCCAAACCACTCAGGGATTCATTTTCCACCTCCCTTGTTCCTGCAGCAATATTTAATTATTAGGGGATACTTGCAGGCCTTACTCTGAAGTTACACAATGTGTAACTTTCCCCAGTAGCCTCTCCCTGAGGAGACTCACCCTGAAGTCTGGGTGTGTTGTATTCCCAGAGTTTCCTGCTGGGTATCAGGACTCCACAGTGATTTTTTCCCTTGCTTGTCCTTCTCTCTCCTCATTTATTAATAGTAAAAATACTAAATAAATATGTTTTGATAATTAAATACATAGCTAAAGTGCAGCAGGAACAAATCAGGGTGCTGTGTTCAGTGGAGCTCTAGCTTTTGTAGTCTTACTAAGCTGATGTTTTAATCCAGGATTATTCCTGTATCCAAGTGGAGAACATTAGGAATTGGCTCATGGTTTTTCTTGAAAACAGAAAGCCTAAAAGCTCCTACACAGAGGAGCCCTGGTGTCAGCAAGGTGATGGGGCTCGGGTGCTCACAGACCTCTCCCAGCTGCCCTGCTAACGTGTGCTGGTTTTGTTTTGTTCCCAGCTCTGGCCTGCTGGCCCTGGGGAAGGCCCTGGACCGCGAGAGCACTGATCGCTACATCCTCATCGTCACGGCCTCGGACGGCCGGCCCGACGGGGTGAGTGTGCCGGGGCTGCACAGCACTCCACCTCCTCCTGCTCTCTGTGTGCTTCTCATGGATCTTGACCAAACCTCTCTGAAATCTGGGATAGTTTTCCTTTGGTTGGTGCGGGTGAAGCCGGTGTGTCACTGCCTTTCATCATGGACAAGGGGATTTTTTTTTGTTGTTCTTTGTCAGCCAAGGGTTTGTGTGTTCACAGATGTTCATCTCCTATTTCTTCTCCTGTTGTTCTTTATCAGCCAAGGGTTTGTGTGTTCACAGATGTTCATCTCCTGTTTCTTCTCTGTGTTGTTCTTTATCAGCCAAGGGCTTGTGTGTTCACAGATGTTCATCTCCCGTTTCTTCTCTGTGCTGTTCAGCATCTGCTCCTCTTCTTCCCGTCTCCCAGATGTGGGAGCTGTATTAGTGATTTGTACTTTATCCAGCCCTTTTCCACAACTGACTGTCCAGCTCTCTGGAAAAATCCCACTTCTCTTTCAAAAATGTTCATTTTTTTATCAGGAGCTACCTCCAAGTCTTCCATGTTTGCACTGATCCATGACCCCACAACCAGCCCCACCAACAGCTGCTCACACTTGGGTTTAATATAGGAAAATTGTGGGTTTTTCCAATTCTCATATTACAAAATGGTGGACTATTTAAGGATATGTGTTTATTGATCAAGCAGAGGCAATGGAATTATTTTTCCTGAAAGTTTTCAGCTGGATTGTGCAAGGTACCTGGGAATGCAGCAGCTCTGCCATGGAGTAATAACACAAGTAGGGGAGAAATCTCTGTACATCTGACCCTGTGTATAACGACAGATCTAAAATAATATCTCTAATAATTAATAAATAACAAGAATGCATTATCTGAGCTATTCTAAAAGGGTTTGAGATTAAAACAGGGACATATCTGACACATTGCCACAGAGTCATCATGAAAATTCGGGGATTTTGACCTGTGCTCATCGTAGCAGAAGAAAATCTCATTTATTTTTTCTATCTCATGTTCTTTTTAGCTTCTTCACCTTTGAAGCTTTGCCTTCCTGCTCCAGATTTACTCAGAATTTCCACACACACCCAAAAATATCAAGGAAGCCTTTATACAATTTAGTGGCAACATGGAGTAATTATAGCAGAGTCTCCACCTTTTCCATGAAAAATCTGGTTACAGTTTTTGTGGTAATTCATCTTAAAACTTGTGGGTTTGTTCTTCGTGAGCTGTTCTCACAGCTGTGAGTTCAGTGGTTTTGATCTCAAACTTCCAGAGAAATCTGAAGATGTAAATTAAAGACTTGCAAGTTGGTTCAGGCTGTGTTGTGCTCCTGAAATACTGGCTGGGATGTAAAAAAAAAAAGGGGAGTGAAAAGCTCCTTCCCCTTCCTTTCATCTAGAGAGAGATTCATTCGCTTTGCCCAGGGATTAAGTGGCCAGCAGATTATTTCTAACATTCTGAAGCTGATAGTTGGGGTTTTGAAAGGAAATCCTGTTAATCATAGCACAGTGCTTAGCAGAAAACAGTTGTATATGAGCTGAGATACAGTGTTTGAAGCCCAGCTCTGGAAAAACCACCCAAAATAAACCGTGGAGGGCTCCTTTAGAGTTATCCCTGGACTGAGCTGTTGAACACCTCTTGAAGTTCTTGTCACTTGCTGTAACAACAAAATCCACTTTAAGAAATCCACCCCCTGCTATCTGATTGTCTCCTCTCCTCCCTCAATCCCATTGGCAGGGAGGTTTGGAGTCCCCATCCCTGGAGATGTCCAAGGAGGGGATGGAGGTGGCACTCAGTGCTCTGGCATGAGGATCACTCACAGCTCAGATTTGATAATCCAGGAGATCTTTTCCAGCCTTGTTGATTCCTTGACTCCGTGTGATTTCATATCAGATCTTTTTCCCCTGGAGTTTTGCAGCTGCAGGGGTGTGTGCCTTGTTCTCAGGGTGAAACGTGGGCACACTGCAGCTTGAGCCTGTTCCCTCTGCCTGGTCTGGGGTTTCTGTCACTGTCCCTTACCTGCCCGTAGCTGCTTTCTGCAGTTCATATTTTCTGTCAGTGGTGGGGCACCTTTCTTCTTAAGATTGTCCAGCAATAGGACTCAGTTGACCAAAGCTTCTGGTGCCAGCAGCTGGAAAGGGTTAAGGGTTGGGCTTGCCAGGATTACAAAAAAAGGCTGGATAAGATCCTTGGCTTTCATTTTATAAACAAATGGATGAAACAAGGCAGATCAACCGAGCCATTAAATCTCCAGGCCTTTTCCATGCCAGGAAACAGTGGGTGTGACTGATTTGCCAGGCTTCCTTGTGTCTTTGCACAATCCCCTTGATTTGCAGCTCTTCTGGATGTACTCCCTGCTGTTTGACAGGCTCCTGCTGGAGGAGGGTCAGGATTCACTCAGAGTTCCTGGCTGGGACTGTGCCAAATCCTTCTGAGCACACGAATCCTTGGTCCAAGCAGTCAGTGCCATTTCATGGAGGAAATTTGCTTTTTAACTAGTTTTTATCAGGAAGAAAGAGTGTCCTTTTAGGAAAAAAAAAAAAAATCTACAATTACAGAACCACTACTCCCCAAGCTCATTCACCTGCTGCTTGTTATCCAGCTCTGCTTGTTGTGAAGAGTTCCATTAGTGCCTACAGAAAACTGGTGATGTCTCCAGATGCCTTGCTGTAGTTTGCCTAAAATCCCAAAATTAATTCCCCAGGCAGGTATAATGTCATTTAAATGCCATTAACATATTTTAGCTGGTAACATATCCAACCTGATCCCTTTCCATCCAACATGAAACCACCTATTAGAGTCAAACCTACTTAAAGTCAGCTTTTCAATTTTATTTCCTATATTTGCTTGGTTTGTTTTTTTTAATTTGAAAGGCATGCAGAGGAAAAAGACTTTACTGGTGTGTGGGGGATTTTTTTCTTATTGTTGTGTTGTTTTGTTTTTTTTTTCTATGAGATGTGGTGGCTTAACCTGCCCTATCCCTGCCCTCCTCAGCTGGACAGGGAAGAAAAATATAAGGAAGGACTCAGGAGTTGAAATAAGGATACGAGAGATCCCTCACCAAATATTGTCATGGGCAAAAACAACTTGGGCAAATCCATTGATTTTATTGCCCACAAAATCAGAGCAGGATAATGGGAAGTAAAACAAATCCTAAGAACATCTTCCCACCACCCCTCCCTCCTTCCTGGGCTCTTGCTCCTCCCCTCCAGTGGTACAGGGAGATGGGAATGGAGATTTTGTTCTTTGTGCTGCTGCTTCTTCCTCAGGGAGAGGAGTGTGAGTCCTTCCCCTGCTCCAGCATGGGCTCCATCCCACAGGAAACTGAGATTTATCTTCTTTTCTTTGTGTTAGAGCCGAGATTAAGGCACGGGACGCGCAGTTTCATGTTTGGACTCAGATGTTTATTAATTCCAATCTAAAGTACAGTCTCATGAGTTGTGAGTTCTACCTAACAAAGTGAAAAATGGCTCTAATTCTTTCAAGGTCTTTTAAGTGCTATTTATCCAATAGTGAGATGACATGTATACTATCTATACTTTTAACCCAATAACCAAATACCTGAGGCCCTCAATGTGGACTTTTTCATCCAATTAAAAAAAAAAAACACCCAAACCCATGAAGAAGGTGAAAAAAGAAGAACCTAGCCAATGCCCCAAATCCTCCATCTTGCTCTATACACATTACTATATACTAAAACCTTAAATCCCAAATTTTTTACCCTGTGACATTACACACTTCTGTTCAAACTCCACACCCACAATCCCAGTGCTGTCACTCAACTTTGGAAGCCTCTTCCACGGCCTCAGGTCAAATGCAGTGCTTTCTTGAGTGTCAGTGTGTTTTAGCACAGAAAGCCTGAAATTCTCAGCTTCCAGGGTTCCAGCAGGAGAAGTTCTCCATGAGCTGCTCCAGTGTGAGTCCATCCTGTGGGCTGCAGCTCTTCGTGGACCGCTCCCGTGTGGATCCACTTCCATGGGGTCAGTCCTGCAGGAAAAGGCTGCCCCAGTGTGGGTCCCCCATAGGACTCAAGTGCTGTCAGCAAACCTGCCCCAGCATGGGTTTCCCACCTCTCTCAGCATCCCCATGCTCTGGTGTGGGCTCCTCCATGGGCTCCATGGGCTGCAGGGGCACATCTGCCTCTCCATGGGCTTCCCCAAGGAATCCCAGCTCTGGCGCCTGAGCAGCTCCTGTCCCTCTTCCTGCCCTGCCCTGGGTGTCTGCAGAGCTGCTCCTCTCCCATGGTCTCACTCCACTCTTCTCTGGCCACAATTACAGCTGCACAATAACAATTTTCCTTCTCAAATCAGAGGCATCACCCCCATCTCTTCCCTGGTCTTCCCTGGTAGCAGGTTCATCCTGGATCCCCTGGAGTTGGCACCGTTAGAGCTTTCAGCAGCTCCTCAGAGAACCCACCCCTATAACCCCTCACTACCAGAACCTTGCCACACTAACCCAGTCCAGGAGAAATTTCCTCCTCAGTTACAACGTGGATAATTGGCATTTGTGCCTTTTTGTGGCTTAGTTTTGTGAACAACACTTACAGGATCCCTAGACACATTCCAGTTGCACGGTATCTCAGGAGCTGATGTTCCTCAGGTACTGACAGTTAAAATGGGGTTATTTAATCTATACATTTCAAGCATAAAGATGCCCAAAAAGCCCTCACAGAGTGGGAAAAAGGGGAATGTTTGTATTGGTCTTTCATACTCACCTGAGTAAGTTTAGTGTTTGCAACTTCACCCAGTGATACTGGTTCAGAAACTGGGGCCAGCACTCCAGAATTTCAATATCCACAATATTCCCCAGCCAAACTCTGTGTGAACAAAGATTTTTAGCTGTTATGACATGAAAGCAAAGGGGCAAAACTTCTGCTCATGAATTATTAAATAAGAGTGTATAAAATCCTGGAATACCTCAGCTGAGAAAGGTTGCTATGCTTGAAAATTGTGGATGCTTTCAGGAAGAAGTTTATCCCAGACTGCTTTGAAAGCTTTCTGTCTCAATGTGATGACTCTCTTGTTCTCATAAAACCAGGGTTGCTTTTCTCCATGGAACTAAGCAAGGCTCAGCCATCTCCAGCCCTGACAGGATCTTCTTTGGATGAGGGAGACACATTAAAACAGATCTTTCTTCCCATTCTGGTATCTCCAGGAGTTTGGAGAAGCTTGCACAAGAGCTTGTGCTTCTGCTTGGGGTCCAGCTGCTTCAGCCTCACACTTTTGGTGAGCAGCGTTTCCTCTGGATGCCTTTCCCATAGTTATGAATGTCACAGAATCCTTAAAGTTGGAAAAGACCTCTGAGATCATCAAATCCAAACATCAACCACTCCACCACTACCATGTCCTCAAGTGCCACATCCACACGTGTCTTGAACACTTCCAGGGATGAGGACTCCACCCCTTCCTGAGGAGCTGGTCCAGTATTTCACAATGCTTTTGGTGAAGAAATTTTCCTTAATATCCAAGTTAAACATCCCCTGGCACAACTGGAGGTCATTTCCTCTCATACTGGAGAAGACATCTCGCTATTTCCTTTCCAAACCCACCAGTTGCTGGATTCTTCATCTTTGGTCTCACTCCTCCACAGCTGCCACCAGGGCAAGGCAGTGCTCTGTGCCTGCCCTAAAATCCATTGGAGCAGTGCAAGGATACAGTGTGGTGTTGGCTCTCCTTTTGATCCCTGATATTCTTATAGAGATCTGTATCCAGCCCCCATCATCATCATCAGTGAAGTCTGTTGAGCTCATTTTTGCATTTTTAAAGTCTGTGGTCCCACACACCTGAATTTTTGGGGGGTTTTAAGGTTTTGTGATTTTTTTTCTTGCTCCTTTTTCTGTGTCATTACCAAAAGGCCTAAGAGAGGTTTGATAAGACTGCTGTGGCACGGAGTAATTGAGGTTTCTCTTTTCTAAGCCCCAAGGCTGATTTAACTGATTCATGTGGTGTGCTGACAGTCGTGGTGACACCATTTGACTTTGGGGGACTGCTAATTCCATCAGAATTAATCCTGAGCCACTTATGCCCTCACCCAGCACCATGGCTCTCCGTGGAGTGGGGTGGCCTGGCTGCCACCTTTCCATTACTCTTCCCTGGAACGCTCCTGATTGTTTAAAATGCTGGGTTGTGCTGCCCAAATTATTGTTGTTCTGAGTTACGACCTGGAGCATTAACAGGCTTGTGGGTTTTCCCAGGAAAATGCGACCTGTCACCACTGACAATCTGACACAACAAACAATTAAGGATGCATTAATTTAGCAGGAAGGAAAATGCTGTTATTTCCCAAGTAATGAGCTGTAGATGGGCAAAGTGGCATGTGAAGGAAAAAAAACACGCTCCAAGCTCAAGCTGTGTTCACAAACTGGGGTGTGTTTGGATGTGATTCCAAGGCAAGAATTCCTCTCTTCACCTTTCAGAGCGAGAAGTTTGAAATAAATACACGTGGCTTTTGTCAGAAGAAAGAAAAAGCCTTCTGTGCTCTTGATTTTTGGCCTGTGTTTGTCAGCTGATTTAGAGAGATGAAAGAGGCGCTCTGTTGTGTTATCTTAGTGTGTCTTGTGTGAAATAAGGAGAATTCCAGCCTCCAAATACTAATGCCTCATCATGAAAATATTCATCCAGCACTGCAGAAATGGGATTTTCTGCCTGGCAAAGCAGAGCAGCTCAGTGCCTAGTTTATAAATCCATTTGGGAATTAGGAATTAGGTGTTCTTAAAAGTTATCACTCACCCAGGGGATGTTCCCAACCTCTATCTCCAACCTCCCTTTTTAACATGTTTGAAGGAGCATCAACGTGTTGTGGTCATGGTCCCTTTGGGGTACTCAGAAATTACTGGCAGGGTTCAGATTTTTTTTTTTCTCTTACAAGACTCAACCATCAGGCCACCAAACTCCATTGGAAGTCCAGGAGAAGCTGTCATCCATCCAGCTGTTCAGGGTATATCCCAAGATTCTAGAGAGGGAAGACCAGAGGTGACCTGGCTCTGGGAGGGTTTCTCTGAAAGCCATAAATCCAAGATCTATCCCTTTAATCTGACTGTGCCCATTCCTTCTGTAACTAACACTTCAGGAAAAAACAGGGATCATTTAAGCCCTGCACAGCCCAGGACTGGTTTGGGGCCACATTTCCTGGGGAGACAGAGGTGCCATCACCCTTGGAAAGGCATCTGAGAGTGAACCCAGTGCTCTGGGCACTGAGGGCAGGGATCAACCTGGATGCAGAACTCTGCTGTTCCTTGAAGGTCATGGGAGGAAGCAACAGTTGAAAAGTAGTGGGAACCACAGGGAACTGAGGGAATCTAAAGCAGCCTCATCTCCTTCCCTGGCAGGGTGGGCAGGCCCTGGCACAGGGTGCCCAGAGCAGCTGTGGCTGCCCCTGGATCCCTGGCAGTGCCCAAGGCCAGGCTGGACTTTGGGGCTTGGAGCAGCCTGGGACAGTGGAAGGTGTCCCTGCCCATGGCAGGGGTGGCACTGGATGGGATTTAAGGTCCCTTCCAACCCATTCCATGATCCTGGGATTTCAGTGCTTTGTGTTGAATCCTGGAAGTCAGACTTAGGGATTTTGGCCATTTTAGATGATCATTCATAATTCAGAGCCTCTGTCTCCCACGACACTTGAATTAATTCCCTCCCTTAGAGCAAACAGGTAGCCCTGAATCAAGGTAATTTAAACAAAGCTTTACTTCTTGAGTAGCATACTGAGAATTCCTTAATTGCTCTAAATTTTCTGTTACTCCTTGGAACTGTAACTGCTTCTGTTACTCCTGTCTCTAGTCCACATGAGTTCCATTACCCAGCAAGAAGGGAGCTAGAGGGAATATTCCTAAATATGTGAAAGGGAACAATATGCACAGATCCATAATTTGATCTTTCTCCTTGAAGGAACTTCTCCTCAAATTATTTTCTTTCCAAGCTGTAATTAGAGACACTGCCTATTGCTATTTTCCTGACAAGTTCTGTGTTTTGTATAAGAAATCCTTACAAATTCCAGCTGATCTGGGAATTCCAGTTTGTGCCAGAGGAGTTTCTACAGGCAGATTTCCTCCTCTTGGAGAGAAGGCTTTTCTTCCTGCAGCAGCTCTTTTATTATGGCAAGCTTTAGGAGCTTCCTAAATTTTCAGTGCTTCTGTGGCTTAGCATGGATAATATTCTCTACAAAGGCTTTGATTTCGTGTGCTAAAAGGGAAGGGGTGAATTAAGGAATTCTCATAAAACAATAGATTGATCCCAATTTTCAATCCAATACTTGGAGCAGATTATAATTCCTAAATAAGAGATACCAATAAATAAATTCCCATTAAGAGGAAGGTGGGGAGAGAACTTGTGGCTCTGCACAGCTCCTGACAGGAGGGGACAGCCAGGGGGGGTCGGGCTGTGCTCCCAGGGAACAGGGACAGGACAAGGGCAAACGGCCTCAGGCTGGGCCAGGGGAGGCTCAGCTTGGGCAGCAGCAGGAATTTGTGCATGGAAAGGGAGCTCAGGCCTTGGCAGGGGCTGCCCAGGGAGGGTTGCAGTGCCCATGGCTGGAGGTGTTCAAAGCCATGTGGAGGTGGCACTTGGGGACATTGGTCAGGGTGGCCTTGGCGGTGCTGGGGAAAGGTTGGACTTGCTGGTCTTAGAGGGCTTTTCCAACCTAAACAATTCCAACTGTTTGTCAAGGATGTTCCTTCAAAGTCCACGATTCTCTCTTCCTTTCCACATGAAGTACTCATATTTTCTGTTATGTTTTTCAGTGTATGAGGTTTTCATTTTGGGAGCTTTCCCTTTGGGCTTTGTTTTGGAGTTTTGACAGTTTTTCTCTTTGTCTCATCTCCAGGCTTATTGGGATTTTTCTCTCATTAGTGTAATTATTGACAAGCTCCAGAATTACCCTTCCCTTCACCTCAGGGTCTTCTCTCCAAAATTTCCTTGCAGTCCAGCAGGAAATTTCATCTTTATAGCTTGGAGTGGTGGAGAGGGTTGGGAAATACTTCTTTTAAACTTCTCATGGAAGGAAAGAAGGTCTGAAAATTGAATCACAGAACTGTTAATTCTATCACCACTCAAATACCGTTTTCTTGAGATGAATATCAAAAAATCCTGATATGGAGATCAGCAGCATTATTTACCATTTCTTTTTTGATCAAATAAAGGCTTTGCCTCAAATTGTATTATTTGCAAACTAATTATCTCTCAACATGACAGGTTTGTCTAAGAGTTTGTCTAGATTAATAAACTTGCTCAACATCAGAGCCAAGAATGTTTCCTCTCTGAGGCATAGGATGCTCTCATCAGTTCCCAACTTCAATTTAAATGACATGATACAAATAAAATAAGAATAAAATGGAATTTCCTTCAGATTTATCATCCATTACATTTATCAGGGCCTGGCACCCATAGGATTCGTGGAGGCAATGTAAATTTTACAATTACTGCTTAGGGAAGAATTATATATGTAAGAACTATTTGAGGGCCCCTAAGAAAGACATAAAATTCTGCTGTGGATCTTTTATTTATGTTCATTATAAAAGAGAAGAAAGCACGGCTTCTCCAGTAATGAATAGGAAATGCCTGATACAAGGCTGAGATGTTTTTTTCCCTGGTTGAATTTCCGGGAATAGCTTTAGCATTCCTTCCCAAACCCTGTTTGATGATTCTGTTGTAGAAAAGCCTCGTTTTTAACCAGCCAAAACAGTTTTCAAACCTTCCTGTGTTGGATTTGCATGAGGAATATCCCTGGAAAACTGGTTGTGAATTAGGTGTCTCTCATTATTTTAGGGAGCCACTTCTTTAAAGAATTGTAGTGGTATTTAAATATTTGTGAAGACCTTTTTTGTTGTTTCTGTGGCTCTTTTAGCATGCTCTAGAAACTTCGGCAACTTCTCATAGTAATTTAAGAAATTCATGACTTCACTTTCCAGGAAAAAGGGAGACTCTTTCCAAGGACCTGGACAGAGGGAATGACTTCCAGCTGCCAGAGGGCAGGGATAGATGGGATATTGGGAAAGAATTGATCCCTGGGAGGTCACATAAAAATCATGGAATCACAGTTTGTGTTGGAAAGGACCTCGAAGCCCATCCAGTGCCACCCCTGCCATGGGCAGGGACACCTTCCACTGTCCCAGGCTGCTCCAAGCCCCAAAGTCCAGCCTGGCCTTGGGCACTGCCAGGGATCCACCCTGTGCCAGGGCCTGCCCACTCTCCCATATTTTCTGATCCAGTGTCAGGCTGAAAAGAGGTTCTGGTTTATCCCTGAACACGGGCAATGATTATTTAGTCAGTGGGATTTTAGTGTCTGGTGACTTTTTCGTGATTCCCAGCAGGGATGATGATGTTGTTCCCAATCCTGCTCCTTGCTGCAGTTCTGGAGAAGCCTTTCTAATTCATTCTAGTTGTCAAGTGAGGGCTTTTTCAGAACAGTGCATCAATCTGAGCCTGGGAGCTTCAACAAATCTTTGGAGCCATCTAATGGGGATCTAAAAACGTTGGCTTTGGTTAATAATCTTTGATCACGGCACTTTCTGATGGTAATGAGAGAAGTGCTGCTCTCAAAGACACACAGGTGAGTCCCACCTCGTGGCAAAGGTGGGCATTGCTGAGATAACAGTGAGATAACAAATGTTTCCTGTGTTCAGGTGAAATGGGGAGATTCTGAAGTATTCCCATTTCCTTCCTCAGTTTCAGAGCCTGTTACTGATTTTAAGGAAGAGAACCCAGGGGGCTGCTGCTAATGCAGAGTCTGCTTTGAATGTTCCTTGTGATTGTACCCACTTTGGGTCATTTGCTAAATTGTGATTAATAAAAAAAAGAAGATTATTTGAAATATTGATCTTATTACAGTGAATTCTGAATTCATTCACATCTGATAATCTTCTAAGCTGTTACTCATATAAAAACAGGGATTACTTGAAATGTTGGTCTTCTTACAGAATCTTGTTTTAACACACTTGCTAGTTTAGGGAGAGGAGCATTTGATAAAATTTTCCAAACTAATTCTACTATTTGGCATCTCAAGAATGTGGTTTGTTTTTGGTTTTGTTTTTGTTTTTTTTCCTTTGCAAAAATCTTGCCTTTTAAATTCAGAAGTGAAAATTTAAATGTGACAAGTGGAGCACTGGCCTGGGTGTGTTGGCTGACAGGGAAGGTGCTTGAGATGAGTAAAGAGTGACCAGGAATGTGAAAAATAGTGAAAATCCTTAGGCAAGAATTGGGAAAAAATTCCAAATGTTTCTTTTCCTTCCTCCCTGTCTTTCTCCTTATAAAATCCTCTCAAAGAGCAGAAATGCTGCAGATGATCAAGCACAGCCCGTGAAAATTATCCCAAATGAAAAGAAATCTTTTCCAAATGGGAACTCATGCCTTAAGCCATTGTTATTTAACACCGTGTTGCCTCAGTTTATTAAATGTGAGGGCGTTTATTTCCCTGAATTTCATGGAGCTGAGCTACCTTTGGAAAAGCTGATTTACATTCAGTGTGCATCACAGCAGAGCAAACGCTCTGGAGTGGCTTTGGTGTGGACAAGAAGGCAGAAAGTGCATTTTCCCTTTAGAATTGGAATGTGGGAATGGCAGATTCAGGAACAACTAGCAAATAACTGGGGCTCAGTAAACAGAAGTTGCCAGCCTGGGAGCACCTTGTGCTGGCTTGGTTCAAAATGCTCTGGATTTTTGGATTTTTTTAAGTAGTAAAGAGTTATTTTATGCTGATGTTGGGAGCTCTTGGGGCACTGAAACCACACCAGCTGGATCTGGAGCTGGGATCAGCCTGATTCCAACACCAGCAGAGCAGCAGAAGGTGCAGGTCTCCATTCACATTTATTGGTTGGGGTTTTATCTGGATAATTTTTTTCTTTATTTCTTTATTTTGCTGTTTTGGGGTTTTTGTTAAGGGAAGATGGTTGCAGGTTTCTCTGTGAAGCCTGTGAGGAGCCACTTTCAAACAGGTTTGTTCTTCCTAAAGCAAGAGATTTCTTCTGGGGTCACATCTCCATGGTGTAATTGCTGCAACTGTCTTGTCATAAACATTTCATGGAATCATGGAATCTTTATGGTTGGAAAGGACCTCCAAGGTCATGGAGTCCAATCTCTGACCAGGCACCACCTTGTAACTAAACCACGACTGCAAAATGCCACATTCTCTCATTTTTTAAACACTTCAAGGAGTGGGGACTCCACCACTCCCCTTTTAAGCTTATCCCAAAGCCTGAGCTCCCTTTCCATGCACAAATTCCTGCTGCTGCCCAAGCTGAGCCTCCCCTGGCCCAGCCTGAGGCCGTTTGCCCTTGTCCTGTCCCTGTTCCCTGGGAGCACAGCCCGACCCCCCCTGGCTGTCCCCTCCTGTCAGGAGCTGTGCAGAGCCACAAGGTCCCCCTGAGCCTCCTTTTCTCCAGGCTCAGCCCTTTCCCAGCTCCCTCAGCCTCTCCTGGGGCTCCAGCCCCTTCCCCAGCTCCCTTCCCTGCCCTGGACACGCTCCAGCCCCTCCAGGGCTCTCTGGCTGGGAGGGCCCAAATTTCCCTCAGACGAGTTTGATGCAAAGTATCAGAAGGCACAAGAAATATTTAAGACACCCAGTTGGATGAATTGATTTTAAATTCTTTATGTTGAACCCAATAATTTATCAAACACAACAATTTTGTTGGGGTTTTGTGTGGGTGTTGGTGTGTAGCTCTCAGTCTATAGGAGCACAGAAAAGGGATGTGGCTCAAGCCAGCACCTCTCCACCTTTTTGACTGGGAGAGAAAATTTCCATGCGTATTTCCATTTCATTTTCTTGAAATTTTATATTAAATACAGTTAATTCTGCTGTTCCCACCTCCTGGGATGTTAAAATTTGGTTGGAAAACAGAACATCAGAGTGGGGTAGGGGAAGGATGACACAGGAGGATGATAAAGGCTGATGGTGCCACTTCATCAGCTTCGTTAATCATCACTGTGGCATATTTTGATTGATAAATCACTAATTTCCTTTTCACATTCTGGCAAATTTTGATATTTCCAGATTTTTCCCTCCACTCACAACAAGAACTCCTTAAATCCCTAAAATACTGTATAAAAAACCAAAAGATATCTGATGTTTATCATGCATCTCTAATATATGAGTCAGTCTTGAGCTTGTTTTGTCTTCTAAAAATTCAAAATAAACTCTTGAAATGCTTCCCTTTTCACAAAAACATGTTTAAAATATTGATCATCTGCTTACCTGTGATTCTGTCTAAGAGGTAACAGTAGGGTCGTCACCTGGGAACCTGTAAAATAAAGAGAATTTCTTCAAAATGTTCTTTTTCTGCCTAGACTTCGACTGCTACTGTCAATATAGTGGTGACAGATGTCAATGACAACGGACCAGTTTTTGACATGTTTCTCCCCAAAAACCTCTCTGTGCAGGAAGAGGAAGCCAATGCTTTTGTTGGTCAAGTAAGGGTAAGTCATTAAAATTGTTTATTTTATTACCCAAGCTGTCCAGACAATGAGGAAAGAGTACAAAATAATTGAGCCTTAGACAAAAACCCATCCAAATATCTTCAGCTGAAACTCAAACTCTTCATTTATGGCTACAACGTCACGTTTTGGGGCTTTGAAATATTGGAATCGTTTTCTTCTCTATGCTAAATACTGAAAACATTCTCTCACCTAAAAGTAGCACCAAAAAAAAGCTTGTTTTTTAAGAAATTCCGCTGTAAAAACTCACTGATAACAGATTTGCAGGGTTGAAACAGTGTTGCCACATTTTGAGATGATTTGTTTTGAGATAGAATTCAAACGTGCTGAGAAGTGACACCCGGGTGTAGGAAATGGTCACACCTAGAGGAAAGGGGAAAATCAGTTCAACTCCTTGGGTCAAATAATGGCTGACCTGGCATAAAAATAGGGGACAGTGTTAATTTGAGGGTTTGAAACTGTAAATTTTTATAACACATGGATGTCCTCTGGAGGAAGATTCAGTCTCTTCAAGAAAACATCACTTTTTTTTTGGTAATGTTGGTTTTTCCTGACTCAAGGGAAAGAAGAAAATATTAATTAGGGGGTTTTTCAATCCAGAAGTTGATTATGATGTCTCATATCTGCTGCACTAAGGTTGGATCCAGCAGGAGCTGTAGGTAAAAGAGGATTTGGGAAGCATTTTTCAGCAATTTAGGTTGAAAATATGCCTTTTTTTCCAGCAGCAACCATATCAAGAGAAAATGGGAGCTCCTTAAGTAGAAGCTTCAGAAAAACAGGACATTTTGAGTACCCTGGGAACCCAAATACCCACAGTGATCATGTTCCTTCCCATCCTTATATTATTTAATAACAAATCAGAGCTGGTCTTGGACAGAGTTAGGAACCCTCAGTGCAATTAAGTCAGTTTTGACAAATCGTTAAACTATCACAATGCTTTTTGTCATTGCCTTCCTGTGTGGCTGTTTTTCATTTTTGCATCCTAAAAGGCACAGGTGGAACATTTCCAATCAGCCCCAAATATCCTTCAAATCCATTTAGTGCTTTGCTGAGGGCCCTCAAGGCTCAATCATCTTCTCAAACACGAGCTTGCCTCTATTTTTAGCTGTGACAGAACTGTAAAATGCCACAAAGTTATTGCCACAAGAAGCTCTCTGGCTTCTAAATTAGTGCAATTTCTGAGTTGTGTGGAAATGAAAGTATTTATTGAAGCCTTGGGATAGTTTATTCCGACTTGGAGTGACAGAAACTGCTTCTGTCGTTTCCTTTCCTGTTTGTCCCTGGTTGGAGAAAGCTTTTTCTTTATAGCCCAGACTCTGGGTGTATTTCTCCTGTCTCATGTTCACAGCTGCAAATTGACACAGGGATATCCATTGGAAATGCCATTCTGTAGTACAGAAAAGAGAAATTGGGGCATTTGGAAGTTTTTTTTCTGGCTCCAGTGAGGTTATTGAAATAATGGTGATGAGAGTTTGGGTGTAGCTGTGTTGTTTGAGGATATTCCTTAAAAACTGAAATAGCTTTTGGTGTGTTGTGCTTCACTGTAGGTAACACCACAGGGAGAGGTGTTAATGGGAATAAATTTTGTGTGGAAGCTTTAATGTGATAAAATGCACATAAAGGGCTATTTTAGGTGGGAATAGCCTGGTAAAAGAAGAAATCCTTAGAGTGCCCTGTGTTTTCCCTGCCAAGAATTAACCCACTGATTAACAAAACTGCTTTTCAGGAAACTTTTTACTCACTTCAGACAGAAACTTAAAATCCACCAGAGCAAGCAGCCATACAGAGGATTTTAAATAACAAGACAGATTTTGTGGTGTCCCTTTCCCTTTTAAATGCCACCTTCCCATTTTACCTGGAGGAAAAAAAATAGCAAGAGATGTTTACCTTAAAACCCAGGATCTGACCCTGCTGCTCGTGGGAGCAGAGACCCTGGTGAGGAAGGACATGGGAAAGGTGCTCAGCCACTTTGATCCCTCAGGTTTGGTCTCAGGATTGGGTGCCTGGGCTCATTGTCAGAATTCCAGAGTGGTTTGGGTTGGGAGGGATCTTAAATCTCATCCCATTCCAGCCCTGCCATGGCCAGGGATGCCTTCCCCCATCCCAGCTTCCTCCAAGGCCTGTCCTGGCTGGCCCTGGACACTTCCAGGGAAGGGGATTCTAAGCAATTCGTGGTACAAATCAATCTGAACACTCCCAGGAATAACTCCTGCCACAGACAGGAGATTTCCATGCTCTGCTTTGTTTTCAGTGGGAAAGCTGGGCTTTCAAATGGATTCCCATAAGGACTTTGATAATATTTGGGGGTGGTTTCCCGATGAGACGTAGCAGGAAGGCAGTGAGAGGTTTCCTGTGGCAGAGGGAGGGTTTGGAGTGTTTATTCCATGCAGGCAGGCAGTATCCACTCCTGGAAGTGCTCTCCCTCTCCTGCAGCTCTGCTGCCAGCTGGAGCTGCTGGAGGCACTGGCACGGGAGTGCTGCCTGTGGGCATTCCAGGAGCCTCCTGAAGATTAAAGGAACAAAAGCCAGACAGGATAAAGCTGCCAGTGGAGCAGATGTGTTTCCAATCCCTTTATTTCACACTGTGTTCTCTAAATTGGGGCATTCAGAGGCGGATTGGATTCCCTGCTGCTCCTTCCCCTCTGATCCTGGGGATCCCCCAGCAAGGCAGGAGCGCGGCTGCTGCTGCTTGGAAATCTCCACAAAGGGCCCCAGAAACCCAGAAACTCCACTGGAAACTCCACAGTGAAGTCCAGGCACTTCCTTGCAGCCTAAACCAGCTGGAGATGGGGCATCAGGATGGCCCCTGTTGTACATTGCACTTCAATCAGTCCCAGGGGCACAGGAGGTAAAAGAGATGGAATGACACTTGGGGAAGGGATCAATATATTGATCTGCAGGCATGATCACACCTTCAGGCAGGGGAAGACAGTCCCCAGCAGTTTGTGGCAGACTCTAAAAAAGCAGCCTGGGGTTAATTAAAAAGCTGTTGAGTTGATGGGGCCCTGGAGAGGAAAGACATCCCTCGACTGAAGTTTTTATTCATGTGGGGTTTTATTTATATCCAGATTCTTTCACCCAACGCCATAATTCATTTATTGTTGTGTATTTTAATGTCATTGATCAGCACTGTTTGAAAACTGCAGCATGAACGTTGCTATCAAGGAGAGACAGCAACAGGGAAAGAAATGAGATGGAAAATGGAGATAAAGAATGATGTGCTCAGGTGTCACTGGCCCTTGGATCTTCCCTAAAATGGAAACAGGATAAATCAATTCCACTAACAAGAGCAGTCTGCAGGCTTTGTGATACCTCTGTCAACTGCTTGGTTTTAAGTTACAAAAGAAATGCTTTAAGAAAAGTTGGTTTTTAGGATGGACCTATCCTTCCTACTGGAAAATATGGGAAAGCTTGGAGGAATTATTTTGGTTGTAATGTTGGTTGTACTAGCCCTCATGAATGCTGATGAAATGTAGTTATTTCCCAACAGAGCTTTCTATCTGTGGGTATCAGTGAATTCTTACAGGCTTCTATTCTTATTTAATAAATTCATAAGGTGATAAACCCTGGATTTAAAGCCCGATTTAAATTTCACGGCTGTTGGGTAAAGCTTGTTGCATTGGACTAAATGACCTCTGGAGATCTCCCACAAGCAGCTCATCCTGTGTTTCTACAAGCAGGAAAACTCCTTAAAATGCTGCTGAAGAATTATTGCCCGTGCCCATGGAATGGTTGGGATGAGGTGAGCTTTAGGGTCCTTTCCATCCCAAAGCATCTGTGATTCTGTTGTTTTATTACGTTATAATATCTTGTGGAACAGTCTAGAAAGAAATCTGAGTTTTTCCTAAATCCCCACTGCCTGGTTCTCCGTGTGTGATTTCCCAGAACCTGCACTGCAGATTCCACCTTGTCCGTGTTAAAAATACAGGCTCCTGAAGTTAAATTCCCAAATTTCCTGGACTTTAGGACAGCTTGAAGGAAAATTAGAGGTGGAGAAAAAAAGGAGAAGACCAGGAACAAAGGGAGATTTACTGGCGGGAGAGGGTGATCCAGGAGGAAAAGGAATTAAAATTAGAGGTGGAGGAGATAGGACATGACCAGGAAAAAAGGGGATGTCCTGTCCTGAATGGCAGGAGAGGACAGTCCAGGAGGGAAAGGACTCAAGCCTTTGGGGAAGAGTAAAATCCCAGGCTCTGAAGTAAATCTCAAATACCCAGAGTGAGTCCAGGACTCCTGCTCACTGCATGACCCAGTGCCTGACAAAGCACTTTGAATTCATCACACAGATGTAAAACCAACACGAGCAGCTGGGATTTTAGAGTCAGAATCCATAAAAAAATCTAATTAGACCCCAAAATCAGAGAATCAGAATGTGGCAGGTGAATTCCAACCAGAGGAAGTTCAGACTTAACTTCTTACAAGTGGTTGGATGATAGCAAGATCATTGGGAGAGAACTTTGGTGGTTCATTCCCTTCAGGTTATTAAGGAATTTGTCCCCAGGAAGGATAGAAAGAACTTTAATAAGACTTTCAGCACTGTCACTCTCAAGATCCTCAGGGAGATGCTGGTCACAGAAAGAATTTAATGTGCTTCTAGTTGGATTTTCATGTTAGTTAACAGGCAAATTCCTCTTACAAGATTGATGTCCCAAGTCCAAAGCTGTGGCATCAGGAGAAAGAGATGAGGTGAGAGATTTGGGCTGTTTATTTCCATTCCAGACCATCAGTGCTAGACAGAATTACCTCTTCCTGCTGGCACCAGGAAATTCCTGGAGGATATTTGGCACCAGTGGCTGCAGCCACAGTTCCTCAGCTTTTTCCCCTGTTCCTTGAACTTAGGTCAGCTTGGGCACAGATCAAAGAGGTTAAAAAAGCTCCTTGCCACCCCTAACATGGCCTCTTAAGCAAAAGGGATTTCAAAAGCTGTGCTCTTGTCTTCCCTGTTCCCAACATTTATTATATTTGTGTGTTCATTTGCATCTTTGCCCTCCAGATAATATTTGTGTTTTACTGCAGTGATATTTACTGATATTGGTTATCAGCACGTTCATGACAGTTGATTACTGAGAGTCCAAGGATTTCCCATGAAAGGAATTTTTGGTTTTATCTGCTGACACTTTACATTTTGGGATGCCTTTAAGCCCTATTATCTCTTTCAACTTGATGCCAAACTAAATCTTCTGAATCAGTGATTTCATGTCTCTGTTTCATGCCCTTTTAGGATTTTGATGCCTCATTCTCATCCCTGGCAGTGCCCAAGGCCAGGTTGGACTTTGGGGCTTGGAGCAGCCTGGGACAGTGGAAGGTGTCCCTGCCCATGGCAGGGGTGGCACTGAAGGGCTTTAACGTCCCTTCCAACCCAAAGTCAAGAGAAATTCCAGAAATAACTTTAAATTGGATTGACATTAGAGAACTATTTGGGAGTCCAGCTAAATGTGGAGATTTTAAACAGTATATTCCATCTGTAATTTAGAAAGGTGTTGTTTCAGGAGGGCTTTTTGGTGTTTTAGTTTTCTCTAGTGTGCAAATGCATTGGTTTAATCTCTTGATCATAACATTGCCAAAGAACACACTCATCAAAACCCCAAATTTTAATCATCCTTCCAGGACAACCAGGTCTCCAAGGTTAGGATTTCCTTGTGTGTCATCCTGAAGAAAGCTGGGCTGGTTGAGGCTCTGAAGTGTTAAAATGTGATTAACTCATGTAGGAGGTTCACCAGCCCATCCAGTGATGGGTTTGCAGCCAAGAGCTTTTGGGTTTTCATTTATTTTCATTTTTATTTCCTCTTAAAGTTGAACTGCTCTTAATGCACAGTTTTGTTTGGAATCACGTTTATTTGGTTTTGGAATTAACCCTCCAGGTGCAGTGGAATTAGCAGAGACCATGGAAGCAATCATTCAGGGTTCTTCTGGCTTGTCTAATGCCTAAAAATATGGCAGTATTTGAAAATTATGTCAGTATTTGAAAATTATGTCAGTATTTGAAAATTTAAAGGGTGTTTCCTTTATCCTAGTCTGAGTAGAGTGAAGGATAAGCTGCCATGACTGGGGAATCAGTAGGATGCTGAAGTTCCTGGAGGGTATCCACAAAACCTGCAGGATTTTCCAAAAGATGTGTATGCACTTGGGTCTCAAAGAAGTAGAATTTGCCTTGAAATTGCAGGACAGCCAAAATCAAAGACTCCTAAATGGGTTTGGGTTGGAAGGGACCTCAATGCCCACCCAGTGCCACCCCTGCCATGGGTAGGGACACCTCCCACTGTCCCAGGCTGCTCCAAGCCCCAAAGTCCAGCCTGGCCTTGGGCACTGCCAGGGATCCAGGGGCAGCCACAGCTGCTCTGGGCACCCTGTGCCAGGGCCTGCCCACCCTGCCAGGGAACAATTCCTGCCCAATATCCCATCCAGCCCTGCCCTCTGGCAGTGGGAAGCCATTCCGTGTGTCCTGTCACTCCATCACTTGGAAAGAGTCTCTCTCCATCTCTCCTGTAGCTCCTTCAGGCACTTTAAGGTCACAATTGGGTCACCCCAAAGCTTCTCCTCTCCAGGCTGAACACCCCCAGCTCTCCCAGCCTTTCCTCCCAGCCAAGCAGCTCCATCCCTCTAAGAAAATTTAAGAAGTGAGAGGCTGTGTAAAAGCAGGCAAGAAGCAACAAAAGAGAGGAAAAGCCTTTCTTTTAGGAAAGAAGCAAAGTCCAGACTTTTATGGATGACTGATGTTCCCTCCTTAAAATACGTACAAATATTTGGTTTATGACCAAGAGGTCAGGCACATTTCAGATATTTGTGGCCTCTGACTGCCTCTGGGAGATGTTAATTTTGTCCTGTGGGCACGAACTGTAATCTCCCTGCAAAACAAGTACAAAATCCAATCTAACACTCCCACCCACACTTGATTTGCTGTTTGACACAAATGAAGGGCTTGGGAATACTTCCAACCCTGAGTAATAAACCTATTAAACCCTCAGTAATAAACCTATTAAATACCTAGTAATAAAAAAATCATGTTATCTGCCATGAGAACAATAGTTCTCACCAACAGCGTGATTTGGATCCTCCAGCGCAATTCCCTCCTTGATCTGTGGGGTTTGCTGGAATATTGGAGGAGTTGTCCAAAACCAGGAGCTTGGTTGGCTTGGGTAGGGATTGTGGGGAAGTTTGGCTCCTGCAGAAGGGAAATTCAAACTGAAGAAAGCTATTTTTGTGGCAGAGTGGGCCCTAAGAAATGTTTCAGCCTGCAGGAAAGAGGGATACCCACCGTGCTTGTCTCTGATTTGGAGACAAGTAGGAATAACAGCCTTGTTTTGCTGTTCTCCAGCTCCCAACATTCCAGGCACAAATCCTCAATTAACCTGCCTAAATCCTGCCACCATCGTGAGCAGGAGCTGAGGATATAATTGGAGGTTTCTTTTGCAAAGGATGATAATGATGTAACGAATATTGTTGGCATTCAAGCCCTTGTCATTATATTTCAGAGTTAATGATCCTTCAGAGGTGTCTCAGTCATTCCCATCTCCCAGGACTGTGTTTTCCTGCTGTTTGAGATGGAGGGAGATGATTTGTTACTCTGGAACACAGTTGGTTTATATTCCTGAGGGTTTCCTGGTAATGTGGAAGCAGAGCTGGTAACACAAATCTGAATTTACCACATCAGGTAAAGGCTGTCACCTTGTAGATGAGGCTATCTCTAATCAACGTGGGATGTATTTTCTGGGAAATAAAGTAGAAAGTCATTTATATTCCCAGATTTCCAGGTTTGTTTTCTCATGCAGTAAGTACTTCATGAATTAGAGACGGAAATAAGAGTCATCCTGGAGATCTGAGGAGTCACCAGTCACAGCAGTACTTGCTCTGTCTCTTTGCATGGACACATTTTTACTGATTCTGGATAAACATCCTGAAGGGATGCAGGAAAGAGGGAGAGGGACCCTTCAACAGGAACTGGAGTGCCAGGACACAGGGAATGGCTTCCCACTGCCAGAGGACAGGGCTGGATGGGATATTGGGCAGGAATTGTTCCCTGGCAGGGTGGGCAGGCCCTGGCACAGGGTGCCCAGAGCAGCTGTGGCTGCCCCTGGATCCCTGGCAGTGCCCAAGGCCAGGCTGGACTTTGGGGCTTGGAGCAGCCTGGGACAGTGGGAGGTGTCCCTGCCCATGGCAGGGGTGGCACTGGGTGGGATTTGAGGTCCTTCCAACCCAAACCAGTCTGGGATTCAGTGAGATGGGCAAGGTAGAAATAAACCAGTATTTGAGATACAATGGCTCTATGGCCCCGTCTTGGAATCTCTTCTAATACTTCTGTGATTTACCTCTTTTATTTTAGTTCTCTCCTATTGTTTGGGGGTATTTTTATTCTGGTTTGGTTTATTTTGGTCTCACTTTCCATGGTGCCTGTGTCCCTGGTGGCCTTTGAGGGCTGTGTGGCCCCAGCAATCACAGCTGCTCTTTCTGCTGCCTCGTGTCAGGTAGGAGCAACCTCTGCAAGGCTGCAAAGAGCCTTCTGCCTGTAAATCTGCAGCTGCTTTTAAGGTCTGCTGCCATCTGGTGCCCCTTTACCTACCAAAACCTCAGGACTGTCACCATATTTCTTGTGCAAATCACTGGGGATAAGTTGTGGTGGAAAGCCTTGAGTGGACATGGGAATGTGCTCTCCACTCTTTTCAGTCCTGTCGTTTTCTCCTTGGCTTTGGGACTTTCTTTAGGATGCTGGTTATATGGGAAGGAACTGTTTCCTTGCTTCTCTCCCCCTCTGTACCTGTTCACTCATGGAATTCAGCCCAGTGTTGGTAACGACCAAATGGGATTAAATTTATTGGCATGTCACTGGTTCCTGTTGTCAGGGTCAGGATAAATTCAAGCGTGGCCATTTTTTAAAGCAGAACTTTCTGAAAGCTTCCCACTTTTTCCACACCTCCTGTTCCCTCACTTCCTGGCAAGTCTTGTACCTGTTGATTACAGATCTGGGGGTGAAATTGGGGTTAAAATTGTTCATTTTGGTACAAAGGGATTGACTGCAAAGAGGGACAGAGAGTGTCTACATGAAGAGCAAGTCCTTGTCCAAGGAGCTTCTTCCCACAGGCTCCAAAAGACTCTGGGAAATTATTTCCATGTGGAAATAGTTGTGCACCCTTGAGACAGGATTCCTTCAGGAAACAGATTAAACTCTTTTTCTTTTTTATCCATAAAGAGAACATTATCTCTTTTCAAGTTTTGAGTGATAAAAATGTTAATTCTTCACCCGTGTTGTGGTGGTATAATCCCAACAAGATAATTGGATTTAATAATGATGCTTTGCTTGCTATTCTTTGTGAAAATAAGTGTTTAATATTTTTATCAACCATCGGGATGAGAGGATCAAGTGCACCCTCAGCCAGTTTGTGGAGAACACCAGGCTGGCTGGGAGTGTGGCTGTGCAGGAGGGCAGGGAGCTCTGCAGAGGGATCAGGACAGGCTGGATCCATGGGCTGGATTGTAGAAGGAATTGAAAAGCAGTATTATCACAAGGATAATTCAGCAAAGCCAAGTGCCAGCTCCTGCCCTGGGCTCAGCCCAGGCCCTGCAGCTCCAGGCTGGGGCACAGGGGCTGGAAAGGGCCCCTGGGGAAAGGCCCTGGGGTGCTGTGCCAGGGCTGGACAGGAGCCCAGGGGCGCACGAGGCCAATGGCCCCTGGGCTGTGCCAGCCATGGGGTGGCCACAGGCCCAGGGCAGTGACTGTCCCCTGGGCTGGCCCTGCTGAGGGACCTCGAGGGCTGTGCCCAGTTCTGTCCCTCCAGCCAGAGAGCCCTGGAGGGGCTGGAGCGTGTCCAGGGCAGGGCAGGGAGCTGGGGAAGGGGCTGGAGCCCCAGGAGAGGCTGAGGGAGCTGGGAAAGGGCTGAGCCTGGAGAAAAGGAGGCTCAGGGGGGACCTTGTGGCTCTGCACAGCTCCTGACAGGAGGGGACAGCCAGGGGGGGTCGGGCTGTGCTCGCAGGGAACAGGGACAGGACAAGGGCAAACGGCCTCAGGCTGGGCCAGGGGAGGCTCAGCTTGGGCAGCAGCAGGAATTTGTGCATGGAAAGGGAGCTCAGGCCTTGGCAGGGGCTGCCCAGGGAGGGTTGGAGTGCCCATGGCTGGAGGTGTCCAAGGAAGGGCTGGAGGTGGCACTGAGTGCTCTGGGCTGGGGACAGGGTGGGCATCGGGCACAGCTGGGACTGCCAGGGCTGGGAGGGATTTTCCAGCCGAAATAATTCTGGAATTCTGTGAATCAAATCAGTCCTGCAGAATGAGACAAAGGTGTTTCTGCCTCAGGATGTGCACAAATGAGTTCACAACATTCATGGTCATATTTTTAGGAACCCAGTTGCAAAGCCTGCCATATATTTGAAAGTCATTTTAATTTCCTTTCCAAAACAAGAAGTTTATCTATTCTAAAAACATCCTTCCAAACTAACCCGATGCAAAACTGTTCTCTCATGAGAATTTTTTGTCACGGTTTCCAATTATAGGCCTATTTCAAATTACTCTTGGAGATTCCTATGGGGCTTTTTGGATTGTTTGGGGTTTTTGTTTAGATCCGTTATTTCTACAGAGGAAATTGAATTGATTGGAAATTAAGCAAATCCAGCTGACAGATGTGGATTAGAAGGATGCTGTATACCTATGGACCAGTCAAAATGGAGTTGCAGCAAACCCTCCTTAGCACATGGGTGTTATGCAGGGAAGAAACACAGTGATTTTTTCCTTATTAGCAATTTTAATTAACTTTTAATTGATTTCTAGCAAGACAAAAGGTTTCATTACCAAGCCTTACAATGAACACCGTCACCAGAATTAAGCATTCCCAGCAACTGTTCTGAAAACAAAACATGTAAATCTCTTATGATCTTCACAGATGTCATTCATAAAGGCAAATAAATGAGAGTACCTTGCTCACAGAGTGGCCTTTGTTTAATTTACGTAACCTTGTTCATCGTGCCCTAATCTAATTAAGAGGAGGAAAAAAATAACAGGTCAGCATTTCAACCTGAGAGCTCTATGAAAACCTATTAATTTTGTCCATCCCTATAATTATGTGATAACAAGAATTATTTGGCTGACACTGAAATCTGAGGCTTGGTTCAGTGTGTGAGAACAAAGATCCCAACTAAAGAAATCGAGATGGTTTTCTGTGGCAATCATCAGCCTGTTTTGAGCACAGAAGAATAAGGATGAAATATGATAATGTTTGGGTCTGAAGAACAGGATGAACAAACAGAAATGTGAGTTTCAGAGAGCAGAGATGAAAATATCATTGAGTGTGACAAATGTGTTAAGTGGTAAGAAACTTTCTAATTGATGTATTCCTTCTATCTGTCTGCATCCATCCTTCATCTAAATTCATATTCCATAAGGGTTTGGGCAGCAATGAAACACTACATCAGCATTAAATAAAAATCCTTCTCAGACACCACCCAGTCCTGAAGATCCTTCAGCATTAGAACTGTCTGAGGGCTTGGCTTCACAAGCATCAAATTCATCTCCTGTTGAAGTCCAGAGAATCACAGGATAGAATTCCAGAATCATTTAGGTTGGAAAAACTTCCAGGATTGAGTCCAGCCTGTGCCTGATCCCAGCCCAGAGCACTGAGTGCCATCTCCAGGGATGGGCACTCCAAACTTCCCTGGGCAGCCCCTGCCAAGGCCTGAGCACCCTTTCCATTAGAAATTCCTCCTGATTTCCAGCCTGACCCTCCCCTGGCACATCTTCAGGCTACGCCCTTTTGTCCTGTCAAAAGCTTCCAAGGCTGAGCAGCTAAATGTGCCTTTTCTCCTGAAGAAATCCAGCCAGGATGCAGTTAGCCTGGCTTCTGTCACTGGGAATGGAGCCATTTGTTTCTGTGGGATGTTTTATCTTTGTTCAAAGCTCAGAGAGAGGCAGGCTGCCCTCCTGGACACCACGGATTTGGCAGAATCCTTCCCCGCCTCACCTGGTTTTTTCTCCTGTGGGCGCCTCCCTGGGAGGTTTGCAGTTTGTGCATTAATCCGTGGTTTCCCTGCTGTCTCTTCAGGCCACAGACGCAGATGCTGGGGTTAACGGGCAAGTCCATTACAGTCTGGCAAACTTCAACAACCTTTTCCGGATCACCTCCAACGGCAGCATTTACACGGCCGTGAAACTGAACAGGGAAGCCAGGGATCACTACGAGCTCATCGTGGAGGCGACGGACGGAGCCGCGGACCCGCGGCGCTCCACGCTCACCCTGGCCATCAAGGTGCTGGATATTGATGACAACAGCCCCGTGTTCACCAACGCCTCCTACACCGTCTGCGTGCCCGAAAATCTCCCACCAGGAACTGTCTTCCTGCAGCTGGAGGTAAGGGAGCACCGGGGAGTGGAGGCAGTGCGTGGTTGTTCTGCGGTATTTGGGGTTCTTGCTTAACTTGGCAGTGAGACTGCAGTAAAAGGTTGTGAACTGGAGCGTGGGGGCAAGGTTTTTTCCCAGAGGATCTGTGGCTGCCCCTGGATCCCTGGAAATGCCCAAGGCCAGGTTGGAGGGGGGGGCTTGGAGCAACCTTGGATAGAGGAAGGTGTCCCTGCCCATGGCAGGGGCTGGCACTGGATGGGCTTTGATGTCCCTTCCAACCCAAACCACTCTGGGATTCTTTGATTCTCTGATTCTCTGATTCTGTGATTCTGAAAAATGTTTGGGCTTTAGCCAGGTACCAAAAAAAACCCCACCTTTAAACACAAGGTTATTTAGGAAATAATAGCAGTTAATAAAAACAAGCAATGAAACAGCCAAACCTGCACTGCTACTGTCAACACAGGCAGACAGTGATAGGCCAAGGAAAATAGTTTTAAGCTAAAAGAGGAGAGATATAAATCAGATGTTAGGAAGGAATTCTTCCCTGGGAGGGTGGGGAGGCCCTGGCACAGGGTGTCCAGGGAAGCTGTGGCTGCCCCTGGATCCCTGGCAGTGTCCAAGGTTGGATGGGGTTTGGAGCAGCCTGGGACAGTGGAAGGTGTCCCTGCCCATGGCAGGGGTGGCACTGGATGGGGTTTGAGGTTCCTTCTAACCCAAACCATCCTGGGATTCTGTGATCCTGGCAGTGGCCAATGGCAGGTGCCCAGGGAAGAAAACCAAGTCCAGATTCAGTTCCCACTGCCATTTTCCCAGAACACTGAGCTCATTTCCCATGGCTTGAACCTTCAGCAAATTTCACTCCTGGTGTCTGTCCACATTGAGTACAATTACACGAACCCAACTAAACCCAAATTTTTGCAACACTTTGCCCTTTAAATGTCAGAGGGCTCTTCTGTGAGAATGGATTTGTTTGGTGTCCCTCTGTTCCCTGCAGGCCAAGGATGCAGACCTGGGTGCTGATGTGAACTATCGGATCCGCACCGAGGAGGCCCGGCAGTATTTTGCCCTGAACGAGCGCACGGGAGAGCTGTCGCTGCGGAAATCCCTGGATTACGAATCCTTCTCTGACACAGAAGCCACCTTCACCTTCCTCGTGGAAGCCTTCGACAGCAAGGGCACGATGCCCCCTGGGCTGGCCACTGTCACTGTCAGAGTCAAGGTAAAGGGGTCACTCCTCAGCCAACAGCATCCTCCCCCAGTCGTGCCAGAACATTCCATCAGCAGTTAGGAAGCACCAGGACTCTCTGTCCTCCTGCATCTCACTTGTCTGAGCCTTATTCTGCCAGCAGTTTGTTCAGTTAAGCACACACGTTAGAACAGCTGTAATTATTTTCCCGTGTGCAATTAGGTGGCTAAATCCTGGATTTAGGGAACCAAAGAACACCCGACACGAATTCAAACATTTTGTCCGTTAGAATCCCTAAAAGGCTGAAATAAACCCCTCATGGAATTGTTTGCAAAAGTATAACACAATCACTTTTCAGCCCACAGACTGTAATTTTAAGACCCACTGGGGTGTATTGAGTGCTGGTGTGGCACAGCACATCCTGGATTCCAGATTCTGCTGCTGGAAAATCCAGCCCTGCAGAGGAACAGCCCGATTTAGTGTCTTGCACCATGAACTGCAGTGAGTTACAGCCTCTCCTCAGGATTTCAGGGGCCTCCTCAGGAATATGGGGGTGCTGGTGTCTGCTTGGGAATGATCCACAAATGAAAAGTGTTTGTAGCTGGGACAGCAGCACTTCCCCATCTTCATTTGCCTGTGTCCCAGAGGAGAGGAGAGCTCAGATGCCCTAATCCTACCCCTGGCATTCCCAAAGGTGCAGTTCTTTTGAGTAGTTGCTTGAGTTTTGTGAACTGTGGGAGAGAGGAGACTTTAATGGCTCAGATTTCAGCGAAGGAGCAAAAATTGTAGCAGGACCAAAAGCACAGCTCACAAACATTCAGTTTAAATGTGTCTGTGAAAAGCATTTGGCAGTCTGGGGCTCAGCCTGTTCTGTATCTGCAGGTTCTTAAATTGCCACATGGTTTTGAGTAATTCTGTTTGTCAGTGTCTACTGCGCTCTCAATTCTTTTAGGACAGTAAATGTCTCCCATTTTAGCTCTGGTGACAATGCCAGAAGGCTGCTATGATGCCTCTCTGTCTGCAGAATGTCTCAGTGTGAAGTGCAGGTCACCTGTTCCTGACTCATCTGTGCTTTTCCCCAGCACATTCCACATCATTCAACAAGAGGAAGCTTTTCCATCATTCCCTGAGCTTCTTCTGTTGGACTTTTACAGAGCAAGTTGCTCAAACCTCAGGTTTTTTCTTAAAATAAACCTTTTCCCAGCACACTGAATTTTTAAAAGCATAGTTTTGGTTGGTTTGGATAGGTTTGTTGGGGGTTTTTTTAAGATTTTCATGTAGGATTGTGTTCAGAGAAAAGCTGTTGTCTGCTTGATTGTGTGGTTGATTGTATTAATTAATGCTAGGGGAAATTACAGTTCAGCTCAGTGGGCTCAGTGTACCAGCAGCTTCTGCACTCTCAAAGGAGGTGCTGTGGGAATAGGGAATTTAAGGAGGGGATTAACAGGATCTAAAAATCAGTTCTTGCTCTCCTGGAAACTTTTCCCATGCATGAGCAACAAAATGGGAGCATGATGATGCTTTGGAGAGGCTGGAATACCAGGCTGGAGCCAGAAGTAACAGTTTTGGAGTAAAAAGTGTTTGGCTGGGGGCAGAACAGGGCCTGGGAGGGAGGACAAGCAGGGGATACTTTAGGTGAGAAATAAAATAAATCAAATTTAAGGTGAGTATTTTCATACTCAGTGACAGGCTGAGTTTTGTAACAGATCAGGGGACTCAATCAAACATTTAAGGGCTGAGATGAAGATGGTGCTTAGGCTCCAGCCTGGAGTGAGAGGTAGGATGGGGGAATTCCAAGTGGCACTTGACAGAACAGAGGAGGACTTGTGGAAAACCCAGATTTAACATCTCAATGTGCTGGGCAGATATCATTAGCGGGTTTTATGTCAGGTGGCAGATATTTTGAGCACTGGTCACAAGAGGAATCTGTGTGGTTGAATTTGAATCTGAAGATGAACTTACCAGATAGAAAATTCACAGGAGTGGGGGAGAGGGTGGAGGGTGAAGGCAGAACCCTGTGCTGGCCCTGGGGGGTGTCCTGGGGGACACGGGAAGGATCCTCAAGACACCCCAAAGCTGATCCAAGAGCCAGAGCAGCAGGAGCAGAGTGCAGAGCCTTGAAACCAAGTGAGAACAAGAGGTGACCCCTTCCCTCCCACTCAGCATCTTCTGCTCCTGCTGCAGGAACTGGATGTGTTTCTTCTAAGTGGCTCCTGAGCTTGCCCTTTGTTTAGAGGCTGGGCTTTGAGTAATTACTTTAATACAGGGTTTGAAAGCCCAAATAGGAACTAAACCAAGTGCAGCTGCCCCACAGTCCCCAACATGAGACAAAACTGAACTAGAGGGAAGCAGAGGCAGTGCTGGGGCCCAGCTCGTGTCACCATCCCAGATGCAGCCCCTCCAACCCTCAGAACTTTATTTGTGTTATTACTGAGGTCTCCAGCCCTCCGGGGCTCCCGCTGCCCCGCTCACATTTGTCATTTCTCCCAGCCCAGCTCCTCCCTGCAAGCACTGTAATTTTTCGTGGCTAATGGAGTTCTCTGAGCAGCTCTGGCTGTCTGATGGTGTCGTCCATCACTGGTGTGATATCCAGCAGAGCACGCCCCGAGCCCCCCGC
This sequence comes from Prinia subflava, assembly GCF_021018805.1. NCBI lineage: Eukaryota > Metazoa > Chordata > Aves > Passeriformes > Cisticolidae > Prinia > Prinia subflava. Next base: position 31,142,734 of record NC_086255.1, read on the forward strand.
TCCCTGTGGCTGCACGAGGGGATGCACACTGGGCTGTCCTCTGCACTCCCAGCTCTTGGTGTGACAGGTTACAAATAGTTCATATTAACCTGCCCTCAGCTAGGTCGAGGCACAGATTGCAGAGCAGGGCTTTCACTGCAGGAGGAATAACTTCATCTGTACCTCTCGTGTCAGACTGGAACAAGTTATTGGCCTCTGCTGCAGCCAAAAGGCTCCTTGCATTGGAAGGATGTCCTAGGACTCCTTTGGCAGAGGAAGCCAAAGATAAATCAATGAATCCATAGAATCATTTAATTGGAAATGACCTCTGAGATCACTGAGTGAAACCATTAACCCCACACAACTAAACTGTGTCCCCAGGTGCCACATCCACACATCTCCTGAGCACTTCCAGGCATTGTAACCTCACCTCTGCCCTGGGCAGCCCCTTCCAATATCTGGCCACCCTCTGGGTGAAGCAATCTTTCCTGATTTCCAACCTGAAACTCCCCTGGCACAGCTTGAAACTGTTTCCTTCTGTCCTGTTGTTGTTCCCTGGGAGAAGAGCCCAATCCCCACCTGAATCCAACCCCTCTCAGGGACTCATAGAACGATAATCGTTGCATCCATTCAAGTATTCCCAAGCAGGAATAGTCTAAGTGGCACCGAGTTCTTCCCACCACCTCAAACAGACCAAGATTTTCCTCTTTTCCCTGTTCTCAGGTTCCTTTGAGTGCTTTCTTAACTTTCCCCCTGAAGCTGCAAGGAGCCATGGGGTGTCTGGGAGGGCTGAGTTTGTTTTGCTTCTTGTTGTACCCACATCCCCTCAGACTCCAGATGATTCCCAATACCGGAAAAAGCAAAATCTTTGCAGTTCAAATTATTAGGATTTAGCATTTGGAAGGGCCTACTGGGGTAATAGGGTTTGTTGACAGAAACAGTTGCTCTTAAGTGAGTAATGTGTTCCTAAACACAAATATTGAGAATTTCTGTATCATGGGGCCTGTAAGGCTTCTGTATATTTCATGCTGTGTCCTCCTCTTATTATTACCAGCATTATTTTTATATTGTTTTGCCTCTTTCTTGTTTGTAGAAGTGCTTTTCTCCTCTTTCTGAGTTGGGGATTCGTTTGGAGTTTTTCAAGGACATTGTGTAGTGTAACAAAGCCATTGTCTCAGGTGAAGGATTCAAAGTGTGAGAGCCACAAGAATAAAAAAACCCCAGAGGATTTCAGTTCTAACAATGCCATAAAAATGAGGGTGATGGGGCAGTGAGGTGATTGAGAACTGGCTGATCACAGGGGTCATGATCAGTGGCACAGGGTGTGCTTGGGGGGTGTCCCCAGGGCCCAGTACTGGGCCCAGGATTGATTAAATTGTTCATTAATGATTGGGGCTCCCTGCTGGAGCAGCTCTGTGGGGAAGGATCTGGAGGACACCAAGTTGTCCTGGAGCCAGCAGAGTGTCCTGGGGCACACGGAGCTGTCCCCGGGCCAGCAGAGTGTCCTGGGGGACACGGAGCTGTCCCCGGGCCAGCAGAGTGTCCTGGGGGACACGGAGCTGTCCCCGGGCCAGCAGAGTGTCCTGGGGGACACGGAGCTGTCCCCGGGCCAGCAGAGTGTCCTGGGGGACACGGAGCTGTCCCCGGGCCAGCAGAGTGTCCTGGGGGACACGGAGCTGTCCCCGGGCCAGCAGAGTGTCCTGGGGGACACGGAGCTGTCCCCGGGCCAGCAGAGTGTCCTGGGGGACACGGAGCTGTCCCAGGGCCAGCAGAGTGTCCTGGGGGCCAAGGAGGCCAATGGGATCCAGGGGCAGCAGGAAAAGCCACCCAATGAACTTTTTTTCCCATTTAAAGAACAGAGCAGCATCACAAAACTTACAGGAAGGTTATAAAAAATCAGCTGGATTGCCTCCAAAATATTTCTCATTTCTGGTGACACTAATGGAATAACAGGCCTGGGGTTGGGCTACAGTGCTGGTAAACAGAGTTATTTCTTTCCTTCCATCTCAAGCGATCAGTTCAATCATCTGCCAGTCATTTATTACCTCGTGTATTCCATCATTAATATTATCCTTTAATTTATAGGATGAGCTACTTTGGGGCCTGCTGAGCACTAAATGGGAAAGAGATGCAGTTGTGCCATGTGAGCCAGGCCCTGCTCTGTGCAGCTTCAGACAAAGCTCTGTGTAAAGCAGCTCTGCACCCACTCACAGACAAAATTCCAGGTGCCACTTTGGCCATATCAGCATCATCTCAAGGGTTTGAACTTGGTGTTATTAATATGTGTTCATTGTGAGAGACCAAGAGAATACATAAAATGAGGGGACTTGAAGTTCTTGATACTCCAGTGTCTGGTGAAGTCAGGTATTTCATGGAATCCCAGAGTGGTTTGGGTTGGAAAGGACCTTAAAACTCATCTTGTTCCACCTCTGCCATGGGCAGGGACACCTTCCACTGTCCCAGGCTGCTCCAAGCCCCAAAGTCCAGCCTGGCCTTGGGCACTGCCAGGGATCCAGGGGCAGCCACAGCTGCTCTGGGCACCCTCGTGGCATGGCATTTAAGAGATGGGCCAAAGATAATCTTCCCATAAAGGAATTAGAGCTCAATAACACTTTGATTTTTCATGCAGAAAAATAAACTCCACTCCGAGCAAATTGTTTTCTGAAGTCACAGCCCATATTTTCAGTTGTTTGCACTCTGTCACTTCATGTCCAGGAACACTGTTTGTGAAGAACTCTAAAATGTATTTTTTTAGACTATCATGTATAAAAAGCGTATTGAATCCTTTGGCATCCCTGGAGCAGGACTAAAATGGGATCCTGGGCCCAGAGCAGATGGTGTGGTCTGGGGAGGCTCCTCTAGGTTTTTCATGGCTATGGATGTCCTTAGGGCCATGATATCTTGTAGCCTTATGGAGTTCTCATTCTGTTTTTTTAGCAATAAAATATCTTGGATTTTTGTTTTGGGAATCAGGTGTTGAGTGAGAACTTTCTGTAGTTAAAGATTTTACGAGAGGAATAGGAATTTTCAGGTACAGTGGTACCAAACCATCCCTTTTTTTCCCTAGAAAGGAGTTTCACAATTATAGGAACATTAAATGCACCCCTGCAAGTCCCCAGACACCAGGGAACTATTAAACACTTGGAGGCAGCATTCCCAGAGCCACCAGCTCTGGGAAAGTGCACAAAGACTGAAGTGGCAGATGCTCAAAACAAAATGACAGCAGAAAACTGCAGAGCCAGAACTGGAGTTGTGGGGAGAGTGGGGAGTTTGGGGAATTTCCATGGTCTGCTCTGAAGGAAACCTCTTCACGCTTTTCCCTTTGTGGGACTGGACATTCAACATGAGTGGAAGAGGAGATGGCTCTAAAAATACATTTTTTTCCTATTTATTGCATTTGTCATAAAAGGCAGCAGACTGCAAAGGGGCTGTAAGGGCCTGATATGCATTTATTAGCTTAGACATGGGTTTCATAGCAAGGGAATATTGATTTCCACTTAGAGCTGAGTAGAAACCTTGGTATGAGCAGAGTCACAAAAAGAAACTACTGATTATTGGACACCAAGCAGCACCCCTGAGGATAGAATACAGCCTGGAGCTGGTTTTGTTGGAACAGAGAAAAAACCCACTTTATGTTCTGGGAACAACTCAAGGGGTCATGGGAGTGAGCCACTCCATTCCAGCCCCAAAACCTGTGCCCTGTGGTCACAGGATCCCAGAGTCATGGAATGGTTTGGGTTGGAAGGGACCTCAAAGCCCATCCAGTGCCACCCCTGCCATGGGCAGGGACACCTTCCACTGTCCCAGGCTGCTCCAAGCCCCAAAGTCCAGCCTGGCCTTGGGCACTGCCAGGGATCCAGGGGCAGCCACAGCTGCTCTGGGCACCCTGTGCCAGGGCCTGCCCACCCTGCCAGGGAACAATTCCTGCCCAATATCCCATCCAGCCCTGCCCTCTGGCAGTGGAAGCCATTCCCTGTGTCCTGTCCCTCCATCCCTTGTAAATTATCTCTCTCCAAGGTCCTCAATCCAGTCATTGCTATCAAAGAGAATTTAATGCTGGACAGATGCAGAGATGGAGTTTTCAGGTTTTCAGCACAGAGAGGCTTTGGACAACAAATATTTGGAGCAAGTCCTGGGCTTTGTTCTGAGCAGAGACCAAAGCCCCAGATGTGTTTTGCTTGTAAGCAGGTAAATAATTGAAGATTACATCTGCTGGCTTCTTAAAACACCTCTAACCCTTGCACAGAAGTGGATGCAGCGCATGAGTCCAATCCTCAAGCACAGGTTCAGGAATGGGGCAGTAAAACTCCCCCAAAGTGGTTGTAAGAAGTCATGAAATCACTTTTTAAAATCTGAGGCATAATCCCACAAGTACTGCCAAACTGCAGCATCTTAAAACCTTCCCCCGTTCACTGCTCCAGCCACATAAATCCAGACTGCCATTAACTCAAATCCAGGCTCCCATTAACTGTCAGACATGCTCGAAAATACGGAAATGGGAAATTTGGGTAATGGATTCTCCAGATTTCTCACTTTCAAATACCTGGGCTGCATATTTTGACAGTAAGGTAATAACAGGCACGCATTTACAGGTAACTACAAAGCAGCCTTTATGTCACTGCTTATCAGGCTGCAGATTTATTCCATTTTTATACAGATTTATTCACAAAACAGAGCAAAAGGCAAAGCATAGCACCCCCAAAGCTATCTCCCTATCATAGATACTCTTTGTCTACCACTTTTTGTTCCTCCTTGCTTGCATGGGGCAGCACAAAAGCACTACAGCATCCTGACATCCCTGCACAAAGATTGAGGATGAAGCACAAAGAAAGCTCAATTTTGGAGAGATGATTTCATTGTAGTGTTCTTGAGAATCCCCATTTGCACCTTCCAGAGCAAGTGAAGAGGTAGGAAGGGGTTTCCTGATGCCAGCTGGTTAACTCCGCTGTCACCCCGGCACATGCATGATCCCACTTCCCCACCACGTTCCTTATCCTCTGAGTGGGACACAGCTCATTCCCGAGGCTCACACGGGGCTGGAATTCAGGAAAGAGATTGGCAGGAAACAAACACTGCCCTGTCTGCAAGGAGTATGAAAACGCCAAACAAAAATGTTGGGAAGCGAGACTGTCATCTGGGAATGCCAAAGAGGAGAAGCAAAGCAGGAGGGGAGGGAGGGAGCTAAGAAGGAAATCAATATGTAATTTAAAACTCATTAAGCCAGTCACTTGCTGTAATGCACTGGTACTAACCCAGGTGCTCCCAGGCAGGTGGGGACAGGCCAGACACAGAGCAGGAGAAAAATCCCTGCCGTGCAGACAATAGAACAGCCTTGGGAATGTCACTGTGCACAGGGACATTCTCGGGTTTTTGGTTTATGGGGACACCGAGGGACCTTTCATGCTTGTGCCCCACTAGTGTAAAAACATAAATATTCAACACCTGGGTTGAAGAGGAGTTTAAATCTCCTCTTCCTCCTCCTTGAGTGCTCTGGGAAAAGCACTCCTTGGATTCCAGTCTCTGCCTCCAGATTCCCACAGAACCATGGAATGGTTGGTGTTGGAAGGGACATTAAAGCCCATCCCCTTCCACTGAACCTAGTGACACCTCAATTAATAACACACAACATTAAATGAGTGACAGACTGGACTGATTTGAATATACCACAAACCTAAAGACTTTCTAGAGAAGAATAAACTTTAATTGGAAAAAGTGTTTTGGTAGGCATCTTTGTTTTATTGAAAAATAAAAAACTGAGTTTATTTTTAATCTCCACACATAGAGAGTGCAACTCTGGACAACCCTGCAAAATATTTGAGATATGTTTAGGTGTATATACAAATATATACATATATTTATGTATCCTTGCCTATCTCAGGCACAAGAATTTGTGCAAATGCCCTTTTGTCTTGCAAAGGACACTTTATTTCCCCTTAATTTATTGGATATTAGAGGTAACAAACACCATCACGCCAGAGCAGCTCATTCCTTTTGGAAAATGAGCCGAGCCTGCTGCCACAGAAGCAGGCAGTCTGGAATTCTCTGCTCTGTTCTCTTGTGGGGCTGTGCTTTCCTGCAGAATTCCCTTCAGCTGAGCAGTCCCACATCCATTTTTTTGGTGAATCTTTGTCACCTTCCCCCCTCATTTTGTGCCAGGGTGATGGAATCGGGAGGGTCTGGGAACAGCAAATCCCCATGGAGGGAGAGACTCAACAAAAACATCTGTGAATGCCTCTGGAGTTTTGCTGGAACTCCTGGACTGAACTCTGAATTCTGGTTTTTGCAGGATATGAACGATTACTCGCCAGTGTTCAGCCAGAAGCTCTACAGGGGAATGGTTGCTCCTGATGCAGCCAAGGGCACCGTCATCACCACAGTCTCAGCCGAGGATCAGGATCCCCCGGTAAGGAACAGCCTCTGTTCATATTCCACACCCAAGGGAGAGGAAACTGGAGCCCTCTGAAGTGTCCCCACTCTCCCATTGACTCAGACCATGAGGAGCCTCACAGAGGAGTAACCCCAACTCTTGTTTCATGTCAGCCTGGCTTTGCTGGTCAGGCTGCATTTCCAAGGCTGCCTCCTGGAGCTGGAAAATCAATGCTGCAGCTCCTGTCTGTCAGGGAGGCTTGAGGAAAGCTCTTTATGCAGCTCCAGAGAATGAAGGAGCAGGAAGGGGAGCTGTGCCTGTCTTTGGGGTAGTTCAGGAGGAAAGAAATCACAGTTTTGTGAGATTGTCACTGATGTCACCATGCACTCGCCAGCTAAGCCATCACAGATTGATTGGGAAGGCTGACCTGGAACAGAGACTGGGCAGAGCTGGAGAATAAAGCAGATATTTATTGAAAGGCCTCTAGGATACACCTTGGGCAGGACAGGGCCTGGCCAGGGATACACCCAAGGTGGACTAAGAATGATCACAAAATGAACGGCCACTCACGAGGTCTCACACTTTTATAAGTTTTGGTCCATTTGCATATTGGGGTTTAATTGTCCAATTACAGCTCCAGTTTGTGAGGTCACATCCTTCTCATTCCTCCCTTCAGCCACCCTTGTTTGTGCTTTTGGGCCTGAAAGCTGTCCTTGGTCCTCAGCAGGAGAAGGATTTGTTTTGTGTCCCTGCTCCGTGAAGAGAGTTCAGCAGCATTTAATGTGAGGCTCAGGGCTGCACCCTTAGGCAGCACAGAGTCTGAAAAACATGAAAGCTGAAACTCAAGGCATCAGTGGGACTGCAGACCTCACCAGCTGCACATTCCACGGGCAATATTTGAACCCAGGGCACTTGGTTTGGGGATAAAGTTTATTTTTGTCCCTGTTTTTTTCTGCTGCTCCCCCATGGAGCCCTTGAGTGACAGAACTGGGCACGCACCCCTGACTCACTGCCTGTTCTGAAGTTTGATGTCAATTTTTGTCATCAGTGCCTGATGAACATCAGTGACCAGCTGATCCTCTGAGGACAGGAAAAGCCAGAGCTGTTCTGCCAGCCAGGTTTAATTTTTAATTGCCAATGTTTGGCATAAGAAGGAGAATAATCCTCGTGGGGAGGAGTTCACGGGGAATGTGCCATGCACATTAAAAGCTGATGAAGTGCTTGGACACAAATCAGATAACAGCTTAGCTAAGTGTGGTGTGATTGGGGTTTGGGCAGCTTTTATTTAACATTAAATAAACGTTGTTGCCTTACAGTGAAGTATTTTGGGCTCTCTTTGCCCATTCTGATAAAAGCTCCATTTTATAATTGCTGTGTCTAAGTTTTGAAGAGTAAGAGATCACTGAGGGGAAACAATAGTTCTGATTAAGTACATTTATAATCCTTAGTCCTGTGCAATCAGCATTTCCAGTGCAAAGTCATTTCATTTTTCATTTAACAACCCCAAACCCTACTGAACATTTTTGTCACTATCACATGAACACCTGTTGATGTTTATGAAGATTTAAAAATGATGTTACCCTGAAGTCTCTACTAAATGCAAGGGCCATAAAAGTCAGCCAGCTATGGAGGAAAGCTTTTAAAGGAGGTTTTGAAAGGGTTTTATTTTAAATTATGGCTGGTAGTTTTGTTCCTCATCTTTTTTATTTTAAAAGTAAAACTACCAGGCATAAATGGCTGTGTTTCTTTTTCTGCCTGAGCCAGGCTGTGCTAGTGGAAAATCTCTATTTATTTGAAGCTGGCTTTGACATTAAATGGTGTCACAAAGTATTTGATATGAATTCACTGGAAATTTGGTTTAAAAGCACACAACCTTTTCTCTGCTCAGCAAGGGGACCTTGCTCTAAACTTGCCTTAAGGGATGGAATATTCATCATCAGTATTTTACTTGTGTGGTTTGGGGGTTTTAAACCTGTTGGAATCTTATTTGCAAGGTACTAATACATTTATTTTATCAGTTCAGGGAAAGAAATATGTATCTATTAAAAAAATAATTGTAGCTTTAAAATATGCCTGTTTATAAGAGCCCAACTAATTTGAAGTCTCCAAGCTTAACTTTTCCTGTTTTTATTTTGCAAGCGATGTATGTAATTCCCATATCCAGAATAGAAGCCCAGCCAGATTTTTCCATCATCTGCAATAAAAGCTTTTCAGACCTAATCAGCTCCTCAGAGACATCCATTGTTCTCAGCAAATCCCAACGTTGTTAAATTAATATGGATGGAAAGCTGGAAAGGCCCAGCACCTGTGTGGGATTTCTCTGCAGATACGGCAAATTTGAATTTTTCCAGGTGCAGAAGGACAGGTTTGGGGGAAGGAGGAGGAGGTGGGAATGGTGTCAGTGGAGGTGGGAATGGTGTCAGTGGAGGTGGGAATGGTGTCAGTGGAGGTGGGAATGGTGTCAGTGGAGGTGGGAATGGTGTCAGTGGAGGTGGGCTCTCCATTTCAACAGACAAGTATTAATTTAGCTGAAACACGAGAGGGTGAAAGACACCTGGGACATCGTTTTCTGAGTGTATTTCCTAAATTATTTAGGAATTTATAGCATATAAGGGTAAAAGTGAGCTCTTGCTATTAAATTAATCCAACAGAACTCCATTTATTGGAGATGGAGATGAAAGTGTCTCTTGGTTTTATTTTAAAAAATCCCCCCAACAAATCTTCACACGCGGAGTGATTTACAACTCCGTGTATCTTCCACATAGGAATGTGTATCCATATGAACAAATCTGAGGGTGAAAATGTGGGATTTTCTTAATTTCCTAATTTCTAAAACCTTAGGGCATCCTTAGAATGTACTGTTGATAGGAGGATAGCTTTTGCTGCAAAAACCCCACAGATTTCTGATTATTGTGAAGAGTTGCTCAGTTAAAACAGAAATAATTTGTGCCAGAGTCAACCACTTCCTTAGAGATACTTTGTAATGTTTTTATTTTGATCTGTGGATTTCAAAATGGTCAAAACCTCTTGGCCTGAAGGCATCAGAGACCTCAGATGGTTACTCTTCAGGTCCTTGGTGAAATGTCAATTAAAACATAAAACCCAGAGCTTTTCTCTAAAGGCCACAGCAAGATTTGCAGGGCTCTTTTGAGTAAATGTCACTTTAAATTCTTACCAGTTGCTCCTTTCTTTTCTATTTTTAATTCTTTTTTTATTTGCAGTGACTGAGAATGTAAATTTTGTTTTAATAACTACTTTTTGCATGAGCTATAAACATGAAACACCCTTCTGGTCATTGAAATCTGGGAAGTTTCACCTGAAAATTTTGTTTTCATGAAATCTGGTAAATCCACGTTTTGTCCTCTGCTTGTTTGGAACAATCTACAGTAGATTTTTCTATATTTTTGAAGTACCAACATTTTATATGAACACATAAATAACTTTTCAAATTACTTGGGTATCTTAAGGTTGCTCACCCGGCTTTTCCCAGAGGAGCTTCTACCTAATTCCAGGTATAAGCAGGAAATACTAAGCAAAAAACAACAAAACCAGGCCAGAGGGAATGATGGGGATAAATTAGAGCCATGGCTGCCAAGGAAAAGCTTGGGAACAGCTACAATTTTTTCTAAATAACTGGTAAACCTTAGAAGAATAAAAATCCTTTATTTTAAGCACATTGCAACTGGAACTGTTGAGGCAGCTGAGCACTTTTTCCATGTGAACAATCCCTTTAACTGTGAGTTCTCCCTCACACATCAGCTTGAGCTTCCTTTCCAGAGGTGCTGTCCAGCTGCAGCTTAAGGAGTTTTCCATTTATTGGGTTTTTAGTCCTTTGGAGTGGGTAAGTTTAGGCTGTTGGATGCTGTGACTGGTGAGCCCCGTGCAGGGGAGCTCTGCCTCCGAAACACCCCTGGAATTCCAGGTGAGCAGGAGAACTCAAACAGCCTTGGCTGGATTTGTGCTTCCAGAGCAGTTCCCAGCTGGCTTTGACTGCCTGCACACAAAGGGAACAGAAATAGGTTAAAACTAAGACAGAGAGAGCTGTGGGAAGTGTCCCTGCCTGTGGGAGGGGTTGGAATGAGAGGATCTTCAAGGTCACAGAGTGCTCCAAGCCCTGTCCAGCCTGGCCTTGGGCACTGCCAGGGATCCAGGGGCAGCCACAGCTGCTCTGGGCACCCTGTGCCAGGGCCTGCCCACCCTGCCAGGGAACAATTCCTGCCCAGTATCCCATCCAGCCCTGCCCTCTGGCAGTGGGAAGACATTCCCCCTTGTCCTGGCACTCCATCCCTTGGAATTATTTTGTCCGCCTGTTTCTTGTCAGCTCCTTCAGGCACTGAAAGGCCACAATTGGGTCACCCCAAAGCTTCTCCTCTCCAGGTGAACACCCCCAGCTCTCCCAGCCTTTCCTCCCAGCAGAGCTGCTCCATCCCTCTGCTCATCCTGGTGCCTCCCCCGGCCTCTCTCCAGCAGCTCCAGGTCCCTCCTGTGCTGGAGGCACCAGAACTGTGCACAGAATTCCAGGTGGGCTCTCACCTGAGCAGAGTAAAGGGGGAGAAGCACCTCTATGAAAATACTTCCTTTCAAGTCCTGCTCTGCTTTAGTTAACACAAATGTTTTCAGATTTGGGTCCTCTTATGTATTTCCCAGCCTTTCCAGGGAATGATTCCAAATCCTGGGCAAGGCCAGTACCTGGCTCAGTCACCTGCACTCCTGGATGTTGCTGGCACAGTCTCCAGTGTCCCAGCCAGCACCTCCTGCCAACCATCTCTTTTTTGGGCATTTAGATCATCCTGTGTAGCTGAAGAAATGGTCAGCCTGGATTAGTGTTGGGTTAATCCCTTGTAGACAAGGAGAGTTTTCTCCCTGGTGAACATTTTATGCCTCACTGAAGTGGCCTGGCAATGACAGATGAAAAAATGGTTCTGAGTGGTCTCAAAGCTCTTAATCCTCTAGAAGTGTGGGCAGGAGAGCACCAGGAGCTGCTTGATAAATGCTCAGTTTATTTATGAGAGGCAATTCCCAGGACTGACATAAAAAGAAGTGTTTGTTTTCCTGTCTATCCCTTTTTTGATACGGGTTATCACTGTGAAAGCTGGGATATTTCTGCCATGGGCAATTCCCCTCCATATCCTGCCTTTTTTTTTTGATTGGAAATGTTAATAGAAACAGATGCAGAACACTAATTTTAATGAGCAGCCAGCTTCCAGAGCTCCACAACATCCCATTTAATGCTTTATCCGTTCTCCTAACGCCTCCTGAGGCTTTCCTTCAGTGGAGCCCTTTTGTCAAATTGGGAGTAATTGTCCTTATTGTCTTCCATGCACTCACTAAAATTAAGAGGCTATGAGATATTTAATTAAAGATTTCACTGCATTTTAATTAGAGGTAAAACCATTTTCAGGTGGGCCAGACCTTGATCTTTTAAAAGCTCTTCCTGTGGAATTTCAGTGGCTGCTGGAGATTACCATATGGGACACATGCTGCAAATTCCAGTTGTTCTTCAAATAATTTTATCTCAAGGCTTTAAAAGTTGATGGGTTATTTTTGTGTTCAGCTTGTGACAATTAAAAATACAAAATTTCCAGCTTTAGCGATTCAGAATTTCAGGCCCTCTTGTTGAGTTACCTACTAAAGAGCAAAATCCTTCAAATTTTAGGGTTTATACGAATGAAATTAGGGTGAATTGACACGAGTGCACCATTCACAACTGTGAGCTGGTGTAAGAGCCACCAAACTCATCCACCTGCTCTGGGCAATCCCATCTTCCATGGCTGCTTTGTGGAAGTTACAAAGACCTGTAAATCTGGGGGGTTTAGCACCATTTCTAATTTTTTTGATAGAACTAGTTTTACAAAACTTTCTTTATTGAACTCCTTATTATAAAAATTATTCATATTTGAGTTGAAATCTATACATGGAGATAATATACGGAGAGAGACCTGGGAAATAACTCTGTGTTCATGATGCTGCCATTCCATACTTAGGGGTAAACTCCAGGCTCACCTGGAGTCTTCACCTGTCAACTTCCAGTGGAAGTGAAATCCATTTTCCCCCCATTCTTTCCTGGGCTAAGAAATTCTAGGGGTTTTTTTGTCTGTTACCAGTTTGAATCCCAGAGTGGTTTGGGTTGGGAGGGAGCTTAAAGCCCATCCAGTGCCACCCCTGCCATGGGCAGGGACACCTTCCACTGTCCAAGGCTGCTCCAAGCCCCAAAGTCCAGCCTGGCCTTGGGCACTGCCAGGGATGCAGGGGCAGCCACAGCTGCTCTGGGCACCCTGTGCCAGGGCCTGCCCACCCTTCCAGGGAACAATTCCTGCCCAATATCCCATCCAGCCCTGCCCTCTGGCAGTGGAAGCCATTCCCTGTGTCCTGTCCCTCCAGCCCTTGTCCCCAGTCCCTCTCCAGCTCTCCTGGAGCCCCTTTAGGTGCTGGAAGAAGCTCTAAAGTCTCCCTGGAGCCTTCTCTTCTCCAGGGTGGACATTCCCTATTGTCTCCTCCTGTCTTCCTAGCAGAGGTGCTCCAGCCTTCCTTCCCTGCAGAGTGGAAGTAACAATTCCGGGCTTCCTCTTGGTTTGCTTGCAGTAACACACATGAAAAGCTCCAACAATGGTGGCGTTTCCCTTTTCCCCGTTTTCCCTGGCTTTATCCCATTACAGTTTTCCTGCTGGGAGTTATCTGGACAGTGCATGTGTGTGCCCCTTTTCCAGGGGCAGCCTCACCAATACTGGGGACATGTTTGTAGCTGTCACCTGTGTCAGAAATAAATGGCATTTCCCCCGAGCTAATGGAATCTTACGGAATTGTGCAGCTGTGGAAGAAATAATTGGAGCTGGGTGAACTTTTTTTAAGTCTCATGTTAGTCCTGAGTCTCAGGGAAACTTTGGTTGGAGAGAATTAATGTGATTCCTGCCAAGCACAATCCTTGCTCTGTGGTTTATTTGGGAATATTATCAGCTAGATTCAAGTTTTGCTGCAGACATAATAATGCATCTAAATTAATTTAGAACAGAGGCAAAAGATGATTAATATTTCAGCTAATTAAAACTCACTTCTAAACAGATTTCCCTGGGAAATCTCTCTGGAGATTTTTCTAATTACATCAGTGCCAAAATATCATAAATAAAAAGTAAATCCTGATTTTGTTATTTTTCCGAAGTGACACAAGCAAAGTATACTTGATAATCACATCAGCAACAACAATAACCTGATGAGCTTTTTTTGTTTATTTAATCACAAATTACCTGGTGTGAGGAGCTTTAATGATGATGAGGGCTCTTAGTCTTCCAAGCAAGTTTAAGGCCATTACTCTGAGCCCAAATAGGCTGGATTGCAGCAGGTAATTTGCTCTTAATGATAACACTGAAGAAAAATGAGTGAAGCAAGCAATGCCAGGGGGAAAGTTGATAATGAACTCTGCTGTGCCGTGATCCCAGAAATTTCTCGCTTTTTCTCGGATTTGCCCTCTCTAGCACGTGTGAAGTGCTTTTAACTATGAACACAGTCATTTATTAATTTGCTAACCACTCAAACATGCCTGGCAGACCCAGCTGGGATGACTAAAACTGCTGACAGCCTCATAAACCCTGTCCAGGCTGGAATTCCTTGGAGAGCTCCAAGGGGCAACACTCAAATGACTTCTGTTGGATCAGCAAAACTCTGATAGCATTTAGTGAGCTCAAACCACTTCTGTAGCCATTTCCACTGCTGTTTACAGGAGGAAATGTTCTGTTTCCCTGTAGTTTGTGGCTGGCATGGGACATGGAATATATTCCCACAAAGCACGATATTGAATACAGGTGAAAATCAGCAATGCACCATTAATGATGTTTTGGCTGTTTAAACACAATGTAAAGGTCAAAGCCTGATCTGAGCTCGAGACTCAGAGACTTTCAGAAAATGAAATCATGCTGTTGCTAGGACAGAAGTGTTTGTCTGAATCTAGTCCAAAATATATTTAGCAAATAATTTAGTAGGAATTTTGTAAAATGTCCCAAATCTCTGCATATCCAGATTTTGGCATGCTGCAAAATCATTATTTAGACATTAGTGTGCCAAGAGGATCAGAGGGAATCTGTCCTAGAGCCCCCAGCATGGATGAAGAGGCAGATGAGACATCCTACAAGGAGCTGGGAGAAGTCTTCCCATTGCAAACCCTGGTTCTCATGAGGGACTTCAGCCTACCAGGTGTCTGCTGGAAATGAAACCCTGCAGAGACAAAACCCTACAGGAGATGCAGAGAGAAAACATCCAGGAGATCCAGTTCCCTGGAGCTTGTGGGAAGATAAAGGGCCAAAGCCCAGCTGGAACTTCTCTGGCTACAGCCATAAAAGATAATAAAAAATGTCTCCATAAATGTATCAGCAGTGAGAAGTGGGCTAAGGACAATCTTCATCATTTATTGGATGCCAGCAGGCCCAGGGCAGTGCCCATCCCCTGTGCTGGCACCTCAAATCCTGGGGTCTGTTCTGGGCTTGTCCTGGCCAGAGAGCCCTGGAGGGGCTGGAGCGTGTCCAGGGCAGGGAAGGGAGCTGGGGAAGGGGCTGGAGCCCCAGGAGAGGCTGAGGGAGCTGGGAAAGGGCTGAGCCTGGAGAAAAGGAGGCTCAGGGGGGACCTTGTGGCTCTGCACAGCTCCTGACAGGAGGGGACAGCCAGGGGGGGTCGGGCTGTGCTCCCAGGGAACAGGGACAGGACAAGGGCAAACGGCCTCAGGCTGGGCCAGGGGAGGCTCAGCTTGGGCAGCAGCAGGAATTTGTGCATGGAAAGGGAGCTCAGGCCTTGGCAGGGGCTGCCCAGGGAGGGTTGGAGTGCCCATGGCTGGGGGTGTTCAGTAAAGATGTGGCTGGTGGCACTTGGGGACATGGGTCAGTGCTGGCCTTGAGAGCACTGCGCTGATGGATATAATGACCCCTGAGGTGATTTTGGAAAATGGGATTGTTGGAAAATAATGGGTACCCCAAGAAACTACATCCTTCCAATAATTGTTAATTTTTAGGCAGGTGGTGGTAAAACTGTTAAATGGGTGAGTAGCCTCCAATTAGAAAATGCTGAGATACTGATGGGAAAAATTCCTCTCTTCAACCCTCTGGCAATGCTGCTTCTGATCCCCCTTTTTCTTTGGTGTTTCAGACACTTTGTGACACACCCAGGGGCTGCCTGGGCTCAGTCCCTGCCCCCAAAGCAGTGTCTGAACCGTGGGGAGTGTTCCTAATGGGACTGCTTAAAATCCATCTGCAAAATGGCATTTTCTTTAACCACTGATAAGTTTCTTAAACTTTCAATGAGATTTATACAAAATCAAAATATTTTTGAAAGGTATTTTAACTAGCCTTAAGCCATGTCAATCTTCTGTTTAGAAATTTCAGTTTTTATAAAATATTTTTGGGTTAAATAGGTGGAGGTTCAGCCCTTTTCTTTCCAAACTTCTGGTCGTTTTCCTTCCTTCTTTCTCAGGTGTCATGGAAGGCATTTTGGGGGGATTGAACGCGTTGCTCAGGTTTGAGGAAGACAAACAGCAAGTTTTGCTCATGACAGCCTTACCAATATTGCATTTTAATGCTTCAGGAGTTGTATAAAAACCAAAAAAAAATCCCAATTTGCTTCTTTGCTTCATTGCAGGGCACCCCAGCGAGTCTGGTCCGCTACAAGGTGGATGTTGTCCAGTTTCCCTACAGTGCCAGCATTTTTGACGTGGAGGAGAACTCTGGACGCGTCGTCACCCGAGTGAACCTCAATGAGGAGCCCAGCACAGTGTTCAAGGTACAAACTCAGCTGCAGGGCCAGGAAATGTCCCCTGACTTTGCTGGGATTCCTTTTGCCATCGTGGTTCTCCTTTGGTTTTCTCTATTGCACAGAAAAGTCCCAGAATCACTGAGGTGGGAAAAGACCTCCCCGATCAAATCCAGCCTTTCACTGGATTTCCATCACAAAATTTCAATTCTGTTCGTTCCTTTGTTTCTTTGTTTTTTCTCCTGGTGTGTCTTTTGTGCCATTGTGATTTCAGGAATGTCTTGAATGGATGTGTTGGGAGGGTGAGGAAAACAGGGAGGCAGCTTGGGGAACCCTCATTTTTCCCAAGTTCACTTTCAGCAGGGCTTTTGGGGAGAATGTGGGGAGAACTTTGTAAGAGGAGCCAGATATCTTGTAAATGAAGTTACTGCATAGCTGGGCAGTTCAGGAGTTCCTGTTCACAAGTGTTTTAATGTAAAAACATTGATTTCAAGGAAACCTAAATTCCCATTTGGCTGTCACTGGTCCTAAAGAGTTTGGAGTGAATTAATGTGTATTAAGGTAAGATTTTAACCTAAATCAGTAGAACACCTGCTCTTTAAGATCCATGAAGGGAGGGGGTAGTAAAAAAATGAAAATAGAAGTGTGTCAAAAAATAATATCCACAGTATCTTGAGTTTGATGCCTTTTCCCTACTTGGAAACTTGGAAACTTCCTTACAGTCATTAAGGTGTTTTTTTCTTCTTTCAGTTATTTATTTCTGAAATGAGAGTTAAAGAGAGGTTTATTTGCACACTTTCCATTATGAGGAATAAAGGTGTCCACTATTTTCCCCTCCTGAGTGTCCCATCAAGGGCTACTTGAGCTGGAGCAGTCCCTGGTTTAGGACACTGCTAATTAAAGTCCTTTTATGTTTCTAATTAATATAATAAAGCCCAAAGGAGAAGAGGGTTTCTCTTGCTTAATATCACCAGAGTGGAACTTTTCTGTTGCTGCACTTGTTGTTTTTACTCCTTAGCACTTATTTTGTGGAGCTGTTTTCCAAAACTGGGATCTATCCCACACTGCTTCATATCAGGGCAGTAAATGGGACATCCAATAAAGAATTGCTTTTCAGAAAATGTGGATTGTTAGGAAAAAAACACAGAGAAGACTCCAGAAATTGGTGATGGGAACAGTTGGAGCTGGTATTTGCTTCGAGACCACTGGGCTTGTGTCTGCTGCTGAATCCTCTGGGAATTTTTCCAGTCACTATTTAACATCTGGATGATTTCTGCAATTATATCTTGCACTGGTGACTTTCCTGATATACTGGCTGGAAAAAAAAAAAGCATTATTGTGGAATAGCTTGGACTGGCAGAAATGTGTCAAAAGTGCTCTGCTAGAATGAGGTGCAGACCAGACTCATGTAGCAACCTCCAGAAATAAGGAAAAATTAAGGGAGAAAATTGGAAAAATGCCCATTGATCCTTCTTCAGTGGGCTGGAGTTACATCCTTCTGCAAAAAGATTTCATGTGAAAGCTACAAACAGATGAACCTGCTTGTGCCAGCACAAAAATCACGGATTAAATCAACAAATAGATATTAAATCAACAAATAGAGAAAAGATTTTTAAAAATCAAAATATTTATAACAGACCTCATTTAAGAAAAGACCATTTGGTCTTGTCCATGTTTCAGCTTAGAGCATCTCTTTTCTGCACAGGACTTTTTGGAGGGGGCTGAGAAGTAATGTTAATTTGTTTGTTCTAACATGAGATCTAACATGAGCCCTTGGTTCTAAGTATTAATGTCAGCAACAGATAATTCTCACCCAGGGTTTTCCTGTTTGTTTTATTGGGAGTTACAGAATCCCAGAATCACTGAGGTTGGAAAAGCCCTCCAGGATCACCGAGTCCAGCCTGTCACCCATCCCCGCCAGTGCATCCCAGCGGTTTCTCAGACACCTCCAGAGATGGAGACTCCACACCTCCCTGGGCAGCCCATTCCAATGTTTAACAACCCTTTCCAGGAAGAAATCCCTCCAATTTACCCCGTTTCTGTAAATTTTCCAGCAGAGGTTCAACCTGAGGATGGCTGTCACCTTTTCCCTCCATGTCGTGTTCTTACACAATGTGTGACTTGCAGCAAAAGAAAATCACGCCTGGTTTTTTAGACTTCCCGAACTGCTGGAAGTGGGGATGAAAAATGTTCTTTTGCGTAGCCAGAGCCTGATTTTCTGTGTTCTTTGTAGCTGGTGGTCATTGCCTACGATGATGGGGACCCGGTGAAGTTCAACACCACCACGGTGGAAATTGCGGTGCTGCAGCCCTCAGTCATCCCACGCTTCACACAGGACGAGTACAGGTAAAGAGTTCATTCTTTCTCCCTAAAACTGGCATTTTTAAAGTCAAAATAAAGTCCTGCTTGAAGGCCAGTCTGAAATAGAGCTACCAAAATACTCTGTTGTGGTGGAATTTTACTGTCTGAGCAGTTTGTCACCAGCTGGAAAGATTTGGGCTGATGGTGATGGTGAGGGAAGGTTTCCTTGAAATTTTCCCCTCAGAGGTTGTTGAAGATATCAATCATTTGCATAAAGAAATTTCCTGCCCTGGAATTGGGACTGGGATCACCAGGCCTCTAGGTTAAGTTTCCTGGAATGTGTTTTGAACATCTACACCATTTTTTTGAGGCATTTTTTTTCATCCATTTGTGTGAGGCATGAGGGAACTCAGACTTGACCTCCTCAATATTAGAAGTGCAGGTGATGGTTATAATCACCACAGAGACGTGATTTCATAAACTTACCCTCTGACAATCCAATATCATCGACCTCAGCATCTTAAAATTGATTAAAAGTAAACAAAAAAGTGGGGCACAGGCTGATTAGTTTATTAAATTTTTTAATAGAGAATGTGTTCATGCATTTGGCATCTGTGTAATAATAGGAAGTGATAAGATCAAGGCAAGCAGCTTCAAGATATCAAGAAGTTGCAATGTGTTCTCTCTGTGCCACTGTAGTGACATAATCAGCAGCACAATGTAGTGGGGTTTGTACAGATATTTCCAAATCCAAGGACAGCAGGGAATCATAAAGCAGAAATTGAACATAAATTGTCTTCAGTAAGCCCTAAAGGATGGGCTTGCTTAGCTAGTTTAGACAAAAATTCATTATCTGCACTCTGTTTGTCCTCGTGATTGGAGTATTGGCTTATTTCTCACCTAAAAATGTGAAAGATAGCAAAAACATACCTCTCCTCTCATTTTGTATTTAACTTTGAATAAATGTGAAATCTGAAGCACCAGTGCAAAATTACAAACTTTGCATTTAATAATAATCCTTTGCTGAAGGATTTTTTCTCGAGAGAGAAATTGTTCCTGCTGCTCCCTGCAGTTCCTTAGGTATCTCCAGAGGTGTGCAGTGTTTGCTGCATCACTTTGGGTAATGTAGCAAATAAAAACATGTCCATTTGTGACTGGAATTTCAGATCAGGGCAGGCTGGTGTCTGCTGGAGCAAACTTGCAGTGGAGCAAGTCCAGAGAGGGACCAGAAATTGTTGAGGGAACTGGAGCATCTTCCCAATGCAGCCAGGCTGGGAGAGCTGGGGCTGCTCTGCCCAGAGAAGGGACGGGCATGTGGAGACCTCACAGCTCCTTCCAGGGCCTGAAGGGATCCAGGGAAGCTGCAGAGGGACCCTGCATCAGGAACTGGAGTGCCAGGGCACAGGGAATGGCTTCCCACTGCCAGAGGGCAGGGCTGGATGGGAGATTGGGCAGGAATTGTTCCCTGGCAGGGTGGGCAGGCCCTGGCACAGGGTGCCCAGAGCAGCTGTGGCTGCCCCTGGATCCCTGGCAGTGCCCAAGGCCAGGCTGGACTTTGGGGCTTGGAGCAGCCTGGGACAGTGGAAGGTGTCCCTGCCCATGGATGCGTGGGAATGGATGGGATTTAAGGTCCTTTCCACCCAAACCGCTCTGGGACTGTGAAATTCCTGAGCTCCAGTGCTATCCCAGGAGCTGGGAATGTTTTTTCACTACAGCAAAGAACTCTGGCAGTAAAAATTGACTTGTAGCCCATAATACTTCTTGATAACACCTGAATAACCCAGGTTATCTTTGTGTCCCTGTGAACTCTTCAGGATTATCTGGACAGCCTGGTTTCCCTTTCCAAAGCACAGCTCCATTCCTGGGAAATTCTTTGCACAGTGTTAAGAAGCTCTTAAAATCTTCTGGGGACAGCAAAAGCAATTATTTATTTTCCTCAATGTCAAAAAATGAAATTAAAGCAACCCCAGAAGTTTCTGATTCAGCTCTGAGACTCTCAAACATTCGGGAGCAGGACTGGTGTTGATTCCCAAGGTTTTCAGGGACTGTCACACTCTTCAAGCTGTGCCTTGTGTTTGGTTTGTTGACAGTGATGCAAGCTGGAACTGGCAGGTGTCACAGGACCTCATTTTCCAGTGACACAGGATGCCTCTAGGGTGAAAGTCAGCACAGAGCAATGCTGCCCCTTGCAAAACGAAAAATTGCTGGATGTGGGTGCTTGAGTTTCAGATGGATTGAGAATTAGTGGCTTTAGAGTGGATTAGTATTGATCTTTGCTTGTCTAATTACCATAATCTGGATGATTCCAGCGCTGTTCTCGAGCTGGTTTACAAACTTCCTTCCTGTGTATTTAGGGAAAGGTCACAGTTGAACAGTTTTACAGAATACAGCTGCAGCCTGCGCTACAAAATCAAAAATAAATACAAAATAGAGAGAGAGAGCAGATGGCATGAGCAGAAAGGGAGATGGAAGTGCCACTCTGAGCTGAGCTGCAGAGCCTGGCAGCTCTGCCAGAGGAACACCAGCACTGCTTGGAGCCCTCTTCACACCCAGGGAGACTTTGATTGATCATTATCCGTGTCTCAGAGTGACTTCCAGAGGAGACACCAGTCAAGCAGATGGAGCCAGATTGATATTTATTCACTGGCTCTCCCTCCGCATTATTGCATCATTTGGGGCACATTAATTGGTCTCTTTTCCCCCCCACCTTCTTTGTTTGGATTGTAAATTATTCTGGAGACTTCTGAAGGCTGCTGTGCTCTCCATATCAAACAGCAAAGGGCAGCTGAGGGCTCTGAGATCCAGAAAATACAGAATGGAGCAGTTGATTTACGATAAGTGGGGGATAAAATATAGTTCCTTCCTAATGACTGCAAGAGATCCACCCTGAAGTCCATCAGAGGGGAACTTCTGCATTCTTGGCTCCTCTGGAGGGACTGGTAAGAGGAGGCCAGGTGGGATTTGGGATGTTGCTCACCCCAGCGTTCCCTCCCTCTTAGAAGCGGAGCAGCAGCATGGCAATCTCCTCACTCTCCTCAAGTGCCTGGAAAAAGGCTGGAGCCAAGGAGGTCGGGCTGTGCTCCCAGGGAACAGGGACAGGACAAGGGCAAACGGCCTCAGGCTGGGCCAGGGGAGGCTCAGCTTGGCCAGCAGCAGGAATTTGTGCATGGAAAGGGAGCTCAGGCCTTGGCAGGGGCTGCCCAGGGCAAGGGTGGAGTCACCATCCTTGGGAGAGCTCCAAGCAGGTGTGGATGGCACCTGGGGACGTGGTTAGCAGGGAACAGGGCTCTGCTGGGTTCCCAGTTGGACACGATGGCCTTTGAGGGCTTTTCCAGCCCTAACAGCTCCATGGTCAGCCCTGGGTGGTCCCAGTGCTCCAGCTGGAGCTTCCCTCTGGAGCCAGGAGCTGAACTGCAGTAGCAGTGTGGGTCCTTGTCTGTCCCTGCCGTGGATGTTGAGGATGACTCGGAGAGAGCTGATGGCAGCAGTGCCTGACAAACAAAGCGTTTTCCGAGCCAGGCATTGTTCCACAAAAACACAGCGTGGAGAAAAGAGGCAAAAATCCCAAAGAATCAAAGTGGTGGAGCATGTGGAGTTCTAATTGGAGATGGCTGGGCCATCCCAGAGCCCAGCTGACCTTTGGTGCCAGGGAAGGACACGGCTGATGCTGCTTTTGTCACCACATCTCCCTCAGGGTGCTGGCTGTCAGCTGCATTCCACAGGTTTTCTACAGAACTGACAGAAGACATGGACAATTCCAGTGTCTCCAGCCCGTGTCACAGCCTGGAGAGCCTGGAGAGTGGGTGGGTGGGGACAGGGTGACTTTCTACATCCCCGCCCCAAACTGGGGGAGACAGTCCACACAATTTATTAAAGTTTTAAATGCTGGCTTTAATCTCATCCTGCTCTGTGCCAGGAAAATGGTCTCTGGATAAAGAGCCATGGAATTCCAGAGTGGTTTGGGTCAGGCAGGACCTTGAAGTTCATCTCATTCCACCCCTGCTATGGGCAGGGACACCTTCCACTGTCCCAGGCTGCTCCAGGCCCTGTCCAGCATCCTTTGGATACTTCCAGCCACAGCTCCTCTGGACAGCCCAAAAAAGAAGGTTAAAACCCTATCAACCAAATAAATCAATTTTTTGAGAAAATCAAATCTGCCACACAGAGCCCCTTTCCCAAGCTCTTCTTTCTTTTGTCCTGACTTTGCCCAGATCACCTCTGGATCAAGCATTCAATCCAGAAGTTTCCATTACTTCACAAAAACTTATGGCAGCACTTTCATTTCTTAATTAACAGATATTAATTAGTAGCGCTACGAAACAGCGGAGACCAGATGTAACTGGAACCTCAGATGAATACAAAGAGGTATTTTTAGCAAGCCTGTCCTTTTTATGAGCACGTCCTCAATTTAAAACAGTAAAAGCTGAAAGGGATTTGGGGTCTTTTTGGTGTGGTGTTAATTAATAAATTCCACATCCTCTGCAAGGGGAAGGTCATTGCTCGTAGCAAAGTGCTGCTGGAGCAGGGAATGGAATGGGAACCGGGAGCAGCGTCATTGCTTCCTAATTAGTGCCTGTGGGCACATTAACCAGGTGTTCAGTCATTCCAGAACAGGGAAAATGGGGAATTTTGCAAACTTACAGCTTCTGTTAGTGTTGCATTACAGCTCCCCAGCCTGTTGGAAAAGATGTGTCCAGTTGCCCAGCAATCCGAAGTTTTATGGGGAAATATGGGAAGCTGTGAATTCCAGGCTATAACTCGGTGTAAATGTAGTGTGGAATTTTATTTAGTTTTATTTCTCTCCCAGCACCAGCACTGCTGTGAAAATGTGTTTTGCCTAAAAAGGGAGGTCTGGGGACACGTGGAGCTCGCTCTCCCTCGGTGGAAGAGACGTTCTCATGTCTTCCACCCAATTAAATCCTTCAATATTGGAGTCAAACACCATCCAAGCAAAGGATTTCACACAACAAAATCATGGAGCTGTATCAAGAGTCAACTATTCCAAGAGATTTTCCCCAGTTCCCTGGTTCCCTGCTGTTCACTCAGACAGTTTTCCTCCTTGGGAATGGGGAACGCTGCACAGTGACAGTGAAGGTAGAGGGTGGCATTCCATGGCTGGAATCTCTGTAATTTGCTGCTTCCTTCAGAAAGGTGGAAAAAGCCTCCACAGTGCTCTGAGTTGGAGCTCAGGGATTGCAAAGAGTGGTCTTTTCCAACTTGGCATGTTCCATGGTTCACAATATCTCTGATTGGTTGAGGCCTTCATGAATCAGAGAACTCTGGAATGGTTTTGGCTGGAAGGGATTTTAAATCCCACCTTCCATTATCCCAGGCTGCTCCAAGCCCTGTCCAGCCTGGCCTTGGACACTGCCAGGATATCAATTCCACCTTAGATGCTTTCCCATCAGGCTGCTCCTGAGCTGAATTTCTTTAAACTCCTGATTACTGAAGTTTCCCTTTTCCCCTCCTAGCAGAGCTCTCTGGGATTTTCCCCTATTAGGGATCATTTTTCCCCTCAGGAATCATTTTCCCTTTCTTGTCAGAGTCCACAGGGGGCTATTTTTGTCCCTCAAAAGTGTTTTGCCCTTCAAAATGTTTTGCTTAATGCTGGTGGATTTAGAGCATCCATTTGGATCATCCTTTTCCCAGGTCCTATCACTGCTTTTCCCACCTTTACTAGGATAGAATTTACATTTTATTGAGGGAAGACCACAGGCAACCTTCTAGTTGCAGCATTTTGGAATGTTTTCCTTGCGCTTATGCTGGAGCTTCCAACATATATTTGGAATTTTCATCTCACATCAGAAAAGACCTCGTGATCATCAAGTCCAACCATCAAACAGCATCACCCTGCTCACCACTAACCATGTCCCCAAGTGCCACCAGCCACACCTCCAGCCATGGGCACTCCAACCCTCCCTGGGCAGCCCCTGCCAAGGCCTGAGCTCCCTTTCCATGCACAAATTCCTGCTGCTGCCCAAGCTGAGCCTCCCCTGGCCCAGCCTGAGGCCGTTTGCCCTTGTCCTGTCCCTGTTCCCTGCGAGCACAGCCCGACCCCCCCTGGCTGTCCCCTCCTGTCAGGAGCTGTGCAGAGCCACAAGGTCCCCCCTGAGCCTCCTTTTCTCCAGGCTCAGCCCTTTCCCAGCTCCCTCAGCCTCTCCTGGGGCTCCAGCCCCTTCCCCAGCTCCCTTCCCTGCCCTGGAATTGTTTTGAAATATTTCAAACATCTTCACTGAAATGGTTCCTCTGAACTTCTGAACTCACCACCTTCTCAAATGTGTGATTTCTGATTCCTTCCCACATCTCACATGCCCAGGATCCACATCCATCCCATCCCTGGATGCAAGAAGGTCCCTTCCAATAAATGATAATCCACCACAAATCTTAGAGATAAACCACAATTAATATCCACTTTAATCCCCATCCCATCTCAGATATATCCAGAGTTTTAGTCTTTCCTTCTCCACACAACCACCCTTTGGCCATGACAACTTTAATCCATTCCCAGACCACTGTTTCATCCATTTCCACAGCATTTTTTCCATGACTATCACAGCAATGTAGCATTTAGGCCCTTTGACTCACTTTAACTTTTCCAGTAATAATAAATGGTATCTTGGGAGCATCCAGGATGGGATGGAGACCAGGAGAGACCTCACTGATTCCTCTGAGTATGAAACCACAGAATGGGTTTGTCCCTCAGAAAATAAACAAAGCAACCACAAAGAACAGGATTAAAATACATTATTTGTACACAAAAAACCTGAAAATAAATAATAAAAAAAATACCCCCAAAAAACCCTCCTCTGCATTTGCTATATCTTAATTATCTGTGTCCTGATCAGAGTGGGAAAGGGACAGCATGTCTCAAATACATTGCAGGGCCCAACTACTGGAAGTGTCCAAATGAAATTTTAACTTTTCCTCTCTACTTTTCAACTTCTTCTTTTTCTCTGTGCTAAACACATCATTCGCAGCCCTTTTTCAATTTGCCTGATAGCCAATATGCTTTAAATTCACCATGAAACTTGTCTATCTCCAAAAGCATGAACACGAGATTTAATAAAAAATTAAATTTCAAGCCAGCAAACCCAATAATAATTTGGAAAATTGGTTTAGAGCTGAGGCTTAATAGTGGAATGTGAATGGACTCCATAAGAGCCACATCAGTTGCCTCTACTGTGTGGACTTTATATTTTATATCTATTTATACCGAATATTATAATACAAAATATTTTTATATATTTATATTTTAATTTATGGAGGTCCATAAAAACCCTCAGAAGTTAAGTTTTGGTACTGTTTAATTACATTGTTCACCTCAACTTGATTTGCATTGAGGGTATTTTTATTCTTAGGGTGGTGAGAGTGCCCAGAGCAGCTGTGGCTGCCCCTGCATCCCTGGCAGTGCCCAAGGCCAGGCTGGACTTTGGGGCTTGGAGCAGCCTGGGGCAGTGGAAGGTGTCCCTGCCATGGCAGGGGTGGCACTGGATGGGTTTTGAGGATCCCTTCCAACTGAAACCAGTCTGGAATTCCATCATCTCCATGGCAGCTAATCCCTTCACCAGCACATGAAAACTACCGTGGCTTCCTGTGCTTGCTCAAAAAGAGATAGACCTGCCACATTTTAGACCAATAAACCATCATTTTATCAAGTTTTATACATGTTTTAGTGCATTAATCCATCAATTTATCAAGCTTTTGCTTTCCTAGTATCTACCTGAACTTGCTTGTTCCAGGCAATGATTTTTTTTCTTTTCTGGAAAAGAATATTTTTATCTTAATTAGATCTATTAATCAAGCAGTTCATCTTCAGAGTGTCACATATTCCTTCCTGGACTTGATATCCTGCCTTTCTGTCTCAATTCCCAAATTGACTGGAGGCACTCTGACCTTCCCATGGTATTTATCTCCAAAACAATTGACGAGGGAGTCTGGACATTGCTCCGGGGATCCTCTCTTAACCTGTTGTGTTTTAACCCAAATGTCAGGTGTTGCTCTCCTGATCTCTCTGTGTTCACGTTATCCCCCCAATCTTCCCAAATTAAACCTGAGGCTATGAAGGGAGGATTATCCCTGTCAGGATTCTGCAGAAGGTAAAAAAGGAGGGGGGTAAATTCCCACCATGCACAACGTAGGGCACAGTCACACACTTGGATTGGTGAGACTGATGGGATAAATTCCAAGGATAACGTGGTTGGAAGGATAACACATTGCTGGATGCCAGTGGGGTCTAATACTAAAATTATGGGTAATTTCAGTTCCATACCATACCCCCAGAGTGATTTATTCCTACATTTCATTAACACGGCATTGGGAGCTCTGACCCTCAGCCTTTCCAAGCACAGATTCCCTGCCAGGATCTGGCTCCCTGTGCTTTCCTCTTCCCCAGGAAACCTCTCACCAGCACATTTCATTGAAAAATAATTCCTAAAAGTCTCGTTTCCTTTTCATTTGATAGAAAGAAGTAAAGGAATTTAATAAAATGCAATCAGCACTACTAAAAGAAGGAAAAGTAGGCAAAAAAAGGATCCTTCTCCTGTAATCACCTGGTAACTCACTCCCTAATTTTTCCATGGCAAATCCTGCTTCAGTACCTGCTGTATAAAAAATTTACTTTATAACCACATTTGCTAATTTTTTATTAAATTTTTATTACGAACCAAATAAAATACCAGCAGAAAATCACTCTAAAGCAGTGATTCCAAAGGGAAAGTCACACACATTTTCCCAAATGCAGGCTGCCACTGATGTGGGATGCAAATTCTGGTTCCATGGAGTCAGCACTGGGCTGGGAGACAGAGACCCACCAACCCCATTCAGGTGACAGTGACACACCAACCCCACCTGGGTGACAGTGACACACCAACCCCGCCTGGTGACAGTGACAAACCAATCCCTTCACCCTCCCTGCCCCTCAGTGGTGTTGAGCTCACAGAAATTCCTTCCCTTCCACTCCCATGGGTTTTCTAATCCTTTTCTGGGTGGCTTGGGCTGGATTCTCCTGCTTTCCACTTTCCACAAAAATTCCAGCTTTTATCATCCAGTGATGCAAAATTCTGGCATAAAAACACCTTTGTCTGTGCCCTAAAACACCTTCAAATAATATGTCAAAAAAAAGCACCACTTTCCATCTTGGTTATTTCAACACTGGAAAATAAGGAATTTATTCCCTTAGAAAGGTTATTAGAGCTGGAAGCACAAGATAAAGAGCAGGATGTAGGAAGTTGGATGCTCATCTTTTGCTGCTTTGCTTCTCCACCATCCAGAGGAATGCTCTGAAGGGAGGAGCTGGGTGTTTTACTCCAGCTGATGCATTGCTCCTGTTGTTCCCAGTCCCTGGAATTAAAGGAAGGGAATGAAATCAGTGGAATTACGATGGGGTGAGGCCTGTTCTGCCCCCTCCCTCCAGAGGAAACACAAAACCTCTCACTAATTATTATTGATTTGTCAACCCATTGGATTCAGCACTGGAAGAGGGAGCTATAAGGTCATTCCCACTGGAGAAATACCCTGGAATTGTGCTAGGAATTAAATGTAGGGCTTTTGTTCCACTCTCACCCCTTTAGAAGACAAAGAAAACAACATCATCTATAATGCAGCATAAAAAGGGCATTTTCCTCTCTGACCTCATCAAAAGAACTCCATCTTGGCAGCTTTTTTCACCTGTCTTTCCCTGCCTTTTTGGCAGCTTTTTAATCCCTAAGATTAGCATTTGCATTGGTAAAATGCACATTAAAAAGCTTTTCATAGTGATAGGTTTAGAAGTTAATAAATTAAGGAGCAACAAGGAATTTTATTCCAGCCACTGACACAGGACTGTGGGAGCAGAGGGATCTGCTCCGGGCACATGTGTTTGAGTAAAGGGGGATTTTTCCATCAGTGAAAAAAAGAGGAGATCACTGTCATATTGCATGATCCAAAACTTAATTCCATGTGTACATTATCTCTAAATTTTTCTATGAAGTTCAAAGCAATATTGATTACAAAGGAAATGGTTGCAAGGCAGAGTTGAAGGGAAGATTGGTCACTTCTTGATGGGAGAGGTTTGGGTCCAATATTTGGGATTGTGTCCTGGGGTTCCAACTTTCATGTAATCATGGAATATCCTGAGTTGTAAGGGACACACAGGGATCATTGATCCCAGCTCCTGGCCCTGCACAGACATCCCAACAATCCCATCCTGTCCCTGAGAGCTCCTGGCACTCTGGCAGCCTCGGGGTTGTGCCCACTCCCTGCCCTTAGAATGGGAAAATGTGGTGTGGCACAGAGGATTTGAAAACCACCTGGAAGGTGAAAGGGGGAAGTGATAAAATATTCACGGAATCACAGAATTATTTAGGCCTGAGAAGACCCCTGGGATCATTTAATCAAACTGTTCCCCCAACGCTGCCAGGGCCACCACTGGGCCACGTCCCCAGGTGACAATTGGTCCTCTAAATACCTCCATGATATTCCCTGGAAAGAAACAGCTGTAGATTCTGTCCAGAATTTTGAAAATCGGTGCACAACTGATCCTCAGACTCAGGAGCCTCTCCGAGCAGATCCTCATCTGGTGTTTATTCTGTTATCTATCGAATGAATGTAATTTTTAAAAATTGAAAATATCTGCATAATACATTAAAAAACCTCCCATCTACATCCATGGATGAGTGTCAAAAAATCCTTTTGAATTTGTTTTGAAGAGTTTGAAGCATTAATTCAACCATTGCTTGCCATGAGGAAAATCTGAGGAGGAGGATTTGAGATGAGCTCAAGCCTCTCACTTCTTGTTGAAATTGTTTGGATTGCTGCTTTAAAGACATCAGCACAGAGTCAAGGAATGGTTTGGGTTCAAAGGGCCTCAAAGCCCATCCAGTGCCACCCCATCCCATGGGCAGGGACCCTTCCACCATCCCAGGCTGCTCCAAGCCCCATCCAGCCTGGCCTTGGGCACTTCCAGAGATCCAGGATTCCAGGATTCCAGCCACAGCTGCTCTGGGCACCCTGTGCCAGGGCCTGCCCACCCTCCCAGTGGATGGGTAGCCTCGGGTTGCAGTTCATTTCCTGAAAAGCAACTTGGGTTATAGTACCAAAATGTGTTGGCAGGAAAATTTTTGAATCTTTGTGAAGAGCGGAAATTCCCGTGGAGGTGGCCCCAAAGTGATTCCTGTTTAAGGCATGGAATTTTACCCATGAATGACTTTTCCTGTGTGGTTTTCTGACAGATGACTGAGTTTTCTTAGTAGACTTGAATACATTCAAGATCTATTATAGAAGAGATCTATATAAAATATATATGAAAAAGGTCTATTTTGTCTTTTACTTCCAATTTATCAGGCTGTGGTGCTCCTTGTTTCTCCCCATTATTCCCTGCTTTCCCACTTCACAGATCCAAGGATCATTAGATCTTTATGTTGCCGCCCCTTGTGTATTGCGTTTTTCAGTGGCGTTTGCATTTTCAGAGGTTAAACATTTTCCTTTTTAACACGATTCTCCCTAATAACAGATCCTTTGGCAGAGTAACAGACGGCGGAGATGCTAACGTGAGGGATAAGTTCTGATGCTCTGCTGCTCAGGAGTGTGACACAAATCCCTCTGTTCCCCTCCGCAGGCCTCCCCCCGTGAGCGAAAGCGCCGCCAAGGGAACGGTGGTGGCCGTTGTCACCGCGGCCGCCTTGAACCAGACCGTCGTGTACTCCATCGTGTCAGGGAATGAAGAGGGTGAGTGCAACCATAATAATGGCATCAATATTCATGCTGATATTCAGATTTCAGTCTTGTGGTTATGGGGGGGCTGGTGGGCGCACCAGAGGTCTGCAGGAAAGGTGGGAAAAAGAGCTCTCAGCTCGTCGAGGTGAAATCCCACCTTGTCTGGACAAGCAGGAGGGAATTCAGGGCTGGAAGGGACCGACAAGAAACCTGGAGAGGGACTTTTTATAGAGAACACAATAAGGGGGAATGGCTTAAAGCTGGAACAGAGAAGTTTAGATGGGATATTGGGCAGGAATTGTTCCCTGGCAGGGTGGGCAGGCCCTGGCACAGGGTGCCCAGAGCAGCTGTGGCTGCCCCTGGATCCCTGGAAGTGCCCAAGGCCAGGCTGGGCAGGGCTTGGAGCAGCCTGGGATAGTGGAAGGTGTCCCTGCCCATGGGATGGGATGGCACTGGATGGACTTTGAGGCCTCTTTCCACCCAAACCATTCTACAATTCTGTAACTACTGTTATCAGGCCTTTGGAGATAAGCTAAAGATCAGATTAATTAGCAAAGTCATAAGAAAATAATTCTCACTGATGTGAAAATTCCCATGGATGACATGTAGTGTGAGTCCAGGGCACGTTGAACTAAAAACATAAATGGCTTTGATGCAGTTGTACTTGCTTAAAAATCTGGTTTAAAGGATTATAGACTCAGCCATGCTGTAACAAATACTGGATTAGAGCCTGCTATCCAAACAAAACATCCTGCTGGGTTACTCTCTGTGATCCACCTGGACAAAATAACACAGAATTTCTGGGAGGAATGTAAAGAACTCCCCAGCCCATCCTCCTTTTTGTGGGAGTGGGCTCTTTGTCTTGTCCCATCTTTCCATTTGTACTCAAGTCCTGCGCAGGGAGTTGCCTTCTCTGATCCTTTGAGTCCCTTCCAGCTCAGGCTATTCCATGATTCTGTGATGCTGGGTTGGTTATCCCAGTAGCAGGGCAGATCCAGCCACCCTGCTCCTTAAAAATATCTTCAGAGATGATCTGCATGGGGTTTTCCAAGCCTGAGGGAGGGAGGGAAGGAGGCAGGGAGGGAATGACTTGCTTGGCAGTGTCAGAGAACTGTGTCATCCTCAAAATAAAACCCTTGGGCACTGAAAATCCCTGTTTATGCATCTCATAAAACTCCTGTATTTTTGCTGGCTTCCAGATGCATTTGCCATTAACAACAGAACGGGAGTGATCTCTGTGAAAAAGCCTCTGGACTATGAAAGGGTCCAAAGTTACGAGCTCCGAGTGCAGGCAGACTCCCTGCAGGTGGTGAGATCCAACCTGCGGGTTCCCTCCAAAAGTAAGTGCCAAAAATCCTTCCTTTCCCATCTTTTTTACACAGATATTGCTGGTATTTGCTGAGAATGCTGAAAGTGACCTTGCACTGTGTTTTAGGGGGGTAATGGCAATGGTGGGAGTACAGCCCACAATGAGTTTTGGATCTCTCAGCCTGGCTTGCCCAGGGCAGCTGTGGCTGCCCCTGGATCCCTGGCAGTGCCCAAGGCCAGGTTGGACTTTGGGGCTTGGAGCAGCCTGGGACAGTGGAAGGTGTCCCTGGCCATGGCAGGGGTGGCACTGGATGTCTCCCCATACAACCCAAACCACTCTGGGATTCAGGGGTTCTGTGTTAGTTGAAGGTGCTCAAATATTTGGGTACATGCCATAAATCTTGGGAATGGCCTGAGACACTGTACAGGGGTGGCATTTCCAATACCTTCACCAGGGTTTCTTTCCAATGCTACCCACAGAACCTAGCAGGAGATTTTGGGATTTTGAGCTTGGATTATCCTGGATATTTCTTCTCCCTTGAGCAGGAATTGAGTGTGTGGGGTGTGACACAGTCAGGGTTAATCAGTGGCCAGGAGCTTGGCTTTGTTAAGAGCAGGGTGAGATCCTGTGCTGGTTTAGCCACCGTGGAGGATGTACCTGCCAGGGGAAAGAAAGGCAGAGCTGCCTGCTTCTCCCTGTGCCTGGGAGAAATCCAGATAAGGTTACAGCCATTAAAATACAGCCAAGGAACACCCAGGGAGCAGATCAGGCTTCCATGCAGCACACAGCCTTCTTCAAACCTTTCTGATGTGTCTGAAGACACAAGAGAGTCAGCAGGTCCTTCCCTCTGTTACCCCTTCTGACTCACGCTCTGCACTAGAGCAGCTCTTCCAATTGAGCAGCAATTCCAAAAAGGTGATGGCTGAACTCCTTTATCCAGGAATGCTTGATAATGACAGGAATTTCACTTCAGGCCAGCTTAAAAGAACACTAGCTGGGTGCCTTTTGTTCTCCAGGAGTCTACAACGTATATATTCCTTAGAATGTGCACTCTGCTGCAGGGATGGCTAAAGAATTTAATAAATGTATATATTTAAAATACTTTAGAGGTGTCTGGGCAGGTGAATCACTTATGACTTATAATGGAGATCCCTTCGTCTCTGGGTTTGATTCCTGCATTTATTACAATGAATTCCTTTCCATTTTCTCGGCGCTTTTTTTTTGTTTTGTTTTGTTTTTGTTTTGTTTTGTTTTTGTTGTTTTTTTTCTTGTTTTTTTGAGGAATTCTAATCTGGTTTAACACTGCTTTTGGTTTTCAGGGCACTGAGCTGATGAGCTGCAGTGGGAGGAGATGGGGCACAATTAACATGTAACTGAGGGCTTTGCTGAGGTCAAACTGATGAATTGTTTTGGAGCTGGGTGACTTGGAATGCACAGCCCCAGGATTGTGCAACACTGAATTAATACAGAGCTGTGACACCCAGTGGCAGTGGCCTGCTGCCAGTTCTGGTCTTGGATACCCCTGAATCAGTGGAAATTGTTCTGGAAATTGTCAGTGACCTACTCTGGAGCTCCAGGGATTTCTGGGCTCCTCACTTGGAGATACACATTGGGCGTGTCCAGGGCAGGGAAGGGAGCTGGGGAAGGGGCTGGAGCCCCAGGAGAGGCTGAGGGAGCTGGGAAAGGGCTGAGCCTGGAGAAAAGGAGGCTCAGGGGGGACCCTGTGGCTCTGCACAGCTCCTGACAGGAGGGGACAGCCAGGGGGGGTCGGGCTGTGCTCCCAGGGAACAGGGACAGGACAAGGGCAAACGGCCTCAGGCTGGGCCAGGGGAGGCTCAGCTTGGGCAGCAGCAGGAATTTGTGCATGGAAAGGGAGTTCAGGCCTTGGCAGGGGCTGCCCAGGGAGGGTTGGAGTGCCCATGGCTGGAGGTGTCCAAGGAAGGGCTGGAGGTGGCACTGAGTGCTCTGGGCTGGGGACAGGGTGGGCATCGGGCACAGCTGGGACTGCCTGGGCTGGGAGGGAATTTCCAACCTAAATGATCCTGGGATTCTGTAAATAACAGAGCCCTGAAAAACTGAACAGCCACCACACAGGGCTGAATGTCACCAAGCTCAGAAGCTGGGCACCAAACTGTTTTCACTAATGGTGTTATAGGAAATAATTATAGAGAAGTAGGAGCTGGGGTTTTCATCTGTGCAGGGGAAAAGTGAAAGTGCAGTAAGTGTAACTGAGCTTGTTATTCAGTGATGGTGGCAGGTGGCAGCGTGGCAAAAATTGAATAAATACATGAGGAGAGAAAGTAAATTGAGATGTCCTTTGGAGTATGAGAACATCAATTGGTGACTTAAACTGGGGGTTTTGTGGATGGTGCTAAATCATGCAAAGTCACATTCTTGCTTCAAGCAGAGTCAAACTCATTAAAGAGTTACTTTAACTGAAACTTTATGATTTGAAATTGCTGTGTGGTTTTACTTCATTTGAATGGAAGGTGAGCCGGGTTTGGTGATGAGGATGAGTTCAAAAGCTTGGAGTTCTCTTTGAGGATTCTGATGATGCTGAGCCCTGAAGGACCTTCAGTATTAATGGAGTTTGGACAAGACTCTCAGGGATAGGGTGGGATTCTTGGGGTTGTCCTGTGCAGGGTCAGGAGTTTGACTTGATTCTTCTTGAGGTAAGAAGGTAAGGAGCAGGAGGAAGTAGAAGGATTGTGTGGAAGCAGAGGGAGCAGCAAAGAGAAAGTGCTGCCTGAACACAGGGACAAAGAGCATTGGAGCAGGATGGACAAGGTGGGACAAAGAGAGGCTTTTACCTCTGAATTCAGTCTGGTCCCAGCTGTAGAACCAAAGTATTGGTGAGCATGTCCAGAGCAACTGTGGCTGCCTCTGGATCCCTGGAAGTGCCCCAGGCCAGGCTGGATGGGGCTTGGAGCAGCCTGGGATAGTGGAAAGTGTCTCTGCCCATGGCAAGGGTGGCACTGGATGGGCTTTGAGGTCCCTTCCAACCCAAACCATCCTGGGATTCTGTGATTTCACATTCCTAGAGATGTAAAGATAATGACAGAACCCCATGCTAGCCTTTCCTGTATTTAAGAGGAATTAATATTCTGGGTGACAAGGTGGAGATTGGTCACAGGTCATATTCCATGATCTTGAAGGTATTTTCCAACCTGGATGATTCCATGAGAGGACCTTGCTAGACATGGTTTTTATCTTGCTGTGAGAATATTTAAAAACATAATCACCCTTCCATTGATTATTTCCATGTTTTATCCAGTCAGGTAGAACTGTTTGTCACCTTTGGCACCCTCAGGGTTGGTACAGAGGCACTGTCCTGGTTCTGTTGTACCTCCAGCTGTGAGCAGGGCTTTCCTCTGGGGGGTGGGGGTAAGGCAACAGTCCTGCCTTCATCCATTTTTGGTTTTCTAAACCCAAAAAACCCTTTGGGGATAAAGTGGAAATGGGAGTTTTACGACTAAAATTCTGCAGCTGCTCCATAGTAATTGGGAATGATGATTCCACTAAGTTAAATATGAGCATGAATTCTGTGTCCCTGTGGTGTTGATGGAACAGCCTTATGTTTTCAGTTGCAAAAGTTGGTGCTGGTGGTGCTTTACAAGTTGGCTGCTCTGGCAGTTCCCAAATCCAGGCGTTGTGACAGATGGACTCAATGCAAGCAGAGCCTGGAGAGCTGATCCTGCTGCCTCACAGCTCTGGTGGAGCTGGGGACAAACTTCCAATTTCTTTGGGCAGCAAAGCAGGGCATTTTAGAGAGCATAAAAGCTGAGCTCCCACTCAGGTCATTATTTGTTAGAAAAAGAGGTTTTATACGGATTTAAATGAGACCTTGGATCCGTGCTGCTCCAAACAGGTTGCTGTTTGCTTCTTTTGACACTCTCTCAAGCAATGACAGCACATGATGTTCTTCTTCAGGCTTTATGGGCTCATTTAGATCTAAATGCCACTGAAAAATATTCAGTGCTGATTCCTGCTTGGTTCTGCCAAGTCCAGGAATGTGAGATGGAGCCCAGCTGCAGTTCAGCACAGCTCACCTGCCAAAGCACAAAGCCTGCTCCACGCTCTTGTAAGGCAGGAGTAAAGCAAAGTGCTCCTAAACCCTGGCAAATTACAATTCTCCCTCCCAGCTGGATTCAGATGAACTTTGGAAAGGCTCTTTGAAATCTGCTGTTGTCTCCTGCAGAAATGCTTTTGGAGACACAGAGATTTATGTTAGAATTATCCATGCCTGAAGAGCAGCTGGATCTGTGGCTGGCTTGGAATGTTGCAGAAGGCAAGTGCAATGCTGCTGGTGAAAGCACAGAGGAAAACTCACCTGGGAACACTCAAAGCATCATTGATGCTGTCCCAGTGTCCAAAAATCATTGCTTTAGTTCAGCTTCGTTTCTGCAGCCTGGCAAGGAACTACAGGCTCACATGGATCTGTCACATTTTTAGATGGGGAAACTGGAAAAGAGCTTTCAACAAGGATGTTTGGGAAAAACTTCTGGGAATGAAATGCTAGTACACACCAGTGACCCAGGAGTTTCTGTTGGACTTGTTTTCTGTGTTACTTATTCATGGTCTACTCATTTTAGGTGTTTCAGATGTTCCTCAGCTTTGCTTTAGAGCAGCTTTCAGGGTGTTTTCACTCCCCTTAAGCAAACCACAGAAGCTGAAAGATCCAAAAGTCTTGGCAGTGATTATTTAGCTGGTTCCTACATGGTAAGGATGACTTAGAATCAGCTGCAGTTCTAAATTTTCTGTGCACTGCAGCTCATCTCCAGGGGGCTGGAGGAGGAGAAAGGAACCTTGCAGGAGACTGAGGTACCACTGAAACCGATTTTCTTGGCTCTTTTTGGCCACCTTGGCAGCCTGTGCTGCTTTGTCCAGAGAAAGATGCTTTTTGTTCTTTCACCTGGCCAGCTCTTTAGGCAGCACAGCCATAAGTAATGAGATTTTAAACTTGGATTCTGAAAGGTCTCACAAGAATTACCACCAAGGAGTAAGCTTGCTTTCAACTCCTGGAATCCATGAAGAAAAAAAAAAAAAGTAACTGGAGCTGGATTCCAGACTTAGAACACCAAAGATGGGAGGTTTTACATACACAGGGGTATAAATTTCCCCTCTGCAGGGTGAGTGTGAATACTGACAGCCTGTGATGGTCACTGTCCTCACAAAGAGGGTTTGAGCCACACCCAGTGCTTAGAAAAGCAGTTAAAATTTTGGAATATGAAGAGAAAAGGAGTATAATGACAAAGTCTAAACCAGACTATCTGAGAGTGCCCTTCATTGGTGGCCTTTTCCATCAGACTGGGGGCTGGGGGTGCAGGAGTGGTGGATTTGGGAGCACCAGAGCCCCTGTGCAGGGAATATTCCTGAATCAAGCAGAGGGACTGGGAAAAATCCCCATGGGAAAGGGTCTGGCATGACCTCCCCACATGGCAGGTGCTGAGAGATTTTAGTGAGAATTCCACTATGAGGGTAAGGCAACTTCTGTAGCTGGTGGAGAGCCCTTTCTGCAGCCAGCTGTGGAACTGGATCCAAAGGTGGGACAGGGAGGAGCTCACAGATGCCACATCCACACCATCTGCTAGGAGGAAGGACTGTGTCCAGAAATCAGGCACGAAGCTGCAATGCAGGTAGATATTCAATGGTGATGGTTCTAATGTTGGCCTGTGGATATGCAGGGTATTTAATTTGCTTTGCACTTAATGTAATAACTTCCATTTCTCCATTCTGAAAGCATTCACCCTTTGCTAAACAAATCAGCGTTTTGGCAGCTCAGAGAACTGCCAGCAAATTAAACAAGTGGGGAAGTTGAGCAAATTGCAAGGCAAACTTTGCACAAGGCTCAGCCACCTCACCCAAACTGGCCTGACATGACAAAAGTGAGCAATATACAAATGATGTTTAATTTGAATTAGACAGAACCAGTACAGGTGAGTCCACCCACACAGATAAAATCATGATCTTCCCTCCAGCACCCAACTGGTGGCAGCCAGTGGCAGGACCAGTTATAGGCTCAGCAGGGCAAGGTCACTTCCCCACATAATCCTGTTTTTAGTGCCAGCTTGTTCACCAAAGCTGCAGTTGGCAAGTCTGCCTGGGGATCTCATTTTCCTACTAAAGATCTGGTTTAAGAAGACAGAGATTTGACAATTAATGTAATTTCCTTTCTTTTCTTTCCTTTTTCTTTCCCCCTTCTCTCCACACTGAAGAACCCCACAGAAAGGCTCAGGCTGCAGGGAGCTCAGCAGGCACCTGGTGTCCCCTCCCTGCTCCAGCAGGGCCATCCCAGAGCACAGGGCACAGCACTGTGTGCACAGAGCTGTGCAGCAGCCCCAGGGAGGAGCCCCCAGGCTGTGTGGACAATGTGCTCAGGGCTGGGCACTGCCCAGGGAAGAAGTTGTGCCTCGTGTGCAGGGGGAATTGCTGGGCTCAGGCCCTGCCCGTGGCTCTGGGGCCATTGCTGGGCCCCCGCAGCAGAGCCTGGGCCCTGCTGGGAGCCCTCCCTGCACACAGGGACACCCAGGGCTGAGGGCCCCTCTCAGCTGGGGCTCCTCTCCAGGCTGAGCAGCCCCAGCTCCCTCAGCCTTTCCTGGGCACCCCCATGCTCCAGGCCCTTCCTCAGCTGCGCAGCCTCCGCTGGCCCCGCTCCAGGAGCTCCCTGGCCCTGCCGTGCTGAGGATCCAGAGCTGGGCACAGCACTCCAGAGGTGCCTCCAGGGCTGCCACAGGGGCAGCGTCCCTCCCTGCCCTGCTGCCACTGCTCCTCCTGCTGCCCCGGATCCCATTGGCCTCCTTGGCCCCAGGACACTCTGCTGGCCCGGGGACAGCTCCGTGTCCCCCAGGACACTCTGCTGGCCCGGGGACAGCTCCGTGTCCCCCAGGACACTCTGCTGGGCCAGGGACAGCTCCGTGTCCCCCAGGACACTCTGCTGGCCCAGGGACAGCTCCGTGTCCCCCAGGACACTCTGCTGGCCCGAGGACAGCTCCGTGTCCCCCAGGACACTCTGCTGGCCCGGGGACAGCTCCGTGTCCCCCAGGACACTCTGCTGACCCGGGGACAGCTCCGTGTCCCCCAGGACACTCTGCTGGCCCGGGGACAGCTCCGTGTCCCCCAGGACACTCTGCTGGCCCGGGGACAGCTCCGTGTCCCCCAGGACACTCTGCTGGCCCAGGGACAGCTCCGTGTGCCCCAGGACACTCTGCTGGCCCAGGGACAGCTCCGTGTGCCCCAGGACACTCTGCTGGCCCAGGGACAGCTCCGTGTGCCCCAGGTCTCTCTGCTGGCCCAGGGACAGTATTTTAAATATTCGGGGTTTTTTTCAGATTTCTGTTCCATTTATGAAGCCATCATTTGTTTCCCATCAGCTGGACCAGCAGATAGGCTGAATATGACTTTGGCCAGAAACAGGCTGTGGTTTAATCTTTTCCTCCCCTAAACATACAGCTCCTAAGCCTTTTCTAAAGAACCTGCGTTGTGTGAGAAACTCAGATCAGTGGCACCTGTGCAACACTAAAATTATCCTGGCAGTGAAAGGAGCTGGGAAGACCAGCACAGAAAGGAGGCAATTTATCACTTGCAAATGTGGTTTTAATGAACTGGATATCATCATTTCCAGCAATCTTTGTGGATTATACGATTCTGAAAGAGGGAAGCAGATGTTGGTGGAGATTACTGCGCAGTGGAATCTGTTTGGCACCAGGTCCATGGGTTTTGCTGGATGTTTTTTCCCTTGCAGAAGGATGGAGATGTTTATTGCTCAATGGGTTGGAGCAGGAACTCTTTAATAAAACCAAATTAACAGTGGCGTTTTGTGCTGAACCTCTGTTTTTTTCTGTTGAACCTCTCAGGTGAGGCAATGCTGATGGAGTTCCCCTGTGCCAGGCCAGGTTTGGGAGGAGGACAGGCTTAGGGATGCTTTCAATTAACAGAGGAAATTAAGTGTTGAGGCTGCTGAGCAAGGACTCTGTATGACCATTTATGAGTTTATAGACACCGGGACTGAATCACCCGTTAAGTCTTTGCTTGGCAGTAGGAATAATTAAAATAGATAAAGCAAGGTGCAGAGCTGCTGTTAATGAGCTCCTTGTGAAAACTGTGTGTATTTAATGGGACCAAAAGGTGTGGAACTAAGGTGTGACATGGAACCTTATTACTCACCTAGGGAAGGGAAGGGAGCTGGGGAAGGGGCTGGAGCCCCAGGAGAGGCTGAGGGAGCTGGGAAAGGGCTGAGCCTGGAGAAAAGGAGGCTCAGGGGGACCTTGTGGCTCTGCACAGCTCCTGACAGGAGGGGACAGCCAGGGGGGGTCGGGCTGTGCTCGCAGGGAACAGGGACAGGACAAGGGCAAACGGCCTCAGGCTGGGCCAGGGGAGGCTCAGCTTGGCCAGCAGCAGGAATTTGTGCATGGAAAGGGAGCTCAGGCCTTGGCAGGGGCTGCCCAGGGAGGGTTGCAGTGCCCATGGCTGGAGGTGTCCAAGGAAGGGCTGGAGGTGGCACTGAGTGCTCTGGGCTGGGGACAAGGTGGGCATCGGGCACAGCTGGGACTGCCTGAGCTGGGAGGGATTTTCCAGCCTCAGTGACCCTGGGATTATCCAATTTTAGCATTTTGTGATATCTAAGGAATTTATTTTTAGTTTATTATCCCTACACTCATTTTACATGATCTCCCTGAGCTGTAAATGCATGAATGCCAGGAGATGTTACAAAATATTACAAAATATTCTCTTTTCCCTTCTCTTTCCCCCTTTTAGGTAATACAGCCAAGGTCTTTATTGAGGTGAAGGATGAAAACGACCACGCACCTGTGTTTACCAAAAAAATGTACATTGGAGGGGTGTCTGAGGATGCCAGAATGTTTTCTTCTGTGCTTAAAGTGAAGGTAAGGCTGTAGTTTTTCTAATAACTTTCACTCACAGAGGGAAGATTTGTACTCACTGGTTTGAATTTTTACAGGAAATTTTGAAATTTGCATCTTCCAGCACTGCTTGATGGTTGATGTTGACACAAGGATGATTTTGCGTTAAAACCCAGGTTTTGTTTGTACTCAGTTTTAGGTGTTTGTGTCTCATGTCAGTCTGTAGCTCTCTTTTTAGATCTGTTAATATTTAAATATTTGGTTTATGTTCAATGCCAGTTTTCACCTGAAGTTTTTTTCTTTTTTGGCAGCACCTTGTTTAGGTTTTAAAGGGTAAATCCAGCAATTTCAGACCTGCATGGGGAGGAAAGTGGGTGTAACATTAACCATCCATAGGGTTTTGTTTTGTTTTAAAGAGAGAGGAAATTAATGGAAATATAATATACAGACTACAGTAATAGCCAAGAGTAAAAGCTCTTTGTTTTCACTAAAATGAATAAATTGTGTGTTTAGAACACCAGGAATGATAAAATGGTCAGAGCTTTATGAAGTTGTCCCTAGATTTTTTTGTTGTTTTTGGTTTTTGGTGGTTTTTTTGGTGGTTTTTTTGTTTTGTTTTTGTTTGTGGGTGTTTTTTTTTTTTTTTTTGTTTTTTGTTTTTTGGGGTTTTTGGGGGTTTTTTTGGTTTGGTTTGGTTTTTTTGGTGGTGTTGTTGTTGTTGTTTGGTTTTTTTTGTTGTTGTTGTTGGTTTCATGAGAGTCCTTCCCAAAATCAGCCTAGAAATGACAGAGAAGTGGGGAATTGGGAAGCTTCTACTTCACCAAAATTAGGAAACCAAAAATGGTGGCAAAACAAAGAATCTTGTCACATCCATGAACTTTGGAACTGCTGAATCTCGGAATCATTAAGGTTGAAAAAGACTTTTAAGACCACCGAGCTCAGCCATCCACCAGCACCACCACCAATAACGTCCCCAGGAACCACCTTCACACATTTTGAGACACTTCCAGGGATGGTGACTCCACCACTGACCTGGTCAATGCTTAACCACGCTTTCTATGAAGAAATTCTTCCAATTATTCAATCCAAACCTTCTCTGGAACAACTCGAGGCTGTTTCCTCTCCTCCTGCCCCTTGGCTGATCCCCACCTGGCTCCATCCATCTTCCAGGGAATTGTAGAGAGCAGATAACAGGACAAAGGCCCTGGAGTAGGTAAAAAATTCTGGAAGGCAAAGTGGTTTAGGGAAAGGAATGTTTTGTTCCATCTGAAAGCAAATGAAACATGAGCCACGAATGTCAAATCACGTTTGGAGTCATCCCCTGAAACGTGAACAGGCTGTGAAATCCTTCCTGGTTTTCCAAGAGGATTTCTTAGGCACAGGTATTTGTGTGTCAGTCAAGGGGATAAGAAATGGGCGGAGAAAAGCTAAGGGAAATTTGGAGGTGACAAGGGGAATCTGCTTTTGCCCTTTAGAAACATTTGACTCAAGACAGGTGATCAGTCCACAAAGGAGGACCAAAAGAAATGTCAATTTTATGGCTTTGATCTTTTTCTGGTCCAATCCTCCATGGTTTTGCTGCCACAAAATGGAACGAGGCCTAAGCCAGGAGTTGGTATTAGTGGATGGCATTAAACATAATTGTGTGTTTAGTGAAAGTAAAATTGGAAATAATTAAAAAGTGCTCTCGTTGCAGAGGATCAGGCTGGAATTTATTGTTGTAGCACCAAGCATTTGCAACAGTCAGTGCTCGTTACCTTTTTTCCTGGCCTTTAGAAAGCTAAAGTAATTGCTCTGTTAGTTAAACACAATCCCCATTTCAGCCTGGCTTAAGAATAATTAATCGAATGAATGTCTGTTCTTGAGGAGTGGAAATGAGCAGCATTGCAAGCTGAAACTTAGGAGAACGTTATTAATAAAGTACACGCAGAGCTTGCACTGTAGAAATTATTCAGGTTTGGATTCCAGGGGGAAATTCAGGTTCTTAGGAGGAGTTTTTAACACATACACTTTCATCTTCTGCATTCATTAACAGTTGCTCACTTTCCTTCAAATCATCTGAGTGATTCTGAGACGTGATTTTCTCAGTGTCTTCTCATTATTGCTGGCACTGACAACAGCCTTGATGAGCCTCAAATGTGAGATGTTGGAATCAGAGGATGCCGGGGTGGTTTGGGTGGGAGGGGACATTAAAGTCCATCCAGTGCCACCCCTGCCATGGGCAGGGACACCTCCCACTGTCCCAGGCTGCTCCAAGCCCCAAAGTCCAGCCTGGCCTTGGGCACTGCCAGGGATCCAGGGGCAGCCACAGCTGCTCTGGGCACCCTGTGCCAGGGCCTGCCCACCCTGCCAGGGAACAATTCCTGCCCAATATCCCATCCAGCCCTGCCCTCTGGCAGTGGAAGCCATTCCCTGTGTCCTGTCCCTCCATCCCTTGTCCCCAGTCCCTCTCCAGCTCTCCTGGAGCCCCTTTAGGCCCTGACAGGGGCTCTAAAGTCTACCCTGGGCTTCTCTTGTCAAGACTGGCCAATCCCAACTCTCCCAGCATTTCAAATGACCTGATGCAGCACTACTACTTTCAAAACCAACCCAAAAAATCCCACAATCAGTTCTTCTTTACCAGGACACAATAACTGGCAAGGATAATCAAAGACTGTAGTCTTTAATTATTGATGGAGTGGTTAATGTGAATCAGTTTTGGATGAATTGATCACAAATACACTGCTGAACATTCAGATGCTTCAGTCATGCTCTACTCTGCCTTGAACAAAATTTCGCAAATAATAAAAATAATCAAACACCAAAAATAAATTAAAATTTTAAAAAAAGTTAGGGAGAGAAGAAAGCTAATCATGAGTCCATAATCTTCCACACAAATTGAATTCAGAAACAAATAGACAATAAAATTTTTGATAAAAATTTCTCTCATCATCCAAAGAGTTGATATGCACCAAGGCTAATCCTATGGAGTTTCTCCCAACTCTCTAAGGTCATTGGGCTTGCTGCCAGCACCAACCTCTTAACTACATAAATTTGAGTATAAAAGCCTTTTAGAGGAGGATAATGAGCTGCCTTGCTCTAGATTCATAGTAAGATTCCTTTAAGTAGATAAAAAGAAAGCTTAAGCTCAGCAGAATGCCACAAACCATTCTCCAAAAGTCATTTTTAATCAGAATTAATTTGGGGAGTGATAAGCCCCATGAATTCTTCTCTATGGATCTGAATGGATTAAGAGCAGTGGCCTCTGAAAGCTGGTAGGTATTGATGCTCCAAGAAAAAAATAAAAGGGATATATTTAAATAAAATGGCAAATTTTAGCAAAGGATTTGCTCCTTGCTGCTTGAAGTCCCCTTCTCTGCAATTCCTTTTTTTCCTCCAGAATTTCCAATGTATTTGAAGCCCATTTTCTTAATTAAAGACCTTTTCGTGCTTTTCATTAGGAATATATTAATTAAAACCAGATGTAACATATATAGCCTCTAATTTATGAATTCTGTGCCTTGAGCTTTGCTTTGTGTTTCCTTATGTTAGAATTATTTTGCTTTTCACTGGTGTTTTCATGGAACTCCCGTTGTTCCCCCTCAGAATTCCAACCAGGCTTCTTTGAGCTCCAAATACAATATTTTCAATCTGCTCCAGGAAACAAACCCACAAACACAGAATCTTTAGGGAAATTACCAGCAGGAATTGGCTTTTCCCTATAATGGGATGTTATTAGCTCTTGCTTTTTAAATATTAACAGGATTAACCTCTTCTTTTCTTCTTTTTTTATTAAATTATTGAATTATTACAGATTTAAATGAGGAAATATCAGAGGTCATAATTCTAGTGAAGAAGGAGAATTGTCTGAATTTCCTGCTCAGTTTATAAAGGTGTTTTTGTCCTGAAAATGAGTTCAGGGAAGGAATCTGGCCTAAATAATGCCATTGACTCCAAGGCTCTGGAATTGGCTGTATTTGATGGAAATGCCTTGATTCTTACCAGTT
Source organism: Prinia subflava (assembly GCF_021018805.1). Taxonomy (NCBI): domain Eukaryota; kingdom Metazoa; phylum Chordata; class Aves; order Passeriformes; family Cisticolidae; genus Prinia; species Prinia subflava. The sequence continues at coordinate 31,186,951 of NC_086255.1, forward strand.
TTTAATTCCAGGCCTTTCCTGTGCTTTTTGCCCCTTTCTGGTCAGCTTTTTAATGGAATTTCATCCTTTATACCCTTTGAATATTCTTTATTGAATATTGAATATCCTTGGAATATCCAAACAAAAGACAGCCAAATACACCAAAGCCATTTTAGGGTGCAGGTCCTGGCCCTGAGGACACACAGAGGAGTAGGAATTACTCTTTTCTTCATCTCAAAAGCATCTTAGGCATCCCATAATGAGCTAAACAATGGATAAAAGAAACAGTTAAAATTCCTGGCTATGACCAGGGAGAGAATACCAGAATTGCTTTTCTCCTAGATCTGTTATCTCTGTTAAATCTCATTATTTTTCTATCTATGCCTATAACCTGTATATTTCTTTTGGTATTTCCTTTTCCTTGGGATCTTTAGAGTGGCAAGTTCTGGAATTCCAGAGATTCCACCCTGGGCACCCAGGACAGCTTTCAGGGCAACATTTGCCTCATCCCTCCTTTGGCTGTTGCACAACTCATGCACAAAACAGAACTGCTTTGCCAGTCACAACCTTTTCTTCCTTAAAATGTGATTTATGGATCCCAGCATAGGGAGAAAAGATGCTTGGTAGGAGTAAAAATCTCCTCTGGAAGCTCATGGCAGTGACAACAGCGCAGCCTCCAGCTGCTGGAACATCTGGCCCCCCAAAAAAGCTGTGTGTCCTGCAAAGACAAGTATTACAGGAATGCTGAGCATTTTTCATTCAAAAATCATATTCCTGCTTTTTGTGTTGGCTTCCTGAGCTTTTTACCCTAAGATCTCTTAGTACTAAGAGTAGTAATTTTACTGTTACTACTCTTTCCTATTATTTTCCTCTGGCAGCCATCAGAGAATTCCCTATCCTTTGGGATTTTTCCCATGTAATTGAAGATTATTTAGTTTATTTTGTTGTTTGGGGGCATTTTGAAGACTGTTGGTCCTGCATGTGCCTTCCTGAGTAAAGGCTCCTACCTGGGCTGGGAGTGGGGAGTGTGCCAGGATCATCCCCATCCCACAGAGGAAATCCGTGTGTGTGGCCTTTATTTCCTCTCTCACACACGCAAATTTATTCTATCAAGCACTAACTGCTATTGGCCAAAGAAAAATTACAATAAAATCCATTTTTCCAATTATTTGTTTTCAAACCTGACTTTGGGAACCCCCATTATTCAATACCTTTTCCAATGAGACAGCCTGTCAAAAAGAATCCCAGTTTCCTTTGGCACCTGGGAGGTTTTGGCCACCCTTGGAGGACAAAGTCAGCAATTCCCATTCACTTTATGTCTTCCTGCCTGTGTTTCTCAGAAAATTCCTGGCACTGGGGGTCCTGGGAGTAGGCCAGGCACTGATCAATATCAGTAATGTACTGATACATCAATTTAAAACAATATAAATATAAATATAAATATAAATATAAATATAAATATAAATATAAATATAAATATAAATATAAATATAAATATAAATATAAATATAAATATAAATATAAATATAAATATATATGTAAATAACTGTTAATATAATATAAAACAATATTATAATGTAATAATATATCTCAATATTTTATATGTGGTATATTTATTTAAAACATTAAATATTAATATAAATTTAATAACAATATGAATATAAATTTAAAAATCAATTTTAAAAATCTTTTTTTGGTATCAGAAAAATACAAATTCCTGAGGCAGCCAGTGGTAAACCAAGGTGGGAAGTGTGTGTTCCAAAGGATTTGAGGCAGATGAGCGTGTAAAAAGCATGGAAGTGAAGAAATACAGGAAATAAAGGAAAATTGCAATGGCCACTCCAAATTTCCAGGCCTAGGTGTGTGTGGAACATCCAGTGAAACCTCCCCTAAAACAGGCCAGTGGCAGGCGTGCCCTCAGAACCGGAAATCTGCAACAATCTGGAAATTCTTACCGGCAAAAACAGCCTGGTTCTGAAAGCTGCTTTATGTGCCAGCCACTAATGGGGAGCACTGAAGCTGCCATCTGCCAGGAGGAGGCAAAAATCCCCTGCGCAGCCCAATCCCAGTCCTGCATTTTCCACGCCCCGTTGGCAGCCTCGAGCTGGTGGTTAAAGGTGACCCTGCGAGGGAGGTGGAGAACATTTCAAATGAAAAACAGCATTTCACTCTGAGCAGCAAATCTGGGGTTAGTTCAGGCTGATAATGCTAAAAACTGGGATCACCAATGGCTGTGCAGCAGCTTCAGGAGTTGCAGTCACTGATGATTTTTATACTCATCCCAAACGTGCCACTGGTGATTTTTGGTGGCAGGGTCAGTGCTGCTGTCACACCGAGCAGGGTTTATCAGCCTCCCCAGGTGTCCTGCCACTGAGCTGTGCTTGTGCACTCACACGGAGCCAGAGATTAATTAATTTATGCTTTAAAGGCATCATTTGTTGGGCCTTCTTATAAAGGAGAGAAAAAGGAGGGGTTGATCACTGAGAGAACAGAATGGTTTGAGTGGGAAGGGACCTTAAAGCCCATCCTACCCCACCCCTGCCATGGGCAGGGACACCTTCCACTGTCCCAGGCTGCTCCAAGCCCAAAGTCCAACCTGGCCTTGGGCACTGCCAGGGATCCAGGGGCAGCCACAGCTGCTCTGGGCACCCTGTGCCAGGGCCTGCCCACCCTGCCAGGGAACAATTCCTGCCCCATATCCCATCCATCCCTGCCCTCTGACAGTGGAAGCCATTCCCTGTGTCCTGTCCCTCCATCCCTTGTCCCCAGTCCCTCTCCAGCTCTTCTGGAGCCCCTTTAGTCCCTGGCAGGGGCTCTGGGCTCTCCCTGGAGCCTTCTCTTTTCAGGTTGGACATTCCCTATTGTCTCCTCCTGTCTTCCTAGCAGAGGTGCACCAGCCTCTCTCCTCTGAAGAGTGGAAGTAACAATTCCAATTTAGAGCAAGCATAGGAAACCACAGTAGTTTTTATGTGTTGGTGAAAGGATTAAAAGAGCTGCCATGGGGATGCTGGAATTCCAGACTGGTTTGAATTGGAAGGACCTTAAAGCCCACCCAGTGCCACCCCTGCCATGGCAGGGACACCTTCCACTGTCCCAGGCTGCTCCAAGCCCCAAAGTCCAGCCTGGCCTTGGGCACTGCCAGGGATCCAGGGGCAGCCACAGCTGCTCTGGGCACCCTGTGCCAGGGCCTGCCCACCCTCTGAGTAAAAATATTCTCAATGCTTTTGTGCTGGGGTTAGGGAGCACCTCAAGATTTGTGCTTCATTCTCCCCCGTAGGAGGAGATGGGAAAGAGCTGGAGGCAGCGGCAGCCGTGCTGACCCAGCTCCCTCTGTGTGGGCACACCTACACTCAATCACAGGAGGCTGGAATTTGGCCTGGTAATTCCTGAGATCATCCATATTTATCAGCCCTCAATCACAGCGGGATTTAGGAGACATCTGTATTTCTTGCACAGAACAAAAGGCAGATATGCTGCTGTAATATTAAGATTAAGTGCAGCTCTTTCTCTTCTTTGACAGTCATAATGCAACTCTTGAGATGTCATAGATCTCCTCCTAATGAAGTGTCAAAAATATTTTCCTTTCAGGACAAATTACAGGAATAGCAAACATCCTTCCTTGTACCAGAGAAGTTTGGGGTCTTCCTGGGAGCAGCTCACAAGCTCTCTCTGCTGGTCCTGCCAAGCTGAGTGTCCTTAGGTTTGATCCAAAGAGCAGAGAAAGGGGGAGAATGCAAACAAGAAAGTTCAAATCCTTGAAGCTGGAATCTGATCATTTTTCCAGGCTCTTTGGCACCTGTTTGCTCATCTCTGGGTGGATGTGGAAAGAGCCTGAACTGTGTTGATGCTGAGGCTGCCGATGGCTCTGGGGTGGCACTGAGCTCTCAGAACTGGTGACAATTAACTCAGAGCCTGTGCAGCAGCTCGAGGCACCTGAACTCTGCAGGACTTTACAAGCTGTGAGCTTCAAATGTCAAAAGGCCTCTTTCACTGGAGTTTAATGCCTTAAACTCAGCTGCAAGACTTAAACATCTCATTAGTGCTGAGCTCCAGTGTCCTGAGCTTTGTGCAGAGTGCCTGACTTCATTTAATGCCTGTGCCTGCAGCATCAATACCTTAATTTGGATCCAAATTTTGTTTGTTTTTAGTCACACACGTCTCCAGGCGTGAAATGCTGAAGGTGAAATTGATTTCTGGTGTCATTGAAAGCAACGACTATTAAAAGCCGTAGCTTTTATTGAGAGAGAATTTGCCAATATTAAAAATATGATGGGCATCTGACCCAGCTGAACCAACCTCATAAATCCATTTCAACAGAGAAATTGGCTTTTTATTGGGAGGGTGTCATGCTCCTCTCCAGGGCACCTCTAGGGAGCCTTTGGGCTTCAATGGGCACTCAGGGGGAAACTTGGCTCACTCACGGATGACCCCAGAGGAGCTGGATCAGACACTGCTCCTGTGGCTGCTGCTGAGTCCCTCATGTGCCACGTGGGGTTACAGGAATTCTGGTTTTCTTTCCCCTCCCAGCTCCATTACCAGCATGTAAAGCTGAGTGGGGATAAACCAGAGGGTTTGGCCAGGCAAGACTTTTCTGGATTGGTCATGGCTTTACCCTGAGCTGTGCTGTATGAGCTGAACTTACCCTGGAATCCCAGGATGGTTTGGGTTGGAAGGGACCTTTAATCCCATCCATTCCCACCCCTGCCATGGGCAGGGACACCTTCCACTGTCCCAGGCTGCTCCAAGCCCCAAAGTCCAGCCTGGCCTTGGGCACTGCCAGGGATCCAGGGGCAGCCACAGCTGCTCTGGGCACCCTGTGCCAGGGCCTGCCCACCCTGCCAAGGAACAATTCCTTCCCAATATCCCATCCAGCCCTGCCCTCTGGCAGTGTCCCTGTGTCCTGGCACAGCTGAGTTGCTGCTTTAATTTTTGTCTTTGTTTTTCACCATCCAAGCATCAACCAGGTGTTTTGCTCCAGCCAAGTTTCTCTCAGCTTTCTTGAGTTCAGGTTGGGTATTTGGAAACTTTTCTCCATGAAAGAGTGGTGGAGCATTGAAGAGGGGCTGCCCAGGGAGTGGTGGGGCCACCAGCCCTGGAAGGGTGCCAGGAGTGAGCGGATGTGGCACTGCACGGTGTGTTTGAATAGGAAAGGTGATGTCCAAAAGTTGGATTGGGTGGTCTTGGAGGTGTTTTCCAACCTTTAAAATTCCATGATTCTGTGACACAGCATGTTTTCACATTCATTTCTTCCTTCAGCCTTTTATTTATGTGGAAAGCCAACAATTTTCCTGACTCTCCACCTGTCAAGCTCCCATCTGCTGGCTCTAGGACGTGGTGGACTTGTATTTCCCTGTGCCAGTTGGAAAGCTGGGATGCTCTGGAAAAGCCCACTGATATCTTTATTTTTTGACTGACAGAACAGAGTAAATTTCAGAAACCTTCCCATCTTTCCTAAAATCCCTAATAGAGGGGCTTGAGTTCACACAGGAGGCAGCAATTTCAGTTTTAAAAGACTTGAAAAAAACCTATGGAGCTGGAGAACAAAAACAACACATTTTATATTTATGCTTTTGGTAGTTGAGCCAGACGAAGCTTTGTGAATTTAGAACAAAGCAAAATATTGAGAGAGGGTGGGGATTTAACCACTTGTGTGTCCATGACAAGTGACAGTGTCATTCCAGGAGCTCATCTTTTGGGCAGCTCTGAATGAAACCTCTTTGCTCTTTCCAGCTAAACCAGCGTGGATATGATCCTTTAAGTGCTGGATGGTTCTGTCTGGGAATCTGGGCTGATAGGAGTTGGAGTAGCATGGAGCATACACAGCTTTGAGTATCTGGATCGCTCATCTGGTGCTGGTATTCCCTGAAAAATTATCAAAAAATGGGAAAAAAACCCAAACCAAAACAAACAAAAAAAACCAAACAAAAAAAACCCAAACAAAAACAAAAAACCCCACAACTATTTCCACCATATAGAACTTGTTCAGTGCTGATTAGGAAACAATTAATGATGATTAATGGCCCCTATTGAAGGCTTAATGACCTTGCACAGATAATTCTCCTCTAGCAGCTGTGGTGTCTCATGAACAGCTGTGTTCTCTGCTCTCTGTGACCAGGGACAGCACCCAGGGAACAGCTGGAGCTGGGTCAGGCAGGAGATCAGGGAAAGGCTCTTCCCCAGAGGGTGCTGGGCAGGGAATGGGCACAGCCCCGAGGCTGCCAGAGCTCCAGGAGCCTTTGGACAGCACTGCCAGGGATGCCCAGGGTGGGGTTGTTGGGGTGTCTGAGCAGGGACAGGAGCTGGATCCTGATCCCTGTGGGTCCCTCCCAGCTCAGGATGTTCCATGATTCTATGAACTCTCCATGCTGACACAAACACTTATTGTTTTTCATTCTTAAGCTGTGGCACAGTATGGATTTTCCATGGATATTACGTGCACCTTTTCAAAGATAAGGCTGGTTTTTATTCCAGCATTAGCTTAAGCAACAGGCCTCAGGAGCAGTGCCAATATTTCCATAAAAACCTGCTGATAGATCTTGAAGTGTCCCAAATGCTGAGCCTTGCCCAGGTCTAATGAGTGCTCAGGCATTAATTAGCTCCCACCTTGCTGATCCCTGGAAGGAGCACAGGAAAGCTCTGCCGGGGTCCTTGGAAACACTTCCCTCTGGATACTGGTTAAATAGGAGCATACAGAATGGGACTGGAGAGGCCAGAATGGAGCTACACGGGGTTGTCAGGAGCAGGGAAGGTGAAATAACAATTCCTGGGGCTGCCTGGTTGATGCCAGCCCTGCATCCTGATCCAGGCCAGCAGCAGTGCCAGGGCAGCTCTGTGTCCTGAACTGAGGTGCCCAGCAGGTCCCTGTGCACCACTGCAGGAATGCCACTCAATCCTTCCTTGTTTTAATAAAAAGTTATTTGATTGCACCAAAAATACCTGTTCTCCATCAGAATATCTCTGGGATGAAGGACATTCTTGTGTAAGTCTGTGCACGAGTTGCTGAGATGGTTTTTTCTTTGATATTTCCTTTTCAATGAGAATTTGGCAATGGAGGTTCCTCAGAATCAAGCAGTTCTGAGGTATTGTTGCAGACTTGAAAGTCAACCTATATTTTTCTACTTTTTAAATAATTTTTTTTCTTCTGGAGCAGCTTAATGCCAACAGAGGAGGAAGAAATTGCTGGAAAAGCAAAACTGAGTGCAACAAAGTTAAATGAAGCATTTAAAGTAACAGCCTTATCTGTGCTCTGGGATCTAATGTTTTAAATGTCAGAGTGGCAGAAATTTGCTGGGCCGAGATGCACCTTTATTTAAAGGACAAGGTTAATGACTCCTTCCATGAATATTTACCTTGTTTGCCTCTGCCTGTTTCGTTTTCCCCATCAGGCCAATGATAAGGACACTGGGAATTACAGTGCCATGCAGTACAGGCTCATCATTCCCCCCATCAAGGATGGCAAGGAAGGCTTTGTGATTGAGGCTTACACGGGGCTCATCAAAACTGCCATGCTCTTCAAAAACATGAGGAGATCCTATTTCAAGTTCCAGGTCATTGCCACCGACGATTACGGCAAAGGACTGAGCAGCAAAGCAGAAGTGCTCGTAAGTATCAGCCAAGGATTATTATTACGGGATAATTCCTGAGGAAATTCAAACCCTGCAGGAAGTTTAATTCCAGGCAGACCTAGGGAAAAGCCATAAAGTGCTTGTGCTTAATTTTTTAAGGCACTGGAATAAAGCTTTTCGTTTCTTAAACCAAAAAGATTTTGTGACCTGTTGGAGTGAGTCCAGGGGAGGCACCAGGATGAGCAGAGGGATGGAGCAGCTCTGCTGGGGGAAAGGCTGGGAGAGCTGGGATTGCTCAGCCTGGAGAGGAGAAGCTTTGGGGCGACCAAACTGTGGCCTTCCAGTGCCTGAAGGAGCTACAGGAAAGATGGAGAGAGATTTCGGACAAGGGCCTGTAGTGCCGGTACAATGGGGCATGGCTTCCCACTGCCAGAGGGCAGGGATGGATGGGATATTGGGCAGGAATTGTTCCCTGGCAGGGTGGGCAGGCCCTGGCACAGGGTGCCCAGAGCAGCTGTGGCTGCCCCTGGATCCCTGGCAGTGTCCAAGGCCAGGTTGGACTTTGGGTCTTGGAGCAGCCTGGGACAGTGGAAGGTGTCCCTGCCCATGGCAGGGGTGGGACTGGATGGGATTTAAGGTCCCTTCCCAAACTATTCCATGATTTTACGATTCTGTGTCCCTGCTGGTCATGTCCAAGTTGCCTTAGTTGCTTATGTTAAGGAATAATTTTGGGCTGAGAATGAACTTTTCAGTCCCCGAGAAAGCAGTATTTCAGAACTGGCACCATCTTTAGGCCTCAGGCTCGTGGTTTTGTGCTGTTCAAAGAACATTGACTTAGTCCAGCCACTGAAACCACCCAAGCTAAATTTTCTTAAAGCCTATAAACTTGATGGATTGGCTCAATATTAGCATAATGTGAAAGGGATGGAGTGCATTATCCACTTCATGGGAACACTGTCAAAGGATACAGATGAGAGCCAGAATCCTTGGCGTGGTGAGTTCTGCAGGAATTCACCAAATACACATAAACGATGATGCCCTCATGCTTGACCTCCCAAAATGATGGGGCATTCTTAGGTAATTTATGCACTAATGGGATATTAAAATATAGCCAGAAGGAATCGACATGAACATTAGAAAGTGAAGGATGTCTCATTAATTTATAGAGCTTCCTTTATGATGTCTGGCTGAGTGATGAGCAGTTGCTTTGAGCAAGGCCTGGAAGCTTGGAGGAGCTGGAGATACAATTCCAGACCGACCCCATCCTGCCTAGAACACTGGCACATGGACTTGTTGGAATGAGTCCAGGGGAGGCACCAGGATGAGCAGAGGGATGGAGCAGCTCTGCTGGGAGGAAAGGCTGGGAGAGCTGGGATTGTTCAGCTTGGAGAGGAGAAGCTTTGGAGTGACCCAGCTGTGACCTTTCAGGACCTGAAGGAGCCAGCAAGAAATACAGAAACAATTTCCAAGGTGTGCCAGGACAAGAGGGAATTGCTTCCCACTGCCAGAGGGCAGGGCTGGATGGGAGATTGGGCAGGAATTGTTCCCTGGCAGGGTGGGCAGGCCCTGGCACAGGGTGCCCAGAGCAGCTGTGGCTGCCCCTGCATCCCTGGCAGTGCCCAAGGCCAGGTTGGACTTTGGGGCTTGGAGCAGCCTGGGACAGTGGAAGGTGTCCCTGCCCATGACAGGGGTGGCACTGGATGGGATTTAAAGTTCCTTCCTCCAGGGCCATTCTGGGATTCTCTGGTTTTATGCACCAAGTGTGATCTATGCACTGAAATCCTTTCCCATGGTTTTAACAGGATTTTCCTGCTGTGGGGTCAGGCTCTCAGGTGTTATTTCTTTCACAACCAGCTCAAAAAGTGCACAGAGAAATTAATATAATTATTCCCATGCAAAAGAAGAAGATGTAGGGGAAGAAGATAGCACTGCACCGGGAGGAGGTCTCAGGAGAAGGGGCAGGTCACCACCACGGGGACAATGCTGGGAAGAAGCTGAGCAGAGCAAGGTATCCTCCAGAACTGGGACCAGGATGCTTCCCCAGAGCCTGGCACATCTCTGGGAGCAGCAGGACCTGCCAAACCCCCTGGTCAAAGGTCTTCATGCTGGTGGGGACAATCCGTGGGAAGGACAGCAGGATGGCTCCAGTCAGACCCCTGTGGGTTGGCAGTTTGCTTCCATGTGATGGAGCTTTCCTTCTCAGCATCTGTGAGATGAAAGAGATACAATAATTGCATTTTAAGTCGAGTTTGCTGCAAGGAAGCACCTAAAGGTGCTGAGGAAGTGTAGATAGTGGACATTCACTATCATTATTTGAGATGATGGATATCATCTTTATGATGTCATAGATATCATCTTTAATCAAAGGTTTGTTGGGGTTTGAGGAGGTTTTAAGGGCCCCTCCTCATTCGGGTCCCAGCTGCTCCCAGGAATCCATCGGTGCCATATCACAATCAAGACTCTTTGTAGGCTCTGCCTTGCTGGATTTAAAACTTGGGAAGTGCCTAATGAGCGAAGCTCGGGATCAAAGGGATATCACTCGTGGGCTAGAGGTTACCAACAATTTTCTGCTTTGCCTGCCTTTACAAATGGGGATAACAAGCAAGTTAATGTTACCATGGAAACCTCAAATGTCGCTTGATTTTTGTCCAACACACTTGGTTTCCTATAGCTTGTCGTGAATGTGTGTTTATCCCTGGTTTTGTACATGAACAAGTGATGATAATTGTGATTTCTTCCATATTAAAAGAATTACTGCCTTTGTTTTTGCTGTTGCATTTACACTGCTTTCAGTTCCTGGGTGCACAGTGGTTGCTTGAACTGGCTAATGTAATTAATTCTATTAAATTAATCATTGCTTTCCAGTTCCGTTGCATGATTTTAGTCTAAAATTTATTTGGAGCTCATTATAATTCTGTGTTTCTTGCACAGAAGCCTGTACGTGCTGATCAGGGCATCTGATGACATTTCAAGAACATTTAAATATTTAAAGTTGAATTAAGCTTCAAAGCTGGTGAATCAGTGTTTGATGTGGAAGCACATTCAGGCTTTTCTGCTGCTGTGCTTCCAGGGCTCCTCTTTGGAAAATCAGGGCCTGTTTATTCCTTTTAGAATCAACTAACCCTTGATTTTTAAATTTATCAGCTTTAACATTGGCCTAGTTTTCCAAATTTTCCTCCAGAATCCTCTACAGGATTGGAGTGATGTTGGGTTCATAGTAAAAAACAATAATTGCCAGATATTTTCTCAGAGTTCACTCCATGCCTTGGTGGAAAACTGAAATTTAATTTTATTCCAAGAAATCACACAAGTGTTGAGTGGATTAGAAGCAACTTTTCTTACTTTGTTTTACTTTTTATTTTTAAGGGAAAAGCTCAGTTGTGAAATGTGTGGTTTTATGATAGAGGAAGAAGCTAAAACAATTGGAGATTAAAATAAAACCTCTCACTGATCACTTCAATGTAAATGAACAATTTCCTTCCTGATTTTCTAACAAAGCAGCATTGATTTTGTGGAATTAATCCTGAATTTCCATTTCCCTTGGTGCACATTGTATGGCTCCAAGGGAGGATTTTCCTGGCATCCAAACCACCCAAATGCTCAGAAGTAATTTTGAGTTCAGCCTATGGGAGATCTGGGATTCTCTAAGCCAAGTCTAAACTGTCTGTCAGACTTTTGTTGTCCCCAGCTTAAAAATCCATGATTCTGATGCAGACCTGGAATTAAAATTCCAGTTAAATCTTTGATGTTTATGTGCTTTGGCCGCAAGACTTGCCAGCTCTCCTGTTTGGAATTAAAAGGAGAAATCAGGCTACCAGGGCATGGTGTGGAGGCAGGAAAGGAATTTTTCCATTGCTTTTGGATGGGGAGGGGGCTGTGCCTGGCAGTGCCGATTGGATTTCCCTCTTTTCTTTCCAGGTCTCTGTGGTCAATCAGTTGGACATGCAAGTGATCGTCTCCAACGTTCCTCCCACCCTCGTGGAGCAAAACAAAGACCAGCTCATTGGGTAATCAATTCATTTCCTCTCCAGATATCAGATAATTCCCTGGCTTTGGGATTGGATGGATCAGGGAGTGAGGGAGGTTTTCTATCTGGTCAGTAAGAGACCCCAGACACCGCAGCAGCAGCAGCAGCAGCAGCTTCCAGGGGTCGGGTTTACACTTCTGGCTACTTTTTGTAACACAGAGATGATTTTCTCTACTTGCTGTCATGGAATTAGCCAATATGGGATAGAAAATGCCGTAGGAAATAGTTTATATCCAATCCTTGTCCTCTTTTTATTTTTTTTTTTTTTGTCACTTCAATCAATGATGATTGGCACTTCTCAGATTCCCACAGGTCTGATCCATCCTGCTTGTTTTTGTCCATGGAATTTGAAATACCTTGGGGCTGATTGTCCAACTAGTCATTGCAAAAGTCTCTTGAGGGCCTCACATCTTCACTGGGCTAGGAGAAATTCCTGATGGATTTACTCCAGGAGATTTGGGATGTTTCCCTTTTCTCCCTCTGTTTTGGGCCAGGTGTGTGTTGGCTCTGAGAGGCTCGAACATCAGAACCACCAACAAGGTTGTTCAGGCAACGGGCTGAACTCACAGGGACTGCTCCTCCTGGAACCAGGAATAACTTCCTGAAGGGAGGGATTGCCTAGAACCAGGAATAACTTCCTGAAGGGAGGGATTGCCTAGAACCAGGAATAACTTCCTGAAGGGAGGGATTGCCTAGAACCAGGAATAACTTCCTGAAGGGAGGGATTGCCTAGAACCAGGAATAACTTTCTAAAAGGAGACTCTGCTGAGGTGGAGTCAAGCTCTTTTCTCAGTAACAAGTAACAGAAGGAAACAGCCTCAGGCTGCACCAGGGGAGGTTTAGATTGAATTTTAGGGAGAACTTCTTCGAGGAAAGGCTGGTTTCAGCATTGGAGGGGCTGTCCAGGCAAGTGTTGAGTCCCCATGCCTGCAAGTGTTCAAACCCATGTGGAATTGGTAAATGAGGACATGGGTTAGTGGTGAACAGGGTGGTGGTGGTTGATGGTGGGACTTGGTGACCTTGGAGGTCACTTCTAGCCCAAACCATTCTGTGATTCTGTATTTCACTGTGAACAAAGCTTTGGAATGAGTATAAAGTTTAAAAAAAGCCTACAATATTATCAAGTTTTGAGTTCTCCAGGTCAGCTCGAGAAGCCTTTACCTCCACAAACACCATGGGCAAATCAGTGTAGCTGGGGAATTTCTCTTCTAAGAATTAGTTTTTATGGACAGCCTTTGCCAGAAGAATTACATCAGCTTATTTTCAAATTCTCCCATTCTTTCCTGAAAATATTTGCAGAGAACAAATATCTCAAAAATAATTTTGTAGCTGGATACAAAGGTCTATTTCACAGAGAAATTATTTATTTATTATTTATTTCACTGGTCTCTCCAAATTTCTCATATTTTCCTCCTAAATTTAAAAGATCACCCTCTCCCTGTTTCCATATAGGTTTAATAATTTGTGCAGCCCATAAAAACAAAATAAGAATTTGGGATTTTTTGCATGTAACTACAGGCAAAGGGAAAGCAAATTATTTGGACTCTCAGACCAAAGTAGTTTTGCCACTTCAAATAATGCAGTAATTTATAAAAAAATTTAATGTGTAAATAATTAACAGATAAAAAGGCTGTCATCAACACTGTCCAGTGGGAGGTGTCTCTCTGTGTGGCAGGGAAGTTGGAACAAGAGGATCCTTAAGATCCCTTCCCAATACAAACCATTCTGTGTTCTGTGAATTAAATTAGTCATTACACAGGTTCCTCAGCTCTTTCTCCTCTCATTTTGGCAAACATTAATCCCTGAAAATAGAACATTTAGCCAACAGTTGGTGATGGGGAATGTTAGAGAAGGGATACATGGGTCATTTGTGGAATTACAGTGATTTTTCACAATAAAATAAACAGTGATTTCAACAACTTTGGAGGATAAGTTATATGAGGTTCTGTCCTTTTCACAAGGAGTTATGAGGTATTAAGAATTATATAATTCTGTTTTTCCACACTCAGCACAGCCAGAGATGGGTGGGAGTTAATGGTCCAGATAAAGGGAGCAAAGCAGGGAAGAGAAGATTTAAAGCATCACTACTTGGCTTAGGAGTTTTTTGAGGGATACAGTGGACTTGTCTTCCCTGACACTTCCAGTAGGATCTTTTGCAGTTATTCAATGTTTTCCTCCAACTGCTTTAATTTCATCAAGCTTTTCATATTGTCTGGGCTGCACATCAGTGTCCCACTGGCCATTTCTGTTGCCCACTTTAATTACAGCTGTGCAGAGAGACCCCTTTCTACTGTCTGCTGCAGAAGGGGTAGAGAAAACAGGCTGAGGCTTCATGAAAAATTCAGGGTGTGCTCCTCTCATTCAGAATATGATTCATTCCTCTCATTCTCTTGGTGGAGACAGATGCCAGAGAGTTCTTGAAATATGGAAGTTTCAGGGAGTGCTTGTTTGTTGGGCAGGGAACAGGATTTCATGGAATTGAAGCATATCCTCCATTGGAAGCAGCCCAGAGGCATCATCAAATCCCATCCTGAAATTCAACTGGAATAAAGCGGCCAAAGTGGTTCTCAGAGCATTTAATTCTTTGATTTTCATGGGATGGCTGCTTAAAGCTCTGCCTAAAGTCAGATAAAGCACACTGCCAAGAGAGACCTGAGCTTCTCCCATTCTGCAGGGCAGAGGACTGTCTTGGGAAGCAAATTCCTCTGTACACTCCTGTATGGAGGAGATATCCCATCAGCTCCTCTGAACTGGAATAGTGGAGTGGCTTAAAAGGAGAGTTTGGATCAAATACAGAGAGTCCCAGGCTGGGTGAGGCTGCAGGGAGCTCAGCGGGCACCTGGTGCCCCCTCCCTGCTCCAGCAGGGCCATCCCAGAGCACAGGGCACAGCACTGTGTGCACAGAGCTGTGCAGCAGCCCCAGGGAGGAGCCCCCAGGCTGTGTGGACAATGTGCTCAGGGCTGGGCACTGCCCAGGGAAGAAGTTGTGCCTCGTGTGCAGGGGGAATTGCTGGGCTCAGGCCCTGCCCGTGGCTCTGGGGCCATTGCTGGGCCCCCGCAGCAGAGCCTGGGCCCTGCTGGGAGCCCTCCCTGCACACAGGGACACCCAGGGCTGAGGGCCCCTCTCAGCTGGGGCTCCTCTCCAGGCTGAGCAGCCCCAGCTCCCTCAGCCTTTCCTGGGCACCCCCATGCTCCAGGCCCTTCCTCAGCTGCGCAGCCTCCGCTGGCCCCGCTCCAGGAGCTCCCTGGCCCTGCCGTGCTGAGGATCCAGAGCTGGGCACAGCACTCCAGAGGTGCCTCCAGGGCTGCCACAGGGGCAGCGTCCCTCCCTGCCCTGCTGCCACTGCTCCTCCTGCTGCCCCTGGGAAATCAGGATCCCCAGTACTCCTCGTGCATCTCTCCAGGGTTTCTCCCCTCACTTCAGCCGTGCTTCTCTCAGTCAGTTTTATATCCTGAAAAGAGTGAGGCAGTTCCCAAGGTAAGAAATATCCATGCTGAACCCTCTAGAACAATGTAGAAGTGGCCAGGCAGGCTTTTTCCTGAATATCCAAACGTAGAATCAAGTGCTGATTCTTGGAGTTATTGCTCAGGGAGTTTTTTGGAATTGAACGTTGAACCTTCCAACTTAATGGTTTGCATATCTAAAGCTGACTGCCATCATTCTTCAAAGGAACTCTCCTTAATGCACAGAAACTGTGCTGCATTTAAAAGAGTATATACTACTGTAAATTATAGATCATAATATACAGCACATGTACATTGTGCATCACATAAGATTTTATGTCTAATCATAGTATATGAGACAATAAATTTTATATCTGAGAGCTGGAACAGTTCAGGGAAGTGTTTCAGATGTGGATGATTTCCCTGCAGTTGTGGGATTTTTTTCTCCTCAGTCTCTGAATTGGTAAAAAATAAGCACATCTCAGCTGCAGGGTATAAATCACTCTGTCTTGTTACTTTTCCCACAGGAGAAGTCACATTCCGGTGCTCACTTTATGATTTTTGCCAGATAATTACTGAATTAAGTCTAATTACAGCTGACTGGACTGTTGGGGTGGTGGCAGTGACCCTGCCCTTGAGCCTTCTCCACAGGTGGCCCTTGCTCTCCTGCCCTTTGTGGAACGTCCCTGAGTCACAGGTCCAGCTGTAGCTGCTTTGTCCTTTACCCTTTCCCTCTCTGACAGGAACACTTTGGGGTCACTTTGCTCCTGTCCCTCCGCTGCACCTCCCCTCCCCTTTTTCTCTGTCACTTCTTCACACTGTAATGTTTCATTCCAAATTAAATTGCAAACTCAGAAAAGGAATACGTTAGATAATAACAGAATTGATTGAATTAGATTAAATAGATCCAATCTGATGAAATAAATAGATTAGGGGGACATTTGCCACCAGCTGGCTGTTTCATGTCCAGCCAGCCTGGCTTTGTGTGGGAGAGTGTCCCAGGGCTTGGTGCAGTGTTCACAGAGTCTTTTCCACCCTCCCCACTGAGCAACCAGGATGATTAATAACTGCAGGCCACCTTTATTAAGTTGGGTAATAGAGATCAAAACTTGTACAGCTCCAGCTTTTCCACTTGCTACTCGCCCTGGCAGCTGGTTCAGCGAGCTCCTGCTCTCCGTAACTCCCGGGGTTCTTGTGGTAATGGATCTCTCCAAAGCTCTCTGATGCAGTGGATAAAGCTGTAAACTCCTGCTTTCCCTGGGAATTGCTGACAATTGCAGGAAAAGCCCTTTTGTGCTGAGATCTGGAGATTGTCCTGGGGGTCAGAGGGGAGATGTCTCTGGGTATTATTCTTTGGATGAGCGCAATGTTCCGTCTGCGGCCGGGACAAATGAGGCTGAAATAAAAAGTTGGAGTGCGTGCAGGGGTTTTGGAGGGCAGGATTTTACAGGATGAGCACAAAGAGAAGGAGAGCAACTTCAGCAGTGTGTAATAAAGCAATTTTCCTTTCTGGTGTGCAAACCAATCTGCTTGTAGTGATGCTGGGGTGACAGTGGGACTTGAGTCTTAAAGATGTTTTCCAGCCTTAATGATTCCTGATTCCCTGCTTTTATAGGATTAGGATAAGTGGGCATAAAGGCATTGGCCCTGGGTTGTTTTCTAAATCTTATTAATAATATTATTATGAAATATTTTGTAAGTTATTCTATGTGGTGGGAATTGTCTCTGTGCTGCTCCTTCCTGCTGGGCACATGTGTGATAGAAAACAGCTTTGTGAAAGGCTGTTTTATAAAAAAAATGGATGTTTATAGGCTTGGAATGAACCCCAGGCACCACAGGATGAGCAGACCCTACCCTGAGCTCTGTTTATGTCGGAATCTGGGAGCTGGGACTCCAGTGTATGTCCCCCAAATCTGTCACTGACTGCACCAGAGGGGTTGGAATTGGTTCTCGTCTCTTTGGGAAAGTCCAGTTTAAAATCCAGTGGTTTCATTGACAGTTATTAATCCTGCAAAGACTCCACGTGGCCAGAATTTGCCTGAAGTGGAGCAGAATTGAGGAGTTAATTAAAGCACTTTAAAAGTCTGTATTGATGCTGATGGCGGGGACTGGATGGTCTCAGCTCTCCATGATTGCCAAATTTGTATTTTCAAATACCTAGAATACAAATTTATCATTATTATTGCACCAGCTTAGTTTTGGGAAATAGAATTTTGGCAAAAAAAATTATGCAGGATATTGAATCTTCAACCCTGCTCACTCGAAGTCTTTGGTAATTTGAGTCCTGAAAGAAAGAATGTTTGGGGGCTTTTGTTTTTTCCCATTTCTTAAAATATTTTATGTGCTCCAAAGCCACAATAGGTTGTTAAATTCCTAAAGAACTTCCTGCTGTGATGCCAGGGTGAACCCCTAGATTTAATCCTGTTTTCCAGACTCTTGTCTGCCTGGAAGGGGATACAGCAACCTCGAGTGTGGATATAAACACATGGACATGGCACTGAGAGCTGGCTGGAAATGTGGTGCCTTATCCCAGATTTTGGGGTTTGTTCTGCTGCTTCCAGGATGTACTTTCCTAGAGGAAGTAGCAGTTCAGGAATGTTCTGAAAGCCTCTTTCCAGTACCTACAGGGGATGTCCAAGAAGGCTGGAGATGGAATTTTCCCAAATTGGGAAGTGACAGGACAAGGGGGAATGGCTTCCCACTGCTAGAGGGCAGGGCTGGATGGGATATTGGGAATAAATCCTTCCCTGGGAAGGTGGGCAGGGTGCCCAGAGCAGCTGTGGAATCCTGTGGATCCCTGGCAGTGCCCAAGGCCAGGTTGGACAGGGCTTGGAGCAGCCTGGGACAGTGGAAGGTGTCCCTGCCCATGGCAGGGGTGGCACTGGATGAACTTTAAGGTCTCTTCCAACCCAAGCCATTCTGGGACTTCATGGGGCAGAATTCCCCAGCCAAGGGACAGCTCAGCAGACCAACACCCCTGTATTGTTTCGCTTTTCCATTTATTTTGCATCTAAAGGTGAAAAGCAACCACCTCAGGATTTCCAGGGAGCTTTGGGCCTCAGGATCCCTCAGTGACAGATCTATGCTCATTTCCAGTGTCACTGCTGGGAACTGGGAGAGCTGTTCTAACAGGGACGCACTGGCAGGCATTTCCCACACTACTGAGCAGCTCCAGTGGACTTGGAGCAGTTGGAAAGGCTCATCACCTGTTCTGCTCCTGCTTCCAGCTCTTACACACACGTGGGAGGATGGGAGTGACCCTTGTGGGATTAACAAGTGACAGACTAATTTTAATTTGAATTCTGCTGATCAATACCGCAGAGCTGCGGATGCTGTTGATACTTAAAAGTAGGAGTCTGAAAAAGATTGGCTTTTGTGAGTACCACCACAAGTAAGTAGCCATTTCCAGAGAAGTTCTAAAATGCTACAGCGTTTTCAGCATCACAAGTTCAGCTGAAGGATTTTTCAAACAACTCTACAGGGAACTGCCCTATTTTTAAGTGAATTCTTTAATTGCAGCTTTTCAGTCTTCAGTGTGATTTTATTCTCTGTTTTAACCTAAAAGTGCGATTTGTGTGTTTCAAATTGAACACTGCTGCCACTCTGCTAGACTTTCTGTGGGGATTCCTGCAATGTCAGTATAGCCAATGGCTGCCATGTACCCATTTCTCGGGAAGTGATATCACAGAATTCCAGAATGCTTTGGGCTGGAAGGGAGCTTAACACCCATCTCATCCCACCCCCTGCCATGGCAGGGACACCTTCCACTGTCCCAGGCTGCTCCAAGCCCCAAAGTCCAGCCTGGCCTTGGGCACTGCCAGGGATCCAGGGGCAGCCACAGCTGCTCTGGGCACCCTGTGCCAGGGCCTGCCCACCCTGCCAGGAACAATTCCTGCCCAATATCCCACCCATGCCTGCCCTCTGGCAGTGGAAGCCATTCCCTGTGTCCTGTCTCTCCATCCCTTGTCCAAACATTCTGTTTATTCTTCAGTTTTAATAATGTTTTAGACAAAGATATTCTCAAAGGCAATGAATTCCAGCGGGATGCCAGGAATTTGTGAGGAAAGGGAATATTGTTACTGATTCTGCCAGAAGTGACCCTACATTCCAACCTGATGCAGCATTTCTGTCTAGGGTGTAATAAGAGTTCTGTACAAGGGAACAGGGACAGGACAAGGGCAAACGGCCTCAGGCTGGGCCAGGGGAGGCTCAGCTTGGGCAGCAGCAGGAATTTGTGCATGGAAAGGGAGCTCAGGCCTTGGCAGGGGCTGCCCAGGGAGGGTTGCAGTGCCCATGGCTGGAGGTGTCCAAGGAAGGGCTGGAGGTGGCACTGAGTGCTCTGGGCTGGGGACAGGGTGGGCATCAGGCACAGGGTGGATTCTGGGGTTCTTTGATTCCGTGAAAAGCATCTCCTCCTGCAGCAAGAGAAGATGATTAAATGCTAATTATGGAGGAAAGTCCTTTATATGTTTGTTCTGCCTGACACCTTGTGCCGAACACCCTTCTAAGAATGGTTGTGGTTTCATTTTATCCATTTACACTCCCTTCAGGTTTGGTGGGGTTTTATAATAATCTCCATGTCCCAGATTGGTCCTGTCAGGTTTTCCCTGGGGGAATTATTGTTGCTGAGGTGTGTGTGACAGGTTCTCACCTTGGCTGCCAGTGCAGAGCATGCCAGAAGCAGAGATAAGCAGTTTTCCATATCTGCAAACAACAGGAGAGCTTGTTCAGAGGACACCACTCCACGAACACCGTGTCAGCCAATCTGTATCCCTATTTTCTCTGCAGTAATTCCATATATTCACTCCTCAGGTATGACCTGGCTTTGACATACTTGAATTTTTCAAGATCTTATAGAAAAGCTTAAAAGCTTACAACAGGTTTTAATGGCACACTACATTTCCACACAAAGAGAAGAGATGTTCCTTGGATAAATGGGAATCACGAGCCTTGAAAAATCAGGAGTTGGGGGAAATCTTTTGTCAGAGAAAAAAACACAACTGCAGAAGGTTTTGTGTTAAACAATTGACACCCTAAAGTCGCTGATGTCCTTTTTTGTGGGAGATATGCCCTCCTCCACACCCTGGTGCGTCCTTGATGGATCAGGCAGCACATTCCCTTAGTTCCCTTTCTTTTGCCTCCCAGCTATTGCTTTTTGATTTTCTCATCATATCAATTAGCCCAGGAAATTCAATATTTTAAGTTCGGATGGAACTTGTATGCTTCCAAGTGCTCTGGTTTATTTCTCCCTCTTTTTTTTTCTTTCTTTTTTCTTTCTTTTTTTTTTTTTTTCTTTTTTTTTTTTCCCCCACTGAGTTGATGACATCTGCATTTATGCCTTTGTTTATAAAACTTGGTGGGCTTCAAGTGAACCTTTGTTGGTCCCACGTTCGAAACCTCATCAACCTTTAGCAAGTCTGGTTGTTGTTTTTGTTGATATTGTTTTCTCGTAGTTCTATCAGCCTTTCTTTCTCCTGCTTTGTGGAATCCTGCTGCAGTTTATTTGATTTTATTTCCTGTGGTAAAAATGTCAGCCCGATATTCCAATTTCCTGCTGCCTGTGGAACCTGGTGCCTTTTGGAGCAGCAGGTGTTGCAGCCCCTGAAATGTTGTGTGATATCAGAGGCCTGGATGAAATATCCCACCAAAAATTGTTCAAGCGGTTGTTTCTCTGGGTGAAAATTTATGGAATGCACCCTGTGGAAGGCTGGAATGGAAGTGCTGGAATCATATAACTTAATAAAAGGCTGACAGGGGGATTTTGTGTGAAATATAGGTGGTGATTCCCATGAGCCGTTTAAAACTCGACTGGGGTCATAAATACAAAGAGCTCGATTTCAGGACACAATTTCTGAAGACCTCTCCGAGCACTGCTGAGCTTTTCTCAGGAGTTCAGCATCTCAGAGGTTATGTGGAACAGCGATTCCTTTTTAAAAGTGCTCTGGAGGTCAAAATCCCTCTCATCCCATGGGTTTTCCTTTCAGCACCTCATTTGGGCTGGGGTCAGTGGTGAGCAGCACAAACCAATCACTGCAGCTTTCCAGCTCCGTCTTCCCTTTAGGATTTTGGAACGCTACATCCAGGACCAGATTCCAGGGGCGACGGTGGTGGTGGAATCCATCGGGGCACGGAGGTTTGGGGATGGATACTCTGAGGAGGATTACACCAAATCCGACCTCATGGTCTACGCCATCGACCCGCAAACCAACAGAGCCATCATGAGGAACGAGCTTTTTAAGTGAGTGTTTGTCTTGTTGGTCTCCCTCTGTTTGCACGGATGGTTTGAGAATCCGTTGGTCTGTTAGAAACTGGTTCAGCATAACAGGAACAGAAAAATCCATTGAAACAGCTGCTGCATGGAGATCCCATATGGATACCTTGGGAATTTTCCACTTCCTAGTTCAGTCCAGTGCCTTGGGCTAAATTGTCCCAAACCACATGATTCAGACATTGTCACCACGACAGCTTGTAATAGGTTTTCTCCACCCTGTGGAGGAGCTGCCAACTGAAATTCCTCCAAGGAATTTCCTTCCTATGTACCCAAAGTCCTGTGTGATCTTCAGGCTTTGGTGCTGCAGCGTTGACCTTCAGGCTTCTCACACGTTCTGTCTGGAGCATGGATCTGTTGGGAAGGGAAGGGAAGGGAAGGGAAGGGAAGGGAAGGGAAGGGAAGGGAAGGGAAGGGAAGGGAAGGGAAGGGAAGGGAAGGGAAGGGAAGGGAAGGGAAGGGAAGGGAAGGGAAGGGAAGGGAAGGGAAGGGAAGGGAAGGGAAGGGAAGGGAAGGGAAGGGAAGGGAAGGGAAGGGAAGGGAAGGGAAGGGAAGGGAAGGGAAGGGAAGGGAAGGGAAGGGAAGGGAAGGGAAGGGAAGGGAAGGGAAGGGAAGGGAAGGGAAGGGAAGGGAAGGGAAGGGGTGGTTTCCACCTCATGTAAAACAGACTGGGACATGACCCAGTGCACACCTCGGCACTCGAGATCAGGCTCTCCAAAATGCCAATCAGGTTCTTCTTCTAAAGAGAAAAAAAAACCTTTTTGATTTGTTTGGGGTTTCTTTTTGCACATGTTCCACCTTGGTGTTGGTTTTTCTCTCAGTGAGAACCCCACCAGGCTTTTCCTGTGCTGAGCGCATCTTCAGCAGCTTGGCAGGAAAAGGCTGTGAACGACAACAGGGAAATGGGGTTGGAGAAGGACTTCTCCTCCTGAGCTCCTGGTGGACTGTAGGTGAAGCACAGCATAGGAAAGTTCTGCAGATACTCAGATTTTATAGGCTGGAAAGGATCACTGGGATCAGTCTGAGCAAGTCTGGCAGCTCCCCAAATTAATTCTGCTTGGAACATGTCTATCAGCAAAGCAACTGCACCAGAAAATCCAATCAACTACAACCCGGGGGTTGTTATTGCAGGTTAATTTCCTGTCAAAATTAGGCCTTTTGTCTTTTTTTTTTTTTTTTTTTAATTTTTCCAGGCTCATTTTTATTATAATTTTGGGTGCTAAATTAAAGCATCCATTGGTGCCTTTAATTTCTTGGTCCCACCAAGGTCTAGACTCATGTTCACATCATCCTCTGTATTTTTATTCTTGAGAAGTTTTGCTCTGGGCTGTGTTTTAATTCTTTTAATCACCTAAAGTTTTCTCTGAACCCACTCCAGTCTTCCAGCATCACTTTTCTGAACTAGGAATATAAAAAAATGAATACTTTATATAAAAATTTTATATGAAATATAATTAATAGTAATAACAGCTTTCAGAGGGGTGACAATAGAGCCTCCTTCCTTTTCCTGCCATTTGTTTTTAGGTACCCCCATCATCATTCAGTCTTTCCAGGTCTCAGTCATGCTCTGGGTGCTTGTGGTCACTTGTCCAGTATTGATCATTCCCAGAATGGAGTGACTGTGATCTTTTCACAGTTTAAGTCAAGATTCTGACACCCTTTTCCTCCTCCCTTTGGAAAACTCTCAGTAAATCCACTACTATCAGGATATGTAAATCTGCTGTTATCTGAACAGGGAGGCTCTTTGAATTCCAGGAAAGATAAACTTTTCCCTTGCAGACTCTCTTCATGCTCAGAAAAAAATGTCCCTCTTCATTTTGGCACCCTTTGAAGATATTGAAATGTCTTTTTAGGGATGTTCAGATGTCCAGTGAAGTACCCAGAGCAGAATAGAGTTATGATGGGTTAAAACTCAGCTTTTCCAACAGGAAGGGAAGGGGGATTCATCTGAGAAACAGCTTCATTAAAATGCTCCCTGTGCCTGCACACTCAGTTTTTTAAGGGCTTTTTTTTCTTCTCTTCAAAAGCTTTTAAATATTTAAATCAGCAAAATCCCAAGGAATGCTTCTCTGGCTTTAGGGTAGAGGTGAGTGACTGTCAGCTCACTGGAGTAAGGAGATAGAGTTTTGCAGCTGCAGTTCCCAAGTTTTCACTGGAAAGTGGGAGAACCTCAGGAGATTTGGGCCAGGGACGTACCCAAATCTGCAAAGACTTTTACCTCCTAAAAAGATAAAGGTGCCTCCTGGGAGTCTGATTTCAGAGGGATGGCTCAGGGTTCCTCCTGCAATGGTCGGGGGACACTTCAGCAGTGGTTGTCCCCTCACTGGGAAGCCACAAGTCCCAACCACCCTTCTGCCAGCCAAGAATCTGCTCTGAATCTGACAGGAAAGGGATCACTGGGAGAAAGGATCATTTCATAAACTGGATATGATGGGAGAAAGGTGAATAAGTCCAAAAGAAACAGAGCATCCTGTTTTAAACATTTAATTACCAGTAAGGAAGATAAATTCCCACAGGTGATTTTCCAAGTGTTCAACAATTCCATGATGTATCCAGGACCAACAGCACAGAGTTAGTGACTTCTGCCAGCTGGGGTTTTTACACAGCTCACCAAATGATTGTGTATTGGAAGATACCTGTGGCTTTTCCAGAATGGGCTTTTTTGGGAACACCTGCTGTGTTCCTGCTTCAAAAGCAGAGTGGAGGCTCTGATTTAACAGAATTTCTTGTGAACCTGCCACTGTTTAAAAATAATTATTTGTGAAGGTCGAATGTGAGGGGAATTGAGGATGAAGTGGAACAGCAAGTGGAGAACTGCAGGGACACAGGCAGGAGTCAGGGATCCAAACCCAAAGCAGCTGGAATTGAGAGAAAAGGGTCACACAGCAGGTCACCAAGCAGCAGCTGAACAGAGTCACAGTTGTCACCATAAACCAAAGCATGAGGCTCCTGTAATCCATAATATTAATCCCACAATAATTCCAGGAAAACGTTTGGCTGGAAAACAAAGGCATGATTTGGAAGCTGTGGATGTAGCAGCCAGTGCCAGGGGGTAAAACCCGTGTCTCTCAAGATATGCAGAATTTTCCCTGTCCTGTATTTTGTAAAACTGATAATCAATGGGAGATCCATATCTTTCCTTCAGACTGTTATGAGTGATTACCTGAAGTTTTTATTAATCAGGGATCTCATAAAACAGAGTCATTTAGATTGGAAAGAACCTCTGAGCTCATCAGGTCCAATCCTTAACCCAGCACCACTTCCAAGCCCACCACTAAACCATGTCCTCACATCCACACAGTTTATCAACACCTCCAGCCATGGGCACTGCAACCCTCCCTGGGCAGCCCCTGCCAAGGCCTGAGCTCCCTTTCCATGCACAAATTCCTGCTGCTGCCCAAGCTGAGCCTCCCCTGGCCCAGCCTGAGGCCGTTTGCCCTTGTCCTGTCCCTGTTCCCTGGGAGCACAGCCCGACCCCCCCTGGCTGTCCCCTCCTGTCAGGAGTTGTGCAGAGCCACAAGGTCCCCCCTGAGCCTCCTTTTCTCCAGGCTCAGCCCTTTCCCAGCTCCCTCAGCTGCTCCTCATCTGATTTTTGCTCCAAATCTGTTCGATTACACCCCAGAAATGGGTCTGAATAGTACCTCTACTTCACTATGTCCTCCCTCTTCCTAAAAGACTCTGAGGCCACTCAGGTAATTTCCCAGACTGAAACGTTCAGCCTCCTTTCCCATCTTTTAAAGGGAAGAGGCTTTGATTTATTGGAGCATAAAAACCAGTTGAATCCAACAAATTCCTCCTGCATAAATTAAGTGGAAAATGTCCCCCCTGTTAAAAAGAAACTGTGTGAAGCTCCTGCACAACGTGTCAGGTTCCATCACAGAGTAAAGGCTCACGGCTGAGTTACGAACCTGTGAAAAAGGCTCTGTCGGGAAAATGCCAGCGGAATTTCAACGGAGAGATAGTTAAAGTCATCCAGGGATTTAATGCCGTCCTGCTGAGAGGGCTTCTGCCAGCTCAAAGGACATGGGACATGCACCAGTGACATCTAGTGAGCAGCAAGAGAATGCTTATATCCACTTTATGCCATCATTTAGGTTGCAAAAGGGATTTTTTCTCATGTACCAAGGAAATGGTTTGTGGAAGATATCAGGAATGGGAATTATTCTTCCAGACACCGTTGTGAGGGTGGGGGTGAGCAGCCTCTTTGCCCTCAGTATCATGAAACCAGCCCAAATTCATCATTCAGGATGAGCTGTTCTGCTTGTGACGTGATCCAGTTCATCCATTACACACCCAGAGCAGAGTGGATTCTCCCCAAAATTCCAAAATAAAAAACGGGCAAGAAGTGCTACCAGGATTTATCAGGAAATTAATTTGAGAGGAAGTCAGTCGTGAGAAATTACCTCCCTT
This sequence comes from Prinia subflava, assembly GCF_021018805.1. Classification (NCBI taxonomy): domain Eukaryota; kingdom Metazoa; phylum Chordata; class Aves; order Passeriformes; family Cisticolidae; genus Prinia; species Prinia subflava. Next base: position 31,212,644 of record NC_086255.1, read on the forward strand.
GAAGAAATGGTCTTTGAGGAGTGGAATTTCTGTCTCGTGATCAGAGTAAGGAAATCAAAGCTATTTCAGGCTTTCTTTAGACATTCAGAGTTTATACACAAAAATACTTACAGAAATTTTTTGGTGTTTTTTATTTGAAGTTTTCTGGAGTTTTTTTTCCCTCGTCTTTCTCCAGGAGAACTGCTGTACATGTAAGGATCTGGAATTCTGCTGTAGCTCCCACCTTTTAGGATCCTCCATCCTAACATATCTCCTACTTTGGTCTTCTGAGCTGGGCAGCTTGTGAGACACTCCATCCACACTTCTGGAGTGATCCAAGGATTTTGATTTTCCTTCACAATTTAAAGCCTTGGACAATGTATTTTTTGTCCAGCCAGCCAAAGAATTTCCCTAAGGAGCTGAGCAAATCCTCTGAAAATTGCCTGATTTTAGGGTAACAGCAACCATGGAATCGTTAAGGGTGGAAAGGACATCTGAGGTCATCAAATCCAACATTCCCCATCACTGCCAAAGCCACCACTGCCTCATGTCCCCAAGTGCCACATCCACAGGTTTTTTGAACACTTCCAGGGATGGGTACTCCACCATTGGGCAAGAGCAAGGTGACCTGTTGGGCAGAGTGGTCCTTAGGGATGTGTCTAGGGAGGGTTGGTTGATCCTTGAGATCAAAGCAGAGAAGGAAAAGCACAAAGCAAGGCCTTTGTGTCCCTGGAAATCAGGATGAGCTCAGCTCAGCCCTCCTTTTCAGCGTTTAAACTGTGTCCTGGTGTTAAGTACATTGGAATTGTCCCTGGCACGGGGATTACAAGGAATTGCCACTATTCCAAAGCCCACAAGGACGACGTATGCGCTTTACTGGGCTATTAACCTGCCATAATTAACACCCTCCTCACAGACTTGGCTCTAACAGGGGGGTGTTTTGTGTTTTTGTGCCACTGAAGGTTCCTGGACGGCAAACTGCTGGACATCAACAAGGAGTTCCAGCCGTACCTGGGCCAGGGCGGGCGGATCCTGGAGATCCGCACGCCGGACGTGGTGGCCAACGTGAAGAAGCAGGCGCAGGCCGTGGGCTACACGGAGGGGGCACTGCTGGCCCTGGCTGTCATCATCATCCTCTGCTGCATGCCGGCCATCCTCATCGTCATGGTCAGCTACCGGCAGTGAGTACCCTCCTTCTCCTCCTCCCCCAGGGCCTGTAGAGGTGATGCATTCCATAGCAGAGCCGCTTTGACCATTATTCGTCATCGCGAGGATAATTTTTACTTATTACCGCCTATTTCTATAATGTTCTGTATGTATTATCTATATTTCTATTGTACAAATTGATTTTTGGGTTTAATCCTCTTCTCTACCAAAAGGGTTGCTCGGTGCGTGGTGTGATAAACACGGGATGTGCTTCCTAACATAGTGCAGGATTTTTGTGCCAAAACACCAGCTCAAAAACCAGGTGTCAGACACAGAAGTGAGGATTTGGAGCTGAATTCCACTCAGAAAAAAAAGAAAACAAACCCACAAACAATCGAGGAGAAAGGTGTTTTTTCAAGAAATTAATCAAAAATCAAATTAGAGGATTCCAGTGTTTTTGCTTAAATCCTGAAATATTTTTTTCCTGAGCTTCTTAATTGCAAATGTTTCCTGGAGAATTGGTTTTCTGCCATTTTAGGGCAACATCAGAAACATTTTTTGTTATTTCCTCTTGCCTTTTATACACTGAAGAGATTCCTGTAATTGTTTGATAAATTAATTCAAATCAACATCTGCAACAAGTTCCTCTCAACTAAAATTTTCCCATCCACTCATATTTAAAATCACTGCATTTCGACTTAAAGGCTCCATATCTATTCATTTATTTATTTAGATAAAGATATATATATTTATGCATAGATTTATTCTCTAATTAAATATTATATTCATAAATTTACATATACATTATATTCCGGTTCACAGATTTATAAATCCATTTATTCGTTGATTTATTCTTTAATTAATGATTATACTCACATCCCCTTTTCTCCACTTCGGGTGAAGAGAAGAAGCCTTTTAAAGAAGTTTGCAAGAGCTTGACTAACACCTGAACCATTGAGATGGCAGATCATTCCCAAACTGTTATCTGAATTACAGATTCCTGAAAGAAATGAAACAGCCTCATTTTTCCTTGGCATCTCTTAGATTATCCAAACATCATCAATCTCTTTTAAAGCTTGTAGCAGTTTCAGCCTATAATAAAGCTCTTTTATGAGCTCTCTGGAATCAGCTTAAAATCATTTAATCTAAAAATACCATTTTTCCCATCTAGAAATCTGACTTGGAGTGAGATCTATAGCAGCCCACTGTGAAAAAAATTGTATTATTATGGAGAGTGACAAAGAAAATGAAAGGAATTTTAGTGTTAATCTAAAATCCTGAGCCTTGTGGGGGTTTTTTGCATTCCAGCCTTTTTCACTTATTTTCCAAAGGAATCTTGGTATTTTTACTATAGTATTTCTGTAGTAATAAATCTAAAAATGACTCCTTTGACATCCAGTATCCAGCACAAACCTGTAAGTTTCTTATAAATTATTTATTGTTTACTAATCACAAAAGAATGGCATCTTCTAAATAATAACCAAAAATAATGCTCCTTCATTATTAAAAGTATTGTATATACATGTTTGAAATACACTAAAATGAGAAATTATAAATAAAATAACCATTATATTATTTATAATGTTATATAAAAATAATTCAGTATAAAGAAACAAGTCTAAAAATGTGCCTGCTTAAGAAAAAACAGGAGAAATATTCATGTTTTCGTGTCTTGTTTTCATTCCCTGCTGTAATTCATATTTCTGCTGACTACAGAATTGTTTCCAGGGGATCAAATGTAGCCGCCAAATGCTGTTCAGCTCTGGAAGTTCTGATCCTTAAAACAAGTCATTAATTCTGGAATTTGATGTGTGGAATAATTAAGTAGCCTGTAGTTTATTACTCCTGTTAGAGTCGCTGTAATGGGCAGTTGTTGCAAGCAGAATTTATTTAACCTTCCTTTTTATCTCTTTTTTTGCAACCAAACAGATTCAAAGAGTAAGTATTTATTTCCAGCTTCTTTTTTTTCCCCAGCTTCCACAGGAATACTGACAGATTTTGGTCTCAAAATTTATTAAATATAAGAGTTTTTTAAAATTCCTGTACTCAACTTGCTCCTGAACTCCTGGTGCGATGAGTTAAAAAGTGATTTATTTTAATGGCTACTGGGTGTTGTTAGGGTATATCAGCCACATCACCCTGGTGGTGCTCCCCACACAAGGAGCTTTGTTTTCTAGACAGAGAACAGAAATTTATTGTGATTTTATTCCATATTGAAAAGAAAAACAGGGGGAGTGGGAAAACCATTCATTGAACAGAAATTTCCCAGCCAACACCTTTAAGAAAAATGAGTTGTGAGTGGACAGGGGGGAGAGGCATCAAAATGAAAGAAGCAGGTTTAGATGGGATATTGGGCAGGAATTGTTCCCTGGCAGGCCCTGGCACAGGGTGCCCAGAGCAGCTGTGGCTGCCCCTGCATCCCTGGCAGTGCCCAAGGCCAGGTTGGACACTGGGGCTTGGAGCAGCCTGGGACAGTGGAAGGTGTCCCTGCCCATGGATGGGATGGGATGAGATGAGCTTTAAGGTGCTTTCCCACCCAAAACATTCTGGGATCTGAGAGCTCTGGGATTCCACCAAAACAGAACAAGCAGGAGTTGTAGAATCCAGGAGAAAATGATCATGTCACTCCTTTGATGAAGACAAAATCCAGGAATGCTTATTAACTGCAGGGCATGAGCATAGAAAACCTCACATTTGGCTTTCTCTGGGGGCGTGTTTTGGAGTCTTCCTGATGAGTGTTCTTCTTTCCCCCCGTGGCTCTCCAAAGGCGACAGGCTGAGTGTGCCAAGACGGCGAGGATCCAGATGGCTCTGCCAGCAGGAAAACCCACCGGAGCCGTGGCCAACAACCTCTATGAGGAGCTTGGAGACAGCACCATGTGAGTATTCCTTGAGATCCATCCAGAAAATCGCTGCCCCTGAGGGCAGCCTGGGCTAGTGGGAGGTGTCCCTGCTCATGGCTGAGATGGGTTTTAAGGTCCCTCCAAATCCAAACTATTCCGGGATTCTGGGATTCTATGAAATCACTTCACGCAGTCTCTGTGCAAAAAGTTTTCTTCATTCCTCAGCTGCCTGAGGTTCTCCAACATCCAGAAAAGAAATAGGCTGGCTTTGGAAGGAGGGAAAAAAGCAATTTAATCTTCTTGCTATGCCTGGGGGAACCTTTAACAGTCTTTAAGTGGGCAAAAGGGTCTCACCGGATAGTTTTCCTAAAGCAAGATCCTACAGCAGGTCACTGCTGCCAGGATTGGATTCTTTGGCACATCTATGTTTTCCAAGCTTGTTGACTAAACCCATCCAATAAAATTAATTTTTATCCATTGCACACATCTGACATGATAATTCCCTGAAAATTGCTGCCCCAAAGTCCACATTTCTTAGAGTAAGAAGTGTTCGGTTTGTTGGGTTTTTTTGTTCTAAATTTAAACCTGTTTAAATATTGAAATTAAAGGAACTATCAAAGCAGAGAAACCCCTGGTAACTCAATAAATGCATCTTTTACCTCTTACATGCTCATAAAATAATAATCTTGCAAGGCTGCCTCTCTTTTCATGCCTCTGTAAACCTGAAGTTGGTGGACTCCAAGAACAATTTAACCCTCAGTAAGAAAATATTCCAGCCAATTATTATTTGTCTGATGCTGAGGGGGTTGTTGATAAGCTTTGCCACACTTCCTCATCTCTATTTATACTTGAAAACCAAGGAGTGCTGAAGAGCTCAGCTTGAATAATATTTGGAGCAGGTAGGGAGTGAGTGGATGGTGGAAACGAGGATTGCTCCGTTTTCAGTCATGATCTGTTTTGCCTAGAGAGTTGGAATTTTCCAGCTGCTGTGATGGAGTTTATAAAATGTTACAGGGCCATGACAGAGCTTTAACTCTTGGACAACTGGGTGCAGTCTCTGCATGTGGAACAATTCCAGGGCTTGAGGTTTTCTGAGTAAATAGGGGGCTAAAAAATTCTGGGAGCAGGAATAGCTTCTGCTATGGGCTGAATTTTTGCCTTTTGCCCTTGTCAAGTTGTGCTCGGGCAGGAAGGGAAGAAAAAGGAATAAAGTTTTTTTGAATGGTAGCACTTCTCTTTGTGAGTCACATCTGTACCCTTATGCAGGGAGGTGCCAGCTGGATAAAATTCACTTTTTATTTTTTTACACGAAACCAAATTTCTGCTGAAATTAATTACGTGATGCTAAACCCAGAAAAAGCCTGGGTTGTGCTGTGTTTTATCTGCAAAGGTTTTTTTGGGTTTAGTACTGCCCCAAAGAGGTGCCAGTTCCCAGATCTGCAGTATTGACTTTGAGGCTTAGCTTTATGTTAATTTGGACAAAAAATAGTCTCCATTGCACCAAAAAAGGCGCTGTAGTTGGACTGTTTTCTCTCAGATGTCTTTGCATACAACTAAGGCTTATCCGTCATGCTGAGGAACTGATTAAATACAAAAATCCTTCAAAGATAAATCAAAATCCATAGGATTTACAATAAAATAACAGGCTTTGATAAATATAATTACAAATTAACTTTTTCTTCCCCATTAAATATCTTACTGCAGGAAATGTTCGGGAAAAATCTTTTATTGCCATTTTTCATGAGTTTTAATACATTATTCCCTGTTTTAGTTGTCCTAAGTCTGTCATCTTTCATTTGCAGTGTCTTGTTTGCTTTCTTTGGTGTTTATAGCAAATGAAACGGAACAAAGCGCTTTAGTTTTAAATCTCCCTTGTCTCACCATTTTCATTTTTCCCTGTCTTTGGATCCTTAGGCATCAGTAAGTAATGTATTTCATTGTCTTAATATTTGTATAAATAGAAATTAGTTAATTTTCCTTCCAGCAATTCCCATCCAACCTTGCAAGGTGAAGTTCATATTTTATTTGTCCATTGAGCAGGAAAGACATTTACTGGGAAGTTCCAATACTTCTGTGCTTCTTTATCCCTCTTCTTGGAAGCAGAGAGAGGAAGGGTGATTGCTGAACTTGAAGGGCATTATTTCTAAAGCCAAAGGGTCAAAAAAAAGCCAACCCAACACTGAGTGCATGAACAGAGGCTTGCTGGGAGCTCATGGATTTATGGCTGGGTTTAAGCCTTCCTTGGCTGTTCTTTCCAATCCCATGCATGGCCTGTAGAGTCTTTGTGTTCAGAGAAACTGAACTCGCTGGTCCTCAGTGATCAAAACAGCTCCACACAAACAGGAAAACGTGGCAGGGTCACCTCAGCTCTCAGAGGCCTCGTGTAGAGCGAGGAAGAGGCTGAGGAGCTTTTGAAATAACCTGCTCCAGTGGCAGAAAGGTGGCATGAGCCTTCTGCTGGAGGGGCTCCTTCAAGTTCAGTCACTGCTTCTCTCAGCTGTGCTCAGTAGATGCAGAGCTTGGCTGCCCTCAAAGCTGGCTGCTCCAGAGTTCAGAGTCACTTTATAGCTCAGAGACCCAGCACAGGAGGGACCTGGAGCTGCTGCAGAGAGGCCGGGGGAGGAACCAGGATGAGCAGAGGGATGGAGCAGCTCTGCTGGGAGCAAAGGCTGGGAGAGCTGGGGGTGTTCACCTGGAGAGGAGAAGCTTTGGAGTGACCCAATTGTGGCCTTCCAGTGCCTAAATGAGTTACGAGAAAGATGTAGAGAGACTCTTTCCAAGGGATGAAGTGACAAGGGGGAATGGCTTCCACTGCCAGAGGGCAGGGCTGGATGGGATATTGGGCAGGAATTGTTCCCTGGCAGGGTGGGCAGGCCCTGGCACAGGGTGCCCAGAGCAGCTGTGGCTGCCCCTGGATCCCTGGCAGTGCCCAAGGCCAGGCTGGACTTTGGGGCTTGGAGCAGCCTGGGACAGTGGAAGGTGTCCCTGCCCATGGCACAGGCTGGAACAAAGTCATCTTTAAGGTCCTTTCCAATCCAAATTCTTCTGGGATTCTCTAATTAGTGTGAAGTTAATTATTTTTATTCATTCTGCCCAGAGGAAGCCTTAGGCACACTCAGCTTTGGCAAACTGCAGCTTGGGGAGAGTTTATTCACTTTGTGGAGCTTTGCTGGGTGTTTTTTTCAAATGGAAGAATGATCCCTGGGTTCTGTGTGGGAATTCCAGTCCTCCTGGCTCTCTGGAACATTGGGAAGCTGGGGCTTCCCTGCCTGGGTGGTCTCCTGATCAAACAGAAAACAAAAGTTAAGAAACAAAAGTGTTTTGTTATTAAATACAACCCTATTAAATACAAAGGAGTTTTACATCTTGAATTACTTAGTGTAAAAAAAAGATATTTAACTCCTTCTAGGTATTCAAATTTCCCTTCCAATTTTGCTAGGGAATATTTAGCCACCAGAGATTAATTTCTCATTAATTTGGATTTAGTTATGTTTTCTGAGATATGAAACAACACCACCAAAACCCACAGAACGATGTGGCCAAGAGGTCTAAAACTTCGTCTTCCAACATTCACAGAATCATGAAGAACTCCATTTTTTTCTCCTATTCCTTTACCAAATTTCAAATTTTGGTAGAGACGAGGCTTAAAATTTTTAACTCAGGACTTGTGTGAAAATACGGGACATCTCTAAGTCACTAAAACCAGTCAAATTATATTTTAATTTGTGCAGATAGATAAGATTGTTACTCATGCTGTACTTTAGCTCTGCCTGACACAGGCTCATATCTTAAATTTCTCAGTTTGAGAGAAAAATAAATCTCATTTCAGCCTGTGGTGAGCATTGTTCAAAATAGGCCTTGAAGGGCACTTTTCTAGCAGGCAGTTTGGGGCTATTCATTTTAAAATACTGTTTATTTTCAAATCTGCTCAGAAGGTTGTCATATTAAAAATATTTGAGGGACAAAGCTAATAAGGGACTGGGAGGTGACAGATGCAATCCAGAAAGTGATGAGACCTCCCCCTTTTGGTGTAGAAATTCAATGTTAGTAAACCATAGGGGCTTTTCATTGGGTTCAACATGATGAAGAGATGAAATTGCTAGACACAAGAGATGAAATTCATTCACATATTGATACTTCTGTGATGTTTTGTGATTCTAGGTGGATAGGCCACAATATTAACTGACAATTTTGAAATACAAGATGTTTTTTTCACAAGAAGTGGATTTATCTTTGAACTCACCAAATAGCGACACAGCTTCAAATTAAAACAAGCAGCAGCTTGTTTTAATTTTTCTTCCTTCCCCCTTAAAGAAGATGCAAAAGTAAATGTCTTGCCAGTAGTAGATGTGCTCCTGCTGTTGGGTTGTAGTTTGCTAGAAGTGATTTAATGGCTCTGATTCATGTCATAAGTTCTTTTTTTCTCTCTCTCATGAGTACCTATGTCCATGCATGTTTCCTCACACGTGATTATCTTCTTTTCTTTCAAGTCTTTTTCTTCTCTACCATTTCCAACAAAGCAGGGGAAAAAAGTCAGTCTTAGAAGAAGGAGACCGACAGAGAGTTATAAGCAGCTTTGCTTCCCGTGCTATAGAGGCTCACAAGCAATCCAGTATCAATGGATCCCTGAACAACAACCTCCCCAAATCCTCGAGTAACATCACTTTTTTATCCGATGAGAACCCGCTAACCACCCGAAACCCGTTGTACGTGGAAGGCCTCCCGCAGAGCCCCGCTGCCGCCGGGTTCCATCGGAAAAGGAACGATACCTTAGATACTCTTTCTCCTTCAAGACTGGCCTGGAGAGAGGCCTCTTTTGGGGGCAGCCACCGGGCATGGACAGTGCCCACCCACCTGACCCGGAGACACATGTCAGGGTCCCTGGGCAGGCCGGTTATCATGGACCCCATCCAGTGGCAGCAGCAGAGACTCGCAGCCAAGGAGGAAGGAGCTGAGAACCCCGACAGTAGTGAGGATGTCAGCAGTCCACTATTCCAGAAGATCAGTGGCCCCAAGCTGACGGTGAAGGAGAAGGCGAGGCAGTTTGAGGCACTGCAGGAAATGAAGCAAGTGAGGTCTCCCGAGGTGAAATCCGCGCGGTCGCCCACGCACAGCGCCAGTGTCCAGGAGGGAGAGAATGCGCCAGAGCAGTCTCCCAAAAGTGTGGTGGCTTCTCCCCGCCTTCGCTCCTCCCCTCTGTCCTCTCCAACACCTTGTGCTGAAGCAGAGGCTGCCGTGGTCCCTGCTGTAATCGTCACTCACCACGATGACCCTCAAGAACATTCTCCTCCGCCAACTCGCAAACCAACTCCTCCATCTTCTAGGACAAAGAAACCACTTTGCCAAAGTTTTCTAGCTCCTCAGACCAAAGAAAACGTAGAAAGCATCCCAGATCCACCTAAAATTCCCCCACCCCCACCTCCACAGCTGCCACCTCCACTGCCACCACCACCTCCAACCCCTCCTCTGTTGCCACCCCGTCCTCCACCTCCGCCTGCAGTTTCTCTTCCATCTTCTTCCTCTTCTTCTTCCTCTTCTTCTTCCTCTCCATCTCCTCTTAGCACACAGCTCCTGTCCCCTGCCAAGCATTCCAAATCCCCTGCCAAACAGCCAGCTGTCCCCACGCCGCCCGCAGTGCCAGAGCTCCCTCCCCGCAGGGAGCTCAAAGGAATTCTTAAAAACATTCAGAACTTGGCCGCCATCGAGAAGTCAGTGGCCAACATGTACAGCCAAATAGACAAGAACCACCTGCTGCCCAAGCACGTCCCCAGGCTCAAACCGGCCCCAGCCCCGGAGCTCCCGACCCCAGAAGCCTCAGCCGAGCACAACCAGCAGAATGGGAACTTGAGCTGTGTTGTGGAGGAGCTGGAAAAACGCTTCCCCTCCCAGTCGACAGCTCTGTAATGCTCACGGGTGGATGTTCCCTGCTTTTTTTGAGTGGGAGGACTCAAACGCAGCACACAGGATCTGCCTCAGACTCTCCAGAAATCCCGGCTTTCCCCCTTTTCTCTGCTGTACTTGACTTACCCACTCCCAATCCTAAACGGAGAGATGTTGTCCTTCCCATTCGCTCAGAAGTCTGTGATGTAAATTATAATTCTCCAAGTTGTTTTCTCAGAACTACACCTTGCTGGTTCTTAGTCTGTGTCCTGGAAATTCTTGGGGGAAACTGTCCATTTTTACCCAAGGATGTGGCATAGACGGCAGCAGGCTCAATACTTCTTTAAGCAGCCTTCACTGTAGGTAACATCAGTCAGACTTTCCTGCAGCTGTGACTGGAATCTCTTGCTTTGCCCATGAAACACCCCATCTGGAAGGAATCTTCTGCCAAATATTGGGCATCAAAGCAAGGAAGGCCTGGGAGTAGCAGGTTCATCTTTGGTGAGCCAGGTTATTGGATGGGCCTTGAGCAATCTGGGATGGTCGCCCTGCCTGTGGGATGAGTTTTAAGGTCCCTTCCAACCCAGGCATTCCTTAATTCCATACTGCCTCTCCCTGCTCCGTGGGCTCTGCTCTGCTGACATTTTCTGGCAGCTCAGTTCCTGTCTTCAGTCAAAATAAGGGCTTGCTCTTGGTTCCTCAGCAAATGCAGCTGTGTCCCCACTCCTGTTCTCCATCTTTTGCCTTTCATTGCTTTTTTTTCTTTTTTTTAATATTTTAACTGCATGTGAAAAGTTTATATTTTGTAAATTTCTTTCATGTACAAAGCATTTGTTGTTTGTTTTTTATGACTTTGCATGTGCATGTTGTTGCTGTCTGTCTTTAATTTCCATGCTGGTCTGTCACAAGCTGAAACATCTCAATTAAATGGTAATAAAGTCACTCTGATTAGTGTCACCAGGTGAAGGGTCTCCAAGTACTTGTAAAAATCCACATAATGTGGATTTACTTACCAGCTTTTTTGCTCACAGTTGTCTAAATCAGATCTCTACATTTACATAAATATGTCAAATATAAATGTATATATAAAGTAAATTTTCTTGTCCTTTGAAAAAAATGTTAAGTAAAAGCCATTAGGGCATTTAAATGTTTGGTTCAACTTGCAAGTTTCCTTTCAGTCCTTTGCCAAAATCTAAAAAGTTTAATATGACAACTTTGAAAAACCATAATGGGAAAGGCCGATATTACCTAATGAAGCAAAACTAAAACTCCAGTTCAGTGTCAACATTGTAATTCTGTGCAGAAAGGTAATTAATTATTTATCAGACTGTTTATCAGACTCAACATTTCCATGGTGCTTGGCTTTTTCTCTTTTCTCCTGTTTTTTGGGTTTTGTTTTGTTTTGTTTTGTTTTGTTTGAAGTCTGCAGTTAGGACATGTGTGGATGCTTCAGTCAAAAGCTGATCAAGGTAGTTTCTCTTTCTTTGTCCCAGTGCCAAACTCCATGAACTCCATCCCATAAGTTCTGCTGATCCATTAGAATTTTCCTTTACTTAAAGCCCTTGTTGGGATAGGTTGTAGGATCAAGGTAGGTGTAGGAGTAGCTAATGTGTGAGGGGACGGATTATTCTATCATCCTATTTTGCTGTGACAGAATCTGTGTCATTTATGACATGTGCACATTTTCGATGCTCAGTTCTCCAAAGGTGACACCACTGCAATGTTTTAATCATATTCCCAAAGATCAGCAGCTATTAAGTAGAGAATTTTTAGGATTGAAGGGCCAGAGTGGTAATATGACTTAAATGTTCCCCTCTGTGTCCTGGCCATGCTCCTGGAGAGGGGTCAGTGGGAAGAGGGCAGAGACGGGCATGAAAAATTATTGGGCTGCTCATGTTCAGAGTGGATTGACCCCAAAGACAGAAATTTAGATTTAAGTACCCAAGTCCCATGTTAGAGCTTGTAAACAGCTGCTGTCATGCAGATCTTTACATCCCCAGTGAAATATGACATAAATAGACCTGATTTTGTGGTGCGTGAGGTCACACAGCAAAAGGGAGGTGTTTAGTCATTCACAGCATAAACTCCAATGATTCAGTTTGGCTACAATTAACTGGGATGTTCCTTAAGTAGAAAGAGTTAACATCACACAGAAGTTCCACTTTAAATATTTAATTTCATCATTTCAGAACAGTCTGGGAGGGGGTCATGGCAGTCAGCTCTTCTCTGATGAGGAACATTTGCTTTCTCATTCTGGAAATCCTTATGAAGTTGAAAACTTTACAAAACTGGATTCATTTTGTCTGGGTATAATGCAACCTTTGCTCTCCTGCTGACTTTCTTTAAATAGCTGTTGTTTAAAAAAATACTCTATTAGACTGGGAAAGAAGCTGTACCAGGGAAATTCTGTCCCATTGAGATGTCTGGATGATGCAAGGGAAATAGTTTTAAACCAAAAGAGGAGTGATTTAGATGGGACATTGGGCAGGAATTGTTCCCTAGCAGGGTGGGCAGGCCCTGGCACAGGGTGCCCAGAGCAGCTGTGGCTGCCCCTGCATCCCTGGCAGTGCCCAAGGCCAGGCTGGACTTTGGGGCTTGGAGCAGCCTGGGACAGTGGAAGGTGAGTGGAGGTGGAAGAGGAGGAGCATAAAGGTCCTTTCCCACCCAAACCATTCCATGATTCCATGATACTGCAGTTCTGCAGCACTACAAAGGATTAGATCCAGTACAGGAGTTGGTAGCAGGTTGAACATCTGTTATGATTTATATTTATGTATAATTTACCCCTCCCAGGTTGTCTGATTCAGCCAGCTGGGGTCCTCTGTGACCCTGGGTGTATCTCTGATCCTTTCATCATCAGCTTGACGGGGCCAAGTCCTGAGCAGGAGCAGAGGTGGCATCAGTGGAGGGCTCTTCCATGCAAAGCTGGAATTGAACCCCAGTGTTATAATTACTCTTCCTCCTTCCCAATTTGTTCTCAGTTCCAGCTCTGAACTGCAGCAAAATCTTCATTTTAGGAGCCAGGGCAAACTGATGAGTAGTTGCTCACTCTGAGGAGTATCTGTAGTATTTGGGATTTGTGATGGTTTTGCTTTTGATATGAAAACAGATTTAAGCTATGGAAGAGCAAGTGCCTGCTGGGGTGCCAGGAATTGGGGAAATGCTACTTTAGGCAAATCCCAGTTCCTCTAATCTCTTCTGGCAGTAAAAGGTCGGCACATCTTGTCCATGTGAGTTCATTCTGGCTGTGTCTCTCCCCTTCAGTACCAGCTCTGAGTTGTGGCTGTTCTGTTACCCCACATCCTCACAGGCTCCGTGCCCTCGCTTCCCATTCCACACGGCAGATTCGCAGACTGCAGTGAAGTCTGGCTGAGAACACTTCCCAGAAGCAATCCCTCTCTCTGTAGAGAGCTTTATTTCCTTCCTAGAAACAAATGATGTTGTCCTGACCTTTGTCTTTGTGCCAGAATAGATCCTTGTGCTGCAGTGAGTGAATGGATATTTTATGTCTTTTGGGGACTTTTTGTTCCTTCTAATCATGGCCACACAAAACTATTTGAAGTATCAGCAAAACTCATCATGGTGCTATTTTTATGAAAGCTGAATTCCAAATTTAATTAGAATTACTCATATTATGCCTTTAATCTGCAGTATAGTGCAATTAAGAGTAATGGGCTTCCTTCTCCTCAGACCTCCTTTATCTGAAGATTGTTGTTGGTGATATGGAAACTAAATCCAGAATTCCTCAACTGGGCTTCGAAAAGTCACAGATCATCTCTGGATGATAAATCTTCCTTTCAGCTGGCCATGAGGTTTATATTATATAGGCGACAGCATAAATTCAGTGCTGATAATCAACTCCACATCCTGAATATTAATAGGAAGATTTAGAGATGGGGATATTAAAGAATTAAAAGGATTTCTCTGGTCTTTATTATTTATTTAGTGTAATTAAAGACTTCCCCATGACTGCTGGCTGTGTCCTAGGTTAAGCCTAACATAATTTTGAGCATTTACCCTTTCCTTCTTAAAAACCATAATAAAAATAATCCAGAGTTATCCTTAAAAAAAATCCAAGGCCTAAATTTTTGTTCTCTAGTTTTGCCCAAACTATTTCAATTCTTGGGCACAAAATGTGAAAACAGAGAACTTGACAGACATAAATGCATTGGTCATGTCCAGGAATGGCTCAGAGAAAATGAATTAAACCAACAATAAATTCTTCATAAGATCAGAAGCACAAAGCCTGTGGCAAAATAACCACAGATAGAAGAAAAAAAAAAATCTACCTTCCCCCCATGGATCAAATGTTAGAAAGGGTGTATTTGGAATGATAATGTAATGTTGGTACAAGAAATTAGTAATACAGGCTCCAAGGCAATTCCTGATGGATACAGAAAGTCCAGGAGTAGGAGAAGTTGTTTCACAGCTTGAGCAGACGTGTGAGGGAGCAGGGTCCCTCTGTGGCTGGTGGCACAGCAGGGAGGGGACGGGCAGGGCCTCTCCCAGTCCCCCTCTCCCTGTGCTGAGTCTCTCTGGTTGCTCTGGCTCTTGGGGGTTTCTCCTCATCCATTCACAATCTAAAGCAAGAAAAGATCCCAAAGCTTCTCCAACCTTTCCCATGCAACAATCCCTGTGTCCAGAGCAAACCCAAAGAAAAACATATTTATTATTAGAGATACGTATTTCTTTCCTTGCTAACTATATTTTTAATTACATTTCCCTTCACCCCTCTCCAGCGAGAATGGCAATGGGCATCTTGGTTCAGGCTCACAGCATTACACTAATTTATTTCTTTTCTTTTCCTGACTTCTAGGCGAGGATATGCACAGCAAGAGGTAAGGCTGGCACCAAACTACCTTTAAAATATTGATTATACCAATGTGCTTTTCCCATGCAGCCCAGGAGTGTGGGCAGCAGGGGAGTGGGGGAGGCCCCCCTTCTACTCTGCTCTTGTGAGACCCCACCTGGAATTCTGTGCACAGTTCTGGTTCTCCCAAAATAAGAAGGATATGGAATAGTTGGAGCAGGTCCAGGGGAGGCCATGGAGTTTCTGAGGGATCTGGAGCATCTCCCCTGTGGAGCCAGGCTGGAAGAGCTGGGGCTGCTCAGCCTGGAGAGAAGAAGGGTGTGTGGAGACCTCACAGCTCCTTCCAGGGCCTGAAGGGACACATGGAAGCTGGAGAGGGACCCTGCAACAGGCACTGGAGTGACAGGACACAGGGAATGGGTTCAGACTGACACAAGGGAAATTTAGGTGGGATATTGGGCAGGAATTGTTCCCTGGCAGGGTGGGCAGGCCCTGGCACAGGGTGCCCAGAGCAGCTGTGGCTGCCCCTGGATCCCTGACAGTGTCTGGTTGGACACTGGGGCTTGGAGCAGCCTGGGACAGTGGAAGGTCTCCCTGCCCATGTCAGGGGTGGGATGAGCTGAGTTTTAAGGCCCCTCCCAACCCAGGCCAGTGTGGGATTGTGTGTTGTGGAACTCCTGGGTACTGAGTGCTTTAGAGACCAGAAATTGAAAGTGATTCAAGAAGTTTATGAGCCGTAAATCTCCTGGGGGCTGGGATCCACTGTGGCAGCAGTGTGACCTCCAGGCTGAGATTGCTGCTTAAGGAGCTGCCAGGAGCAGCTTCCCAGGGAATTCCCTCCACGCCTGCTGTGCTTTCCAATGTCACACCCAATCACCTGCCAGGCAGGGATGGGGCTCCACGGACCTTCCCTGCAGCTCTCTGAGGTCTGCTGCTCCCGCAGTATCATTTTATTCAGAAATTAATAACAGGGAGAAGAGTTTCCTTCATTACAATCTCACTTAATAGTTGGAAAATTCCCCAAAATACGTTTCTATCATAAAGGTTGATATTTGCTGATTTTTTTCCTCTCTTTGCACAGCTGGTTGTGTCTCTTAATTTAAATACAGAACTTGGTTCTCTTGGCTTCTGGTAGAAGTTCTTGGGTTAAATAAGTCAGACAATCACCACAAAAACGGGGAAGTTGGTTTTATATTGAGGTAAAAGAAATGGTGGACTGTGAAGGGATTTTACTGCATCAGGTGCTCAGTGTTCTCCCAGGGTATGGAAATATCCATCTGCCTGCCGTAAGAAGTTGCAAAGGACCTATGGTTTCAGCATTTATTGCTAATCTTAGACACCAATCGCCTGCACTTTAATTGTTGCTGCCTAATTAACCACTTTCTCATTTTCTTTTGTAGCAACAGCAGTTGCTGAGACCTTCTCTTCTCAGACCAGAGGTACCACCATTTTTAATTTCTTAATTGTTCTGTGAGTTTTGGAATGGCTTTTACATCATTTTCTAATAAGATGTGTCTGTCTCAGGTAATTTTTCCCCCTGGCTCTTAGATAAAAAGCGAAGTTCTGGCATTGTAAGCCCAGTTATGTTATTTTAATTAAATACCTTAAATTTACTGCATTTTGGTACTTCCAAGGCCAGGTTGGAGGGGGCGTGGAGCAACCTGAGATAGTGGAAAGTGGGACTGGATGGGTTTTAAGGTCTCTTCCAAACCACTCTGGGATCTGTGATTTCCCCCATGAGCATCTTTCAGTGGCTCCCACGGGCTTCATCGCAGTTTCAGATTCCCAGGCAGAATGATTCCATTGCTCTCCAACTGCTGTCTGATTTTTTCCTGGTGTCAGTCAGCTGCTGATGGATTACTGCAGCTGGAGCTGAGCTGAGCAGTTGGTGCTGGAAGCTTTAGCACCTTGCTGTGCAGTGCAACTGCAAATCTTTCTATTTCCAATATTTTAGGCACAAAATTGTTTCCAGAATAAGCAATAAGAGCAAATGTGAGACGCTGGTATTTTTGTGCCACAGGGCGGGGATCATTTCTGCAGTCAGAAGAAGTAATTACATCATAAAGAATAATAAAATCAGTGATTACATTTGGGCTTTTTCACACTGCATTCAATCAGTGTTTCTCTTTTCCAGGAGTTGAGTATGGAGTCTGGAATTGATCCAGGGCAGGAATACTATGGCCAGGATTACTACAGTTACGAGCACGGGTATAGTTCTGTTTTTCCTCTTTATTTCAGAAAGTGCTGCTTTTCCAGGCTGGTGATGTTTATTATTCCAGCAGTTAATCGTAGGACTTTTCTTCACCTCAGGATTACTTTAATCTTTGTGTCCACAAAGGCGTGAACCAACAACAAAACTCTTTTCAGAGGTTAAAAGTGTGTGTGATAACTCCCTGCTTCTTCAGGAATGTCATTATCCCACTTACAGAGTGCACATCCCGTCCCTCATGCTGGGTTTATATCCTTTGTGTGTGTATTTCTGCTTCCTGGGAGATTAATTTCCATCACCTCCTCCCCTCCTGAGTTCAGGGATTAATCCTTTCTTCTCCCAGTTCCCAGACAGCTGCTGGCCTTTTAAACTTTCCTCAAAAAAAAAAAAACCCCATCCTGCCTTGCAGCCTTTTAAATTTCCCTCAGAAAACACCATCCTGGCCTGGTAACCTTTTGAATATCCCTCAAAAAAACACCATCCTGCCTTGCAGTCTTTTAAAACTCCCTCAAAAACACCATCCTGCCTGGTAGCCTTTTGAATTTCCCCCAATAAACCCCATCCTGCCTTGTTCTGATAAAGACTGCAGGCTCTTCAGGAATTACTGCCGGCATTCCCCAGAACTCATCCCAGGGGAGCTGCTCTTTCGTTCCATGATTAGGATCCCCCAAAAAATCAGGTGGATTGAAAGAAAGTTGACCTAGAGGGGTCTTGCCTGGTCCAACAGACCTCAAAATTCAGGTTACCCTACGGGGCTTGTGGCCGTTGGAACAGAAGGATGTCTGGGATTCGGTTGCCGCTAAGGAAAAAGAATTAGGGAGAAAACCAGGGAAAGCCGTTCCCATCCCTCTGGATGTGAAGATGTGCGCTGCTGGCTGTGTGTGGGAGGTGTGAGCAGGTTTGGGCTCGTCCTGAGGAGCTGTGGTGTCCCTGGCAGGTACGAGCTGCCGCAGTACGGGAGCCGCCGGCGCCTGCTGTCCCCGTCGGGAATGTACGACGAGTACGGCGAGGTCGTGGTGGAGAGCGACGGTGGCTACTACTACAGCCCCCACGGGCCAGCAGCAGAGGAGGTGAGAAACACACCCTGGGGAGCTCATTCTGTTCCCTCAGCAGCTCGAAGGGCCACCAAAGCTCATCAGTTACATGCCAGAATTGATTAGAATTTGTTTTTTTATAGATCAGTGTTAAGCGTCGTTGGCCCTTCTGGTGGCCCATAAAGTTTGTCAGCATTGGATTCCTTTTGTTTTCTAGGCACAAAAAAGAATTGCTGAGTTTCTGTTAAAATCAGCATCTGTTTATAGTTCAAAGAAAAATCCAGTTAGACTTAGGTAATTCCATTTTATGTCATCACCAAATAAGGAAACCTTCCAGTATTTCGTAGGGGCCTACAAGGAAGCCAGAAGAAAACTCTTCAGCAGGAACTGGGGTGACAGGATAAGAAGAATGGCTAAAGACCGAAAAAGAGGAAAATTTGGGTTGGATATTGGGCAGGAATTGTTCCCTGGCAGGGTGGGCAGGCCCTGGCACAGGGTGCCCAGAGCAGCTGTGGCTGCCCCTGCATCCCTGGCAGTGCCCAAGGCCAGGCTGGACTTTGGGGCTTGGAGCAGCCTGGGACAGTGGAAGGTGTCCCTGCCATGGCAGGGGTGGGACTCGATGGGTTTCAAGGTCCCTTCCAACTAAAACCACTTCATGACTCTATGAGTCTATTGCTAATATTCTTCCTGTAAATGATGACTTCCCACTGAGGAAAGCAGTACCTAAATTCATTTGTCACAAAGTCCACTAAGAAATCAAAAAAAAAATTAAATGTGAGTGGCAATTAGAGGAAAGTTGAGGTAAATGTTTCTTTTGAGAAAAAAAGTCCAATTGTCACAAATGCCAGATCTTAATCCATTATTAAAGGAGAAGACAGAACATTTCAGTATTTTCCCCATTGCAGAGTAAGGTAGTTGTGCATTTCTAGAACTTTTTAAACCTCTGAAATTCCAAAACATTTCCCATAATTTCAGTAAGAAAACTACTCTAAAATAGGTAAGTTCATTTTAATGCTGGATAATAAATGTTGCATCTATTCCTACCCTATTTTAAGGTACAGGTTTTCACAACAACTCTCTTTCAAGTGGTAATCAATTAATTTTCATAATTTGCAGGGCATGAGTCCAGTCAGAGGCCCTCCCAGCAGAGGTATAAGCCAGGCAGCAGGGCCTCCAGTGGAAGGGAGACCTGTAGGTGTTGGGATGGACCTCAGCCGTGGTCCTGGAAGAGGATTTAGGAGCAGCCAGGGGAAAAGGAGGCTAAAGGCAGTGATGCATTTGAGTCGTGTGGCAGTCAGTGCCCACAAACCCGTAGGAAGAGCTGAGTCTGCCCGTTCCCGGTGGAAGAGAGCAAAGATATTCCCGATGATCCTGCAGAAGGTGAAAGGTAGGAAAGATTCCAGCTATGCCAAGCTGCTGTCAGCTCGCCAAGTGGACGGGGACAAACCCATGATGATCAGGGGAAGCTACTTCCAGAAATCCACGGACGACAGGCCCTCCATGAGAAAACTGAACCACGTGCTGAAGCGCATCAGCGTCTCCAAGAAATTCCAGGAGGGCCTTGGCAAGGATTTGGCGCGTGGAGAGGAGGGGTCTGAGAGGGATGAAGCCAAGTCGGGAGTTTCAATCAGCATCACGGCCGAGAGCGAGCAGGAGGAGAGTGACCATGAGAAGAGGAGGAAGAGGAGGAGGAGGCACACCTCGGATGAGTCCTCTGAGAAGAGCAGCAGCTCCGGCTCCGAGTCAGAAGACAAAGACTACTTGAAAATAACCCTGGACCAGGATGAGGCCACGGAAAGCACCGTGGACTCGGATGAGGAAACTGGGGATTTGGGGGATTCCGATGAGGACTCCGAGTCCAGCTCCAGCAGTGAGTCGGAGGAGGACTCGTCGGAAGAGGACGATGATGAGGAAGACTCTGAGAGCGATGAGGATGGTAGCCTGTCCAAGAGCTCATCCACACGGAGCTCCTACAGCAGGTCAGGGACCAGTGAGTCCAGCAGCAGGAGGAGCACGGAAATGTCCAGTGTAAAAAGCAGGGCAGGCAGCTCCCGTGGCAAACGTTCCAGCCAGAAATCCGTGAGCTCCACTGCCTCGGGTAGTGACAGGGACTCGAGCTACAGGAAAACCTCGGGATCCAGCTACAAGAGCAAAACCTCCTCTGCCAGCGTGGAAATAGAGGACACCATAGAAGAGGTGTCAGAAGAAGAGGAAGAGGAAGAGGCAGAGGAGACAGCAGAAAACTCAAACAAGGCAGTTTCTAAAACTGGCAACACAAAAGCTGCTGCTGCTGGAAAGGGCAAGGGAGGACAGTCAGCTGTTCCTGGTGAGGACAGTGAGGAGGAAAGCGAAGAAGAGGATGACCCAGAGGACAGTGACAGGGAGGACACTGCCAGTAAGAATGAATCCTCTTGCCTAGACAGTGAAATCAGTGCGACTTCCAAAGGTACCACAGGGACTAAAAGCTCAGGTAGTGCCACGTCTGGGAAAACTGAGACTGAGACTCAGAGCTCTGACACCAACAGGAAAGGAATGAAAACAAGGAAAAA
Organism: Prinia subflava; assembly: GCF_021018805.1. Taxonomy (NCBI): domain Eukaryota; kingdom Metazoa; phylum Chordata; class Aves; order Passeriformes; family Cisticolidae; genus Prinia; species Prinia subflava. The sequence continues at coordinate 31,233,093 of NC_086255.1, forward strand.
GGTGTCCCAGGGAAGCAGCCAGTCCCAGTCAGATGAGCCCCTGGGTACTGGAATTACGGAGTCGGAGGCCACGGGTGATTCCACCTCCTTTTAAGGAGGAGTGACAGTAGGTGATGGTTTGCAGTGAGGAGTGGCTTTGCTTGCTGTGCCTTCTGTGTGGTCTTTCCTAAGCAATGCTGATGGGCTGGAGACAGCCAAAAGAAAAGGGCAAAGCGTATTGATCCAGTATTTCACTGTCCTTGGGAGAGAACTGTGGAAAACCAAGATAATTCCAGCCCTGGATATATATAAAAATATATATGTATATATATATATACACACACACTATAGCTATACTCAGTCATAGATAGAAAAGGTTTTGTTTTCCTGGAGCAACGAAACATGGGATTTAGGGAAGAATAGGAATGATGAGGAGGAGGATGTAAAGATTTAAAAGTCATCCATGTTTTCATTTTACACATTAATATTGTATTAATACATTTGCTAATCTTCAGGTGAGTTCTCTGTAGTCAAGGTCAGCTCTGCTTGCAGGGAGGACAAGTGGAATTGCAGCAAAACAACATTCCCAGCGCTGCAGGGGATAACTGAGCGAGCTGGGATTGGGCTGTTTCTGGATCACAGGATTCAGGTTGCAAACACCAGTGATGCACAAGCCAGGAATGCTGAGGCAGGAGGACCAAATGAGCTGGGTCAGGAAAGGAAATGGATTACATTTCCCAACCTCTGCCTTTCCTACCTATCACAGTACAGTGGTTTGGTTTTATTTCGTAATATTTTTTTTTAATTTCATTTTTTTTATTTTATTCAATATCTCTTTGAACTTGATCCATGGTCACTTACCTGCCCCTTTGTGCCCCCACACAGCACAATGACGTAGCTGCACACAATGTTTTAATGTAAATCCCACTTAAACTAAGCAGGAATAGATCCACTGGAATATATCCATGTGAAGAACATTGTCTGTCTTTGCCAGGAACAACAAAAAAGACATCTAAGTAATTTTTACCAAGTGTAACTTCTCAAAAGCTGAAGAGTAACCACGTATTTGTGCCCTGCATGACTTTCTTTCTCTAAATACTGGCTTTTCTCATATTCCTGTGTGTGCTTTGCAGTGGGGGTTAACTGTGATGGCATCTTAGTGCTTGAATTATTCATTCAAGAGGGGTAATAGCTCTTTTCAGTGTGCTGCAAGGAGGCATTTATTTTTAAAAGATCAATTATAAATTACAATAACTAGTGGGGGTTGTGTGCTCACCACAGAGGAATCACTACAAAGTCACAGCAGGGTGGAAATTGTTTGCATTAATTCTTTGAAAAAATACATAAGGTATTTATATGACTAAAAAAATATAAAATATGTAAGTTATGTAAACCTAAAGCCTGGTTTCTCCACTGTCTTCCTGAGCATTTCCACTGATCCCCCCTGTCTGGAACAGTCAGAAAGCTTTAGCACGGGGCTGTTCTTTTTGTAACCAGCCAGTTTTGCCTGAGATTTTCCCTGGTGTGTGTCCCAGGATTTTCTCTGCTGGATGTGTGATGCACACAAAGCAGAGCTGCCCTGTGCACGGAATGCACAATGCAAGGGAACAAAACCCCTCAAGGCCCTCCTAGAATTTACACCCTGGAGTAGTTTCTTAAAGGCATCCCTCACACAGCAGCTTCCTCCTCCGGTTTGCACACACATCGCAAGGGGAAAGATGCAAAATGAGTGGAAACTGGTGAGAGTTATTAACCAATGAACAGAAAGGTCAGGGAAATGAAGAAACAGCCCTGGCATGCCCTGACATTTCTTTTTGTTGTCCAACAGTGGGCCAAAAAGAAGAGGATCAAGCTGGTGGTGGACCCGGAGTACGAGACCAGCTCCACGGGCGAGGAGAGCGCTGCCGACCCCGGGCAGAGGAACCGGCTGGGCAACGCCGGCTTCCAGCCCAACGGCAGCAGCAACGTCTACGTGGCCCAGAACGGCTCCGTGGTGCGCACCCGCCGCGCCTGCCTCGGCAATAACCTGAAAGCCACGTCCCCAGTGAGGCTGGGGAAGCAGTTCAAGAAACTGGACAAGCTGGCAGTGACACATGAGGAGAGCGTGCCGCTGAGCACCTTATCCAAGGGACCGTCCCTGAGCGACAAAATGAACTCCAGGCCGTGCAGTGTCTCCTTTTCCTCCTCTATAGGGGCCGAAAATGTAGTGACAAAGGCCAGGGCGGCCAAACTGAAAAGCACAGATGAGCAGGAATCAGTTGTTGACCACGAGGAAGTCAAGGAGCCCTTGGAGTCGCACAGTGAACACACACAGTCCGACGAGGAGGAGCTCTGGATGGGCCCTTGGAACAACCTCCACATACCAATGACAAAACTGTGATTTTAGTTGTTGTTCTTTTTTTTTAATTTTCATTTTTACTTCGGTTTATAATAAACTGAGCTTTTTATTGTCACCCAGGGGCAGATGTACGGAGTTTGTATTGGTGCACATCCGTTGTCCATGACAAACGGCACGCTTTAAAATTCCCAGACAAAATTTGCACTCACCGTTGGACCGATCCATTGTCCTCCCCAGTTTTGACAGGCTCCCATTTCACTAAACACTACTTGGTTCCACTTAATGAGTTCTTTTTTGGATCTGGAGTTCTTGTTTAATAAACAGTAAACTACTAATAAATGCACAGCCCCCTTTGGTTTAACCCTCCAGACAGTTCTATACCTGCCTGGCTTTGTTTTTCTGTACAGTACTTGTGGCTCTACTGTCTAGATTTGGGAATTGTCTATTTGTGTTCAAGATTTATATCCAGAGCTCTGCCTTCTGACCTCAGAGTAATAAATTAAAAATAAACCCATCCAAGTCAATGGAGCAAATCCTCGGCTGCTGCTGGAATTTGAGTCCCAATTCCAAGTCAGAGCAATTGATGCAAACAACGCCCAGCTGGCAAAGTTATGGAATCAAAGTTCCTGCAATTACAGCACTGCCACTTAGAAAAGTGCAAGAAAAGCTGAAATAAGATAAAAAATTGCAAAGAGGAAGGCAATGTGTAGCAATTAATTTTGTTCAGAGCTACCTGGCCATGGTTTGTTCATTTTCTTTTGTAAATTAGCTCGTTCCAATTTTCTTCCCCAGTCAATTTTTTCATCTTTTTATCTCTTCCCACATCAGTTCTGTTTACTTCTTTCCATGGTCTTTAGCTCCAGCTTTTATGCTCTATCAGTAATTGTCATCCTATGGCTGTATTCCTCTGGAATAAAGCAGGATGATCCATGAGCCTGTGGTAGTGGGAGGCACTAAAGAGGAACTAATGGGAAGAGGATGGATCCATTCCCAAGCCCAGCTGGCTGGTGGGTTAAGCGGTTAAGCCATCACCATTCCACTTTGATAACCTTGAACAAAAACGTGCTGAAAAGACAAATGGATCCACAGGGAAGAGGAGAGAAAGGGAATATTTTATGAGGTGAACATGCACAGACAGATCTGGGAAGGGCAAAGGGTCTCAGGACATACACTCGGAGTTGTTTCCAAAACTTTGTGCTAATGTGCTCATTACCTGTGAAATACACGACATAAATTCAGGCACATGGTTACAATTTCTGGTTTTACCTCAAAGTTTTGAGTGTTGTCACAGCTTGGGCAGGGAGCTGAGAATTTTCACTGTTTGTTGTCCCCAACACCCAAAAACGACAAAGAAAAGTGGTTTTCTCCAGTATGAAGCAGCAAAGGAAAAAAAAGCAGAACCCACGTTCACGTGAGAAAAGTGTCCTGTTGTGTGGTGCAAACCTTTTTGGGGTAAAATCAAACCAATTGTGAGAACAACCTGGATTTCTGTGGAAAGATTGGAAGAGCCAACAGATAAATGTGTGTAATTAGCAAGGAAGAGATTGGCATCACCATTCTTTCTCCATTCCACAGCTCAGGCCTCCCCATGAGGTCTGGGTGAGGAAGGATCTGCTCTGGCAGTAAAAGGACTTCGTGCTGCTGCGGCTGTGTTGGTTTTCCCTTTGCCCAGGTTCTCCCCCAGCACATCCCTGGGAATATTTGTCTTTGGGAGCTGTCTGCATGTGGTGTCGATGTGACTTCTCTGTCCAATACCTCCTTCTCAAGCTGAGGTTTCTGACCAAATATTTTGAGCAATGGTGCTTGTCTTCAGGCATGAGAAATGCACTGTAGCCTCTCACACGTGGGAAAAACAAACAAAAAGATGTGTCTTTTCCCTAAGTTCCTTTTTCTTGGCATATTTGCACTTGGGACCGGCGCTAAAACAGCTGTTTGGAGTTAAGCTGGAGGCTGGACATACAGATAAGACTGATGGAAGAAAGAAAAAAAAAAATCTATTCTTTGAAATAACAAGTAAAATGTTATATTTTAATCCTGTTTAAGACACTGTTATTATTTCACTGCCTCGCTTTCATTGCAGAGTCTGTCAGTTCTGTTCCTAATATTCATTAGGGTCGTATGCTTTTTAGAGGAACATTTTCTCCCAGTTTTCTGAGGGAAAACAGTTGTTGTATCTTTATTTCTAAAACAACTATTGCATCTGTAGCTCTGGGAAGGATGCTGGGGCTGGACACTGGGGGTCGGTAGTGCTGTCCATGCTTATCCAAGGGAAATTCCATCCCCACCAGCTCCTTTGTGCTGTCCAGGCACTCAGAGCTTCTCCCACAATGCAGAGATCAGGATTCCCGGGGGCCTGTCTCATCTAAAATTAACTCAATTTTAGCTAAACTTTTAAAATTGGGAATACTGTGGGGAAATGTTTTTCAGGTGTACAAGGTTTGGGGGTGTGGGGGGTATTTTTTTTTTCCTCTTTTATTTTCTGGGGTGTCACCCTGTCAATAAACACAGAATTCCAAACTTTGCCCACTGGGGATGCCATGCCATGAAGAATTCCAGATTTTAGGTTGTGAGCAAGTGCTGGCAGCCAGAACCAACAGCAGGAACCTCACAGATTGAGCCAGTAAAAAAAAATATAAAATCCCTTTTATTTCCCTTTGGGAAGCAAGGCATTAGCCCAGCTTTGGATACAGGGAGTAGAATTCCGGAGCTGTGCCTTGGGATGTAATTTACAGCTATTTAAGCACCGAAATGTGTCGGGCTGAGGCACGGCACGAGCAGCTTCCCCTGGGTGGCAGAAGCACTCGCAGGCAGATCAAGGTGATAATCACCCCTCCTGCCACTGATTTAATTCCTACACTCCTCCAAGCAGGATTTTGTGGCTTAGCACAGCATCTGGTACATTTTCAGACCAGGGGAGGTCCAAGTGAGAAATTCTGGGGTTGTGGCAGAGCAGTGTAATTCCCACTGGGAGGGGAAAAGGAAAGCAAGGTGGGAAATGGAACTATTTCTGTATTCTCCCTTAAGTACTTACTACTGTGAGCAAGACTATAAAGAAAGTCCCACAGATCTGTCAGGGATCTGTTGGGTAATATTAACTATTTTTGCATTAATGGTGGGGAGTCCCTGCACCCAGGATTTGGAGCCAGGGAAGGGACAGTGTGGTTGTGGTGGGTTACAGGTGTCTGTCTGCTGACAGAAATGTCCCAGCACAGTCACTCGCCATCCTCCCATCACAGCTTGAATCCTGCCAGAACCTGGAAAACAGTCAGCAAAATGGAAAAGGGATTGGAAAAAAAGAAAATGTGCTTTTTTTAGCAAATGGTGGGAAAACACCCAGTGGGAATGGGCTGGTTTGGGCCATGGAAACGCTTCCTGGGAAATCTCACACAATCCAAGGGAAAACCGCTTGATATTTCCAGGAGTCTGCAGTGCAGACAACCACGGTGGTGGTTTGTCCCCAGGTTCCTTCTGTGTGATGCTCTCAGTGGCTGGGAAAAGTGGCTTGTCCGTTTTCCAGCAGCTTACTCCAGTAAATGCCAGGTGTATCTGGAAAGGTTAAAATTAGGGATCATTTCCAGCTGGTGGGTGGGGGGGGGGTCAATCGTTCTCTCCTTGTTTTCCTGCACACACTTGCTCACCCCTCAAATGCTGCTGCAGAAATGGGGACTTTAAAACTCTCGTGAAGGACGGGGCCACCCAGGGGGACCTGGACAAGCTCCAGAAGTGGCCCATGGGAATCTCATGGGTTTAACAAGAGCAGGTGCTGGTGCTGCACCTGGGTCAGGGCAACCCTCAGGATCGATCCAGGCTGGGGCTAAGCAGCTGGAGCAGCCCTGGGAGAAGGACCTGGGGGTGCTGGGGGTGAGAGCTGGGACCCAGAACCCCCCCGTGCCCTGGGCTGAGCCCCAGCATGGGCAGCAGGGCAGGGGGGATTCTGCCCCTCTGCCCCTGTGCTCAGGTGAGAGCCCACCTGCAGAGCTGCCCCAGCCCTGGGGCCAGCACAGGAGGGACCTGGAGCTGCTGCAGAGAGGCCGGGGGAGGCACCAGGATGAGCAGAGGGATGGAGCAGCTCTGCTGGGAGGAAAGGCTGGGAGAGCTGGGGGTGTTCAGCTGGAGAGGAGAAGCTTTGGGGTGATCCAGATGTGGCCTTCCAGTGCCTGAAGATCCTGGCAGGAGAGCTGGAGAGGGGCTGGGGACAAAGGATGGAGGGACAGGACACAGGGAATGGCTCCCCACTGCCAGGGATCAGGGATGGATGGGATATTGGGCAGGAATTGTTCCCTGGCAGGGTGGGCAGGCCCTGGCACAGGGTGCCCAGAGCAGCTGTGGCTGCCCCTGCATCCCTGGCAGTGTCCAAGGCCAGGCTGGACTTTGGGGCTTGGAGCAGCCTGGGACAGTGGAAGGTGTCCCTGCCCATGGCAGGGGTGAATGAGATGGATTTTAGGATCCCTTCCAAGGGAAGCCATTCCATCATTCCTTGGTGCTGACTTACCATTGTTTGTAGTCTGAAGAAGACCTGCATTTATTACAAAACACTGCTAAATCTCAAGCTTTGATAACTGAACGTTTATCAGCTGAATTTTGGAGGCAGCTGGCTCTCAGAAGCCTGTGAGATGAGAACTGAGGAGTTCTGCCTTTTTTCCTTATTTCTGGAAGAGGGGCGTGTCAGTGATTTCCCTGTCTGGACTGAGCCCAGCTGATCCTAGGCTAAAGCTGGAGCTGGATCAAAACTGCAGCAACAACAGGAGCAGAATCAGGTCATTCACTCATAGCTGAGAAAACCAAGGCCTTTGAGGTGGCACCAGCCAGGACATCTGGAATGTTGTTTATCTTTCTGGCAATGATGGTTGCTCTTCACAGGATAAAATTGTATTGATCTTCTCAGGAGTCACCCAGCAGGAGCAACAACCCTGAAAAAGGTGATTCCAACCTGGCCTTAGACAATTTCAGAGACCCAGGGGCAGCCACAGCTTCTTGAGGCACCCTGTGCCAGGGCCTGCCCACCCTTCCAGGGGAGGATTTATTCCCAATATCCCATCCATCCCTGCCCTCTGGCAGTGGGATTCCTGTGGAGTTGCAGCGATTTGCACAGACCTGTGGGGTTTAACCAATATTTGGCTTCCAGGAGATCCCGGAAGCTTTGCTTGGAGGGGAAAACTGCAGGGGAGTTGTGCTGGATTCCCAGGGGGATTTGGTGAAGGGAAGTGTCTCTGCAATGTCTCTTTTGCAGCTCTTCTTAGAGAAAGGACAAAGTCTCAAATCCAACTCTTGGAAATCTTTCTCTTTGCCTTCAAAGCTCTGTTTAAATGCTTAGAGAACGGGAAACATCATCTTTTTAGGGCAACAAAGCTAAAATGAACCTTTTTTTTTAAGTGCTTACCACCCCAGATTGTGTTTTCTGCTCCCAGAAGATTGTGGCCATGGTACCCAACTAAGTGAGAGCAGGCCCAGGGCTGTTCCCAGGGCAGGTGTTCCTGGGAATGCTACAAAAATCCAGGGAGAGATTCTGGGGCAGATTTTTGGGGTTCCAGGGGTGGGATGCTTCCAGAGAATGGTGCAGAACTGAATATTATAATGCTGGAGGGAGGTTTAGATTTGTTTCAAGAGTTTAGAGAGAATGACAACACCGAAGTTTAGAGAAACTGCTTTGACGTGGTTATTTTTAGTATCTCAGGAAGAATTCTTCTTTCCTCAATAAAGGTCACCAGGGAAATTGTATTAAGGTCATTATTTAATCTGATTCATTTTGCACAGGTAGAAGGATGATTATTTTTTAATGTGTTACCTTTCAGACATCAGACCTAGACAGTGTTGCTCTCCCAGCATTCACAAAGAGCTCCTTTATTCCAAGTTGTTATCTCAGAAATGTGGGTGAGAGGCTCTTTTAATGAAAAAGGAAAGTGGAGGTTTTAAATATATCAAATATTGAGCAGGCTTTGCTCGGATTTAGCATTACACAGAGCTAGTCCTAGGGAGAGGGGGGAAACAAATTGCTCAATGCTCATTAATCACCACGGTTTAAATGAGGAACACGAAGGATAAACTCAAAACTTTACCCCATCACCAAGCCAAGAATAACAAATGTTTGTCTCTCCCAGCAGTTTAATTTACTGCTGCACATTTTTGCCTTGCAGGCTGGAAATGCACAAATAATTGGGGGCTGAGGATGGGAATTCTGAGGAGACATCAGGGCACTGGCCTTGAATGTGGACGGGGGCGTGGGAGGGATTATCAAGGCCAGGAGAAGCACAGGGAGGGGATCCCAGGGCTCTTATTCTTGGCTCCACCACTGCCTCCTCCTTCCCTTCCTCCCAAAAGGTGAGGGAGGGCAGGAGAGGCAGGACTGTGCCCAGGGATGGAGACACACACTGGGCATCATGCTGTCCAGGCTAATTAAGCTGCCAGGATGACAAATTACAGCGCAGGCTCATGGAACAGCCCTGTCCAGGTGTGCCTGGAGGGGATTTGCTCCCTTCCTGCCCTGGCAGAGACACCCACCATCATCCTTCTTTTGCTGGGAACCTGCAGAGAGCACTGGCTGAAGCACATCTTCCCGGGAAATGAAAGCTGGAAATCCTGGTGAAAAATGGGATCTGTCCCCAAGGGGCAGGAGGAATGAGCAGCCCACAGGCACGAGGTACAGCTTCCACCAAATGCAGAGCACCATTCCTGTCAGATTATACCTTTTTCTGACCAAGAGACGGGGCAACTGAGGGGCATTTTAAAAATTTTTATTCCATTTTCAGTCTCATGTGAAGGGTGAGAAGGTACTGATGTTACAATTCACACCATCACAATCAGAAGCCAAACTATTTCCTAATTACATTATGAGGGTTTGTTGGCCTATGAGTTTTTGCCACACAATGCTGTTAATGCCCTAAAGCCAATTATCTAAAATTACCCCTTGTGGGTCCTTCTACAATGCACCTTTCATAGCTCTATTTCTCTAAAGTATCTAGTCTTTCTTTGCAAGGCCATCCTTTGAAACTTGTTTCCAGCTCCATTTCTCTCTCAACAATGCCTGTCCTATTCCATGGCCTTTCTAAGTCAGCATTTTTTATCTCAAGGTCTGCACACAGATGCACAAGACTGTGTGAGCTTTCAGCCAGGCTTTGAGAATCCCCTACAAATCCATTTCCCACAGCTGAAGAGCTCCCCGTGCCAAAAGAGTTTGGGGTAGCAGGGGGGCAAAGTGCTCCACAAATTGGGAGGTGACAGTGATTTGAGGAGCTGCTCTGGTCCTTTCCAGCCTTCCCAATAACCTGGGAGTCCTCAAATAAACACATGTTCATTAAAGGAAGAGTATAAAAGGAACAGAGAGGAAAGCTGCCAGGTTTTAGGCAGTGAAATCACCCCACCTGCTGCTGCTGCAGGACGTGTCACCTGGATTCCTGTGCTTCCTTCCCAGCATGGTTTGCCTTTTAGGGATTTAGAGGGAAGGCTGTGGAAGTTCTTTCCTCCTAGATTGTGGCACACATTCATCTGCGTGCTGCTGGTTCAGCTCCCGTGGGAAATAACGCGGGATCACGGAGCGGTTTGGGTTGGAAGGGAGGAATATTTGTCCCTAGGAAAAGGGAAAAGTTCGCAGGTAAAGTGCTGGGATGGTAGGAGAAGCTGGGAAGGATGGGAATCAAGGATTCCCAGCATCCTGGTAACCTCTACCCCTCTCCAAAACGGAATCACTGCCTCCCTATGGATCTGCAGGGAAACCTGGCCAAGGCTCAGCAGCAAAGCTGTGCTTGGGCACTCAGCTGAGCCAACTGCAGGGGACAGGCTTGGCCTCAGCCACTACAGCACAAATCCAACCCATAATAAACACATCCAAAGCCAGGTTATGGAATTCTGGGAGATGGATGGATTTTAATTGGCCAACTCACACCCTTTTCCTTTGTGCCAAAGCAGGAAGCCTCCTCAGGAAGGATTTAAGGCTGATCTGCCACTTCAGAGCCACCTGTAACATTCATGATGGACTCTGCAGGTATCAAGATAGCCCAAATATCAAGGCCATGCCCCTTTTTAGACAAACTCTTGCAAATAATCAGCAAAAGAAGGTTTGGAATTTGGAAAAGCTGTCCCCACCCAGCCACAGCAGCTGCACCTTTGCACTTAGCTGTGCTCATATGATTTATTAGATCTTATTGCCCCAAACCTGTAAAAATAGAGCATATTTAGAAGTGTCCAAGGCTGGATGGGCCTTGGAGGTGGTATGAAATGGGCTTTAAGGTCTCCTCCAACCTGAACCATCCTGGGATTCCAAACCTCCCCTGGCACATCTGCATGTTATCATAAACAGCAGCAATGTGAATTTAGCTGGTGTTTAATCCCTCTCCCTCTTTCTATAAAGGTTTTATTTTTCACAGAAATGATAGATAAAAGGTCTGCTCAGGTAGGAGGTCTTGGGGAGATTTTATTTACAGCTGAAGAGGAAAATACAACCCCCAAACTGAACACGTTTCTCTCTCCTACTCTACATTATAATTAATGCTGCAGAATTACATTTTGAAGAAGGGTTAGGAAAGAAGGGTTTGTTTCACAGTCTTGGTTAATAACATGTTTCCAGACTCTTCCTGGCTGAATCCAGGGAAAGGAATGTTAGTGCAGATCTTACACAATCACTAAAATCCCCCAAAACCAACCAAGCAAAATTATTTCTTTATAGGTCCTGAGTTGGAAGGAAGCCACAGGGATCACTCAGACACCCCCAAAAATCTCAGAGTAGCATCTCATTTCTCACTAACTTTAAATCCCAAAGGCAGCCTGAAAAAACCCAGAAATCCAGAAATTCCAATTCTTTTTGTAAGCGAGTGCTTTACTTACAGGTTGGACCGGGCTTGTTGCACTTGGCAGAGAGCCCTGTGATCCATGGCCATAGATCCTGTGGGAAGCACTCCTGCCCTGCCCTGCAGCATCACAGCCCCGCTGTGCTTCCATCACTGGAGCTTCCCAGGTGCCTGGTCAAAATTAGCCCATCAGTAATTAGTTCTCCAGCAGGTGTGAGATACTAATTAACTCTCCTAAGACTTGAAGACCACTTCTTTTTTTTTTTTTTTTTCTTTTTTTTTTTTTTTTTTTTTTTTAATAATGTTCTCATTACACTCCTGCTTTCTAATTTATTTTCTATGGAAATAGCACTGAGGTGGGTGCAGTGTCCACCCACTTGTCAGGATAATTCAGATTCATTTCTGAACCAAATGACCAATTTTGTCCAGATTTGAAGGAAGATTTGCAGTCTTCAAATTAATTAATTTCCCACAAACTTCAGGAAAATTGACAGCTGGATAGAGGGAAGGGGGAAGTAAAGAGATGCTTTTGTGGTCTCCAAGGAAGAAGAGAGTTCAGCTGCTGCCCCTCCAGCTGGCCAGAAGCTGATGGGCATCCAAGTTATTTCTGTAGTGTCCTAGAGACGCCTGATGTCACTGAGGAGTGGGTGGAAGAGGGATGGGAGAGAGAAATCTCATCCAAGGGATCCTGGGGCACACGGAGCTGTCCCCGGGCCAGCAGAGTGTCCTGGGGGACACGGAGCTGTCCCCGGGCCAGCAGAGTGTCCTGGGGCACACGGAGCTGTCCCCGGGCCAGCAGAGTGTCCTGGGGCCAAGGAGGCCAATGGGATCCGGGGCAGCAGGAGGAGCAGTGGCAGCAGGGCAGGGAGGGACGCTGCCCCTGTGGCAGCCCTGGAGGCACCTCTGGAGTGCTGTGCCCAGCTCTGGATCCTCAGCACGGCAGGGCCAGGGAGCTCCTGGAGCGGGGCCAGCGGAGGCTGCGCAGCTGAGGAAGGGCCTGGAGCATGGGGGTGCCCAGGAAAGGCTGAGGGAGCTGGGGCTGCTCAGCCTGGAGAGGAGCCCCAGCTGAGAGGGGCCCTCAGCCCTGGGTGTCCCTGTGTGCAGGGAGGGCTCCCAGCAGGGCCCAGGCTCTGCTGCGGGGGCCCAGCAATGGCCCCAGAGCCACGGGCAGGGCCTGAGCCCAGCAATTCCCCCTGCACACGAGGCACAACTTCTTCCCTGGGCAGTGCCCAGCCCTGAGCACATTGTCCACACAGCCTGGGGGCTCCTCCCTGGGGCTGCTGCACAGCTCTGTGCACACAGTGCTGTGCCCTGTGCTCTGGGATGGCCCTGCTGGAGCAGGGAGGGGGCACCAGGTGCCCGCTGAGCTCCCTGCAGCCTCACCCAGCCTGGGTGACTGTGAAATCTTTCCTATACTTCCTTTGCTCCCAGTGCAAATTCCTTTCTTTTCGTGCTGTCACACACAGCTGGGACCTCCAAAAGGATCATTAAATGCGGTGAAGATCAGTCTCTGCTGTCTGATATGTACATCTGCCATGAGATGTGATGTGCCTGTCACTGTTGCACTTCTCCTGGCAGAACAATTCAAGCCCTGGCCTACAGCAGGAAAAAAAACCCAAAACCTTTGACTTTTGGGTTTAGATAACGTTTTGAAGATATAAAAGGAATTTAATGTGTCGTGTAGGAACAATTATTTGCTCACTTATAATGAGAATTATGGCAGCAGTGCAATACAAATTTTCTCCCCACTAAAAGGAAGCCCTAATTAGAATGATAATGTCTCCTCCTTGGAGAAGCCTTTAAAGGAACTGCGAGGTCACCTCCACTTTCGTGGGAATTGGCAGCTCATTCTCAGTTTCATTTTAGTCGTGACTCTCACCACAAACCCACAGCCTCCCACTAAATGAAGCAGCACAATAGCCGAGTTTCAATTAGAGATACTCAGGATTTCTCCTGCATTTTAGCAAAGAGAGGCACTGTACAGGGAATTCAGGGTGATACTTACTGGCTATTATATTAACTCCCTAGAAATTGAGAGTTATTGTGCCTTTTATATTCACTTCCTACGAGTTAAAGGGAACAGGGCTTGTGTTTTAACTCTTGATTTTCTGGGTCACATCTGAGAACTCCAACTGTTTTCAGTGTGTGCAGTGTCTGGGGGTAGAGAGTGATGCTTGTGTCAAGATTTCAAGGCAGCCAGGTGTTAGTAGAAAGTACAGAAAACCACAATAAGATATATCCACATTAATAAAAACCTCAAATCATGCTTTTGTTCTTCTTCTGGCCATTTTTAATGCATTGCTCTAAGGCAGATGTGACTCCCTGGATGGCTGAAGTTAACCAGCACTGGCCATGCATCTCTTCCCTCTCTCCCAGCACTTTTTCGTGTCACTTTCCCTTTTTCCTGCCCTGCTGCCCAAATCCCAACCTCTCTTGTGACCCTCTGCACCTTCCAGCGCTGCCAACATCTGGCTCCAGTGCTTGGTGTACCTTGGCCAGGTCCTGCCAGCCCTGGAATGTGGTCAGAGTGGGTTATATAACAGAGAATCCATGAGCTGTCAGGGGGTTGGTTTGTCATTTTTATCTAAACTGGATCAAGCAAGTCTCTTCAATTCATTAATAAAATTAACAGGATGTTTGCAACACGCAGTTTGCAGCATCAAACCAGGAGCTGAAAGGAGCCAGAGCAGCAGCTGGACATGAAGGCAAACTGATACCTGTAAATGAATTTCTGTCTTGGGTTATGTAACCAAAAAAAATGTATATTCTATTTCATCTGTTGAAACCAGCTGGGGAGATGTTTGGGGTTTTTTTCTTTCTCTCTTGTAATTCCAGGGGGAGGAAGGCGGATGCCTCCTGACAACAGCCCAGCTGTTAAACCAGGTGGGGCAGGGTTTGTGATCTCTGTCACCACTGCCCACCCTCGGGGATATCTTCTGTTCATGGGCCATTGAGGCTCACCAGTGACACATTCCATCATCCATTGGGAGATGCTGCACCCAGTGGGGAGGAGCCAACCATTCCCTACCCAGATAAAAATGGGGACACAGGGACCCCAGACATTCCTCTTTTCCACTGGATTCCCAGAGGAAGACCGGACTCATCTCACCACCATTGAACCTGTCCACAGGATGAGCTCTACTCCAACAGAACCACATCTGTCACTCCAGGAGGATTTATTTGGGCTGCTTCCAACACCCTGCCCAACAGGGTGTCAGGTCGTATTCCTGACTCCGTCAGGAGTTTTCTAGGACTTTTGTTTGTTTGCTTATTTGCTTGTTTGTTTGTTTGTTTTGTTTTGTTTTGTTACTACTGCATTTGTATTTTTAATATTCCTAGCAAAGGACTGTTATTCCTATTCTCATATTTTAGCTTGAAAGCCCCTAATTTCAAAATTATAATAATTGGGAGGGAGAGGGTTTACACTCTCCATTCCAAGGAGAGCTCCAACTTTCCCTGACAGATACCTGTCTTGCCAAACCTAGACAATTTCACAGATTAAAAGATTAAAAACTTAAAGCCTAAAATGAGATTTGCATATTCAGCTGTAGAACGGATTTATTCCTCTTCTCTTCCTCTGTTGAAATCCTCTTACTCTATAAAGTTGTAACAGAGTCCCCCTTGTGGCCCTGGCCAGGAAAGCATCGCTGTGATTTTTTACCTGCTTTAATTCCCCTACCTGCTCTGCAAGTCACATCATAGATTCTTCCCCGTTTGGGATGGAAGGGACCTTTAAACTCATCCATTCCCACCCTTGCCATGGGCAGGGACACCTTCCACTGTCCCAGGCTGCTCCAAGCCCCAAAGTCCAATCTGGCCTTGGGCACTGCCAGGGATCCAGGGGCAGCCACAGCTGCTCTGGGCACCCTGTGCCAGGGCCTCATCAGCTGGAGCTGCATCTCAGCCTCTGTGAAATGTGGTACTGGAGAGGGGACAAAAGGGGCTTTGCAGGATTTTTGTCCATTCTGAAAAGCTGAATTGGGGAAGAGGACAAAAGTCACTGGGTTGTGGAATGATGAAATCACTGAGGCTGGAACAGCCCTCTGAGATCACCATGTCCAACCATTCTCCCAGCACTGCCATCGTCACAGAATTTAGAGAATTCACAGAGTCACTGGATTGGAAGAGACCTTCAAGATCATCGAGTCCAACCCAGTCCTGACACCTCAACTAAACCATGGCACCGAGTGACACATCCAGTCTTTTCTTAAACACATCCAGGGATGGTGACTCCACCTCCTCCCTGGGCAGACAATTCCTGTACTTTATCACCCCTTGTGTAAAAAACTTTTTCCTAATATCCAATCTATATTTCCCTTTCCCTTGACCTTTGTCCCTTGGCGCTTCCACATCCACAGGGCTTTTGAACACTCTCAGGAATGATGAGTCCCCCACTTCCCTGGGCAGCCTGCCCCTAGGTCTGACCATCCTTTCAGTGAAAAGGAAATTCTCCCAAAAATCCAAACAGTCCTCAAAGCCCCTCAGCCATGTCAGCCCTCACAGTCCCCACTGCCCTAAAAGCCCTCACAGCCCCCAGACCCATCTCAGCCTTCCCAGACCCCACTGCCCCCACAGCCCCCATTGTCCTCACAGACCCCATGGGCCATACAGACCCCACAGCCCTCTGAGTCCCTGGAGCCCCCAGACCCATGTCAGCCCTCACAGACCCCACAACTCTCCCACCCCCTATAGCCCTCACAGCCCCCAAAGCTCTCAGAGCACTGAAAAACCTCCCAGACCCCACAGTCCTCAAAGCCCCTAAAAACCTTACAGCCCCCAGAGCACTGAGAGACCCCAGAGCTCACACAGCCCCCACAGCCTCCCCTGGCCCAGCCTGAGGCCGTTTGCCCTTGTCCTGTCCCTGTTCCCTGCGAGCACAGCCCGACCCCCCCTGGCTGTCCCCTCCTGTCAGGAGTTGTGCAGAGCCACAAGGTCCCCCCTGAGCCTCCTTTTCTCCAGGCTCAGCCCTTTCCCAGCTCCCTCAGCCTCTCCTGGGGCTCCAGACACAAAACTTTATCATCTATTCCAAGCTAAAGAGAACACCTCTCTATTTTGAGGAAAAATCCTTCCTTCCTGCCTCAGTGGTCTTTTCCAACCTAAATGATTCTATGCCATCATTTTTGTGTGACAGACCTTGTCAGCAACACTCAGGACCCCCTTTCCCATTATTGCTGATTTTCCATGTGTCACCAAGTCTATTTCCCACATTAAGAGTTTATTGAATTAATTGAGGAGTCTCTGAAAGTCGTGTGGATTTCCTAATAAACACACAGAGCTCCTCACCTCTGTGTTTGCATTGTTCCAGTTCATTTTCCAGAGGCTGCAGCACATGAGAGCTGGGTGAGGGCTTGATCCAAGAGGCCCACTCCCAAAAGGAAATACAAAATAGTGGAAATCATGGAATCATTGAATGGTTTGGGTGAGAAGGGACCTTAAATCCCATCCAGTGCCACCCCTGCCATGGCAGGGACACCTTCCACTGTCCCAGGCTGCTCCAAGCCCCAAAGTCCAGCCTGGCCTTGGGCACTGCCAGGGATCCAGGGGCAGCCACAGCTGCTCTGGGCACCCTGTGCCAGGGCCTGCCCACCCTCCCAAGGAACAATTCCTTCCCAAAATCCCCTCTAACCCTACTCTCTTTTAGTTTAAATTCATTCCCCCTTGTCCTGTCCCTCCAGGCCCTTGCAAAAATTCCTTCTCCATCATCAGCTCTGAAATGCTCTTGCAAAGCCTCCTGCTCCGAAACGTGACCCCGCAGGGCAGGAGCCTCAGGGAGCAGCTGGTTGCCTTTTCCAGAGGCAGAAAGTGTTTTCCTGGAGTACATGAGCCCCAAGACAGCTCAGGATGCCCTCAGGTGACATTTTCAGTGCCTGTGTGACACATGGAAAGGCTCCTCTGCGAGGAGGCTGTGACACTGAAAGCCCAGTGTCCTTGCAGGGGCAATTTTTCCAAAGCCACTGGAGCATTGAGGGAGGAGTTGGCAGCCCAGGGCAGGTGTGAGTCTGCCTGGAGGTCAGGTTTGGGGACACCTGTGTGCCCCAGCTGTGGGCAGGTGCACAAAATGCAGCTGCAAGGCACTGAAGAGGCAATTCAGGTGGGATGGAAACTCCTGGATCAAAGCAGGTGGGATGTGGGCATGGAGCTCTGACTCAGAGCACCTCCCACGTGGCCTGTGAAGGCATGGGGAGGTAAAATTAGGAATTAAACCTTCTTACCTCCTGGAAGAGCTTTTCCAGGAGCATTTTCAGGAGCTCTTCCAGGAACTGTTCCAGGAGTTCTTTCAGGAGCTCTTTAAGGAACTATTTGAGGAGCTCTTCCAGGAGTTCTTTCAGGAACACCTTCAAGAGCTCTTCCAGCATCTCTTTCAGGAGCTCTTTCAGGAGGTATGAAGGTCTTATTCCTAATTTTTAATTTTAAGTCCCCATGCCTTCACAGGCTACATGGGAGGTGCTCTGAGCAGGAGCTTGATGCCCACATCCCACCTGCTTTGATCCAAGAGTTTCCATCCTTGCCTGGATGTTCCTGAAAAGTTATTCAGGCCACAGCTTGGGGTAGTTGTCTTAGATGTCCCTATATTTCATGGATTCTTGTTTGTTTGTTTTTTGTAAATATTTGCATTACAGAATCAATATTTATCATTTTTATTGCTCCAAGGTGAAAATACATATCCAGGACATCACTGTTTTTCTTTTAAAAACCCCAGACAATGCCAAACCAGGTTTTATTTGGGGATAGAGCCAGTTTGGGAAGTAGAAACGGCCTTTGGAAGAAAGCATGAAGGATCAAGGTGTAGGGAATTGGGAGGCAAAGGAGTGGCTTAGCCCCCTCACCCTCCTTTTCCATCATAATGCACAAAATAAAACCAGGCAAACCAGTCAGCTCTTGGGAGCAGGGCAGGAATTTGTTGGGCCAGACAAGGAAGTTGTGAGGAGAATAATCCTGGTGTGAAAAGCAAAGAGTGGGATGTTTTTAGAAGTCTCTAAAAAGACCAGAACCGGGAGTTTCTGGGCTGCCCCTCCCCAGTGTCCCCGGGAGGGGTTTGTGCAGTCTGAGCAAGACCCAGCAGATGTCAGCACAGGACAGGGAAAAAGCAGCAAGGAGCCTCAAATCCTCTGAAGCATCTCGGCAGTAACCACCCCAGGCTATCCCGAGGGATCTGTATTTAGAAAACTGCTGCATTCTTTGTTTGTTTTAATAATTAAAGAAACATTAACTTAATAAGGTAAGAAAAAAGGCCAAAATGTTGTGGGAGTTGCAACTTTTTTTTTCTTTTTTTCTTTTCTGGGGAGGATGTTTTTTGGGAAAGCTGTGCATTCTGCCACAGATATTTATAATTGACTTGCAAGGGAAAAGTGAAGCCTATTTTTGAACAGTCCCAAAAGCAGCCATGGGAAAAACCTTGGATTTCTCCATAAAAGGAGGGGTCAGATGGTCAAATGAGTGGGTTCATTAAAAACAAGCAGCGTCCTGCTCTGGATTTTGCCTTTCCTGTTCCTTTCATTTCCTCTGAAGCACCAGAACTTCAAGGAGTTTCTCTTTTTTTTTGTACCACAAGGCTTTAAAAGGTCATTTTTTGCAACACAACAGTGATGAACAAATAAACAAAGTGAGTTTTTCTTTTGCAAAGTCAGAAAAAAAAAATGCTGCAAAGAAGTGTATCCATGATGTGTGAGAGGAATTCTCTTGGGAATAACATTGGCATCCACAGAAGCTTTATGGGATCTGCAGCTGGATGTCCCAGAGGTATTTTGCCTGCTCTTCCTTAACTCCTGAGTCTCCAGTTTCCATCTCTTCTCAGGGGTTTTAAACTCCACAGGGAATATAAAAGAGTGCAAAGAAATAGAAAATATAAGGGAGAGCAGCTTTGCCCTCTTTTTCCCTTAGAAAATCCCAGTGTCCGCAGTATTTTCCAAGGAATTCTAGCTTTTATTTGACAGGAGCAGGAAGATTTTGGTTGGTGCTAAATATTTCTAAATATTTCATTTTTAAAGTTCATTTGAAATTAGAAATATTTATTTTCTAAAAAGAAAAGAGTCTCAGAAAAAAAAAAAAAAAAAAAAGTGAGAAGACTTTGTCCCTAAATCCTGCTATTTTATCAAGATCTTGACAATGTTTGAATGTTTATTCCATGAAAGTTTTGCTCCTGACTTTGAGGAATTACAGCCCAGCCCCAAATCTTCCCATCTTGGCTCTGCTGCCACTAAATCCTGTTGTATTTTCTTAATTATGGGGCATTTCTTATACTTAATGTCGGGATTAAGGATTATATAGAGAGCTGGGAGCTATAAAAACAGAATTATGTTTACAATAATGTAAATTCTTACCACTGACCTATTATTGCCCCTTTGCTCTGCTCTGGCTGGGTATTCTTAGTTTTCCCTGTTTTCAGAGCATCTTCATGCACCTTAAACTTATCCATTCCTTTTTTTTAGATGGAATATTTTATCAATAAATAGAATTTTGGCAGGATAGTTTTTTGCATTATTTGGAGAAAATACTGTAAAGGAGCAGCAGGTTTAGGCTGTATCTCCTTGGGTTGTACAATTGCTTGCAAATATGAAGGAAGATTAAATCATAGAAATGTTAAGGTTGGGGAAAATCTCCAAGATCAGCCAGCACTGCCAGGGCCACCATTAAACCCTGTCCCCAAGGGCCACATCTACACATTCTTGAACATCTCCAGGGATGGGGACTCCAATTCCTTTGGCAGCCTTTTTCCAGGGCTTGACAACCTGTCCAGTGAAGAGATTGTCCTTCATACTCCCCTGGCACAACTCACTGAGAGTGATTTCTGTTAAATCTTACCCCACCTAAGCAGTTTTGGAAGAAAAAATGAAAATTAGTGTTTAGAAAGCTGAACAGGCCACTCTGGGCTGAAGATTGGAAGGATCTGGGCAGATGCAATCAGTGAGAGATTGAAGACAACACAATTAACACCAATCAAAGGCACCTTGTGAGAAATAATTCCTGCAAAGCAAATACCAAATTTGTCCTGGCAGGGTCAGGAATTTAATCAAGACAACCTTTAGGAGCTGGGCTGTGAAATCATTCACTGTGCTTAATTAAGGGCAGGGGAAAGGGCATTCCATGGGGTACTAAATGCAGAGTAGAGCACTCAGAGGAGCAACAAAAGCAGTTCAAAGAGGAGGCAGCTCTCATTTGGGCAGTGAAGATCTCCATGCTGGGCTCTGCCCTTCAGCTCTCGGACAGGAGCTGGGGTTTATCCAAAAATGGTTTATCCAAAGCTCCTTACAGCAATGGAGGCACAGATGGATCAAAGCATTGCCTCCCCCTGTAAAGGTGCACCATGGAACCAGAGAATCCCAGAATAGTTTGGATTGGAAGGGACCTCAGAGATCATCTCATTCCAGCCCCTGCCGTGGGCAGGATGGTCCCCACCAGATCACAGCCAGGCTGGGATGCTGGCAGGGAAAGCTGGGAATGTCCAGCCTGGAGAGGAGAAGGGGGTGTGGGGACCTCACAGCTCCTTCCAGGGCCTGAAGGGATCCAGGGAAGCTGGAGAGGGAACCTGGATTGGGAACTGGGACAGGACACAGGGAATGGGTTCAGACTGAGAAGGGGCAAATTCAGATGGGATATTGGGCAGGAATTGTTTCCTGGCAGGGTGGGCAGGCCCTGGCACAGGGTGCCCAGAGCAGCTGTGGCTGCCCCTGGATCCCTGGCAGTGCCCAAGGCCAGGCTGGACTTTGGGGCTTGGAGCAGCCTGGGACAGTGGAAGGTGTCCCTGCCCATGGGATCATCTTAAAGGCCCCTCCAAACCCAAACCATTCCAGAATTCCATGATTTTTACCTCTGTCACACATTCATCAGCATAATTGCACTGCACTGGGATTATGCTGATGAATGTGTATATCAGTATAAATGTGTGTTTTAGTAAAAAAGGCACACAGATAATTCTACATAATAAGAACACTGACCTAAATTGTTTGGTGCTATTTCAGGGCAGTATCTGGATGGAAAATCCAGGATTGGAGAGCAAGCAGAGGATCCTGACTAGGTGATGTGCAAAGGAAAATCTCTCCTCTTGTGTCTTCACTGCAGAGGAGCAGGTGAGGAGGAGCCCTCCAGGTGCTCAGGAAGCCCAGGGCAGGCAAGGAGAGGCTTTTTTGGAGTAATCCTGTCCCGCAGGACAGATCCCACCGGGAACAAACACCAGGATCTGACAGGGTTTGCCCAGAGGTCAGAGACACGGCCAGGCTGTGATGGTGTGAAAGGTCCAACCTCCACCTGCGAGGTGCTGCTGGACCTTCTCCTGCCACGACACCCACGGCTTTTCCTGCTGAGGAAATCGTGTGTGTGCGGCTGAGTCCTTTTCGCAGCCCATCCATGAAAGAGAGAATCTCCCTTGATCTCAGGGAAAAGGTGGCAATTGCTCCCTGATAAGGGCAGCTCCTTATCAGGGGCGTGGGTGTGAGCAGCCCTTGATCAGTGGGATGGCTGAAGCCTCTGGAGGGCGGTTCCACCTTCCCAGGGAGGCACTTTCCACTCCAGCAGAGGGAATTACATCCTCACTTTTATGATCCAGCAGTTATTTAACCCGGGGTCTCTGCCTTTTCACCTGGCAATTACACACCCTTGATCACAAAGGTGTGGGCCCAAGGCGTTTAAAAAGTCATTTAGAAGAGTTAATTCCGCAAGGCACTCCAAGAAAGTGGTGGAACACTTTGGAAATCACTCCAGATCTCCAGGATAAGAGAGAAGATAAAGGTGTTCTCTCTTTCTGTTGTGGCATTGAACCAGAGAATTCACTTTATTCATCCTATTCTTCCATATCTGCTGCTAAATGGGGTTGGAACCTCTTTCCTAACTAGTTTTTAGCATAATTCTCCCTGGATTTCATCACTTGGATGGGGCTTGGAGCAACCTGGGATATTGGAAAGTGTCTTCAGAGGAATGACATGAGTTTTAAGGTCCCTTCCAACCCAAACAGATCTGGGATTCTGTGACCCTGTTGGCAGCACCTTTGCCAGGAATGGATGTGGCAGAATTCCCTACGTTCATCTGACTGGAAATCATCCCAGATATTCCATGTCCTGACTGTCCAGCCATTTCTTCCGGCTCTTCTCAGGTCTGGTGCTAAAATTTATAATGAATTATTTGTTATTTTGAAATCACAGCTCATCCCAAAATAAATTGACAGATTCTGAGATAATTTACACCATTTTAATAATGGAGCAACAGGTATGAAAGGCACAAAAGACAGTAAATTAGAATTGAAAATACATTTGGAAGGAACTAACACGATCAAGGCAGAATTGCTCTTTCTTCCCACAAGAGAACCACTCCATCAGTTCCTCTGTGGAATTATTGGAGTCAGGAACAAAGTAAATTTTCCACCTCTGAGATGGAATTGATCACTTACAAAGTCCAGTGTTTGCAGGGACAGGGGATAAAAGGGTTTAGCAAGAGCTAAATAGATTGAGGGATGCTATGGAATAAATTCAGCCCAGTCAAAAAGGGGATTTTGTGCCAGTGAAACCAGATCTAATTAAGATTGTGCAGGCTAGCCTGGAACTGGGTGCCCCAAATGTGAGGGCTAATTTGCTTCCCTGTCCTGTGTCAGGGAACTGGAATAAATGCACGACACAAGCGGAGTGAAATGGGAGGAAATGGAGCAGTTCTGTCCCTTAAAACATCAGCACCAGCAAAAACCAGGGAGGAGCAACTTGCAGGGGATAAAACCAGACCAGTGGGAATGGGGGTGGTAGGGAAATGTCTGGAAAAATGACCAGAGGCTTCTGTGCAGGGATTTGGGATGGGATGGGATGGGATGGGATGGGATGGGATGGGATGGGATGGGATGGGATGGGATGGGATGCCATGGGATGCCATGGGATGCCATGGGATGCCATGGGATGCCATGGGATGCCATGGGATGCCATGGGATGCCATGGGATGCCATGGGATGCCATGGGATGCCATGGGATGCCATGGGATGCCATGGGATGCCATGGGATGGGATGAACCTGAAAGATTCCTCCCCTTCAGGCTGCACCCAAACAGCTTTTACCTGCTCTGGCACCTGGGATGAACCAAATCAGCTCCAGGCCAGGTTGGATGGGGCTTGGAGCACCCTGGGACAGTGGAAGGTGTCCCTGCCCACTGGATGGGCTTTGAGGTCCTTCCAACTCCAACCATTCCCTGATATTGGAGTGCTGGAGCTCTCGTGGCCTCCTCTGGTGACATCAGGTGCTCCATGTGAGCTCTGGGATTTCTTTCTTGCAGCCCAGAGCTTGGGGGGTTGAGACTTTCCTTTGGGCCCAGGATTCCAGCCCAGCAGCCCTGAAATGCCCCAGCTGATCCCAAGAATTTCAGCTGGAGTTGGGAAGGTCAGAAAAGACTGTGCACCCAGAGAATGTTCTTTGGAAAAGTCACTTAATCCTTAACATCCCAAAGATCATAGCAAGCAACAGCTGCTGCATTCCAGAGCAATGGCACACTGGAATTTGGGCATTTCAGGGGATTTCCCAGTCAGATCTGGCTACCAGGATAGCGCAGGCAGTATCTGAGCTTTTACAAAGAATTAAATTTTGCAACCCCACTGGACTGGTGGAGATGTGAACCCAACAGTTCATCCCCTCACTGTGGAGCTGGGAACATCCTGTGCAGGCTCCTGGCCTCAGGTACCACCTCTCAACAAGGAATATTTTCATGTGAGGAATGATGCCTTCCTAGACATTTGGTGGTTTCTCCTTGTGGAAATATCATCCCCTGGGAGCCTTTCCTGCCCTATGCACTATTTACACTGAGAAATTCTGTCATCTGAATAGAACTAAGGTCAGTGGGCCTAAAGCCACCCGCTGAATTTAAATCCTGGTTAAAAAAATAATAAGCTTAATAATTAGAGTAAAATTCTCCAAATCAGAGTGATATTAACTCTGATTTGGGGTTTGGGAGGTTTATATCCAAATTCATCCGTGCTGAGATTATTTCTGGAGTCTGGACATAAAAGTATTGTATTTATGAAGACTCCTGGGTCAAGTTTTCTGTCCTGAGGAAATCCAGAGCTGGGAGTTTCACACCCGATTCTCCTGCTCAGAACAAGGTCCCTCTTCCCCCAGGAGAAACAGCTGGAAGGTTACACGGAAATCAGGGCAGGGGAAGTGTGTCACTGAGTTATGTAACCCCACAAGGTGACTGCCAAGGCCAGGGAAAAGTGTGCTCAAGGGAAAAAGGAACAGGAATTCAGAGCCAAACTTGGGATGAGCTGCTCTTAACGGGGAGGAAAGAGATTTCCACCTTGTGAATCCTTTTCTGTAGAAAATAATTTTAATTTCCTTTGAAAAAGACCCTTGGGTTTTGTACAGCCCAGTCGTTTTAAAGAGGAGTGAATTGCCAAGGTCTGGTTGTGTGTCCTCAGTTCTATCCATGGGGGCATTCCCAAAAAACGTCACTAGAGGGGGATCATGAAATGCGCAGAGTTTGCTCTGCATTAAAATGCCGAATTTCCTCGGTGTTCTGCTGCTGGCTCTGGAAGGAGAAGGATGCTGGGATTCTTTTTGCACCGCTGTTGATTTGGAAGCTGAGGATAATTCTGAGAGGATGCCAAGTGAGATCCCCTCTGGGAAAAAGCCTTGGGGGAAGTGAACTTCGGGGTTTGTGTAGGTTGGGGTTTAATGTCTGGATGTGTGGAGCATGGAGTGACCTCAGCTCCTTCACTGTGGTCCCAGATTCACCAGAACAAGCTTTTCCCAAGGGTTTCTGGAGCGACTTTTCCTGTTTTATCCATGGCAAAAATGTCATTCCACTTTCAAATAATCCCAAATTGCGTCAGCATCTCTCTGCAGAGAGATGGGACCAAATATTGGATTTCTCAGGATAATGACGTGTCCTTAAATGTGACAGGAATGTAGAAGGAGTGGGAAAGGGGAATCAACAATGAGCAAGAGGCAGATGGGCAAAGTAACCCAGGTAGGAGAAGGGGAAACCTTTTTAGGCTTTAAAAAAGAGATTTAGATGGGAGATTGGGCAGGAATTGTTCCCTGGCAGGGTGGGCAGGCCCTGGCACAGGGTGCCCAGAGCAGCTGTGGCTGCCCCTGGATCCCTGGCAGTGCCCAAGGCCAGGTTGGACTTTGGGGCTTGGAGCAGCCTGGGACAGTGGAAGGTGTCCCTGCCCATGGCAGGGGGTGGCACTGGGTGGGATTTAAATCCCTTCCCACCCAAAACGTTCCATGACTGCAGTTCCAAGACCGTGATGCACCATAAACCACCCACAGAGGCAATTTCTCTGACTGAGAACTTATTTCTCATTTAATTAAATCTTCGATATTTTTCTATGTTTTGGGGTTGTTTCTTTTTTTTTTTTTTTTCCTTTGTTTTTTGGTGATTAATATTTGCTGCTGGTAAGAAAAACTATGCCAAATATCAGGACCAGGAAAACCCCCACAGTTCTAAAGGTTACAGCTATGGCAGCATTTTGTTCTTTGCCACATGTGTTTTAAGGCCCCAAAAGGGATGCTCCAAAACCCCACCAGTGCCTGGTGTGCCAGCGAGGCCAGGACACCAAAATATCCCAGGATTGCAAGGGGCAGGAAGATCCTATGGACTCCAAAAGTATTGAAACAGCAGGACACAACACAACAGGGATTAAATATGTGTTTAACTGCTCCCTCAGTGTTTGCTGGGCTCTAAACAAAGCCAAGCAGGGCTCTTTTTAAGGCTTTTCTCTCTGGATTTGCTGTTCCATCTCCTGCCCTGACTTCCCTGTGGGTGGGAATGACCTTGGATTTGCTGTCAGGGCCATCCTATTGACCCGTGGTCGATATTCCAGGACTGGAAGTGGTGTGGGGTGTGTTAATTCCACATTTCCCTTCCATAAAGCAATGGCACAACAGCCAGAGGAATCGGAGTGCACCGGGGTTGTTCCCAGGTAATTGAATCCATCTGGATTTTGGCCTCGTGTCCTGTAGGAAACCACAAGTACAAGGTGCTGAAAACTCCCCTGTGAGGCTGGGGAAGGAGAGTGGACCTTTCCAGAGCTGGAACGCTGTGTCCTGGGAATGCGTTTGCAAGTGTTTGTTGTCAGCGGTGTTTGGGTAACACCTGAAAACAAAGCCCTCCCGGGAAATGGCCAAACAGGGGGATTTTTTCTCCATGGAAAAGACAGCACATTCCATCCTGTTGTGTATTGATGCCTTCAGTTTTATCTTTCATGTTTCTCAGACTCTGTGCTGCCCAGGGGTGCAGCTCTGAGCTCACAGTCAGGGTCACTCAGCTCCTCACAGAGCAGGGACACAAAACAAATCCTTTTCCTGCTGAGGACCAGGGACAACTTTCAGGCCCAAAAGCACAAACAAGGGTGGCTGAAGGGAGGAATGAGAAGGATGGGACCTCACAGCCTGGAGCTGTAATTGGACAATTAAACCCCAATATGCAAATGAACCAAAACTTATGTAACTTTTGTAATTTATGTAAAACTAAATGTAAGACCTCGTGACCAGTCAGCCACTTTCTTAGTCCAGCTTGGGTGTAGCCCTGGCCAAGCCCTGTCCTGCCCAAGGTGTACCCTGAGGCATTTCAATAAATATCTGCTTTATTTTCCAGCTCTGTCCAGTCTCTGTTTCAGGCCAGCCTTCCCAAGGCATCCATATAAATGTGTCTGGTGCAGAGAAATGTTCCCTGGGGATTGTGGAAATGCCGTAAGAAGCCTGATAATCCAAATTCCCCATCCTGAACACATATTTGGTCTAAAATCCTGTGTCAGGTTAAAGTTCCTCCCTTTTAATTCTTCACCACCCGAATGCTGTAAAATACAAATGTTAGTCCCAAGTCCATGGCAGCAAGTTTGGGCTGGGATAAGAGGAGTTTTTATTGCAGGCTAAATGAGAAGGGCTCAATCATGACCAAAACCTGCACCGTATCAGGCAGTCCTTGTGTGAACCCGAGAAATGTCAGGGATTGTCTGCTTTTGGACTAATTGGTGGATGTTCCCTTTCTCTTTCTCGAACATCCTGGGAGTATTGCTTGGGACTGGGACTGATCTGGGCTCGGGCTTTGTGTGTTCCTGGCAGAAGGGTGCAACCAGAGCGGCTGAGGTGAGGCAGGAACAGATGCTGCCAAGAAAAGCAACTTCCATCACACATCCTGCTCCCTGCCTCTCACTGTTCATGATTTGTATCAGTACATGTGGGGTTTTTCCCATTTTCTTTCCATTTTATCCAGCTTTTTCCCAGTCCTCCTAGCCACAGCCACACCTGGAATTGTTTTCCTTCTGGGACAGCAGATCCCAAAGATGTGGTCCATCTCCTCCCACCTTTCCCTAACCTGCCAGAGCAGGAATTGACCTCAGAACTGTTTTATCTAGGCTGACTTCAGACCTGTCTGCTCCCAGGGCTGACCCTGAGCCAAAAACTGGGATTAGGGACCTTTTGATCTTCATTGCATCCTGGCTGGAGATGAGAAGTCCCAAAGGGCAAACACCCACAATTCCAAGTTTACTTTATTCCCTGAAATCTGACCCGAGTTTTGTCACCTCGCAGCTCCTGGTGCCCTATGTGGATGCACTTCCTTCATCCCTCTAGCTCCTGGAGCAGAAACCAAGGGAAGAGCAGCTCCTCGTTGCTTTTTGTAGCTTTACAGCAAATTAGGGTTACCTTGAAGTTGTAAAGAAATAGTTCCATTTGTTCCTTATACTTTGATCTTGTGGGGCTGGGGAGGGAGGTGCCTGGGAGAGGAGGAGGTGTTTTACAGGCAGCAAAAATCCTCCAGGAGCTGCCTCAGCAAATTCAGGTCTAGGGCTGAGCTGCCAAATCTGATGTGTTATCCTAAATTGTAGCAAACTTCAAGTTCTTCAGACCTCTGAGGTCTTAATTATCAATCAGGGTAGAACAGAACCCATCAAAACCATCCCTTTCTCTTTTTTATATATTTTTTAATAAGGTGCAATTATTCTGTCACTTCCTGTTGGGAAAAAGGATTCAGCCCAAACTCTGTTGCTTTGATCACTTTTGTCTTCTGGGCCAAGTATGGGGAGTTACAAAATCTCTTGTTCTGGGGAACAGGGAGGCAAGAAATACAGTGAAAAAAAAAAAATTGTGCTATTTTTGCATATGAAAGGCGAAAGTGTTGCAGTGACAGGACAAGGGGGAATGAGTTAAAACCAAAAGAGAGAAGGATTAGGTGGGATATTGGGCAGGAATTGTTCCCTGGCAGGGTGGGCAGGCCCTGGCACAGGCTGCCCAGAGCAGCTGTGGCTGCCCCTGCATCCCTGGCAGTGTCCAAGGCCAGGCTGGACTTTGGGGCTTGGAGCAGCCTGGGACAGTGGAAGGTGTCCCTGCCCATGGCAGGGGTGGCACAGGATGGTTCCTTTTTTCTCATTTTCCCCCTGGTAAATGCAGAGCTCTGCTCTGAAGTGCATCCAGCACATCGCCTCTGAAAGAAATCCGACTGACAAGCCCAGATTTTTATAACCACAGCAAAATTAAGCTTTGGGGTGCAATGGTTTAGGTTCTGGCAGCAACCAGAGGTGATACAGAAATGCGCCTGTCCTACATAAAGTGGGTTATGTGGACTAAACAACTCCAGTTTAGTTGAGCAATAAATATCACCCATTTAATCATCTCCCCTAAATAAAGGCCTCAACTTCTGAATGGAAAGTTTTTCCTTCCCAAAATCACTCTGATTTATGGGGAGAGACAAATAAAAGGAGTTGAACTGCATAACTGTACTGAGAAAGAAAAATCTCTCCCTTATTCTTTCAACAAAAATGGAGAAGCCCAAAAACATCATCCCGAGTCTTGCCAAACTCCCCATTCCCGGGAGCAGCCAGGTGCTCGGACAAGCTGGAGCTGGAGCAGGGTGCAGGAGGATTTCTGGATGCAGAGGTCCAGAGATCCGTGTGAATCAGCTGGAAAAGCTTCCTGCAGCCCTTGACATCAGCGTTTCACTGCTTCTAGTTAAGCGCTCCTTGGTGGCGCCTCTCTTGCATCATCAGATTCCCTCAGGAGCTGCCTCAGATTCCCCCTCATCCCTGCTGGCCGAGGCACTCCCAAATCCTTGGCATGTGCTCCTGGGTGGAAGGGGTGGGAATGAATGTCCGTGTGTCTGGACCACTCCTTTTCCAGGGGCTGCTGCTGCTGGAGCCCCTCTGTTTGCCCAGCAGCTCTGCAAGGATCAGGCACAGAGACTTCAACGTGTCAAAGCCCCGGGCAGATTCCAGCTGCCTGCTCCTCAGTCAGAGGGTGGAACGCCAATCTTCCCTGTCTATTAAAGACACATTTAAA
Organism: Prinia subflava; assembly: GCF_021018805.1. Lineage (NCBI taxonomy): Eukaryota > Metazoa > Chordata > Aves > Passeriformes > Cisticolidae > Prinia > Prinia subflava. The sequence goes on from NC_086255.1 coordinate 31,262,429, forward strand.
AAGCCTCATTTTCCCCCTCTAGGTAATAAGGGGGGGTTCCATGCCTCAGTTTCCCCCTCCAGGTGACAATGGGGGATTCTGTGCCTCAGTTTCCCCCTCCAGGTGACAGGGGGAGAGGTTCCATGCCTCAGAGAGAGCAAACATTCCCGGTTCTCCTCAGTGCAAATGCCTTTAGTTAACATTAATCAAAGTTCCTTATCAGCTGCAAGCTGCCCTTCATGATGAGCTTCTGCAGGGCAGCCCAGAGCACGACGGGAGTCAGGCTCCTCATGGACATCTCCTGGAATTCTGTTCCTCCAGCAGCAGTGTGGGGTCAGGCTGCAGCCTGGCATCTCATCCTGGGACAGGCAGTGGGAGAGGTCTGTGCCTGAAGGAGCCCACAGAAAACATGGAGAGGGTCTATTTCCAAGGGCCTGGAATGACAGGACACAGGGAATGGCTTCCACTGCCAGAGGGCAGGGCTGGATGGGATCTTGGGCAGGAATTGTTCCCTGGCAGGGTGGGCAGGCCCTGGCACAGGGTGCCCAGAGCAGCTGTGGCTGCCCCTGGATCCCTGGCAGTGCCCAAGGCCAGGCTGGACTTTGGGGCTTGGAGCAGCCTGGGACAGTGGGAGATTTCCCTGCCATGGCAGGGGTGGCACTGGATGGGCTTTGAGGTCCTTTCCCACCCAAACTTCTTTGGGATCCTTTCCACAGATCCCTGAACTTTGAGGGTTTCTTGCAAGACTGGGAAATCACAGTCACACACTGCTCCCCTTTTCCATGTTCTTTGGGAATGCCTTCCCACATTCCCCACAGTGGGACTGCTGGTTGCCACCAGGTAGGCAAAGGCAGGGTTGTTTCAAGGTGGAAAAGCTGGAATTGCTGTGGAATGCTTCAGATTTAATCACAGGACTGTTACAGGGGTGTTTGTGAGTTCACTGCTGTTGATTTCAGACCTTGCACTCATTACCTCGGGTCCACAATCCCTGAGAGGCTGGGGCTGCTGGATCCCCTTGGATAATCCAGTTTGTCTCCATGCTCACAAATCCCAGTGCTTCTTTTCCAGGCAGTGCACACACAGGGAGCCTGTCTCTGCTCCTTGGCAGGGAGCTGCTGACCACTGCCTTCTGCTTTCTTTGGGTTTTACTAATTCTCTTCCTTCACTCTCTGAGGCTTTTAATCCATCCCAAATAAATTCCTGCTTGGATGAGATCCTTCTCGATGTTTGGCCTGTTTCTGCCCAGCCAGCCCGAGGTTTGCTTTTATCCCTTCAGGCTTATGTATGATTAAGCAAAATTTCATTGAATTTACTGCAGAATTGTGCTTAGAAACAGTTTTCTGTTGATATTTGCTATGTGAAACCCACAGAGAGACCTTACAGAAACCCAGACTGGTTTGTGAAAGGAACAGGCTGCAGGTTCGTGCACCCAATGCCAAGTTTGCTCTGTGTTTGCCAGGTTAAACCTGATGTAAGTTCCTTTAAAAGCCTCATTTGATTCTTTAGGTTTAATTTGGGGTCAGTCATCAATAAAACCACAAGACAGGCAGAAGTTTGGTTCTACTTTGGTGTTTGCAGTGCTCCAGGCCAGGCTGGACAGGGCTTGGAACACTCTGAGATAGTGGAAGGTGTCCCTGCCCGTGGCAGGGGTGGGAATGAGATGAGCCTGAAGGTTCCTTCCAACCCAAACCTTTCCATGATTCTTTCCATGATTCTCTGCTGTTCCTGCTGTTCCATGCTATCAGATAAGGAGTTTGGCAATGGTTGTCCAATATTCCCTGGGCAGAAACTCTGTGTGGAGCAGGTGAGGGTTGGGGCTGGCTCCAGGCTGCCCTGGGAAGAGCTGCTGCCCATCCAGGCATTCCAGAGCTGCCACCGCCCATCTGGGCATTCCAGAGCTGCCATGCCGAGCTGCTGCATCCCCGGGCCTGGGTTTGCTGCTCCTGCAGCACCTGGGGCAGCAGATGTTGAACAGCTGGGCAGAGGGACAAGTGATCCTCTCGGTCATCCATGTGTCCCAAGCCCTGGTCATGGGAATGTCCCGTGGGACCCTGGCGTGGACACAGCATCCTGTGGAAAAGCTGCTGCAGGCCAGTGAATCTGGATGATGATGATCATGATCATGATGATGATGATGATGATGACGATGCTTGGCAATGAAGAGGTTTTAAACTGTGGCTACATCTCTGGGGCATCTCAGAGCTTGGGGCCGATCTATCTTTGCCTCAAGCCAGTGCCCAAAATCCTGCTTTTTTCCTGCCTTTGGGATAGCTTTCTGCTTCCTCCAAAAATCCCACTGCCAGCGAGAGGAACTGGGGAACAGGCAAGGGTGAAGTGCACTGAGCTCAGCACCTGAATGGTGGCAGTTGTGTCAGCAATGTGTGTGCAGTCCAGGCTTTGGCTGTGGGTTTTAGCTCTTCCAGGGATGAGCTCCCATTATTCTGCTGAAAGTGAAGAAGAACATCTCAGATCCTGGAATTCATTTGGAGTAGGTTCAGCTCAGTCCTCTGCTGCAGAATCCTTCTTTGCCTTGCGTAGTTCCCTCATTTTTAAAAATCACCCCTGGGTGCCTCTAACTCCCAAGGCTTGGGAACAGCTCCGAGGTGCTCCCAGCTGCTGGAATGCTTTTGACTGACAGCACCACTTCCATGGAACTCCTCTGTGTTTCCTTTTGAGTTGTTTCCAATTACAGCAGCTTGGGCAGAGCTGTCCACAGGCAGAGACGATGGAAATTGGATGCAGAAAGATGCAGTGATTCAAGGAAGGTTAAGTACAGCAGTGTCGTCTTTTCCGGGAGAATAAAGATTTCTCCAGCCCAGCTCTGCATCCTGAGTTGAAGTGGCAGACAGGAAATGTTTTTTTTTTTTTCCTTTCTTTAGGTCCCAAAGGATGTTCCTTTGTTAGAAAGCCAAACCTCCATTTCCTCTGCTCCTTGTAGCAAACCTGGTGAACACAGAGTTGACTTGGCACCGACTGCCTGAACTTGTAGCCTATTTCTTTTACAAACCCATTTGGTCTGAGTGCTGGAAGCCTGCCTTTGTTTGCTGCTGGATAACTTGGTAGGCAGCTAATTGATGTTCTTGTGGCCAGATGCTGCAGCCTGCCCTGATGTTAATGAGCCTCCACTTCCAAAAAAGTCCCACTGAGGATAACAGCAGCCCATGTGTGCCTGGAAGTCCCCAGAGCAGCTGCTTTATGCTGAGCAATGGCCTGGTCTCAATCCCACTCTGACCTGTGGCAAATTCCCCCTTTCTCACCCCAAATCCTGTCCTGAATATGGCTGGGCTCAGAATAGAGGGATCTGGATTTGGGAACAGGAACAACAGCTGTGGACAGGCACAAACCTGCTTTTAGGAGGGCTGGTCCTAGGTTGGGGGTGCAGCCAACATGTGGAATGGCAGGATGGAAAATCCAGGAGCATTTCCAAACAAATCAGTCTTGGAGCGATCCCAGTGCTGTGGGCATTCTGGGGGTTGGGAAGGCTGGGAATGTGGGATGCTGCAGGACTGTGGAGAGAGGGTTTGGAACACGGCTGGGAGGGTTGCAGAAGGACTGCAAGGGTTGAGGGAAGCACCAGGTTAAACAGCACAAATGTTTGGGGTGGTCCTGTGCAGCAGCAGGAGCTGGAATTCCTGTGGGTCCTTTCCAAGGCAGGGCATTCTGTGAGGCACAGCAGAAATAGCTCTGGAATCGCAGAATTATGGAATGGTTTGAGTTGGAATCTTGAAGCCCACCCAGTGCCACCCCTGCCATGGCAGGGACACCTTCCACTGTCCCAGGCTGCTCCAAGCCCCAAAGTCCAGCCTGGCCTTGGGCACTGCCAGGGATGCAGGGGCAGCCACAGCTGCTCTGGGCACCCTGTGCCAGGGCCTGCCCACCCTGCCAGGGAACAATTCCTGCCCAATATCCCATCCATCCCTGCCCTCTGGCAGTGGAAGCCATTCCCTGTGTCCTGTCCCTCCATCCCTTGTCCAAAATCTCTCTCCTTGTTTCCTGTCAGCCCCTCCAGGCACCAGAAAGCACAGTTAGGTCACCTCAGAGTTTTCCTTGCCAGGCTGAACACCCCCAGCTCTCCCAGCCTTTCCTTATCATCTCCATGGCCTTCCCTGGCCTCATTCCAACAGCTCCATGTCCTTCCTGTGCTCCTGGGCTCCCCAGGTCATCTCTGGCTCTGTCTGGGCCATCATTCCCAGCTGGAAGGCTGCAGGATCACCACGGGGCTCAAACTGCCCTCACTTCCATGGATGCAGGACCCTAAAAGCACCAACTGTGCTTTCCCCACATGCAGGTGGTTGTGCCTTAGGGATGAATTAGCCACACATTGCTTGCTTAAGGATTCCAGAATATTCCTATAAAATCTTTGGTACATGAGTCACAGGTAGAATGGCAAGTTTAGGAAGCCTCTGACAACAACCATAAAAAAAAAAAAAAAAAAAAAAAAGAGAACTTATAAAGGACTTAATTACAGGCTGGAATTGTGATACTTGGATATCTTAATTTTAAAAAATGTAATTGTTCTGCCTGCAAACCAACTGCAGAAACCTATTACAAGTTTATCAGTGAAGACAATAATAAATTCCTGTCCTTAGAGGAAACTGTAGCACTGAAGGAGCTCAGGGAAAAAAGGAAAACATGGAAGAAGAGGTCTGTTCTGTTGCCTGACTTGAGCTGTGCCCTTTACCTCTCCTGGGATTAAATTTGATCTTGACAGTCTGTTCTGGGGTGAAGAAATTTGCTGCCCTGCCAGGCAAAGAAAGCAGTGAGGAGTTCTGGCTGCTGCAGTCCAGGTTTTATAAAATAGGAAGCCAAAACTGCAGCTTTTTCCAAACAGCAGTAAATTTCAACCACTTAGGCTGGCAAGAAAACAAATATCCACTTTATTAAAATCAATAAAAAATCATTTTATGGCAGAAGATGAGTGGTCAGCCTCAAAACAGACAAGTAGGTGACTACAGGTCTATGAAGTAAATACTTATTATAAAAAGAGCCACTGTTAATAATTTAATTATCAGTCTAACTTCGATAAAACACAGCCATTAGCACCTCCCTATTTTGCCTAAGGTTTGTTTAGGCCCTGTTCCCAACAAGAGTTTATTTTGTCTCCAACTTTCACTTTTTCTTTGTAAAATCTCAGTATCAGGATGTGTTTAGGAAATCAAAGAGCTCTTAACACAAGACTTTTTCAGGAAGGGATTGCAGAATCATGGAATTGTTTAGGCTGGAAAAGGCCTTAAGATGATCAAGGCTGACCATTAATTACTGTCACCTATTTGCAAAGTCATTCTTCCTACATGGCTGGATTTGACACTGGATTATTTCTAAATGGGATCTGTTTTAAATTAAATTCTCTTTCTTAATTTCCTCCTAATTCTGTAGGCATTATGCAGGTCAGTGGTCCCCCAAGACAGAGATGCCCAGTGCAGGGAGGATAAATAAGAATCAAGGTTTGCTCACAGGTCTCACAAATCCCCTGGCTCTCCAGAGGGCTGGCTTCATATCTCTCCTATTCCTTTGGGGGAAAAAGAGCCCAACAAACTTTGTTTTAAACAGAGAAATGCAATCACCTCAGACAGCAGAGTCTGTGAGGATGAAACCAGGACTCAGGAATCACCTGGGATTCATGGTCTAAAATCTTCTCACTGAAGAAATTCAGCAGACTTCAAAAGGACAAGGAGCTGTGCCAGGAGGGTTTGGATTGGATATCAGGGAAGAGTTATTCCCCCAGAGGGTGCTAGCACTGCCCAGGCTCTCAGGGAATGGGCACGGCCCCGAGGCTGCCAGGGATGCACAGGGTGGGATTGTTGGGGTGTCTGGGCAGGGCCAGGGGCTGATGATCCTTTTGGGTCCCTTCCAGCTCAGGATATTCCATGATTCTCTGATTTCTGGCAGCTGAAGCTCTGAGCTGGCTGCTCCCAGGGCAGGCTGAGCTGTTCATCCTTCCCTCTTGTCCAGTGAAGGTGTTGTGATGTCATGAGGACATTTAGGGAGCTGAGGAGAAAGATGAAGGACTTTTTACAAGGGATAGAGGGACAGGACACAGGGAATGGCTTCCACTGCCAGGGATCAGGGATGGATGGGAGATTGGGCAGGAATTGTTCCCTGGCAGGGTGGGCAGGCCCTGGCACAGGGTGCCCAGAGCAGCTGTGGCTGCCCCTGGATCCCTGGCAGTGCCCAAGGCCAGGCTGGACTTTGGGGCTTGGAGCAGCCTGGGACAGTGGAAGGTGTCCCTGCCCATGGCAGGGGTGGCACAAGCAGCAGTCCCTGAAGGCTGCAGGTCTGTTCCTGACAAGGAAATTCCTCATTCTGACATTCTTGTGACCCTCTGGAATACATAAATCTCTAATCTGGTGTTCCCCCTTCTTGCTCATCAGCTGAGCTGTAGATTTCAACAGCAACTGCAGAGTTTGTGGTTCCAACAGGATTCAGAGGGGTGGGTTCACTTTTCCCAGCTGCCAGGGCAAAATCTCCATATTTCTCGACTCAGTTTGGTACAAATCACCACTTTAATGCTCAGTGATGTGTCATGGTGAGAAATCAGCCTCTGCAAAGGGGTTTTGAGGCAAAAAAAGCCTTGCTGCTCTGAATGAGGGTAATCAGGAAGGTGGGCTGACCCTCTGGAGTGTCCTGCCAGCCCTTGCAGTCTGACACATCTCCTAACCAGCCCTCACCTAAACTCAAGCTGCAAAAACTGAGCACGAATTCCCTCTGCTGCCTCTTCAGGGCTGTTAATCAGTGCCATGCCTTGCTTCTTGTTTTTTCCAGCACAATCCTGGTGCATCCTGTGTTTGCTTGATCCACTTGGGGACTGGGGTGGTGCTGAAGCCCTCAGTTGCTCCTTTTGAAGTCGATTTTATCCCTTCTGCCCCATGTGTGGTTTTTCCTGTGCTGTAAGGGCTGGATTTCCAAACAGACACTGCGGAGCCTGCCTTGTCCGACAACATTTTTAACGAGGGTTTCCAAATGTTTCAGGCAGGAAGACCTAAATATTAATGCTCCCAGGAAAACAAGGAATTTGAACCACTGCTGCTGATCAGTTCATGATTTCCAGAGGTGCTGCAGCTCCTCAGATAAGGCTTGTGTGTGTTTTTTGTTCAGCAGTAATTCAAGTTTATCTGTGTGCATCACTAAGGCTGTGAGAAAGCCTCTTTGTTGCTGTCATATTTAAAGATGGGTGTGAAGATCCCGTGGAATCATTTATCCCTGTTGTTTGGGCAAAGTGTGTGAGACAAGGAGAAGAGATGAAGTCCAGGAAGGGAAAATTGGGGTGTTTGTGTAAGGCTGGCAGAGGTGATTGAGCTGGTGGTGTAAAACGGGAACAACAAAACCACTGGGTTGGCAACTGCCAAAACAATTTACCTCACTGTCCAACATCCCCATGGCTGCATTCCCATGCTCATTCAACAGCTGCACACTCCTGATCTCCCCAGTATCCAACTCTGCCCTGGATTTGTTCTGTTAGTGCCTCAATTCTGGCTTTGCACAACCACTTGTGACTGAAGGTCATGGCAGCTCCATCCTGGCTCCCAGCTCTGTGGGAATGCACGGCCTCCCGCCCCTGAGGGATGGCTCTGAGATCCCCTGGGATCTTCCCAAACTGCCCTGCTTGGGATGGGCATCCAATAAATATCAAACCATGAGAGGACACTGTGAGCCTGGAGGTCAGGACACACCACAGGTGAGAGCTCTCAGTCTGATCCAGAGGTCACAGATGAAGCCCAGATGTGGCCACATCTGCCAGGCAGGAGGTCACCTCTGCTCTGTCCTTTGGGACTGCTACTAGGAGGACACTGAGAGGCTGGAGCGTGTCCAGGGCAGGGAAGGGAGCTGGGGAAGGGGCTGGAGCCCCAGGAGAGGCTGAGGGAGCTGGGAAAGGGCTGAGCCTGGAGAAAAGGAGGCTCAGGGGGGACCTTGTGGCTCTGCACAGCTCCTGACAGGAGGGGACAGCCAGGGGGGGTCGGGCTGTGCTCCCAGGGAACAGGGACAGGACAAGGGCAAACGGCCTCAGGCTGGGCCAGGGGAGGCTCAGCTTGGGCAGCAGCAGGAATTTGTGCATGGAAAGGGTGCTCAGGCCTTGGCAGGGGCTGCCCAGGGAGGGTTGGAGTGCCCATGGCTGGAGGTGTCCAAGGAAGGGCTGGAGGTGGCACTGAGTGCTCTGGGCTGGGGACAGGGTGGGCATCGGGCACAGCTGGGACTGCCTGGGCTGGGAGGGATTTTCCAGCCTCCATTATCCCGGGATTCTGTGATTAAATGGAAAATCAGACAATATAAACTTTTTTACATTGTAGGCAGGGTGTGAGGATCACTTAAGTACAGTCCATGAGGTAGGAGAAGGTACTGGAGGAAACAAAGGAAAAAGGAAGAGGAGGGTGTTTCAAGGCACAAAATCCAACTCCTGCTCTGCACTGCAAAATTAAGAAAGGCTTTGTAGGTTTAAGGCAATGAGCTCCTTGCTGCAATTCAGGTGTTGGGACCCTGGTCACTGGGAATTTTAGACTTTCTGTGCTGCCGGGCACTGATCCCCAAGAGAACACTGCATTTGCCCTGAGGCCTTGGAAAAGGCTTCCAAAACTGAGTGATAGCACTGGGATTATGGGTGTGTCGTTTGAATAGAAGTGTGCAATATCACAGGATAAACCTTAGGGTTTAAGGTTTTAGAATATAGTAATATATATAAAAAGCAAGATGGAGGTTTTAGGGTGAAGGCCATTCCTTCTTTTTCCTTCTTCTGCATAGGTCTAGGTGGTGTTTTGTAATTGGATAGAAAAATCTGCGTTGCGGGCCACGGGTGTTTGGTTATTGGGTTAAAAGTAAAAATAATTTAGGTGTCATTTCATAATTGGAAAGTTTATCCTTAAAAGGCCTTGTAGAGAGAGATTCAGACATTTTTACTTTGTTAGCTAGAAGTGCTCATGGCTTGTGAAACTGTAACATAGATAAGAATGAATAAACATCGGAGTCCGAACACGAAACACCATCTCTCAAGTATTTAATTCCAGATCTAGCAGAAAAAGAAGATAAAAATGCAAGATTCAGGAAGCAGCTTTTTAATTCCATTTAACACCAGAATTCGTTGATTGGTTCCTATCAATCATTTCTGTGGACTACACAGTTTTATATGCTTGAAACATCAGGTGTCCTAAGCTCTGAGTATTCCAGAGCTGCACAGCTGCTCTCCAGCTGTGAGCAGGTGCATTTTGAGGTCTGCAAACCCACCTGGGACCTGCCAGATGAAATGCAAAAGGGCTGTTAGCATCCCAAAAGATTGAGCTGCACCTTCCCCCTCTTTTAAAAGGGCACAGGTTGGACTATCTCCCCTTGCAAATCCTCAAAAGTGATTGTCTCACATACATTTTTATTTCCTGAGGCCTGTTTTCCTCCCCTGGCTTTTTCCTGGCTGGGGAAGCATTTCTAAACCCATCGCTTTCCGTATTGCAGTGACAAAGGAGAGAGCCTGCCCCCATGCCACAAAGCATCCCTGAGGGAATGATCAGCACCTCGATTCTGGCATCATCCCGTAAATCCCAGCAGAATTTCTTCCCACAATCAGGATGTGGTAAGAGACTAATCTGTCAGTGATTCAGAGCAAGCCCTGCACCGGAGCTGTGTGATTGGGAGGAGGTGAGTGGCGTGAGCTTGGGAAAACGCCCTCAGAACGCTCCCTGTGAGGCACCTTGCTGCACGCTCCCTGCAGCGTGCTGGGGAAGGAGGAAGCAATGGGTAATCCCATGGGAATGTCACCTCCACACTCCTCTTTGCACCTGTGCTTCTCCTCCTCCCAGCACACCTGGCTTTTGCTGCCCCTCAGAAACAACCTTTGGAGTTCTTTCCCAGAGCAAATCGTCCCTAGGGATGGTGGCTTTAGCAAGGCAGGGTGGGGAGGAGAACACAGGGTTATCAATCCACTGGAGAGGGTCTAAAGGAGGGACACAGGGATGGGGAAGGGTCTGGAAGGGCCATACGAGGAGTGGCTGAGGGCACTGGGATTGTTCACTGGAGGAGATTGCGGGCAGAGCTCACCAGGAGCTGCAGCTCCAAACTCTGCTCTCTGTGACAGGGACAGCACCCAGGGAAGGGCTGGAGCTGTGCCAGGAGAGGTTTAGGTTGGACATCAGGGAAAGGCTCTTTCCCAGAGGGTGCTGGCGCTGCCCAGGGAATGGGCACGGCCCCGAGGCTGCCAGAGCTCCAGGAGAGCTTGGACAGCGCTGCCAGGGATGCACAGGGTGGGATTGTTGGGGTGTCTGTGCAAGGCCAGGGGCTGATGATCCTTTTGGATCCCTCCCAGCTCGGGATATTCCCTGATTGTCTGATCTGCTTGTGGTTGAAGCTCTGAGCTGGCTGCTCCCAGGGCAGGCTGAGCTGTTCATCCTTCCCTCTTGCTTTGCAGGCCTGTGCTTGAAGGAGAACTGATTCACCAGAAATATCTCCTCCCATGGCCCTGCTTTCCAAGCAGCTGTGCCTCGTGGGGCGTCCCACATTCAGGAATTCAGATTAGGAAGAGGTAAAGGAAGGTTAAACAGGTGAGTCATGGTGGGCTGGAGAATCAAAGAACAATCTTCTCCGAGTCGTAGGTGGGTGAAATTCTTGCAACATCTGAGTTGCAGATGCCTGGAGACTTTCCTGGACCTCTCCCAATATTCACCTCTCAGTTAAAAACTCCGTGTTACTCCTTCTCCTGCTCCTGCAGGACGAGGGGTCTGGTTCCTGGTGGTTTTTATTACTTTGAGGGTGGTTATCGTGTGTGTCCTCTGTCCAGCCCTTCTCCAAGGAGCCTGGAGTGGATGAATCAAATTACTGCAGGTGGAGCAGCTCTCTGCACCTCCAGGAAATGTGTTGTGCAATACAGGATCCTGCACTCCGGATCAGACCTCCTGAACACCAAACAAAACCACCTGGTACAGCACCACCTTTTCCAGCTGAAAGTTGAGCTGTTCTGCTCAGAAATAATAGAAAAAGGGCTGCTTTTACCACATATTTTAAAAAGAAATTAGAAAAAAACTGTTTGAGGCAGAGACAGCTTATTATCATTTTTACCTCAAAAAGCTTCACACGAAATCTCTTTCTCCTTTCTGAGGAGGTTTTATATTGTGCCAATTCTGATGGTGTCTGAGCAATTCCTTGGGCGCAGAATCATGGAATAGGGAATGGTTTGGGTTGGAAAGGAACTTCAAGCTCCTTCTGTTCCCATTCCCTGCCACCTTCTGCTATCCCAGGATGTCCTGGTGTCCCTGCCCATGGCAGGGGTGGAACAGGATGAGTTTTAAGGTCTTTTCTAACCCAAACCATGTTGGTATTCCATGATCTCCCAGCGCATATATAAATATCCAAGAACAAACCTGCTGTCATATTTCTTTCCGATAACCAAACATTACTAATTTATTAATATTGTTTAATAAAAAACAAAGTAATTTAGAAGCTTTTATTAAAATACCTTTCAGCAGCACCGTGGAAACTCTTCCTGCCTGGCCCTGGGCGTGAGTGCAGATGATTTAGGTGAAGGCTTATAAAAATGGACAAATAATTGCTCAACTTACTTAATATTCAGATTTATGGGACAGTGAATGATTCTCTTGGGAGGAAAGGAGCCCAGGCTGTGGTTTTGATGGCCTTCAGGCCATCATTTCTCAACTGGAAAATTGAGGCACACGCCAGAAAGCCTTGGGATGAGAAACAAGGAGCAGCCTGAGCAAGGTTAGGAAAGGGAAACTGAGCTGTGAAATTGCTGTGGTTGGGAAAATGAGCCACGAGCTCCATGGAAAAGGCTGGACTCCTCCAGGGATGAGGACCTCAGCCTCAGAAATGCCCTGGGGAGAGGAGGAAGATGAAACTGGGAAGTGGGAATGAGGGACTTGCTATGTCATGCTTTGGGATTAGTGGGTTATTCTGCCAGGAACAGTCCCACCCCTGCTGCTTTCACCCAACAGCTGAGCAGGTGAGATGGGCCAGCTGCAGGGAATGGCTGAGGGAGGAGGAAATTCGTGAATAGGGAAGGAATCTCTTGGCTCTTCATCAGAGCTGTGGGAGTCCTAGAGAGAACGGAGTCTGTCTCCTTAGTCCTCTCCTGAATTCCTGCCCCACTGCTGCCCTCCCCAAGGCAGGGAGGATATTCCTGAGCCTTCCTCCCCAGAGCAGCAAAAATCAGTTCTTATGAGAGCTCAGGACTGGTTCTGCTGGAAGAACCTCACATTCATGTGTCACTGATCAGCTGTGATGATATTGAGGCAGACTCTGGATCTCTTCAGGCTCCCTGAGCCTTCAGGAGACCAGTCTGGGAATTTGACTCTAAACCTGACTTCTCTCTTTAGCTCTTATAAATGGAAAAAAAAAAAAAGGTGTAGAAAGAGAGCAGATTTGGATGGGATATTGGGCAGGAATTGTTCCCTGGCAGGGTGGGCAGGCCCTGGCACAGGGTGCCCAGAGCAGCTGTGGCTGCCCCTGCATCCCTGGCAGTGCCCAAGGCCAGGCTGGACTTTGGGGCTTGGAGCAGCCTGGGACAGTGGAAGGTGTCCCTGTCCCTGGCAGGAGTGGAATTTTGGAGCTTTAAGGTCCCTTCCAACCCAAACCATTCCATGATTCTAAGGAATACGATGGGAATACTTTGCTGTAACAGCAGCCTGAAGATAGGAAACACACAAAATCTTCCTGTAATTTTACACGTGGATTTGAGAGAGGATTTTTTAAGGGCTTTGACAGAGATTTGCTGATTTTTGCAGGATTTCTTTCACTCCAAATATGCTACAGTCAATATTTCAGTCTGGTTTTACACAAACCCAGGGTTTAGTGAGGCAGCTGCTCTGTAATTGTTTGTAAATGTGGCAGTAAATGAAGGCAATCCACAGCCAATCCATGGCTCCATGCCATTGGGAAAAGTGTGAGCTGGTGACGTAGCAATTGCCTCAATATTCAGGTTTGCCACCAGGCAATTCCCAAAAAACTCGAGTCATCAAAAATATTCTTTGTTGCAACCTCTGGATTTTTCCTCATCTCCAGCATGTTGTAACTGTGCACTAATGTGTAAGTAGGTGTATTCCTCCTCCTGCTCCAGTGACTCCAGGGAAAAAGGGAGGGAGCTCTCTACCTCTTCTCTGTTTTTTCCAAGCCAACTGTTCCTCGGTGAGCACATTCATAGCAAGCGAAATGTGTGAGCTCTCCCTGCATTTGAATTTGAATGGCACCAGGAACCCAAACTTTCCAGTAGCATTTCATCTGAAATAATTGAAAGAATCATTTCTACGTCTTGTTGAAAGACATGAGGAATCTCATTTAAATCCAGTTCCAGGACAATGCCTGCTTTTTGTGCCCTGCTTATCTGATGCAGAAGCTGGGGAAATTCTGCTGAATTTCTGCTTGCCTTCCCTTCTCTCTATTTTACTTTTTTTCTGACCCTGTCCTAAAAGGGAACAGTGCAGAGAACCACATGAAAATCCTATTGATTCTGGTGAAACCCTTGAATTATCCCAGAACTGACACTTTTATTGGTAAAAGATAAATCCTAAATGGATAAAGCTGGAGCTCAGGAGTGCTCAGGACAGAAAAAGGCTCCTGAACACACAATATTGTGCCCTGTAGGGCCATGTTTCATTTTTGCAGAGCAGATTAGAGCTGCTGAGTTTTGTCCTGAGATCCACATGGGACTGACAAGTGAATTTTTTTTATGTCTTTACATCACCCCTGTGGAAAACAATATCCAACTAAGAGGCAGAGAAGGGAGGAGGTGCCTCTTTCTAAAGTTATCTCCAGCAAAAAATGCAAATTGCTGAGGGTTTGGGAAAAAATGCCGATGGATATGAGTGTAGGGAACGGTGGGAAAGGTGACAGCAGGATGTTGTACCCTGCCCAGAGAGAACTGGCAGTGCTTGGCACTGGGCAGGGAGATGAAATAGCTGAAAACTTACCAAGTCATTGAACTCTTTAATTATTTATTAATAATAAAGTCAGTTTGATCAAGGGCTGGTGCAATCCCATTATCCCACCGGGAAGTTTGGCCATGTGCATTTCCCTCTGGTGTCCCTGCTGGAACCAAGGGACTGAGGGAAGCTTTCCTGGAACTGCTTCCCAGCTCCCAGAGCTCACTTCCAGCACGGTGTAGCTGTTGAATTTCAGCTGGAGAGGGTGAGGAGATCATTCTCTCTCAATATTTTTTCTCTTTTTTTCCCTCAAACTGGACTTTGTTTGTGGAACCCCAAACTCTGTGAGGAAACAGCCACTCCTGGAGTGTCAATCTCTGTGCATTCCCAATTGAGCTCCCAGCCCCAGCATGGTGGGGTTAGGTGGCAATCATGGAATATCCTGAGTTGGGATCCATCAGGATCATGGATCCAGCTCCTGTTCCTGCACAGACACCCCAACAATCCCCTCCTGTACATCCCTGGGAATGTTTTCCAAGCACCCCTGGAGCTCTGGCAGCCTCATTCCCTGAGAGCCTGGGCAGTGCCAGCACCCTCGGGTGGAAGAGCCTTTCCCTGATATCCAACCTTCTGCTACACATGCAGAAATATTGGGGGGAAAAAGGGCCAAAATTCAAGTGCTGAGGAGGTTTTGAGAGTTTTCAGTCTGTGGAGAGAAAGCACAGCTTGCTCTTGGAAAAATTGACCTGCTCACTTAAAGCCTAGTTAGAGGGAGTGGTTTTAGTCCAGCAGTGCACTCTCCTCATGCCAAACAAAATAAAAGCTCTGGGACAAGCTGGTGTTGAATAATTCCTGAGTATGGAGCCACTACTCCAAAATGAGCACCTGAGACAGTTTTGAGATGTGGAATCAAAAAATGAGAAGTCTTCTAGCAAATTTGTGCCTTTTTTTAGTTGTTTGTAGCTCTTGTTGGTTGAGGAGGGGTTGGACAGGATTGACACAGCAACACAGCTCCTCACCTCAAAAAACCAATTATTTTAGTCCTCTAAATCTGCTGAAGTAAAGGATTTAGGAGGATGGAGTTGCATGTTTTGATCTTCCTTCTCACCTCATCCTGAGCTGCTTCTGATCTCAGCCACCAAGTCTGGATGGGGAGTGTGAAGAGCTCATCAGAGGGGGATGAAAAGCCTGGCTCTGGAGAGATGGACAAGCAGCGGGAGGGAAGGATGAGAGTGAGGGGGAATCAAAGGGAAAAAGGTGTGAGAGACAGGCAAGTGGGGTGAGAAGGGCAGTTAAAATGGGCAGAATCATCAGGGGCTCCTGAGAGAAAAGCTGAGTCAGGTAGAAATCCTTGTAGGAGATATTTTGTCTTCCAGCTGTTCTCACTGGTAAATACCCAGAGTAGGCAGAGAGATGAAACAAATCCCCCATTGGCTGCGGGTTCCCATGCAAATCTGAGCACCTCTGCCTAAAGGGGACTGTGGGACCTGGGTGAGAAATGGGATGAGACCAATCATAGAATCCCAGACTGGTTTGGGTGGGAAAGGACCTTAAAGCTCATCAGTGCCACGCCTGCCATGGGCAGGGACACCTTCCACTGTCCCAGGCTGCTCCAAGCCCCGAAGTCCAGCCTGGCCTTGGGCACTGCCAGGGATCCAGGGGCAGCCACAGCTGCTCTGGGCACCCTGTGCCAGGGCCTGCCCACCCTGCCAGGGAACAATTCCTGCCCAATATCCCACCCAGCCCTGATCCCTGGCAGTGGGAAGCCATTCCCTGTGTCCTGTCCCTCCGTCCCTTGTCTAAAATCTCTCCCCACCTTTCTTGTAGCTCCTTCAGGCCCTCGAAGGCCACAATTGGGTCACCCCAAAGCTTCTCCTCTCCAGACTGAACACCCCCAGCTCTCCCAGCCTTTCCTCCCAGCAGAGCTGCTCCATCCCTCTGCTCATCCTGGTGCCTCCCCCGGCCTCTCTCCAGCAGCTCCAGGTCCCTCCTGTGCTGGCCCCAGGGCTGGGGCAGCTCTGCAGGTGGGCTCTCACCTGAGCACAGGGGCAGAGGGGCAGAATCCCCCCCTCCCCTCAGCCCCAGAGGTGACAGAAAACAAAGCTCAATTTGCCTCTCAGAGCCACTCTTGTTTTCCACATTTATTTGTGTGATAAAGCTGTGGGATGCTTTTGGAAGCATCAGAGGCTGTCCTGGCAAACTGCAATCCTGGATAGGCAACAGCAAAACTGAGAGAGGCTGTACCTAAGAATCCAGTGTTCCTAGACCTATTTCTTTTTTATATCTCCCATCATTTCTGACTTGGCAAAGCTGTCTCTCCAGGGAAGGTTCCTTGGGAGGGGCAGATCAGAGGATGAAGGGAGTCAAAACGTGGACTTGGAGCTTGCCAGGCCAGTGAGATTTGTGAGACAGGAATTTGTTTGCACCCAGGTCCCTTTTGAGTGCTTGCAGGCCCCAGGATTGATCCAGCACCATTGGAGAGCCCTGCATTAACAGAAACTCACTTTTGAACACAAACACCGACTTAATGGGATAATCCTTAATTTCAGAGCCTCTCTGAGCCGGGTATCTCTGCCTCAATACCTCTGACAGCAGAAAATTGAGAGCTTGTTGGGTTTTTTTCTTGGGTTTTTGTTGTTGTTTTTTCTCTGCTGTGTTTTTGACTCGGCCTCCACTAATTAAGCAGTAATTTAGCTGCTTACACTTTGAAGTTTCATTCACTACCTGCCCTGCGTTAAGTCAACAAAAAGCTTACATCTAAAGCAGCGAGGCTCAGGCCATCATTTTTTTTTTGCTTGTTTTTGGCTGCCTAATTAAGTGTAATTACTTTATTTTGTGCCGGGCTTCATACTGGTACTGTTGCCTTGTAATAATTGAAATTGCCTGGGTGCTGCGGGGGGACTGTTCGACGCCAGAGAGGAGACGGTCCCGCTGTCCTTCCTTGGAATAGCGTGGGAGCCCGGAGCGCGGAGCCAGCACTCCGCTACCTACTCATTAGCTACCCTGGAGGAGAAGCACCAGAGAGGCGCTGCTTTTATAGGGCCAGGATGTGTAATGGGTGCCTAAAAATAGCCCGGTGCTGTTGGGGACAGGCTGGGATTAGGCACCGAGGGAATCCTGCACGTTTACGGGAGTGACCTTCCCGTGGCACAGCGGCGCTCGCATCCGCTCCTTCTCGCCCCGCAATTATGACAGATCAAAAGCGGCGCGCTGCCACTCATTATCTCTCGAGGGGGATTTGAAGAATTACTGTCCTCCTGACAGGCAAAATGCTCCTGCTGCTTCTGTTTGGGAGATCAAGCAGGAACCCCCTCCCCAAGCAAAAAAAAAGAAATCACCTGCATTTCATTTTTCCCCGCTTCGTGCATTAGTAGGAGGTTGTTGCAGAAGTAAACGAGTGCCCAGCGTGGTTAATGAGCTCGGGGAGAGCTCCCTGACCCACGGAGCAGCCTGGGTTTGGAGCCAGGTTTAATGTTAATAATGTGGAAATGGAGGCTCAGGAGCGCTAATCATAGGGGTGGCTTTGGCCCTGTGCTGGCCCGGGACACCGGAGCATCCTCGAGTCCTCCCTCTCCTCGGTGGTGCCAGCAGGTCTGCACACAGCACTTAAAACTAATGGCACAGCTAAGGTCTCCCAAGCTGCACTCGAGTTTAAAGGGGGGAAAGGGAACAAAAAAAAAAAAAAAAATACAACGCCAAAAAGCCAAACAACTTCTGCCTTTCTACAGGCCAGATAATTTGTGGGGTGTTTGGAGGAACATCACAAAGGATACAAATGGAAAAACAATTAATCAAGTTAATGGAAAAGAGGGATGAGGCTGGGTCTTTGCAGATGCGATGTCATAGCAGTATTTGGGTCCTAACAGGAAGCAGGAGTTCAGTCAGAGCTGGTTTGATATCGAATGGCTCTGGGTGGGAGGGAAGACTGAAGCTTTATGGCAGTTTTGTGAGGGGCAGAAAGATAAAAGTTAGGTATTTTATATATATATATATAAAGATAGATAAAATTTATAAATATATATTTTATACAATATATACTACATATAAAACCATTTTATATACAAATATATATTAAATATAAAATGTATTTATATAATATATATTAGATATATAAAACGTATATTTTATATTCTATATATTGTATTTTCATATATTTTATATTTAATATTATATTTAATATTATTATATTTATCTTATTGATTTTATTGTTAATTTTATTATTTTATTTATATTTTGATTTATATTATATTTTATTACATTTATTTTATAATATAATTTTATTTTATCTCCATATATAAAAATATATCTGTATAATACATTAATTTTATTTTTATATATATATATTCAAAAACCTGATTTTTATTTCACTGCCCCTAATATATATTTTTATATTTATATATACATATATATTTACATATATATATATGCGCTGCGGGGCTTTGGTTTGGTTGTGGTGTTGTTTACTGGGAGATTTAAACACTTCAAAAAATCTGATTCCTGCTACATATTGTTCTGATTTAAACACCTTTGGCTGCTATGCCTGAATTACAAAGATGATTCTTTGTCTCTTCCTTGGCATTGAGCCCTCTAAGTTTATCCTGCAGGTGACAGAGTGCACAGAGGGCAGAAAGCAGGGAGATGTTGGGAAAATGTTTGTTTTTTCCTTATGGAATAGGATTTTTGGCTGCTTAGGGAATGACTACATTCAGCTGATCAACCTTGGCTAGGACCCCATGAGGAGAGTGTTTGGATGAGGGCTGAGGATGGGAATGTTCATCTCCACCATGAAAAGCATCTCAGTTTTACCCCAGCACCTAAGCTAAACCACAGAAATTCTTTTTTTAAAATTTATTTTATTTATTTCCACCCTTTTAGAGCCCTGTTTGGCATCTCATGATGGTGCAAGCTCGGCAAGCAGGGAGCCTGTGGGTCTGTGCTTGGTTCCAGGCACAGGGACATCATTAATGATTAACTTCCCTCATCGAACAGCAATTTAAATCGGGTCTAATTAGAAAATTGCAAGCACAGAGCTCTCGGGGTCGGGCTCACGTCACCAGATCCATTTGGGGGTGAGCTGAACAAGGTCATGGTGGCAGAGCTCCAGGGGGATGCTCAGCCAGAGGAATCCATCTAAATTTATATTTATGTGCAGATGTAAATATAATGTAATATAATATTTACTATATTTTATATTTTAGAGAGAGAGGGACTCTGGACAGGGGCCTGGAGACAAGGGGGAATGGCTTCCCATGGACAGAGGGCAGGGTTAGGTCAGATATTAGGAAGAAATTCTCCTCTGTGAGGGTGCTGAGGTGGTTGGAATTCTGTTTCCCTTACACTTTGTTTTCCGTGGATCGATGTTGAACTTGATCTGACACCTCAGTGCCCAGGTTTTCCGCCTCAGGCAGACCTTCAGCAGCTCTCAAGGAGGTGAGAAAAGCTGGCAGGCAGAGAGCTGGGCCTGGTCAGGAGAAGGGAAGAGTGTGTGGAGACCTCACAGCTCCTCGCAGGGCCTGAAGGGATCCAGGGGAGCTGGAGAGGGAACCTGGATCAGGAACTGGAGGGACAGGACACAGGCAATGAGTTCAGACTGACACTGGGGAAATTCAGATGGGATATTTGGCAGGAATTGTTCCCTGGCAGGGTGGGCAGGCCCTGGCACAGGGTGCCCAGAGCAGCTGTGGCTGCCCCTGGATCCCTGGCAGTGCCCAAGGCCAGGCTGGACTTTGGGGCTTGGAGCAGCCTGGGACAGTGGAAGGTGTCACTGCCCATGGCAGGGGCGGAATGAGATGGGATGGGATGGGATGGGATGGGATGGGATGGGATGGGATGGGATGGGATGGGATGGGATGGGATGGGATGGGATGGGATGGGATGGGATGGGATGGGATGGGATGGGATGGGATGGGATGGGATGGGATGGGATGGGATGGGATGGGATGGGATGGGATGGGATGGGATGGGATGGGATGGGATGGGATGGGATGGGATGGGATGGGATGGGATGGGATGGGATGGGATGGGATGGGATGGGATGGGATGGGATGGGATGGGATGGGATGGGATGGGATGGGATGGGATGGGATGGGATGGGATGGGATGGGATGGGACGGGACGGGATGCTTCTTCCAGGTCCTCTCCACCCCAAACCCTTCAATGGTTGTGTGATTATCAGTCCTTGTTATCTTAACTCGCTGTCATCAGAGGTTCCCATCTCCCTGCTCAGGGGTGTCAAATAAGGTTAATTAGTCAGATATAATCGGGCCAAGCCCATTTGCACACCAGCTCTTTGTGAGATGGCTCCTAGCTGGGTGTAGGGACTGTTTGCCCCCACAAATGCTGCTTGGTTTACCACCTACCACTACATTTGAAACAATTGTTTGGACTGAGCGTGACGCTTGTGAGGCCCTAAGAAATCTCCCCACCAGCTCTGATCCTGTGGCTCCCAAACAGATCCCAAGGGACCTGGGAGAAGAATTCCCATCCCCTTCCTCCCGTGGATTCCTCTGGGAGGACAAGAGTGACAGCAACACCCAGATCTCTGCATGCCTGCAGCCAACAGGGCTCACATGGAACAGCAAAAATGCGACCCCCAAACGCTTCCAGCCCTTATGTCCTGTTCTCAACAGCTGGGATTGATGGGCTGCTCCCCAGGAAAACAGCAAAGGGCTGAGCTGGGCCTCTAACAAATTGCCAGGGGCAGGAGGGGAGGGAGGATAACATAAGGAGAAGGATGTGGCCTTTAAATGGGGACAGGAAAAGGAAAAGACAATGCTGGTAGGATATTAATTGTGCAAGTGCTGGGGCCAGCGAGAAAAAGGGCTCCATCCTATTGGAGCCCCCAAATGGCTGGGTCATGGAATTTTGAACCATTTACAGAAAATCTGAACGATACCAAAGGGATACCAGCCCCTCAGAGCAAGGGTAATTCAGGTTCTTTCAGTCTTGTACCACAGCTAATGTCCCCAGATCTGTTGTTGTCACCTCGGTTTCCAAAGGGGAGCTACATGTTCTGGAAAACAGTGATGTAAAAGAAGATTTTCTTTCTACAACTCCAAAGCCAGGTCTAGGCAAAGTCCCCCATCAAATAAACTCTAGTCCAGGCTTAGCTGAGGCTTTGATAAGCTCAGCTCTCTGGAGGAGCCAGTGGGCTGTGCGTGGGGGCAAGTTAAGTCTTACATTTTTTCAATTCTTTCAGGGAAGCCCCATGTGTGTCTAAATCCAGGCTACTGCAAGTTTCAAACAAGAATTTGGTGACTAAAGGTGCTGTGGGATGAGAGGGAAGGTATTTACATGGGGAGTAATTAATTAAAGACACAGAAAACTGAGCAGGAGTGAGTATGCAGCCTTTGGAAAGGAGAGATGTCACCAACAGGTTGCTAAAGGATTTGGGCAAGGATTCAACACACTGAGAAATAAGTAGGAGAACCACAGGGTGGAAAAGTTTGTTGATGACATCAAGTTTTATCCTCCAAGCGTTTTAGGGGGTTACAGTTGATGGGTTGCTACCCTTGGGTGCAAATGGACATTGACTCCTGTAGGACAACACAAAACTCAGCAGAAGTGGAGGTAGAGGAGAGGCTGGGGGAAGGGCATTCCAAATCTTAGCCTGGCAAAACACTCTGGAGGATTCAATAGAACTGTGTGAAAAAAGGGAAAAGTTGATAGGGTTAGATGGGATATTGGGCAGGAATTGTTCCCTGGCAGGGTGGGCAGGCCCTGGCACAGGGTGCCCAGAGCAGCTGTGGCTGCCCCTGGATCCCTGGCAGTGCCCAAGGCCAGGCTGGACTTTGGGGCTTGGAGCAGCCTGGGACAGTGGAAGGTGTCCCTGCCCATGGCATTGGATGGGCTTCAGGGTCCCTTCCCAGCCAAACCATTCTGGGATTCTCTGACTGCAGACCAACTCTCCAATACCAAAATACAAATATTTTTTGTCCTTTTCCATTTTTCACCAGTTATCCAAGTTCTGATCCAGGTCTTCACATCTGCTTGTGTTGTGTCTGCCATCTCTGATGGCACTTCAGAGTGGAAGGGCTCCCAAGCCAACAGCTGGAAGGTCTGTAAGCATTTTAAGGTTCTGTGCACACTTTAAAAAACCATTAGCTGAATGGGTATTTTGCAGCAGAATATCAGTTCTGGAGCAGTTGCAGGAGAAAGTGCTTAATATTGAATTTTCTTGCCTTTAAATTTGAATTACGAGGATGTACTGCTGTGGCTTTGTATTTTCAAATGCAACTCCAAAAATAACATACAGACACTTTCAGATACTTCCCTTATAATTGTAATGCCTCTCTTGGCAACTGGGCTGCATTATGAAGATATATTGTGGCTGTGCTAAAGGTACTTGTTCCACCAAAAAAAATCTCATTAAAGCCAGATTCGATATTAGTAATTGTGTGTTCTTGGGGAAAACTGAAACTGCTCTTACTGGAAAAGATAAAATAACTCACCCTTGGTTCTTTGGTGGTTTTTGTTTGTTGTTTTGTTTGGTTTGGTTTTGTTGGGGTTTTTTGTTGTTGTTTTGTTTTGTTTTGTTTTTCTTGTATATTCCATCCTCCTTCTCTATAGGGGAAAGAAATAACCCAGGCAAGAGAAAGATTCTGTCAGGCTGCCTCTCTTTTCTTGAAGCTTTCAAATAATTAAATGTTGCTCTTCATGGAAAGGGTGCTCAGGCCTTGGCAGGGGCTGCCCAGGGAGGGTTGCAGTGCCCATGGCTGGAGGTGTCCAAGGAAGGGCTGGAGGTGGCACTGAGTGCCCTGGGCTGGGGACAAGGTGGGCATCGGGCACAGCTGGGATTCCATGGGCTGGGAGGGATTTTCCAGCCTCACTGACCCTGTGATGTAAAAATCTGAAAGAATTCTTTCAAATCCAGGGAATGGGCAATGGGGGTTGTTGTAAAAGTGGGGTGAGAACAGGCCAGGTTTCCTCTTGGGCAAACACTTCATTCCCAGTGTGAATATTCCACATGGGAACAAACCCAGCGTCTTCATCAGTGCTGCCATCAGTGCCTGGCTCGCTCTGTCCCTCCATGGAGCTGATCCAGCCTGGAACACGTGTGCTCTGCCTGTGGATTCTCCTCCTGCACACCCATTCCATGCTCCATGCTCCTCTGGATTCATCCCTCTGTGCAGAACGGTCACCCTCAGACTGCTGATTCCTCACTCTTGGATTGCAGTTCACTGTGTCATCCTACAGCATTTTATTTGTTCTTGTGGTGTCCCCTGGGCTCTCTGTCCTCCTCTGCACCTCAGACACATCCATCTGTAATTTAATTGCCCAAATTCTTCTTCCACCCCTGTTTTCCAGTGCAACCTTTGAGGGTTTTGATGGTTTTGTACTTAGTCTGTGCACAAAGCCTGACTTATGTGAACCCTGCATTCCCAATCCCTTCTCCCCAGACGTCATGGAACTATACAATCCCAGAATAGTTCCAGTTGGAAGGGACCCTAAATCTCAGCGCGTGCCACCCCTGTCATGGCAGGGACACCTTCCACTGTCCCAGGCTGCTCCAAGCCCTGTCCAACCTGGCCTGGGACACTGCCAGGGATGGGGACAACAAAGCTGTGCTGGAGGCTGGCCTGGTGTCAGTGATTTATTGCATAAATAAAAAATATGGTCCATTTTATAAATAATGGAGGAGGGACAGAGAAAACCTTCTGTAAACTGAGTCAGAACAGAAGAAAGGTCCTTCAACTGCTCCGTGGGTTTGCCATTGGTTTCTCATTCCCGCTCATCCCTGCAAAACCGAGGTGTGAGGGTGAGGACGGCCAATGCCTCTGTCGTTACACGGGCATAGATAACACGGCCGATTACCCACGGCTAATTAACCACAGCTAATTGGCCGTGCTCTGGTGCCTGGGCAGCCGCCGGGGATGCTCGGCAGTGCCACTGCTGGGCTGGGAGGGAAGCGGGAGCGGGACCGTCCCCGCTTCGGAGCTGCCTGCGCCTCGCCAGACACACAGACTCCTCGGAGCACTTTCACAATCATCTCCTGGCTCCTCAATTACCACTTCCTCCTCCTCCTCCCCCGCCTCTCCCTCCTGTCTGACCTTCTGGCCATTCCTCCGGCGCTGGATGCGGAGCCGGGGCTCCGCCACCCCTCCAATTAAAGGTGGGAGAATGTGGCACATCAGTCACCTAACGAGCCCCTGGACCCCCTCCACCTCCCCTTGATCTCTCCTTGGACCCGTGCTGAATCCCAGTCCTCTGGAGGCTGCCGTGAGCTCCCTGACACCATTCCAGGGGCTGCTTTGCCTTTTTTTTTTTTTGGCTGTCAGTCCGGTGTTAGGCACAGACAGAATTCCCCAGGTTGGCATCTTGCGTTATTTTTAATTCCCAAAGACCATTGGACGGAACGATCAGCAATCAAAGAATAGGCAGTTATCACTCTTGCAAACTTTCCTGGGCCTCAGTAATTAACCCAACAAATTAGTTAAAGGCTCCAATGCGGAAGGAGATCGCTAGACTGTGGTCAAGACACACATTTAAGGATTTTTCCCTTAAGCTGCTTTTCTGGGGGAAGCTTTGATAAAGCCCATATGATCTCAATTATCATTAACTCCGTGTGGTTTCGCTGCGTTTGGAGCTCTCAGACGTCAGCAGACAGGAGCCTTGCGTTCAGGCTTTAATGTAGGACTGGTATTTATGTAATTCCCGCTTGGATTTGTCAGCTGACAGCTGAAAGGGAAGATTTCAGACAATTTATAGGCTCAGCCTGTGGCCCGTTGTGCTGAGTGACACTTCCTCCACGGAGCTGATGCGACAGAGAGCTGCTCCAGCATATTTTAAATGCCAGCTTCAAAAACCCAAACATTTCCATTTTACCTCATGTGCAGCCTGAAAAATCCAAGGGTGAGTTTGAAGGTATCACTGCTCAACAGCAGCCTCAGTGTGATTTAATAAACTGATTTAAATCCTCTTTTTGGAGGATTCCTACCCTCTTCAAGCCCCTAAAACATCAAAGTGTCTCTTGCTTCGAGCTCTGCTCCATCAGCCGAGCCTTTCTCCCCAGGCAGCAGCAGGAATTCGGCAAACAGGGAGTTGTGATTCACTCTTAAGATCTTCCAGTGTGCGGATGAGTCACTGATAAGGACATGGAAGTTGTGCTGGCCAGATTGAGAATCTTTGGGAATCACAGGATGTAGCTGGGAACAGATGAGGGAAAGCCTGAAAAATCCTGTAATTGAGGAAGCACAGATGAAAATCCCCAGCCTGGGGAGTTCGTTCCACTGCTGAGGGGGGAAAAGTCCAATTTAGGTTTAGGTTTAAGTTTAGGCAGGTTTAGGTTTAGGTTTAGGTTTAGGCCTGTTCACAACTCATGAAAGTTTGGGGTTCTCAGCAACCTGGAGGGGAAAAACCAAAAAAGAAATAAAATAAAATAAAATTTAATATATATATATATATAAATAAATAAAAATAAAAAAAGCTAAAACCAAAGCACAAAATTAACCCCGGAGTATCTTTATTCTGTTATATTTTGGTAGCATGTGACTGGAAATGTATTTCCTGTGTTAGCAGAACTTTGTATCCATGTCTGACCTGGATGCTGTGGATAACTACCACGAGGCACAAACACCTTAAGGAATTTTACTTCCATTATATTTTGAATTTTTTGTAACTTTTGTCCCTAGCCAGAGGTAGAGTTAGGTCATAAAAGCTGAGGAAAGCTTGAAAATTTTCACTTGGTTTTTTGTTTATTTGGCAGAACCCAGGGCTGGCTGTTTTACTTAAATCACCAGAATTTTTGGGACAGGGAGTGGGGAATTCTATTTGAACACACCATGTGCTCCCAGGCATTTTATAGCCATTTAGAAAAATGAAATCCACTTTTGTCTCCCAAGATTTTGGGTGCCATTTCCACAGGTTCCCTTGGTGGCACTGACAGAACAGGACACGTTCACCTTGGTCTCTCTGGGACATTTGGGGACAGTTGGATGCAAGCCCACCTCGTGCCTTGATTTTTTCCAGTTTTCCTGCTCATCTAAACCCCGCCTGGATTTTTTTAGGGCTGCAGTAGCCAGCCTGGAGTTGCACAGGTGGCGTTTTCCAGTGTCCCAGCATCACATTCTGGATGTTTTGCTCCTAAATATGCAGAGAACCAGGTGAGAAGCAGCCAAATTCCTGCTTGGTGTCACATGCAAACTCCTCCTGCGCAGCAGGCCTGAACTTTTCCCTGGGATTCCTCACGCTGATTCATCCAGAGGTTATTTTTCTGGGATATTGCCAGAATCATGGTACAGCTGGAAAATCTGATGCTGTTTCATCACTTTGAACCACCTACTCCTCAAAAATCTTCAAGCATAGCATGCCAGGGATAAAGCTTCCCTGGGGCTATCAGGAAGGTTTAAGAGAATTCCACTTTTTCTCAGGAAGTTTCAGAGCTTTGGGGTTGTCAGATGTGCCAATCAAAAATAATCAACTCAACAGCTTCGAGAAACACCTTTGAGAAACACCTTTAAATGCCTTAGAGCATTTTCAAAATGCTTCAATATGTTCTATTTTTTATTATTTTCAGTGTTTCTTTTCTGCATGATGTTCTGAACAACTCAGGCCAGAGCTCAGAGGTTTGAATTTTAACTTCCCGTGGCTAATAGCCCTTGTTTCATTGATTAGAAATTCACTGATATTTCTGGTTTCTGAGATTTTTCTCAGCCAAGGGTCATGAGAGCACAGACAGGCCCATATTGTCTGTTCATCCCAGACTTTCCACAGCAGGTTACACACTGCATTCCACAGAAATACCAGGATTGCCTGTTTCTCCTGTGAAACTCCAATATTTGCAGTGTCCCCTGCCCAAGAAAGGGCATAAACCCAGGACACACAGAGTAAACCACACAGATTAAAGGTTTCTGTGGTGATCCCTGATGCTGCTGAACAACCCAGACCAGGTTTTTTATCTGCTTTATTGCTGATTTCTCCATTAAACTGCATTAAACTCCACAACCTGCACATAAAGGTGTAGGAGAAGGCTTTCATCCCTGCAGGAGGGTGACATTCCAGAGTGATCATAGGATCATGGAACAGAATCTCCTGAGCTGGCAGGAACCCACAGGGATCATTGATCCCAAGCCCTGGCCCTGCACAGGCACCCCAACAATCCCACCCTGTGCATCCCTGAGAGCACTGTCCAAATGCTCCTGGGGCTCTAAATTCAGGATGGCAGGAGGTGAGGGGCTGATCCCTGGGGTTCCTCTCCCAGAGGAGTTCTCCTCAGAAGAAGCCAGAGGCTGAGTGTGTCACTGGCTGATGAGGTGACCCAGAGTTGGGTGGAACCTCTCCCAGCTAACACCACCAGAAAAAAATGGGGAGATTTGGAAAAACTTTTGCCAGCCACTTGAAAACTGCTCCAAAAAACTATGGAATGCTTCAGGTTGGAAGGGACTTAAAGCCCATCTTGTTTCCATCCCCTGCCGTGGGCAGGGACACCTTCCATTGTCCCAGGCTGCTCCAAACCCTGTCCAGCCTGGCCTTGGGCACTGCCAGGGATCCAGGGGCAGCCACAGCTCCTCAGGAAGTTCTCCTACCTGCTCACTTCTCACAGCCTTCCTCCTGCAGCACATCCCTGCCCAAAAATGTCCCAGGAGACTCCCCTGACTCACCTGTTTTCTCTCCTGGGCAATGATTCTGCCGCAGGGATTCCTGAGGCTGGAAGTGCCCTTGGAAAAGTCTTGTGGAGGGCTTTGCACAGGGCTGGGAATGAGAAGGGGCTGAAAAATCAGAGAATCCCAGAATCGTTTGGGGTGGAACAGCCTTAAAGCCCACCCAGTGCCACCCCTGCCATGGGCAGGGACACCTCCCACTGTCCCAGGCTGCTCCAAGCCCCAGAGTCCAGCCTGGCCTTGGACACTGCCAGGGATGGGGACTGCCCAGCCAGCCTGTGCCAGGGCCTGCCCACCCTGCCAGGGAATATTTTGTCCAAATCTCTAACCTCCATCTTAAAAGACTGGTGCCAGGCATCTGAGCAGCAAACCCAGAGAGGGGAGATGGCAGGGCAATTCCTGCTGGGAATGTGAAAACCTGTGGGCTCAGAATGCAGGGCCTTGGCAAACAGGGGCTGGGCCCTGCCTTAAACACAGCCCTGGCTTAACCAAACCCAGCTAAGAAAAGCCTGCGGTGCTGGGGACCTGCAATTGCTGAGCTGGGCTGAGGTTGGAGGCAGAGCCACCAAGGGAACAGGAATTTCAACACGGCCCAACAGCACAAAGCTGGGGTTGCATGGACTGGCTTTGCTGCTGGCAAGGGTTTGGATTGATGGGAATAACAAAACCTTTTTGTGACAGCCCCCAGTCTTTATGTTTTAACTGCAGGAAAGATTTCCCGCATCAGTCTCATCCTGCTGCTCCAAATACGCTGAGGGAAGTTAAGAATTGATTCTCTTGAGCTTTTTATGGCTGCATTTTATTAATCCTCCTCAGCCAAGCATGCTGGGATTACATTTACTTACCCTTTCCAGGCTCTCTCCATTTACACAGAGCCACCTCAAAACTAAATTTCAGGAAAGGGTGGAAAGGCCTTCAAGGCAGTGCTTGGATCTGCTGGGTTTAGGCACTTGAAGTGGGATAGGTTCCTGAAATCCACAGTGATCCCATCACTTCTGCTCCTTACACTCCAGCCTGCTGGGATACATCCTGCAGTGCCCTCTTCTCCATTTCCACGTGGAGGGGGGAGTTTGCTTTCAAAACCTGGGTAATAAATTGAATTAACATCCTGACAGCCCCGGAGCAGCCACTAGGAAGCTAAAAATAAGGTGCTGTTTAAATGCTGCTGTAGGGAAAAATTGCCTCGAACTCCAGGGAATTCTCTTGGCCCATCTTTCCCTGCTGCCCTGAGTGTGTATCCCAACAGATTTTTATCACACAGGCAGCAACAACAACAACAACAAAAATATAGTTAAATGCAGTTATTTTTTAAAATAAATCGTTTAAAACCCCATAGTGTGAAGCCTGATTAATCAGCTGTTAATGAGATCACCATCTGCATAAGGCCGAAGCAAAAAACCTCCAGTAGAGGGAGTGACCAAATTAAAAATCCCACCAAAAGTGCCTCTGGAATTTCATGTTGCTGGTAAAAGTTTTTATTCCTGAAGTGTTTGGTGCCCTGGGAAGCAGGTAATTCTCTTACCCAGAGCCCGTGTGTGGGGCTGACACATCCCACACGTGAGGCAGCGTCGCTCAAAAAGTGACATTAAATATGGGAGCAGATCCAGAAAACTCCTTCTTTCTGCAGCTGTGGCTGCTGTCACTGTGCCCTCCATCGGGATAGTTGGGATGTCACGGGCATGTGTGACACCAATCAGCCTGCCTGGCGGTTCAAAAGGATCCCAAAAATCCCAGCTTTGATCCTCCAGACCCTCCCTGAGCTGAAGGCCAAACAGGAGCTGTGTTTTCTTCCCCTGCTGGAGAAAAGTCCTGATTTATCCAAAGGATTAAAAGGCTGGGCGGCTTTCAGGGAGCCCTAAAACAACAGCTTTGAGGTGCTTGGGATGAAGGGGCTCATCTGGCCCTGTCTGTTTTCCAATCCATCTTTATCAGTCTTCCACTGGCACCTAAAAAAGACTTTTTTCTTCAAAGCAGCTTAAAAAAACTATTCCTAACCAGGGTGATGGTGAAAGAAAAAGCCCCTTTGTTCAGTTGACTTTAAATTCTTATTTTTTCCATCACATCTCACTTTAATCTTCCTTTTCTGTATTCTTTTTTTTCCACCCTGCATCCAAACCCTGAACTGGGATCTCTCTGTTGTAAGGCATCTGAGGTGCAGTTTTAGAAGCCTGAAGTTCGACAACTCCTCACTCAAAACCTGTCCTAAGGTAAAAAACCCCAGCATTTATTTGATTTAAAAAATATGATAAGAAAAGCAGTGTTTGAGAAACGAGGAAAAAAACCTGGGGACAATAGAGGGGAGGAGAGACAACCCCACCTAAAAATAAACTTCCAGCACTGATTTTAAATATGGGGGTTGATAGACAATTAAATTGTTAATAATCCCTTATCCTTGTCCTTTCTTACAGCTTTCCAATGTGTTTTTTTTTCTTCTTGTACCAGGCTGACCTGGCTGCTCAGTCCCACGTCAGGTGAATTTTTGAAGCTCCATAAACTTCACGACTGCAGCACACAAACACTTCATTTTTATTTTTTTTCTTTTTCCCCAAGACAAACAACATAATCTCCCTTGGGCAAAACAAGAGGGCTCCAAGTTTAGCAAACAGGCTGCAGTGATCATTAGTGCAGCACAATTTCATGGCAGGAAGTCGCCTCGGATCCCATCTCTGCATCCCAGACATTTTATGGGCTGGATGCAGAAAGCTCAGATGGGGAATGTTGGGGTTTTTAACAGCCATATTTTGGGCCCATAAAATAACCAACTACAACAGTTCATTTTCACCCACACACCCAAATTGCTGGTTGGGATCACAATTTCAGGCCCCTGACACCCCTTACACAAACAGACAGCATTCACCAGCAAAAAAAAAAATAAAAAAAAGGCAAGGCAGGAGGGGAGGCTCGGGGGACTGGGATGGGAGTTAAAAAAACACCCAGCAAACGAGCAGCAGATGCCTGATTATACCCTGCAGCCAGGCTCACCAGGAAGTGCTTCCCAGGATGTGTTGTCTCACAGCTCTCCCATCTCTCCATCACCTTCACCTTCCTGGGCTCTCCCGGCCTCCTCCCATCAGCTGCTCCAGCCCAGAGCAGCTCCCAACAGCCCCAGCAGCTTTAGATTTGCTTTAACTCTTTCCCAAGCTCGATCCATGGGTGTTTTGGATTGGAAGAAAATGGCAGCAGGAGGCAAAGTTATCATCTCCTCACCCTAATGCTTAGTCCTGCTTAAAATACAAATACACAGCACGGCCAAGCCAAGCTGGGAAGTGTTTTAAGGTTTTTTGGTCATTCAGTGCAGGAAAAATGGGGAAAAAGGGAATAAACACTTATTAGGATGATGGAATTTGGTGGAGTGAGTGGCATCCCAGCCCATGGCAGGGGTGGAATGAGAGAATCCTTCAGGTCCTTTCCAACTCAAACCATTCCAAGACTGTGATACATCAAATAATACCTCTCTCCCTAAAATCTTGACACCCCTAATGACCCTCATCTTCCAAATGAGAGGATCTTAATTCAATGTTCATTTTTACATGGGATGTCTGTGCTGGAAGTAAACATCCACCAAAGCTATTCAAAACCAAAACTTCAAACAATTTCTAGTGGGAATTGGGAGACAAATCCTTCCAAGAGCTCAAGAAAAAAATCGTAAAATCTCAGAATGGTTTGGTTGGGAAGGGACCTTAAAGCTCATCCTGCCATGGGCAGGGACATCTTCCCCTGTCCCAGGCTGCTCCAAGCCCCAAAGTTCAGCCTGGCCTTGGACATTTACAGGGAGCTGCTGCCTTGGCAGGCTCTAAAACAAGGAAAAGGGTCACTGGGCTCGAAAGGTGCCGATTTCTGGAGCAATCCTGCATTTCCAGAGGAATTATGTGGTGGGTGATTTAGGAGGAACTTTCTCTTGTCTTTTCAAATCTCATTTTCAGTGAGAAAATCACACCGAGCATAGAAAGAGTTTTTAAAATTTTAAGGTAAAAGCTGGCTGTAAAAGAGAGATTTAAAGGTGACCAAGGCGCTCTGGCCAGACCTTTCTGTCTGATGTGATCAACCTGGCCTAAAAAGGCAGCTCCACTCTGGAGGCAGCACATTGCATCTCCTTTTTCTGTGTATTCCCACTCCTCTAAGCCAGAGGGGAGCTCAGCTTGTAAACACAAATCCTTTGGGATTTGTGCCTGGGAGAGGTGATGTTTTTCCCGAAGCCATGCCCCAGGAGCCTCTCTCCTCAAATTGCTTCATGTCAGAGTTGCTCATAAAAAAGCAGCAGCTTCCTTCTGCCTCTCCTGGGCAGAGAAGGTGGGGAGAAGCTGGAATCCTCCACCCTGCCCTGCCAGGAGGGGTTTTATCCTCCAGTCCCATTCCCGGGTGGAACATGTGCACACTTGGTGTGCAGAGCTGCTGTCCCCTGGTGCTTGCGTCCTTCATCTCTCATCCAAGTTCTACCCAACACTAATTTCCAGTTTCCAGTCCCCAAGTTTCTTGGTTTGGATCCATCTGCGACCTTCCAGCCTCAATCCTTGTCTTCAGCAAGGATCTGGATGAAGCCCTGACAGCTGGTTCCTCTCATAGGATGCCCTGACTTAATTCTCAAAAGTTTTAGAGGCTTTTTAAACTAAAATTTTAAGTTTTACAGGTGCTGTTGCTGCTGATGAGTCAGGGATGGGAGAGGATTTACAGATCTCTTGTTTGGGGTTTGTTTGTTTGTTTAATTAGTTTTAAAATGCGGGTAATTTGAGCAGCAAAAACTGCTTATGGAGGAGATTTGAGGAAGACCATCGTGCCTTGCAAGGCATCATCACTGATACTGCTTTTCATGGAATCTCAGACTGGTTTGGGTGGGAAGGGCCTAAAAGTTCATCCAGTTCCACCCCCTGCCATGGGCAGGGACACCTCCCACTGTCCCAGGCTGCTCCAAACCCCAAAGTCCAGCCTGGCCTTGGGCACTGCCAGGGATCCAGGGGCAGCCACAGCTGCTCTGGGCACCCTGTGCCAGGTTCTGCCCCCCCTGCCAGGTGTTTTCCTTTCCAATATTAACCTAAATTTCTCCTCTTTCAGTTTGAACTCACTCCAGTTCCTGATGCAGGGTCCCTCTCCAGCTTCCCTGGATCCCTTCAGGCCCTGAAAGGAGCTGTGAGGTCTCCACACACCCTTCTCCTCTCCAGGCTGAGCATTCCCAGCTCTCCCAGCCTGGCTGCACAGGGGAGATGCTGCAGTCAGGACATCACAGCTCAGCCTTGGGGTGCAGAGAATATCTGGATTTACTGATGTGGTGGAATTCTGGCTGTAAATCCATGATTCCAGCATGTTGGGGAGGCGGTGGAAAAGTGGCTGTACATCCCACTCACCAGGATTTCCACACTGGCTGTGGAAAATCTTATTTCTCTGGTTTTGGGGGTCTGAAATCCCTGTCTAAGAGAGAGAAGGGGTGAAGTGGTGGTGTGTGAAAAGCAGGAGGCTTCTTTGTTTTAAATGTGAAACATATCTATCTATTTATCTAAATAAATGTACAGATATATCTCAGATTATGGCATTAAGTTACTAACAATAGCTACACCACCCCTGAACTGTTTACACCACCATGCAAAACCAGAGGATTTCTGCTATTTCTCACTCAGCTTCAATCAACGCTTTTACACTTCAGACTCTTGGTTTGGGGCGAATTTTTCTGACTTGAATGTTCCAAGATTTTTTTACTTTATTCCTCATCAAAGCCACACACCATGAGCTGAGCCAGTGTAGAACCACCAGAATTAGTTTCCAGATAGCTCATTTTCTGCAAATCACACTACAATGGCCCCACTTATGGTGTGCTTTTCGTGATTGGAAGGGAATTTAAAAGCAAACTTCAGCACTCAGCAAATCCACGGAGGTCCCATGACAAATGCAGGGAGCTAAAAGCAGCGAGGGAATGCTGAGCATGGGGTGCTGCAGGCTCAGAGAGCACAGCCTGGGTTCAGTGATTCATGCCAGTATTTGCCATGGAAAATGAAAAGATTTAATCTGCCTTCCCAGCACTGGATGGTCCCTCCTAAGTCAGGATCAATTAACACAAGGGGGTGAAATCTGAGCCACAGAGTTGGGAAAGGCTCTGGAGCTGCTGATATTGGGTGGGCTTGGGTTTGTTTGGGTTTTTAAAGAATTACTCCTCCGTGGAGCACTAATTTAAACCTGAACCCTGAACTCCACCACCATGAACTCTCTCCAAGGTCTCTGACGTGCTCAGATGGTGTCAGGAAAGAGGAGAATGGAAAAAATCCCAGGCTGGTTTGGGTTAGAAGGGATTTAAAGCCCATCCAGGTCCATGGGCAGGGGCAACTTCCACTATCCCAAGTTGCTCCAACTTGGCCTGGGACACTTCCAGGCCTGAGAAGCCCAAAAACTTTTCCAAACCTAGGAAGATGCTGAACTGTGGAGTCCAAAAGCTGGGAGAGCAGCCCAGGGAAAGGCTGGAGCTGGAATTGCTGGTTGGATTTATTGAGGCTTTCAGTGCTCGACCAGCTGATTCCAGAGGGCTCTCTGGGCTTGGCTGTTCCTGACTTTTCTCAGGTGTGACTTCCCACACTTCCCTGTTCCTGTGAGTTTCCCCAGAGGAAAATCTCCTCCACCAGGTGCATTTATTCCTGTGTGGTGCTTTAGCTGCCCAGTGCCAGAATCCCAGGGCACATTTTCCATACCGATGTGCAGATCCCCATTTTTTTGTGGTATTAGTGGGAAAAGTCGAGACTCCATGAGCTGAACCAGACAGCAACTTTTCCTTGCAGAGGGCATTGACTCCCTGCCTCTCTCCCATCCTGTTGTTCCCAAAATCCACCACCGGGAGCAACCTAACCTGCAGCTGGATCCTTTTGGAGTGCAAGCTCAGTCCTAAAGTTTGAAGAAGGCTCTTTGTAGCAGAATTCCTGGATTAAGTAGGTTCTCCTGCCTGCTTCTCCCCTCTTCCTCACAGCTTCCTCCAGAACCACATCCCTGCCTGACTGTGCCCAAAAACGTCCCAGGAAACCCTCCTGAAAACTCACTTGTTTTCTTTCCCAGGTAATTATTCCACCACCAGGGGTTCCTGAGGTTGGAATTGCCCTTGGAAAGTGCTTGTGGAGGGCTCTGCACAGGGCTGGGAATGAGAAGAAGCTGAAAAATCAAGAAATGGTTTGGGTTGGAAGGGCCTTAAAGCCCATCCAGTGCCACCCCTGCCATGGCAGGGACACCTTCCACTGTCCCAGGCTGCTCCAAGCCCCAGAGTCCAACCTGGCCTTGGGCACTGCCAGGGATGGAAGCCACAACTTTCCTGTGTCACCACCCTCACAGGGAAGAATTCCTTCCCCATAGCTCTTCTAAATCTGCCCTTCTCTGACATTTTTTGAATATTTCAGCCCAGTCTAAGCACGACCTGGTCACCCTACGAGCACAGGGCTGTCTGCCCAATGTCTCCCTGGGTCTCTCATGTGTGAGAGAAGATCTGTGGAGCAGCAAGGAACACATTTTTTTGAACTCTCCCCAGTGTGCAGCCTGTGCCACTTCAGAACACTCAGAAGTAAAAACACTAAAGGGAAAAAAACCCTCCCTTTTTATAGCCTACTGTCTCGTTGAAAGTGATTTATGAAATGGAGCATCCTGCCCACCCAGTGCACAGAACAAATACAGACAGAGCTTTGAAATAGCTACAGCACTGTGCTATTTTCAGTAATATTTAGCTCAGACTTAGCCAAGAAAGCCCACTAAGCTCAGCAGACAGACATAAAAAGAAACGCTCCTTCTGCATTTTTGTGTGTGCGTGCGTCTATTTTGGGTTTTGCTCCTCTTTTCTCTGGTTCCATGTCTGACTATCAGGGCAGTCCCAGCTCAGGGGAGCAGCCTGAGCCCAATGCTCAGCTCTGGAGCACATACCTCATTTGAAGTGCCTTAATAACCACCAGCATGTGCTTAAATTGAGATCTTTTCTTTCTTGTAGTGGAACTGATCTCTGCTCCCTGTGACAGAGACAGGACCCAGGGAATGGTTGTGCCAGAGGAGGGTGGATGTTGGGAAAAGGGGGTGCTGGCACTGCCCAGGCTCTCAGGGAATGGGCACGGCCCCGAGGCTGCCAGAGCTCCAGGAGTACTCTGACACTGCTCCCAGGGATGCACAGGGTGGGATTGTTGGGGTGTCTGTGCAGGGCCAGGGACTGGACTGGATGATCCCTGCCAGCTCAGAGAGTTCCAAATTCCATGACAACTTGCTGAATTCAGCCCCATCGATAGGGGTGGGAAATGTTGCAGGAGTGGATCCTACTATGTGTGTGTGTGTTTAGGAAGCGCCATCTCCCTCTTCTGTAACTGTGAGGTTTGATCTTGTCACAGGATGCCCCCTGTCACAGCTGGCATCAAGATGGCAGTGGGAGGACCTGTCTGGGCCACCACCAACTGTCTTTTCTCCCACCCTTACCTGCAGTATCTGAGCTGTGACTTGTTTTCACAGTTATGCTGAGAAGAAAAGATAAAACCAAGCATAAACCCAGGTCCTTCAGGTCTGCCAGGCCCATTTCTCCTGCCCTCATCTCAGGTACATAAACTCAGACTGAGCACCCAGTGAGAGCTCACTAAGATGCTCTTCCCTTTTCCTGGTGATGTGGAGGTGCAATGCTATTTTTCCACCAGGAGGATTTGTATGTGAACCAGCCTGGTGCTTTTGAATGCCTGCAGATTGATCTCCAAAGTCTGCAGAGCTCCAGCATCCTCTTCCAGCCAGGAGTTCTTTTGGGATGGGATGTTGCAAAGCATCTCCTTGGTTTGTTTAAACCTTGCTGCTCCCAGTTCTGTGTCTCATGCCTGGCATGCACAGCAGATTCCAGCCCCCATTCCTCTTCTCTGTGCCATCCAAGCTGTCCCAGAGCACTCTGCCACCTCCTATCCCCGGGAATCTCTTTTCCATGTCAGGAATCCTCGTTCCTGCAGGAAACTCTCACTTGAGTGGTTCTGTCACGAGTGGATGCTGGCAGGATCACAGCATTGCCCCAGACCGAGTGCTTTGGGTTCTGTCTGCATCTGGATGTGTGGTTCCTAAATGTAACCCAGTGTTTGTCCTAACTCCCTGGAAGTTTGGGCTTCTCCTTGGAAATCTGTGGGACTCATCAGCATTTCAGTCTCCAGCTGCTCCATCTCACAGCCTGTGAAAAATCTGCACAGCTTCCCAGCTCATCCCAGCTCACATACACAGGCCCTCTCATTTCCCTGCTGCCAGTTGCTTTTGTTGGCCCCAAAAGGCTCTGGGATCTGTCTCCCTGATGAAAGAGACGTCAGTGGGGCAGAACTACCCCGAAACCTCCTCGTGTTGCAAAGACAGCCAGCAAGGTCCCTCTCCCTGGTGTTCCCACGCTGTTAACACGTGGTTTGCTTCTTGTGGTCGGCTTTGGAGATCAAATCCATGTGCTGGGGTAGGAAATGCTGGGGAAGGTCCATTTCTCAGGATGCTTCATCAGACAGGATCCTTTAGAACGTACATTAATAACACATCAAACAAAACCATTGTTATGGTTCCCCTGCTCATTCTGCAGACACCACCGGTGACCAGGGCTCAGGATTTGTGTTGGTGCTGCCTCGAGAGTAAATAAATCCCCCTACCCAAATAGGACTCAAAAAAAGAAAACCCTTATGAAATTATCTTTTAAAATTAAGAACACTTTGTTATTTTAGTTTAACGATGTATTATCCAGCTGCACAGTCCAATTGAATAAATGAGACTCCACTAGACAGAAAAATAAGTTGTAATATTTAATTTGCATTAATTTGCATTTAATTGCAATTTAATTTTCATCCTTCTCACAACAGGACAGGTCACTTTTTCCCCTTTATTCTTTCAGTTTAATCAAACTTTTTGCCGTGTTTTTCCCTCATTTGGAAATCATTTGGAATGTGTGCATCTTCCCACCCTAAGACAGAATATGACTTTAAGAAAGAGGAGAAGAGTTTCAAAGAAGCAGCTCTGGAGCCTCGATATAATGGGATGAGCTCGGGAATAATGGGATGAGCTCAGGAATAATGGAATGAGCCCAAGCCAGGATACTTGGTTCTCAGCCCCATAATGACAAGAAATAGCTCCTTATCCAAGACTAAAATCCTGATTCCCAGCCTTTCTCCTGCATTCCTCAGTGGGACACATTGCTCCTTACGCGTGGCTGTTTTCCTTTCTCCTCCTGGTCCAGGAAAAGCTTCGATCCAGCCTTTCTGTCATGCATTAGGAACTCCACAAACATGTTTACTCAAGTACCAAACCACATGAGCTCAGCATTATTCTATGGCTCCAGCACACATAAATTACAATGGATTGTGGGGGAGCAACTTTGATCCAGGAAAGCCCACACCGAATTCCCTTGGAGGAGGCTCGGAGCACTAAAAGCTCCTTGTCTCCTTTTCCTCTCATCCCTGTTTTTGGATTGCTTGCTCTGTCTGCCCTGGAGGCCACAAGGAAAGCAAACACCAAGAGCAGCCCTAGGAAAATCAGGCTATTCCATGGATCCGACCTCTTTCCCTGACACTCATTTCCATGTGCAGAATCTCAGGTGGCCCTCACAGAAAACCCCTTGTCCCCCACACTGTGTCTGCCACCCTAACAGTGATGGAGTAGAGCAGCAGCTTTGGGGAGGAGAAACGACCCAACCCTCCAAAGAAAACCCTTTTAGCCAAGATGTTTTCCCCATCAGAGGGCCTGTCCTGGGATTTTGGCCTCATCAATACTGCAGGAATCTTGTACAGTGGCAAATACGGGCAGTGAGGGAGGTGCTGTTGTTGGTGGAGGAGCTGAGAGACAAACCCAGGACGTTTCCTCCTTCCCAGCTCTCTACATTTGACCCAGTGGGACATCCCTGGCAGGTCACCAGGTCTAGGATGTCCTGTCCCCCACACCTGGCAGCTCTTTCATCCCTTTGGAGAAACTTTCCACTGCTGGTCTCTGGTTGATTCCACTGCCACCAACACCAGCAGCAGAAAGTACACAAGAAACACGGTGGTGGTGCGGAGCTGATGGTCGGGCTTGGTGGTCCTGGAGACCTTTCCCAATCTTAATGATTCCATGAAATCATCCCGTGAAATGATTCCATGAAAGGATTCCATGAAATGATTCTGTGAAATCATTTCATGTAATGATTCTATGAAAGGATTCTGTAACATCATTCCATGAAATGATTCTATGAAATGATTCCATTAAATGATTCTATGAAATGATTCCATGAAATCATTCTATGAAATGATTCTATGAAGTGATTCCATTAAGTCATTCTGTAACATCATTCTGTCAAACAATTCCATTAAATGATTCTATGAAGTCATTCTATGAAATCATTCTGTGAAAATATTCCATTAAATCATTCCCTGAAATCGTTCTCTGAACTCTTCCTTCCTCGGGGCGATTTAAAGACTGGGGAACCATCATGACTTCCATGGAAGTTGGGAGAAAGAGAAACATTGCTCCCGATGCAAATGGCAGCAGGAATCGGTCCGTGCTTGCCTTTGAAGAGTTAATTGGTTTTTGTTGATTAAGCAGCACGAAGCACTGCTCATCAGCCACTGAGGAAAAGCCCTGTGCCAAGTGTTTGATTTGTTTTTACTCTTTGTTTGTACGTGTAGAAATCTAAAGCCACGAAGCTGGAGAAACCCTACCCTCAAAGCGAGGGCTTGCTTGTGTGTTTGTATAAACACCAGTTTACAGAGCCCTGCAGGACACTTTGACTGCATCCCATTGTTCCTCCCTTGGATCTGGCAAGCTGGGACACCCCTGCAGCCCCAGGCTGAACATGGGTAAAGCCACGTGCATTAGGAAAATGATCCTGCTGTTAGAGGAAACTTCTCCTTTTCAAAGGGTTTTGGATGCTGCAAGGTGTCCAGAAGTCCACCCTTGTTACAACAATCCTGAAAAAAAGAAACATTTCCTTCTACTTAATTGGGAGGTTATTACTAAAAAGTACCGTACAAAAGGGTGAAAGCAGAGGGGAAGAATTGATAATTATTGTTCTTCATTAGTAATTAGGGCTCATAATTCACAGCTATCCTAGCTGCTATTCCTTGTATTGTATTGTATTGTATTGTATTATATTATATTATATTACATTACATTACATTATAACCTGTATAATGGGTTATACATGGCTGATAAGGGCCTTAAAATGTTGCTTTGTGTTAAACTGATGCCTCATGTCTGTGCTCTGTTATTGAGCAGACATCATGAATAAAAAACCAAGAATTAGAGGATTTAAGGAGAAAACCTTTCTCCAAACTCAGGGAATTTTAAGCACACAAGGAAACTTCCCCCTTTTTTTTTTTTTTTTCAGAAGCATTATCTGTTCAATCTTTCCTGTGATCAGAAAAAGACAAATGAATTGATTTTTGATTTAAGGATATTAAAAATCACCCCTGATTCCTGAGGCTGAGGGAGCCTTTAGGAGTGATGCCCTTTGAGGCAGGGGGAAATGCTGTGCTCACACCCAGGGTGCTGCCACTGGGGACCTCTTTATGGCCAGAACAGTAGACTGGCCGTGTTTGAGGTCCCTCCTGGGATCCAGGGAGGTTACTTGATCCCAAATCCCTCTGCCCCTTCTTGGACCTGCTGGTGCTGCTCCGCTTGAACCCATTGCTGATGTTTCTCCATCCCTCCCTCCCTTTTACCCCACCACTCACCAGTGCAAACCTTCGGCCCAAACTGGTGCAAAGAGCCTCTGTTTTAGGGAGCTTCCACCCTTTTATTCTCTCCTGAGTCAGAGGAAGGCACACTTTGGGATCCTGGGGCAGAGGAAGTCCCTGAATCCAGGCAGGATGAAGGCATCCCACGGCAAAGCCTTTACCCAGCTCCTCATGGAATATCCAGCAAATTCACCCGGCTTTTGCAAAGCCTCATCTGCTCCCCTGACCTAAGTCCCAGCCACCCTCAGGGGTTCCAGTGTTCCCAACATTCCTCACCTGAAGGAGCCATTCCCCTTCTCCTGCCTGTTCCTGCGTGGAACTGGGCTCATTTCCTCTCCTCATTCCATCCCTGCCTGCCTTCCCAGTGGATATTTCAGCAGCAGCTGCCTGTGAGCCCCAGGGACCTCCCCAATCCCAAATTTCCCTCAGAGGGAGCCATGAACCATCAGAATTCACCTGATTCCTGCTGGATCCTGAGGGCTGCTCCAGATGGATGCTGCCATATGGCAAGAAAACAACATTTTTACCATCACTT
Organism: Prinia subflava; assembly: GCF_021018805.1. Taxonomy (NCBI): domain Eukaryota; kingdom Metazoa; phylum Chordata; class Aves; order Passeriformes; family Cisticolidae; genus Prinia; species Prinia subflava. The sequence continues at coordinate 31,303,023 of NC_086255.1, forward strand.
ATAAATGTGCAGCCAAACCAGAGCCGCACCCTGGGTTTGTCACAGCAGGAGAGGTGACCATCAGTTTCAGGTGCCTGTGCCTGTGCAGTCCAGGGCATTTCTAGGAATGAAGGACACACAGAGTTACACCCATCCCTGTATTCCCTGACACAGATCCATCTCCCATCCCATGGCTTTCGGGTCCTCTCAAAAAGAGCTACAGCAGTTGTCAGACACTTGCCTGGCTGATAATACACAATGCCCTGGGCTAATCAACACAGACACGGGTGCTCATCCCCACCTTTTCCCGAGTTTCCTTGCCTGGGAACTGTCAGGATTTCTGTGGGCTCCATATCCAATGTTAGGATGGAGCTGTAGGGTGTCAGGACTGCAGATCTGCTGTGAGGTTGGAAAGCACCTGCTTGACACCTGCTCAGAGGGACAGATCAGAGCCTGAAAGCAAGAAAAACAAAAGGCGTTGTGCTTAAAAGAAACAAAGATCAAATAACAGGTGCAATCAAAATTCCCTCTCGGTTAAGATCCACCTGCCTCGGCCTCTTTTTTCCCATAGGGAATTTTCCCTGTGGAAATACAGCTGCTGTGGTTGTGTTTACCCACGGGACAGTTTTGGACACTGCTGGGAGTTGCACAGGTTGGATGAACACAGGTGGCTTACCCCAAATATGTACGGCCAAGGCACAGATAGATGTGTTGGACAGTGGGATTGAGGTAGCAAAAGCAGCAGGAATTCTTTTCCTGGTCTCACTGGTGCCTGGAGCTTCCCTGTCCCTTCTCCAACCTCTGACTCAGCCCAGGGTCTCACTGCAGCAGAGGCAGCAGCGCCGGGGCGGCTGGGGAGCGTCCTGGGGACATGGGGCTGCTCTGTGGGGACAGAGGTGTGGCACAGGCCACCAGGGGCCAGGCTGGCATGGACCCCAGCCAGTGACCACCCAGCACCCTCCTCTTCACTCACTCCAGGATATGGGGAGGAGAACAGAACAGGGAAAGATCCATGGGTTTGGATTGTGGCAATTCAAGGAGACAAGCAGTGGCTGCTCATGCAGGCAGAGCAAGAGGAGGGATTCATTCCCCCTTTCCATCCACAGGTGGCTTTTCAGGCACTTGCACATCCTCAGCACGGGCAGTGGTCGCTCGGAAAGCCAAATTCCACAAACATGGATGTGTCCCACCTCCTTTCTCCCTCCTTCCAGAAGCTTTTACCACTCAGTATAAAGCCATGACCTCAGTGATCAGGCCTGTCCCTTGAGCATGAGCCTACCTGAATTTTTCCAGTCTCTGCCTGCTCTGGCAGCTTGGATTTGATTTCCATTTTCCATGCTTTCTAAAACAAACAGGGTCTGTCAATACAGAGAGCACAGGGCCTTTCTCCTTTTGATACCTCATTGTGTGGTGGAGCCTCTTGGGCACAAGTCAGCTTCTCTGGGGACCCTGAGATCCCTGCCTTATGGCCAGTCCATGATCTGTCTCTTCCAGAATTCCTGGGAAGCTGGGGTACCCAGCTGGAACCCATGGTGTGACTGACACTGCTCCTTGGCTCCTGGGAGCTGTGGTTGCCTGAGGTGCAGGGAGCACCAGGAACACCCAGTGCCGCATCCTGGCTTGGCCAGGGAAGCACCCAACCCCTGGGCTGGCCCTGCTGAGGGACCTCGAGGGCTGTGTTCAGTTCTGTCCCTCCAGCCAGAGAGCCCTGCAGGGGCTGGAGCGTGTCCAGGGCAGGGAAGGGAGCTGGGGAAGGGGCTGGAGCCCCAGGAGAGGCTGAGGGAGCTGGGAAAGGGCTGAGCCTGGAGAAAAGGAGGCTCAGGGGGGACCTTGTGGCTCTGCACAGCTCCTGACAGGAGGGGACAGCCAGGGGGGGTCGGGCTGTGCTCGCAGGGAACAGGGACAGGACAAGGGCAAATGGCCTCAGGCTGGGCCAGGGGAGGCTCAGCTTGGGCAGCAGCAGGAATTTGTGCATGGAAAGGGTGCTCAGGCCTTGGCAGGGGCTGCCCAGGGAGGGTTGGAGTGCCCATGGCTGGAGGTGTCCAAGGAAGGGCTGGAGGTGGCACTGAGTGCTCTGGGCTGGGGACAAGGTGGGCATCGGGCACAGCTGGGACTGCCTGGGCTGGATTTTCCAACCTCAGGGATCCTGGAATTCCATGGTCATGGTGCCACATCCTGCTTGTCTACCACCACCTTCTGAAGTGTCTCAAGCTCATCTCGCAGAAACACTCACTGGGCTGTTGGATGATTTTCCTCTAAACCAGTTGCTTGAAATCATGGAATATCCTGAGCTGAATGAGACCTGGCAAGGTTCTGAAATTTCAAGTTGGCCCCACCCAGACCCTCCAACAATCCCACCCTGTCCCTGAGAGCGTTGTCCAAACACCCTGGAGCTCTGGCAGCCTTGGAGCTTTGACCCTTCTCTGAGGAGCCTGTGGCTTGATAGAAGAAACAACAGATGGAGTTGAGAGGAACATCAGGCGTATTAAGCATAAATTTTTTGTCTTTATTTAGTCAAAGTTTTGTGAGTTTGGTTAGTATCTTGCAACACACAAAGATAAGAAACGCTTCTAACAGCGGAACTAAAGCCAGCAGTGGAATCGCCATCCTTGTGGAATCCTCATCCCTGGAAAAGGCAGAAAAAGGTGGGAATGTGGTGCTGGTGGATGTGGGTTAGTGGTTGGACTCAGTCATCCTGGAGACTTTTCCCAAGCCTCATGATTGTGCATTTCTGGCTCATTTAGCCCCGATTCCCCTCCAGTATCTCCAGCAAAATAAGCAAGTGGATTAAGGCAGCAGCAAAATCTCAACCCTAGTCCTGCCTTCAAACCACCCTGTCCTGGCTCACCTTCCTCCCACTGCCTGTCACAGCTCAGCCCCAGCCCTTCCATGGAGAAATTCCTGCTGCTGTCCTGCCTGAGCCTCCCCTGGTGCAGCTCCAGGCTAAACTAAAGCACAGTGTCGTGGCTTTGGGGTTTGCATTTGACCCAAAAACGGGGTTAGAAAATTCAGGATGCAGAATCACCACAGAACAGCCATGATGACTTAATTAATGAACAATCTTTTTTCAGGGTCAGAGCAGTACCTGGCAGCTTCATAGGTGTGAGACTCAATCTCCCAGGTTTAATAAACCTTTACAAGGGACTTCCTGACAATGTCCAGGTGCTCGCATGGAAATTTTCCTGTTACTTTTCCATTTTGCTGTGGGTGTTGTGAGCAGAATAAATGTGTGTGTTGGCATGCACAGTAACCTGCAGAGATTTGGGAATTTCTGTGTTCAGTAGTCCCCTGCATCTCCGGATGTCATTTATCAAAACCAGCTGCCCTTTATATCACTAAGTCTTGTATCAATGTCTATTTAAAGTTAAACTGAGAGCCAAAGAAGCCTGCTTTGATTTAAATAAATCAAAGCACATCGCAGTCACAGCAATTAATAATCCAAGGCTGGGGCAAACATGAAGAGTAGGAGAAATCTACTTAGGCAGGGTTGTTTTTGTTTCTTGCTGCTTTTCTAAAGCTTATTAGAAGCAGCAACCCTTTGATTAGACTTCCACAAAAATCCCTCAGCATCAATAGGAATTAAGGGGCTCGATCCTGGCAGTCTGTGGAAACCCAGGCTGGGGGATGGATTTTAGGTCTCCCTTATTTATGACAGGTCATGGAGAGAGAGCTTTCACCTGAATTCTCAGCCTGCAATGCAAAATCTCCTGCTAAGAATGCAGGAGCTGAGGTCTCAGGCTGTAATTGTGCTGCTGCCAGGTATTAATGAGCCATGATTTAGGTAATTACAGCTTCAGGAGAGGAGCCTTGGATTACAGGACAAACTTCAAGTTCTACTGAAGCAGCAAAATCAGTGTCTGGGTTTACTCCTGCTAAGGTCAGGTCAGATTTTGTGTGCCTTCCTCTGGAGAGTTTTGTGCCTCCCTTCCATCTCCTCCAGCACCAGTTCTGTTGCACTGGAAGGGTCAAAACTTCAGGAATACTTTTGGGAAATGGCTAAAGGGTGTCCTGGTGAGAGGGCCCCATTCTCCAAGGAAGAGGTAAGGGAATCACTGGAATCCAGGAGTGATTCACTTCTATGTTCAGAGAAGGAGAGAAAGCCTCACCCAGCCTTCCATCTCTTCCTCCTGGGGAATTTGGTGGAATCTCAGGCTGGGTGAGGCTGAGGGGAGCTCAGCAGGCACCTGGTGTCCCCTCCCTGCTCCAGCAGGGCCATCCCAGAGCACAGGGCACAGCACTGTGTGCACAGAGCTGTGCAGCAGCCCCAGGGAGGAGCCCCCAGGCTGTGTGGACAATGTGCTCAGGGCTGGGCACTGCCCAGGGAAGAAGTTGTGCCTCGTGTGCAGGGGGAATTGCTGGGATCAGGCCCTGCCCGTGGCTCTTGTCCACATTTCTAAGAAGATTTCTAAGGAACATTTCTAAGAAGAAAAGATACTTTCCATCACAAGGCTGAAGTGGGTGCTTGTTCCATGAAGCTCTCCGGTGATAATTCCATTTCCTCGTAGGAATAATAATTTTGCAGCTTGGATTATATTTTAGAGACCTGTAGACTTTCCCATGGATTTTAGAGAATGGCTCAGTGACTCCACAGACATTTTATCAGTACACTTTTAGGCTGGCCCAGGAAAGGTGTCATATCCAGAGGCCAAATCCCTGCCTTCAGCTGCAGGCAGAAAAAAGAAGGTTTTAATGGGATGCTGGAAGAAGCATTATAAGCCTTTAAAAAAATACTGTTGTGGGAATCTTTTATCCCATCAAAAATACATTTTTTAGTTTATCCAAACACTTTATGGCCACTCTCAGTCATTCCAAACCATCAAATTCAGCTCCTTCAGCCGTGAAAAACTGCAGGGGAATCAGTCTGGGATGAGCTGATTTTTCCAGTCCTTTTGGATCTTCCTCCAGGCAAATAAAGGGAGAAATGAAATCTGGATTGGCTTCCACCAATGAATTCACAGAATATCAGAAAAGTATTTCACTGTGCCATGGGAAAGCAAGAAGGAAAAAGTGCTGGGAGGGAGAGGAAATAGGGATTTACTTTCTTTTGTTTGAAGTGTGACTGGACCATCACCAAATATGAGATGGAGAAGCTTCATAGTTACAGCTACTTGCAGTTACAAGTAATAGAACTATTATATCTTTACAGTTACAATGGTTTGCAGTGTCTGCAGTTTTCTGTCTGTTTGGTTCAGGGCTTGGTGGGTTTTACAGGTATCCTGCTCAGGCTGGGATTTTCTTAAGCCTGAGCTAGGTATTTATAGGTCTAAACCTAAACTCTGTCCCTAAGGGGCTTCTAGGATTTTCACACTTCCAGGGCCAGCTGGAATCTCAGCCAAAACTCTGTCAACAGCCCAGTGCTCTGCTGGACTCTTTTTGAAACTTCATAGTGGATGGGGAACATCAAAAATTTGATTCTTTCCATCTGATATATTCAATAAAAATTCCCCTTTCTAATACCCTCCCAGATCTTGGCCTTAGGCTGAGCCATCAAAGAGCCCCTTCAGTGGTCCTGCAGCTCAGGTCTGAGGTGTTTGAGGTTTTGGGACTTTGGCAAAGCCTGCTTTGGGTTCACAGAGTTTGCCTGCTAATTTAGGGCAGAAAAGTGCATTTCACCACCATTTCAGATCATATTGTTTTTGTCCGAGGGGTTACACAAAACAAACATGTTTTGCTGCCCTGGGGAGCTCAGGACACCTCTGACAGAGCCCAAACAGGAGCTCTATTTATTGACCTCTGTATATATAGTTCCCCCACACCTTCTCCAGGGCATGTTTTTCACCTCCATCCTCTCTCCAGGTTTATTCCTCACATTCCCTCCTTCTTGTTTGTCAGAATTTAAGTGAAACTCCAAGTGATTTGATTTCCATAACTAAGTAAAACTGGGCAAATGGAGTACATCCACTGTTCAGTCCTCCAGACACTCCAGCTAAATTAAATGGAGCTCACATACCCAAAGAACGAAGCAAATCAGAAAAATAAATATGTATAAACCATTAGGGATTTTTTTTTTTTTTTCCTTAGTGCATCCACTGAGGAGCTGCCCCTGGATCCCTGGCAGTGCCCAAGGCCAGGTTGGATGGGGCTTGGAGCAGCCTGGGACAGTGGGAGGTGTCCCTGCCCATGGCAGGGGTGGAATGAGATTAATTTTAAGGTCCCTTCCAACCCAAACCATTCTGGGATTCTGTGATTCCATACACACCAGTTTCCCCAGTACAGCCAGGGTTGCCTCAGTTACCCTTAGGGGTTTTCCTTCAGGGATTTCTCCAGCACAAGCCCTGGAGACCACTGGAATGACTCTAAAACCTGTCCCTGGTCACAGCACTGGCATCAGTCATAGTCAGGATCAACCAGTGGTGGAGGTAAATGTGACAGAATCCCAGAATTCCAGAATCCCAGAGCAGTTTGGGGTGGAAGGGATCTTAAAGTTCATCCAGTGCCACCCCTGCCATGGGACACCTTCCACTCCCCCAGGTTTCTCCAAGCCCTATCCAGCCTGGCTTTTTGGGTTTTTTCCTGCTCAGAAAAAGATCAGTGACTTCAGGATGTGGGAGGCAGCAGAACTGGACCGAGGATCCAGACGTTTTTCCACTGGAATTCAGCAGTGGAGATGATCCCACCCTGCCCCTTTGCAAGGAGCCGCCAGCCCGGTGGGGTGGGGGACACATCCCCACTTCCAGCCTGCCCCAGGGCATGCCAGGACTGACACATTTCCTTGCAGCGCCTCAAATCAAAGGAATTGCCACGTTTTTCCAGAGGGGAAGCCACTCCAGTGGAAGCGGAGAGAGACAGGGGGATGATTCACAGCTTTCCCGAGGCGCCGCTGTTTTCCCAGCCAGCTCTGCAAGCCATTTATCATCCCCGATCCCCGGGGACGTGCATCCTCTCCCGGGAGCGTCTCCCTTCCCTCGTGTCCTGCCTGCCAAACCCCAGCCCGGGGATGCGAGCGGAAAATTATTAACCCACAGCTCGTTTTCCTCTCCCTGACACTTGGTCCTGTCCAGCTGAGCAGTGACATGGGCTAGAGCTGCTCCAGGGACCTGTGCCCTTCCTTCGGGGGATAACCGGGAGCAGACCTTGGAGCGGCTGCCGGGAAGAGAAGGAAAGCTGCTCTTAGGAGCCACACCACACTGTGAGGGGCACGCAGGGAGATGTGACATCACCGTGGCTCCCAAATTAGTGAATGAATTAATTTAACGAATTATTTAATCTCCTGCTTTCGCAGCCGTGCTCAAACCTCACCATCTCCTCACCTCAGCTCACGTTCCCCAGGATTTCACCGCTGGCTCTGCGGATGAGCCAAGAGCTGCTGGAACGGGGAATGGCAGGGGGTGCTTGGCAGTCAGGATCAGTGTGGGATCATGGAATGGTTTGGGTTTGGAGGGACCTTAAAGCCCATCCAGTGCCACCCCATCCCATGGCCAGGGACACCTTCCACTGTCCCAGGCTGCTCCAAGCCCCAGAGTCCAGCCTGGCCTTGGGCACTGCCAGGGATCCAGGGGCAGCCACAGCTGCTCTGGGCACCCTGTGCCAGGGCCTGCCCACCCTGCCAGGGAACAATTCCTGCCCAATATCCCATCCAGCCCTGCCCTCTGGCAGTGGGGAGCCATTCCCTTGTCCCTCCACCCCCTGGAAAGAGTCTCTCTCCATGTTTCTTGCAGCTCCTTCAGGCCCTGGAAGGCCATGATGAGGTCATCCCAAAACTTCTCTCCAGACTGGACAATCGCAAGGGAGAAGAGCACAGAAATCCCTTCCTGCAGCACATCTGGCTGTAGCCAAACCTCTTTCTAATACATGAGAGTGGCATTGCAGAATTCTGTTCTTTCCCATGTGTTGGAGGGGCAATAAAAGGCAAACAAGCAAATTAAAATGCAATCACACAAAATTCCTCCCTTTCCTAATTTCTCACCAGAGCTTGGAGATGGTGGAGGCAGGAGATAATTAAAAGCATGAGGTCATGATGCCGTGCAACTTCTTCCCATGGCCTAGGACTAATTAAAGAGAAGTTATTTTGTTATCATAATAGTTATTTACAGAACAAATTGTGCTTATTGTACAAGTGGCACCTTTGCATGAAAAGCCAGAAAAAAACTGTTGCTTTCAACTCTTCCTTCCAACCCTCTTCCTCAATAAATGAGTCCTTTCAAATTCTTTCATGGTTTTGCAGTCTGGTCATTGCTTTGCTTCCTTCCCCTGCAGGGTTTTCAACAAAATATCAGTGACCAAGACCAGCAGCAAACCCTCAGCAGTGTTTCCATCCAGATTTTCCTCTGCCACCCAGCTCCTGTGTACCAAAGCTGACGTGGTTTTAATTAGTTCAAAATTAGAAAATACAGCCACATATTTCCAGTTCCATGTAAAATCCAAGCTGGAGCCGCATTCCCAGCCATGGGATTGGGTTTGGTTTGACCCATATGAATAATTTCCTGTCCTCCCAGCATTGTGTCATGGTATTCCCTGAAGAACGACCTTGGTCCAGCATTCCAGGAGAAGTGGGATGTTTTCCCACTGTCTCCTTAAGGGATGTTCAGGAGAATTCTTGCCTTGCAAATTGCTGTTGTTTTCTCTCTAATGAACTCTCTTATGAGCCTCAAATTGCCCCAAATTTTCATTTCCCAGATTTGCTTTTCCCTCCTCCAAAAGGTGATGAAGGAGAACAGGACATTGGAAGGGAAGCTGTTAAATTGTAATTTATGTAACGGCTGTGGGGTCCTACTCCCACAGGAAAGATTTTAGATGGTTGAAAAGGCACTGAAAAAGACAAGAGGGTGCAGAAAGAGAAGTCACAAAGTTTTATCGACAGACTGCAGGCTCAGCATGGAAACTGGTGTCATTTTTGTCCACATTTTCTGAAAATAACTAGGACAGAAGAGTAAAAGAAAAGTGGGAAGAGCAAAAAGCAGAGACCAGATAGGAGAGGAAAGGAGATACCCCATCCAGCATTGATCTAGGTGTCTGGGGTCCTGCGGTGCCACCCCAGATTGGGGGGTACCTTTGGGGGTTACCTTCTTACGGGTGTTTTCCCCACCCTGGGATGGGGTTTCCTGCTCTTCCTGTAAATAAATGAGCACATGCAGTCCATTCTTCTGGATCTTTCTGGAGATGGGTTGGGCACCTTTGAGGGGGATGCCCAGAGCAGCTGTGGCTGCCCCTGGATCCCTGGCAGTGCCCAAGGCCAGGTTGGACTTTGGGGCTTGGAGCAGCCTGGGACAGTGGAAGGTGTCCCTGCCCATGGCAGGGGTGGGATAGGATGGGCTTTGAGGTCCCTTCCACCCCAGACCATCCCCGGATTCTGGGATTAACTCATTACTGCCCAGGCTTCTACAAATGTCTCCATGGATCCCATCACTCAGCCTTCAGCTTGGAGACCCTTCAGGAGTTTCCATGGCTGCCACGAGAATGGACTTTTACACAGGATGGCTCTGGAAGGTCCCAGGCACCAACCAGAGCTACTCCAGGGTTTTTCCAGATCTTTTTTGGTGGAAATAAACTCACATCCCTCCTGCAGGGCCATGCCCTGTGTGTCCTCATCCCGCGCTGGTGCTGTGATGGTGCTGAGACGTGATGGTCCCCAAGGAGATGCCACGATGTTGTGACAAAGGGGCCCAAAGCCCAACCCTGCAGCGTGCTGGCCACTCCTGGAGCAGCCACAGCGTTTCACACCCTGTCACCTCAGCTGTGCCAGCAGCAGAGTCAAAGACGTCTCAGACATCCCTCCCTCCTCGTGGAGCAAACCCACCCTGGCCACCGAAGGGAAAGGCAGAGGGATGTGTTGGTGATCCCTCCCTGTCTGAGCAAGGCAATCCTGCCTTTGAATCAAGATGTTGCAACGCAGAGCTCATTAATGAGGTGATTTCTGGCCCTGGCAGTGGCACAGACACTGAGACTACAAAAGAGTCACTTCAATGCGAGGAGCTGCCACCAAGCCCCACGTCACAAAGCCCCTCTGCCACGGGGACCAGGACACTGCAAATAATCACTTCTGGGGAACTCTCTCTCTCCTTAAATAACACATTTATAGAGCATCCAGATGTTGGTTTAGCACTTAACGAGTGTGGGAGAAAACAAAGCTTGAAGGGCTGTGTTTGGTTTGGGGTGGGGTAATTTTCTCTCCTTGATCTCTTTTATTGAGTGTGTACAAGCAGAATGACTAAAAAATGTACAGGAAATCTGTGGATTTTTAATTTGTGCCAAATAGGACTGGTCTGAGGGGACTGCTGGCTCCTGTGGGGTGAAGGTGGGGCTGGGAGGATGACCCCCACCCCTGACACTCTGGGACAGTCACATCTTACCCAATTTATTTACATGTTAGTTGCAAGAGACGCAAGGGGGAGGTGGAGAGAACAACTCTCCAAACCTCAATAATGAGGTGCCAGAGATCCTAAAAGGAGATTCGAAAATTGGGGTTTAGAACTTCAGCCAGGAGTTTTTTAACCAACACTTTGTGCTCACCTGGTCCTTCAGGGACACCTTTGGGACTGAGGTGTCTCAGAGGGTCAGGGACCATTTGTGAAATGAGAGTCTGGACCCACCCCTGCACTCCCAGGGCTTCACCAGCAGGCCAAACCAGGCACAGGAGAGGGCAGGGATCATTTCCTGAACCCCAGCACCTCCATCCATCCAGAAGAGCCTGGGAGCATTTTGAGGAGCTCCTTACCATCCCAGGAAACTGCTCGGAACGAGAGCAGTGTTGGGAAGACAGAACTTGTGCTTGAATGAGATTTATGGAGAGGAAATCTGGCTCCTTGATGTGTAATTCCTCCAGGAATAACTCACTTTTTGTTCTTCTCACGTCCTCTGTTCCTGGGGCAGGGGGAGCCCTCATCATCCCAACACAGCTCTGCCATGGGAGAAGCAGGAACAGTCCCAGTTGTGCTGCTGGAGCTCAGGTGTCCATCTCGCTCCTCTCGGGATCAGCATCACCTTCCTGGCCATCTCCCTGCTTCCCAAGCCTCCCTTCCTGCTTTTACAGGATCCTCCAATTGCCCCAGAGCATCTGCAAGGGTGAGCAGCAGTTATTTCTATGTGGGGAGAAGAGAGAAAGCAAACAGTGGATGCATTTGCGAATCCATTTTTGGGCATCCCCACAGGAGTCTGGACATTCCCAGCCAGCGGGAAGTCATTAATCTGCTTTTAAATCCCATTGCTGCTGGGATGTTTTGGAGGATTCCTGAAAACACTGGCAACCACAAAGTGAGATTAATACAACCCCACTGATATGGGAGCTGCTGTGCTCTCCCAGGCTGACACACAGCCAGAAAACACAGCCCACAGGCTCTGCTGTCCAGAGCCCACAGGCACTCCAGGGTGTCCTCCAGGGGTGACAGCACTGGGCACTTCCAAAGGAAAAACTGGGATTTGAGGCTGCGCTGCTGCCTCTGCCACCACTTGCCCAAGTTTTGTCTCCACAGGAAACTGCCCTGACTAAAACCTACCACACAAAACCTGCTTTGCAGATAAGAGTGGAAAGCAAGTCTTCTATGAAATTACCTCTTAAATCAAAAAAAAAAAATTTAAAAAGGAAAAAAAATAAAAAGGAAAAGCATTAAGTTAAATCAGGTATCATGTTCATATCTTATTTTGTCTTCAGCAATGCAACCTTCCCTGTCAATCAACCAAAGACAAATGTTTGGGATCAGTAATGTTGTAGCATTCTTTTGTTAGATAATAGTTAATTTATTTAAACTATTAATTTAGTTTAATTCTGGGGTAGTTTTGGGGGACAGGATCACCTCATTCCTTTCCCTGGGGGCTTCTGGAACCTTTGCCATCAGTTTCAGGATGCAGTACAGACCCTGAGCCTAAGTCCTGGTGTCTGGAGGGATTTCAGACCTCAGCCACGGTGCCTGGAAGATTTAGATTCCTTTAGATCAGGCAGGAGGCTTGGGATTTTCCAGATCAGTGTTAGGGGTTCAGCTTTAGGCACCAAGATGCATTTCTGAGCTGGTTTTAACTTTTTGCAGCTCCTGCTACATCCTTCAGCTTCTCTGGGGTGGAGGAACCATGGGACACATCAGCTCATCCACACGAAGTTGGATGAAAAAAGAACCTGAGAACTGAAAAAGGATTTGAATAATCTCTCTGGTTTTGCAAAGCTGCATCTGGGGGAAAATCACAGTTCCCATCTCTTCCCAGGAAACCACACTATCCTACAGCCCAGGAAATGGTGGCTGAGCCTTCTCCATGCTGAGCTTGGCCCATTCCAGCCTGACCTTCGGGGTGCTGCCAGGGCACCCCCAGTGCCTGCAAGGCTGTGCTGGGTGGATGGGTCTGGGACTGGGGTTTTCCTCTTCACTCTCTCAACCTGCCTTCCCATCTTGGCCCAAAACCTCCAGTTAGAAGTTGTGGCTTGGTGTCCAGAGTGTGTAGAGATGGAGCAGGGGTTGAATTCTTGGCTTTGGCTTTGGGTTTGGGGTTGGCTTTGGGTTTGGATGGGGGTGGCCGTTCTTGGTGGATTCACACGAGTCAGGGCTTTGCCTCTCCCTCCACAGGCAGCATCCAGCACCACCCACTGAGCCACAGCTATCCCAGATCCCATCCTCTGGAGCCTCATTCCTCATCTTCCCAGCTGGCCCTGCCATGTCTCTGGGTCTGAAGGCACCACTCCTGCCCTACTGCAGTCACTGCCAGCCCCTCACCCTGTGCCTTTCTTTACTTCATCCTGAAGCTGGGCACATTTGCAAAGTTTAACCTGTCCCTTTTGCCTTTTTTTTTGTTCATAAGATCCATTTCCTGGCCTGAGCTTCCCTTTTCCCATGACTAATTCCGAATTTTCCAGCTCTCACTTGTGCTGTGTTAGAATCACAGAATCATGACACAGTTTGGATTTGAGGGGACCTTAAATCTTATCCCATTCCACCCCCTTCCCCTGTCCCAGGTTGCTCCAAGTCCCATCCTGCCTGGCCTTGGACACTTCCAGGGAATGGGGCAGGCACATCTGCTCTGGGCACCCTGTGCCAGGGCCCTTAATTTGCCATCTGACTGGCTGGATCTCCTCCAAACCAGGTTGTTTGCTCTTCCTGGATCCTCATCCTCCAAAGAAACCCAAGGCAGGATGCTTATTTCACAGCCTGCCTCAAATGACAGAGGGATTTAAGGAAATTCCTCTTGCAAAGCCTTTCTGGAAAACACCCCTGCACGTGGGCTTTAAAAAATAATACAGAGTTTATTTCTGGGGACACTCCCCGTGCAACCTTCACAACACCAAATTCAGCAGACAGGCTCCATATCCCTCTTTTTTTCCCCCTCTTATCTTGTAGGAAGCTATTATATCCTCGCTGCAGAATCTGCCCTGGAGTCTGGCAGAGCGGGACGAGGAGCCGTCGCTTCCAAATCAATTCATGGTGGTCTCGAGCTCTGTTTTTGTTCTGGCACATTAAACAGAATGAAGACATATGTCTGAATTTAAGACATCCTTTGGCTTCCCTGTACACATGAGCCAGCCGAGAAATTCGAACTATTTCAAAGCGCTACGAAAAAGAATTGTAGACACATCCTTTTGTTTAGGCATCTATTTTTAATTATCCTGCCTTTTAATATTCCTCTCCATTTGAGGATAATCAGGGAAAATAGATCCTGCTGGGCATTGTCATGCTTAATAAAAGTAAGGCTGAACATCTGCAAATTTGGCGACAGCGTGGCGCATCTGATGCACCAGCGGCCGAGCTGCATTCCCGGGTAATTATAACCCCACGTGCAGCTGGAAGGGTGTAATTCCCTGTTTACATCCATTCTAGCACTTCGCCCAAACTCCGCTGCCTTGGGGTGCTAAAAATTCGGGAATGGGGGTGTTGTTTTCCCCCCAGCCCATGGAAGATGGAAGGACAGGAGGACAGAGCGTTGTCCATCAGTCGTTGAGGGATTGGGATCCAGGGAGGAACCCGTGCAAGGCAGGGCTGGCGTTCCCAAAATTAGCACTGCTGGAATTAAATCAGCGAAAGTGAGAGCAGGCTGCAGGCTTTCCCTCCTCCTATTCATTATTTAATTTTTCTTGGCAGAGCAAACCCCACGTCCCTGCAGCGGCTGCGGCACAGGCTTAGCTGCGTTCTGCAAAATTTCCCCGCTGCTCCCAGGGAAAATATGGCTTTTTCCCCAGGGAAAACACAGCTTTGCCCCCAGGGAAAACATGGATTAATTCCACCTCTCCCTTGGCAGGATGCAGAGCCAGAGGCAATGTTTTCTCCATCCATCCCGGCCCTGTGCAGGGCTGGAAGTTGGATGTAAAGTCTGGGGAATGACCCATGAGCGTGGGCACGTGTGGGAGGAAAACAGGGAATTTCTGTCCCTAGGGCAGCTGTTCACCTCCTGCTCCACTTCCCACACCAGGCTCTGTCCTTCCACGGCAAGAGGGAAAGCAGGAGGCAGGGAAAAATGACCAAGGAAAAGGTAAAATGCACATCAGTGTGTTCCCAGCCCCGCTAAACATGCAAAGCTCAAACCTCAGCAAATCCAAACCTCCCTCTGGAGCACACCTTGCTTTTCCACCAGAATTCCCCTCTCCAGAGCTTCTTCCAGAGGCAGAATTTAATTTATGCCAGGTGGGAGGGAGTGGATGGAGGATGTGACACATCTCTGGATGCTGTTTTGGGGGTCAGGAGTGGCCTCCTATCCCAAATCAGTAATGGTAGGAAGAGATCATTTCTGTGCTGCATCATAATTCCATCTCCAGAAACATCAAAACTTTTCTTTTTTTCTTTGGGACCAAACTCTTTAAGTGCCAAAAAAATGTTCCAGGCTGTAAGGAGAAAATGCAGGGGGTGAAGAAATAAAAATATTTCTATTTTTTATTGCCCACTTAGCAAATGGGGGTTCACTGGTACAGGTCTCCCAACAGGCAGCAAACAGTCAGAATCTGCTAAATTATTTCCTAAGAGGCTGAGAGTGGACTCTCTGCTAGGAAAGTTCAGCCCTGGCATTTTGCAGGCATTCCAAGCATTTTTGCAGCCTTTCAGTACCTGAAGGAGGCCTAGAAGAGAGATGGAGAAGGACTTTTGATAAGGGAATATAGTGCCAGGACAAGGGGGAATGGGTTCAGATTGCCAGAGGGCAGGGCTGGATGGGATATTGGGAAGGAATTGTTCCCTGGCAGGGTGGGCAGGCCCTGGTACAGGGTGCCCAGAGCAGCTGTGGCTGCCCCTGGATCCCTGGCAGTGCCCAAGGCCAGGCACCCTGGGACAGTGGAAGGTGTCCCTGCCCATGGCAGGGATGGCACTGGATGGGCACTTCCAGCCCAAACCACGCTTTGATTCCGTGATTCTCTGCTCTGATGCTTGAACTCTTCAGAGCACAACCCCCAGATCTAAACATCCCCATCTTCCAGTGACCTCCAAAGAGAATAAAATCCCCCCTGAGCTTCACCCTTGGCCTGGGAGCTGCCTCCTCTCCGAGCCCTGAACTTGCAGCTCTCAGAGGCTCCAGGAAGCCGCCCCAGCCAGGAGGGAGCTGCCGAGGGTGAGAGGCTTCATTAGAGCATCCCTGGGAGCGAGAGGCAGCGCCTTCCCTCCCCACATGTGCTCGGCAGCTGCCTGGCTGTGCCTTGAAAGGACACCACGAGCTGCAGCTCCAGATGCCGGCGCTTCCAGAGAGGCCCAGCCGTGGACGCCGCTCCGGCGTGTCCTCGGCTGCTGCGCCAGAGAGGAAAAGGGTAATAAAGGAGCAGCTCCCCACGGCTGGGGCTGCAGGCTGGGGCCTTGGATCAGCCCAGAGCGAGGGAGGGAAGTGGTGCTGGAGGGGCAACCACAGTCGCTGCATCTTCCAGCAAGATGGGACCTCTGGCTGCTGTGAGCTCCTCGATCTGCGGCGCTGGGTGAAAGCCATGGGGGCACCTGGGCAGGGCTGAGGCACAGCAGGGATTTGCAGCTGCCAGGGCCTGTCTGGTGCTCCAGGCTCCCATCCCACGTGCTGGTGGCAGCAGCAAGACCTGGTAGGGGGCTTGGACCATTCCTGGTCACGGGAGATGCAGTTTATCCAAGTGGATGTCCTGTGGGTTTGGGGATAAAACAGGCTGGGGTGGGAAAAGGGATATCAAGGTTTTAGATCCATTTTATGTAATCTGTAGCTCTCTCCTGTGACAGCTAAAAGAACCTCCCATCAGCGACCAAGCTTTAGAAACCTGCCCTAAACCTGGTGTGCGTTTGTGTGTGAAAAATATTTTCACCCAACGTTTGATGCTGGAAACAGCCCTCGAGAGCATCGAGTGCGGCTGCTCGCCCAGCAGTGTCCCCAGGGGCCACACCCACAGCCCTTGTCAACGCCTCAGGGATGGGGACACCCACACCGCCATCAGCAGCCCATGCCAGTGCTTGACAATCCTTTTGGTGATCCCTAATATCTAACCTGAGCCTCCTCGGGCACTGCCTGAGGCTGTTTCCTCTCAGCTTGTTCCCTGGGAGGAGAGACTGAGCCCTACCTTAATACAACTCCTGTCAGGAGCTGTGCAGAGCCACAACTGAGTCCCCCCTGAGCCTCCTTTTCTCCAGGCTCAGCCCTTTCCCAGCTCCCTCAGCCTCTTCTGGGGCTCCAGCCCCTTCCCCAGCTTCATTACCCTTCCCTGGACATATTTCAGCAAATTTTATTCCATTTCAAAGCACTTCTGCACGTCCATTCCCACACAGCATGTTTTCCAGTGTATTTTCATGGCTCTCCATCATGCTCTTTGCATCAGAGCTGTACCAGGAATACTTTGGAGGATACCCCAATCAAGTCATGCAAACCCTGCCTCCCCACTGATGTGCCCAAGGGGGTTGAGGTGTTTCAAGGCCAGAGTTGGGCAGAGAGGGCAGCATGACCAGCAAGGCTCCTGTTGCCCCTGCTGCTGAAATTCCAGGTGCAGGATTCCACCCTGGGCGTGTTCCTACACTGACCAGCCACAGCACAATCACAGAGGAAGCTTCCACCACCTCCAACAGACCCTAGAAACGCCCTAGGGCAGAATGCCAGCTCTACCACGTCCTGAAACCAAGCCATTATCCACTCTCCGTGGTGGTCTGGGACAAAGGGACACAACCCAACTGTGCCCACATGGGAGGGAGGCAGGGAATGGTCCCCCAGGACAGTTTAAGAGGTTTGCTTATTGCTGATCACACCCCAGATATCTGGAAACAGGTATGGACTGACCCCAGATGTTCCCATCCTTTGCTCTTGGTTGCTTGGGCTTGGCCCTCCTCTGTAGCAACAGTGAGAGATGGGCAGGACCCTCCCTGCTCACGCTAATTTGGGATCAAAACACCACCAAAAAGCCATGATTTGTGGTCCTTTGAGTTAAGGGCCTTGCAGTGACCAGCAGGGAGCAGCTGGGATATGGAAGGAGGGTGTTCCCAGGACCAATTTCTTCCCCTGGGGGAGCTTTGTGCAGCATCTCTCCAGGCAAAGCACCTGATCCTGCTCCAGGTGACCCCTGCAAGCACAGCCACAGCCAGGGCTGTCTTCCAAGAAATCTCCTTCCCTGGCCCACTGGGAACAAGCCCGAGGAGCCAGTCCCAAGCCTTCCACAGAGAGATATCCCTTGGGAAGAGCCCAGCAGGGATGTCACCGTGCTGCAGCAGCATTCCTTGTATTCCCGTGCATTAGAGGCTCCTGGATCATCTCCTGCACCCAGCCAGCCACCCACACCATTCCATATTTATTCATCATTAAACAAATACAATCAGCCCCCACATTCCAGTCTTGCAGCTAATTAAAACCACCGTGGGCTTCGTTATCCCGGCTTTTCCTTGGCTCCACTTTCCACAGCCCAAAAGAAATTTAAAAAGGAGTCGGTTCCGGCACGGCTCTTCCTCCTCTTGCTCTGCATTCCTCGGGGTCTCAGGGGAATTGCTGGAATTCTCAGATGCTGTTGGAGAGTAGAAGGGCAAATATTCCATCCCCATCCCGATTTTCCTGGGATGGCTGTGGTTGCAGGGAGCAGCTCCTGTCGAGGGGCTGAGCCCAGCAGGCCTTGAGCAGTGGTTACTGCATGGCCACAAATTAGAGGCAGCCAGGGAAATAAAAGAAGGGAGCCTGCACCACAAGTGAGAGCGAGATGAGGATGAGCCAAAGGGAAGGATGGTCCAAAGGGAAGGATGATCCAAAGGAAGGGATGTGCTGGTTTAAAGGAGCTTCCCAAATTGCCCCGAATTCCCTTCTTGGGATTCCCCCTGATGAAGGCAGTGAGTCCCAAGCCCCGGCGAGGTTCAGTGCCCATGTTTGGAGCTGCACGATCTCATTTCCACATCTTTGTCACTTCTGTGCTGCCCAAGCCACCACGAGGGCTGGCTCTAGAACGCCCAGGGGGTTTGAAACCCCTGTGCTGCCCCAGGAGAGGGCAGAGGTGCTCCTTCCCACCACACGAGGCACCGCGGTGGCCTCGGGGGGCAGCGGCACCCCCGGCTTATCTGGCACCTTTGGGAGGTGTCACATTCACGGTGCTGCTTCTCCCGATCCCCTGTCGCAATCCAGCGCTGTGGAATGGGGGTAAAATCACTGGCACTGAAGGAAAACAAAAACCATCGGGGTTTGGGCTGCGAGAAATTTTCTGCCCTGTGGGTGTTTCCATAAGCAACAAAATGTCCTTGGTGGTGACTTGTTAAAAATAGTCACCGAGGGGTTTCGTCCTTGGTGTTTATTGTTTGGGTATTGTTTGATTGGAAATGTGCAGCCAGCACTGATTCTGTTGGTCCTCAACACAGGAAAGGTGAAATATGCTTATTTTTAAAGGGTTTTCAGATCATCTTTTTGCTTCAATTAAAGGTGTGTTTTTTAAAATCGTGTCAGGGAGACAAGCCATGAGGTGTTAAGCTCACAGATCCCAATATTAATCCTGCCCTCGGGGATCAGCATTTTCCTTCATTGTGAAAATGACATCCCACAACCTCCCAAACAAACAGGGCGTTTATTTGAAAGTGAAATCTTTTTATGCAGTGGCATTTTCAAGGCTTGCTAGTGGTGAATGCAACCACAGAGGTCCTCAAGGGTAGAAGGAGTCAGGTGTGTAGGAGAGGGAACAGCACCTATTGGAGAACCTGGCATTTGGATAATCAGATATTGGGAAAAATGCCTCTGCTTCTCATATTGCTCTTTTCCTTCCCTTGCTCCCTCCTCATGCCTTCTCTCCTCCCTCCCTTTGGAAATAAACGCTGTATTTTATCCCCCACAGGCCCATCCCGGGTGTTTGCCCGAGCAGCAGGTGACTTCTCCCAGCTCCAAATCCGCTTTTTCCTCCTGTGATTTTTGTTTTTTTCCAGCCCCCGTTGCTTTCGGGAGCGCCGAGATGAAAGTCCCCATTAAAACCAGTGTCCCCATTAAGCGGCGGCCAGCTCGGGTGGCACTTTCATGTGGCAGCTGCCCTGTTTGTCGCGGCTGAGCTTGTTTGTCCTCAGCCTGGGTAATCCCGGCCCCGACAAACCCGCGGGATGCGCTGCCCCGGCTTCCTAACAGCTCCCAAATCTCCCAAATTAACACCTGGCCCAGATCAAAGCCCTCGCGTTCCTTTCTTCGTGCCCTCACCTTAGGCACCGAGCCCGCTCCGCCTTGAGCTGGGCTTAATGGTTAAACTAGCGCGGTGGAGTGTGCCTGCCCGCGGGCACCTCCCCACATCAGCCGGGATGTTTCCTCTGACAGCATGGAGGTGGCACGCAGCAACTTGATTTTTTTTTTCCCCATTGCCCGCCTGAGTTTATAATAAAGGCAGGAAAATCATCGTGGTCAGAACGCATTCATCATTTTTAAGAGTATTTATATATATAATACTGAACTAGAATATCGACCAGGACGGAAGGGATATTCCTTGGGTTTCCCCAAAAACGCCCTCCAAAGGCACGGACTGGGCTTGTTCTGCAGGACACACCTGGGCAGGTGTGTGGAGACACACACAGCGTTTCCACGATCAGATCAGGTCGTTTTTAATTAAAATAATGTTTTCATTCCTCCTTGGGCATGTGGTGGAGCACATCCCCGTGAGCAGCAGCGCTGTGGGTAAGCACTGCATCACATGCAACAACTGCAGATAAAGCAGAGTGACATCTGAAATCACCCACAGGATGTGACATGTTATGAATCTATTTCTGTAATTTAATATTTATATTTGTATTTATTTTTAATTTTTTTAAATTTTTATTTTTATTTTTGTATCTGTATTTGTGTTTATGTTGTAGGTTTAATTTATTTTTATTTTTTTTATTTTTATTTTTATTTTTGGTTTGGTTTTGGTTTTATTTTTATATATGAAATGAGACGATCATAGAATCCCAGAGCGGTTTGGGTTGGTAGGAACCTTAAATCCCACTCCATTCCCACCCCCTGCCATGGGCAGGGACACCTCCCACTGTCCCAGGCTGCTCCAAGCCCCAAAGTCCAGCCTGGCCTTGGACACTGCCAGGGATATTTGGGGAGTTGGATTTTCCTCAGCCAAGCAGCCAAGTCCAAGACAGGGGATATGGAGAGGAAGAGATGAAGATTCACAGAAGTCAGAACATTTTGCAAAGTCCAGGGGAATCACGGTGTCTTTTCAGGAGGTTTCATCACCTGGAGGGCTCAGGAGGTCTTGAAACCGCTGCTGGGTTTTGCCCTGAAGAAAGCAAAATAAAAGGGCCTATCTGTCATCTCCCTCCCTCTCCTTATGCAATATCGCAGTGATTAAAGCATCCTTGTAGGATCTGGGACATGCACATTGAAGTTCCTCCTTGCCTGGAGGGGTTGGGACCTAATCTCCAATATCAGGAGAGCATCCAGGGCAAAAGCAGGAACAGGAGGAGAGCAAGGAGAGATCTCACCCCACCCATCCACCCAGCCCCACATCACATCTCCTGGAGGGCTGGGGAGCATAAAATAAAACAAAATATAAAATAAAATAAAATATTTAAAAACAAATAAAACAAAATATAAAATAAAATAAAAATAAAAATAAAAATAAAATAAAATGAACCAAACCAAAATAAAATAAAATATAAAATAATAAAAATAATATTAAATAAACTATAGAAAATAAAATAAATATAAAACAAAATGAAACAAAAAACAAGTAAAATAAAATAAATTAAAATAAAATAAAATAAAATAAAATAAAATAAAATAAAATAAAATAAAATAAAATAAAATAAAATAAAATAAAATAAAATAAAATAAAATAAAATAAAATAAAATAAAATAAAATAAAATAAAATAAAATAAAATAAAATAGAATAATCCCTCCCTTTAAAATGACAAATGAAAGCAAGTGTCCTTGTAGGTGATATAGGAAAGAAGTTGGCATCTTCCTTTTTACCCACAGAGGTAAAACAAAATAATATCCTGGTGAAACCAGGAAATTTCTTGACATTTTAATGAAGTTTAACAAAACTTTCACTTCAATGAGGGTTTTCCCACGGAAGGGCAGCTGGGGACTTCCCCGGGGCAAGTGAAAGGCTCTGGACATGGAAGGCAAAATTTTACATTTGTGGTTTGAAGAAATGGTTTGGGAAGCAAATGTTTG
Source organism: Prinia subflava (assembly GCF_021018805.1). Taxonomy (NCBI): domain Eukaryota; kingdom Metazoa; phylum Chordata; class Aves; order Passeriformes; family Cisticolidae; genus Prinia; species Prinia subflava. Next base: position 31,324,444 of record NC_086255.1, read on the forward strand.
GAGCACGAGGAGCAAACCCTGCCCAGGAAAAACAATGCTGGGTTTGCTTTGGCAGTGATGGCTCCAAGGTGCCTTTAACCACAAGGAATTCCTCACCCATGGCCTTCTCCTGCTCCCCTCCTTGCAGTAACTCCTGCCCTGGATGTGTGGCAGAGGGAAAAAAATGCAATTAGTGAAGAATAAATTGTTTTAGCAGTGCTTTCAGCCCTCCCTCCCACAATAATAAGGGGGTTAAGCATTGCCAACATGGCAAATTGTTCCTCCAGAAAACCCAGTGGGTTTTCCAATTCTGATTTGTTCCTCCAGAAAACCCAGTGGGTTTTCCAATTCTGATTTGTTCCTCCAGAAAACCCAGTGGGTTTTCCAATTCTGATTTGTTCCTCCAGCAAACCCAGTGGGTTTTCTAATTCTGATTTGTTCTTTCTCTAGCATCTGGTGGAATTTTTGATTCTGATCTGTTCCAAAGGCTGGATAAGGGATGTAGGAGTGACTCCACACTAAGCTGGAGGATGTGATGCCTTTGTGCTGATGGATCTTCCCCTCTGAGGTCCTGCCTTGGTCCTGGCAGGTCTGCAGAGAGCTTGGGCTTCCTCTGCAGCCACAGATTCAGTGGTGGGCTCTGGAGCACAAGGACTCTGGACTCTGGAGTGAGGTCCGTTGCCTTTAGCTCAGAAATGAGCTGGACAAATCCTTGGAAGTACCTGCTGGGATGCTAGGGATGGGATCTGGTCACCTAAAGCAGTTCCTTGAGGTGTGGAACACCTCCAGGTCCTGTTCCTCAGGGTTCAAGTCCGCTTTGCTTGGAAGTGCAAACGGGGGGTGAAATGAGTTCCTGAAGGGTTTTTGGGGATGCTGGCGAGGTCAGACAGTGCGGGGGGATCCTAGACCAGGCTTTTATCTGGAGCCAGCCCCAGCAAGCAGCGAGTGGAAGAGCAGATGTGAGATCTTCCTCCTGCACCTCCTGCCTGCCCTTTTGAAGTGGGAGATTAATGGCCAAATCAGATTGTTGACTTTACAGGGGGCTGGAGCTGGGCTGATGTCAGAGCGGGGACGCTCCGGGAGCAGAGGGACGCTCCTGGAGTCTGCCAAAAGCAGCTAATAAACAAAGATAAATGGAATGTACTTCCAGGTTATTAATGACTTCCCAGCACGGTAATCCCCAGAAACAATAGGGAAATGTTTACCCAGCGGGTTATAGTTTGACTTGGGTTAATGCTGCTCAATTAACCCGTGTGTGCTCCCAGCAGCATCCTGCAGGGACGGATCAAATGGGATGGATTGCCTTGGGAAGGGGGGAAAGAGAGCTCAGCGGTGACCTGGGCTTCCTCCAGCGTGTGGAGACACTGGGAAAAATAGTTGGGAGCTCTCAGGGAGTGGTGCTGCTCAGAGATGAAGCGCTGTGTTTATCTGGCCCTGTTTGTCCAGGCTTCTCCTTCATCTTCAAAGCCCCTGGCAGCGTTATCCCATTAACATCCGAGCGGGAAAGGCGGGCAGTGGGCACTGGGCTGGGGCCAAGCACCCCTGGGAGACAGCTGGGGGGACACCCACCCCAAATGTGCCAATTCCCCATGCCCAGGGCAAGGAAAAGGCCACCCCACTCAGGTGCTCCCTGTGGGATAAAGGAACTGAACAGCTGCTGCCTCGACAGGAATTTCCTGGGAAAATTCAGGGGCACGTTCCTGGCCTTGAGAAACCAATCCCAAAGTGGGAGAAAGTGGATCCTCCCAGAAATGGGAGCCGAGTGTCCATGGGCATGCTCACCCACAACCCAGAAGTGTTTCCTGCCCACTTCTGGTTTTTAAAACCAGGATTTTTTCCCATTTGGAAAAAAAAAAAAAAGGTTTGTTTTCACCCATAGCTGCCCAGTGGAAGCACAGCCAAAGCTTAAACAGCAGAGACACCAAGAAACTGAGGTTTGTTTTTCTATCGCTTCTCTGAACAATTTGAACAATGTAATTTCAGCCTGTGGTTCAGCTGAAAGCAATCCCAGGACACAGAGCAGCTTTTCCATTGGGAATGACTCTACAGGGAAGGATTTCTGAATTTTTCCTCCTTCTCCTGCCTTCCTTCCAGCCCAAAATTGCTGGGAAAGGGCTCACATACTTGGGTGCCAGGGAGGAGGGATGTGGGGGCTGCAGCAGTGGTGAAAGCAACATGGTTTTGAAAGGGAAAGAAGTAAAATTCCAAATATTTGAGGTAGCCACACCACCCCAGCACTGCTCCCAGCCTTGCCCATCATGGAGTGCTGCTCTCAAGGAATTCTCCATCTGCTGCCAGCTGGAGGATGAGAATCCATGTGAATCCCGACTGCCAGGAGCAAGGGATGTGAAATTAAAACCTTGAGAATAATAGGATTTGATTAGAACAATACAGAATTCCACAATCACAGAGGATTCTACAAACACTGCATCACAGAATGGTTTGGGCTGGAAAGGTCCTTAAATCTCATCCCATTCCAACCCCGTGGCACAGGCAGACAATCCCAATGTTCTCTCACCCCCTGGCAAGGACACTGTGAAGGGCAGTGTCCCATTTTTTTTGTCTGTGACATCCTGGATGTCACTTTTTGGAGTCGAGTCCTTAAATCCCAGCTCCACGAGGAGCTGCTGAGCAGGGCTGTCACTCACACCCCACATCTTCCTGCGTGCTGCTCGTGTCAGGAGGTCACACAGGGAGAGGGGCATTCAGGGGCTGCTTTAGGGGTGATTTAGGGCTGATTTAGAACTGATTTAGGGCTGATTTAGAGCTGATTTAGAGGCTGATTTAGAGCTGATTTAAGGCTGATTGAGGACTGCTTTATGGCTGATTTAGGGGCTGGTTTAGGGCCTGATTTAGAGCTGATTTAGGGCCTGATTTAGGGGCTGGTTTAGGGCCTGGTTTAGGGCTTGATTTAGGGGTTAATTTAGGGCCTAATTTAGGGGCTAGTTTAGGGCTGATGTAGGGCTGATGTAGGGCTGATTTAGGACTGATTTAGGGCTGATTTAGGACTCATTTAGGGCTGATACAGGGTCTGATTTGGGGGCTGATTTGGGGCTGGTTTAGGGCCTGATTTAGGGCCTGGTTTAGGGCCTGGTTTAGGGCCTGATTTAGGGCTTGATTTAGGGCTTAATTTAGGGCCTGATTTAGGGGCTAGTTTAGGGCTGATTGAGGGCTGATGTAGGGCTGATTTAGAGCTGATTTAGGGCTGATTTAGGACTCATTTGGGACTCATTTGGGCTGATATAGGGCCTGATTTAGGGACTTGATTTAGGGGCTGATTTAGGGGCTGGTTTAGGTCCTGAATGAGGGGCTCCATCTCTGGAGCACACAGAAGCTCTCCTGCCAGTGCCTTTCCAGGATGGGGAGCTGGGAAGGAGCTGCTGCTCATGGGAGCTCAGGAATGGGCTGCTGGCTCCAGGGAGGGTTTAACCAAAGACATGGAGAAAACTTTAAAATAATTTAGAAATCAATGTAGAAGCAACAATTATTAAAAATCAGCATTTAAAACGTTGTATCCATCACCTAGAGCATCCACTGATTTGTAATTAAAGAGTCACAGCTCTCCAGTGATGCCTTTTCCAGTTGCTCATCATTTGTGGGAGCGATGGATCTCAAGAGAAACCCTGTCTGTGTTTTTATCCCAGGTTTTCCCAGCATTTTCCCTGCCCATCTTCTCCCTTGCGTTTTTTTCTGCCCATTTTCACCCTGGAATTTTCCTTCCCATCTTCTTCTTTTTTTAGCCTCTCTTGGAATATTCACTGGAGTCTTGTGGACTTTTAGAATCAGCCAACTGCCTGGAGTCTCATGGATTTCTAGAATCTGGGAAAAGCTAAATAAATACAGAGGTCCCCACGTGTGTTTTGTTTTATTTGTGACCATTTTTTGCCTCAGGAGCAGTGCAACATTAACCCAAACAAACCTGTTGCTTTTTCCTTTTATTATTGGGGAAAAAATGTTTCTAAACTGATGGAGTAGTTTTTCAGAGATTTTGTCTGACTTTTTGTGCTTGCACTCCTGTCTTCCACAGCATGAGCTCAGCTACACCTCACATCAGTGTCTGCTTTGTGGGGCAGTGGCTGTGCTGATTTATGACATTAATCTTTATAAAAAAAGATTAAATTCTTGGTTTGCAGCCTTGTGGGTTTTTTTAATTCTGTCTCTTCTTGGTGGAAAGTGTCCTTGCAGTTTATTGAAGAGAATGTGAAGCTCCCTCCTTTAGATGAACACACAGAGGGAAAGCAGTTCCATTTCTGCCTTGATACCATTATAATGGCCATAATGACTGTAAAGGGGTTTTTAATGTAATTTTAGAAAGCAGAAAGCGTGTTTATTTCATGGCTGGGTTAGCCCCAGCAATGGGTGTAAAAACAATGCTATATTTAGACCTCATGTTGATAAATATAGAGCACCAGCATGTGTATAAATGTTTTATTTTTCCCTTGGGAATGGAGGAAAGGGGAGGGGGAGAAAACCCTAACAGCTTCTCTGGCCCCAAAAATCAAGGCAAGATTCCACTTCAAAGTGTCTGAGTGGCTTGAGAGGGGAATCACAGCACAGTAGTTTCTCTTGCACTGGCTCATCACGGCGCTGGATGCAGTTGAAGGAAAACTTTGCATGAGCAAAGTCTCGCCCGGCAAATGAAGCTGGCGGAGTGCGAGGGAGCAGCTTTGAAGGGACCACCTACCACAAACATTATTCCAAAAGCCGGAATTCTTACCACGAGCATCCAGGGAGTCAATGATAAACAGATGAGGCAGCCAGCAGAAATTTCACAGAGTTGTAACTTTAACTTTCTGCATGTGTTGGAGAAATAAGTCCTTTAAAAGAGCAGCGGAGCTGTTTATTATTAACATCATTTTATTCCTATTCACAGCACCCAGCACTGTCCTGACCCACTGCATGTTCCCCCTTCCAGTTTCCTTTACTCAAACATAACTTTTATTTTTTGGTGGTCACTGCCTAAATTACAGCCAGGAGACTGACTGTGTTATTTTTTTATTCTCTACACAGAAATTTCCAGGTGATTTTTGCTCTGGGAACAAACAAATTGCAGCAGCTGTGATGGGAATTTGGGCATTAAATAGCCCCAGTTTGGCTTTTCTCCCTGCCTTCCTCAAAGTTGTCCATCATTTTCTGACTCCTCCAGTTTTAGAAATTGATGACAAATGTATAAATGAGTTCAGCAGCTCAAACAGCAGTTGAGTGAGGCTTAAGAGCAGAGCTCAGCTCATCCCCACGATCTGTTTGGGGTCAGATTGAAGCAGGAGTCTGGAGCGTGACTTTGGAAATGCCAACGAGCTTCACATCCATCAATTCATCACATCAGGAGCCATGCACAGAGGATATTTATGGTAAGAACAACAACAAAAAAAACCAAATCCAAACATATTTTGCTGGCTATTGGGTCTCAGGAAAAATCCTGGAATGGTTGGGGAAAAAAGCACCACCTGAAATATTAGGGCAGTGAATGTCTCAGGCCGCATCACACAATAAAATAATAACAAATAAAGAAGTGGGAATCTTGTGGGGAATGAGGTTTTGGTGCTTGTGGTGGGACATTTAAGCTCCTTTCCCTAAAGATTGCGAGCTTGGGATCTGATGGTTTAACATCTCCTTTGGTAATTTAATTTGTATTTCTGCCAGTGAATAGCAGATTTTTAGAAAATTTATAGAAAATAGGGTTTTTCTGTACCTGAGGCAGCACCCCACCTCCACTGTTCAGGATCAGGGAACCTACATTTGGAGCTGGGAATTTGATCAAATCCATGGGGTTCACTGTCCAAGGACACTTGGGGTGCCTGTGCCCTACTCTCCTCCCAGAGCGTCTTCTTTACAAAGCCTTTCTCTCCTATCCCTAATGTGGAAAGTGCACAGACACCACAGATCCATCAGCAAGGCCAGGTACCCCAACCCCCACCTGGGAAAGGCCACCCCTTCCAAACCAAAATGAGCTTGGATGGTGTCTCTTAAGGAAAATTCCCTGTGTCAGGTAGTGGTGCAGAATGGGAGAAATTTGGGGAGGAAAAAAAGGCAATAGGCCTAAATCCATAGAATTTCATAGCTGAAACCCCAACCCTCATTGCCCAGCAGCTGTGGCTGTCCCTGGATCCCTGGAATTGCCAAGGCCAGGCTGGACAGGGCTTGGAGCAGCCTGGGATGGTGGAAGTTGTCCCTGCCCATGGCAGGGGGTGGAATGGGATGGGCTTTGAGATTCCTTCCCACCTAAACCACTCTGTGATTCTGGGATTCACTCTGGGAAGCTCCTTCTTACACCTCCAAGGAAAGCACAGGGAGCCAACACAGGATAAGATTTTGGGATGCTCCGTGACCCATCCAGGCAGGACTGAAATGTTTTTGGGGTGTTGGCCAAGTCTTTCCTTAGTGGGATCCCACATAACAGGGTTGGGACCCAGACAGCTCAAATTCCATGACAGGATTCAGTTTGGGGGCATGCCCCCCCCAGGCTTTAATGAAAGGATCCGGGGGGAATCTGTTCATCCATAACCTCTCGTTCCTCTGCATCTCTAAATATCCCATGTGCACCCTGCAGAACTGGGAACCCACCACCAAGGAGCTGATCCTGAAAAATGTTGAGCAATTCCCAGGAGCTGCTGGGCACACTCCACCCCCAGAAATCATTCCGCAATTCCCAAATAAACAGGGAAAGGTACTCCAAACCAAAACAGGGATCAACCTGAGCCAGCTCTGGCCCTGTGTTATATGCCTCCTGCTATGTTTAACTCCAGATCCCAGTCTTCAGTAAATTAGGATTGAGGATGGTTGGAGAGGGCTGGATCTTGGCTGGCAAAGCTGGGGTAGGGATGTCCTGTTCCCATTATCCAGCCACTTTGGCGTTTGTCAGAGGAGTTAATGCAGCAGGATTTCAGCAGGAGACGCCTTTTGGGCTGGAAATTCTGCAGGAGAACAGGGTAAGGATCCATGCTGTGCTCTGCTGCTGCTGGGAACTCCAGGAGAATGATGGATGGGCTCATGCGGGTGCTCAGGATTGGGATGAGGGCTTTCAAGTCCTTCCCTTGGGCATCCAGCTCATATTAGATGGAGAAAAAGCTTTCTTTTTCAAAATGTCCTCCCCAAAATATGAATGTTCATCTACATTTCTGGACATCAATCTTGGTCCTGTTGTGTGCAACAAAATAATTTGCTTTTTTTTCCCAACTTGCAAAGAAAAAAAAAAAAAAAAAAAAGGTGATCAGGGAATGGTGGAGTCAGTAAGATTGGAAAAGAACTCCAAGATCATCAATCCAAGCTCTGGTCAATCAGCCCCATGGCCACTAAACCATGAAGGGCCACATCCACTCATTTCTGGAACGCCTCTGTGGATAATGAATCCACCCCTTTCCTGGGCAGCCCAGTGCCATTGTCACACCTCTCTTTCCATGGAGAAATCTTTCCTGAACGCTGGGAAGTGATGCAGGGATGGGTTGGTGGAACAAGAGGACTTTTCTTTGCCGAAATCCCAGGAGCTGGAGACAAACCAACAAGCCCAGACATGCAAGACTGGGCAAGAAGAGGATTTCCCACAGGAGGCTCCCGAGGTGTCGGCCCTGCTGCTTGATGATGCCACAGTCATCACCTTTTGGGACTCAAAGCATTCCTTGGCTGCTCATCAAGGTGGATTTAATCTAATCATCATTTCACTTCTATGCTTTAATTCAGTTTTCTGCTTGAAGAGCAGGAGAAACCCTATTTCACAAAGATAAAAAACAAAGCAGCAAACACAATTTTTAATTTGGGGGGTAGGATTTTTTTAATTAATTGTGATGGAACACCTGATGCAGTAAATGAAGAGAGAGAAGGTCTAGGAGTGAAAAAATAGGTGTCCTATGTTATATAAAAATGGGGGGTTATTTGGAATAATTAAATTATATTAATAAATAAAGTTGGGCCTGTTCAGCCTGGAGAAGAGGAGGTTGTGAGGAGACCTCACAGCAACTTCCAGGGTCTGAAGGGGTTACAGGGAAGATGGAGAGGGAAAAATCATCAGAAACTGGAGTGCCAGGACATTTCAAATTGACAGAGTGGAAATTTAGGTGGGATATTGGGCAGGAATTGTTCCCTGGCAGGGTGGGCAGGCCCTGGCACAGGGTGCCCAGAGCAGCTGTGGCTGCCCCTGCATCCCTGGCAGTGCCCAAGGCCAGGCTGGACACTGGGGACACTTGGGGACACTGGGAGTACCCTGGGATAGTGGAGCAACCCAGGGCTCCACTAGGTCGGAATGAACTTTAGGATCCCTTCCATCTCAAAACATTCCATGGTTTTATGAATCAAACTCTGCCTTGAATCCTTGACCATCTTCCTCCTCCTCACCCAGAGCTGCCAGAGGTGCAAGCTGTGCCCACAGGAGGATTCTCTGCCCTCTTCTTCTTCTTCTCACAGTGACCCCACCACTACACAGTTTGGGAGCAGTCCTTGACTGGATTGAAGCACAATTCCAAACCCTTCCCTTTCCTCTCCACCAGCCACGGGGCAAAATTTCCCTCTTGGTGTTCAAACACAGCCAAAACCCCGTGGCTGTCACTGCAGGGGAGCCTCGGGCGAGTGGGCACGGCTGGCAAGGAGTCAGATAATTACAGGAGCCAATTCCACTGAAAAACTCAGCACTGAAACCAGTCAGGCCACAGTGGTTTCTGGGACACTCCTGGCTGGAGGGAAACGGGGAAGGGCTGGCTGCAGGGACACGGCTTTGGGGAGAAGGGCTGGGTTTCATTTCAGCCTCAGCACACCAAACACGCTGCAGTTTGTGTGGTCTCTTCCCCAGTGCAAGGGTGGGAAAGCTTTCCTAGACTACTCCTGAGGTGCAGAAATGGGGAAAAACACCTGGAATGTCCCTTCCAACAATGCATGGATTATACTGGAATGCACTTGCTACTTTTAGTTCAAAATATTGAGGTATTTTTCCCCCTAAATTGCCATGTTGACCTCCAGTTAAGCCGCAGGCACATGTACAAAACCAAGCTTTGGTGATCATGGGGCTACTGCAGATGCTTTGAGCTGGGGGAGAAAAGGTGGCTTGGAAATAAGGGCAGGATTCCCACATTCCCATATCCTAGTCCCATATCCTGGGGGGAAAAAAAAATGGAGTGGATGCAGACAGAGGAGAAGTCTTTTGTCTTCCTGCTAGACAACTGTAAATTTTTGCCAGTGAACCCTTGTAATCCACTTTTCTGTCCCAGCAAAGCCTTGGAAAAGCTTTGCCTTTGCCTGCTGTGTGCCAGAGCAGAGCTGGATTGGAAGCTTGGAATGGTGTGTGGGTGGTGGCTGGGGGCCGCCGTCCTCCCAAAATTCAAGCCCCTGTTTCCACCCTCCTCCTCCCACTCCACACCCGACTCCAGGGAATGGGAGATCGTACCAGGGGCTGATGGATGAGCTCCATGGTGTTGAGGAGGGCTGCTGCTCCCAGGCTGAGGCAGCAGGATCAGTTAAATGCAGGGAAAAATTAAGGGAATGACGATGGGACAGGCTTGCTGGGAGCTGGAAGGAAAATAGAGTTGGGACTGGAGCAGAGCATGGAAATCAAGGAGTTCTTGGGATGCCTCTGACCACTGGTCCTGAAGTTCTGCACCATGAGCTGAATCAGGAACCAAACCCAACCCAAAGTCCTTCTGGGGCCACCAAACCAGCATTGAGGAGAGGACGTGGAGCTGAACCCACCTGTGAAAGCCCCGAGGTGAGACCTCACCCCTGAGCTCAAGGTAAATGAAGTTTACACAAAACAAAACACACAAGTTCCTCGACATGCAACACCCAGGCCTCTTTTTTTGGTCAAAAATACTCAATTTGAGCGCCTGTTTGGCCAGACTGCGAATCCTTTCAGCACACCAGGGCTGGTTCCTCGTTGGGGGATAACCACAAGCCAATTAGAAGTTAAATTGTTGAGCACTCTGCATCTAATTGAAGTCTCTCCCTTCTGCCCACTATTTTTAGTGCTTGGCCCGAGCTGCAGATCCACGTAGGGTATAATCATGTTTATTTAAGAGCCATGTGTACCTCAGTGAGAAAAATAAAATCCAGCATGCAGAGCTGTTTTTTTTACCAAATATACATGGGTGGGTGGTAGAGGTCAGGTCTAGACTGCTCTGTGTCTCTTGCTGTCCCCCTCTCCCATCAGGACACATCCTTTTCACCCCAAAACCATGCCTAAAATGTGTCCATCCGACTTGAAATGCATTCCCCCTGCTATCTTATTGGCATTTATTGCCACCTCAGATATTTTCTTCATCCTCTGCTACATACAGAGCAGTGACAAGAGATTCTGGTTGTGCTGGAGCAAATAAAGCAGTAACAGAAAATAAAAAATAAAAAAATGGAGAAGGTGCTGTGAGTCAGCCCTGAGCTGCCTCCCCTCTTCCCAGGGCAGTTTGGGGAGGGAAGGGGATTGGGAATGATCCCAGGAATTTCAGAAGTGATTCCAAGGGCAACGACAAAGCCATGCGGTTGGAGTTTCTGGGAGGCTTCCTGCAAGGGGAAGGAGACAAAATGGTTATTAGTCAGGAGTTTTCAATGTCTGGGCTCCAAAGCCTGGTGGGACTGGCATGAGACAACCTCAGAACCCTGAAAGTGAAGAAAATTTTGTCAATGCTTTATGGGCTAAGAAGGGCCCAGGGGAAGCAAAAAGAAGGACAAGGAACAAAATTCCATCAAAAACAGAAGAAAAGGACTTTTCCACCTGCTTTTCAAGTGGTCACTTGGTTTGTTCAGCCTGGAGGAGACAGAGGGGAGACCTCTTTGGGGTCTTCCACATCCTCCTGAGAGCAGCTCCAACTTCTGCTCTCTGTGACAGGGAGAGCACCCAGGGAAGGGCTGGAGCTGTGACAGGAGGGTTTGGGTTGGAGATCAGGGAAAGTCTCTTTCCCCAGAGGGTGCTGGCACTGCCCAGGCTCTCAGGGAATGGGCACGGCCCCCAGGCTCCAGGAGTGCTTGGACAGCGCTGCCGGGGATGCACAGGGTGGGGTTGTTGGGGTGTCTGGGCAGGGATGATCCCTCTGGGTCCCTTCCATGGCTCTGTGACCATACAAGGGCCGAGGCAGGGAATGTCACAATCCCATGGATGCGTGCTGGGATCCGGGCGGAGAGGAGCAGATTCCAAACGTGACGCTCATCCTGAAGGATGAAGGAGGGAGAGCCCAAGAGCTCCGAGGTTGCAACAGAAGCTCTGGCCCTGGCTAAACCCCACCCCAGCCATCCTAATAAAGATAAGGAGGGAGATAAGGGGGCCAACTTGTGCCTTAAAAAGCTCTGTCTGTACCATCACTGCTCCCAGTGACCTCATCAGCTTCTTGCCTTCAAACACCCCAAGGAAGTAAACAAAAACAAAGGCCACCCAGGATCCCGTGCTTTCCTTGTCCATGGCAAAATCTGATTTTTCTTATTCATCTCTGTTTTATCTAAAGCTGGGGAACAGCTCACGTGCACAGCAAACCTCGCTGGGAAGAAAATAGTCGGGTTTTTATTTTTCTTCAGGAATTTTGCTTATATTCCGGTTCCTCACCCCAAAAGGGATTTGAGTTTGCATCAGTGAGAAGCTACAAATTTTATTTTAAAAATTCCCACACTGATTTATCCTATTTCAGCAGCTCTGCAAAACATAAAGTCAGTACTAAACCAAATCTAGAGCTCTTCCTAAAATATAGACCTGGAAAGATCCACCTCAGAACTTTTCCTGACTGGGGAAACACATGGTCCTTATCTTGTGTCACAGGATTAGATGTGAAGTGCCCAGTGTTGATTTGAAAGTGATTAAAACTGTATTGACAAGGAGGAAATAAAAACTGAAAAGTGATCACAAAAGTGATGGTCTGTGGCTCAACAGGATTTAAGGGATAAACTAAAAATTTGAGGTTAAGTTACCCAAACACTCTTGGAAAATACATTTATCTTATCGAAGATGATGTGGGCTGCAGTCTCCCCATTTTAATGACAGTGAAGGTTCTGAATTGGGCTGGAAAAGGTGCTCAGATCTAAGGGTTCATGGCAGCACTGACATCTCCAGCTTTGAAAGGCTCTTGCTTTAATAATTTTTTATTTACATACATATCCACAACTTAAGAGACAGTCAGATCTAAGGCGGGATCAAGATGCCCAGGTAAGAAGGGCTTGCTTTTCTCAGCCCTTTCTGGCACAAGAGGTTGAAATCCACCATCAGGAGCATGACCCCATCTCCAGGGGCTATGAAAGCCCTCCTGGGAGCTGGGGGACGCTGGGGCTGCAGCGGGCAGGGCGTCACCACCCCCAGGCCACGTGGACAGCGCTCTGTGCTCCATCAGGAGCTTCACAGGGCAGAACTTGGCCTTCTCCCAAGGCCAGGAAGTTCAGTAGTGCAGACGTGATCTGCAGGCAGCAAAAATGGGAAAAAAAATATCCAGGCAGTACCTGGGGTTGCTCAACAGCACAGATATCTGGCGCCAGGCGGCTCCGGCGTCCGGGGTGGTCACCACTCCCTTGCTGCCACTTGAGTCCCAAACAGCGACCTCCAGGGTAGCACCCAGCTGCACATTCCACAGGGAAGTCAGCTTTTAAGGAGCAGTGAAACCTGGGAGAGCATCAGCAGAGGGAATTAATATTCTTCAGTGCAGCTCAGGGCTCTTTAAAATAAGGCTGTGGTACCGTGAGGACTCATAAACCCAACAGGGTATAAATAATTCCATGGAGGTGGCAGTAGGATAATAGGAACCCTACCAGAATTCCTTCCCTGGATCCCTGGAAGTGTCCAAGGCCAGGCTGGACTTTGGGGCTTGGAGCAATCTGGGATGGTGGAAGATGTCCCTGCCCGTGGCACTGGATGGGCTTTGATGTCCCTTCCAACCCAAACCCTTCCATTATGGTTCCTTGCTGCCAGTTGTCAAAAACCCCCCAAAAACTAAACCCAGAACAACCCTGATGGATTTGTAAAGGGATCCAAACAAGTCAGCTGGAAGCCTCTTTTCTCAATGCAATGCTTTGGCCAACAATTAAATGTTTTTTTTGTTTTTTTTTTTTTTTAAGAACATGCTCTCTAAACCAAAATTATTATTAGAGAAAATTTTAAAGGCATGGGACATAAACTGAAAAAAAGGGATTTCCCTCCCTGTTGATCACTCTGGCTGACTTTGGTTTCAAAATAAAGCCAGGGAATTGCTGAATGGATTTTTCCAGGAACCCATCCCACCTCTCCATGCCAGAGTCTCCTCTTATGGTGGTGGGACCCCTGCAGCCCCTGCCAGCTTTCAGGGACGTGGAACTGGTGCTGTCCCCAGCTCCTGAGCTCCTGTGATAGCAGAAAATCCTACAGCTGGGGTTAAAATACAGCAATAATTTGGGTACAAAGGCTTCCCTTTGGCATTCCTGCTGCTTCCTGGTGGCTCAGACAGGCCAGTGAGCACTGCCAGCTTTCTGATGGAATTAGTGTTTGCCGGGCAAAGGATCCAGCTTCGGAATGGCATTGCCTGCGAGGAGAGGGGATCACACAGGGACAGGTTTGATGGTGTCCCAAGTCCCCACAGGCCTCGCCAAGGAGGAGCTGCAAGATCACACATGAGGGGACAAAATACTTCAATATTGCCCACAGTAGTGCCTTGCCTTGACAGGGGAAAATCATCTTGCATGAATAGACCTCCTCTAAAATCCTCATAAATGCTCTGGGACAACACTGAGGTTGAGCAGGAGCCAAGCGTGGAGACAGAGAGCTTGGGCTCAGCCAGGATCATTAAAATCAGGTTGGAAAAGACTTCTGGGGTCATCCAGCCTGATCCCCACCTTGTCCCCAGCCCAGGGCACTCAGTGCCACCTCCAGCCCTTCCTTGGACACCTCCAGCCATAGGCACTCCACCACATCCCTGCCAAGGCCTGAGCACCCTTTCCAGGAAGGAATTCCTCCTGAACAAAGGCGGGGTGCACCCCAAGACCCCAGGCAGGGTTAAAACCTGAGGCTGTTTTCCGCAGAGGGGATCTGTGGTTTGAGAACTCCAGGAGCTCCAGAGGTCCCTGCGGATGGGAGTGGAGCAAAGCCCGGGCAGGATCCAGCTCCAGGCCCTTCCCTCACGGCCCCTCCGGGAGCACCCCCGGGGCGGCGGCATGAGGGCTCCTAACAGGGGCGAGATCTGCCTCGGCCATTCCTGGCCCTGCCCGGCTGGGCCACAGCCAGCAGGGATTCCTGCCGTGCTCATTTATGGGCAGGATCTGCCGGCCGGGCCAGAGCCCAGAGCCCAGAGCCCAAACCTGCCGGCGGGACAGGGCCGGGGCGGCAGGGACAGGGAATGGGGGGCTCATCCCGGGGGAATGGGCGGATCGGGGTCACCCCACAGCTGAGGGGACATCCCCACACAGCCTGGGGTCACCCCAAATCACAGGAACATCCCCACACAGCCTGGGGTCACCCCAAATCACAGGGACATCCCCACACAGCCTGAGGTCACCCCAAATCACAGGGACATCCCCACACAGCCTGGGGTCACCCCAAATCACAGGGACATCCCCACACAGCCTGGGGTCACCCCAAATCACAGGGACGTCCCCACACAGCCTGGGGTCACCCCGAATCACAGGGACGTCCCCACACAGCCTGGGGTCACCCCGAATCAGAAGGGACCTCCCCACATGCACCTGGGGACCACCCCAAAGAAACAGGGACCTGCTCACACACCTTGGGGTGCCCCAAATCACCAAGGACATCCTCACACAGCCTGAGGCTATCCCAAACCTGCATGGACCACCCCACACAGCTTGGGGCCACCCCAAACCGGCAGAGACCTCCTCAAACACTTTGGGGCCACCCCAAATCACCAGGGATATCCTCGCACACCTTGGGGACACTCCAAACCTGCAGGGACATCCTCAAACATTTTGGAGCCACACCAAATCCCCAGGGACCTGCTCACACCTCTTGGGGTCACCCCAAACTGGTAGGGACCTGCTCATACACCTTGGGGCCACCCCAAACTACCAGGGACATCCTCACACACCTTGGGGTGACCCAAACTTTCAAACCATCCCCACTCCATGGAGAGGTGCTAAAACAAATCAAATTAAAATCACCATGGTTGGGATGTGTTGCTCTTTGTGTGACTCTAGTTGTTCAGAAATAGAAGGGTGAGGTGCAGGACTTCCAGGATTGTCCAGCTTCTTCCCAAATTGGGGAGTTGGCATTTCCAAGGGCCACCTGGGCTGGAAGTGATAAATTAATGGAAAGCAGGGAATTAAAGATCAATACTGTATAGAAATAATTTCATTTGTGGCTCTCAGTGTTAATTAAAATAAAAAAAAAAAATGCAGAGAAAGGGAACGAATCTTGGAATGTGTCCTTCAACACTTTGCCCTTCTGTTAACGCCATTAAAATCCATACCTTGGGATGGAAAAAGCCTTAAAATCATCTAATTCTTTACTGATTGATGGTGGCATTGGTGTATTTCAAACTCAATTCCTTAAGCCTCAGAAACATTAAGCTGGGCACAAAAAAATCAGATATTTCAAATTTTGATTTTTTTTTTTTCCAAGAGTGGCTTGAGAACCCTTCCTGCCACAGGAAGATGGACCTGAGAGATCACCTCATCCCAACCCCTGCCATGGGTAGGGACACTTCCCACCAGAAAAAAAAATCCCTTATTCCTCTCAAAGCCACCATCTTCAACCAACGATGTGTTTCAGAGGAGGGTTTAGTTTGAAATTGCAAAGAAATAAATAAGGCCCAAGGCTTCCCTGTGGCTCTGATAGCAGCCCAGGATCACCTTCTCGACAAGGCCTTAAGGAGCCAGCATGCAAGGAAAACGAAATGAATAGTTAAATAAACGCTCCTCCAACTCCAGACACTTCCAGAATGATCCTCCCCAGTGCCCATGATCAGTGTTTGGAGAATTCCTAAATCAGTAATGGCCCCCCAGTCTCCCCTTTCTATGAATTCCCCTTGTCCCCAGGTGACTCCAGCCAGGAGATTTATTTGTGGCCCCCAGCTGCCCAACCTAGAGAGCGCTGGGTTTGTTCTGAGCTCCTCCTGGCATTGGGAAGAGCAAAAATAACCCTCAGGCATGTCCTGAGCATTGTTTACAGCCCTCCAGACCTCTCCTGCCCTCCCTTTGGCACCCAGGAGCTGCCAAATTTTCCTGGGAACACGCTCCCACCTCCTCATCCTGTGTTTTCCACAGTTCCGTGCTTCTGGAGCTACAATATTTTCTGAGTTGCCTCCCGGGGGATTTTGATGGGATTGGATGCTCACAGAAGTTTTTCCCAACCTTAAAGACTCCGCGAGATTTTTTTCCCCCTGAATTTATCTACCCTGACTCTGTGTCACCTCTGGATTTAATATTAAAGAGCCAGATAAAAGGTGATTAAAGCTGCGAAGCCCAAATGCCATCCTTGTAGGATGCATCATTCCTTCCTTCCACCACAGCAGCAACTCTTTGGTCCCAATTATGTAAAAAAAAAAAAAAAAAAAAAAAAAGCGGGGGGGAAACTTTTTGGGGTTTTGGGGTTTCTACTCCTTGTAGAATCCTTTAACCCCTTCTGGACTGCCACCGCGCCCCTTTTTTAGGGAAAACCCACGCGGACTCTTTGCCCGACCCCACAACATCCATCCACTCCCCTACAATTGCTTCCCTTCCCTCATCCCGCAGCTGGGATTTTGGGGAAAACCCTCCCGGTGCTCGCAGCCGAGCCAAGCCTTTCATCAGGCCGTGCCCATTTAAATGCTGATGGCGTTAATTCTCCCTAAAATCACCTGCTAATGGGTCCCCTCCCTCCGCCGGGGCTGGATTAGGAGCTCTGCCCAGAAGTGCCCTCCCGGAGCATCCCGGTTATCCTCACCCCCTCTTAAGGTGTTAATTAGGGACACAAGCCGGGCACTGAGGGAGGGGAAACAAAGCGACTTGAGAGAGAGAGGGGAAAAAAGGGAAAAAAGAAGAAAATAAAAAGGGAATAAACATCCCCTTGGATTAACAGGGATGCAGGGGATGCGTTTGAAGGAGCCCACACCTTCCACCTGGACCACCTGGATGCTGCGCTTGCACTCCCGAGGGAGATCAAGGATTGAAAGGCTCGGGACAAAGAGCGGCTCCAGCAGGTGGTGAACTCCCCCCCAGGAAAAAGGCGGCCCCAAATAAACGGGAAAACAAATCCCAAAACCACCCCAAAGCTTCGCGTGCTGTGTCGCAGCCGCAAAGGTTTTCACCTGCTCCCTCTGTTTCAACTTCCCGAGCCGAAAGGGGCAGGATTCTGCTCTGTGGCAGGAGAGGTGAGGATTAAAAAAAGAAAACTGGGATTTTTTCTTTCTAATGCCGGTGGGTAGTTTTAAGGGGGTTTGTAACCCTTTCTTGTGCTGTGTGAGGTTTTATTCCTCACACGAGCGTTTTTGGGGCGTTTAGTTTTAAATGGGATGTGAAGATCGATGCAAGAGAGGAGGAGGGTGTGAGCATCGCCTTTAAACAATTATTAACCAATAAAGGGGGTGTTTCTGTGCAACAGCTTGGCATGGAAGTGGTTTCTGAGAGAACTTAGGAAGAAAATGGGATTTGCTGCCCTGAAACCTCCCCAAAAGGCAGCAAGAACTGCGCTGTGTCCCATCCTCCCTCCCGGGAGCTTTGATTCCTTTGTGCCACGACGGAGCGCAGCAGAGAGGGGCTTCCCGGTGATCCACCTCCTCCGAACCTGCAGTCACAGTGCAGGAAAACCATTTCAGGAAAGCCGGGAGGGATTCCATTTTCCCTTCAAACCACCCGTGTTTATCCAGCCACTGGAATCCCGGGGCTGTGGGGCCTGGAATGCTGCTTGAGTGTTTTTAGCTATAAAGGGAAGAGGAAGAGTCCAGAAAGGGCTGAAAGACCCCAGAGCCCCTTCCAGCACCTAAAGGGGCTCCAGGAGAGCTGGGGAGGGACTTCGGAGTGGCAGCAGGAGTGGGAATGGCTTCAAACTGCCAGAGGGCAGGGCTGGATGGGATATTGGGCAGGAATTGTTCCCTGGCAGGGTGGGCAGGCCCTGGCACAGGGTGCCCAGAGCAGCTGTGGCTGCCCCTGGATCCCTGGCAGTGCCCAAGGCCAGGCTGGACTTTGGGGCTTGGAGCAGCCTGGGACAGTGGAAGGTGTCCCTTTCCAGCAGAAGCCATTATGTGAGGCTGATTTACAGATTTCTATCATTATAAATCATATTAATTAATTAATATTATTATTGAACTTCACAGAGCTTTGGTGGATCTCTTCCAGCCCTGAAAGCAGGAGCAGCAGGTGCACCAGAAGTGCCAAAGCTCTTCATCCACCAAAACCCGCTTCTTTTGTTGACTCTTCTCTTGCTTAGGCTAAAAGGTGTTTTCCTACTTTTTGGAGGGAAAAATTCCCTTAGAGAGGAGGAGAATGGTGGGGAAGTGCATCCTGAGATGCCAGCAAGGGTCATTGGTTTGTGTGTCAGGAGCTGAAGGCCGGGGTTTCTCCCTCTGGATCAGAGCAGGGGATCCAGACTGGACACACCAACCAGCCCAGACTCCAAGGCTCCACACATTCCTTTTTTTCCCCAAGTTTTGTATTTTCTGCTTCCCACAAGCCTTTTTTGTTGTTGCTGTTGGGTTGGCCTGGCAAGGAATTCATTCAGGCATTTCTGATAAGGAAGATCTGTCACTGAGGGGAAGGATCCAGGAGGGACCACGGTGATGCCACCTGCTTATTCCTCAAGGAATCCCACTCCTCCCACCCACCTTCCAGAGCCTTTCCCCTGGGAAAGGGGGCACGGACAGCCTTTGCTTCTGCCTCCCTGGGGCATTTCCAGGGTTCAGGGGCTGTTTATCCCCATTCCTGAGTTCTAGAGGAGTATTTTGACTTCCCAGGACGATGCAGACCTAAAGTGGGTTCAGGTTTTGGGGACAGAACCATGACAAGGGATGACTGAAAATCCCTCCCTTCAAGATCAGCTTTTGTTTAATCTTAATGGACACAGAGCCATATTCTCATGATTTTTTTTTTTTCTAAGGGATATTACTAAATCAAATTTCTTGGATTTACTAAATCCATTTTCTTGGATTTACCTAAAGAACAAACCCTGAAAGTCCAAACTGGGAAGAAATGGGAAGAGATCCTGACTGCAGATGTGATAAGGGGGTAGAGGAGGGAATAAAACCCATCAAAACCATTGTTTTGTGGACTGTATCCATGAAATTAATTATTCTGGAGATGTCTGTGGTAGCATCCATCCTGCTGGGCACAGACCACATGACAAAGATGCAACCAGTGCTGACCTGAGCTTCTCTTGCCTCAGAATGGCTCTAAAAGTGTTCTTTTTTCCCTTCTCCAGGCTGGGAAAGTGAAAAACGTCAAGGCACAAGAAGCATTTTTGGTTAATGCAAGGGCAGGTGTGGAGATGGCCAGCCTGAACAAAACAAAAGAGGGTGGAGGACTAAGGTGTACCAAAGAGGACAAGAAATGGTGTTTATTACCCCACAATGGTATTTTTCCCTGCCCGCAGAGGTGTCAAAGCTGTGCTGGTCCCTCTCACTCTGGAGAAAAAGCCCTAACCCTAATGACAATGGTGTAAATGTCCTAGGGATGAAATATTACACTGTTCATGACAGATCTGAACCCATCTGAGCAGTTCCCGATGCTTTTCTCAGCCAGGTCCCTTCAGTGTTTCATAGCCAGGTCCTTTATTCACCCTAGTGCCATTGACTTTTAGCAGGCATAACATTATTATGATAATAAAATAATTATGTTATTATGCATGCTGTGTATGTTGTGCAATTTTTTTAAAGTATGGCTTTTAAATGTACTCTAAACCATATTTTAAAAAAATTTTCACAGCCTTGAATGACGACTTAAGCTCTAAACTCCAGCCCTGAGTCAGGAACTCTTTCAGGGGCTGCTTCAACCCCCAGCTCGTGCTGTGACTCCAGCAAAAGCTGCTCCAGAGAGACCTAAAGGGTGGATTTATGTGGTTTAAGGACCATCAGTGTTTTACCCTCCAGTTTGGGGGAGTCTGGGCTGTTCTCAGCCGGTTCCAGAGCTGGAAGGAAGCCGGGAACGATCCTTCGGACGTTTGTCTCTCCCTGGGGCTGTTCTCCCTCCTTTGCATTTTCTGCGCCTGTGGCAGGTTCAGGCTCCTGGCAGAGCTGCAGTGGGGCTGGGATTCCACAACCCCGCGTTCTCCAGGGAATTAAATGCCCTCAAGAGGCAGCACCACCCCCAAAGGCACGCAACACCCACGAGCGGGCAGCGTTTAAGGGATGCTCAGCGCCCTCGGAGCCCCCCAGGGACATGCTGGATTTGGGCTGGGGTGCAGAGCACTTTTGGGGTGTACGGGGAAGGCTCCACGGTGATGTTGCACCCCAAACCCCGTGCCCAGGTTGCAGGGAGGCTGAGGGCAGCCTGGCAAGGGCCAGCACCGCACCTGCAGCCCCACACTTCCCGCTTAGAACCACTTGAAACATGGGGGCAGCTAAAGGGCTGGGGAAAAACGTGTGCTCGCAGCTTTCCCTCCCTCCGAGCCGTCCCAAAAGAGCCACAGGAACGAGCTGCAGAGGGAAGGGGAAAACGAATCTTTATTGTGCGTGGAGAGAGGAGCGAGCGGTGGAGAGCGGCAGCGCCCCTGGTTGGTCCAGCACAGCCCCTCCGGTGGTCCCTGGCTCCCTCCTCCCTCCCAAAACCAGGGAGGGGGATTCTGCCGCCAGGTGCCTTTCCCAGAGCCCCAGCCGCGCTCCCTCTCCTCGGTTTGGTAGCCAGAGGGCGTCGGTGGCGAGCGCGGAATTCCTAAAAAGCAGCTGGATGAGCAGCGCCAACCCAGCCGCGTTTCCCGCGGGATGCGGGGATGAACCCCCGCCCCTGCCTCTGTCCCCCGGGCACATCCTCCCTCCCGCACGGGTGGAGGCAGCGCAGGGTGAAATTAAAGAGTTTTATTCACAAGACGGCGGCATCCCTTCGAGCCGGAACGAAAAACCCAGTGTGTACAAAGTCACAGCCACGGCTTGAAGGGCGCCGGGCCCTCGGAGAAACACAAAACATTTCATTAAAAAGTCACTGAAAGTCCCGGCGTTATGTACAGCTAAGTGCCAGCTCGAGTATTCACAACACAGTAACGTACTGCAAGAAGTCGCTTTAGGAGTAGTTCCCTTGAGAAACAACCTTCGCTCCGGCGGGGCCGGAGTCTGTCGCGCCCGTCCGTCCGTCCGTCCGTCGCTCAGTGCCGCTGGCACGTGTGCAGGCGGGACGCGTCGGCGGGGCCGTGCTCTCGCTGCAGGCGGCACGCCAGCCCCTCGGCGCACTGGCAGCGCTGGAAGATCTCCAGGCCGTGCGAGCCTTTCCGCCGGTGCCGGGTGCACACCTGCCCCTCCCGCAGCACCGGCTTGCAGATCTTGGACCAGAAGTGGCGGGCGCAGCACAGCCCGGCCGCGCAGTCCGACGAGCGCAGGCAGAAGTCGCCCTCCTCTCCTGCGGGGAGACAGCGCGGGGGATGCTCAGCCGGGCAGGGCGACATTCGTGGGGACACTGGGGCAGGCTGGCCATCCCAGACTGATCAGTCCCACAGGGCACCGTGGGAATCCCAGGCTGGTCAATCCCACAGGGCACCGTGGGCATTCCAGACTGATCAATCCCACCGCGCACCGTGGGCATTCCAGACTGGTCAATCCCACAGGGCACAGTGGGAATCCCGAGCCGCCCCACGGGCAGGATGGGCACCCCGGGTTTGTCTTCTGGGGTCAGTGGGGCTGGAGGGGCATCCCACACTGAGCCTACAGGGGACAGCAGGGAAAGGGAGGCATCCCGGACCGACCCCATGGGGATGGGGGAGCAGGAAGGGCATCTCGGACTGATCCGTGCTGGACACCAAGACAGAGTGGGCATCCCGACTGATCCCAGGGGGAAAGAGATGCAGGATGGGCATCCCGACTGATCCCAGGGGGATAGAGAAGCAGGATGGGCATCCCGACTGATCCCAGGGGGACAGAAATGCAGGATGGGCATCCCGGACTGATGGCAGGGGGACAGCAGGGCAGGGGAGCAGCCTGATCTGGTGCCCAGGGGACAGCAGGGAAGGATGGCAGCCTCAGGCGGGACAGCGGGGTGGCAGCAGCCGGGACGCCTCACCTTTGGCAGTGGGGAGCCAGGCGGGAGCGGGCGTCCGTCGGGACAGTGCCTCAGTGCCCGTCTCCTCTAGCTCGGCCGCTCCGTGCGGCGGCTCCAGCGGCGTGCAGAGACCTGCGGGGGCAGTGGGGCAGGTGTCAGCCACGCGTGGGACCCCGGCCCCTCCCGCGGCCCCCAGCCCGGGTGTCCCCGGCCCTCACCGTTGCTGCAGGCCATGCCCGGGCAGCACATGGCATCGCGCAGGCAGCGCTTGCGGCGCCGACGGCAGCCCAGACATAGCGGGGCACCCCCGCCGCGGGCCGCGCCCCCACAGAACTCCTCGGGGCCGCAGTCCTCGTCCTCGGCGCACGGGAAAGGCTGGGGGGCACAAAGGAGGCGACGGGATCAGCGGGGCCGACGCTCCCATCCCCGGGTGTCCTCCCCCTCCATCCCCGGTGCGTTCCCTCTCCAATCCCCGGCTCGTCTGCTCCATCCATCTCCCGTGCGTCCCTTCCCGCGTCCATCCCGGAACGTCCTCCTGCCCCCGGTGTCCCCTCCGTGCCCGAGGTGTCCCCCACTCCATCCCGTGTGTCTGTGTCCCCATCATCCGGTGCGTCCTCTCCTCCACCGCCGGTGTCCCCCTCTCCATCCCCGGACTGTTCCTTCATCCCCGGACTGTCCCTTCATCCCCTGGGCAGCCCCTCCATCCGTCTGTGCTGTGTCCCCTCTCTCTTATCCCTTCCATCACCGGTGTCCCCTCCATCTCTCGCGTCCCCCTAATCCATCTCCCGGTGTGTGTCCTCATCCCCGACGTCCCACCCTTCATCCCAAATGTGCCCCTCAACTCCATCCCTGATGGGTTCCCTCCACTCCCGGTGTGTGTCCATCTCCACTCCCTGTGTCCCGCCGTTCCATCCCCGGTGTGTGTCCCGCTCCACTCCCGGTGTGTGTCCCGCTCCACTCCCGGTGTGTGTCCCGCTCCATCCCCGGTGTGTGTCCCGCTCCATCCCCGGTGTGTGTCCCGCTCCACTCCCGGTGTGTGTCCCGCTCCACTCCCGGTGTGTGTCCCGCTCCACTCCCGGTGTGTGTCCCGCTCCACTCCCGGTGTGTGTCCCGCTCCATCCCCGGTGTGTGTCCCGCTCCATCCCCGGTGTGTGTCCCGCTCCACTCCCGGAGTCCCTCCGCTCCATCCCCGGTGTGTGTCCCGCTCCACTCCCGGAGTCCCGCCGCTCCATCCACGCTCTCTCCTACCTGCCGGGTGGCGGCCGGCGGTGCCTTGTTGCTGCCGTCGAAGGGGGGTGCGGGGGCGGCGCTGGCCTCTGCCGCCCCGCCCGGGGGGGGTCCCTTGATGGCGTTGGAGCTGAGGGCACCCCCGGGAGCCGCCGCCCGCCCCGCCGGGGCCGCGCAGCTCAGCGCCGCCAGCAGCGCCACCAGCCCCCGCATCCTTGTGCCTCCCGCGCCCGCGGTGTCCCCGAGCGGCAGCGCCGAGCCAGCAGCGGCTCCTGCGCTCCTCCGCCGCCTTTATACCCCCGGGGCTGCCTCCTGCCCGCCCCTCGGGGCGGGGGGCCCGCCGGCTGGGATTTCAAAGCGTTCCCGGGGGGGGGGGCTGTGCCCGTGAGCCCCCAAAACCGCCCCCACCCCGCCCCGAGGGCTCCCACATTGGTCGGGAGGGGGTTTCGCAAGGGCGAGGGCAGACCCCCCCCAGCCAGCGTCCCCCCCCGCCCCGGTTCCCGGCCAGATGCTCCGCACTCCCCGACGCCGCCGCTGTCTCCAGCCGGGCGCGCCCGACGGAGGGGACCGGGGAGAGGGAAGGGGGGGACGCCCCCCCTTGTGCAACCCCCCCATAGTGGGTGGGAGCTGCTGTGGGTGCAGGGAGCCCCCCCCCCCCCGCCCTCCCCAGACGGCAGAGTCGGTCCTTTGGTCTCCTCGAAGTCTCCCCCCGCCGCCTCCCCCGCGTCCTTCCTGGCGCCAGCGCAGCCTTGCAGGAAAGGAGAGGGGCTGCTCCGCATCCCCCCGCGCCGGGCGGTGTGCGGGGACACGGGGGGGACACACCACGGGACTCTCGGTGTCCTCCCCCCACTCCCTGACCCCAGCCGGGGCGGGGGGGCAGCGCCGACTGGGGGGAGCTGCGGGCCCTTTGATGCCGGGAGATCAAAGGCGTCGTCCCCCCACTCCTTTCCAAATCCCCCCTCATTCCCTTTCTATTCCCTCCCCATACACCCCCCATTCCCCCATTCTCCCAATTCCCCCTCCATTCCCCAATTACCCTAATCCTCCCCATTTCCCCATTCCCCCCAATTCTTCCATTCCTCCATCCCCCCCATTCTCTCCCATTCCCCCATTCTCACCATTGCCCCATTCCCCCCATTCCCTTTCCCATTCCCTCCCCCATTCCCCCTTTCCCCCATTCCTTCCCCATTCCCCCCATTCCCTCCCCATTCCCCCATTCCTCTATTCCCCCATTTCCCCCATTCCTTCATTCTCTCATTCCCCTATTCCCTCGCCATTCCCTCATTCCCCCAATTCCCCCTCCATTCTCCCATTACCCTCATTCCCCCATTCTCCCCATTCCCCTCATTCCCCCCATTTCCTCCCCCATTCCCTCATTCCCCTATTCCCCAATTCTCCCATTCCCCCATTCCCTCTCCATTCCCCCCTTCCCCTATTTACCCCATTCCACCATTCCCTCATCCCTCATTCCCTCCCCATTCCTCCATTCCCCCCACTCCCCCCATTCTCGCCATTCCCCCATTCCCCCTCTATTCCCTCGCCATTCCCTCTGCATTCCCCCATTCCCTCTGCATTCCCCCATTCCTTCCCCATTCCTCCTCCATTCCCTCTCCATTCCCCATTCCCTCTCCATTCCTTCTCCATTCCCCATTCCCCACTCCCCATTCCTCATTCCCCCTCCAGTCCCTCTCCATTTCTCCATTCCCCATTCCCCCATTCCTTCCCCATTTCCCCATTTTCCCATTCCCCATTCCCCATTCCTTCCCCATTTCCCCATTTTCCCATTCCCCATTCCCCCATTCCTTCCCCATTTCCCCATTTTCCCATTCCCCATTCCCCATTCCTTCCCCATTTCCCCATTTTCCCATTCCCCCGCTCCTTCCCCGTCAGGGCAGCGCAGCCCCAGGGCGCCTCCTGGCGGCCCCGCCGCGCCATCGCGGTCCGGTAATTAACCCTCGTTAATTAACCCGCCTTGTTAATTCTTTTCTCAGCTTGGTTTCAACGAGAACACGAGGAGCCGGAGCCGCGCCCCAGCGCCCCCGGGGGATGCGGGTGCTGCAATGAGCGCCCCCCTCTCCCGGTATCGCTGTCCCGGTCCCCGCTATCAGCGGGTATCCATTATCCCGAACGGCCCACGGCGGGATAATTATTGCCCGGGAAGATTTCGGGAGCACGGGGGCAGGTGCCGGCAGCAGCGGCTGAGTCACGGCCGGGCGACAGCCCCGGCACAGCCCGGCCACCCCTCCCGCCTTGCTTATTTTTAGCCCGGAATAATGAGCGCCACGCCTCGCCCCGAAATCTCGGTGTTCCCCTGGCGGTTTCAGGTGAGGGCCACGTCACCCCGGGGTTTTTATTGCGTTATTAACTTCGAGCCGTGATTGCTGCATCCCGCAGAACGATTGGTGACGATTCCCACCCCTCCTTGGGCTGCTGCCACATTCATTTCCCTCCTGAGAGGATGTTTGGGTGCTCCTTTCTCCCAGCTTTGCTCACCTCCGTGTCATCATCACATCATAGAATGATGTTGGGTTGGAAGGGACCTTAAAGCCCATCCAGTGCCACCCCTGCCATGGGCAGGGACACCTTCCACTGTCCCAGGGTGTTCCAAAACACATCCAGCCTGGCCTTGGGCACTGCCAGGGATCCAGGGGCAGCCACAGCTGCTCTGGACAAGTTCTGGGAGTAACCCCACATTTCACCCCCTGTACCCCCACATTTCACCCCCTGTACACATTTCAACACCATCCAGGGGATCTCTGCCAAACTCGGCCCCTGCTCTGGAAGAAACCCACTCACAGCCGTTCAAAAGTAATTATTTTTATTTCAACTCTATAAAGTATACAACAGGCACTCGGCAATTACAGCTGCAGGGGGAGTACAGAGCGAAACAAAAGCCATGGAAGTTTATGAAAAAAGAGAAACCAAAAAACAGAAACCCCAAAGTTCCTCAGTCAACATCCAAAGAGTGCAAGCGGCCGATGGCCGGGGCGTGACCGGCATCTGCCCGACAAACAAAACCTCTGCCATGGAAGGAGAGAAAATCAGAGTATAAAAGAAAGGGCTGGGGTAAAACCAGCATAAACCAGGACTCGGGGGGAGAGACAACTCCAAATGGGAATTTCCCCTTTTTTCTGAAAAAGCCCTAAAAGCACCCAAGTCTCGGTGTCAGGGCCGGGGAGCCCGGAGGAGCTTCTGGGGCTCATCCCCGTGGGGCAGGGAAGAGAACAGATCCTGTTTGGCTGAGTGGTGCAAACGAGCCTGGTCTTTGCACCGGGGTTTTAGGTGGGGTGGATTTTTCCCAGGTGGGAGATTCCTGAGGGGAGGAGCTGTGTGGGACAGCATGGATGGGTGGGATCTGCAGAGCTTAGCAAAACAGGAATACCTGTCTACGGACTGCTAGGATGTCAGAGATTAATTTGACCCGCACATCACATTTATACATTTCACAGAAATGACTCTGTATCTCATTAACAGATACACAGCTCTGGTACATTGAACAGAAATCAGAGAACGACGTCATCATTTCTGTAATTCATCAAGATCAGATAATAAAGGCTTAGAAATCGGTAGCAGAAAGAACTGTAAAACGCAGCAAGCTAAGAAAGGACGACAGTTTGAGGTGTGTTTGTCTCTGTCATGCAGCATAACACCAAATTTGTCTTTTTTTTTTTATTTTTTAAATAAGATGCCATGGATTTAAGGCACTTGCAACAATGCCAGATAGCCAGTGACGTTCTAGAACTATGGGACAGGTGGGTGAACAGGACAGCTGACAGGAAGTTTAATCATACTGACAAACATGACATTAATTCAAGTCTACCTCGACCTAAAAACATTACGTTACAAATAAGGAAATGAAGGAAATAATGCCATGGAACTGGAAAAGAACAGAAAGTCCTGTGTGACCCACGAAACATCGACACGAAAATACCTATTTACAGAAATATCTGCTCGTGGTCCTGTCGTTGAAGAAGTTTGCTGTGGGCAGTGCAGCTCCAGAGGAGAAGCTACAACACCAATCAAAGCCCCTCTGGAAACGTGGGAGCCGATTCCCCCTTCCCTAAAAATGCTGTCGTCCCATAGATCAGGAAAGGAGACAAAGAAATAAGGACAGGAGGTGGAAACACAGAGGCAATCCCTTGTTGTGGATATATAGAGATATATATAAAGCAACTTAAATATATTATTATAACTGAAGGCTTATCATATACATATGCCAAGTGTTAATGCTCAGGAGAAGCCATGGAAGTCGAGTGAGGAGTTTGATATCAAAATAAACTCAGATTCAGCACAGTGCACGCTGCAGGTGACAATTCCCATGCCTGGCAAAAGTAAAAAAAGGGACAGGAAAAAGAAACCCAACTCCTCAGCCCATTCTAGAGCCTCCTTCCTGTCACGTTTTCAGGTTGATCCCCAAATCCTTGAGGCGCTTTCTCCTCCTTGCCTGCCAACTGCATCAGGTGCCACCATCCCGGGACAAACTCCTACAGAAACTGTCCCCATGGAGTGGAGATCCAGGGGGATGTGAGGGAAGCATTTGGCTGTTAGGTCTGTTTAAGATGCCTGGTGAGTGTTTTAGCCCTCGTGCTCAGCCTTGGCTCTCAGTGCTGTCCATCCCTTGGAGAAAGGTGGAGAAGCCAGCAGGTGCTGCCTTTCCCCTCTGATTTTGAAAGGAAATGAAGTTTTAATGCTTAAAGAACAGCAGAAGTGACTGTGCCAGAGGCGTGGCCTCACCCTTGGGAAAACAGAGGGAATTCCAGAGCCACAGACTGGTTCCAAAGGTGTCACACGACCCAGCTCATGTTAAACTGCAGACACAGCCCACACTGTCAAAATACCCTTTTGATTACATCCTTTAATGAAAAACATGCAAAAGAGTTGGGACTTAGCATCAGGGAAGGAATTCTTCACTGCTCAAACAGGCCTTTTCCATCTTAATGTGTGGGAAAAGTCCTTGCCAGCAAGACTTGATCTTTCCGTGGTCAGCTCTTGGTGGCTGAGATCACAGGAGGCAGCACCTGCTCACCCACGGCAGGGGCTGGAATGAGAGGACCTTTAAAGTCCCTCCAGACCAAACCATTCCATGATTCTGTGATTTTTTTGGGGCAAGGTCTCTCAGAGAGACCAAAAGCTGATGTTTCCTGTTGGATAATGGGATAAACTTTTAGTCCTGTGTATATGGAACGAATGGGCAGCCAGGACAGGATCCCTCTGCTGCATCCTGTGAACCAGAGGAGGGGATTCAAGCAAAGGAAAAGCAGTAGAAGTGAGGGAAAAGCATATCCTGATAAGATGGTTTTTAAGTTCTTTTTTTCCATATGGATTTGGCCACCCCATGTTAAACACAATCACATGGACCTGGCATTTACAGGGATCTTCCAATATCCATTTCCCATTGAATCCCACTGACTTTCCTTGGCCTGGAGAGGCACCAGGATTACTGGCACTGTTCCATCAGAGCCAGCAGACTGGCCCAGGATTTCTGTTTTAATGAGGTGCAGACATGGAGACATGGAATCATCAAAAGGGAGAACGGAGTCTCTGCTACATATTCCTGCAGGAATGGAGGAATGGGATTCCTCCACAGGATGGTTCAGGGACAGGTTTCTTCCCAGGTGAGGGATGGATGTAGCATCTCAAAGGGACATCACAGGTCTCATGTTTTTCCCTTTGGGCCTAAAAAGGTCAAAGTTATCATTAATTTTATACCTAATCAGACTGGTGGGCTGCTGTTGCTTTGTTCCGGACCGTGATTGGAGCCCTGTGAAATGGACCAACAGATGTGAAATGGATCAATAGATGCACAATGGATCAGGAGGGGTACAATGGATTCATTCCATGATTTTCTCTTTCCATGCACATATTGGCACCAAGGGAAAGGAGAACTGAAGCCCAAAGGTGGTGCTGCCACGTGAGGGAAGCAACCCAACTCTGCCTTGACAGCATCTGCAGCGGTTGTGCTTCTGTTTGACCAGGCTGAGCCAAAATGTTTCCGAAACAAGGAGGAAAGGGAACGTTCAGTCTCGTTGGGAGTACTGCTAGGAAAGGAAAAGGACACATTCCCACTGCTCTGACGGGAGTGCTCTGCCCGTGCTCCTCCTGGGCTCCGGCGCTGCCCCGCGGAGCTCGGAGGGTGGGAATAGCCCAAATCCTGCACGGGAGTAGCTGCAGCACTTCATGGGTTACTACTGATCCTACGGAAAAAAGCAGCTGGAATCAAGTGCCTCTCACTCTACGGATCTCTCACTCTGCTAATCAAGAGTGTGCCAGGATCTCTGTGGCCACAGAGGAGGAGCTCTGTGCCGGAGACAGGCTCTGTGCCAGGACCACCATGCCCGCGCCAGGTCACGTTCCAACAGAAAACATGGAGAGCACTATTGTCACTAAGCAAGAAGTCCTAATGCCACTGGAGTTACTGGAGCAGCATCAATCAAGGCATCATGGTGACCCCGAGCACGAATCCTCCCCAGTTCTGGTCTTCCCGTTCTGCTGGCAGCCACGTCCCAGGAAAAGCTGTCCTCAGCAAGGCAGAAGCAGGTAAGAGAAACAACATTAAAAATCTATGTCCCATCCTGAG
The DNA here is from genome assembly GCF_021018805.1 of Prinia subflava. Lineage (NCBI taxonomy): Eukaryota > Metazoa > Chordata > Aves > Passeriformes > Cisticolidae > Prinia > Prinia subflava. The sequence goes on from NC_086255.1 coordinate 31,354,250, forward strand.
TTGTCGTCAGGGGGTGGCTCGTCACTGTCCTCCGGGAAGCTGTCGAAGTTGCTTGTGTCCGTGGGAGACGCGACCTGCAGGGGAAGAGAGACAAGAAGGGGATCTTCACCCCAGTGCTGACACTCCCTCCTCATCCCACAGGCACGGGCAGCCCAGGGAATCCCCAGCAAGCCAGGGAAGTGCTGCATCTGCAGCTTTTGGCTGGGGAGTTCCCCCAGCTCCCCAGCTCTCCCGAGTTTTCCTACGCACTGCCACAAGTTTATCACAGCGGATGTGGGAAAAGCCTCCTCTGAGCCCAGGGTTTCTCACCCGTGGCTCCAGCATGCTGAGCTGAGCCCTGCTCCCTTGAAGTTTCCTGACATTGCTCAACCTCAGGATCCTTCCAGAGAAACCCATTTTCCCAGGATGAAGGCCAAGCCCCTTTCTTTTTTGGAAATCACAACATTTGAAATCTACCCTGGCTATGGAATTTAAGGTGTTGCTGCTTTGTGACAGTGAGGGGAACTTCCTTACAGTGAGGACTTGATTAAGTCCAGATAATAAAACAAACAAACAAACATACAAACATATATATATATATATATATATATATATATAAAAGAGGAAACCAGCAACTCTCCAGCCAAAAACATTGAATGTCTTACTAGAATAAATATTTTTAGCTTTACCCAGAGCAGGAAAACACTTGCTGCAGTTCTCAGTCATTTGATTTGGGAAGAGCGAGAGCCAGGGGCCAACTGACAGTCATTAAATCCCAGAATTCTGGAATGGTTTGGGTGGGAGCCCATCCAGTCTCACCTTGTCACACCTTCCACTGTCCCAGGCTGCTCCAAGTCCTGTCCAACCTGGCCTTGGGCACTGCCAGGGATTCAGGAGCAGCCACAGCTGCTCTGGGCATCTGTGCCAGGGCCTCCTCTCATAGGGATATTTTTTCCCCAGTATTATTATTCCCAGTATATTCCCAGTATATCAATCCAGTATATCCTGGATTGATCTCAGGGGTTGCCCCAACCCACCTGGGCTTGTTAACCCCCCTGAGATTCCCATTTTATGTTGGATGATGCTGCAAGCCTTGGGAAAAGACAGGAGTTCCAACTCCAGCGCTACACTGAATGTGCTGCCCAGCTGCATCAGCATTTTCTGGCTGCTGAACACATTTTGGGGGAAATCGGAATTATGGAATACCCAACTCATTTTGGAAAAATAAACCCACCCCACAAAATCTTAGTGGTTTTAATTTCTTTTGGATTATCTGCATCTGTTGACTCTGCTGGGGCTCCTTCACCCTTTGCCTCCTTAGCTCATCTTTGGAAGAGTCCCTGAGCTTTTAAGGAGAGGTAAAATCACAGATTCCAGCTGTGGTATCAAGGCTCAGCAGTGTGCTAGCAGCAGGTTGTAAATTGGGATCTTTCCAAAAATCCTGTGGAGTAAGAGCTCTCTGATTGCCTCACTGGCAGTGCCATGTAAGAAATGAGAGTTAAAGAGCTGGGAAAAGCTTTTTTTTTTTTTTTTTTTAAAGAAAAAGGAACTAATCTGTATGTTTGGTCCTGCTGGCTCTTCCCCAGCTAACAAGGAGAGGTAGATTGAAGGAAAAATGGATGCCTGCCCCCAGAGCTGTATTTTGGGTCCCTTTTTGGAGTGGCAGTTGAGACTTTGGAAAAAAAACTTGTGGAAAATGAGCTGGAGCAGCATTGACAGCTCTGGGGTTGACAAAATTCACAGTTCATGGGTTTGGAGAGGATCTCAGGAGTAGGTCTGGAGAAGCTGCTACTCCCAAGAGCTCAAGGAAAGGATGAGCTGGGTTGAAACTAAAGGATGAGGGCCAGCCTGGAGCTGTCCTGGAAGAGGGAAGGATGCTCCCATCTACTCCAGTCAGCCTTGCTGTGTGGGGTAAGAGCAGTATTGGAAATGCTCCTACCAAACTAAAAATCCACCAAAACCAGTCAGGGAGATATCCTGGGTGTTTTTTCAGGACATCCTGCATTCCTAAAGCAGGAATTGCAACTAGATGTGAAGAAGCCAACTTGACTTTATTGCCTGACTTGAAATGTGCTCCTGCTGATGAATGAAGAGGCATTGAAAACAGGCCAAGGGCAGGCTGGGCAGGGCTTGGAGCAGCCTGGGACAGCAGAAGATGCCCCTGCCCACAGAAGGTGATGGAACTGCATGAGCTTAAAGGTCCCTTCCAACCCAAACCATCTCAGGATTGTAGCTTGAGCTTAACAGAAAAAAAAAAAAAACAAAAACAACCAAACCCAGCTTTGATCTCTAAAACGTTTCTGAGTTGTTATGGGAGAGATCTGCCAAGTCCTGCTTTCTCCCACTGGCTCCGGGAGCTCCGGCATCCCACAGGGCAGAAGGGGGGATGGGAGAGCTCCTGCTCTTTCCCTAAGCAAACTTTGGGATGGCAGATTCAGCCCGGAGCTGGGGCTGCCCCTGCTGCAGGAGCTGCAGGACGGAGCAGTGGGCTGCAATTAAACCCCCATTAATGGCATTCCCCCGGTGATCCCGAGGGATTAGGCTGGAACAAGCAGGGGAGGCTGCAGGACAGAAGGGGCCGAGGTAATTTCTGTCAGCTAATCCTGTTTGGTTTCCCCTTGCAGCGGGGCTTTGAGGGCACAGAGCTCACAAAGACATCAAAGGCAGGGCTTTGGAAAAGGAAAAAATGAGTGGAGCTGTCCCTCCGCGCCCGCTCGGGGTTAAACATCAACAGCAGCGCTTTTCATGTGGGACGTGGGCGCAGGGAGAGAGGGGCACGGGCACAAAGGACAGCACAGAGGGGAGGTCAGTGTGAAAGGAAAGGAGGACAGCATCCAAATCCCACCTGCCTTCCCAAAGGAAACGAGAATAAAGGAGAAGGGAGGAAGACACAGCCGAGAGAAGGGTGGAAGGGGCAGCTCTACACGGAAATGGGAACAGGAGATGCAAGAGCAAGTGGAGCAGGTGAGAGAGAGGAAAATGTGCTGGAGTGAGTGATCCTGCCTCAATCCCCTGCCACAATCCACAGCTGTGCCCTCCTCAAACTGCCTTCCCAGGGAAGAGCCTGCCTGGACAGCAAGCTTGGCTGGGAACGTGCCTAAAGTGACTTTTCCAAGCATCTCCAGAAGAAATAAAGCACATTATTCCCACTTGACCCAATGTACCACTGCCCAAAGCTCACAGCATCCCTGAGGAATTGGCCACGGAGGAGAAAATAATGATAGGAAAACTTACACTTGGGATTATGGGAGGTGTCAGTGTCCCTTTCCGTAACCCTTCCCAGTTAAAGCCTTCAAACCATCTGAAGGGAGGGAAGAATCCAACAGTTAGACAGGTGTAGCACAAAAAGAAAAGAAAATTGCTTGAACAACATCTCCCACAGACTTTGCCTTCAAATCCCATTGGAATTTTTCTTGTCATCGTTTTTTGGGCACCAAGAAGGAAGCAACCCCGTGGTGACACCGCACAAGTGGAAATTCCCAACACCCAGATGGGAACCATTCCTTGCTGCAGGTGTCCTGGAAGCTGCTCCTTCCCTTCCAGAGCGTAGATCCCTCCCACAGGAGACCCACAATGCCCCTTTTTTTCCCTATGGAATTAGGTTGACTCCCAACTTCATGCTCAAGGGTGTCCCACTTGTGGTTTTCCTCAGGTTTGCTCGAGGTGGGTGGATGAGCCCTGAGCCTTCCCACAAAAATATCCATCCATCCATTCCTGCTGCTTTGGGGATGGGAGAAGGGAAGGTCCAGCACACATGGATGAGAGAAATTGTTCCTGGAATGGGTCTCTCACCTGTTCTTATCCCAATAAACTCCTAAGACATCATGTAACCCCTCCCGTGGGACCAAAAGGGAGGATGAATTTACATTATGGAAGGGAAGTGGTTTTTAGGAGAAAATTGAGGTGTTTGAAATGCCTCTTTTTGAGGCTTGGAGCTGATGGCTGATGGAGAAGACACTTACTTGTGCTTTTGGATATCTTTCACTCCATTTTTCAAGTTCCCTAATCTTTCTGATGGATTGTCCCTGTAAAAGGAATAACAAATCCTAAATCCCTCTGCCCAGCTCATTTCTTTGCAGACAACATCAAGGCTTTTTAATTCTTTCATCCACTTACCTGCATAGTTTTTTAATTAAGTTAGCAGCATTTTTGGCAATCTTCTTTGGAAATTCGATCATGTCTATTCCCCTTAATATGATGTTATAGGTCTTCATGGGGTCTGGGCCTGAGAAAGGGGGACTTCAGAGGGCACAGGGAAGGAAAAAAGGTTAGAAACTTGTCTTTCATAAATATTTGTCTTTAAAAAAGCATTGAAGTCTGATAAAGTAGACCCAGATGAGAAAAGGTAGATGTCAATGCTTTGATGGAATGCTTTGTTTCCCATTTCTTGAGGAGCTCTGGAATTCAGGGATGCTGGCTGCAGGGAAGCACCAAAAGGAAGTTTTTCATGCTCAGGAGGTTCTGAGCAGCACTCCCTGGCTTATTTTTGTGTGATGGCACCTGATTCCACAGGGATTAACTGGCTTTCCACGGATGGGGGTGTGTCCAGCCCTGGAGGATGGGCCATGGAGGGGATGGATCTTTCCCCATCTCCCGGGGGTGAGCACTGGGGATGAGGTGAGGAAGCTCTGGAAGCCACCACTGCCAGGAGCAGCAGTGATATCCCAAATTAAATACAGGAAGGGATGGATGGTGCCCCACCTGCCTCCTCCTTTCCAACAGTGAGGCTGAGTGCAAACCCTTCCCCTCTTCCCATCATTTCCAGACCATCCAGGGCCAAACTCTTCCTGTTTTCCCATCATGTTCAGCCCACTCAGAGCCAAAAAAAGACGATTTGAGTGGAAAAGCCACCGTGGAGCTCCCTGGCCCAGCCCTGCCCCTGCCCCGGCCTCATCGGGGTGACAAGGGCAGGAATCTTGGGATGAATTTCGATGCCCATACCTGCCAGTCAGGAGCTCATACATCAGGATTCCCAGGGACCAGTAGTCTGCTGAAATGTCGTGACCTTTGTTCAGGATGATCTCGGGGGCTACGTACTCCGGGGTGCCACAAAAAGTCCATGTTTTCTTTCCAAATCCTATTTTCTTTGCAAAGCCAAAATCGACCTGGGGGAAGGGGCAGGAGAGCGTCAGGGCAGGGCATCAGAGGGAATGTCAGCCATGGGCTCTGCTCCTCTTGAAGTGAAGCAAGGCAGAAAGGAGGATTCCTCATGGGAATTTTCTCCTAATTAAAGCTCCGAGGGTCTTTCCAGGACCAGGGAACCACAGTGACCTTTTTGCTGATTTATCCTTGGGAAAATTCCCATGAGGGAAGCAAACACCAGCACCAAGGGTTCCTTGGAGGTTGGAACTTTCTATCGCTCCCAGCTCAGGTTGATTATTTCGCTTTCTTTCTTTTAAATTTGAATTAACATGGGCAAGGAATGGTTTTAAGCTGTGAGAGGGCAGGGCTGGATGGGAGATTGGGCAGGAATTGTTCCCTGGCAGGGTGGGCAGGCCCTGGCACAGGGTGCCCAGAGCAGCTGTGGCTGCCCCTGGATCCCTGGCAGTGCCCAAGGCCAGGCTGGACTTTGGGGCTTGGAGCAGCCTGGGACAGTGGGAGGTGTCCCTGCCCATGGCAGGGGGTGGCACTGGATGAGATTTAAGGTCCCTTCCCATCCAAACCATTCAATGATTCTGTGATTTAGGCACCTGCTGCCAAGTTCAGTTTTCTCCCCCACCATAACGAGTGGAGCAGTACAAGTGTCCTCCCAGTTTGGCTGTTGGGATGTGCTGGGCTCACCAGCCTCCCTGTGGCACTGCAGCATGGAAAATCAGATTACCTGGAAAGTGGAGCCCTCTGGGGCTGCTCAGGAAGCCCCTTGGTCACAGCCCACGGAGTCTGGGACACTCGTGCTCAGGGATGTGCCTGAGGAGCTGGGGGCTGCTGAGGGACCAGCAGAGACCCAGTCCCAGGTCCTGCTGGGCTGGGAGAAGGACAGCCTTGCACCTCATCCTCCTCCACTACCCTACACCCCAGAGGAGCCCCAGGGAAGTGCTGCAGAGGGTAAACCCCCATGTCACTCAGTGGGTGACACGTGGAGGCTGCCAGCAGGCTGTGATGATGGGCTGAGTTGCTGTCCCCAGCTGCTCCCACCCCAAAGAGCCCCCAGACCAAGCCACTGAGCCCGTGGCCCCCATGACTCCCAGGAGCCCCTCCTGGACCAACTCCTGTTATGGCTCCTGTGCTTCCCTGGTGCCTTCCCAAGGCCCACATCCTGCAGCACCTCCCACCAAGGGAACCATCTCTTCTCTCCTGCCCCTCTCCATGCTCCCACCAGGCCATTTGGGGTATCCCTAAAAAGCAGAGTGCCTCTCCTTGATGCCTTGAGTTTCAGCTTTCATGTTTTTCAGGCTCTGTGCTGCCCAGGGGTGCAGCTCTGAGCTCACAGTCAGGGTCACCCAGATCTCTTCACAGAGCAGGGACACAAAACAAATCCTTTTCCTGCTGAGGACCAAGGACAACTTTCAGGCCCAAAAGCACAAACATGGGTGGCTGAAGGGAGAAATGAGAAGGATGTGACCTCACAAACTGGAGCTGTAATTGGACAATTAAACCCCAATATGCAAATGGACCAAAACTTATTAAAAGGTAAGACCTCATGGCCAGTCAGCCATTTTTGTGACCATTTTGGGTGCAGCCTGGGTGTAGCCCTGGCCAGGCCCTGTCCTGCCCAAGGTGTACCCTGAGGCCTTTCAATAAATATCTGCTTTATTCTCCAGCTCTGTCCAGTCTCTGTTCCAGGTCAGCCTTCCCAAGGCACCAGTGAAGGCATCATCCCAAGTTCTGGGGCAAACAGGTTATTTTCTGCCCAAGACAGCCGGGTGGCTTTCTCCTGATGCCCTTTTCTCAGCATTCCAGGAGCACGGATCTGAACACCAAGCCAGAATCAGCATTTCTCAGCTCAGCCACACCCTGAGCCCTGCTGAAGTGAGGAAAACATCCCGATGGTGATGACACCACCTTGCCCTGATCTCCTCTCAGCATCCTCTGATGGACTCTGTGGGGGGACTCTGCTCCTGACCCTCTCTGGCCAAACTCAGTGGGAGTTTGGGGGGATTTTTTTTGGCACTCACCAGCTTGGCATAACCTCGGTGATCCAGAATGAGGTTCTCTGGCTTGAGGTCCCTATAGATGATCCCTTTGGAATGCAAGTAGGCAAAGGCTTCCACCACGCATGCCGTGTAAAACCTGGTCGTGGAATCCTCGAATGAACCCCTGCAGGAAGGAGGGAGGGAAAAGGGGATAAAGCCATCAGATGAATCCCTGCGAAGTGGATTCCTTCCCCATGGAATTAATTCTGCTGTTAAAACTTTTATCACTGCAGTAAAATCACTTTTTAACACCTGGAAAGTCCCTGGTGCTAAAGTCACCTTTTTATCTCAGTCTAATTAAATTTCCATTTTTGAAGAAGTCTCTTTGCCTCTAGTATCTGAAACTACTTTAAGGTTTATTCTATAATGTAGAAATAAAACTTTGAAATCCTTGTCTTGTAAACAGAAAGGTATTATTTTCTAATTACAACTGTGGTTTTTGAGAGTTAAAACTCCTTTGAGGTTGCAGATAAGTTCTGTATTAATGTTCCTAACTGAGACAAAAGGCAGAAGAATCACAGCTGATGGGACTTGAAGAGTTAATGAAAATTCCAAGCTGCACCTTTGGATCCTTGTTTCCGAAGTTTTCCAAGGAAAACCACATCCCCCTGCCTGCTTTGGGGAGGGTGTCTAAGCTAGATGGCAGCAAAACCTCAGTTTAAATCCCGGAGAACTGAAGATGGAATTATCAGGCTCTGACAAAAGATCAGGAGAAATCCCACCCAGCACCTTCTAACTTTGCTCCAGTTCCCATTTCAGTGAGAAAAAGACTGCTGGGAAAAGGAAGAACTACAGAAAAAATTGTTCTGGGGGATTAAAAGACAATTTAATCTTGGCTCTCTGATCAATCTTTCCAAATTTAATGGAATTCTGCTTCAGTGATGAGGCTATTCCACAGTTACAATTCCCTCCACCTTTTCCTGCTCCGTGGGCACACCCCACGTGCCCCCAGCAGCCCCAAACACTCCAAGGTCAACCCTCCCAAGGCAGTGACTGTGGGGTTTTTTTGGGCATTGCATGCATTCCTAACTAATGATTTTCCATGTCCCTGCTGCATCCTGATGGAACAGTGCTCCTGGCAGGGTGTGGATTTTGATTCCCACTTGAATCAGCAGCCCTGGTGTAATTTGGGATATCTGGGCCAACAGAGCCTCTTGATTTCCTTCTGCTCACTGCTCTGTCCTGGCTGGGCCATAAATACCAAAACATTTATGGGTATTATTTATCAGTGTCCGTGTGGCAGAGCTGGAAGTTGATATCCACAATCATGGAGGTAGGGCTGCAAACACAGGGGTGGGAAAAGCTCTGAGATGGGAAATTGTCATTTAAAAACTCTGACATCAAAAGGACTTGGAGCCAGCCTGGGAGAGCTGGGGGTGCTCACCTGGAGAGGAGAAGGCTCCAGGGAGAGCTCAGAGCCCCTGCCAGGGCCTGAAGGGGCTCCAGGAGAGCTGGAGAGGGACTGGGGACAAGGGATGGAGGGACAGGACACAGGGAATGGGTTCCACTGCCAGAGGGCAGGGCTGGATGGGATCTTGGGCAGGAATTGTTCCCTGGCAGGGTGGGCAGGCCCTGGCACAGGGTGCCCAGAGCAGCTGTGGCTGCCCCTGGAGCCCTGGCAGTGCCCAAGGCCAGGCTGGACTCTGGGGCTTGGAGCAGCCTGGGACAGTGGAAGGTGTCCCTGCCCATGGCAGGGGTGGCACTGCTGGGCTTTGAGGTCCTTCCAACCCTTCCAGTTTGAGTTCTGACATTTAAACCATCCCAGCCTGTGGGACAAGTCCCAGCTCACCTGTCCCTGAGAATTGTCCAGAGCTCTCCCCCCAGGCAGGCCTCCATCAGCATGTACAGGTACTTGCTGTCCTTGAACGTCCTGTAGAGCCTGCAGGTGGCAACAGGAAATCACAAATAAATTCATTACCAAAGCACTCAACTCCCTGGTTTGACAGAGCTTCAAGAAGCTGAAATGCTCTTCCTCTTCCTCCCAGGAAGGAACGTGGAGAAAAATCTCCCTCAAGGGACTGGCCAGGCTTTGTGAACCCATCCTCAGGTTCTGAGCTGTGCTCTAAAATCCACGCTCTGTGCTCAACAGGATTTTCTAATGATATCACATTAATTGGATTTATAGATGTGTTTAATAATATTAAAGAACTTTGGTGAAAAAAACCCAGAGATTCTTCTTTTTACTTGATTTTAATGTTCAGCTGCTTTTGCACTTTATCCAGCCAGGCTTCCAGCAGGGTGTGGAAACAGAGAAGGTTTCTTTGCAGCTGCTTGGATAATAATTTTAACAATTTCTGCAGCAGAAAGGAATGCTGAGGGCGACTCCTGGTGCAATTCCTGCATTCCTGGCAGTTTCCAGGAGTTCAAAATTCCAGGAGTTCAAAATTCAGGAGTGCTGCCAGATGATGGAAATGAAACCAGGTGGGTTTTGCAGATTCCAGCTCTTCCCTGCTAATCCCAGTTATTATTTTGACAGAGCTCTGGGATGGATCAGCAGGAAAACACTGCAGGATTTGCTTCCTTTGGAAGACATCAATTTCTATTTATGTAAAACCAATGGTCAGTTATAACTGACCAGTAAATAATGCTAAATTTGATGGTTTTAATAAAAAATCCCCCCCTTATTTCTTGCCACTTGGACAAAATATTATTTATCTTAATATGCATTTAATCTCTATTAAAGTTTACAGAAAACTTCAAGAATCTAGAATGTAATTTCATGTTTTTAATTGCTTAGTAATTGAAATACTACTGAAATGCTTTCCCTAATTAAGGCAGCCCTGCTGAAAATTTTACGGGCATTAAATCTGGCCTAAAATGCACAGATAAAGAAAATCAAATATTACTTATCAGCCATCATGGAAGCATAATGTTTAGACACATGAAAGGGCATTATTTCAGACTTAAGTTTAAAGGACACAATATTTGAATAACTACTTTATTTATTTCCTTATTCCTCAAAATATTTGCACTTGTTTGGCCCCTGATCCAGCCCAGAGCATTTTGTTCTGTTTGAGTTTTAGTTTATCTAAAAGTCAGTTTTATTTAGTGCCACTTGGCCTCTCCTGCTCCTTTTGCCTAGTTTAATTCATTTTAATAACCAAACCAAATTATTCTTCAAAGCCTTTTTAACAAGCACAATGAATTAAGAAAACAACCAAGTTTTTCAGGAATTTTGTCTTTCCCATTCTAACATCCCTGAGGTTGTGTCCTGGCTCTAAGACTGTTTTAAACCCACCTTTCATCCTTCAGCTCAAAACTGAATTAATCAACTGAAATATTTAAATTTCTGCCTGTTGCATCCCCCCCCCCCCCAAAAAAAAAAAAAAGATCCCAGCTGGTCTAAGAAAATGAATAAACAAGTTCTTGAATAAACAAAACCAAGTTGAATAATTTTAGGATAGAAACTATAGGAAAACTTCAAATCCCTGTGGATGGACAAGTGGAAAAGAGGGAAAAAAGCAGAAAACAAATTTGATAAATCAAATATTTTCTAGCAATAGCAGAAGGTTGGGCTTTGTGACTTGGAAAGTCCCTTCCCAGGGCAGGGTTTCCATGGGATATTAAATATAAATCAGGGACGGTTGTTGTTGCAAAAGGTGGGAAATACTGCAGGATATGGAAGGAGCAGATGTGCAGGTAAAACATCCTTGTCCTGCTTCCCTGCTGAAGGAAGAGGAGAGGGAATGAGGCAGGATTTCATTTATCACCCACGAATATCAGTGGCTCCATTAGGAATGGTTGGAGGCTCAGGTTTTATTTAGGAGTGGCTATTTCTGGGAAGGGTGGCTTGGCTGGCCCTGCACTTCCCCTCTCATCCCAAAACAGCTCAGCCTTCCAAAACTCCAGCGGCTGGAACAGCCCACAGGGAATGTTTGGCTCCAGCCTGGGTAACCAGGAATGTTTATGGATCCAACAGCACATCCCGAAGGGAGCGGCAGTGCCAGGCTCCAGCTGTCACCCATGAATCACGGGAGAAGCCCTGGGCTCCAGGGGAATCCCAGCCATGAGCCTGGGAAGGAAACACCCCCTGAGTGCCCGGCCTGGCCACGTGCTTCCCTTTGGAGTCATCCCAGGGGTTTGTTTGTGTCTCCTGAGCCATTCCTGGGAGCAGGGCTGATCTCCTGAGGCTGAAAGGTTTTCCAGGCATCTCTGAGGTGGGATGAGGCAGCCTTGGCTTGGATGCCCTTCAAGGTGTCTCCAGGGATCCTCACTGCTCCATCCTGACCTACTGCATTGAAAGAACCCCCTCTCTGTCCTCACAGTCCTAGAAAAGCCAGGGAATGTTGTTATTAGGGTGGAAACAACCAAAAATGCCTGGAACCCTTTTCCTCCCTGGAGATGTGCTTAGCTTTGGGGCAGGGAGATGGTTTTAATGTGTTTGCCCACAAGGAGTCCAGGGATGCTGAACTCGAGCTGTCAAATATAGAAATGCTGGGCACAGCTGCCCATTGTCATGGCACTGTGTCATCTCAGAGGATGAGGCCCTGCCTTCCAGCTTCAGAAAACTCAGGAGCTGGGAAGGAAAAGGAAAATTCACCTTGAGCAGGGGCAAAAGCCAAGTCATGAGAAATATCTCTCTATACATTTATATATATATATATTTATATATATATTTATATATATTTTTATATTTATATATTTATATATAGTTATATTTATATATTTATATATAGCTATATTTATAGTTACATTTATAGTTATAGAGTTATAACTATAAGTGTTATAGTTATAGATATAGTTATAACATATTTATATTTATATTTATATTTATATTTATATTTATATTTATATTTATATTTATATTTATATTTATATTTATATTTATATTTATATTTATATTTATATTTATTCTTGATGGTGAGTCCAGCTGGAGCAGGACTTGGGTCAAGGGACACAGGGAATGGCTTCCACTGCCAGAGGGCAGGGCTGGATGGGAGATTGGGCAGGAATTGTTCCCTGGCAGGGTGGGCAGGCCCTGGCACAGGGTGCCCAGAGCAGCTGTGGCTGCCCCTGGATCCCTGGCAGTGCCCAAGGCCAGGCTGGACTTTGGGGCTTGGAGCAGCCTGGGGCAGTGGAAGGTGTCCCTGCCCATGGCAGAGGGTGGCACTGGGTGGACTTTAAGGTCCCTCCCAACCCTTCCATGCTGGGACTCCACATGGATCATCCGGCAGCACCGTGAGCTCTGCCCAGCAGGTTCCTCCTGCTCCACATCTCCAGTGCCCTGGGGGGAGCTGGAGGCCCTTCCATGCCAGCTGATCCCCGTGTGTGTCCCTGGCACGCCGAGGGAGGTACCTGACGATGAAGTCGGAGTGGGCGCTCTGCATGATCTGCTTCTCGGAGCGGATGTGCTCCTGCTGCCGCGTGTCCACGATGTGCCGCTTCTTCAGGATCTTCATGGCGAACGTCTTGGCCTCCTCGCTCTTGAGCTGCACCTGGGCTCGGCGGGACAGCCTGGGGTCACAGCCTGGCACAGCCCGCCTGGCACCACACCCCGCCCCGACAGCAGCCCGCCTGCTGGACAAACCCCTCCTCCGACACACAGACACGGCTCCTGAGAGGCGTGGTAAAAGGTTTTATTCCATTTTCAGTCTCATGTGAAGGGTGAGACAATACCGATGTTATAACTCACGCCATCAAAATCAGAAGCCAAACTATTTCCTAATTACAATACATTATAAGGGTTTCTTGGCCTATCAGCTTTTTCCATGCAATGCTGCTAAGCCAATTTAAGTCAATCATCTAAAAATACCTCATGTGGGTCCTACTACAATGCATCTTTCACAGTTCTGTTTCTCCAAAATATCAGGTCTATTTGCAAGGCCATCATCTGAAACTTGTTTCCAGTTCCATTTCTCTCTCAACAACGTCTGTCCTATTCCATGGCCTTTCTAAGTCAGCATATTTTATTTCAGAGTTTACACACAGATGCACAAGACTATGTGAGCCTTCAGCCAGGCTTTGAGAATCCTCTACAAATCCACAAATCCCACACCTGCCTTCCAGGAATTCCTCCCACCTCTCCAGCCGTGAGACCCAGGTTTCTACTGCTTGGCTTACTGCTAAGACAGCCGTTCCTAAACACCGTGATTTTTAGGGAAAAGCCAACTGTGGGTGTTGCTCTCGGGTCAGGAGACGTTGCCACCAGATGTTAACACCCGGCTTCCCCAGCCCCCTTTCCCCAGCTCACCCTGCCTGTGCAGGCGCTGGCTGGGAGTTGCAGAGCTGGGAATCACAGAGCTGGGAATCACAGAGCTGGGAATTGCAGAGCTGGGAATCGCAGAGCTGGGAATCACAGAGCTGGGAATTGCAGAGCTGGGAATTGCAGAGCTGGGTTGCCTGCAGAGATGAGCAGACCTGGCTTCCCAACAGCACTGCCTGCTCACAGCTTTGCTTGTCACCTTTAGCCTCTGCCCCCTATTTTTAGCCTGGCTCCCCGAGCTGAGGCTGACAGGAGTTGTTTGCTTGCCCTCGGGGTATCCCTGGCAACTTGTGAAGCCTGAGGCACCCCGAGGGACAGGTCCCTATCCCAAAGCCAGCTGGAAGGCAGCCACCCTTCCCATGCTGGCCAAGCCTCCCAAAGGAACCCTGCTCTGACCTCCCAGGCCTCCAAGTCTGCTGCTCACAACAATATTCCAGTGAGGTGCTTTCCCTCTGTCGAGCACGAGGTGCCACCTGGCAACTTCTGCTTTGGTGTCCCTGTAGGAGTTTGGCTTCTGCCAGAGGGAAGCAGCTCTGCTGTCACTGAGCCTGGTCAGAAACCCAGCCTGCCTTTGGGGTTAGGAGACAGCACTCACGCAATCAGAATTCATTTTGTGTCAGACCTGGATTTGTATTGGTTTGCTGGCAGGAATGTGGGTGGATATGAGACGTGGCACCTGTGTAGAACCGTGGGATGAGCTGAGAGGGAAGAGCCCCTCAAGGATGGCTCAGTCCAACTCCTGGCCCTGCACAGACACCTCAACAATCCCACCACGCTCCTGACAGTGTCATCCAAACGTTCCCACAGGCTCACAGGCTCTTGCCAGGCCACACACCCTGAACTGGACAGCCTCTTGTGCATCTGCTTTGTTCTGACGTGGTTCAGGGATGAGGGGAACAGCAGCAGGGATGGAATCCCCATGGGAACAGCAGCAGGGATGGAATCCCCATGGGAACAGCAGCAGGGATGGAATCCCCATGGAACAGCAGCAGGGATGGAATCCCAATGGGAACAGCAGCAGGGATGGTATCCCATGGAACAGCAGCAGGGATGGTATCCCATGGAACAGCAGCAGGGATGGTATCCCATGGAACAGCAGCAGGGATGGAGTCCCCATGGGAACAGCAGCAGGGATGGTATCCCATGGAACAGCAGCAGGGATGGTATCCCATGGAACAGCAGCAGGGATGGAATCCCATGGAACAGCAGTAGGGATGGTATCCCCATGGAACAGCAGCAGGGATGGAATCCCCATGGGAACAGCAGCAGGGGTGGTGTCCTCAGCATCCCCAGAAATCAAACTGGGAGTCTCAAGTGCAAAAGGACACGCAGACCTTAAGGATATCAATCCCAACAGGCTGGTCCTCAGCTGGCAGAGAGGTTTCCAACACCACCACCACAAATGATTGCAAGTCTAACAAATGAGAGGCCACCCATCTGGGGCCAAAGTTGTCATCATTAAACTATTTTTAAAAATATATAATATATAATATATAATATATAATATATAATATATAATATATAATATATAATATATACATTATCCAGTATACATTATACATTATATATATAATATATATTATATATATCTATAAGCCTGATTTGTGGTTTCTCATTCCCCACAGCCCCAAGAATTTCCAAGCCCACATAAAACTTCTGTTTTTCCAAAGCTCCTGTCCTATTTTTCACACTGAGATTCACCCTCTGAATTACTATCTTTGCTGCAAATCTGTGTTTGGCACTTTATTTTCAGAGAAACACATCACAAAGACCCAAACAATGCCCAAAAAGTAAAGCAGAACATTTTCTCCCATCCCTGCTGCCCCATTATTCCTTATCCTGGTTTGACCACAGCTCCAAGCACAAAGAAATTCTGCATTTTTGGCCAACTCAGAGTGATAAAACCACTTTTGGTTTGGGGTTGGGGTTTGGTTTCTATTTTTTTTTTAAGTCTCATTTTGAATAAATGGCTTCAGTTTAACTGTTTGGATGAAATATTGGGTATTATCCCATCTGAATCAAGCCAGGGGAACGGGGGGGGGGCACACAGGGATCAAAGACCTGATGAAAATCAAGGAGAAGTCTGGGCTGAGCAGAATTCACCAAAACGTATAAACAAGAAATAATTAAAATTTGAGAGAACTAAGGATCAACTTGTGGAGAACTCATCCCTCTTTCTTTTAGTGGGAATCCAGATTTCTTGGCTTCCCACAGGACCAGCCCATGTGGTGATGGACAAGCACTACCACTATTTCCCAAATTATTTCACACCAAAGTCTTTGGAAATCCTAATCAGATTCTTCAGATCAGATCTGTTCATTCTCAGCCTGTTTTTTTTAATGTTATGTTATCCACACACAGAAATAACCAAGAAAGCAGCTCCAAGTACCAAAATTGAGCATTTCTTGGTTGATTTGGGCATCAAACAATAAAAAATTTAATATTTAGCACTCTAAATTCACTTGAAATTCCTATTTTCTTAATGTTAGTCTGTACCAGGCATCAGTGTGAAAATAAACACCTGGTGGAGACCCAGGAGAATAAATTCCAATATCACAGAACAAAGGGTGCTGGGAATAAATCCCACTGTGTCCTCTTATTTAATATCACAGATTTTGACCACCTAAATTTTGTGTCTCTCATGAAAAACTTATTTTTAAAAGTTGTATTACTATTCTGTCAGGGATGGAGAGCTTGGGGAAGTCACTTGCTTTTCTACACTTCCAAGTAAGTCCAGGGAAGGAAGGGAATTTCCAGGAGGGCGAGGGCAGGGAGTTTATTTGGTGTTTGAGGGTGTCCTCACTGCTGCAAATACTAAACATAGAAAAATCAGCTGCAATTCTCATTATATTAAATATAGTCATATATTAGAACAACAAATATTAATATATTAAAGTAAATACTTAATAAATACATTAAAATAGTAAACTAATTAATATTACTATATAAAAGATTAATATTTTATTATATTGTATATACAATATTAAGCTTATATATTATTATATTAAATATAGATGTTAATAATGTAGATATAATAGCTTTTATAAAATTTATTATACAAATAAATATGTGATATTTATTGTATAAATATTAATTTAATATATTAATATCATTATATTAAATATAGAACAGGCAGCTGCAATTAGCTCAGGCGAGGCTTGGACCTGATGCCACTGGAGAATTTAGATCCATTTTCCATTCCCAGTCCTTTGGAAGGCAGAGGATTTGTGGGAATTTGAAACCATGGAGGGATTAATTTGCATTTAAAGGGCTGCACAGGTACAGAATCCAAGGGCTATTTTTTGGATGACCTGCAAAATGAGCCCTGGAGGCTTTTCCTTCTTTTCCAGCCTGCCTGAGCCCTCTCCTTGCTCTGCTCTCTGCCAAAGGTGACTTTGAGGATTATTTTATGATGTAAAAGTGGGAAACTCCAGGTCACTTCTATTGTTCTTACCAATAAGAGTTCTTAGTATTAATCCTGTGTTAATTAATACAAAAATACCCTCGTGTCCAATCCCAATCTCATTCCAAAAGCTGAAAAATAAATGTAGGGGTCACCTGGATTTTTTTGATTTCAAAAACACCAAACAGGATTAATCCAGAGAAGGTGAGAAGGGGCTGCTAAGGACACCCTGTCCTTCAGTCCTGGGGGAAACCAGCCCAGGGAGCCACAGGGACCACAGGGACTTTGGGTTTGAACTCAGCAGGTGGAAGAAAAATGAATAAGAATTGGTTTTTATTTTGCTTAGAGACATAAATTGTACATAAAATATACGTTGCATATAAATGTGCCCAGCTAATATAAATATGGAATATACACAGGTATAAATGCAGTGGAAGGTGTCCCTGCCCATGGCAGGGGTGGAATGGGATGGGCTTTAAGGTCCCTTCCAACCCAAACCACTCTGGAATTCCATGGGCAAAGAAAGGCAGGGAAAAAGGAGAGATGCAGCCCCTCTGGCTTTTCCATGTCCTTGTTTCATAGGATCACAGCAAGCTCCTCCTGTTGGAACCACTCCAAAATCCTTCCTTTGCTTTATGGTTTTAAACTTCTGCAGTTTCCAGGACACACAGAGCACTCTAGGCCTGATTTTTGTCCGGTTTTCAACACTTATACAGAAATAAATATGGTTTTACCCCATGGTGCTTTCTCGGGCTGGCTGGGAAAATGGTATTGATGAGATGAAATGCAGAGCTCAATGGAAAAGAGGAAAAGGGAGCTGTGTGTTTCTGGTCCTTCCTCCCTCCCTACTTGTATTCCAAATAAATCACCCCATGTGTGTTATACACAGGCTGCAACCCCAGCAATTCCCGTGCTGATCCAATCCCAGCTGACCTTGGGAAAGTGGAAACTTTCATAAATATTTACCAGGATGCAGAACAAGCCCCTAGAGAAGGATTTACTTCCGTGACTGAACATTCCAGGATATTTCCAAGGGATGGAGGGACAGGACACAGGGAATGGCTTCCACTGCCAGAGGGCAGGGCTGGATGGGATATTGGGCAGGAATTGTTCCCTGGCAGGGTGGGCAGGCCCTGGCACAGGGTGCCCAGAGCAGCTGTGGCTGCCCCTGGATCCCTGGCAGTGCCCAAGGCCAGGCTGGACTTTGGGGCTTGGAGCAGCCTGGGACAGTGGAAGGTGTCCCTGCCATGGCAGGGGTGACACTGGATGGGCTTTGAGGAGTCCACTCAGCACCATTTCCCTCTGTGTCCCTCTGACCCTCCACAACAACAAAGATGTTTTTCCAAGGGAATTTTGCTTTCTGTGGAATCCTTCCAAAAGAAGGGAGCCAGAAATCCATGCCCTGCTGGAACATGGCTATTTCCCTATCACATTAAATAGGAACTGATTCAACAGCAACGCTTTGGGAGCTGAATTCCAAGTGCTCCTGCTTGCTGGGCATTCCCAAGGTCCTGCATGTTCCCTGTTTCCTGCCTCGATCCGGTGGAACCAACAAAAATAGCAGCAGCTGTTGCTGAGAGCGGCGTTTGCAAGCTGAGCTCTCCTGATGCCGAGAGCTGAACTGCTGCACACAGGGCAGTGACTGCTCCTGTCCCAGCAGCAGGGGACAGCCTGCTTTTCCCACTGAACGGATTCCTCTTCTCCCAGTGTGGAAAAAAATTCCCCATAATCAGCCAGAGGGTGGGCAGGCTCTGCTCCCAGGGAACAGGGACAGGACAAGGGCAAACGGCCTCAGGCTGGGCCAGGGGAGGCTCAGCTTGGGCAGCAGCAGGAATTTGTGCATGGAAAGGGAGCTCAGGCCTTGGCAGGGGCTGCCCAGGGAGGGTTGCAGTGCCCATGGCTGGAGGTGTCCAAGGAAGGGCTGGAGGTGGCACTGAGTGCTCTGGGCTGGGGACAAGGTGGGCATCGGGCACAGCTGGGACTGCCTGGGCTGGGAGGGATTTTCCAGCCCAAATGATCCGTAAGGATTTTGAGGGGACTTTCTACATCTCCTTAAGGCCAGATTCAGCCTCTCTCCTGACCTAAGTTTAGAGAGAAATGATAATTTGCATAACCTAATTAGATTCCCATTCCCTACCTCTAGCCCAACATTAATTTAGGGTTGGCTACAGAACACACTGTGCTGGGTTAGGCTGGAAAATAAGTCAAGACTTAAATAAACCCTACCTAAGACATGGCTCAAGGTGGCTGTGGCTGCCCCTGGATCCCTGGCAGTGCCCAAGGCCAGGTTGGACTTTGGGGCTTGGAGCAGCCTGGGACAGTGGAAGGTGTCCCTGCCCATGGCAGGGGATGGAATTTTGGAGCTTTAAGGTCCCATCCAACCCAAACCATCCTGGAATTCTGGGATTTTAGGAAAAGACGGAAAGAAAAACCACGGAGTAAAAATGAAGTCTACAAGACGCATTGTAGGCTCAATTTTGAAGGTTGAATCCTTCAAACTTAATTCCAAGTGGGCAGCAGGGTGGAAACTGTCCGTAACAGTGACCTTAAATATTTTGGAATAATCCAGATTCCACTGCTTGGGAAAGCACTAAATTTCCTATCCCAATTGGAGCACTACAGGACTCTATTGGAAAATAATTTGTAAAATTATACACTAAGACAACACTAAAAAAAGCAAATTTAACCATTTTTAATCAAATACTCAACTATGCTAAACTCCTTTTACTCCACATCCTGATCCCTGCACTGAAAACTGATTTTTGTTGCTTGACAACAAACACAGCCATGGGTTTGTTTATGAGTAAAGGGCAAATACTGAGGAAATATATTAAAATATATTAAAATATATTAAAATTTCTGTCTTCCCATAAAGCCCAGAGGAAAAATGATTTTGCAGAAATGTCTGGAAGCAAAAGGCTATAAAGCAGTGAGGAATGTCAAGGATTTCATGCATAAAATCATTCCAGGGCAAAGTAAATAGAGGAAGAAGGATTCAATGGCTAAGATGTGTGGGAAATGGAAAAACTCACTGCTGCAGGGTCTTGGAAATATCAAATGGAGCTAAACTCCAACAATCCCGTACATGATCCTGCTCTGCTTCCCAGCTTGGATTTGTCTGAAATATAACACCTATTTTTTATGTTTAATTCCTGCCTCCAGCCAGAGCTGAAATCCCTGGCTCAGCTCGTATCCTGATCCAGCTTTGATAGGCTCCCAACACATCCCATCTTTCCAAACTTTGCCAAGACCATTCCCATGAACAGACAAGCCCTAGGATGTGTTTCCATCTACAAAGGATGTGTTTAGTTTCAACAGGAATTCAAAATCCAGGGAAAATTAAGACCTGGCCCTGCAGTGGTCCAGCCCCACGTGGCTGTGTGATAAAAGTGAACATTCTGCATATGCTGGAGAAGGGAATATGCTGCAAATGTTGGGAAGGGATGGAACAGAAGGGTCAGATCATCCCCAGGATTCTGCCGAGAGCAGAAAGAGTGACGTTGGGATTTCCTTGGGTACCTGATCTCAAATCCCTCACTGAAATCCCCAAATCTTCCCCCCTTCATAGCAACCAAAAGATCCATTCTTTCAAAAGCCAAAAAATTCACAGAATCCTGGGATAACTGAGGCTGGAAAATCCCTCCCAGCCCAGGCAGTCCCAGCTGTGCCCGATGCCCACCCTGTCCCCAGCCCAGAGCACTCAGTGCCACCTCCAGCCCTTCCTTGGACACCTCCAGCCATGGGCACTGCAACCCTCCCTGGGCAGCCCCTGCCAAGGCCTGAGCTCCCTTTCCATGCACAAATTCCTGCTGCTGCCCAAGCTGAGCCTCCCCTGGCCCAGCCTGAGGTAGTTCCTGACAATTAAACCCCAAAATTTAGGAGATTTCCAAGAGAAAAAATGATCTTTCTAATAAAAACCTTTGCCATAGCTAAGAAAAGCAGCTCGCTTGGGAATTGGAAATTGGATACAGTTGGAAATTTCCACCAATAAAGATCTGGATTCTGCATCTGTCAGGCTATCAGAAGACAATTGCAGTGGGTTTTTCCTCATTATCTAATTAATTCACTAATGCCTTTGTTTACAACACAGGCTGGAGGCTGGAAGAGATTTAATTGCACTTCAGAAGCTGGGGCCAGATTCCTCTTAAAACACAGATAAAGCTGAAAAATTCCATTGTGTCCACTTTGTACAGAGCCCATAAAACACGGCTGGAACATTTTATGTGCATGTTTTTATCTGTGTCTTAAGAAATTTAGGAATTTTTCCTTTTGGGCCACCACAAAGCCAGAAGGAGTGCAGAGGGCAAGAATGTGATTTTTAGTCTCCCTGTGCTCAGCCATCACCTACAGGAACCAATTCCATGAGAAAATGACTCCAATCACGGATATTCAGCTACTCCAGTGTATTTATTTCAGAGCTGTCAAAAATAATCTTGAATTCAACCCAGAAGAACTGACCTGGGGCAGATGCTCAGGAGCACAGGGCTTGAGTGGAAAGGAAATTAAAGAACAAAGCCAAGAGCAATAAAGGTCAGCAGAGAGGATTTCTGAGGCTTGCCCTCCATCCCTGTCACGTGAGGTGACATTCCCTATCCCAGTGGCACTTGAATTTCCTATTTTCCTGATGTTAATCTCAGATCCCACCACAGAAGATGCTCAGCTGACACAAAGCAGGGAGGCTGAGCTGTAAAAGGAGTGGATGTATCCCAAAAAGTCCTCTCCTGCCATTTGCTGTGGCTTCTCCAACCCTGGATGGTTTATCCCTCAAGAAAAACCTAGACAAAAGTCAATTACAGAGCCCAGTTTGGGATGAAGAGGAGCATCCATAAGGATGTTGGAAGAGCCACTAAAAAACTGAGCAAACAACACTCACTCCAACGCTTTGGAAATTTTTTCCTGAGATACACACAACAAAACTGCCTGGAAAAGCAAGACAAAAGGGGATTTCCACGTGTAATATCCTTGGAATTGAAAATAATCTATATTTTAGGCTGTCTGACCTAAAAGCCATGTCCTTGTGCATGGATGCATGGAAAGGGCGACCTCTCCAAGGCACCAGCATTCCCAGAGGTGTCTGGAAAGCCACATCCACTGGGAATGTCATTCCCTCTTGGCCAATCCCAGCCCCGGACATTCCAGTTTCCCCCCAGCCACCACCAGTTGCCTTCTCCAGCAACTGGTGACGTTCTGAGGCTTCGTGCCCTAAGTTATAAAATTCCTTTTCCTCACCATGCCCGTCACTTTTTTGGATCCATTTTACTCCTGGAAAGCACAAAAAACTGTGAATGTTTTCCAGGAACATTCCTGCAGTCCCATACTCAGGCAATAAAAGAGCCAATTCCTCCAATAAACTTTACATTTTTAGCCCCAAGTAACAAACCAAATTTTTAATGGAGGAGGTGGAAGCATGAGGCAGGAGTTCCAGGCTCAGCTTTGACAAAAGGAATATTTTCTTGGCTTTTAAACAAAATTTCCCTCTGTGGTAAAGGAAAAACAACTAAATCTGGTGTGTTGAGCTAAACTTTTAAATATGCTTTATCTGCATGCACTTCAGGGTCAGTTAAGAGCTACAAAAAATGAGCTTATCCAGCATTTTCCTGCTTAGGAGAGGGGCACCCACCCCTGAAGAAAACCTCTGGGGATGTTTTTTTCCACCCCAGGTGGCTCCAGGGCTTCTTGGAGGTTTCTGAGGTATGAACATCTGCTCAGAATGGAATATCTTTACTTGAGCTGACACCTCAAAGGGACAGAGCACCTCCTGCTCTTCCTCTCACCCGGGCCATCACCAGGGTGGGGTTTTGGTCACCCTAAAGCTGCCACAGGCAGAGGCCTGGCCATGGCCACCGGTGAGGGTCCCACCAGCAACCCCTCACAGAGACAAACCCGTGCACGTCCCCAGGAACACCTTGAAGTTGGCAGAACCCCTTAAAAATGAACCCAAAACCTTCACGAGGCTCAAGCCAGGCCCCAAACTGGTGGGCCCCTCACTCCTAGGGTGGAGAAACCAGATTTTGGATAATTTTGCAGCCAGGAGAGGATGGAGGGGCTTCAAGAGAGACATTGAGCACAACCTCCTGCTCCAAAGCATCCTCAGCAGGCAACTCCCTCAAAACACCGACAAATTAAATATTCATAAACAAAATAATCATACATTAAACCCCAAACTCCAGGAAGGGGGCAATGCTCCCACAGACTCTCTCTCCTCCCCAGGATTTCACATCCACCCAGGAAAAGTCAGGAATAAACCGCAGGGAACAGCAAGTTGTGCTTTGCACACCAAATTTACTCTTTCCATCACAAATAACCACCCAAACCACCTCGTTTTGCCCATTTTCCAATTCCCAGCCGCCTTCGGCTCACACAGGGTTAGGGAGTGGAGGCTCCCCCAGGTTTTGTGGTGGCAACAGTGACTCTGTTCCCCTCCTGCCCGGGCCTGCAGGAGTTCCTGACATTCCGCACGAGTGTCCGGTGTCCGGAGCTCCTCCGTGGTGCAACCCGACTCCCTCTTCCTACTCCAAGGTTTTGTGTTGCCTTGGTGTTGCAAACAGGGCGCCTCTTGCTCAGGCTCAGCTTTAAAGGAGACCACAGAGCTCCAAAGCCAAGCAGAGCAAAAAGCAGGCTCGGGTTTTGTCTTTTCTCTGCAGTTCTGCACAGGAACAGGCCCTCCCTGGGATGTTTTGTCATGGGTCAGGCTGAATGTTCAGCTTTGAGGACAACCACACTCTGGACCTAAATAAAAAATGTGTGGGAGAGCCTTTCTGCTGTTACTCTGGATCTGGCTAAATAAGATTTTAGGTTGCACTTCCAATCCCAGCACTCACCAAATTCTCCATGTTGTTTTTAAAAGGCCATAAATCAATGCTGTAAACCACTTACGAGAGAGAGGAGATGTTTGCTCCTCTCTCAGCTCAGGACATAAATCCTTCTTGGCTACTGCAAAGCATTTATTGGTACATTTCTTATGCCTCAGGAAATGTAATTCAGCTTTCTTCACTATATAACCCCGGCAGATCATTGTTATTGGGGTGTAATAACAAAGAAAATTAAGCCTCCAACACCGCAGTCGTTTTAGGATGCCACACAAAAGAGAAGAGGTCACCTACCAGCTCCACTCTCCCGAACCCTCCGACTCCCAGGGTGTCGATGATGTTGAAATCCGACAGTTTCAGGTTGGCAAAGAAGGCAGCTTCGGCTTCGTATCTGGAGGTTTTGAGGCGAAAAAACGGAAATTTCTTAGAGGCGCAAACCTGAGCAGCGCACGCCGCCCCCGAGCTGTGGGAGCCTGGGCCAGCCTTTACCTGCTGCACTTCCATCTCAGCTCTCAGAACTGGCCTTTAGCTCAGCATGCTGCTGCTCCCAGCCCCAGCAGGGCTCCGGAGGGCACGGTTTTCCAAAGGGGAACAGCAAACTTCCCTACTGAGGGTGCAGAGCCAACGCCTGGCACCACAATCCAGCTCCCAAAGCTACGGCTGGGCACTTTCTATCCATCTTCTCCTGGGCAGGGTTTGCTTTTAAATATTTTGGTGTCTGAAAGTAGTTTTGGAAGGAAAAAGTCTCTCCTAGGAGTTTCTCATATCCACAGGCTGGCAGCAGCTTCTATAAATGTTTATTGGAAGTGGCAGGATCACTAAAGGTCTCTGGAGAGAAATCCCAGCCAGGTTTCATGAAATCAGATCTGATAAGCTGCAAATGCCTGAAATGAATGACTTCAGTCACAGATCAACATTCCTAAAAGGATATCTTCACTTGTTCTCCTCCTGTAAACCCACTCAGAGCAGCCACCCCAAGCCAGGGTGTCCCAAAATCCTGATGGTCTCTGTTTATCCCGTGGCCAACTGCCCCACAACACCAAGCCCCTGAGGAAGGGACACGCAACTCCAAGCCATGCAAGCCTGCCAAAACCAGCTTCCCATGCCTATCCATGACCATGATTCCTCCAAAATAGCTTCTTGTTAAGGTTTAGGGTATTTTTAGCAAGGCTTGGAGGGGAAATGGATGAGCAGGGTCCGCCCCCTCCATGAAATGTGGTCACCCTCCATGAAATGTGACATTCAGCTGCCGGAGAGTCCCTGCGCGTGTCCGACCTTCGGCTGCGGGTGACTTTATGGGAAAAGAGTGGGCTGGGTTATGGAGAGAGGCCTGGAGGGAGCAGGGCTTCATTTTAGCTGGAATAGCTTGCAATTAACAGTAGGGCATGATCACTGGGGGCTTCACTCGTGCAGGGTGACAGCAGTGGGAAGATGACCCCCCATCCCACACCCACAGCCACCCGGCCAGCTTTGGGACATCCCCACCCCTGATTATTGCATTGACAGCATGAACTGATCTACTCACAGATTCCCTTCAAGCCACCTCCTCTGCTCTGTTTAAAAAATCTATGGGCAAAACTCCATCATTTTCCAAGTGAAAAGGGAAACCTACAAATAGGGGTCCACCAGCGTGAAAGGTCACACCATGAAGCCCCAAATCTGAGGCAATAAAGCACAATTCTCTCCCAGGGGGTGTTGTCAACAAATGACTTCACCTCTGCTTTATTTTTCATGCTGTCACCAGATCCTGTGGGTGACCTTACTCCTGGTGCATCCGACTTTGGAAGCCAATCAGCACAAGCAGCCCGCTGTGAACTTGGGATAACCTTGTGTGCCACAGCTGCTCATTGATCCCTTCGTGCTCATCACAGGGGAACGCTGAGCTGGCACCAAGAAAGGATTTAAATGTCCCCTTCCAGAGCACAGCAAAGCCATCACTTCAGGAGTGACAGAGCAGTGAGTGCCTCTCATTTCCACAATGAATGTACAGGGCAGTTAAATATCTTCAATGATTTCTAATCGCCGGGAAGATGAAAACCCAGCGTGGAAAATTCCCTGCCAACACACAAACATGTAAAATTTCAGGGCCAGGGTCACACAAGGGTTCAGCTTGGAAGGGACCTTCAAGAGCATCTGATTCCAACCTCCCTGCCACAGGCAGGGACACCTTCCTGGATAAGGAAGCTGAAATCTTCTGGATTTGCACTGGAACATGTGAAAAAACTCTATTATTTTGCTTCAAAAAATATTTGCTGCATTCTTGGGGTTGCTTTTGGAAATCCCTTGGCTGATTCCCTGTGCCACACCCCTTGGATGCAGTGAGTGCACACAAGTGCAGCAAAGCAGATGAGACAAACTGGATGCATTTTTTCCTAAATATGGTGCAAGAAGCCTCCAAACCCCAAATGAAATGCCTAAAACAGGCAGTGAAACCAAAGCACAGGTAAAATCAAGCAAAAACGTCCTGCCCATGCCCACTGACAACAGTCCCACTGGAATTCTGTTTTATTCATAGCTGCAAAAGTCCAAGTCCACCTAAACACCAAATTCCTATAAATTAACTTGTTAAGCATTCCAAACCTGCTAAGATAGAGGATAAATATCTTCAATAAAAAGATGAAAATACAAATATTCCTAAGCTAAATCAGAAACCAGGGGTATGATCCTCATCATAACGTTCATAATTCCTTCCAAATTCCTGGAGCTGAGCGTGCTGCTCCCTGAACAGAAGCTCCCAAGGTTCTCGACAAAACGATGGTAAAAAACATCTGTGATGTTTGATTTTATCACCTCCCAAAGTAAAGAGGCCCTTCCAAGGCACCAGGAGAGCAGTGCTCAGGGATACAGAACTGATATATTAATATTCTTCTGTAGGAAGATGTTCGGTTCTGGATCAGGATAAAGAACCTGCAACAGTCAGGAATGTTTGGGATATTCACAGGCTGAAAGGGACCACACCTGGTGCCCCCTCCCTGCCCCAGCAGGGCCATCCCAGAGCACAGGGCACAGCACTGTGTGCACAGAGCTGTGCAGCAGCCCCAGGCTCTCTGGACAGTCTGTTCAGGGAAGCAGGTCCATAGAACAGAGGTGGGATGAGAGCAGGGACAGTTTGACCCCACTTGTGCAGGGCGAGGTGGGAATAACTCATCCCTTTGTGGGACAAATCCACCTGTGCCAGGGCAGGGTGCTTTTCCCCACTCTGGAGATGCCATTCCTCTTTAATCAAGAAGGCAGTTTTATTGTAAATCCCAGCCTTATGCCAGTGCCTGGAGAATTTCCAAATAACCAAATGCTTTTGTGACCTCTGGAAGAGTTCAGATTCCTGAATTAATTGATGAGAGGAGTGCTGGGAAGACACCTTGGAGGCACAAGTGGCGTGACAGGAACCTTCAGTGCTGTGCTGGAGCTGTGCAGACACGAGGCCTGAACTTCCTGCACTGGGATTTCTGGGCTTGTTTATCTCCAGTTGAATTAGCTGTAATTAACCAAGAGCCTTTCCCTGGATATTTTGGTAATTGTGCTGCTCATCCCAGGTCAAAATGCCTGGAGAGTCATAGCTGGAAGTGCACAAAATGAAAAGATGTAGGGAATGTGTGATCCAAAAGCAACAAACAGTCTGTTCATTAATAAAGAGCTTTTAAAATGAAGGCTGAGCTTTTCACAGGAACTGGTGGGAACACCAGGAATCAGCTCCCAGTGTGCCCCTTATGGGACTTTTTGCTTATTGAAGCAGGGTTTTGTCACCTACTGACACTAGCCCAACCTTGGCAGAGCTCACAGCCCACTCCTGAAGCTGACAGCAGAGTGGGACCTCAGAGAGCAGCACAGGAGAGGTTCAGGTCTGAGTTAGCCAGGACCATCCTGCAAAAACTCCAAGCTATTCTCCAAGATTTCCTGCAGCTCTAGATGGCAGAAAACCTCCTGAAACCTCCTCTGGAAGAGCTGGGGCTTGGGAAAAGCACTCCTTTCCCCGCCTCCAAATAAAATACCTCTTCCCAAGGAGCTGCCTTGCCTCAGCCTCCTTTTGGGCAGGGTAATTACCAGAGTAATCTGGGGGCTCAGGAGGAAATTCCATCTTCCAATATCCCAGTCCTTTGAAATGGCAGTGCAGGGTCCACAGCCCAGCAACACCGTGCCCAGATATTTGGGCTGTGGGAGAGGAAAGCCTGTGGCTCCTCACACTGCTGGAGGTTTCCCAGCATTTAAATGAGTCACTGCCTCCTAGGATGATGATTGCTCTGAGAGATATTTCAAGCTTTGCCTCCTAAAACAATGAACAACAACAAAAATAATGAAATAATCGTGTTACCCAGGCAGCTGATAAACGAGAAAATGCGAGGAGCAAAGGTTTGCAATTACCCAACTGCTCAGCCCTGCTGAAGTAGCTCCTGATTCCCATCCTAACCGTGTTGGGAAACATCAGACATCTGTTAGCAAACTCATCTCCAGAGAAAACTTGGCTCCTCTCCACCTGCAGGCTGCCAGCCAGCCAGGAATTGCAACCAAATGGGAACCAACCACCCTGATCTGAGCAAATGCCACCAGTTTGGGCGTAAACCCAGAATTTGGGAGCCTTCCCCACTGACAGATACCAGCTCTGTTTAACAAGCAGCCTTTTATTTGTTTTTTTGGTCAGCCAGGTCACTACCTCACCCGTCACTGAGGAAATGCATTCCCGAAGATGGAAATTAGAGAATCTCTGCAAAACCTGGGAAAAGTGGAGCTGCAGCACCTGGATGGTGATGCCAGCCTGCAAGGAGACACAGGTGAAATGAGCCTGAGATCCACAGGTGGGGTGAGGAGGGAAATACATCCCAAAACTCAACCTTATCTCTGTGCCCACTAAAACCCCCCTCCTTATGGTTTTAAAATACAATGAGAGTCTAAAGGAGTCAGAGAGTCATGGAATGGTTTGGCTTGGAAGGCTTGGCTTCATGATCATGTTGTTCCAATCACCTTCCACTAGACCAGGTTGCTCCCAACCCTTCCTTGAACACTTCTAAGACAGGGCAGCCACAATTTATTTCTTATTAAATGCTGCTTCAGCTGATGGGGCACGTAAAAATCTCTGTAAAAGAAAGCAAAAATTCCTCCAGATCTTCAGTACTGTGACTGTTCTTACTCTCCCTCTGACTGTCCAGATGAAATGACCCTCCTGGTCTATCCATGGGACCCTGCCTGCCTGGAACCCTGAAATCACGTAAAGCTCCCTAGCTTGGATTTGTGCTGTGTGAAGAGCACAAATTTGAGTGAAGGTGAACAATGGGGAGGGGCAGGGACATGGCTGGAATTCCTGTCACCAGGAGTCTTCATCGTTGAAAGTGATGTAAGGAGGAGCAGATGCAGCAAATGGTGGCAGGGCCGCCACAGCTTCCCTTCCCTGCAGGCTCCAGTGACTCCAAAAAGCTCAGGATCTGTTCTTTCCCAGGGATTTGGGGCAACAGGGAATCTAGGAGCAGGTGAAAGTGAAAACAAAAGCAGCTCGTGTCGTGTCCACGTGAGATGTTTCAGATGTGCCCTGTTTGAGGGGGCTTGGGCAGGGGACAGAGGGGAGCAGGGACAGCCACAGGGCGTTGACACAACCAGCAGGATCCAGAGCCTGGGAATGCCTGAAAGCAAATCCCTGGGAGGCACTGAGAGAAATCCCTGTCTCTTTGTGGACACTCATCCTCTCAGAGGTGCCACCCCAGGTACAAACCCCTCTTATCCAGCATTGTCTCTGCACATCAATCCATTGGGTCAGGACTTCAGGGGGAGATGCTCCTTGACAAACATTTGCAGCAGGAAAAAATAACCAGGGTGTGAACTCAGCACTTGCTGGGGAAGGCCAAACCTGCTCTGCAGGCTCCTCCAAGATCTGAGCACTCCCAGGTCTCCATGGATTTGCTGGAAGGGGCTGTTTGCCCCAAAATGCCCCTCAGACAGAGCAGGCAGAGAGAGCAGGCAATAACAATGTCCTGAATGTGTAGGAAAGGCCTCTGCGCTCCTTCCTCTGCATTCCACGTGTCCATCTCCCTCATGATGCACCTGGGAAGTTCCCAAAGATCCTTTCAGGAAAAGCTGGCATTGGGAACGACAAAGGACCTGAGGAAAAGCCCAGCTCTTGGCTTGTTTTCCTGTCCATCACAGACATTCCAGAACTGGGAATGAATTCAGCTGTTCTGTTGAACAGCTCGCTCATAATTCAGATCCCAAAATGATTCCAGGATATCTCCATCGATAATTCCTGCCTGGGATTAGCTACCCTAATGCCAGTCCAGTCAGGGAGGGATGGATGCCACCCACAGATCCTGGCTGCTCAGAGAGGATTTACCTCCAGATGAGGATTTGCTGCCCTGCCCCAAGGAAGACCAAGAAGGAGAATGTCAAACTCATCTTCTACTCTCATTTTTTTTTTCAAATTGCAAATCATACTGAAAGAAGGATGGCTCTGTGGATGGATCCAGGGCAAAGAGATGGGAATAATAACCCAGGTATTCCTTGGGTCAGGTGTCCTCCTTCCAGCCCATCCTTCTGAGGTGGCTTTAACTCCTGATTTAGGTGCTCCTCTCACATCTGACACCTTCAAAGATCCAAACCAAAAGCCTTTTCCTTGGGATTTTTAAAAGCCATGTGCTGGTGGTTCTGCCGGGTTTGAAGCCAGAAAAGAAAGGCTGGATTTCTTTTCAAGTCCATGTTTTCAGGGCTGGGGAATTTCACTTGGGTGCCCCAGCACCTGAACTCACAGCCTTTCACATCAGGAGAAAATTGCACACCCGCTGCTTCAGATTTTCTTACAGAAAGGGAGCTTTGAGTGGCAGCTAAACCAGGCACTAAAGCCATGGCAGCTCTAACTTCCTCTGGAAGGGGAAGGAGATCTGAAATTAAAAGTACAGGGTTAAAAAACTCACAGGTTCATTTGTTCCCTCCCCTTTCTTAAAAACAAATCACTTTTCAGTGAGAGCTCAGCACCACAAACACAATATTGGGCTGTTGCAGCAAGCTGAGCTCATCCCAAGTTGGTTCAGTAGTTAAACAAAGAGATTTGTTGGAATTATGGGGCTTTGAAGACTTGGATGTTGCACAGATCTCACCCAGAACTGTAACTGAACACACTGAAATGCAGCCAAAGCAGCTCAGAAAGTGCTTCTCCTCATCCAGGTTCTGAAAAGTCTGGATTTTCTAAAGTGAGTTTTGTTGAAGCCCTTAATGTGCCAAGAGATTGGTGATACCTCACTAAACACCTTGTGCTGCTGGGTTCGGTGCCTCCCACCCCACAGTGGGACCTCATCTGAGAGAAAACCCCTTCAAATGCAAATTTCACCCCTTTTCCTCCCAGATATTCATGTAGGATCCTCTCCTCTTGTAACACACAGAAGTGCATCACTCCTTTTAAGGCTCACAATGGCCCCCAGCAGTCTGAGCTCCCCAAATCCCAACCCTCTGCTCCCCAGTTCCAGCACCCACACTGTGGAATTGTCCACTGCACATCCACAAAATGCTGATGGGCCAGAAAAAGCCACAATTTTGGTGGAAGAGCCAAAAAAGATGGGATAGAAAATGCCAGCTGATGGGAACACCATAGAGATCTGAGCCCAAGTGCTCCCAGGAGAGCACAAGGAAGGTTTTTAGGGAATTCAGTCCCTGGATTTCTCTGGGAGTCACAGGGAGGTCACCAAGGAAATGTGTACTTGTTTTCCAGATGCACATGTTCGTCCCAAACTCCTGAGGAAACAGCTCCATGCTCCCAACAGGACTCTCCCCACCTCCTTCTCTGGGAAGTGATGGATTCAGCTCTGGGTAAAACAACATTTGTACTATTCCTCATGCCAAAATGTCCTGAAATAGTTCAAACAAGACACCCTACAGCATAGCCTGATGAAACCCCCCAGATTTTAATCCATTTTAATTAAAAGGGGCGGAGGGAGGATGTGGAGTATTCCTTCCTCCGGTGGAGTTTCCTGTTCTGTGCAGTATTAAAGGATATTGCTTAACGATGGGGGTTGTTACTTCTCTTTTCCCTCCCTTTTTCCTGATCCCTTGTTTAAACCCTGGATGGTTTTAACTGGAGGCCAAAGAAATGCCTCATATCACATTCTTTACTGGCCCAGGGAACAAAATCCTGAGGAAAAGCAGAAGATCTTTCACGGCACCTCAAATGCTGCACTCAGACCGTGGCGACCTCATTTCATTCCAATGAACAGAACATTTGATGTAAAATGGAAGAGCAGTAAATTGTTATTTATCAACAGGCAAATAAATTCATATTCAAGGCATGGATTCCTGGGGCAAACTGGGGTTTAAACCCCCACATTCAGCAGCTGCATCTTGGGTGTACTCAGCATTTCTGTGGGAGCAGCACTCACCCCCCAACTCCTAAAGGAACAACACAGAGGCAGCAGAAAATAAACCTCCCACAGTGATCTTTAATGCCCTTGAATAATTTAGAAGGGAAAAAAAAGGAGTATTTTGGGCAGGAAGGAGAAAATTCCCTGAATTCCCTCTTTTCTACTTAATAGCTTGGATTCAAGAGTTTGGATCTACAGACAATAAAATCTCTTTGGAAAAGAAGGCATCGAGGGTTCTTCCTTTCACTTTTCTGACTGAATTCAGAGGCAATACCTACAGATCCCTTGAGGAATTTTTTTTCCTTTGGAAAACACCAAGGGGAGCCCAGGCTGCTGTGGATACTCAGGAAAACAAGAATTTCGCATTAAAATTCCAAATGAATTCTGCAAGGACAATAAATTCCAGCTACCAAACTGGATTCCAAAGTACCATTGAACAACACCAAAGGTATTTTAGGGAAAGTTGTTGGGATTCATTGGGAAAGAGCCTCAGTTCCACCCTTGGAAAGCCAGACATGATCTCAAGGAAAGCTCGGTCTAATTACAGGTTGAAATTGCTCAGATCACAGCTGTGCTCTACCAAATCTCCCCAGCTAATTGCAAAGTGCTAATTAGACCCCAGCACCCTCAGAATGGCTCAGCTGAGCACGTCAGCTCCAAGGAGCCCTTCTGCCTCCAGGCAGGACCTGCAAGGGGAAACGTGACCATGGTGACCATGATGATCATGCTAAAAGGACTTCGTGGCAGCTTCCTCCTCTTACATTTTTTAAGGAATGTGGGGAACAGATCAATAAACTGACAATGTCAGACACGTTTATTTGTCCAACTCTCTGTGCCCACCACTTATTGTGCATCTGTTCAAGTCCCAGGGGTTTCAGACAACTCTGTCAGTGTTTTGCCCTTGGTTCTTTTTTCCAATGGCCCAAATCCTCTGGGAGAAAATTCTTGCAAGAGGGATTCCAGCTCAGCAGCTGGTAAGAGGCAGAGCTCTACCTTGAGAAAACTTGTGTTCCTTTTCCAAGGGCCGCTGAGGGGCATTTCATGGAATCACAGATGGTTTGGAATGGAAGGGAAGCTCAAAGCCCATCCAGTGCCACCCCTGCCATAGGCAGGGACACCTTCCACTGTCCCAGGCTGCTCCAAGCCCCAAAGTCCAACCTGGCCTTGGACACTGCCAGGGATGCAGGGGCAGCCACAGCTGCTCTGGGTACCCTGTGCCAGGGCCTGTCCACCCTGCCAGGGAACAATTCCTGCCCAATATCCCATCCAGCCCTGCCCTCTGGCAGTGGAAGCCATTCCCTGTGTCCTGTCCCTCCATCCCTTGTCCCCAGTCCCTCTCCAGCTCCCCTGGACCCTTTTAGGCACAGGAAGGGGGCTCTGAGGTCTCCCCAGAGCTTTCTCTTCTCTGTTTCTGCAGCCTCTTTCAAATCACAGTCACCCAGGCTGGGTGAGGCTGCAGGAGCTCAGCGGGCACCTGGTGCCCCCTCCCTGCTCCAGCAGGGCCATCCCAGAGCACAGGGCACAGCACTGTGTGCACAGAGCTGTGCAGCAGCCCCAGGGAGGAGCCCCCAGGCTGTGTGGACAATGTGCTCAGGGCTGGGCACTGCCCAGGGAAGAAGTTGTGCCTCGTGTGCAGGGGGAATTGCTGGGCTCAGGCCCTGCCCGTGGCTCTGGGGCCATTGCTGGGCCCCCGCAGCAGAGCCTGGGCCCTGCTGGGAGCCCTCCCTGCACACAGGGACACCCAGGGCTGAGGGCCCCTCTCAGCTGGGGCTCCTCTCCAGGCTGAGCAGCCCCAGCTCCCTCAGCCTTTCCTGGGCACCCCCATGCTCCAGGCCCTTCCTCAGCTGCGCAGCCTCCGCTGGCCCCGCTCCAGGAGCTCCCTGGCCCTGCCGTGCTGAGGATCCAGAGCTGGGCACAGCACTCCAGAGGTGCCTCCAGGGCTGCCACAGGGGCAGCGTCCCTCCCTGCCCTGCTGCCACTGCTCCTCCTGCTGCCCCGGATCCCATTGGCCTCCTTGGCCCCAGGACACTCTGCTGGCCCGGGGACAGCTCCGTGTCCCCCAGGACACTCTGCTGGCCCGGGGACAGCTCCGTGTCCCCCAGGACACTCTGCTGGCCCGGGGACAGCTCCGTGTGCCCCAGGACACTCTGCTGGCCCGGGGACAGCTCCGTGTGCCCCAGGACACTCTGCTGGCCCGGGGACAGCTCCGTGGCCCCCACGTCCTTCCCCACAGAGCTGCACCAGTAGGTCCCCCCCAGCCTGTGCTGGTTCCTGGGGCTGTTCCTGCCCAGGTGCAGGACCTGCATTCCCCTTGCTCAAAGGGGATCCATGTGTGACAGGATCTGGAGTCACTGCTGTAGTAGGTGGGTCAATGATGTCTTCTTACTCCAGAGGCTCCCCCACAATTCCCAGAGATCATCAGGGAGAGCATCTAATTGCACAGGAGTATCAGGACCTAAATTCACAAAGCATCCCTGCAAAACCCTCAAGGATTTATCCCTCTGGCTAATGCCAGAGCACTCCAGCCGTGCTGGCACTGCTGGTGGAGCATGTTCCATCTGGCATTTTCCACCCTAATTTACTTGGGAAAAAAGGTGACATGTAAGAGGAAGGCAGGAAGGAGGGGAATATCACGTAAAATCCTGCCGGAAAAGTGGGAACAGGCAGAAAGCAGATCTTCCTTCACAAAGCAAACAGGTGTGCACAAAAAGAGGGGTTTGGTGCTCCCCTTGCTTGCTCTGGCAGAGAAATGAAAATGTGGGAAGAGCTCATTGAACCCAGGTTCCACATAACCAATGCCCCCCCTGGGATCTCCCTGCTCCAAACCCAATTCTAATTTGAATTATCTGCTGAGATTTTGCTTTTTGTGTGAGCATCGCTTTGGAAAGCAAAGCCAACGGTTTGGGCCATGCAGGTCCCTTTGGCTCCGCATGGGATGGAACGTGCAGAGGCAGGAAGAGTTCAACACCTCCACACAAATAACCTTTACCTGGCAAAAGTCAGGAAAAGGCAGAGAATGAAAGGTCCATTTGGAGAAAATCTGGAGGAGCAGGAAAACCAAAGCACCTGTGCATGCACAAACATCCAAGCAAGGTCAAAGGGTGAAGAACAGGAGAATTCAAAGGTCTCAGCTCTCAGGAAGGTTATTTTCACACAGGGGAATGGCAGAGACATCTCTGGGATGACAGAATTACACCCCCAGAAGATGCTGGAGACAGGAAGGCTACACCCAACAGCCTGCCCTAAAAACAGAGTAATTTATTGTGCTAAATCATGTTAACAAAACAAGTTATCAAGGTTAACTGTGCATGGAAATTCCAAGGTAAACAAGGAAGGAGAGTATTAGGATGAGATTTCTGGCCACCCAAAGGATGAGCAAGGGTGGCTGTGATCTGGTTTGGGTTGTAAGGGACCTGAAAATCATCATGCAATGGCCAGGGACAACTTCCCCTTGCTCCAAGCCCTGTCCAACCTGGCCTTGGACACTTCCAGGGATTGGGCAGCCACAACCACATGATAGATAAGAAAAGATAAGCCAGGCCCAATTCAAAGTCCTATCCTTGGGAGAACCTCCTTGTAAGAGAAAAACCATGATGTGCTGTGATCTCACACTGCTGGAGAGAGGTTTGATACAAAAGCACCACTTAAAAAGTCACAAAAAGGAATCTGAAGAGCAGCTGAAAGAGATGATGAGGAGAATTAAATCTCAGCAGAGGCACGTGGAGGATCTGGACACAGCAAATACACCCAGCATGGATCTAGGAGAGGCCAGCAGGAATTTGGAGCAGCTGAGTGGCAGCAGGAGCCAGGATATTAAAAGCAAGAGCACCCTTCAAATACGAAGTAATTCCAAGCAAATCAAGAAAGAGGAGAGAAAAAAGAACAAAAGCATGTCCAGTTGAAAGGAAAAACACTGTAAGACAGAACAAAAAAGTCAAATAACAACTTCAAAAGGCTTCAAACCAAATAATAAACCCCTCCTGACCACAGCAGCAGCACGGGCCTGACCATGGACTGTAGAGACCCTACAGAGACCCTCTGGAAAGAGCCCACCGAGGAGAACAAAGCCATGAGAGAAGCTCTGTGCACTTTTCACCCCTGGGCTCAACATGGAAGGTCTTGGGGAGACCCTCCCAGCACATCTCCCTTCCCAGGGAAGCTCCAGGGGAACCCCATCGAAGTGTCAGGAGGTGACCCAAGTTGACCCTGGGACCAGATGGGCCTCCCCCAGCGGTTCTGTGGGACCTCCAGGATGGAAGTGGCTTTTTGATGGGATCCAGAGCCCTCTGGTCCCCTAAACACAACATCTGTCCTAACAGAAGCACTTGACACATGGAAAAATCGGAGCTCTTTGGGGAAGAGCCAAGGCACTTCCCAAGCCTACTGGAGCTCTTTGAAGGAGCCCCCAGGCACATGGGAAGGAGAGATCTGCTGGATGCAGTTGGCTTGGATTTCCTAACGGCCTCTGACAAGGTTTGAAAGGCTCTTACGGAAGGGATTTAAGAAGAAAGGTCTGTGCATTGATTAAACCAAAAAAAAGTTCAAAATAGAAAACGCATGGCTCATTTTCCTAATGGAGGGAGGCCAGCAGAGCTTAAATCGTTTCTGTTGAACATCTTTAGGGATGAACTGGAAGAACAAGAAGTAAAATGACAGCATTGGTCAGGGATATGAAATCACCAAAACCAGCAAACAAGAGCCTAAGGTGAAAATCTGAACAAGGAATTAAACTAAACAAGGAATAAACACCGAGGGACAAGGTGATACCTACACTTGAAATCCTGTGGGAATGAAGTGAGGGGAAAAAATTCCTGCATAAGCAGGTGGTGAGGGTCATTCACCCACCTTTATTGCCCTCACCTCAAAAGCTAAGGAGAAAGGTTGGAAAAGGTGCTGGAAAGTGATGGTGAGGAGCACAGATCTGGGCTGGATTCTGTGCAAGGGGAAAAGACAACTCTGGCAGGAGAGGATCAGAGTTGGAAAGGTCCGGGTGTACCATGGAAAGAAGCTGTGCAGATTCAGGGAAGATAAACCCACCAAGGAATGCTCAAATCTATCGACAGCAGGAAGTGCTGTCCCAAATCGCTGGAGACCAGAGGCTCCCAATTAGCAAATCAATAATCACCTCTTTGCTCCTCTCCCCCTTCTGGACACCTGCTGGAGGGCACGGGCAGAGACAGAACCCAGCTGGCTGCACTGAGGCACTTCCAACAGATCTGCACAGAACTGGGATAAACTGGGAAACTCAAGCCCCCTCCTTGTAGTGTCTAAGGGCAATAAACCCAGAGCTGTGTTTCCCAGCCTGCCCTGGAAGCTGTTTGTGTCTTACATGGTGAGACAGGAGCTGCTCAGTCTTACAGCTTGTCTTGACCAGATAAAAGGAAGCTCTTATCAGGCATTTATTTATTTAACACGTGGCAGCCAGGCAAAGACAGAGTTCTCACTGCGCTGCTGCTGCTGCGCCGAAAGTCACGGCAGGAGAAACCCCCAAGAGCTCTGACAATATTCGAATATTACCTATGCTAATCAGGAAGGGATTAGGAAAACAAGGAGCTAAATTAACCACCTGAACTCCCAAGGTTTTTTACCTCAGGTAACTCCTTGGCTGGGCAAGGATGCAAGCTGGCTCATTTAGGGAATCCAGGCACCAAATCCTGCACATCACAACATCATTCCTGCTTTTCTGGTGGAGCACAACATTTCCTAAAACACCTCCCATGCACTCAGCTCGGTTTGGAGAAGGGCTTGTGCCATGCCAGGAGCTGAACTTGCACTGATGAGTGCTGCCCCAAAACCCCTCCAAGCCACGTTCCCACCACTGGAATCTCGCCCCAGCTCTGGGAATTCAATGGAATACAGGCACAGCACAGGTCTGGGGAACGCAGAGGGGACCAAGGGCTCTGGTACTCAACACCAGGGCAGCTCAGAGGACAGCGGGTCAAAAGCAAGGAGTGCCTGAGGGTTTCTTGGCACTCCTTTGAAGGTTCCCATCCTTTATCCAGCACTTTCCCATACTTCCACTGGAGGGCAGGAATATCCCACGTTTCCAGGGATGACCCTTCAGCTGCACACCCTTGAACAGCCCTAGGAAGGGGCCTTTGGGGACACTGGTGTGCTCCTCCACACTTTCATTTGGTTTCTGTCCTGCTCCTATGGAGCAGCTCCGTTTTCTCAGAACTTCCTAATCATTTTCATCAAACAACTGCAGCATTCACAGCTCGTCCCCACAGCCTGCCGCCCCTCCCAGTGCCCCTCTGCCTCCCTGCATCACCTGCAGCTCTCCCAAATTTCCTGACATCATTTTTCTGTAGGCAGTACAGATACACTGGAATTCCACACATTTGCATGGAGCGGGAGATTTACACCCTCACTGCTTCCTCAGGAGACAACAAAACCTTTTAGAGTATTTCTGGATGGGAGTGTGGATGTGCAGGAGGACAGGGAGATCTGCAGAGGGATCAGGACAGGCTGGATCCATGGGCTGGATTGTAGAAGGAATTGGAAAGCAGTATTATCACAAGGATAATTCAGCAAAGCCAAGTGCCAGCTCCTGCCCTGGGCTCAGCCCCGGCCCTGCAGCTCCAGGCTGGGGCACAGGGGCTGCAAAGGGCCCCTGGGGAAAGGCCCTGGGGTGCTGTGCC
Organism: Prinia subflava; assembly: GCF_021018805.1. Lineage (NCBI taxonomy): Eukaryota > Metazoa > Chordata > Aves > Passeriformes > Cisticolidae > Prinia > Prinia subflava. The sequence goes on from NC_086255.1 coordinate 31,392,744, forward strand.
AGGGCTGGACAGGAGCCCAGGGGGGCACGAGGCCAACGGCCCCTGGGCTGTGCCAGCCATGGGGTGGCCACAGGCCCAGGGCAGTGATTGTCCCCTGGGCTGGCCCTGCTGAGGGACCTCGAGGGCTGTGTCCAGTTCTGTCCCTCCAGCCAGAGAGCCCTGGAGGGGCTGGAGCGTGTCCAGGGCAGGGAAGGGAGCTGGGGAAGGGGCTGGAGCCCCAGGAGAGGCTGAGGAAGCTGGGAAAGGGCTGAGCCTGGAGAAAAGGAGGCTCAGGGGGACCTTGTGGCTCTGCACAGCTCCTGACAGGAGGGGACAGCCAGGGGGGGTCGGGCTGTGCTCGCAGGGAACAGGGACAGGACAAGGGCAAACGGCCTCAGGCTGGGCCAGGGGAGGCTCAGCTTGGGCAGCAGCAGGAATTTGTGCATGGAAAGGGAGCTCAGGCCTTGGCAGGGGCTGCCCAGGGAGGGTTGGAGTGCCCATGGCTGGAGGTGTCCAAGGAAGGGCTGGAGGTGGCACTGAGTGCTCTGGGCTGGGGACAAGGTGGGCATCGGGCACAACTGGGACTGCCTGGGCTGGGAGGGATTTTCCAGCCTCAGTGATCCCAGAATTCTGTGACAGTCTTGCAGAGCTGACCTGAGTACCTCTGGCTTGTATTATCTGTATCTTTATTAGTGAAAACTCTCATCAAGAGTAGAGTAAAATTGATTTACTGTCTCCCACAATGGGACATATGGGGGTTCCTGAAGGGGTCACACTCAAGGCTGATCTGCTCAGCAGAGTTTATGTGGTTTCGAAAAGGTCTCTCGGAATGTTCCCCAGCAAAGACCATTAAAGACATGAAGCTGCCAGGAGACAAAAGGAGAGGTCCTCTTGTGGAGAAAGAACTGCTCTGGAGAGCAGGAGGCCACCACCTGTGACCCTGAGGCTGGGGCTGCTGCTTGATGCAGTCAAAATTCAGATGGTTAAAGGTTCCTAGGAGGTTTCTGTGAACATTTAGCCACTCAGAGCAGCACAAAAGAAACAGTGAACCAGAATGAGCTGCAGAAGGACCTTGGGAAGGGCCTGGCAGAGGCACCTCAGCGCTTTTCCAATGAAGATTCAATCAAACAGAGACAGAAAAGAATAACCCAAACTTCCAATGCCAAAAACAGGCTCTGGGATGATGATTCCCCTCAAGACAACCCCAGGACAACATCAGCTCTGTGCTGATTGGGCTGGAAGAAGGATGGAATGGCAGGGATCAGCAGGAAAGAAGCAGGAAAACAGTCTGGCTTTATACGATCTACAGCACCACAGGAGTCATGGCTGAGCAAGCTGGGACTCTCCAGCCTGAAAATTGCCCACAATTCAGCATCTTCAAGACATATTTAGTAACGGGAGACATCATTTCACTAAAATCCAGGGGTTTTTGGCCTATCTGGATGTTTAATATCTGCCATAATGCTGAACACACCCTGCTCTAGGAGCTCTTCTCCACATTTAAGTACCTGACTTTTACAGCCTAATTCTGTGCTATAAAGACCCAGTTAGCTCTTACAGGAGAAATAATTCTGCAGGTGAAGCTCTTCCCTCTCAGGCTCCTTCTCTGCCAGTTTTTCCCAGAAGATGGGAGAGAGCAGGACTGTGTCAGATCTGTTTTTTTAATGAATTCTGGTTAATTCACTTCCTCTCTTCAGATCTATTTCGTGATGTGGACAATGAAGATACACTGGAGATTTACCCTGGGACAGATCACCTGTGGGATGTCTGGGACCCGGTCAAAGGCTTGTTTTTCTCCTCAGGAGAACAGGAAGCACGTGAAGAAGCAGAGCAAGTGTGTGGTGATATTCCCTGGAATACTCTGGCAGCCTCTGGAGGCTTGGTGAGCTCCTGGAGAGGTGCTACAAGAAGGAGCAGAACACTGCACAGCAAAACCACCCTCCCTTGTGCTTTTCCAGCAGAAATCTCAGCCCTCTGATGATCCCTTTGTGTGAGCATTCCAGACAAAACCCAGATCACAGCAAGGATTTGAGCTGCTGGAGAGAGGCCAGGGGAGGCACCAGGATGAGCAGAGGGATGGAGCAGCTCTGCTGGGAGGAAAAGCTGGGAGAGCTGGGGGTGTTCAGCCTGGAGAGGGGAGCTCTGATTCTGGCTTTCCAGTGCCTGAAGGGATTCCCCAAGAAAGGGGGAGAGACTCTTTATAAAGGCCTTCACTTCACCTTCACAGTGGTCAGCCTACACAAAACCTTTCCAAAAGCCCATTTATATTTTCAAAGGGGATCATCTCTTCCTTTACAAGAAGGTTTTACTCCTGCCTCTTTAGTAATCACCCAAACTCCACCTGCTGCTCACTGAGAGAATGAGAGACCCAGAAACATTTATTTTTTAATGTAATAAAACAATCCATAACCAAGGGGTAAACAGTGATTCCAGGGGTTGAAGTATACAGCCAAACATGAGGTTTCTGATAAAGATCATCTTCCTGCACTTCCCCTCTGCTAATGGCTCTGCTGTCACTTGAAACTCCCAGGAGAGCCTTAATGCCTTCTCCCTTTCCTGGAATTAGCAGTGGAGGTTTCAAATGAGCTTCCCTTTGACTGAAAATGAATCAATGGAGGTCTGAGCTCAGCTCTGTGCCAAACAAATGTAATTCTGTGAGATCTTCCTGTCAGGCACCTCAGCCTGAATAACACCAGGCAAGGCGGAGGGGCAGAGCTCCTTTGTAAGCCATACGTGGGGATTAGGAATGTCTGCATCCCTGAGGACTACATCAAAACTGGCTTTTTAAGTAGGTGCCAATGTTTTAGCTTATTAAGGCACAAAATATGTGGTTCTGTGTTTATTATTTAGCAGAGTGGGTTTTGAGGCTTTCTCTGTGAGGCCTTTTGACAGCAGCCGTGGCATTTCCAAAGCTGCCAGGGCTCCAAAGCCCTCCCCTGCACTCAGGGATGGGAGGATGAGCCAATTCCAGCCCAAGGGCTTTGAAAAAAGCCTGTTCTCCTGGAGCCTCCATCAGAGGCTCTGCTGGTGCTGAGCAAGTGACTCTGTTGAACTCCCAGAATCATGGAATGGTTTGGAAGACATTTTAAAGCCCATCCAGTGCCACCCCTGCCATGGCAGGGACACCTTCCGCTGTCCCAGGGTGCTCCAAGCCCCAAAGTCCAGCCTGACCTTGGACACTGCCAGGGATCCAGGGGCAGCCACAGCTGCTCTAGGCCAACTGTTTCAAAAGCCTTTTTCTTGTTTATATCCTCATCCAATCTGCTGGATTTTCAGCACAGACCTCTTGGAAGATGTAAAAGTCATCTTCACCTTGTTGACACTCTGTATTCAGAGCATTGCACCCACATCCTTCCAAGTCAACTGAAATGCAAACACAGAAACATTTAGGGTGGAAAAGACTTACTTCATCAAGATCTTGATCATCAAGATCTTCAAGATCACCAAGAACATCAGGGCCAAGCCTTAGTCCAGCATCTTGTTCAGAATTCACATCATGGTGCTGCGAGGAATGTCCTTAGGGGGATTTTCCTAATTATTTCCTGCTCATTATTTCACTCATCTGAATTAACCACTGAGAGAAGCAGCAGATCCCAAAGGATCCCCTGGAAGGGGTGACCTGGAGTGTGTTTCTCATGTACAGAGTTGTACATGAATCACGTTTCCACCTCATCAGCTGGAATTAATTACACCAAAAAAAGAGGGGTTTGATAAAATTTTTAGCTGCACTGGAGCACTGTGCACTAAAACAGCCACAAAGCTAAGCACCACAGCCTGTTATCTCCTCCTCAATCCCAACTTTTCAGCATCCCACCTGGATTTTCCAAGTAGAAAAGCATGGCTGAGATCTTTCAGCAAGGAGGGACTCGATGATTATCAACTCTCCCGCCTTGATTGTTCCCTTCCCAGTTTATTTGGCTCTAAGCTGAGTGTTTGTGCCTGGCAATTCAGTGGAAAAAAGGAGTTGTGTTTTCCAAGACTTCCCCTCGTCTCTTTATTTCCCACTGCTGTAACAGCCCAGGTTCCCATAGAAACTGAAAGTAAAGAGCAGAAGTGTAAAATACAAATGAACAGGTCCAAGCTGGCGATGTTGTGTTTTATCAGACAAATAAATATCACTAACGGGCACTGGGCTTTTCCAACAGCAGAGCCAGGTAAGGCTGCACCTTAGCCAGTAAAGAGATGGCACACAAATGATAATGCCCAGAGCCACAGGGACGGGGTCGATCCCACTTCTGCAAACTGAGCTGTTCCCTGGATTATTCCATTCGGAGGAAGCAAAACCCCAGCTCTTCATTCACAGCTCTGATCCTGACTCCCCCAGTCACCCCAGTTTGAAGAGGTTGATCCCACTTGCTGAAGCTGAGCTGTTTTCTGGATTATTCAGTTTGGAGGCAGCAAGACCCCAGCTCCTCATTGCAGCTCTGATCCTGACTCCCCCAAATCACCTCAAGTCACTCTGGATTCTCATCCCTCAACACTCGAGCTTTGCAACGAGGCAATGGGGCAACAAGCACTAATTTACAATCTTCTCAGGTGGGCTTCCTAATTTTAAATGAGTATTGGCACAAGGGTTCAAGTTCTCTGCACAAAGCACTGTAAAAATGGGTTTCCGAAGAAAGAGCAGGCTGGATGCTTTTGGATGTATCTTGAAAGTGGTCCTGGATAATTTTATTTTTTAACAGTGAAAGGGTTTTTTAAAAGATGAAGGACTTCAGGAAAATGATTAAGTTGATTGAAAATTATCACTTTTAAATTATCAATTTGATTACATGACAGTAGGATTCTTCCCAACAAAAACACTGGAAATGGGAGAGAGATGCTGCTGAGACTATAAGCTATTCCAAGCCCTGGAGAGTTTTTAGAAGGCCATAATAAAATATGATTGAATTTTTTTTTCTTGAGACACTTTCAACGCCATTTACAAATATTCCAGGAGTGTTCATCCTTGGGCACCCTTTTGTGCCTTCTCCAAAGTGGTGACACAGCTCAGCCTCTCCTGACCCCTGCAGCAGAGGGAGTGATGCCCTCTACTAGAAATGTTCTTTTTCTAAGCAACGCCATCCACTGAAACTTGGGGAAAATTAGGAAAACTTTCAAATAGCTGAGGTGTTTGCAATAATCTCCATTTCCAAGTCAGGCCGTGCCATCCAACACTCACTCAAAAGGGGAATTCACTGAAACAGCAGCTCCTGATGAGTTTTTGAGCAAGGCAGCCCCTGGCAATGCCCAAAGTGAGCTTTGCTATGCTCAGCTCCTCTGCTTAATGGCACAGGAGATGCTGCAGGTCAAACAAATATTTGAATTTCTTCCCCCAGCCCTATTTAAAACAATGATGCAAAATGCTTGAAGCCATGCAAAGAGATTCACATAAAGGGACTCTTGAATCAGAGACTCCCACCTCAAACCACACCAACCCACCAGGAAAGGGAAGGTACAGCACTGCTTGTGCCCAGCCTTTACACCTCCCCTGTCTCTCCTGAGAAGCCTGAGTGGTTTTTTCATTTCCAAGGAGCTGTCCTGGATAACGAGGCAATGATTAAAACCTGCCTGCCTGAGAAACAATGGAGAGGTTGAAACACAAATAGAAACAGGAGGAGATGTTCTTCATTTTGGTGCTGCATTTCCCAAGCTCAGTAAAAGGAAGTTCAAATGACCAGAGTTTGAGCTGGTTGCAAGAAAAGCATTTGAGGACATTTAATTTTCAGGGGACTTTGGGAAGTGCTGAGTGTGGTCTGTCACCGGTGCAAGGCTCACTCCTGCAGGACCTTACCCTTTGCAACCATAAAACATGAGAGCAAATCCTTTTTGCTGTAAATGTCAGCTTCAATACTTAGCAAGGGCACGTGTGAGCAGCAGGGAGCAAAAGCCTTGGAGCAGCATTTTCTCCCGGATCTGCTGTTTTTCCAAGCAGGAGGTCACGTCCTCACTAAGCACTTGCTCAACTCCTAAATATTTTCATGTCTGAATCTGACCCAGATGCAAAATATGACAACTCAGCTCCTGCACCGTTATTAAAACAGCTGATTTGGAGCAGTGGGGTTGGCAAAACAGCTTTCAAAGCTGAACTCCAGGCACTCACTCCCTGAGCGTAGGAAATGGCTGGGAAGCTGCAAGTGGGGAATTTAAGGGCACAGCTGATGTTTTGAATTTGTACCAAGCCAGCTTCTGCAGGGACTCCCTGGAAATTCCAGCATCTGCAGGGACTCCTTGGAAATTCCAGCATCTGCAGGGACTCCTTGGAAATTCCAGCATCTGCAAGGGCTCCCTGGAAATTCCAGCTTCTGCAAGGGCTCCCTGGAAATTCCAGCATCTGCAAGGGCTCCCTGGAAATTCCAGCTTCTGCAAGGGCTCCCTGGAAATTCCAGCATCTGCAGGGGCTCCCTGGCAATTCCAGCATCTGCAGGGACTCCCTGGAAATTCCAGCATCTGCAAGGGCTCCCTGGAAATTCCAGCATCTGCAAGGGCTCCCTGGAAATTCCAGCATCTGCAGGGACTCCCTGGAAATTCCAGCTTCTGCAAGGGCTCCCTGGAAATTCCAGCATCTGCAAGGGCTCCCTGGAAATTCCAGCTTCTGCAAGGGCTCCCTGGAAATTCCAGCATCTGCAGGGACTCCCTGGAAATTCCAGCTTCTGCAAGGGCTCCCTGGAAATTCCAGCATCTGCAGGGACTCCCTGGAAATTCCAGCATCTGCAGGGACTCCCTGGAAATTCCAGCTTCTGCAAGGGCCCCCTGGCAATTTCCCTGCGTGTTCCAAGAGTCCCAGCCCTGGCCTGGCCTGCTGCCAGCCCCTCTCCCATCCCAGGCTCCTCAAAGAGTTCCAAGCCATGGGAATTCCATGCTCCCTTCCCAGAGGAATGAGATCACTCCTGCACAGCAGCAGCCTCCAAAGGGCTGAAGGAATAACGATCCATGTGTGAGGAATGCACCTTCCTGAGTGTATTTGTTTTGGTTTAGGGTAAATTTGGGAGAAAGCATTTCAATTTTTTTTTTTGAATAATAAATTTAAGTGTTTTTTTGTTTTAATTGGTTTAGGAAAAGATTTTTTTTGGAGAAAAGTGGAAAAAACTTTATTTAACAATTAAAGTATTTATAAGCACAAAAAATTAATTTAATAATATGAAACAATAAAACTTCACTACCAGAATAAAAAAGCTATCTGTAAAAATCCACCATGTAAATACCCATGTTGCCAAAAAGCATCTTGGGATGGAAATGCACCCAGGTCTGAGACTTAATGTAAGATCAGCACCAGGACCTGGAGCTCTGACGGGTTTGGGGGATATGGCTCAGTTGTTTGACACAGATCATCAACAGCTGAGCAGATCCCAATTGCACACTTTAGAGCTCATGGTATCACTGTAATCCCTCACTCTGTGATCAATAAATGATGTTATTTGATGTTTTCTACAGAGCAGCCCAACAATTGCCCAGGAAAATGACAGGAAACCAAGAGACAGGGCTCACACACATCTGCCTGTGCTGCTCTGCTGAGCAGACAGAGGCAGAAACACCTCACTGCCATCACTAAAATGAATTTTAAATACAGCCATGAATGAGGGGCTTTTAGCTCGCATCAGAAATTTAATAACAAAAGCCCCATTAAAAGCCTGCAGGTAGTTTTACATTCATGTCCAACATAGCGGGCCAGATCAGGCTTTCATCTCCTCTTTCAAGGTTTACAGGCACTGAGCTATCACACATATTCACAATGTCATTTTATCTGTATTTCTGATGTCTTATCTTGTTATACCTCTGCAGAAGCCGTGGGATCAGCTAAATCATGAGAACAGTTTTCCTTTTTTTTTTTTTTTCCCTTTTTTTTTTCAGATGATTCAAAGATTTCGAGCTCAGCACTTCTCAAATCATTTCATGGAGCACTCATTGAGGCACAGAAAATGGAGCAAATGCAACTGTGGGCAAAGCAATGTAAGTGGAGCAGAGCACAGCCAGGAAAACCAACTGCACTGCCCAGTGTGGGGTTTGGGATTCCCTGAATCCAGTCCCAGGCCAGGCTGGATGGACTTGGAGCAAACTGGGATTAGTGGAAAGGTGTCCTTGCCCACGGAACTGGATGGGTTTAAGATCCCTTCCAACCTAAACCATTCTGGCATTCCAAGTGCTGCAAACAAGCACATGGGAAAAAAAAAAATAATAATAATATCACATGGTGGCAGTTTCTCAGGATTCATAAATAATACTGGAAGCACCAGGCTTTTTTTTTTTTTTTTTTTTTTTTTTTAATAAATCTCAGCTACTCAGTGTTATGGTTCATATTACTGTAATGGGAGGCTGGCACCTTCCTGGTGATCCCAAATACAGAAGCATCCCATCCTGTGGGTCCCACCGCTGGGAGCAGGGAAGGCAGAGACCTGTCCTAGAGCCCTTTCCTACACACCCAGCATGGTTTGGAATGGAAGGGACCTCAAATCCCATCCCATCCCACCCCTTGCCATGGGCAGGGACACCTTCCACTGTCCCAGGCTGCTCCAAGCCCCAAAGTCCAGCCTGGCCTTGGGCACTGCCAGGGATCCAGGGGCAGCCACAGCTGCTCTGGGCACCCTGTGCCAGGGCCTGCCCACCCTGCCAGGGAACAATTCCTGCCCAGTCTCCCATCCAGCCCTGCCCTCTGGCAGTGGAACCCATTCCCTGTGTCCTGTCCCTCCATCCCTTGTCCCCAGACGCTCTCCAGCTCTCCTGGAGCCCCTTCAGGCATGGAAAGGGCTCCCTAGGTAAGGATGAGATGAGAGTAGAAATCCTGAGTGGAATGGGGACTACAATTACACTGGAAGCTGTGTATGGAAAGCAATTTGAGCCCTCAGGAGAAGTGATTGTTTTCTACAGGAAAGAAGAAAAAGGGTTTGTTTTGGTGGCTCAGCTGTGGGTGAGATGGAGGTGTCAGCAGCAGCTTTAGAGTTATGGCTGCCCTGAGTTTTTTACTTTAAGTGGGATTAAATTCTTTCACTTCACAGTTGGGTGATTGAATTTCATCTTCCAATGTGTCACAGTTTCTGTCCTGGGGTCAGCTGAATCCCCTGGGCAGTTTTTGGGTATCACACTCACTAACAGGGAGTTGGCAGGGAGAACAATGAATATTCACTCAGAACATCCACCCTCTACTCCTCCCCTCTCCCTGCAGTTAAAACAACCAGCATTTCCAAGCCTTGGAGCTCCCCCCATAAATCCTGGGAAGCTTTTTTGGTGAATGGGAAGAAACTTCTTTATCTGGCAACACCTTTGCCAGCCCCGCCGAGACAATTTGACAGCAGGGACACAACGCTGTCCCACCTCCTGCCCTGGTGCTCCCCTCTGGGTCCCAAATCTCTTCCTGCCAAACCTTCCCCGTGTGCCAGCACCAGCAGCACACCTGCCCTTCATCTCTCACTGGCTCTACATCTCCCTCCTTCCTTTCCCTTACAAATTGTTGGATGTAAAAGTGAGGCCTGAGCTCGCAGGAGCTGCTGAGGTACAGCCAAGCAGAACTGGACTGGCAGGGAGCTGCAGTGCTGGGAAAGCCACAAATGATCCCACACCTCTTTCCAGCAGGTCCAAAATCCCTGGCTCTCTGTAGCAGCAGAACCACTCAGGTTTATTTGTAATGCATTTTGTTCAAGTGCCTCCCTGTTATTTAAGTCAGCCAATAACAGCAGGACAAAAATAGCCCAACTTCCAGTGGTGTAACCCTTAAAACTGTTTAGATAAATTCTCAGGACAGCTCCAAAAAATGTGCTGGACAACCAAATTACACCGCCAGAGGTGCAGGGAAATGTTTTAATGCTGCCTTTGCCTCGATCTCACCCTTCCAAAGTTGGCCAAGGTTTCTGGTTAAAGCACTGAGCCAGCACTCCATGGAGCTCCAAGCCTGGGATCAGCAGAGCATTCCCAGCAGCTCCTGAGAGAAGGATTCCCAGCCATGCCAAAGGAATGGCTCATTTTTCCAAGGCCCAGACCATCAAGTGCTCCCACACATGCAGCTGGAATGGCCATGCACATGGAGGCATCCACGTTGCATTTCTGCTCCCTCTGGGATTTGTTATCCTAGGGATGATTTCTGCTGCAGTTTTGCTTCTCAGGACAGCCCCAATTCCATAAAACGAGGAGGACAGCCTCAATTCCATAAAATGAGGAGGACAGCCTCAATTCCATAAAACGAAGAGGACAGCCCCAATTCCATAAAACAAAGAGGACAGCCTCAATTCCATAAAATGAGGAGGACAGCCCCAATTCCATAAAATGAAGAGGACAGCCTCAATTCCATAAAACGAGGAGGACAGCCCCAATTCCATAAAACGAGGAGGACAGCCTCAATTCCATAAAACAAAGAGGACAGCCTCAATTCCATAAAACGAGGAGGACAGCCTCAATTCCATAAAACAAAGGGGACAGCCCCAATTCCATAAAACGAGGAGGACAGCCTCAATTCCATAAAACGAGGAGGACAGCCTCAATTCCATAAAACAAAGAGGACAGCCTCAATTCCATAAAACGAAGAGAACAGCTCCAATTCCACAAACAAATACAGCTGTTGGAAGGGCAGCCCACTTCAGAGGCCCTGACCTTTCCCCACCAAGGCTTCCATGTGACATCTGCCCCAGCTCATTGTCACATGCAAAGGTCAGATGAGCAAGGGGAGAGCACAGAGATTATTACCTCAATAAAGCAACCTGGCTTTCAAAGGTCATTTCACGTATCCCTGGTGGGTGACAGAGCATCCCCAGTGCTCCTTCTCCAGAGGGAAGCAGCCACCCAGTCTGCGTGGTGTGGTCTCTGTGTGAATAATTCAGGTCTGCGAACAAACAGCAACTCCCCCTCAAGAAGCAAAGCCACATTTAGCATTTACCTCCACTTAGGGACATCACCCTGCACGCTCTCTTGCTGGGCTCTCACATTTTCAAATGATTTCTGAGATGTTTTCTAATTCCATCCCTATTTATTACAGCAATCAGGAAAATCTGATAGAGCTGGGTACAAACTACCAGTGGCTTCAGGATGGAATGACAAATTATTTAAGGCTGAACGCTGGGAAAAGCAAAACCCTCCAGCAGAAAGAGAAAAAGCTTTTCCATATTAGAGGCTGAATAATGCCACCTAAAATCTCATTTTTTCTGAACAGCAAAGGTTCCAGCTCACACAAACTGAACAGGTATCAATGATCAGTTATTGTTTCCACACAGCCCTCACTAGGGACGAGAAAGGTTTTAATTATTTACACAGCTTAAAAGAAATTATTGCAACCTCTGCTTTTTTTAGCCCTGAGGAGCTTTTTGCCAGCTTTTTGCACATCCCACGGGATTTCTCCTCAGTCTGGCACCATGGATGGCCGAGGCAAAAGCTGCTTCCAGATGGTCCCTAATTTAGGGAACAAGGGACACAGAGGGGGATGGAGCCCTCAGCACAGCTCCCTGATGCTGCAAAGCCAGCAAATGCTGTCTCTTGCAGGAAAAATGACATTCCATGCCTTGGTGGATTATTTCAGCCCAAGTTCTCCAGCCCAGCACCAAGTCAGACCCTCACTAAATCTTCCTCTTGAACTGGCAGCTCTCATTTTGGAACCCTAACTCTGCCCATTTTCCTTCTGGTTAAAATTTTCTTGGCTTGTCTCTGCTGTATTTCTAAACAAAATAAAACCATCCTTCCCTAATGCCCAGGGTTGCTCTGGCCACACAACCCCAGTGCTGGCTGGATGTCCAACAACAGGTTGGACAGAGCCCTGCAGGGGCAGCACCTGCAGGCAAAGCTTTCCCAAGCTTTTCCATGACACCAAAACAGGAATTTCCATGAAGATAAACTGGTTTCTGCTCCTTTTTACAGAGCTGAAGGGCAAATCTAGGCTCAGTATGTTTATGGAGATGTTTCCTCATCCTCAGTGGATCAAGACTGTGACCATCACTTTGACCCACACATAATAAAGTCACAACAACCAAGCCTCATTTCTGGATCCATGGGTGATGGGAACTTTCCTGTCTTTCCTCTTACCCTTTATTTCTTTTCCTTCTTTTCCTTAGATATCTTTGTACTTTTATACTATTTCATTTCCATGGGTATATAAAAATATAACCACCCTCTGCAGCGAAATTAAGTCAATTCATTCCTGGGATGCTTTTTTTATGAATAAATGGAGTGAGAGAGGGGGTGTAAGGTGAAAAAAGAGACATCTCAGGGACTGAAAAAGGGGACTAGGAAAGGGACCAAAACAAAAGGTTTGGATAGAGTCATTCAGGTTGGAAAAGAGCTCTCAGGTCTTTGAGTGCAATTGTTAATGAAGGTCTCCATTAAAACACAGTTTCAGAAAGATAAAGAGCTCCTGGCAGGAGCTGCAAGGACACGGAAAGGCATCACACACTAAATAAAGGTCCCTGTCCCCTCGAGCCCTGGGATAAACAGCCAGTTTTGGCTGTGAGTATCCAGACATTCCCCCAGGGCTGCAGCACAGCTGGATGGAGAAAAAACCAAGGGAAAAGTGCAGTCAGAACAACCTCTACCTGCAGAGAGCCTGGAGCAACAGCACAAAGGCACCGGAGTCCAGGCTTCAGCTGGGGCTCAATCCCAAACCCTGCTGCCACAGGACATCGGCACTGGGAGCCAGCTGGGAACGTGATGGTGTTGGAACCCTTGAGACTGAGAATTTCAGACTTTCTGTGCTGACAGGCACTGACCCCCAAGAGAACACTGCATTGACCTGAGGCTGTGGAACAGGCTTCCAAAACTGAGTGACAGCACTGGGATTGTGGGTGTGGAGTTTGAATAGAAGTGTGCAATATCACAGGATAGAAAACTTGGAGTTTAAAGTTTTAGAATACACTAATATATATAAGGCGAGATGGAAGATTTAGGGCGTAGGCTGAGTCCTTCTTTTTCACCTCCTTTTTCATGGGTTTGGGTAGTGTTTTGTAATTGGATAAGAAGTCCATATTGTGGATCACAAGTGTTTGGTTATTGGGTTAAAAGTAAAAATAATCTAGGTGTCATCTTGTAATTGGACAGTTTGTGCTTAAAAGACCTTGGAAGGAGTTCAAGACAGAGCCAGTTTTCACTTTGTTAGCTAGAACTCACAGCTTGTGAGACTGTACTGTAGGTAAGAATTAACAAACATCTGAGTCCGAACACGAACTGTGTCTCCTGGGCATTTCATCCCAGCTCTAACAACAGAAGAGGAGAAGATAACAAACCCACATGATGGGAGCACTGGGACAGGGCTGTGCTCGGCTGGGCACAGGCAGGCAGCTCCAGCTGTCCCAGCCGGGTGGCGAGGGACACCTGGGCGGTGTGGCTGTGCCACAGCTGTGCCGTGGGAAGGAGGCACCACCTGGAGAGGAATCCCTCCACCCTCAGGAAGGGTTCAACAACTGCACAGGACCAAGGCCAGCAGCTCCCGGGCTGGGAGGAGGGATTGGTGTTCCTGGAGCAAAGGGGTCACTGAACCTCGCCCCACTTGGCACCACCAGCTGCAGCAGGAACCTCCCCCCTGTGTCCTCCTGGATTTATGGAAGCTGCTGGAGTGCCTCCATCTGGGAGCAACCTACGCTGAGTTAATCCTGATTATTTGGGCATCCCCTTCATGCCCTAAATGCCAGCGTGGCTGGGCCTGGCACTGGGACACAGTGCTGTTCTTCTGGACTCCCTTTTCCTAAAAGCAGCAAGCAAATTTGCCTCTCTCCTTCCCCTTTTAGGAGGCAACTATAATATTCATTAGTTAATTAATTCATTAAGTCATGTGAATATATTCGAGGAGTAGAATGTTGTAATTCATATTATAGTCTGCATAATCCTATGATTAAAATTATAGCCTACAACTAAAATCTTGGTCTCACAGTCTGCAATTGCTGATTTAAGAGAGGGAACACAAAGGATGGACTTTAAAGGGAACTGCCAACCCCAAGCTGACAAAAAAGCAGAAAAGAGCCTTTAAAATAAGAACAAACCCAATAAATAGCTCAGCTCCTCCAGGCCTGGAGGACAGATGGACACATGGAAAGATATTCCAAGCCTGTAACTCCTGCCTAACGTCCTCTCAGCCATGCCCTGAGCTCTGTGACTCCAAGGATGTGCTACAGCATGGACACAGGAAAAAATCTCCAGTGCCACTAATTTTGTAGGCATTTACAGTCCTGGAATGGTTTGGGTTGGAAGGGGCCTCAAAGCCCATCTCATTCCAGCCCCCTCCACCTCCCCTAGACCAGTCCTGCCCAAGCCGGCCTTGGTCCTGCTGATCCACTTGATCCACGGGATGCATCCCAAGGCCTCTTCCCAGCCTGCAATGAGCTCTGAGAAGGAGGTGTGAGCTAAAAAAAGAGGAGCAGAAACATTCCATGGGATTTGCGTGAAGCCTCACAAACCTGCCCCTGTTTCATGTTCCGAGTTCTTCCCTATCACAAACCTCCCCTCGGAAAAAAGTGAGCCCTTGAAGGACAATTAGCTGGAGCTAATTAACTGCTGCTTGGAAAGGAATCCGGGTTAAACTTGCTGCCAAGGAGACTTTTCTCCCAAGGAGTTTTGCCTCGCGGGGTAACTCTGGAACACCAAAACTTTCTGGAAGGTCTCACAATTCTTCTGGGATCTCTCTCCAAGGAACTTCACATTTTCTCCCTCCTTTATCCACCTTTCTGCTGGTTTGCAAGGAGCCCAGAAAACAGGAATACGGATTTTGACTGCCAAATACCCTATTTTTCAATAGGGCATTCCTTTTTTTGGATGTTTTTCCTGGCAGACAACACTGATCCCTCCTGCTCTGTGCGAGGCAAAATGTCAAGATGTGACAATAATGTCACTGTCACCCCTGCTCTGCAGTGACAGGCCTCCAGCACAGGCCTCTGACTTTGAAGATAAAAAAGTTGCTCTCCAAATTAATGGGTTCAGCCCTTTAGGGAACAATTCCTCCATCAGCAGGGCCTTGCCCTTCCATTGGGATGAAACACTTGGCATAAGAAGGAAAGGACTGGAGAAGATAAAAGCTCAAAACTGTGAAGGTCAAAACCCAGTGGCTCCCAAAAGGAAGAGTTGCTTCCAAAGAGGTCCCAAACTGCAGCCTCCCCCACACTGTACAGCACATCCTAAAATTCCCTGAACTGTCCTCAAAATCTTCTCAATCTGCATCCCCAACGTTCCTGGGGTAATAAATACTCCAGAATAGAGCTCAAAATTATGGGAAGGGCATGTTTTTCTTGGTGCTGATGGGTTGTGGTGACACCTTCAAAACCCTTCTGTGACCATGACATCGTTTATGACCCAACCCAAAATTCCCCAGTTTTATTCCCAGTGTGTTCTTCCCTTCTGCTCCCATGGAAATCAATATAACCCAAATAGGAACACTCAGAGATTAATATAAAATAACAACTGAATAACCCTGGGATACTTGGGACCATTCTGTGTGAAGCATTCCATGCCCCAAATCCCCTTTTTTGGGAGATGGTAAAGGAAGCTGATAGTCTCCCAGCTTTTTAATTGGGTCAATAAGAATTTAAGGAATTTAACCTTTTTAATGGAACTTCTTTATAAGAAAGAAGCTTACATTTGATCTGAGGCCAGGAATGATTATTCCAATCTAAAATGCAACCCTTTTAATATCTTTAATTAGGTATAATATTTCAAATATCACTCAAAGATAAGAAAAGAGAAATCTGTGGGTATTGTGCAGGATTAACAAGTTTTGCTCATGAACTGAAGATTTTTGAGATGGATCTTAGTTTCTGAAACAAACCAAAAGTTATTTTTAATCAATACTTAATCAGGAATTCTCACTATCCCTCCACAGAGGTGTCCAATACCTCTAGCAGACACATTCCAACCCCTCTGGTTTAATGAGAAGTTTCTATGTATAACTTAATTGGAATCTGCAATTTAGGCAGTCACTTGGAGCATTTGACTTTGAGAAAACACTTCTCCCCTTTCCTAATGTGCTATTGAAAAAAATACCCATAAAAGCAAAATAATTGAGAAGGAGGAAAAGCAAAGAAATGTTGTACGGAACAAATTTAATTTTCAACAACTTCTGCCTTTGAATTGTGTTTGGTTGATACTGAGCACCTCCTGAAGCAGAACAGGATCTTCTTGAAAAGCTTTAATCATTGGGATAGAATCAGAGCTCAAAGATTACAGATTAAAATCAAATTGCAGCTCAAGGAAGAATAAAAAGTGGGGGTTTTAAAACTATTTTAATCTAATACTCTACAGCTCTCTTCTGAAAGGAATGAATGTTTATTGTGGACTTCAAATTAATATATTGCTTCACATCATGGCAGCTCCAGTTTTTACCATCAAATGACAAATTCCACTGCCCATCCTTTGTCTCAAAACATGTTTGGCTTTGCAAAGTATCTGAGAAAGGTCAGAGTTTTCTACAGAAATGAAATGTCTTCAACAACGATTCCCTCAACAATTCCCTCTAGTGCAATCCCAAGATCTGGGGTTTCTCACCTCACAATATTTCAAGAGGATTTCTGGAAGATCCACTGGATTCAAATATTGTGATGGAGCAGGACCTTGGGACAACCTGGCTGTGAGCACTGACCAGAGGAGAACCATCTCCATATTCATGGGGAGAACCGGGGAGACACGAGGAGGAAAATTCCTCCATCCAGAGGAGCAATCTGTTTGGTATTATTGCATGGAGAACAAGGAGAGGGTTTTTGGGAATTCCAGGGGTGCACCACCAACAAACACAGGTCTGAGACTCGATGCTGAGCACTTACTTTGCTTTTGCTTCTGCATCCTCGTAGGCTTTGTTGGAGACGTCGTCCAGGCCCCCGATCAGGTGCTTGAAGGAGCTGTAAAGACAGAGGGACACTTTGAGAGGAAAACCACAGAAACACCAAGGCTGGAAAACACCCTGGAGATCATCCAGTCCCACCAGCACTGCCAGGTCCACCACTGAACCTGGAGAGATTCCACCTGGGAGCCAGGAAATCCAGTGTGGCTTTTCGGCAGCAGTCAGGGCTGGATCTCCACGCTGGTGACCCACCAGGCCCAGGCCTCAGAAATGCTGGAGATGCAGAAACCAATGCCAAGAAGATCCAAAACGATTTATCCAGCCCCCTGAAATGGCTGCTGAAGGTTCTCACCCTCCAGGAGAAGTTTCAGAGTAAATGTGCCAATGTGGCTGGTGGTGGCATCTCAACCATCTCATCCCTGTCCTCCAAATCCCTCTGCTTCCAAAGAGACATTTCCATTTCTGGATCCCAGCTTTCTCATTGTTACAGAAAAAGCACCCAAAAACACATCAAAGGGGGTTCCAACGGAAAGAGAGGGAATTCAGGTTGGATATTGGGCAGGAATTGTTCCCTGGCAGGGTGGGCAGGCCCTGGCACAGGGTGCCCAGAGCAGCTGTGGCTGCCCCTGGATCCCTGGCAGTGCCCAAGGCCAGGCTGGACTTTGGGGCTTGGAGCAGCCTGGGACAGTGGAAGGTGTCCCTGCCCATGGCAGGGGTGGCACTGGATGATCCTTAATGTCCCTTCCATTCCAAACCATTCTGGAATTCCATGAAAAACTAGAAATTAGTAACTGAAATCAGTGAATGCCTTCAAACAAAAATATTCCAGGTGAAAAGCTACTTTCTACTATCCAGTTCCAGTATTCCCAGTGGGTCGGTCACACGCAGGTTTTCCTTTTCCCAAGGAAGAAAAATTTGAAAAGATGAACTGCTGCAAACCAGAGTCTCCTGACTCATGTCTCTGCCACAAAGTCACAGCCTCACAAATGGAAATTCTGCAATTCTTCTGTGCTCCTGACATTCCTGAGGCATGAAACACAGAGCTCAAGAACAGGAATTGCTCTAAAAAAAAACAAGAATGGAAACACTGAAAAAAAAAAGAAAGAAAAAAACTTAAAATCCCCATTGAGGGCCACATTTCTGACTTCAGGAACAAGAAGGGGATATTTAATATGGCCCTTTCTCAAGGAGGATTTGTAGGATCAAAGAGAATGAGTGGCACTGAGCAGGTGAGGGAAATCCAGGGCAGCTGGGGAAACGCAATGTCCTGCCAGGCACGGGGTGAGGCCGGGGAGACTCTGTGTTCCTGGGACAGGAGTGGTGGGACCCAGGGTGGATCAGACACACTGACAGTGCCAGGAGGGTCCTTCAGGAGATGCCTGACCCTGTGGAATGTTCCCCATGGAGTGTGGAGAGTGGAGACAGCACTTAGAGCAGAACCAAGGGAGGCACAGTTATCCTGGTGGGAAAATCCGGATTTTCCCCATCACCGTGGGGCAGGAGGTGACAACTGGGAGAGGGGGCTTGGATCTGGAGCTGCTGTGAGGGCTTTTCCAGAGGAGTTCTCCTCCCCAGGGCTATTCCAGGGCTGTGTGCACACAATCCTGTGCTCTGGGATGGCCCTGCTGGAGCAGGGAGGTGCCACCAGGTGCTCACTGTGGGCCCTTCCAAACTGACCCATCCTGGGATTCTCTGCTGGGAATTACAGCTCAGGAAATGCCCTCTGCCCACACCAATTTACCCAGTCTTCCACTCCACTTAATTCAGTATATTTTAAACCCTACAATCAGAGATATCATTTATGCAGCACAGGGAGAGCAAATTAATTAATTCATTAATGAGGAAGAGGACGCACAAACCCTTTTGCTCTCACATAAACTCTTGTTAGTGGTTTTTAATCAGTCTGGTAATTATTAGTATTTTTTAATATTAGGATGTGTTAATAACGGGAGTAACCTTTCAACCCCAAATTCCCTGCTCAGCAGGGAAAACAGGAACAACTCAGCTCCTTCAACACCTCAAGTTTTATCTTCCTGCTGCAGGGAATGTGCCACGGGATGAAGCCAAACCTTGCAAGGGGACAGTGAAAGCAAAGCAAGATTGGGGTGTTAATTCCTAATTGCACCCCAAACAGGTATTTAGGCAATTAATTAACACAGTAACACCATTCTGGAAGGCCATACGACATCACCTAAGGCCTAAATTGTGATTTAGGCTTGGTTTGCTTAGGAACATGTGGCAGGGTTAAATTCTCCCCTTTTTTTTCTGGCAATGCAAATAAATCTTTTCCAGTGAAACAGCAAAGAAGAAAAAGTCACTGAAAGGAGCAACGACAGTTTCTCTAAGCCCCTTAATTTTTATTAAAAATTTTAAGCCAGACTTAGCACTGGGCAAGCTATCAAAGTTCACTTCAGTCCCTTTTTTATTGCCCATCTCAACAGTCTCGGCTCAGTCCCAACCTCCTCCAGAATTCAATCAGAAACTGCTCAGGGTTTTTTTCTCCTCATGGTCTTTTCTCTTCATTTTTTCTATTCTCTCCTCATAACCAATTTTCTCCATGGATAAACTTTGCTCCGACTGGGAGAAACAGCGAAGCAGCAAACCCTAAAATCTCCACTGAAAGAGCTCGGCTCAGCTTATATGGGGTCAGTCATGCCAGGATAATACTTTTTTATTTCATTTTTCTCCAATTTCCCTTGCCAGGAGGGCCGATCCAATAACCTTTGTTGACACCTCACAGCTCTCCCTGATAAAACATAAAACCCAGGCTTTGAAACACAGACAAAAAATGGGAAATGCAAAGTGGAAAAGCAGAAAATAGCTAAAATATTTAAAACGTTGCCTTAAAAAAAGTTCATCCTCTTGATATGTGTGGCTGAAGAAGACAAGAAGCTGGAAAAACAGCATTTAGTGGAAATTCCAGGTAGTTCTGCAACTCTCTGTCAGCAGCAGCTGTGCCTTGAGTTTTCCTGGCTCTGGTCCATCCGCTCCTCTCTCTCCATTTGCATGAGGCAATTTTGTCCTCCCAATACCCACAGTGTTGCTAAATCTCCAGGCTCCAGGAAAACATTGTTGGCACCATAAATAAATTATATGGAGGGGAAAAAAATCCCATATAAATAAAAGATGAACCTGAATCAACCTTGGTGTAAATATTCCAACAGTTCAGGAGCAGCCACGAACACTTTCAAACACTTTCTCAGTTTCAAGAGATAGGTGTGAAAAAAAAATCATTATGAAGTTGCACCAACTTGTCCCTGATGGTGCCAGTGATGTTCCAAATGTCAGGAATGAGTTTGGAGCCTTTCCCTCCTGTTTTCCCTCCATACAAAGGGGCTGCAAGTGAAGCCTGTGCATCTTTATTCAAACTGATCCACAGAACAGATGCTCGAGGCGTGTCTGCACCATTTTTATCAGAAGACCTTTTACAGACAAGCTCCTGAAGGACCAATCCATCAAATCCAGCACATATTTGTTAAGTTTTCCCCAACTGTACTTCTGGAACAAATCTAATAACCCCTCCAAGGAGCCTGGAAATTCACCACGATGAGCTCTGGCAAGGCCAAGCTCAGAACAGTTTGGAGGCAACACCACCCAGCAGCTCCCACAGTAACTTTTTTTCCCAGAGGATGAATTCCTGCAGTGTCACCAAAGGAAAAACTTCATTAACAACAACCATGATCTTGTAGGGTCAAGGCAAGTCCTAAAGAGAGAAAGTCCACAAATTGTAAAAAAATTAAAAGTACTTTGAAATAAAAATGCCTAAAAGCCCTCTGAGAGGTGCTGTAAAATATTGATGTGTGTCCCCAGGGTGGAGGTTTGAGCAGCAGGAAATGGTGCGGCTGCAATGAGCTCTGTGGCTCCTCAAGCATCCAAAGGCTTCTCCAAATTCCCTCAGATGGTCGGATATCCAGCTGGCCTTCACAATTCCCATGAACGCTGTGTGGATTTTGTTGAAGTCTCCAAGCTGACGCCTTGAGCCCAGGGCTGGGTCTGTGCTCCATGGCTGGCAGGAAGAATATTGGATAAATCAATCCCAACTCACCAGAGGGCTTGAGCACGGAGCCTACCCCATGCTGTGCCCCTTACAGGGTTGCCAGCCTCATCTCCTCAGCCTTGTCACCCTTTCCCTTCATTTTCTCCACTGGATTACGGTACCTCCTCTTCTGTGTTGAAATTTTGATGGTAATGGGAAATTCTTTGGAATTTTTTCTTTCTGAATTCCAAGTTCTTTCTTTCAAATACACCTGACCAGGTAGGACTACGCAAATTTTGGGGTTTATTTCCTGGCAGTCTTCTTCCTTGGGGGACCAAAATGAATGGTGCTCCCAATGGGAACCAAAGAATTCCTAGAAAAGTTTGAGTTGGAAAGGACCTTAAATCCTGCCCATCCCAGCCCCTGCCATGGGCAGGGACACCTTCCACTGTCCCAGGCTGCTCCAAGCCCCAAAGTCCAGCCTGGCCTTGGGCACTTCCAGGGATCCAGGGACAGCCACAGCTGCTCTGGGAATCTGTGCCAGGGCCTCTCCCACCCTCCCAGGGAAGAATTAGGAGCATTAAGGACCAAATCCCACTGAAATTCATTATTCCAGTAAAAAGAGCGACTCAAAAACACGACTGCAAGATGGAAACAATGTCACTGCTTTTAGTAACAAATATTTAAGTGGGAATGAAGTCCATGGGATGCATCAAATGTTTCCTGCAGGTTGTTTTCATTGTTAGATCAGGGTTTTGCTCATTCCTATGCCAGAAAAGGATGCTGGAAATGCACTTTGCAAAGCACACCTTCCTCAATGGGCAAAAATAGCTGTACTACTATTTGGGAGTCTTTGAGGTGTTTGGGGACTGGAAGAGCCCTCTTGTTTCACAAGGAAATTAAAAAGCGAGGCAGCACCAACATCATCTGGTAATTAAAGACCCATCATGACTCGAGTTTGACTTCCCTCATGGTATTTCCAACTCCCACTGCTTCAGCCCTGTAGCCATTTTATACACATTTTATAAATTCCAGGGATCCTTTCAGGCAAAGCATTCCCTCTTTTCATGCTTAAGCAATTCCCTTCTCAAACCCAGCTTGCCCAGAGCTTCTGGCTCATCCCTGAGATGGAGTTTCCCATATTATTCACCCCCAAACTATAAACTCTGCAGCAGCTAAAGCATTCCTAAAATTGCTGGGAATATTGGCAAATCCAGAGCCAGGCTCACGCCTCCCTTAGGAATAACTTCCTGTGGCACCAAGGTGTGGCTCTCTCTGTTAATGAGATGGGAG
Organism: Prinia subflava; assembly: GCF_021018805.1. Classification (NCBI taxonomy): domain Eukaryota; kingdom Metazoa; phylum Chordata; class Aves; order Passeriformes; family Cisticolidae; genus Prinia; species Prinia subflava. The sequence goes on from NC_086255.1 coordinate 31,414,697, forward strand.
TGTGGCAGCTGGAACAATCTTTGGATGTCTTGGGAAGCCTTTCACAAGGAATTTGGAAGAGTTACCGTACTGCAGATAATTCCAGTGAGTGGTGTTGGTCAGTGAGACTGGAGTTCTCCAGGAATTCCGTGTGTTAAGGAAAAGGTCTTTTCCCATCCCTTGTTTTTTTAAACTGCAACACGAATTTTGCTGAGCTGCTTCACATAGGGACACCCACAGAGCATGGAAATTGCTGCTTCAGTGGTTCCATCTGATTAGGCAAAGAGCTTGTCTGGGAAAAAGGAAATATTTGGCAGCCTCAGTGAGTTGTGTCACCCCTCCTGCTGCATGGGACAGATTCCAGCTGCAGGGAACACCCGCTCCCTGCTCCCACTGCTGCCTTCTGTGTCACTTGGCATTCACAACCACCACCACAACCCAAAAGGTGTAAAATTCACCATGACTGGATATTAAAATAACAGGTCTTTTTCCTCACCAATTTCCCAGATTGCCACAAGTCCTGGTAGTTTACCTCCACATGAAATTTTGCTCCTGATGTTGTCATTCCTACAAAATGACAGCCTAAGGAGGAGCTGGGACACGAAATTCAGCACTGGCCAAGACACAGGACAGCCTGCTCTGAGCTATAAATAGGGACATCAATAGGGTCACTTTTCTTGCACTATAAATAAGGATTTTATAAATAGTGTTACTCTGCTAATTGCAGAGTGTTAATAGAATCTCTGGGGTAGATTAACCACAGCTTCATCAGTTTAAATTTAATTTGTACTTCCTTACTATTTCAAGGGCATTGTATGCTGAGGACAAGGCACGGGAGACAAGGAAAGGAAGAGTCTGGGAAATGATCAGCAGTGAGTGACTTGAATTCAAATAATTCAAGTTTTTAACTCTCACAGTGCAAACCAAAAATATCTGTTGCAAGAGTGTAAAAATAAAAAAGCATCCATTATGTGATGCTTTTTATTTCTCTGAATTAATGATTGCTAAATTTTGCTAATTATTTAAAGCATGGAGATTATTAAAATATTATCTTGCTAAGTAATCAAATTCTTCTTCCTCTCTTTGTCCCACAGCAGGAGAAGGGAGTTTTACCTGCCAGGCTGAGAAAGGACTCTCAGGTGTTCCCCACCTGTGTTCAGTGGACAGACCATAGGTTTAATAATGAATGGGTTTAATAATTAATAACGAATGAACATAAATCACAACTTATCAGGATTTCTGAAGGTATTCCCCAGCTCAGCCTTTACAGAACACTAGATTCCCAGAAATGGGGGCCTGTGAGAGAACTCAACACAAACCAGCTGTGGCACAGTGGGATTGAGGGGACGGAGATCAGCCCTAGAAGAGCACAGAACCCCATCCCTCACCAGAGCACAAGGGCTCCCAAATCCCTTCTAGGGATCCACAGGGATCATGGATCCAGCTCCTGGCCCTGCCCACACACCCCAACAATCCACATTGCTCTGAGAGCTCCTGGCCCAGAGGTGAGTCCCAGTCAAAAATCCAATGGATTTATTTTCCTTTCTAACATCAGCTTTTTTTTTCTCGTTATTCCATAGTTTCTGGCTCCCTCCTGCTGGTTCCTTGCAGCTCCTGTGTTGGGGGAGGCAGTGAAAAGTCAAGACCTATTCACCCTCTCTGTGGGTTTCACAGATCCAGACCACATTCCCATGGAAAGATTCCCATGAAGGTGTGCCCAGGCCTTTTGCTGGTCTGTGCCAGTGCTTCAAAATGGGAAAACCAGCCCAGGAGTCATGTTCCATTTTTGTGTCATTTTATGTCATTTTTCTGTCACTTTTAATCCCACTCCCAGTAACTGCAGAGAGCAGCTGGATTTGCAGTACTGGAGCATGCAGGCATGGTTTTTTTCTGGATTAATCCCCCTTCATTCTCTCAAGATTTCTATACAAATTATTATTTTACTCTTCTGCTCTCCTGTATTTCCTCTGAGCAACAGAGCTCCCAGCAGGGCTCTGGACTTCTCCCAAGGACTCTCCATCCCCACATGGACTGGGATAACACCTCGCTCCAACATTTGCCAGGAGCTGGTGCCTTCCAGGACGTGAATTCCACCTGTGTCCCACTGTAACTCCCTTTCCACAGTAATTCCAGCTCCTCCTTTATTTCCTTTTGGGCTTTCTGTGATTCTAATTGTCACTGTTGCGTTTTGTCAGGTTGATTTGGGGCACCTTCCCTCCACTCATCAAGGACCTGTCTGTGACTTTAACACCCCAAATTAGGAGGCCTCTCTGGAGAAGATGATCCAAGGCTCTTGTGAAGCTCTGGAAAAGGTTCAAATTGGAGTTTCCCCCCAGGCTCAGGCAGAAGGAGGAACTTACTCTCTGTCTATGACCAGACAAGTGACCGCTTCCGCTGCGATGACGTTGGCTGTCCTGACATCCTCCCTGCAAGAAAAAACACATTTCTCCAGTTATTGCCATGACAATCTTCTGATTTCTGACATACAGCGTTCTTCAAGCACTTTGAGGACAAGTTTCTGGCTTTCACAGCTTTTCCCTGCTGTTCTCATCATCCATATAGGGTAATAAGAGACTGGAATTCCAAGACTAATAAAAATATTAGCTTAATTCATTTTAATCAGGTTGATTTGGAGTTCTAGTGTTTAAGAGTCAATGCTGCATTTTCTGGGTGCAGTCTACCCCAATTCCCTCCAACCTTTCCAGATCAAAGTGGATTCCAGACAAGCGAGACCTCCCCTCTTCTAAACACCCCTCATTCATTTAGGCTGGAACCTCACTATGCTTCCATTGAAGCAGAAAATGAGGTTTACAGGTCCTGTTAGGAGTAGAAATTCCCATTTAAAGACTGGAGGTATTAAAGCAGGAATATGGTTAAAAAAGGTGATGCACGTGCACTCTCCCTTTGAGGTCATCATTAATTAACTTTAATTGCTTTGGAGCTCTCTTCGTGTTCACACCTTTAGAGCAGAGCAAGCAGAAATACAAGGGAAGAACATTAATATTCCAGCCTGTGCTGGAATGCTGACTCTGAGTCTTTCTGGACTGGAATTAAGTGTGTATTAGTGCTAATTTACCCCACTGATAAATCACATTGTGCTAATTTAAAGTGAGGAGAAAGAAGCAGCGGAGTAGCAGTGGATAATTATCTCTATTAACTCCTAAAACGTGGGTAAATACAGAGAGGACAAGCAAGGACAATATTGAATTCCTCATTAGGTTGCCATAGCCAGCTTTTGCCAATATATTGATCCATTAAAACGAGAATTCAAACTTGTTGATGTCCATGAATTCCCCTTAAAACTCAACACATTTGTCCCATTATTTCAGATGCCACAAAAGGATATGTATCCCTTTAAATTTATGGATCACAGACATGATTTGGTTACTGCTTTATACCTAGATGATTACAGACCAGGAAAACACAATAAAATTGGTGGCCTCAGTCCAAACATTTTCAATAAAATTTGACATTAGGTGTTCAGATGCCCAAGGGACTGTTGTAATTTCTGTTAATCCATCCTTTTCTAGAAGGTGACTTTGGCCAGCAGGTGCAGCACAGGGAGGCACAGAAATCCATGGCATTAAAGGCCAATGAAACCTTGGAAGTGCATGGCATGAAAAACTCCAAGTGCAAGGCATTAATTGGAGAAGGAATTACTAAGAGGGGATTAAAGGCAAGAGAAAGCACCAGCAAGTGCCCAGCATTAAATGAGAGAGTAACTCCTACAAGCAGGTGGCATTAAAGACAACAATTACCACAAGTGCACAGACTCCAGTGCAGAAGTTACTGCTACAACTGCACAATAATAAGTGTGAGGAGTAATTACTACAAGTCCAAGTAATTCCTACCTGTGCCCAGCATTCAATGGAAAATTAACCACTAGTAAGTGCACAGCATTCCCTGCAGAAGGAACTACTACAAGTGCACAACATTAATTGTAATAAGTTTCCACTACATGTGAACTGCAAAAAATGCAGAAGTAATTACTATATGGGCACAGCACTAAATGAAATAATTACTACGAGTGCAAAGCATTAAACACAGAAGTTACTATCTGTAAATGCACAGTACTGAAGGGAAAAGTAACCACTACAAGACATTAAATGCAGAAGCTACTGCAAGTGCACAGCATTAAATGCAACAAATAATCACAGTATTAACTGAAACAGTAACTACTACAAGTGCATTAAAAACAAAGGTAATTTGCACTCCCAGTGCACAACATTAAACTAAATACTAATTAGTAGTAAATACATGAAACAACTAATTACTATCAGTGCAAAACATTCAATGCAGAGGTTACCCCCAGTAAATGCACAGCTTTAAAGGCAAAAGTAACTATAAAGGAATTACAACAAGTGAAAAGTAATTACTGTATTAAATGCAACAGGTAGTTAATTACTACAAGTGCATTAAATACAAGTAATTATTTTAACAGCACAGCGCTAAGTGTAAGAGCAGCTATTAGAGGTGTACGTGTAAAACACAACTCATTAGCAATTAATTAACCCATTCATTAATTCCTAGCAGTGCCCACCACCCTCTGTGGCCCCAGGGAGGAGAGGAGAGCACTGACTCAGACACTCCCTGGCCTTCCTCCCCTTCCTCCTCGGAGCTGCTCCCCGAAAAGCTGCACTCCTCATCCGCGGAGCCAGCCGCGCTCTCCCGGCGCTCCATGGCCCCGGCTGCTCCAGCATCCCCCTGGACACGCCTGGTCCCCTCCAGCTCCCGGCTGCTCCAGCATGAAAAACTCGACATTCCCCTGGACACGCCTGGTCCCCTCCAGCTCCCGGCTGCTCCAGCATGAAAAACTCGACATTCCCCTGGACACGCCTGGTCCCCTCCAGCTCCCGGCCCTGGGTCACCCCGGGCATTCTGCAGCTCCCCCAGCCCAGGCCGTGGCACCTGCACAAAGGCCGCAGCTGCTGCGGCGGCTCTCGGCCCGCGGAAATCCAAGAGGGGAGGATTTGGGAGCCCTCAGGAGATCCTTGGCTGTGGACAGGGGCCAAAAATCCCAGCAGGAGACCTCGTGTGACCTTTTCAGCTCCTCAGTCCCACAGAGGAATCAGGTGGCAAAAAATACCCGCGTTCCTAAGCGTTCCCAGGTGTGTCACCACGCCATTGTGTCACCACAAGGACATTACTGAAGGGATGAAAGGCACAGATCTGTTCTTCTCCTTGGAACTACAGCCAACTTTACCACATTGGGAAGTTACAACAATTTTGCTTCTGACAAGCTGTCAACAACTCAATTTAAGAAGAGATAAGTTTACACGTCAGCCTCTGTCTCACGGTTTTACCTAAGGCTGCCATAAATTGCCCTAAATGTAAAAATATTTGAGGTGATTCCCATTGTTTTGGGTATTTTTTACCTTCCTAAATCCCCAAACTGCTTGAAATCCTGCTCCAACACCTGCTCCCATAGCTCCCACTGCTCCCAATCCCTTGGATAGAGACTCCACCCCTGCCCTGGGCAGTCAGTTCCGATGCTTGACAGCTCCTTCTGTAAAGGAATTTTTCCCAATATCCAACCTAAACCTCTTCTGGTGCAGTGTGAGGCCGTTTGCCCTTGTCCTGTCCCTGTTCCCTGGGAGCACAGCCCGACCCCTCCTGGCTGTCCCCTCCTGTCAGGAGCTGTGCAGAGCCACAAGGTCCCCCCTGAGCCTCCTTTTCCCCAGGCTGGTGGAATCTCAGCAGCAGCTGCTGGGAGGTTTTTACTTTCAGCACGCTCAATGCAGTAAAGACAGAGCAGAATTTCCTTGACCAACAGAGCCTTGAAAGACCTGAGGCCTCAGTTTCATAAATATTCCAGTCAATAATTATAAAGAGCTCCTCTTGTTTTTTTTTTTGTAAATCTTGTTGTACAACCCTTGGCAGGGCTTAAACCCTTCAGCTGGAGCCAGTGGGAGTAGAAATATATTTTAGGAGCAGTCAGTAAATGCTAACAAGATGCTCACAAGGCATAAAACCAAGTATTAGAGTGGAGAGTTGTACATTTTCTATTTGGAGAATTGTACATTTTTCTTGTATTGAGTAGAATATTGGTAAAATAGTATTTTTGCAGCTCAACGAGCTGAATTGCTGTTCCCTAAGAAATTTTTTGTTTTCCCATTATCCATGAAGCTTAAAACACATGGGGGTTTTGCTACATGTCCTCAAACTGGGGTACGTTGGAGTCGAATCCCTCCTGTTGTATTTCATTCCCTTTTAGGAAGTGAGATTTTAATGCCTGACAGGATTTTTACAACGTTTTTGATGAAATGGCTTTTCAAGTGCAGCTTTTTCCAATGGCACCTTTTATTAGTTTCACATTAAAATCTATAAAAGTTTAGTAGAGCACGCTGCGTTTATTAATCCCAGTGATGTATTTTTATATCAAAGCCAATGGCAAATGGATGCTGGGTTCTCAAGAAGATGAAAGGTTGGAAAGCCACATTTTGGTCTGTGGGGGGTGGTTTTCCCCCATGGAAATGAGGCAGGTCTAGGTGATTGATGCAGACATGCATCACAGAATTAATTAAATTGGGAGAAGAACTCCAAAGTCATCGAGTCCAGTCTTTGACTGATCCCCATTTTGCCAATTCCTTCCCTGTGAGGTGGGCAGGCCCTGGCACAGGGTGCCCAGAGCAGCTGTGGCTGCCCCGGGATCCCTGGCAGTGCCCAAGGCCAGGCTGGACTTTGGGGCTTGGAGCAGCCTGGGACAGTGGAAGGTGTCCCTGCCATGGCAGGGATGGTACTGGATGGGCTTTGAGGTCCCTTCCATCCAAACCATCTGTGACCCTATAGACACAGCCACATCCAGTTGTTTCCTGATGTTCACCATTCCTTCCCTAAAAATGACGACAAAACCCCCTGTCTTGGCTCAGGAAACTGGAGAACCTCGAGGGACCACCCCCAGCAGGTGGGTCAGTGCCTGCTCCTTGGTGGCTGCTCTGCAGAGCCTGCTCCTGCCTGGTAGAGTCCCTGGGGAGATGAGTGCTGAGATCAGCTGAGAATGGTGTTAATGAGGGTTTTCAGAAATAAAAAATGAGGCCTTCCCTGGTGGGGTTTAAATTATGCCACAGGACTACCCAGAGGTTCCTAATCTGCTGCTATTCCAGTTCTTTAATGCCTTTTCCCACCTTGCAGCACTGTACACTTGACCTTGTTACAATATTCTTAATAAGGCTAATTTAAAGCATTTAGGACAAGACATCAGATAGGGGGGTAAATCGGAAAAATCAGTTCTTAGCTTGAATTTAGCAATAAGAGCTCAAAGCCCAGCATCTCCACCTTCACTTTTATTTTACTGGGTATTTTCTGATCACACCGTGACTTTCAGGTGGGAGATAAGAATCAGCTTTATTGGGTATTCTGAGGAGTGGTACCCAAATTTGGTGATCTTCTATCCTTTAAAAGGGGGAATTTACCTACCTGACGACATAAAATTGTCTTTTTAAAGCTTTGATTACCTTTTATTTGTAATAATTTATGTAACTTCACCTGCATCTTGGTCTATAGTTGCAGCAGGCCATTCAGCACAGGGAGGAGCCAAGCACCAAAAATCAGGAGCAAAAGTGCTCTTCCTCCACAGCAGGGTCTGCACTAAACCACTTCCAGTGTTAAAATGGGTGAGAACTTATGGAAATTTGATTAGGTATTAAAAGGTTTTTTATAAAATAAAATGTCTGTCAAAAAAGGAAATAAAACTTAAAGATTAAATAAAATATATATGGGAAAAAAGCCTGGACATGAGGCTGAATTGTAGCCCTGGATTTTGAAAAACAGCACCGAAATAGTCTGGGAAAGTCATCCGAAAATAAGAATTATATTTTCCTAATAAATGTTCTGATATTAATATTCCCATGGGTCTTTCAGGCTTGGTAGGAAGTAGCACTGGGTGTCCTTGGGATGTCAGCATCTCCATGGGAATCAAATTCCTCCTCAATTCGTTCTCTAAAAAAGGGGAATTTTTGTGCATTCAGGGCAAAGTGACATTTTGGATAAAAGTTTTTGTCTTCTGGGAGTATTCACATTCCAAATGTGTGTTTCAAGGAAGGATCCCACCTCGTTTAAGTGTCCAAGGCCAGGTTGGACAGGGCTTGGAGCAGCCTGGGACAGTGGAAGGTGTCCCTGCCCATGGCAGGGGGTGGGACTGGATGGGCTTTGAGGTCCCTTCCAGCCCAAACAATTTTGATATTTGAGTTTGTTTCTTTATATGTTTCTTTATAACATATAAAGAAAATAATAACTATTTATTTCCTGACAAATGGCACTTTCCAGATCCACAACTCACAGGTGGCAAACCCCAGGGGAACACAACTCCCTGTGTCTCTCTTTGCTGGTGATGAGCCAGGAGCCAAAGCTGGATTGGAACTTCCAGAAGCTGCAGTGCCAGGGGAAGGTGGCAGATGGATTTGGGATGTTTGCCTGAACACCTGTGCAAAGTGGCACCCTCAGCTCAGTTTCCACCCAGGTATTCACAAACAGCCTTTCCAAGAGTTCCAAGTGCCAAACAGCCTCTCCTGAAACATCTGCCCACAGCCAGCAGGATCCATTTCACAAACCCCACTGCAGCAAAACGACAATTCCACCTTCTGTTAGTTCCACTGAGCTTTTCTGAGCCCTTCAGGCAGAGGGATTAATGGCAGTGCTGGGGTGGGAACACTTGGAAGTCACAGAATCATGGAATGGTTTGTGCTGGGAGGGCCATTAAAGATCAGCTTTGCCATGGGCAGGGACTCCTTCCACCATTCCCAGGGTGATCCAAGCCCCAAAGTCCAGCCTGGCCTTGGGCACTGCCAGGGATCCAGGGGCAGCCACAGCTGCTCTGGGCACCCTGTGCCAGGGCCTGCCCACCCTCACAGGGAACAATTCCTGCCCAAAATCCCATCCAGCCCTGCCCTCTGGCAGTGGAAGCCATTCCCTGTGTCCTGTTCCTCCATCCCTTGTCCCTCTCCAGCTCTCCTGGAGCTCCTTTAGGCCCTGGCAGGGGCTCTGAGCTCTCCTCAGATCTTTCTCCAATACCTGTGGGCTGCCATCTGTCACAGCCCCTGCTCTTTTCTCTGGGCACAGGAACTCCATTTGTGCCACCCCTTGGGGAATCCACTTGCCTGGGAAGGGAATTCCAATTAAATCCAAGAGCTGCCACAACACAGTGAGGATATACACTGCAGGTATTCCCACATCCAGCTGAAATCCTTATTGTTGATGACTTTCAAGGCTGAAAGAGATGAGCACCTCACCCCTTATCCTTTGCTTCCTGCATGGAATCTGTTTTAAGCCCCTGTACCTGCACCCATCCTACCACGGCTGGATCTGCTGGCACCAGGACAAGCAAAGAATCACAGAATTGTTGGAAAAGCCCTCCAGGATCATCGAGTCCAAGCATGCACCCTACAGTGCCACATCCTCCCCCAAACTCTGACCCCAAGTGCCACAGGCACAGTTTTAATCCCTGCAGGGAGCCACTGTGTCCCACTGGTGTTTCCCACTGCTGAGATGGGAACAATGCTCAGAAATCCCTCTCTGCTGATGGTAAAACCATTTCCATTGGGCCCACCCTTCCCATTGCTCCCAGGAAACCCTCAGTGAGATGGATATAACTTACTACAGTGTTTCCAGCAGCTCAGAAAGGCAGGGAAGAGCCAACACAGCTACAGGAATATTCTATAGGAGTTAAAACTGGTTTTTGTAGGTAAACTGTGACTTAAGTTTAGTCTGAAGCGACAGATAAACCCAAATCTGAGTGACACAACGCTGACACTGGGATGGTAGAACCTCCTTGCCTGCCAAACCCATTAGTGTTTCACCCAATTACTCGTGTAATTTATTCAGAATTATTGTAATGAACCAGAGGTTAACTAGGCCGTAATTAATTATATTCCCCAAGGGAAACAACCCAGGGGTATGAAATTAGCACTTTTTCATTAAAGTGAAATAAAACCCTACCACACCCCATCCATTGCTGTTTTAATCAGCCAGTGGGCGACAAGAGCATCTTTAAGATATATTAAATGATAATTATCCCATTCAAGGACAAACCAATTAAACCTTGAACAAATCAGGAGAGTTTCTAGAAACTCTGGGCAACAAGGTGCCTTTGCAGAACTTCCCTGCATAAGGAACTTATCTTCCAGCCTTGATCAGATCATTCAAAGCCAGGCAAAGCAAAAAACCCAGGAAATGCCAAAAACCCAGGGAACTGGCACAGATAAAGAGGAAACCAATTATTTGCATTATTTTCCTCAAACAAGAAGAGCAGCAGCAACAGGATTCAGCAGCCACATGAAATGGTCCTTGACACATTTTCCTCATGAAGGACTCGGCAGCTGCCATTTAATATTATTTAATAAGAGACAAACACAAAGAGGGACTAAGATGACCTCCAAGACCATTGATAAACCCACCCCCACCTTGTCAACTCCTTCCTGGCAGGGTGGGCAGGCCCTGGCACAGGGTGCCCAGAGCAGCTGTGGCTGCCCCTGGATCCCTGGCAGTGCCCAAGGCCAGGCTGGACTTTGGGGCTTGGAGCAGCCTGGGACAGTGGAAGGTGTCCCTGCCATGGCAGGGGTGGGATGAGCAGATCCTTAATGCCCCTTCCAACCCAAGCTGTTCTGGGATTCAAAGAAATCCAGGTCCCTTTTCCCAAGGCTGCCTCATCCCTCTCCAAGCCCTGGATACTGATAACAACTTGGGTCTGGATGGAAAATGGGGATCAGCCAAATTGAGAAGATCCAGTGCTTCTCCTGAGCTCCAGCAGGAACACAGGGTCACAGGGTCACTGTCCCATTATAACTACAGTTAAAATCCTTCCCTTCCACTCTCTCACTACCCTTAATCTGGAATCTCCACATGGGAAAAGTATCTTCTGCAGCCATAAAAGGAGAAATAAGGCTGCAAAGTTAACTCCAATACTTTATTACAGGCCTTTTATCAAGAGTTTCCAAATGATAAAACATTTCCTGAATGAGCCTGCATTCCTTGGAGACATCATGCTTAGGGAGCTTTTCCCATAAAATATCTGATGTTGCTCAAGGACATGCTGGGGGCGAGTTTAAAATCTGAATTTTTCGGGTTTTTTTGCAGCAGCAGAACAATAAACCAACAGCACAAAAGGCTCTGACTTTTCCAGCATTCCAAAGAGTTTCAGCTCTCCCAAGTTTCCCAGGTGGAGAGATCTTTCCCAAACCGCCAAATTATTTCTAATTTATTATTTCTAAGTCTCTAAGACCTTGTCCAGAAAGGACACACGATGGAAGATTAAAAAAAATATAATGCAATCCCTGTGGATTAATCCTGCGCTCCTGTGGACAGCCCCTAATCCATGGAGATTAGCTATATTCCCATTTTCCTGACCACAAAGACCAGGCTCAAGAGCTTTTTGAAGCAAACAGTGGCAATAATCCCAGTTAAATGCCAGATTCCCTAGTTTAAATTACTTCTCTTAGGATTTATTCCCTCAGGAATTTTTTTAAAGCAGCTCCAAGTTGTCATTTAGGAGGTTTAGCTCGGACATGATGGAAAACTTCAGGAAAACTTGGAGCAGTGCAATAGGTGATGCTCCTTCCTTGGGGAGTTTTCTGATTAGGCTGGACAAGGGAATGATGACTGCTCCAGGAGTTGGGACATCCCTGCCTGGGGCAGGAAGTCGGAGTGGGGACTTCAGAGCTCTTTTTTGGCCCATATTTCTCAGGGTTATTGATTCCCTGAGATTCTCCTTGGGGTCGGTGTTCCCCAAGGTACTAAGGTTTTCCCCCAAGGTTGCTGTTCCCTGGGAGTTTCCTCTGGGTTGCTGTTCCCAGAGGTAATCAGGTTTATTTGTCTTTGCTTTGCCCTAAGTGTTACACACCGAAGGTAGAGACGACACATTGAGTCCGCCGGTGCACATTTCCAAGGGTGTTTATTCTTCATTATCTCTCAGTTCTTTCTCAGCTCTGCAGGGCGTCCCCAGCAGAGCAGGACACGCGGCAGGACTGGGGCGGATCAGAGAGCCCCACACCTTATGTACAGTACCCCTGACCCAACCACTGTCCAAAATGAACTTTTTATTTACAAAATTTTACCAATACCTACTACCTATACTAACTACTCTAAACCAATCTCTAAAATCCAACTCAGCAAAAGATGGGGGACGAGAGCAAGAACAAGGAGCACAGGGGCCACTCCCCAATTCCTCCATCTTGCCTCTTCAGCCCCATATACTAAAAATCCTAGATTCTACATTTACATTCTATGATAAACTAAATACTACTTATTTTGAATTCTCTCAGCTTGTGATTCTTCATACAATGTGGGCATTCACTGCCATGGCAGGGATCAGAGGCAGTGTCCTCCTGGGCTCTGTGTGAGGCTGGTTGACCCCCTTGTACAGATCCCAGACCCCCCTGTCCAGTCTCCAAATCTCCAGGGTGGCCAGAGGGATGTTCTAGACTCCAACACATATTCAGCTGATTTTTCCCTATTTCCTCCCCACACTTCCCCACTCCCTCTGGCAAATCCAACTCATTTTGTAAATGTCACAGCCCCAGTTCCAGGCCCCGTGAAGAACAAGAACCAAACAGCTTTTTGTGCCACCTCAGTTTTCCTTCAGGCAGATTCATCCCAGAGAGGTTGCAGAGAGCACTGGGAGAATTCCAGATACCAATTCCAGATGCAGGACAGCAGAGAACCCAGAGCCATCCTTACAAGCACTGCACTGCTCTGTGGGAACAGGAGATGTTTGGAATACCCCTGCAGAAAAGAGCAATGCTGGCTTGCAAATTCCATCTCCTGTTGCAAAGTTTCCTGGAGGACATTTCAAAGTGCCCAAAGTCAGGATGTTAAAATCCCAGAAGGCCTCACCAGCAGTGGGGAACTGGGATCCATCCTAGGTTTTGATGAGGGGGTGGAACTTCATGACCCTTTATGCCCCTTCCAACCCAAACCATTCCAAGATTCTGATATTCCCTGTCACCATCTCAGCCCCAGAATGGTGCAAAAGTCATATTTTAACACAAATTTTGGGAGTGAAGTTCACAAACATTTTATACCCAAAATTATACAGTAGGATGAGAAAATAAACCAGCACCTAGGACACATGTTGAGTAACCTCCTGTAATAGTCATTTTCATCTTTGTAAGATCATGGTTTACATAAAACTCTAAAACCTTCCAGTTTCTTCTCAATTCTACAACTGCCAACCTTTCATTTAATTACAGCCTGACTGTGGACATAATGGAATTCAGCAGGTGCCTTAAGGATGTGTCATTTAGAGCTTTAGACTTCAGGAACCAAGAACTGGATTTTACAAACCCAGGGGCTGAGGGGGAAAAAAATATTAAATATAATTTTTTAAAATGAATTTAAATCTCTGCCAGCCCCTTCAGCAGCCGGAGTGAAATTGCTTCGTTAGAGAAGTTCTGCCACATAACCCTAAACCACTTTTTCAGCCTGAACAAACCCGAGATTAAATTGAGATGAAGGTTGCCCACAGCTTTAGTAGTTTCAAATGAACTTTTTCCTTTTTCTTTATTGAATATAAACACAGCTAAACTGCAGAAAATGTCTGTTCAATCTAAGGCATGCAGCTCAACGATTCCCATCCCTCCTGTTGGTTTTGCGACAATCTGAGGTGAAATTTCAGGGAGAATCACTGACACCTTGCCTCAAACAGCAAAAGCCTGCAGAGACCTCAGTGACAAACATCAATTTAAAGAAATAAACACAGGAAATGTAATTACTGTCAGCAATTCTGCACTTTCTAGGGGGTCTCAAAGCCTGGGCAACTCTGTAGGTCTTTACTGAGAATTACTTTACTCCCAGGCTCAGGAGCACCTGGAAGAAGCCCCAGGATACTTTTTAGAGTGCAATAAATTGGTGTGGGATGTGTGGGATGCCAAAATCTCCAGTGGAAGGGTTGGATGGGGGCAGGTCATGAAGGAAAAGAGGAGGAGTTGGGGTTTGAGGCAAGAAAACTGAGGAGTCAGGGCCCAAACAAAAGGCAATCGTGACAAGTAACAGCAACTGCAGAGCAGCCTCACAGTGTCCAGACATAAAACCTCTGGAGGGTTTTGCCATATGGAAATCTTGAGACTTTCTCTTGTTGGGAGAGAGACAAGCACAGAAAGGAGCTGTGAGACATCAGGACTGAGGAGATGAGTTGAAAGCTCAGTGAAGAGAGGAAAAAAGCAAGAAAAAAAAGATAAAAAAGAGGAAACAAACACCTGCAATCCCCACATGGAGGCTGGGGAATTAACAGAACTCTTCCACCACATGTAGGAGAAGGAAGTTGGGGATGCCAAGAGAAGGTCGTAGTTGGCAGCTCTGAATTCCAGTGACAACTCTCCAAGTCTAAAAATGGATTGGTGGTCCTGGGTCTTTTTATGAATGCTTAGGAATGGCTTTACTTAAAGACCAACAGCTGAGTGGATTGACCAAAAGATGAAGAAAGGAAAGGAAAAAGAAATAAGTCTCAAATCCATCCATTCAGATGGATGCTCTAATCAGAGCCGTTTGGGGCTGGAGTTGGGCCAGGTGCCCTCTGTGAGCCCCCTCCAGCTCAAATCATGACTTGATGATGCTGTTAAACTGGAAGAGAAGAAATCCCAACAGCTTTCCAAACAATAAATAATACTGGTGGTAAGGAGAGATGAAAATGGGGCAGCAGCTCAGAACTCTGCCACTGAGGAGCTCAAAACATGCTCATCTGGTGAGGGAAAAGATCCAAAAGACAGAGGGAGATGAAGGGAAAGAGTAAAAGAAGGATTGGAGATAATGAAGACCATGAAGACAACTCCAAGAAGAAACCAGAAGAGAATTTCTCTTGCATCCCAGAGCAGGACAGAGTTGTGGTGGGACATGTGGTTCTTCAAAGCAGAGATCTTCAGGGCACAGGAAGAGACTGTCCCCATGCACTGAAAGATGAGTCAAGGAGGCAAACGTCCAGCCTGGATGGGCAATGGGGTTTGGAAGGAACTTAGGAACAAAAGGAGGACGTGTCATCTTTGGAAGGAGGGTCAGGTTTCTCAGGAAGTATTTAAGGGGGTTGCTAGGGCTCATAGGAAAAAAACTCGGGACGCCAAAGCTCAGTTTGAACTTCATTTGGCAACTTTTGTAAAGGATAATACAAAATGTTTTTCCAAATACATTAATGGTGAAAGGAAGGGTAAGACCAGCTTGTGTTATCTTTTGGGTGAGGGAGGGAACTTAGTAACTGCAGATGAGGAGAAGGCAGAGGTGCTTGACGCCTTCTTTGCCTCAGTCTTTATTGGGAACCTGGCTTGTCCTCAGCTCCCCTGTCCTCCTGGGTTGTAGATGGTGTCAGGGAGCAGAATGGTCCCCCTGTTCTCCAGGAGGAGGCATTCAGAGAACTGCTGAGCTGCTTGGATATCCATAAATCTCTGGGCCCAGATGGGATCCACCCCAGGGTGAGGAGGGAGGTGGCAGAGAAGCCTGCGAACTGCGAAATCTCCGTTATTTATTAACAGTCCTGGCTGACTGGTGAGGTTCCAGGTGACTGGAAGCTGGCCAGTGTTACTCCCATTCACAAACAGGGTGGGAAGGAGGATCCTGGTAATTATAGGCCAGATAACCAGACCTCAGTACCCAGTCAGGTCATGCAGCAGTTGATGCTGATGCCAGCACACAGCACTCACAGCATGGCCAGGCTAGCAGAGCCAGCCAGCACGGCTTTAGGAGGGCTGGGTGGTGTTGGACCAGCCTGGTCTCCTTTCATGCCCAGCTGAGCCGCCTGGTGGATGCAGGCAAGGCTGTGCCTGTTGTCTGTTTGCACTTCAGCAAGGCCTTGGACACTGTCTCCCCCAGCACACTCCTGGAAGAGCTGGCAGCCCACGGCTGGGACAGGAGCGCTCTGTGCTGGGTTCAGAACTGCCTGCATGGCCGGGCCCAGAGCGTGGTGCTGAAGGTGCTGCATGCAGCTGGCAGCCAGGCACCAGGGCTGTTCCTCAGGGCTCTGTGCTGGGGACAGCTCTGGTCACTGTTTCACTGGTGACATGGAGGAGGGGACTGAGTCTGTCATCAGGAAATTTGCAGATGACACTAAGGTGGGAGCGTGGCTGGATCTGTTGGAATGTAGGGGAGCTCTGCAGAGAGACCTGGAATGGTTGGATGGATGGGCAGAGTCCCAGAGGATGAAGCTGAATAAGTGCAAGTGCCGAGTGCTGCATTTTGGCCACCAGAACCCCCTGCAGTGCTCTAGGCTGGGGACGGTGTGGCTGGACAGTGCCCCTGCAGAAAGGGCCCTGGGGGTGCTGGTGGCAGCAGCTGAACACGAGGCAGCAGTGTGCCCTGGTGTGCCCTGGTGGCCAAGAAGGCCAAGGGCTCCTGGCCTGCATCAGGAATGGTGTGGGCAGCAGGAGCAGGGAGGTCATTCTGGCCCTGTCCTGGGCACTGGGGAGGCCACAGCTTGAGGGCTGCTCTGGGCCCCTGAGTTTAGGAAGGACCTTGAGAGGCTTGAGGGTGTCCAGAGGAGGGCAAGGAGGCTGGGGAGGGGCTTGGAACACGAGGCCTGTGAGGAAGGACTGAGGGAGCTGGGCTTGTTTAGTCTGGGGCAAAGGAGGTGGCCTCATCAATCTCTACAACTTCCTAAAAGGTGGCTGTATCAGGTGGAGGTTGGTCCCTTTCTCCAGGCAGCAACTGACAGAACGAGAGGACAGAGTGTTAACCTGTGCCGAGGGAAATCTAGGTTGGATATTAGGAAAAAGGTTTTTACAAAAAGGGTGATAAAGTACTGGAATTGTCTGCCCAGGGAGGAGGTGGAGTCACCATCCCTGGATGTGCTTTTAAAAAGTCTGGATGTGGCACTCAGTGCCATGGTTTAGTTGGGGTGTTAGGGATGGGTTGGACTTGATGATCTTGGAGGTCTCTTCCAACCTGGTGATTCTGTGATTCTGTGATTTTGTGATTCTGTGATGTGACAACACCTCAGGAGAACCATAACTTGTCCATTTTCTCTTTGGAAAGAGAAAAGCAGGGACTTCTTGGGCAGAGAATGGAGACAAAAGCAGACAAATGATGGTCAGGGAATGAAAAGATGGCTGGGGGACTGCTGCTGAGCTGGAGAGATGGCAGAAGGGGGAAGACAATAATCATAATTAAGGAAATCAGCCTGCTGCAGGATTCGTGCCAGAACAGCTTGGCAGCATAAGAACAAGTGGATCTGGGGATAAGGACCTTGTGTGTGGAGAACAAAGAAGACAGAGGAGGTTTGGTGCCTCAAACCTGCAGAGAATCAGCTGCTGCAGGACTGGCACAGGAGGATGGGCCATGGGAAGGGAAGGAGAGGTCCCAGAGGAGCAGGGGCTGCATGGACTCTCCACTGGCCAGATGCCCATCAGTGTAATGGCCCGGCTTTAATAAAGCAGATAACTCACGGAGAAGGCAGCATGGTCCAGTCTATCCCAAAAATCCCAGGAAACCAAAGGCTAATTCCAGCCCTGAGGGTGTTCTCTCACCTACACTCATCAGCAGTGCTGAGGCTCCACATCCATTCAGTGTCTGGTTGGGAATAACCAGCACTGTCCATGGAGTGTCCCACCCCTCATGCCAGCCCTGTGGGAAGGGCTGGCAGTGTCCCAGCTCTGAGGTGTCCAGCAGAGTCGGATCCATTCACACACTCTCCCACACAGCTGGCACAGCTGGAGATGTTTCCCCTCTAAAATTCCCTGGAATGGGAAGCTTGAGCCTCCAGTGGAGATTTGGAGTGATGCCTTAAGATTTCAGCCTTTATATCTCCAAATCCTGTACTGCATTAGTGCATAACTCCATATGAAGTGTTATTAACTGTCCTTACATTTTGATCAGACAAAACAATCCCTCTCTAGGCCTGAGATCCAAGGAAACCCTACAGCCTCAGGCCCCAAAAAGCATAAACAAAAGTGAATTGGGGGGAAGCAAACTGGGGGTATATTACTTCATTACCTGAATGTGTAAGTGGAGGATTAATTCCTGATATATAAATGAACCAAACTTATATCTGTCTGAAAAACTCATGACCATTGTCCACCTTGGGTGCAGCCCCTCTGGGGGACTTTTGACTGCCCAAGGTGTTTAATAACTACTTATTCTTATTCTTTTAATCTTGTCTAGCCTCTATTCTAGTCAGCCACTCCAAGGCATCAGGCTCTCCTAAGAGCAAAACCATCCCCAAAGCCCAGTTCTGGGAGCCAGACCCAAAGGTAACCCCAGCTCCTCACACCAATCCCAACGCTGTCACTGCCTCTCACAAGGGCCATGCTCAGTCTGTGCAAGGGAAAAGGGGAAAGGGGAAAGGGGAAAGGGAAAAGGGGAAAGGGGAAAGGGAAAAGGGAAAAGGAGAAAGGGAAAAGGGAAAAGGGGAAAGGAGAAAGGGAAAAGGGAAAAGGGAAAAGGGAAAAGGGAAAAGGGAAAAGGGAAAAGGGAAAAGGGAAAAGGGAAAAGAGAAAAGGGAAAAGGGAAGAGGGGAAAGGACTCCTTTCCAGCACAGCCAAGAAACCTGAAAAAACCTGAAAACCTGAATTAACACCCAAATTTGGGTAGTGATAACACTGTTTATTACTTTAAATGTTGCCCCTATCAGGGTGGGTATTCCCAGCCAGCCTTGCTGATCTCCAAGATCCAAGGCTGGCTCCAGCCTCCACTTTGAAGTCAGTGACACCACACAGGGACAGGGACAGGCAGGGACAACAGAAATCTGCTGGAATGCACCAAGGAATTAAAAGCTTAAGTGTATCTTTTGTGTCAACAGCCAGGGCAACTCGAAGTGAGATCAGAGGCTGCCACTGAAAGTGGAGCTGTTGGAGCCTGATCTGCCATCACCAGCATAAAGAGCCCCTGTGCCAAGTCTGGACATGGGTAAAAGATCTGCTCTGAGACTTAAAACTGATGTTAATAATCATTAAATATAAATTTAATTTTTGGGACTGGTAGAGTGATGACTGTAAAGAAATAGGAATATGTACAGGACAGGAATAGTACTCAGCCTGTGAAACTCTGGGTGTTCATAGAGGGAGGATGAGGAGAACAATGAATATAAATAAATCAGGATTATTCCTACATTGTTCCCGGGTTGGTATCACTGCCTGAGCCCCCTGCAGGGCCTAAAGAGGTTCCAGGAGAGCTGGAGAGGGACTGGGGACAAGGGATGGGGGGACAGGACACAGGGAATGGGTTCACACTGACAAAGGGGAAATCTAGATGGGACATTGGGAATAAATCCTTCCCTGGCAGGGTGGGCAGGCCCTGGCACAGGGTGCCCAGAGCAGCTGTGGCTGCCCCTGGATCCCTGGCAGTGCCCAAGGCCAGGCTGGACTTTGGGGCTTGGAGCAGCCTGGGACAGTGGAAGGTGTCCCTGCCCATGGCAGGGGTGGGATGGGATTTAAGGCCACCACTGCCCCACATCCCCAGATGCCACCTCCACACATCCTTTAAATCCCTCCAGGAATGCTGATTCCACCACTGCCTGTCCCACTGCTTGACAACATTTTGGTGGAGAAATTTCCCTTGATGTCAAACCTAAACCTCCCCTGGTGCAAGCTGAGGCCGTTTCCTTTGGTCCCTTTGTGTCTAAATTACAGCAGGCCAAGTGCAAGCCATGAGCTGATACTATTCTGTGGTTTAGAGGTGGAATTATTTTAATAGGGCTCTAATAGAGAACATTTGATTACTTATAAAGCACAGACCTTAACATTTAATTACTATGGCACCTCAAATGACTGGGCCCTGCATCCCAATTCCAGGTTACTGTGCACAAAACTCCCTCAATTTTCTGAAATTGATAAATTACAGGAATTTTAAAAGGAGCTCCAAAGCCTGACACACAAACCCAAATCGACCCTGGGTACAACAGGAGACTTGAACAGGAGCCACATCACGAGGTGCTGTAGTAAATTCAGCTATAAATTTAAGCTGATATCCCATTTTTTGCTCTCTTTTCCCCTCTTTGATTCCATCTTGTTGTAAACCTGCTCTGAGGGTTTGCTAACATGGATTATCCTGCCTACATCCCGTGAATTAATTCCTACTCCTGCATCCCCCATGCGCATCTTCACTTGTTTGGGTTGGGTTTTTTTTAAAGGAAGTCAAGGGAATTCATATTCATTGCTGCATTCCTCAGTTCCACTTAATGCTTACAAACTTGAACAGAGCTGGCGGGAGTATTTTGATGAAAGCATTTTCCCAGGAAAAATGTATGATTTCCTCACTGGAACCCTTGAACAGGGATTTTTCTCTCCTCTCATTAAAACTACATTTCTTTCGGAGCATGGATTTTCTCCCCAACTAGAAACATTTGCCACAAGCCATCATTTTGACACAAACATCCTCCTTTTGAAATTCTAGGGTAAAACATTTGGATCTAAGAATTGATGGTTATTATTTACAGTATTGGTGCAGGACAAAATTATATGGGTATTTTTTGCCCCCCGTTGTTTCCTTTTTTTTCTTTTGCACAACACAGGAATTGCCTGCAAACAATCACGAAAAAAGGGAAAAGGGAAGAGTTTGGAGCCTTCAGCCCTGCCAGGCTGTTTCACACCCTCCAGATGGGGAAAACAAAGTGCAGTCCCGGGGTTTTGCTCTTTCCAGGATGCAAGAACCAGATCTGACCCCTGAAATCTCTTCAATCACCACACATTCAACTACTCCCACTTCAGACAGGAAAACAAATCCTCCAAATTGTGCAATTTAGAAAATTTTATCAATTAAAACCATATTCTTTTGATGTGAATGGTGCTCCAGCAGCTTTCTTAGCTAATAAATAGCAATAATATTAATTATTTCCTCTGCATTCCTTATTGCAGCAAATTTTTTTCAGGCTTTGAAGGAACACAGAGGGAAAAAGAGGTTGGAAAAATTCCTGGAGACGTTCACTGCAGCAAAAGCAAATATATGGGTAACTATAAACCTTGTGTAGTGCTGCTTTGCCCCAAACCCGTGGAATTCTGCCTTTCTTCCTCCATCTGGCACACTCTGCTTGCCCAACATTAGATGTAGGTTTTTGATTTTTTTTGATTTTTTTTAACTCAACAGGAGGAATATTGTCTCTGCTCTTTAGACAGTATCTTCAAAGGAAAAAAAAAATAAACAGTAATTTGAGTTCCTGGGCTATGACTCAGTTGGAGAAAAGCAAGGACAACTCGTAAGCTGTGATTTTCTAAACCAACAATTGTCTTTAAGGCTCCAAACCACTTGATTATTTACTAACTACATTTGAGTTGTCAAGTTGGCTCTGAGTGTAACTTCCCCACACAAATGAATGTTATTTATGCCCTTTTTGTGAGGAGAATAAGAGTAGTAAAATTTGGATTTTTTCAGACTCCTAGAAAGGTTTGGGTTGGAAGGGGCCTTATCTCCTAATGGCTCTTTTTCCCTGAGGGAGATTTTGGGTTGATAACAATATTTTAAAGACAGATATTAAAAGGCCAAGAGAATTGGGATTGTTCAGCCTAGAGAAGGGAAGAAGCTTCAGGGTGACATCACTGTGTCCTTCTGGTGCCTAAGAGCATGACAGGGAAGATGGAGAGAGATTTGGGACAAAGGATGGAGTGCTGGGACAAGGGGGAATGGCTTCAAACAGACAGGGGGGAAATTTAGACAGGATATTGGGCAGGAATTGTTCCCTGGGAGGGTGGGCAGGCCCTGGCACAGGGTGCCCAGAGCAGCTGTGGCTGCCCCTGGATCCCTGGCAGTGCCCAAGGCCAGGCTGGATTTTGGGGCTTGGAGCAGCCTGGGACAGTGGAAGGTGTCCCTGCTATGGCAGGGGTGGGATTTTGAATCTTTAAGGTCCCTTCCCACTCAAACCACTCCATGATTCTGGTATTTGTTTTCTTTTTTTCTTAGAAAATAAATGACAAAAAGGTGAATTTCTGTGCACCAGCCTTTCATTCCTGACCATCCCCATCCCTTCAAAACTGGAGGTGTTTCCATGAGGACTTTTTTGACCAGCATGACTAAGGTGGTACCAGCTCTCTGCACAAAAATGAGGAAAAACCCTGAGATTATAAACTGAGCTGTTTGCCAGAACAGAGAATTGCACTGTGAGTGCTGAGCTCTAGCTCCAAACCTTTTTATGAATATAATATTTTATGCATATGATATTTATATAGAAACATATTACAATACTTTTAAAACACAGCATTTTTTTTCCTATAAAAATTGTGGTCCTTGTTAATGAAGAAGCAGGGCTGAGTTCAGAGGATCCCAGAATGGTTTGAGTTGGAAGGGATTTTACAGTTCATGTACTTCCAGCTGCCTCGCCATGGGCAGGGACACCTTCCAGAGATCTTCACAAGTCACTAAATGTGCCAGAAGATGTAAAGACAGCAGAGGAAAATTGGCTTCACCTGGCCTGTTGCCACATGTATAATCTGAGACAACAGACTCTAAAAATCAACAAGTCAACTGCACATCTGAGAACTCAAGCAGCAGATGGCTCATCCAAAAAAAAAAAAACCCAAACAAGCACCATTAAAAGCCCCAACCTTCTGTGGCAATTAGTGCCACACTTTAGAGTGTGCAGGAGAAGAAGGAAGATTTTAAAACTGCCTGAGGATATTCAGCCCAGCAAGGATCATAAATGATTAAAGCTGCAGCTCTGGTTCAGGATGTTGGTCAGGATTAATTCTGGGTACTGGAAATGCCACGTTAGGTGGAGCTTTGGTAGAATCCATTCTGTGTTGTGATTTTAGGCAGGCAGAGCCAAGAACACAATTCATTCCTGCTGGAAAAGCAGATGATAAACTGTTCCTCAGGAGTCCCAGTGCAGTGCTCCTAAGCAGGATGCTCTGAGAGCCATCACGTCATGCTCTGCCCTCTGGCGCTTTCCAGATCATTCCTTCATGTACTGGCAAAAAAAGGGCAGAGAGGGAAGGCCCAGAATCATGGAAATCAGCACAGGATTCTGGAATGGTTTGGGTTAAAGCTCATCTTGTTCCAACCTTCTGACACGTGCAGGGACACCTTCCACTAGCCCAGGGTGCTCCAAGCCTTGGACACTTCCAGACCATGCCAGGATTATGCTTTTTGGGGGGATTCTACCACTTCCCTGGGCACAAAAAAAACTTTACAACCCTTCTCGTGAAGAAATTCTTCCTGACATTCAGCCTGAACCTCCCTTGGTCATTTCCTCTTCTCCCATTGCTTGGTACTGGGAGAAGGGCCTGACTTGGAGAAAGCAAAGCAACTCCATCATGCTTGTAATACTGGAATGACACAAACCCCAAAGGGCCTGAGGGAAATCCCACAATTTTGCAGTCATGAACCCCCCTCCATCTGTGCTTGAGCCAAGGGCATGGGGGCCAGGCCACCCCAACAGCAGCCTGGGCAGAGCAGGGCCACCTCTCCCCCCATTTAATTGAATTTCTGCCGTGGGGTGCCCAAAATCTCCCTCAGGAGATCAATCAGCTCCAAGGCCCAGCTGCCACCTCTCCAAGCCATCCCTGCAGGAGGAGCTCCAGCCCTGAGGGGAGCAGATGGTGACACCGTCCCAGTGTCACTTTGCCTCCCCACTTGCAGCCCTCCAAAGCCTCTGGGAGGGTTTTGTTTCAGGGAATTGCCATCAGCTTTCCCAAGGGCTGGAAAAGCTTCCTGAGCCTCAGGGGGATGGATCTGAACCCATCAGGGCTCCCACCTCCCTGGCAGGGAAAGGGAACTAAAGGCTGAAATATCATCTGAGATCACCCAGTGCTTGTAAGAAGTGTAAAAAGCATCAGAAATAATGGATGACAAAAATTCCAGCCAGTCCTTGGAGGCCATGTGTCGGATCCACAGTCCATGGGATACACACAGGACACAGGTGTTGGGAAATAGGGGAAAACACACTGGATTTATGGAAAAAAGAAATCCCTAGTATTTAGCAACAGGGGGGACAAAAACACTTCTCAATGTGCCAGAGTTGGAAGGTTGGGTTTATTCATTCTTTTGGGGTTGTTTTAATTCATTCTCCTGCACATCAACACCTGAAGCACTGATTCCATTTTATGGTGGCCTCTACGTGTGGGTGCATCTCCCTATCCACGGAGCTCCTGGCTGGAAAACTGCATTGTCCTGCATTACCCTGGACTTCATTCCTACCCCGTGGCTGCTCTTAATTCCCTTTTCTACTCTTCCAAACTGGGCTGCAATGGGAATAAGGAATGTCTCAGCACTGTGACCAAGGAATGGCTTCATGCCAAGAGGAATCACCCCAGGAGGAAACCTTCCCTCATTTATCCTTCCACCCCACAGCCCATTTTTCCAGCCCTTTCCCATCACAAATTCCACTTGCTTTCCTACACCAGAACTCTGCTGCTCCTCAAACCCTTTCCCAATATTTTTTGGTGGTTAGATGCCTTTTCCCAAAAACACTTGGATTGCAACAGAAGGAACTGTTGTTCTCCCTGAAGAAATAGGAATTACAATGGTATTTTCCTATTTTTATCCTATGGGATAAATATATCTTTTATTCATATATATCTCTCTAGAAATGTCACCCTGAGATGAAATTCCTGCCACATCTGCACTTGTGTGCCTGCCTCTGTGTCCCAGAGTGACAAATATTTCCAATGCTCCATCCACTCTCTTTTCCCTGGAAAATTCAGGACAATGAGGTTCATAGGGCAGCAGATGGGAAGGTTTTAGTGGGAACAGGGGATGGCAAAGAAGGTGTTTCGTGTATTCCATGAAAATGGAATATAATCCTCATTACTCATGGGAACTTCAGTTCAAGGACACTGGAAAAGGATTCAGCCTATAAAAGCTGGAGAAGGGAAGGGGAAAGCAAAAGGGAACAAAAGGGGACAAAAAGGGAAAAATGGAAAAAAAGGGGAAAAAAGGGGAAAAAAGGGGAAAAAAGGGGAAAAAAAGGGGAAAAAAGTGGGGGAAAGGGGGAAAGGGGGAAAGGGGGAAAGGGGGGGAAGGGGGGAAAAGGGGGGAAGAGGGGGGAAGAGGGGGAAAGAGGGGGGAAAAGGGGGGAAAAGGGAAAAAAAGGGGGGAAAAGGGGAAAAAAAAGAGAAAAAAGGGGGGGAAAAGGGAAAGGTGCTCCTTTCCAGGACTGCCAAGAAACATGAAAACAGCTGCAGAGGACAAGAACAGAGAGAGCAGGGAAACAAGGTGGGGCACCCCAAAGGCTTCCAGGGCTGGTTTATGAAGTTTTTAAAGAAACAGAGTTTTCATTTATTCCCTGGGAAAAGGAGCAATGGAAAAGTCAGGTCAGGTCAGCCCAGCAGTGGCATCACAGAAGGAAAGCAGGAATTAGAGCAGGGAGTAGAGGAGCAGGAGTGGGGTGATCCAGCACCTCTTGCAGAGCTAATACAGATTTAACAAAAAACAATTAATTTTGGAGTCTAACTCAAGGAAAAAAAAAACCACACCTCTATAAGAAAAAGAAACAAAGTCCTACTTTTATTGTCTCATTCTCAGCCTTTAAAAAAGCTTTTGTCATTAAATTCAACGTTAATTTCTGAACAAAGAGAGCTCTGACATCACCAGCTGCAATCCTGATTGGAATACTCCTGATTTGATATTTCCCATGTGCATTCCCATGCTTTTCTGGTCGCTGATGGCAACATCCATCACAGCAACTCCCACTGTTCCAGGTGGGAAATATGATGCCAGGTTTCTGGAATGGTCAGCACAGAAACTTGTGACATTCCTCCCATACTCAAGGATATTGTTTTATTGTTCCAGGAAATTATCAAGGGACAAATTATGCCCCAGGGATTTGGGGCAGGTAGAGGAGGTCTGGTTTCTGTAATTTAGGGAGAATAACTACCAGAGGTAGAGATGTAAATGGGAAATAGAACAGATTTTCTTGGAAGTAGATGTTTTGTTTCATGAGAAACAGCTACGACCATTGTCATTTTCAGATCATTGAGAATGTAACAAAGAAACAGATATAAATCAGTCCCAACAGCTCAGTTATCACTGCTGGGCACAGCAGCTCCTGCAGAACCCAAAGACCACAATTCCTTCTTCCCCCTACACACCACAAACACATTTTGCAAAGAATCAATCAAAAAAAATGTGTATTGCAGTCTTTACAAAGCAGCAGGATGAGGGGAGGGCACTCTGCCTGGGGGCTCTTGTTCTCGAACAGGAGCTTCCTCCAGCAGTTCCATCCACGAGCTGACCTGCCATGAGGTGGAGGGACAGCTTCCCAAATTCCTACACCTTTTCCATAGGCCATGCCTTAAAATAATTCATACAAACCACAGGCTGGGTGAGGCTGCAGGGAGCTCAGCGGGCACCTGGTGCCCCCTCCCTGCTCCAGCAGGGCCATCCCAGAGCACAGGGCACAGCACTGTGTGCACAGAGCTGTGCAGCAGCCCCAGGGAGGAGCCCCCAGGCTGTGTGGACAATGTGCTCAGGGCTGGGCACTGCCCAGGGCAGAAGTTGTGCCTCGTGTGCAGGGGGAATTGCTGGGCTCAGGCCCTGCCCGTGGCTCTGGGGCCATTGCTGGGCCCCCGCAGCAGAGCCTGGGCCCTGCTGGGAGCCCTCCCTGCACACAGGGACACCCAGGGCTGAGGGCCCCTCTCAGCTGGGGCTCCTCTCCAGGCTGAGCAGCCCCAGCTCCCTCAGCCTTTCCTGGGCACCCCCATGCTCCAGGCCCTTCCTCAGCTGCGCAGCCTCCGCTGGCCCCGCTCCAGGAGCTCCCTGGCCCTGCCGTGCTGAGGATCCAGAGCTGGGCACAGCACTCCAGAGGTGCCTCCAGGGCTGCCACAGGGGCAGCGTCCCTCCCTGCCCTGCTGCCACTGCTCCTCCTGCTGCCCCGGATCCCATTGGCCTCCTTGGCCCCAGGACACTCTGCTGGCCCGGGGACAGCTCCGTGTGCCCCAGGACACTCTGCTGGCCCGGGGACAGCTCCGTGTCCCCCAGGACACTCTGCTGGCCCGGGGACAGCTCCGTGTCCCCCAGGACACTCTGCTGGCCCGGGGACAGCTCCGTGTCCCCCAGGACACTCTGCTGGCCCGGGGACAGCTCCGTGTCCCCCAGGACACTCTGCTGGCCCGGGGACAGCTCCGTGTCCCCCAGGTCCTTCCCCACAGAACAAGTAACTTCCTTATTTTCCAGGACAGCCCACACAGGCAAATAAACAAACTTAGTGGTTTTCAGAATAAAACGGCATTAAAATTCTCCTCCTAGAAATGCAATAAAACTGCCTTAAAACCAGCTGCTGTTTTTATGCTGTAACATAAGATATGTCTGTTATAACTTTGTGCTATTCCTGTAGGTTTAGATCATCAACATTCCCATTGCTTTTCTCAGTAGGATACACGCTTACATTTATATTTATACATAAATACATCCAATGGACACACATATCTTATGGAGGCCCTGTCTCAGCTTCAGCTTAGGCTACTCACCCATATTCTTCCTCTTTTGCCACTGCCCAGGAGTGTTTAGGGACCCCTTTTTTAAAAAAGCAAAGCACTCGCCTTAAAATCCCAGCTAGACCTCAAGATTTGGCCAGTTTGGTCTAAGCCTCATGAACAAAACTATGAATATTTCTATCAAACCCCTCTCCCTCCTGCTCCATCACCACCTCCCCAAACATCAGCCCCCTGCTCTGGGCCACTGCTCCAGGTCCAGAACTCCTCCTGAATCTCAAAACTGGGTGAAACCCACATCACCCAAACCACAAGCCTTGTGTAAATCAAATATATGATGGAATATGCAGCAGGAAGGAGGCACCCATGGAATCCCAGACTGGTTTGAGTTGGAAGGGACCTCAAAGCCCACCCCACTGCACCCTCTGCCTTGAGCAGGGACACCTGCCACTAGCCCAGGGTGCTCAGAACTCTCATTTTCCTAAGAACTTGCTCTCTGTCCTCTTTTCTTCCCCCATCATTTTCTATCTCAAGACTCCTTGCCACAGGCTTAAACCATGTTTTCCATTCCAATGGGATGGATGGCTGCTCCCAAAACATCCCTCTGGAAGGGGCTGTGGTGTGCTCCAGATGTTCTGGGGCAAGATCCAGCTGTGTGAGGCCAGTGAGGCAGCCCCCCCTAATTCATCAGCCAATTTTAATATCTGAGCCACACTGGGTTATTCACATCGAGTTATTGCTGAGTTTAGCACCTGAGATGCACTGAGTTATCTCCCCGTGCTGATTTGAAGGAACTTCCCTGCTGATAGAAACAGTTATTGTAACCAGCCCTATCAAATGTTTTCTTTGCAACAAAGAAAACAACACCTGATTGTGGAGCACCCTAAATTATGTCGTGCTAGACTGCAAATTATCCATCTGCTGCCTCCAATTAGCCAGGAAGGCACAAGGGGGCCTGGGAGAGGGTGTGGGTCATCATTTCATGACTTGTTCTGATGGTGTGCAATGGGATACTGGGAGCTAATGGGTGCCATCTGCTGTGGGCATGGAAAATGGGATAATCCACATCGGCCCCTGATGGCTCTGTCAGGGACATATTGCTGGGAGGGATTTGTTATCCCAGCTCCTGCTGGGCTTCGCATTATTTTCTATCCTAACGAAGAAATGATTTGTAGCTGTTGTTTTATTCTGCCCACACGAAATACCAAGTTTTAATAAGGTGTCCCTTGGTCTGTGAGGTCCATTCCAACCCAAATCATTCTGGGATTCCAGGTATTGCTAAGGCCCTGGGAAAGTTTTAAAAAATTAATCAAAGATGAAAAAGGAAAGAAAATGGAGTAAAAATTCCATTTTATCTCAAGCTCTCAGCCATAGCTCTATTTTACAGCAGTGGAATCTAAAAGTTTCCCAAGTGGCCCAACAGGAATGTCTCACACAATCCTGACAGAAACTCATTAATTAGCCATTTATTGAGCTACCAAATGTTTACATTACAATATTTTCACATTATTCCATTTAAATCTCCCTGTGAGACTCCTGTGATTATCAGCTTGCTGGCTCTGGAAGAATTCCACCTCTGTAGCAAAAAAAAACCTGATCACAGAATTGTTTGGGTTGGAAGGGACCTCAAAGCCCATCCAGTGCCACCCCTGCCATGGCAGGGACACCTTCCACTGTCCCAGGGGGCTCCAAGCCCTGTCCAGCCTGGCCTTGGGCCCTGCCAGGGATGGCAGGATTGTGCTTTCCCTGCATGCTGAGAACGCCCTGTCAATAGTTCAGTTTCCATTTCTATATTGATTATTTAACTATATGCAGCCAAGTATTGTAAATTAACCAATCTCCAACTGCTGTATTTGAAATGCCAAGGAATTCCCACCATGGGGATGCTCCGTGTCACCAGGGCTGTGCAGGGGTGGAATCAAAATCAGGATATTTGTTCAATAACCACAACATTTTGTAATTACGGTGAAGAGCCATAGACTTGAGGTTTGTGCTTGATACATCTCTGGCTGCCAAGAAGGGCCAGGAAAGTCAGCCTTCAAATATTCTTTTATTTGGGAGAAGGGTGGTAGAGGGATTGACCATGTTACCACAGCACCCCAAAAAAAGCCCAGGAGCTCTGGCACCCAGATGAACCCCCAGGAAAGGACGTTTGTCCATGAAGATGAATGAGTGTCCCAAATTCCTGCCTTAAGGAAGCCTGATTTTATAATAAACACCTGCTGAATATGGATTTGCAGCTCTTTTTAGCTCATCCCCAAAGGAAAATGTTTATATAAAAGTGCTCACTCACATTCAGTTTCCACCTCCAAAATCACATAAATACAGCATGGCAATTGAAACCCCTCTAACTGCCCTGCTTTCAGACATCTACTCCATCAGGATGACCACGATTATCCTTTTCCATACAGCAATAACACTCCAGAGCTGCAAAAACCAAACTCTTTGAGCTTGCAATGGATGTTTGGGAAAGGAAGCACGAAGATAAACTATTTTTTGATGTCCATAAGCAAGGGAAGGTCTACATTTGGCTGCTCAAGTGCAGAACAAGCCCATTTCCCACTGAGGTGGGGCCTCCTTCTAACACAAATCCAGAGACTCCAAAAGAATAAATCCACTCCCAACCTCTGCCCAAATGGCCAGAACCACCTGAAAGCTGCAAAAATCCCGGAGAAAATATGAAAATTCAAGAACTACTTCATAAGGAGCACTTACCCTTGGAGGGCTTTTTCTCCAAACCAGTCCCCCTTCCCCAGAGTGCGGAGAAAGACGGGATCTTCACTGGGAGAGTCCTCCCGGGTAACGTTCACCTGCGGAAAAGCAAAACCCCCACAGGATTCAGGGAACTCTGAGTTAACAACCGAAACCTCTTTGTTCAGAGGGGAACTTGTCGCCTCCTGGATCTCTCAGGAAAGGCTCCAGTGGGAACCATGGAATTCCCCAGAGTCCTGCACTCTTCCCTTGGCATCACAAACCAGCCATCCAAGGAAACGAGCGGTGATTTTTGCTACTACTCCTGCAAAAACACACAGCTTTGGATTTTGGGGAATGTTTTAAACTCCAAATGTGGAGTTGGTTGCACAAGCACAGTACAGGAGGATGAAATTCGAAAATTTTGCTGTGCATCCATCAGACACGTGGCCTAAGCTTCCGTTAGCTTTGTTCCACGATTCCCAGCATTTCCAAGTTCCCTGAAGGGACAGGAATAACACAAATCACCATCCTTTGGGCACAACTGAAGTAAACCAGTTTGGGGCATTGCAGGATGAAGCGTGGCTCTGCTCTCTCTCCAGTTCAGGGAGGGGACAACTCCAGCTGGAGCAGAAACCAAATCTTTCCATCTTTTTAACCAGAGCTTTTGCACGTGGAAATTCCCAAAGCCAAAAGGTGGGATGTGGGGCACATCCTTTGGGATTCAGTGATATCCTGGTGTCATTTCCCCATTAAATTCCTGCTTGTGGCCCGCACCTTCTCCCAGCTCTTTAAGCGTGGCAGAACCAGTGGGTTTAAGAGGTTAATGAGCAGCACACAGCCCTAAACACCTGCACTGACTCATGGAAGGGCAGGGAATGTGGGATGGATGAGGTAGGAATACCCCTGCACAGAGGGAACTTCAATGCAGATTTCAGCCCTTTTTCCAAGACTTCCACTGATCCCAAGCAAAGAGTGTTCAGGGATTAGGACAGTGTGACTTTTACGAGGCTCAAAAGCTCTGAGCCAGCCTCCAGTGGGGAACCTGCATTAAGTTGGTGCCACATTCTGCATTTTAAAGGGAAAAGGGTGGAAAATGGCACAGCAAGGCCCACGCTGCCTCTGGATAAAGGCAAAGAATGGAGCAGCAGCACTTCCCAAGCAGAAGGGAATGAGCCATTTCCATCCAGTATTACTCCACAGATTCCTGCACACAGCATGTTTGGAAAACACTCTGATTTCTGCTTGGTAGGACTTGGGGAAACAAGTTAAAAAAATACACTAAGGGAGCTCAGATTGGGGTCAGTTAGGGTGGATGGAGCTGACAGGGAAGAAGGGCAAAAGGAATTTGGCCCTACAAGAATTATCAATGGAGGATGGGCTGGAAGAAAACAGAGCAGAAATTTTCTCAGTATTTCTGAGAGGAGTGATGGGCTCAGAAATGTAAAAAATTATCTCTGCTCACTTCAGCCTGGAGAAGAGAAGGCTCCAGGGAGACCTTAGAGCAGAATTCCAGGGCCTAAAGGTACAAGAAATCTGGAGAGGGACTTGGGACAAAGGATGGAGTGACAAGGGGAATGGCTTCCACTGCCAGAGGGCAGGGATGGATGGGATATTGGGCAGGAATTGTTCCCTGGCAGGGTGGGCAGGCCCTGGCACAGGGTGCCCAGAGCAGCTGTGGCTGCCCCTGGATCCCTGGCAGTGCCCAAGGCCAGGTTGGACAGGGCTTGGAGCAGCCTGGGAATGGTGGAAGGTGTCCCTGCCAGTGGTACTGGATGGACTTTGAGGTCCTTTCAATCCAAACCACTCCATGATTCTGGGTAACTCCAGACGCTCTGATGTGACAGCAGGACAGATCTTCCCTGAGGAGCTCTCCCTGCTCCTGCTCAGGCTGACTGCACACACTGCAGGAGTGCTCCCAGGAACAGGGCTTTCCTGGCTTCCTGAGCTGCCTGGGTCAAGTTCTACCACGGGACACAGGAGATGATGTGCTCCAGCTTCTGCAGGTGCCAGGCAGCACACACTGACTCTAAAATCCTGTATTTTATTATCATTTATTCCATGTTTCACTGCTGAGGCTCTATCTCAGGCTGTATCCTTAGCATGGATTAATTATTACATCCATCCTGAACCAGGCAGTAAAATCAAACTCTCTCCAGCTCCATCCATCCATCAGCCACTGGTGTCTCTTTTCCAAAGCAATAACCTTGGAAGAGAAAACTGGGCAGGATTTAACTGTCCCTGTGGGAATTTCTGTCAAGCCATCAGGCTCCAGCTGAGAGTCTGGGCATTTTTTCAGCAAGTCCCTGTGCCTTGTTTTATTTTAGCTCCCTTTTTCTGGCCAGTAGCTGTCACAGCAAGATAAAGGAGCAGAGGCCAGGGACAAAGCCAAGGAGCTGCTCCAGGAGGAGTCCAGGGCTCTGGAGCAATGGCCAAGGCCATGGGAAGTCTTCTCCATCCTCTGGGTGAGGGTTAAAGGCTGCAGGCCAACAACTGGGATTTGGTTTCTACATTTCTTCGTAGATTGAGGATATGTTGGAATGAGTCCAGAGGAGCCGTGGAGTTGGTCCCAGGACTGGATCCCTCTGGAGCCAGGCTGGGAGAGCTGGGGGTGCTCACCTGGAGAGGAGAAGGCTCCAGGGAGAGCTCAGAGCCCCTGCCAGGGACTAAAGGGGCTCCAGGAGAGCTGGAGAGGGACTGGGGACAAGGGATGGAGGGACAGGACACAGGGAATGGCTCCCACTGCCAGAGGGCAGGGCTGGATGGGATATTGGGCAGGAATTGTTCCCTGGCAGGGTGGGCAGGCCCTGGCACAGGGTGCCCAGAGCAGCTGTGGCTGCCCCTGGATCCCTGGCAGTGCCCAAGGCCAGGCTGGACAGGGCTGGGAGCAGCCTGGGACAGTGGAAGGTGTCCCTGCCCATGGCAGGGGTGGCACTGGATGGGCTTTAAGGTCCCTTCCACCCAGGCTATTCCAGGATTCTGTGCTGCTGGGAAGGGATGGGATCCACCTGACCAAGTGGGGCAAAAGCCTCAGTGGCCAACACAGCTCCAAACACCCAGCGAGGGAGGGAGATGCACTTTCCCAATATTTTTGCCCATGAAAAAATGGCAAAAGAAAAAGGATTTGAAGCTTGGCTCATTATTGTCCATACTCCGGGAAAAGAGGGAATATTATTTGTGCATGAAGGGAAGTGAAAGGGCATCAAACCAACAAACTTGGATTTCTGTAGGCTATGCTTAACTTCATTTCACAAACTTCTCCATGATATTCTTATTGATCTGAAAAAGATCATTTTTTGCCTTGCAATGAAGACTGGCTCCCAGAAAGTGGAAGATGATGGTGGAAAACGAGTTGGCAGCTGGATCACTGTGTATTCCCTCCAAAACCTCCATCCTGCTATGTGGAAAAAAGCCAAGTGTCTCTCAAGTGTATTAGGCAGGCTAAAAAAATTATAAATAATTGTTGAATAGAAGGAAAAATCTTGGTCTATAAAATCTCATCAGCATTTTATGGGAAAAGAGGTCACTGCTTTCCCTGTGAGCAGTGGAAGAGAAACTTAGACCATTTTTTTCCCCATGGAGAGAGCTCAGACATCCCTGCCTTTCTATTATTTGGAGAATCTGGGAAGAGAGAGCCATGGGAACGAAGCCTGGAAGCCAGCCTTGCAAGGGGGATGTTTACCAAAGAAATCATGGAGTATTGTAGGATTTATTTCAAAGAAATTGAGTTTCGTGGTCATTTACACAGATGCTCAACAACAGTTTCCACCCCAGGGTGCTCCCTGGGAGCGCCTGTGCAAACCAGCAGGGGATTTCATTTCCAGCCCTTCAGGCCACTCTTCCCTCCTGCCCCAGCCAAGGAGCTCCATTAAATGTCAAGAGCTGACACATTTGTGCCTTGGGAGGGGACAGAGAGAGAGGCTGGAGCGGGATTTTGGGAGCCCCTTGCCTGGGGAGGTGTGCACTCACCTTGCCTTTGCTGATGATGAAGAAGGTGTCCCCTCGAGCCCCTTGGCGGATGATGTACTCTCCACTCTCGTAGTGAGTCTGCAAGAGGGAAAGGAAACAAATGAAGATGAACAAATAAAAGCAGGGGCCTGTTCTCCAGCCCGTATTTTGGCAGCTTTGAAGAACACCACCCTGGACCCCTTTTATCCCAGCCTGATATTGGCTGTGACTTTAAGACTGTCCTGTGGTAAGGAATAGAATAATTAAACTGGAAGCATTTGTGGGTTGCCCATTTTTCTTCTGGCTGTGCTGGTGCCAGCCTGTGCCCAGATGAATTATCCTCACAGCCTAAATCCATTTTTAGCACGTCAACGAGACAGAGAAATTTCCAACAGGGAATATGCTACACCAACTAAACTGCAGTAATAAGTCTGATGTAAAAATTTTCTTTTCCTTCTTTTTTTTTTTGTGTTGGTTTTGGTGGTTTTCAAGCTTTGCTACCAAGGGCTTTATTCAGCAAGTAAGTTTTGCTTTTCCCCTATTATTACAGTAGTTTAATCTGTCCATTTTTGCCTTATTTTGTGGAATAGTCCTTGTTAAATTCATGTCACAGTTTATCACTGCTGGCACTAAACGTGTTAGGATACTTTCATCCCTTGTGTCACCCTTCAAAAGCAATGTACATTTATACATCACCAAAAAAACCAGTTATTTTCTAAATCAAGACTTTGAACTGATATTTAGACTCCCTCAAACCTTGGGATTTTCATCCCAGATGCTCTGCCCCTGCAAATTCAACCAACAGCAGGCTGGGAGATGCCAACAGCTTCCCATCCAACCTCTCCTGCATCTCCCTTGGGATAAATGTCTGTTAGGTTTTTCAACCACAACCAGGAGAGCTGGAGGTATTGGGTATTCTATCCCAGTCCAAATTTGGGATCAAATCACCCCAAAAATGCCCTGCACTCACCATAAGATCTTCTAATCCCAAAATATGTCTAAACCAGCGAGGATTGGAGCTAAACCAGGGGAATTAATCCAAATCTTCAGATTTGGTTAAGCTGGAGATGTTTTCTTTCAAGGGTGATGTGTTGACCTGAGTTTATTTATCTTTACACCCCAACTTTTTTATTGCTTACAGATTGATAACAGAACCCCCAGCTTTTCCCATTTTCATGTGCCAGAGTGGGAAGAGGAAGGAAAAAAAAAAAGTCTGGAGGAGACCTGGACACAAACTTGAAAGGTTTTACTGCTTATGTTGGGTGTTTCTGGAGAGCAGATTTAAGGTGCACATTTTTGACCATCCAGGGTGAAATTCCGTGGAAGGGCCTGATTTTAGGAGGTGTTGGGATCAAACCCCTGAAGTGGACTCCTGTAGGCACGCAAAAATCTTAGTAATGAAAAAACTGGGCTAATGGCTTCCAAATTTACAACAGGTAATCCATATTCATTAGATACAATAATGGTATTTTTAATATGATTTCTGGGCAATTTAACATGATAAACTTGCTTCCTAAAAGGCCATTTCTGGTCTTGCTCGCCAGCTACCACCAGCACCCAGTCACTGCAGAACTGAGTCTCAGTCCTGCTGCTGTAACCAATTCCCACCCACAAGTTCTCCCAACCTTCCAACCCATAAATTCCACCCAACCATTCCCGCCCCTAATTCTTCCCAATCACTCCCACACGTAGCTCTTCCCAATCCATGAGTCCTCTCAAACTTCCCACCCACAAATCCCAACCATTCCCATGCATGAGTCTTCCCAAACTTCCCACCCAGAGCTCTGCCAAAGGAATGGAAGGAACACAAATTTGAGCTTCCAAGCACCTAAAGCTGCCTCTCACTTCAGCGCATTTTGTCTCTTCTTTTTAAAACTGAGCTCCAATCTCAGCCAAGTCTTCTTCCAACATTCCAGTCACATTCCTCTAGTCCTTCCTTGAGTGCCCAAAGCTTTCATTTCGCTTGACTTGCTCCTCACCAGTGCCTCTTTCCACGCCCTTCCTGCCACCAACATCCTCATGTTTATGTATTCCAAGCCATTTCTTTCACAGCTAATTCCACCCAGAATTATTCCTGCTTGAATCAACCCATCCTTGCCATCCTTCAGCAATGCTCCTGCTCTTAAATCCTGGCTTTCTGACACAAATCAGCTCATCCATGTGCTACAACCTTCTAATGGAACTCTTGCTATCTGTTCAGACTCAGAGCATCACCCCGGGCAGGCAAAGGGCACAAGAGCTCGCTTAGGGCACGTAGGAATGGAAATAAAGGCAAGGCTCCTGCTTTCAGCCCCACTTGAGAGGCAGCAATACCTCCTCAGGTACCTCTGGTACCATCAAAAATCTCTGAAGAAGAGTTTTGGCAAAAGTTCACAGAATTCCAAAGTGACTGAGGTTGGAAAAACCCTCCAAGACCATGGAGTCCACCCTGTGACCAGCTCAGAGCACTCAGTGCCACCTCCAGCCCTTCCTTGGACACCTCCAGCCATGGACACTCCAACCGTCCCTGGGCAGCCCCTGCCAAGGCCTGAGCTCCCTTTCCATGCACAAATTCCTGCTGCTGGCCAAGCTGAGCCTCCCCTGGCCCAGCCTGAGGCTGTTTCCTCTCATCCTGTCCCTCAGCATACAGAAAAGCCGGAATCTTTCACAAAATAGCACTTCCAACCTAAATGAACAAAAGTGAAGCTCTTTCTCCCTTTGAAGTCCTGCATCAAGTGCCTTCCATGAAGCAGTTTCTATAAAAATACCAGGGTTTTTTTTTTCCTTTACTTCTATTGTCAGTTTTACTTAAAATGATCAAAAAGATCCCAGCACCAAAGGGAGGGGTGGGGTTGGGAAGAATGCTCACTCGGCAGGTTTGAGAGGATCAGACATGGATAGGGCTCCATGACCTGCTCCAGGTACCCCACAGGAGAACTACCAACCTCGTGATCAAGTCAGATTATGCTCTAAAAAAGGCAACTATCCTGTTTTATGAAAACCCTCATCCGGTGCAGAATGTCAGTGAGGGGACATGGACATTTCTTTGAGTGGAGAAATACCCAATGCAACTTCTCTTCAGGAGTGTCTGGATTTTTATGATTACAGTGTATATTGAAAAAGGACAAAACTAGGAATAGTGGGGCCCAATAGCACCAAGTTTTCTCAATAAACTCCTTTTTTGAGTCCCAGTGCTCCCCAGGACGAAAACCTCCCACAGATACAGGACCCAAAGCAACATACACACCATATTTCAGTGACCACCCCAATCCATCCATCTCAGAACAGTTAAATGTGTGATTAATTTCTTTGGAAACATACCAGGGCACATCTCACCCACCAAACAAAAAAAGTAGCCTTTGCAATTCCAGACTTTCACTTTCACATCTGGCTGAGGACTTTGGTCCGCTGAGCTTGGTTGATGAGTCACAAACTTCAACTGGAGCTTCTGCTCCCAAATACCACCAAAAATGAGATGTTTGAGAGCCTTCATGAAGAAACCTTGACCAGGCCTAGTGAAGGAACTTCAGTTAGGCCTCCTGGAAAAACCTTGACTAAAATTGACACCTCTGAGAGCCCAACCAGGCCTTGTGAAGAACCTCAACTAAAAACGAGATGTTTGAGAGCCAACCAGGCCTTGTGGAGAAACCTCAACTAAAAATGAGATATTTGAGAGCCAACCAGGCATCATGGAGAACTTCAAATAAAACTGAGATGTTTCAGAGGCAACCAGGCCTCATGGAGAACCTCAAATAAAAACAAGACGTTTTAGAGCTGGATCAGGTCTGGTGGAGAAACCTTGAGTAGACTCCATGGAATAAACCTCAATTAAGCCTCACAGAGAAACCTCAGTGAAAACAAGATATTTGAGATCCCACCCAGGGCTCATGGAGAAACCTCAACTGAAAACAAGATGTTTGAGAGCCTGCCCTGGCCTTGTGGAGAAACCTCAGCTGAAAAGGACATGTTTGAGAGCTGACCAGGTCATGTGGAGAAATCTTGACCAGGCTTCATGGAAAAACCTCAATTAGGCCTCATGGAGAAACCTTGACTAATATTGAGATGTCTGAGAGCCCATTCAGGCTGCATGGAGAAACCTTAACTGAAACTGAGATGTTTGAAAGCCCACTCAGGTCTCATGGAGCAACCTTCACTAAAATTGAGATGTCTGGTAGCCTGCCCAGGCCTCATGGAGAAACTTCCACCAGGCCTCACAAAGAAACCCCAATTAGGCCTTGTGGAGAAACCTTGACTAAAAATGAAATGCTTGAGAGCTGACCAGGCCTTGTGGGAAAACCTTGACTAAAAATGAGATGTCTGAGCTGGACCAGGCCTCATGGAGAAACCTTCACTCTGGAGACCAACCCAACAGTTTGACTTGAGAAAAGCTCATTTTTCCTCCACCTGGATGCCTCTGACTGACGTGTTTATGCTGGGAATGTTTGGGAGACGGGGCGTTCGGAATGCTCCGTGACCCACGGCGCCAAAGGTCCCCTCAGGGGAGCAGAGGCACAAAGGTGGCTTTGAAACGAGGACTTCAAAGCTAGAGCTGGGTTTGTACCACAAAAACCAGTGATGCCAACACGGGGTTGATGACAGTTCTCCATGGCCCACCCATTGCATCTAGGGTGTTTTAAAATAAAATAAAAATAACCTAAATGTGTTATTTCGTTGGTCTTTAAAAAATATTCACAGAACTGCCAGCAAAACTCCAAACAGAAGCAGCTTTTAGAAGGTTTATTTTTCCTGTTTGGGATTTGCTGCCTTAAACATCCT
The DNA here is from genome assembly GCF_021018805.1 of Prinia subflava. Taxonomy (NCBI): domain Eukaryota; kingdom Metazoa; phylum Chordata; class Aves; order Passeriformes; family Cisticolidae; genus Prinia; species Prinia subflava. Next base: position 31,453,333 of record NC_086255.1, read on the forward strand.
AAAATGACAACTGGCATGCAAATAAAATAAAATGGAAAAATATATTTGCTTGCTGAAAATGCTGCAAACCCTAACAGGTAAATATCAGTCTTCTGTACTGAACTGCTTAAGAATCACACAGATTTGTTTCCCTGTTGTTTTACAGGGATTACATTGTTTTTATACAGGCTTTTTTATATATTTTATACAGGTTTTACATTTTTTTAGATAATCCCAAGGATTATCTAAAAATGCTGCTGCTTGAAATGGTTAGAGGGGAGGATTATGTTTTTGTGGTCCTCTCCTCATTTAACCCTAATTTTTAACACTTAACACATCTCAATACACAAGCAGCAGCTTAACTAAAGGGCAACAAGTGGGAAATAAAACATGAAGAAGATGCAGCAAGGAGGGGAAGAGAGGGTTAACTCATGCCCTTAATTCCACCTTAATTATGGAGCACAGAAATGAGGAAGGAGATGAGGAAGGGGATCTAATTGTGGCCTTCCAGGACCTGAAGGAAACCTACATGAAAAAAGGAAAGAGACTATTTCCAAGGGTCTGGAAGGACAGGACACAGGGAATGGCTCCCCACTGCCAGAGGGCAGGGCTGGATGGGATACTGGGCAGGAATTGTTCCCTGGCAGGGTGGGCAGGCCCTGGCACAGGGTGCCCAGAGCAGCTGTGGCTGCCCCTGGATCCCTGGCAGTGCCCAAGGCCAGGCTGGACTTTGGGGCTTGGAGCAGCCTGGGACAGTGGAAGGTGTCCCTGCCCATGGCAGGGGTGGGACTGGATGGGATTTAAGGTCTCTTCAAGCCCAAACCATTCTGGGATCCTGTGATTTTCACTCAGCTGGCTCTAACTGAGCTGCAATGTCCTGCAGCAATGTTTTTGTTTTTCATACTGATGGATCACAACCTTACTCTTCCTCCTTACAGATACAGCTCTCTGATCTCCCACCAGCATTCTGAGGATGCATTTTAGAGCAAAAGCTGTGCTGTGGCAGTGACAGGAGCCTGTCTCCCTGTCCAATCCTTTTGGGAAACATTTCCTCTGCACTGATTCACTGTAGCTCCTTAATGGGCTGTGACAGCACTGAGGAAAACACTCCTGAGAATGAGCTGGACACTCCGGCTGTCTCCTCCAATTGTGGGGCCGTCTGCACCTTATGGGTTGCTTCCAATTCCTGCAAAACCCTCCCTGAGCAAGGCTCTTAATACACCTCCTAAAGGGGCTGTTTGTGCATGGACACAGCACAGCTTCTGGAATATCACAAATCCTGGAATTCTAGGGTTGGATATAGTTGGGACACTTGAGGATTATTGATCCAACTCCCTGGTCCAAGTGCTTAAAACTAAACTGTGATTTAAGAGATGAATACCCACAATGAGTCTATCTATCCTCAACAGAGGTCGTATCAAGATAAAATCTTTATTATATCAGGATATAATCTTTGCTTCTGAGGACTCAGGAACAGAGATTGCTCCAGGGAAAAGGAATCTAAAAAGATGTATGGGGACAGTAAAAAAACAGTATTCAACTATTATTTCAGTGAAGCAAAAGCAAGTACAGCCTCCACCTAATCCATGGGATACACACTGAAATGGATAAACCAAAGGGGATAAACAACAGGGCCCTGCTGTTCCTGAAATGCAAAGAGGTGAGAAATGTTCCTAATTTGAAGTTCTTTGGATAAATAATTGCTTTAATTTCTGGCTGTTTCTTTTGGTGTTTGGCACTGCTGTTGCCTATGTTTGCATTTCCCTGCGCTGTGCTGAGAGTGAGCAGGAGGGAAGGAGATAGGGCTGGCACCCTCCTGCTCCTCCTTTTTCTCAAAACCCCATCCCATTTCAGTGTCCCAAAGGCAAAAAAACCACTCCACAAATTGAGCTGGACCCAGCCCTCTCCCAGCTGAGCTGCTGGGACAAGCCAGGAGATGGGAATAAAGTCATACAAAAGGAAACTGGAAGAGAGAAACTCAATATATTCCAATTCAGAGCAAAAGGCCTTCTCCAAATGGTGATTTCCAACTCTGACAGCTCCTCAGGTGAAACTGCTGGTCCTGAAACCCAGGCTGAATTTCCACCAGGAAGGAATTCAAGTCTTTTCCATTGAGCTGTAAAACAAGACACTACTGCTGTGATAATTCAGAAACTGCCTTAAAGTTGACTTCTCTCATGGAAAGCAGCAGCAGTTCCCCCTCTCTGGCATTTCCATGACCCAGAGCACACAGCTGAGCAGTGTGGTTTCCTTTTACACCATCAAAGTCAAGGCCTTTACACCAGAACACCCAACCTTCACAACACTCTCCTCATGCCCATTAACAATGGATAAATAGGAGCCTTTGTGAGCTATCGAACAGGATTGATCAGGTTTGCCATAGAACAAACACTGCTCATCTCAGAAACCCCCTGAACCAAGCAGTACCAAGGAGAAGGACATGAACTAGGGATAAACCTCAATGGTTTCATCTCCTGGTCATGACAAACACGACATTGTCCTTTTGGCTGTGATTTTATGCCCTTTCTTTTACATTCTACTGGATTTCAACCCAGCACTTGCTGAGTGCAATTTTCGGGGGTAATTAAGAGGCAACAAGGTGGACAATCCCAGAGTCACTGGGTTGGAAGAGACCTCTAAGATCATTGAGTCCAATCCATCTCTAACACCTCAACTAAACCATGGCACTGAGTGCCACACCCAGTCTTTCCTTAAACACATCCAGGGATGGTGATTCCATCGCCTCCACAGGCAGACAATTCCTGTACTTTATCAACTCTTCTGTAAAAAACTTTTGTCTAATATCCAACCTAGATTTCCCTTGGTGCACTTAAGACTCTGTCCTCTTGTTCTGTCAGTTGCTGCCTGGAGAAAGGGACCAACCTCCACCTGATACAGCCACCTTTCAGGGAGTTGTAGAGATTGATGAGGTCACCCCTGAGTCTCCTTTTCTCCAGGCTAAACACCCCCAGCTCCCTCAGTCCTTCCTCACAGGATTTGTGTTCCAAGCCTCTCCCCAGCCTCGCTGCCTCCTCTGGACATGCTCAAGCATCTGCATGTCCTTCCTGAACTGAGGGGACACAGCTGGACACAGCACTCAATGTCCTTCCTAAACTGAGGGGACACAGCTGGACACAGCACTCAATGTCCTTCCTAAACTGAGGGGACACAGCTGGACACAGCCCTCAATGTCCTTCCCAAACTGAGGGGACACAGCTGGACATAAGGCACCACGTTTGGCAAATGCTGGCCCAGGTTCCTCCTTTCCAAAGGGAAGCTGAACGAGATGGGAGGAGCTCCTGGCCCTTTCCTTCTGCCATTCCTGGAAGGCCCTTGGCACTGGCTGGAGAGCAGGAGCTGGCCTGTGTGGGTGAGGATTTGTGCTTCAAATCTTCCTCTTTTTTAAGGACTTTCTGCTGAGAAGAAACAGGAGTTTGGGGAGGATGAGAAATGGGGGAAGGAAAGGATGCTGAGAAAGCTGGGGAGTTCAGAGACACAGAGCGGAGTGAAAAAGGCGAATGGTCAAGGCCACCTCAAAGATCAAGAGGGAAAAGTGAAAGAGTTCAAGGATTAAGAGAGCAGAGAGATGACAGAGGGTGAGAGCAGCACGGGGTCAGGAGAAATGGGAGAGGAGCTTCAGCAAGAAGATTTTCCAGGAAAACAAGATGAACCGATATGGAAAAAAAATAGGATTTATTCCCAGGGGAGAGAAGAGATAACAAAATACTTGGGTAAAAGGCAGTAATGGTATTAGGCCACAGATCATGCCACAAATTGGGGTCAAAACCCCAAAAATCTTTGCTTGGGAATTTAAATAATACCAGATTCACAGATAATGACTGTGAAATGTGGAGAATTAGCTGAGAATCCGCAATTAGAAAAGGATCCCCAGGAAACAGAGTGGAACCAATTCATCAGTCACCCTGAGCAAAAATCTGCACAAAGTAAAATTCAGCAAAAATAAAAAGACAACTAAAAAACAAATTTAAGATGTTTGTGTGCCCTGGGCCAGCCACATACATGGAATTTTAGGCTTTTGTAGGTTTGAAGTCTCTGTAATTCCATGACATTCCCAGCCTCCGTTGGACATTACCACACAGGAACTTTGAGGAAATCCAGCCAGAACCAGAACCCCACAAAATCTCTCTCATCACCAGCAGCTCAAGTCCATGGGGGTTTAATTAAATTTCATTGACATGCAAGAAAAGAGCTGCTCTTCAATCCTTTCCCAAATAGCTCTGATTTAGTTTCCCTCCTCATAATGGAAGAATGTGTGTGGAAATCCCACTGCCCTCCCAAAATCCACAGGTCTATTCCACAGTTATTAGAATGGGAATCAATTCCTTGCCAAAATGAGACTGGAAGTAAACAACTTAAATCAACACATTTGTTTCATTTCTTTTCCTTCATTTCCTGCAAATTTTGAATGCTTATTCACCCCAGGTATTTGCATTGCCACCAGGATCCAAACTCATTTCAGAATCGATCACGAGGAATAAAAAAAATGCACATTAATTCAATATATTCAGCCACTTTTCCAGTCACCTGCTATGAAATGTATTTTCTTTTTGTGGTCTAGACTGAAGAGGAGACTCTACATCTCCATATGCAAATGCACTTCAAATTATCCCTGGAAACCAACTTCACTGGAAGGGAAATCATGGAAAGCATTGGATTTATCCATCCTCTACAGACTTTTGCTGGAACAGGTCATTATCCCAGTTTAAACCCCGGAATTCACCAGCTGCTTCCACTTTGAGGGTTCTGTGCAGGTGACAACCAGCCCTGAGTTTGGCAGGTGAATTAAACACTCTCTCAGGTCATATTCCCTGTTATATCCCCATGGATTTTGGCTGTTGCTGGAAAATATCCTCCTTTTCCCTTGATTTCTCTCAGCAAACCCCCAAAAGGTACAAAAAAGGCAGAATTTTATCAACCCACATGACACAAACTCAGCCTCCATTCCCAGTCTGCACAACAAGGAATTCTGGAATTCACACTTCCATAAGTTTAAATGTTTGGCCCAAAAATATTTATTAAAGCAGCAAGGGAACTTTCACTCTGTGTATAAACCGGGAAAAGGTGAAATCTCAATTTTTGGAACATCAGTAACAACTTTTCCCAATGGAAAAAGAAGCTGCCTTGAGCACCTCACCTGGGTTGCCACCATCTCCTTGACAACAGAATTTGGAAAATTGGGATAAAACCTGTATTTTACAATAGAAATACAAAATATCTCCCCCCTAAGAGCAGAAATCAGTGGTTTTTTACTGTTTAACAGACTCTCTGCTGCAAAAATTGACTTGGCTGGAGATGCATGAGCCTATTTCAGCTTTGCCTGGAGGAAAATTTTACAGGACCTTTCCACTGCTTCCAATTTATTCCAGGATTTTGGACAACTGGCATCTAGAGAGGAAGGTGCAAGGAAAAATATAAATCACATCCTGAATTCACAGGACGGTGCAAGTTGAGACTTCTGAAGGATGAAGCACATCAAGAACTGTCCCTGCAGCAGCACCACCTCCATCAACCTCCTGTGCAATGACTTCCCTCAGAAATATTGGACTTTTCCCAGCTATTTGGTGCTTTAGAGCAGATTTTTTTGGAGCATCTCTTTTATCCGTCCTGAGAAGAAAACCAGGGCAAGGCTGGGAAATGTAATCTAGGTCAGATTTTTAGCACGAGGCACAGGTGACTCCTTCCTTACCAAGGATCCCAAAATTCCCTCAGCAGGGCTTTTTTACACTCTGAATTCCACTTTGCGTGCCTTTCCCTGCAGGAATTTGGGGAATGCCCATTTGGATTTGCAAGCAGAGGAGTCTGACCCCAATGGAGATGGGATCCCATCCCATACAGGGAAAACTCTGGGACAGCAGCAGCTTAAAGCCAGCAACAGCCACGTTATTCCCATTTCCCACCTTTTCCCAGGGGACAGAAATATGGGATGGAAGGAGCAGAGCTGGTCTCTTCTGCTGACTGAGGAATCTCCTTTCCCATTCCAGCAGCAGCCTCTGTTTTCCCAGCCAGGAGCTCTTTCCCACCTCACTTGTCTCCAAATTGCCACCAGGGTCACTTTATTTCCATTTTCCTGCTCATTTTGTGTTATTAAAGCCTTTTCTTTGGCACAAGATTCATGCTGAACACAGCAGGAGCACCTGCAGCACAAAGATCTGTTTTCCACCACTTTCAGGTGAAGAACCACAGACTTTGGTCATCCCAATAGAAGCTGAGTTTCAGCCCTCCCACAATGTGAGCGGTTTGGTGAGGAAGAGGGGGAATTCCTCTTTTTTGGGGGGGAAAATTGAGCTGTGCTGAGTGTGGGTGAGCTCCTAAAAGCCAGCTGGCACTGGGGGATGAACATGGGAGTCCCTGTGTGCCGTGGCAGGTGACAGCAGCTCGGGTTTCATTCCAGACTGGGGACATCTGGCGCTGCTGGAAAACCAAAGGAGCTGGGAAGAGGATCTCCCCATCTTCATGTGTGACCTTTGATTTAAAGCTGGGTTTTAACGATTGATCCCATTCCAGCTGATATTCCCAGCCTGGTGGCCGTTCCTTGGGTGGCCACAGGTGTCTCCATGACCTCATGGACTGCTCCCGTCATTTTCTTTCCTAATTAATCCCTGGCAGGACTCGCTCAGCAGGGCCTGCAAGCCAACCTTGCCCCAGATTCCAGCAGGTGTCACTGTGGGCAACGCTATGGGAAAATCCAGCCGGGAAAACACTCATCAGGGTAATTCATATTTGAGTTTTCCCTAATATAATTGCTGATTGTAGTATTTCCCTGTTTTTACAGATTAAAAAAAAGGTATTGTCTGGGCTAGCTTCTTCAGGACTGAAGGGTGGAAATCATGGAATGCTTTTGAGTAAGCACCAAGTTGGATTTTCATTCTAAGGTTCATTCCCACCAAAATTAGCCCACACATGCCTGTAAGCAGGGATACGTGGGTGGGAATTAGGGAATTCTGAAAACTGCTGAACAAATTCCCAGGAGGAGATGGCCCAAAGACCAGCCAGCCACATGCTCTCCTTCCAAACCTCTCACAAAGAATCCAGCACTGAAAGCAAAGCCCTCAGCACAAAACAGGAACCTCATCCATGGGGAGATCCATCCCCAAAATCCTCAGCTCAGGCTGTCAGGAGCATCGCTTGGGAAGAGGGGCTTGAGCTGAGCCACCTCCACCACAGCAACCCCCCTCCCCATGCCCAAATTTCAATTTCATTTTAGTCAGGATTAATTGATTGGATTTTCTCCACCCAGGAAGTGAAAGACAACCACCAACCCATCGGTTTCAAACTGTCTGAAACAAAGAAAATGCCTGGAAAAGCAGATTCCATGGGTTCCTTGCCCCGGTGTTGCTGTAGACCCTCTGGAAACGGGGAACAGTAAACAAACAGATATGGGGAAATTAGAAACAAGGCTGGATCAGGGAAGAGACAACTTGGAGCTCCTGAGCTGCCCCCCTGTGACCTCTCTGTTGTCCCAGGTGCCATGAAAAAATCCACATCCCTCCTGTGTGTCTCTCACAGAGCCTGCAAATCCACCAGGGCAAATAATAAATTATGGATTTGCTTAAATCCTTTCTTTTCATATCTGTGAAACCCTGGAAAATATCTAAGATTACTGCAAAAAAATTGTTTTGTTTTTCTTTTTTCCTTTCTTTCATAACTGTGACGGATCAGCTGGAGCATCTGCTTTAGAGCACATGAAAATATCTCCTCCCAGATAGGTTTAATCCAACTAAACAGGGAATATTTAAATCTCAACACCTGCATAACCTAAGAGGGGCAGCTTTAGAAATGAACATTTTATCAGTGACCTCCTGAAAAGCTGATCATCCACTCAATGCACTATTGCTATAAATAATCACAATAAATTAAAGAACGAAAATCCTGGGATGAAGTCAGTTCAGGGAGGTTTTTTCCTGTTCGACACTGCCTTTGCCATGTGTCCTGCTGGTGACCATGGCCCTGCTGGAGTGGCTTTTCCCACCACTGGGAGGTTGATTGAGGAGAAGGAGGTGCCCAAAGAACAGGGAAAAGCTGGAAAAGTGCTGGAAAGGCAGCTGGAAAACAGGGAACTACAGAACTCTCTTGGGGGAAGCATGGTCTGGGTTGGAAGGGACATTCAGGATTATCTCATTTCACAGGCAGGGACACCTTCCACTGTCCCAGGCTGCTCCAAGCCCCAAAGTCCAGCCTGGCCTTGGGCACTGCCAGGGATCCAGGGGCAGCCACAGCTGCTCTGGGCACCCTGTGCCAGGGCCTGCCCACCCTCACAGCCAAGAATTTCTTCTCTGACAGCTGAGAAAATTTTACAAGTCCCAACTCCCATCCTGCTGAGTGTTCTTGGGATTCTCATGGAGATTTACATGAATCCTCGTGCTTTGGATGAAATGTAATTCCCTGGCTGGGGTGCTCTGGCCTAACTCCAGTGGATTTTACCACACTCACTTGAAAGAAAACCAACAACCCAGCTGCTCTGCGTGGGGTTTAGCAAAGGAGCCCAGAGACAAGGGCAGGGGGACTTCTGACAGCAAATGAGATGTTAATGAACTTCCCTGTCTCCAGAGGAATCCAGCTTCACATGGAAAGCCTCTGGAAAAAGATCTCTCTGGTACCACTGGGCTTTTCAGCCTGAACAAAAGCTGCTTCTTGAGAGGTTTCTAAACTCATTTCAGAAATCTCAGTTTGAAAGAGAACCCTGTTCCCAGCCTGAAAAGTGCATTTGGCAGAGGCCAGAAGTTGCTCCTTGCACCTGACACAAACACCCACCAGGTCAAGACCCGAAGATCCCAGAGGTGCCAAGAGCATGGAACTCCAGGAAATGCCTTCCCATGTGTCCAGCACAAGGATTTTATTGGGAAAACAAGAGGGATTTGGTGTTAAATCAAATGGGAAGAAATGGCAACAGATCAGACACCCCTCTGGTGAGACCCCAGCTGCAGTGGGGTGTCTGATCTGGGATGTGGAGCTGCTGGAGTGGCTCCAGAGGAGCCCATGGAGATGCTCCAAGGGTTGGAGCCAGGCTGGAGAGCTGGCAGTGTTCACCTGGAGAGGAGAAGGCTCCAGGGAGAGCTCAGAGCCCCTGCCAGGGCCTAAAGGGGCTCCAGGAGAGCTGGAGAGGGACTGGGGACAAGGGATGGAGGGACAGGACACAGGGAATGGCTTCCACTGCCAGAGGGCAGGGCTGGATGGGATATTGGGACATTAGGAAGTCATCAGAGTCCGAAGGTTTTCTCCACTGGCATCACCTTCTAACAATAAGTTTTGCATAACCGTGGAAGAAAAACCCCAAATTCTGCCCCATTTCTACCACTGCAGGAGAGGAGAGGATGGGCAATAAACACAGGCACGACCACACTCCTGACAAGAATCCACAGAAACCAGGGAACACTGAACTCCTTTCCTGTGATAACACAAGCAGGAGATTGTTTTTAATTCCCTTCACGTGGTCCATGCCCACATTAAAGAAAATCAAAAGGCAAACTTAACTCCAAACACCACATTTTATCCCAATCCAAAGCCAGAGCAGCTCCTGCCATTGACTCCATTGTATTCCTGCACTCCAGTTTTTCCAGCTGCATTTTATTTTCTTATGCTTTTTTTCCCTCAAAAGCTTTTATTTCCTGGTGCACCTGCAAACCCAAAGCTGTGTTCTCATGAGCACCATTTGAAAAATTAATGGAAGTGCAACTCGAGTCAAAATTTTGTCCATTTGGGATGGAGTCAGTTGTGACTGAAGCTGATTTGATGCCTCCACAGGCAGCATTACCCTATCCCACAGCTCCTCCAGTGAACACACCCCAGAGTGCTTCCTTTGATAAAAAAACAACATAAATAATAACAGTGACTTTTTTTCTTAACCAAAACCTTTTACTCTTCCCTGTTTATTTTGAATTCTCCCTCAAATCTGATTTCTGGCTCTGTGTCACATCAATACCTGCTTTGGTGCTGGCAAAGCCTGCAGGATGGACCAGGGACCCGGTTCCCTTTATACAAGAGCCATCCTCACTCCTAAATAAACCTAAAAGAACACTGATTCTATGGGAAGCTAATTAATTTTGCACATTTTCCTTCTTCTATTCACTGTTGCCACACAATCCCACAAAAGCAGGACTGTGCTCAGCCTCTGTTAATTAACCACAGGCATCCTAAGGCCTCCTGATCCATACTAATTGGGCAGTGTGGAGCAGGAAGGATGCTTGGCATCCCTGCAGGAAAGCCCAGGAGAGCTCTTAAAGCTGAACTAAGCCATGAAATCGCCTCCAAGATCCCACTCTCCACCAGCAGCCACAGCAGGAGCAACAGGGAAGAGTTGTGGGTCCTGGTTTTTTTTTAACATTTGTGCCTTCCAAAATTCAGTCTTTCACTGGAATTAAAATAAAAGTAAGAAAAAAGACAAAGGCTGGCAAGCAACACTGAGCACACTGAGCTGCTGAAGTGGCTGCAGACAGGAGTTGGGATCCCAGATTTCAGCACCCACAGCAGCAGAAGAGTTTCCATCCCTGGCAGCCTCCACCTGTGGGGTTCAGCACATTCCTCTGCCTCTCCCCTCAGTTTGGCTCTGCTGTTTGTCCAGGGAGCCAGGACAAACATCCACTGGTCAGGCTGCCTGGGGCTGGAGGAAACACATCACTGGCACTTGGATCTCAGCAGTGCATTCAAATAAATTAAAATTCTGAATATTAACACTTCCAGTGAAAGCATTCCCAAAAATGCACACTGGGAGATGTGGGAATGGCATTCCCAGCACTTCCAAGCTGTAGCTGCTCTCCTGTTAACCCAGGATGTGTTAATGAAGTGCTCTACAGCTGGATTCAGGGCAATTAGCCATATTTATATTTAAATACCTATTTACACTACAACTAGGGCAGATAAATATTATATATTTCAATGTATTATAAAGTATTGTCAGAGAATCATGGGTTGGAAGGAACTTTAAAGTCCATCCCTGTGCCATGGGCAGGGACACCTTCCGCCATCCCAGGCTGCTCCACACTCTGGCCAGGAACACCTTGAATTTCTATACACCCAGCAATAATCTACAAATCATACTCACACATAAATGTCAAAGCTGTCTCGAGTTCTGCACACACAGCAAACGGGGCAAATCCACGAGATGCAGTTTAGACCTGACATTATGTGCACAAAAATTGATCTGCAGGGTTTGGTGAGAACCCAAAGTGCCTGTGCCACTGCCTCTGCCCAGAGTCCCACACACAGCATCCCCCGGGATTACCAGGCTAGACCCCAAACAGCAGAGGGGCAGTGAGGGCACAGGATGAGGAAAGGCAGGTGAAAAGGCCTGGGTTGAAAACGCCAATGAGACCTTAATTCAATCTCCTCCTGTGCATCTGCAGCCACAGAACTTCAGATCCACGATGATTCTGTCTGGGGCACCAGCGGAGCTGCTGGACTGATGCCAGAGGAGGCCTTGGAGCTGCTGCTCTGCTCTGGGGCCAGGCTGGGAGAGCTGGGGGTGCTCACCTGGAGAGGAGAAGGCTCCAGGGAGAGCTCAGAGTCCCTGCCAGGGCCTGAAGGAGCTCCAGGAGAGCTGGAGAGGGACTGGGGACAAGGGATGGAGGGACAGGACACAGGGAATGGCTTCCACTGCCAGAGGGCAGGGTTAGATGGGATCCTGGGCAGGAATTGTTCCCTGGCAGGGTGGGCAGGCCCTGGCACAGGGTGCCCAGAGCAGCTGTGGCTGCCCCTGGATCCCTGGCAGTGCCCAAGGCCAGGTTGGAGCAGCCTGGGACAGTGGAAGGTGTCCCTGCCATGGCAGGGGTGGCACTGGATGATCCTTAATGTCCCTTCCAAACCAATCCAGTCTGGGATTTGTTACTCCAGCTGCCCCTGGCTCTCTGAATTCCTGCCTCCTTCCCTGAAAACCTGACCCAATTCAGTGGAGCTGGGACAGATGTTGGGGCAGGTAACAGCTCCACCCCTGACATCCAGACAAAGGGATCCTAATTTGATACAGGAGTAGCAATTTGCAGTTGGGAACAAAATTGAGAAGAATCAGCTGTAGGCACAATGAAGAATTTGAGATCAAATGAAAACCTACAGAATCTTCAGTACCTGCAAGTGGCTTCAGAGGAGAAGAGGTCAAGGAATCTTAATTATGTCTATCAGTAGCTGAACACCTGATTTGAGGTGGAAATCCTACAAGTTTTACATTTGAATGGCACAGGGAATAACCTTAAAGAAGAGAAACACTCCCAGAATGTGCAGCAAATCAAGGACAGGAAAGAAATTCCAATATTGTGCCACAAAACCCAAATAAAAATGAAGGGGGGTGGAAAGAGGGAGAGGAGGAAATGCCAGCCCAGACCTCTGAGCACTGCCCATGCCCACCAAAAGCTCATCCCACTCCTCAGCCATGCCAGGAACAGACTCCCCCTCCTACTCCCTCCAGGATTTAATTCCATTTGCTAAATGGAATTACCCATCCAGACTGAAATCCTTGGCAATGATGGTGCCACCCAGATAAACCCTGGGTGAGTCAGCAGACACGTTTTTCCATGTCATATTAACAATTCCATCATCCAGAGGGGTTTTCCAAGACTTCAGAGGTGTCAACTACGGAAAGGGGGTTGTAGCCAGGTGGGAGTTTATATCTCAGTATACAGACCTGAGAGTGACTTTTTATTTTTAATTTATGCAAAACACAGCCTGCTCAATCCCAGACAAACCCAGAGGAAATAATGCTGATTCCAAGTGGGAAACTGGGAGCATCCACCCTAAAAATCCAGATTTATTCCCCACAGATGCTGCTTTCGTGCCTCATTTCTTCACTGAGATTTATTAAGAATGTCTTTCCCCCCGCCACAGAAATTTAAGTGTTTCTGGAAAAGTTTTATGGACTTTATTCTCCTCCTTAACTCTTGATAAGGAGCTTAATGTTGGTGATGTGATCCAAGCAAATTCTGGTTGGGAGTGGGGTTTTGAGATAGGCAGATAGAATTTACAGCAGAGGGAATTCATTTTCTTTTTTTTCCCCTAAATCAGAGCATTCCCTGGCAGTAAAGGGAATAAAGCTTATCTGTGAATATGCAATTATTCAGGGTGACAAACAGCTGATTTGTTGGAGCCACAGAATTTATCTGGGGCACTAAATAAAAAGGCAGAGAAGGAACAACACCCAGCAAAGCTCAGAATTCAAAGGATTCAAATCAACTCCAATGTCAGCAGCGCTTTCCCCCCAAATCCACAGGAACATCTTCTCTGACAGAGAGACATGGATGAAGAAAAGAGAGCAGGAATGAAATAAATTCCTGCCACACACACATTTCCTGAACTTAAATCACCTTTTGGAAGGGTTTATTAACGACTTTCTGGGATACTGAATTCCTCAGGCCCAGAAGGGAGCGTTGTGGGAATAAAATATGGGGGGAAACTGTGATATGACCCAAATATTTGACATCCATTTTACATCTGCTTATGGGGCAAGGTTGGGGGGTTGGGGTTTCTCTTTGGTAAAGTGCAGGTTCAGGTTTTTTGCATTTTTGGGAGGAGTTGTAGGGTTTTTTTTCATTTTTTCAGAGGTTTTTTTTGGTTGGTGTTTTGTGGGTGATTTCTTTATTGTTTTAAATAGACTTATTAAAAGCCTGACCCTAAGGAGACCCCAGTTAAAGCCAGGCAGGCAAAGCCCAGCTCCATCCCAACACTGCTGGAACTCTTCCCAGAGCACCTTTTCCATGACACTTTTAAAACACCCTCCAACATAAGTGTCCCATCAAATCTGAAATGAGACCAGGTTCTCACATCCCCCTCCTCCCCACCACTCACCCAGGGGCTGGAGAAGCTCATCCCCTTCTGGGCACAGGAAATGACTGATTCACTCCCCAGCCAGATAAAAATCCAATTCCAAATATACACAAACCCTGTTCAAAACTGGTTTCATTTTCCCCACAACTCCTCTCATGGCCTCGACGGCTGCCAGACTGGGGAGCTGCTCTCTGGGGAAAAAGAAGAGGCTGGATATTGCCAGCAGAAGGTCCTGAGCTCATGAAATCCCAATATTCACAGCACTTACCTCTTCCAGGACGTCTGCAAGCTTACTGAGGATCTCCTCGGGAAGGCTCTGGAATGTGGGAACGCTGCAATACAAAAGAAACCTCCATTAATGGATCCCTCTACACAGGGCACAAATCCAGCTGCTCTCCTCCCCTCTGTCTTCCTGAGATTTTTCCTTCATGCTCTGGGGCTGAACAGCAAAAAGATATCACAGGAAGCTGCTCCTTTTCCTGCAGCTTGCAGGATGGATTTGGTGATGATGGGAGACCACTGGAATAAATCAGCCAGGATCCATTGAGGATCCACTGGAATTCCTGTGTGCCACAAACCTGCTCAGTCATGTTCCTTCCTGGTCTGCTTCAGCCCCCACCAGAAATAAAATGCAGCACAAAAAAAGGGCAGGGAAGATCAGCTCCAAGCAGCCCCAGATAAAAGAGTGAAACCACACCTGGAGGGATGGATGGATGGATGGATGGATGGAGAGCAGGGCAGACAGCTCTGCAGCACTGAGCTCCCATCCAAGCCCTCAGGGAGCTTCTGAACACTTCCCTGGCAGTTCTTCAGCCAAATTTGTGGCTTCTCTTTGGCCAAAAAGGCGACTTTATCACTTGTTTGGCAGCAATCCCCTCAGCAAAGGCTGCCCAGGCCAGGCAGGGATGAGAAGGGGATGCCATAAAGAGCCCCCGACCCAGGGCCCACAGGACTGCACCTAGATCAGGCTGGATTTAGGGACACGAGTTTGGGTCTCCAAACCTCCAGGGAGTGTCCTGACTTTGAGGCTGTATCTCCAGTGCCTTACAGCCCACCCAGGCTGTGGAATTGTCCTCCTTGGAGAGCCCCCAAAGCCATCAGGACATGGTCCAGGGCAATCTGAACCAAAGGACCTCCAGAGGTCCCTCCCATCCCCAACCAGCCTGTGACTTACAATATTCTGCTTTCTCATCCTCAATTTTCCATAAAAACCTGAGACCCATCAATATTCCCAGGTGATGCTGAAGGACACACACAGACACAATGGAAATTTAACCAAATACACACCATAGCCCAGAGCAGCTGTGGCTGCCCCTGGATCCCTGGAAGTGCCCAAGGCCAGGCTGGATGGGGCTTGGAGCAGCCTGGGACAGTGGGAGGTGTCCCTGCCCATGGCACTGGATGGGATTAAAGGAGCAAAGGAGGCTCAGGGGGGACCTTGTGGCTCTGCACAGCTCCTGACAGGAGGGGACAGCCAGGGGGGGTCGGGCTGTGCTCCCAGGGAACAGGGACAGGACAAGGGCAAACGGCCTCAGGCTGGGCCAGGGGAGGCTCAGCTTGGCCAGCAGCAGGAATTTGTGCATGGAAAGGGAGCTCAGGCCTTGGCAGGGGCTGCCCAGGTGGAATCAGCATCCCTGGAAGGGTTTAACAGCCATGGAATGTGGGGATGTGGATCAGTGTGGGGCTCAGCAGTGCTCAGGGAACACCTAGACTTGACCTTTAACGTCTTTTCTAACCGAAATTATTCTTTGATCATTAACCCTTCTATTTAATTAAAAAAAAAAAAAAAAAAAAAAAGAGTAGCTTCAATTGAATCTATTTAATGATAACAAAACAAACCTGGGCAGATAAATGCAAAAAAATATCACCTGTCATGCTCTCAACAACAGCTTTTTTTCCTTAGGAGGAGCACTTTTATTACTGGGAGGATGTGGGCCCACATTGTAACAGGAGCAAGCAAACAACTGGACAGGAATTCTGTGATAGCCAGGCCCAAGCATAAAATAAAAGTTCTTTACATCAATTCCAGCATTCCCAAATGAGGAATGAACTTACAGCAGAAGATAACAGCCCTGGACAAGTGCTCAGATTTTAGTGTGGTTGCACCCTTAAACTCCCAAAGTAGGGGAGGAACCCACAACAGGGTATTTTTTGTATAATTATGCCTGTGAAATCCAAGGAAAGGTAGTGAAAGACATTTATTATAGACCAAATCCATAAAAAACAGGGAAATAGGCCCCAAGTTCTTAACAAATTCCAATTCTTACCATGAGAAAAGCCTAAAACTTCAACTCTGCAATAGAGCAAATTGTTGACAAAACAAACTCCAACGCATCATGGAATTACACCATTCATATCCCATATTTAGGGAGGTTTACAGCAGGCCAGAATACCCCTGAACAGCCAGAACCGACAAAACAGCCAAATATTTGAGTTTCTTTGATAAGAAGAGAGCAAGATTTGATTCTCCAGGTCAATAAAAATCCCCCTCTGCTCTCCACAGGACAATATTAAATGGATTCATAAAAGAGAGTCTTCATTCCCTCCAAGAACTGCCTGGATTATTGAAGGACTTGTGTACAAAAGGAGCATTTCTATGATTATTTCCAGGTGGGTACTTGCCATGAAAGGCAAATGGAGCCTCAGCTCTCCAGAGAAAGCCTTGAGGAAAACAGCTGAGCTGCAAATTGCTCCAAGTGGAAAACCACACAGGATGGAGGCAAATGGGAGCAGAAAACCTCCCAGGGAATCTTTGATCACCACAGTAAGAGGCAGGAAAATTGTATTTCCCTTTCTACAACTGTGTGAAAAAGGCTGGAACTCCAGGAGGGCAAACATTCAGCCCTTGAGTTGGGATGGGTTTAGGGTAGAAGAAATCGCAGCAAACGCTGCTCCAGCTGTTCAAGGAACGATTGATCAGCCCCGCAAAGCAGGGTCCAACAAACCCAGACCTTCTCCAACAAGCTCACCTCTCAGTGCTCCCTAAATCCATCAATAATGAAGATTTTGGAACACCCACTCAAGGCAGTAACAATGCTACAGCTGGCAAAACAGATATCCTGGTATGCAGCACTGGAAGTCCTCAGCAAAGTTTGAAACTTGTGACTTTTCTCCCTACCTGCAGCACAAGTGAAGGGCTTCACCTGTTCCTCTTTTTCCACAACCATCTCCCACTTTGCCCAGGAAAAGCTGGACCTGATGATCTTGGAAGCTCTTTGCAGTTTAATGATTGTGATTTGATTGCAGAATAAACAAGAGCAGCTTGCCAACCTCTTCCAGCACAACAGGACTCCTCCTATTCCTTATTAAGGACTTTCTCCAGCTGCTTCTTACTCCACTAAATGAGGAGTCATTTCTCCACCTGCCCCCAGTCCACTCCCTGGAGGAGGTATGGAATCCAGCTGGGGATGGGATGGAGCTGTTCACCACTGAGCTCCTGCTCACCTGCAGCCCCTCTGCTCCTCTAAGCTCCTGAGGGTGGTATGAGTGTTAAAAAGTAGGGATACCAAATTATTTATGCCTATTCCATAGGATCCGCTGGCAGTACAGCCCAGCATCCACAAGAGGATCCAGGCTACCCTACAGAGGCAGCAGACAAGGAGGCAAAGCAGATCCCTCGCTCCAGGGATCTGAGCTTTAACAGCAAATGCAATGAACTGGATGATTTGAACCCACCCACAAACAGCGTTTTATCAGGAGAGCGTGGCTGTCCCCGCAGGGAACAGCTGAGGAACCCGCTGCAGCCCCCCTGCCCCTCCACCCCGGGCAGCGAGCAAGGCAAGGAGCAGAGGTGACATTTTCCTGGCTGCATTCCCCACTGCTCAGCCACGGAACATTGTGCAGGGATGGCAGCTCCCGGGCCCAGGAGAATTTCCCTGTCTGGAGCCATTCCGCCTGGCTCCAAACGTGACACGTTTTTCCAGAGAGCTCAGCGTGCCCAGCACCAGCTGCCAAGCTCAGGGAAAGCAGCTGTGCTAGAACATCCACGGACTGAATCCCTGTCCCCACGGAGGGACAGGGATATGCCCAACACGAAGGAAGCAGGAAAGGCCGTGGCTCCATCCCTGGGGATGCAGCCACCAAGCTGCTCTCACCTTCCAGGTGGAAGCACATCCGCATTAAGCGTGCTTGGATTCATCCCTGTGATCCATCCCTCGGGATGGCTCCTGGGGGAAGCAGCAGGGGCTTCCAGGCAGTGCTGGCTGTGGCCCAAGGCGTTGTTTGCAGCCTCAGAGGCAGTGCTGCCAGTGCCGACAGGACATTTATCTCCTGCCACACACCACAGCTCGCAGGGCTCCTGGCTCTGCGCTGCCTCCAGGAGAGAACAGCAGCCATTTACTCTCTAAATCCCTTTCCAGACGCCTTCCAAACCTTCCAAGGGTGTTCAGCGAGGGTGCTCCTCCAGGGCGGTGGCAGATGTTTG
Organism: Prinia subflava; assembly: GCF_021018805.1. NCBI lineage: Eukaryota > Metazoa > Chordata > Aves > Passeriformes > Cisticolidae > Prinia > Prinia subflava. Next base: position 31,471,502 of record NC_086255.1, read on the forward strand.
TCCTGGGTTAAGCCTGGAACAAAGCCTCTCTTATTGCTGCTTGGCACCATCACAACTGCAGCTGTTGTCACTGCTCTGTGCCCTGGGAAAGCAGAGCTCCAAACTCCAACACTCCAGTAAAAGGAAATCAAGGCTGAGTTCCCTGAAACGTCTTTTTTGGTACCCAACTGGAATGAAGGCTGAAAACCGCAAATGTCCTTCCTTAGCACACTTGGGATGCTCCTAGAGCTCTGTCTCAGCTCCAAAAGAGCTGAGGTTCCATCTGATCGGCCCGAGCTGATCCTTGATTTGAGATATCACAAATAGATGGTGCTCTGGACAACTCAAGCTATTCAGGCAGCCTCCCACTGGGCTCCCAGTTGTGTCAGGAGGGAATGCTGGCTCCATTGGGATTGTGGTCCTGGCATAATTTCACAGAGTGACTGGGGTTGGAAGGGACCTCAAAGCCCACCCTGTGCCACCCCTGCAATGGCCAGGGACACCTGCCACTGTCCCAGGCTGCTCCAAGCCCCATCCAGCCTGGCCTTGGGCACTGCCAGGGATCCAGGGGCAGCCACAGCTGCTCTGGGCACCCTGTGCCAGGGCCTGCCCACCATCACAGGTACATTCCTTTTGTGTTGCAAACTGCTGCATCAAAAGATAATTCCTCTTTTCTGTCAGATTAATAAATATTACGTGGAGGATCAACTGCTGGTTATTGTAATTTATAATACCCACAAGAGAAGTGGGAGAAATTAATTTCAAGAAAGGTTTCTATTTCTCCAAAAATCTCACTCCTTCCCCAGTCACACAGGTAATTGCTAAGTCGAGGCTGGTTTTCCTGTAGCAATTTCCCAAATGCTTTGCTTGGATTCATGGAATCCCTGAGGCTGGAAAATCTCTCCGAGCCCAGGCAGTCCCAGCTGTGCCCGATGCCCACCCTGTCCCCAGCCCAGGGCACTCAGTGCCACCTCCAGCCCTTCCTTGGACACCTCCAGCCATGGGCACTCCAACCCTCCCTGGGCAGCCCCTGCCAAGGCCTGAGCTCCCTTTCCATGCACAAATTCCTGCTGCTGTCCTGCCTGAACCCTTCCCCAGCTCAGTTTCTCTTCCCTGGACATGCTCCAGCCCCTCCAGGACTCTCTGGCTGTGAGGGTGGGTGACAGGGAGGGTGACAGCCACTCACATTCCCATTAATTTCAATTTGGCTTGGCCTTGAAAGCACATCATGGAGCAGAAGTCTCAGGAAGAGACAACAGATCTGCTCTGCAGGTGCTGCAGATGATTTATCTGCTGTGCTAAAGCCACACAGAAAGCAAACAATTCACAATTACTCACTTTGGAGAGGGTGAAAATGGAACAGCCACAGTTTGAATGCTCTGCCACTCATTACACAGCCCTTATCAGGGAAATAAAATGCTGAAAGGAGGTTGTGAGACATTTGTTTTCAGGGATCTGGTTATATCCTAAGCCCTACTACACACAGGAAAATGGGAGAGAAGCAGAACTGATCTTATCCCTGATGAGCAAGTACTGAGGTAAAGCAAGTGCTAAGAACTGCATTTTTTCCTCTTGTGCTGAAAGGATACCAAGGATGCCAAGGATCTGCTGACATCACGAGACCAGGACTCTCAGTGTCCCTGAGGAGAAGGTGAAATGATCTCAAAAGGATCAGAATCTCTAAGGCTGGAAAGAGCTCCAGGAGCAGAGTCCAACACTGCCGTGTCCATCACGAACCCATATCCCTGCCCACCTCTGTGGTTCCTGAACATTTCCAGGGACCTTCTTTGGGCCCAGGCTGTGTTTGTGTTCAACAGGCAGATCAGGAACTCTGGAGGAGTATTTTGCCTTGCTCCTGTCACTCCCTGCCTCTCCCTGACAGGGGTTCATTATCCCAGAGCCTCCTACTGCATCTCCTTTGGCAGCCACTGGGGAGACGGGACTGATTTCAAAGAAAAGTTCCATTGTTGCTGTCAGCATGAGAGGGAGGGAGAGTAATTAGCAGGTATGTGAACCCCCTCCTCCCACTGCACATGAATTCACCCAGGATGATTCATCTTGAAAAGGGCAATTGCTCCCTAAGAGTACAAAGGCTCGGCAGAAGCAGCAGCCACCCCGGGAACCCCAGTGAAGTCTGGGCAGGCACAGTCCTGGTTGCTCAAGTCAAGGCACAGGATTCACTCTGCTGCTCCTGGGCCACCTCAGAGAGGGAACCTGCTCCTGCTGGAATCCTTGGAGGATGTTCTGGGGTGATTCTGGATCTAGCAGGTGGCATTTCTTCATATCTGCTAATCAAATTCTACCTGCAGTCCCAAAGCAGAACGTTTCTACCTTCCAACTCACCCAGCTTTTCCAACTCTGTTGTATCACAGGATCCCAGGGTCACTGAGGCTGGAAAATCCCTCCCAGCCCAGGCAGTCCCAGCTGTGCCCAATGCCCACCTTGTCCCCAGCCCAGAGCACTCAGGGCCACCTCCAGCCCTTCCTTGGACACCTCCAGCCATGGGCACTGCAACCCTCCCTGGGCAGCCCCTGCCAAGGCCTGAGCTCCCTTTCCATGCACAAATTCCTGCTGCTGCCCAAGCTGAGCCTCCCCTGGCCCAGCCTGAGGCCGTTTGCCCTTGTCCTGTCCCTGTTCCCTGGGAGCACAGCCCGACCCCCCCTGGCTGTCCCCTCCTGTCAGGAGCTGTGCAGAGCCACAAGGTCCCCCCTGAGCCTCCTTTTCTCCAGGCTCAGCCCTTTCCCAGCTCCCTCAGCCTCTCCTGGGGCTCCAGCCCCTTCCCCAGCTCCCTTCCCTGCCCTGGACACGCTCCAGCCCCTCCAGGGCTCTCTGGCTGGAGGGACAGAACTGGACACAGCCCTCGAGTCCCTCAGCAGGGCCAGACCAGAGGGACAATCACTGCCCTGGTCCATCTGGCCACACTGTGTTTGATATAAATACACTGGTGATTAAAGATAAAAGCTGTCATGCAAAGCCTCACAGCCCTGAACACTGACTTTTATGATCCTGCATTCGCAATACAGCTGAAATTAAACTGTCTTTGGCTTGCACTGTAATTATCTCTTCAAAACAGTTTGCTGTCTAGGAGTTGCTCTCCTGTATTTTTTCCCCTTTGTCTGTGGTGTTTCATGGGAAATGAAACCTCACCCTTCAGCGTCTGGACAGACCTAAAATGGGTGCACCAAGTACATTTTCTGCTTCTTGATTGAACCACAGAATCCCAGGATAGTTTGGGTTGGGAGGGACCTCAAAGCTCATCCAGTGCCACCCCCTGCCATGGCAGGGGCACCTTCCACTGTCCCAGGCTGCTCCAAGCCCCAAAGTCCAGCCTGGCCTTGCAACCCTGGAGCACCAAGATGAAGTCCAACAAAGACCATTACCTCACGCAAAGTAGAAAACAAAAGATTTTTGGGACTGATTCTCATGGTGTGCCCTCAAAAGAGATCCTAAGCACTGGTCAATATGTCAAAATCACAGTGACTGTGAATAAGGGACAAGTGGCATTTGCATGCACGCTCTGTTTTCTCTTTTTTCCTCCAAATTGGGTATTTACATCATATCCAAGATCGAATGAAGGCAGGAGTCCTGTGTCTAAGAGATCTCTGCTGCACTTGACAGCACCATAATCATCTCTTTTTCATGGAGCCACTGAGACCCTTTCCAAGCACAGCCCTGTTTGCTGCTGGAACGCTGCGTCCTCCTTTCAGCCACCCCACTCAAATGAACACATCACAGAGATCACCATCATTTTCTGCCTTCAGAATTACATGTATCCAAGAGAAAGACAAGCCGTAAATGTTTTTAACATCCTCTGAATCACTGGCTTTTCACCGGCTTCTCCTGGGCAATTTCCCCAAAGCACAGGGACCTGGAAGGGCCAGGGAGCTCCTGGAGCGGGGCCAGCGGAGGCTGCGCAGCTGAGGAAGGGCCTGGAGCATGGGGGTGCCCAGGAAAGGCTGAGGGAGCTGGGGCTGCTCAGCCTGGAGAGGAGCCCCAGCTGAGAGGGGCCCTCAGCCCTGGGTGTCCCTGTGTGCACGGAGGGCTCCCAGCAGGGCCCAGGCTCTGCTGCGGGGGCCCAGCAATGGCCCCAGAGCCACGGGCAGGGCCTGAGCCCAGCAATTCCCCCTGCACACGAGGCACAACTTCTTCCCTGGGCAGTGCCCAGCCCTGAGCACATTGTCCACACAGCCTGGGGGCTCCTCCCTGGGGCTGCTGCACAGCTCTGTGCACACAGTGCTGTGCCCTGTGCTCTGGGATGGCCCTGCTGGAGCAGGGAGGGGGCACCAGGTGCCCGCTGAGCTCCCTGCAGCCTCACCCAGCCTGGGACCTTGTGTAATAATTTTTTTTTTAATTGCTCCCTGACACAGGTATTGAGTGAATCTCCACAATTCACAAAGCTTTAAAACACGTGAATATTTACCTTTTTTGTTGTTGTTACTATAAGTTACTATAAGAAGGATTTAAAAACATAGATCTCCTGCCCAACACATTCCTAGGTTGGGAGTTAGCAGGGGTGACCCCGTGGTTGGCAGCATCACCAAATCCCAGACCGGGTTTGGGAGCAACCTTGAGCTCTTTACTCTGGCTGATACATATGAGGTGATTTATGGTGGGACAACTCAAAAAAATCCCTTCTGGGTGAACACCAGAGGATCTCTTCTGAGATCACTGACAAGAAGAGACTTCCAAGAATGACTTCGTTACCCCAGAGAAATAAGCCACAAAAATGGTACCAAAATACAAAGAATTTTGTTCCTTTCATGGTGAGAACCCAGCACAACCACACTGGGATGATTTTCCACAAAAATCCACCTCAGAGGCATTTGAGACCTTCCCACTAACAAGCAGTGCTGTGCCAACCCCAGGGATCCCCAGCAAGACCCCCAGGACATCCCAAGCAGCCCAATTCTGTGATCCCAACCCATGAATGGACAAAACCCCTTTCCTCGTGATGTATTACCTGCACAGAATCCCAAATACCTTTAAAGGACCTCTAAAGCCATAGCTGGGATATCCCTTGCTCCAGGATAAGGCTGAGCCTTTTATTAAATTACAGAAAGGAGAAGGATGATTTAATCCCAGACTTTACACCGCTGTTAATTCTCCCTTTACATCCTGGAGACCAAAATTTCCTATGCACAGCCAAGCCTCCGCAGCTGAAAATGAATTAAAGGTTGAGGATTTTCAAGGGGCCTGGGATGTATTGGAGAAATAATCAAATAAAGCCTGACAGATTGCACACACGGCTCGAAAATACAATTGTTTATGAAAACATAATCTTGGAATATTAGAGACAGGCGAGCAGCATAATGGGCAATAAAAAATCCAAAATAAACAAAAAAACCCTCTGTGCTGGGAAGCCAACTGCAGTAATTCCACACAGTTCTGTTCTGCTGCTGTCAAACCCTCACAGCTTCCTCTCCCAGGCTGGTGATCCCAAATCCAACCCTCAATTCCTGATCCTACTGGCTCATCCCAGTCCTGATATTCTCTCCCAGCACAGCCCATCGGGGCTGTGATCCCAAAACCAATGCCAAATCTTGTTCCTACATCCAGGCTCATCCTAGTCCTGGCTTTTTCTCCCAGCACAGATCTCCCATCTGGGGCCAATGATCCCAAATCCAACCCTCAATTCTTGATCCTACACCCAGGCTCATCCCAGTCCAGCTGGGAGCAGGACACTCAAGCTTCCAACTGGAGCATCTGAGGTTTGGATGATCCATGAGGGGAAAATGCAACATTCCAGGTCCAAAGCAGTTTGGAAAAGGGGACGAACCTTCTGGTCAGTGGTCACCAGCAAGACTGACCAGCCATGGGTCACTTGGTCCATGGAACAGCCCCTGTCCTGCCGTTAGAGGGAAATTCCTGGGGACTTTTCTTTTGGATCCAACACACATTGGATCTGTCCCCGCTTGAATCCCAACAGATGTTTCATTTTGCTCTCTCCAGCGTTTTCTCTTTTCATTATTTTCTCCACTGCAACATAACAGCTTCACTCAATTCCACCAATTTGTTTAATTAATTGCTGTTCAACAGATGACAAAAGGTCAGGATGTGACAGGGTTGTCTCTGTATCCCATCCTGCTCCATCATTCCCTCGGCCCGTGAACCTCCAAACCTTTTCCTCTTGACCTGGTCCAAAAGTGATGAAGGAAATCTTGAAAAGGGAGTGGTTGGGAATATCTGTGGGCTCACTGGGTGATATTTGGACAGAGAAACAATAAAAAGCAGGACAGAATTCCAGGATTTCTGTGGCAGACGTGAAGCAAACAGAAGGGAAACCTGACCCCAAATTAGCCCATGAGGAGGTCAGGGATGGGGAAAGGACAGGGATGATGGGTCCAAAACTAATCAACCCAGTTTTGGTGCTGAGTTTTTGCCCTGAGCCCTGTAATCCAGGATATCCTGCCCTGACTCTTTTCCCAGAGCAGCATCCAAGAGCCTGGCTATTCCCAGAGCCCATCCTCATCCAACAGTGGCTTCACCACCATTCAAAAATGATTTTAAAATACAATTTATGCCAGTCAGCCTTATTTTATTTCATTTTTTCATTGAAAGAAGATCATCGTGATACAATTATGGCTGGCTTGCAGATTTTATTTTCTGTACATTGATTTATGCAAGGCCACATTTCATCTTGATTAAAACCACCATTCAATGTGTTTAGAAGGAAACACTTCAGATTAAAATCTGACTCATTGACAGATATCAAAATACTGTTAAAAGGAGCCAGCAACCGGTGTTGAAAGCATTTCCATAAATCCATTCCTGGTTCTCTGTCATTCCTCATTTATTGATGATCATTCCACACGTTTGCAGATGACTCAGTTTACTCCTCTGGGGTGATTGATGTCTAACAAAACTCCCTTTAATGGCCCACATGTGTTGAACAGCTCATTTTTGGACCAGGCACGGAGATCAGGGCAGGAGCACCAGGGTGAGGACACAAGGATTGATTTAGAACACAGCAGCCAGGTTGTTCCCAATAACATCCCCCCAAAATGCCATTAAGTATCACTGGAATAACACATTTGTCACCTAATATGGATTCAGAGTGGTTATTACCCACATGGGAGGAAGATCAGGTGACAAAGATCACCCACAGATGAAGAAGGGCAAAGTCCAGCGGATTTAGAAATCCCACTTACAAAACTGAGCTTTTTGTCTCATTCCCTCATTTCCAGCACTAAGGAAAGGACTGGAAGAGCACCATGTGGGGCAGAGCTCTGTCCATGAGGGAGCCAGGGACACAAGGCTGGGTATTTCCAATCAAGAGGTGCAGCACCTTTCTCCAATCAAAATGCAGTGGGGGCTGTAGTGGAGCTCGGAGGCTCAGGGACACTGTCCTTTATCCATTGTCCCTTATCCATTGTCCCTTATCCATTGTCCCTTATCCACTGTCCCTGAGATCTAGAACCTCACAGAGACAGTGCTGGGAACACTTTGTGAAGGGCTGAGATTTACTGAAACATCAGCTGAACCTGGAAACCAAAACACAGGGGAACAGAAGCTCCTGGTTCCTGGTGTTGTTTGGAAGGGTAAATCCCATTAGCCCGGACAGGAAAATCCAGGTCAGGGGTTGCAATCCTGGTTTCCTCAGAGGATCCAGGAGCTGCTGAGCATCTCCCATGCTACAGCTGCAGAGGAGTAGAGGCTGTGTTGGACAGGGCATCTGCTCCCTCCAGGTTTCTCTGGGGTGCTGGTGGCATCAGCTGAAGCTCAGCTGTTTTAAAGGAGGGTCTGGAGCAGGTGATCCCTGCAAACATGAACCGCTCCATCATTCCGTGCCCTGGAAGCAAATGCTGGTTCCTCCTGCATTTACCTCCCCTGGATAAGGACTTACACTGAATTTACTTGTTTCAAGTGGCATTGTTTTATTTTCAATACCACCCTTTATCTCCCCACAAAGCATTACGAATCCCGTGCCCACAGATGTGTGTGTGCCTGCACTCACAGATCCCAATTCACTTCATATTTTACCTTCCCCATTTTCCAGCAGTTTGGATTTTCTTGTTAAACCAGATTCTGATTGATTCCTGGCGTGCTCTGGCCAGCTGGTTCTGCTCCCCCTCCTTGTCAGCAGCTTAACAGAACAGTGATTCACGGCAGGTCAGCTGGAATTTGCTCAATTATTAACAACTTCAGGATTTTTTACCATCCCTCTGAGGACACTTCAGCCTAAACCTGATTTGTCTTCATCTCCTGCTCAATTCAACAGCACAAATCCTGCCAGTTCTTTGAGCCCGTGTTCAGTGCATGGAGTGCCCTTTTCTGACTTCCCCTACCCTTTAAAAGACTGATTTCTAATTGCATATCGAGCTGCTGGGGCACCCAGTGAGTTCATCTCTGTTGAGCTACAGAAACTCTTCTCATCTCCTTCCAGAAATAATTATGCTGGTTTATCAGTGTCTATATGAAACTTGAATTATTCCTCCTAATATACATTAACTTGTATTTTTTGGAGTGACAGAAATTGGCCCAGTGAAGTCACTCCAGTGATTACTGTCCCTGTTAGTTTCCAGTAATCCACGAGATGTATTTATTGGCAAGTCACTTGTGTGGTATTGCCAGAGACAGTACATAATTGAATTTAAAATGCATTCCTGATGCCCGTAAAAGCAATAAAAATGTCACCCTCTGCCTGCACATTAAAAATTCATCCCATGCAAGGAGAGGACAAATGCATAAAATGATCATTATGATGTGCAAATGGACTCAGTGCAGGAGAACCAGACCGGTCTCTGCCTGAACATAAAAACATTAAGATACTGGAGTACAAATGGCACCATTTAGTGAACTTTTAAAGGTGCTGAAGAGAAAATGCTCCCATTAGTAGCATGACTAAGCCTTGCTTCAGAAATGGCATTTGTACCAGTATTAACAACAGCGTGGCTCCTGTGTCAAAGCAGAATTAACTCCCTGAAATAAAAACAAACCAAAGCTACCCTGGCACAGGGTGCCCAGAGCAGCTGTGGCTGCCCCTGGATCCCTGGCAGTGCCCAAGGCCAGGCTGGACTCTGGGGCTTGGAGCAGCCTGGGACAGTGGAAGAAATCCCTCCCCGTGGCAGGGGTGGGACTGGATGGGCTTTAAATTCCATCTAAATTCTTTCTGGGATTCTATGATTCTATACAAACCCACCTTTTTTTTCTGGACTTGTCATTGACACCTGTGGAACCACAGCGCTTCTTCCCCTCTTCTTTCTTTTTTGTTTCGTCTAAAGAACTTTCATCGCACTCTGCCCAACTTCTGCTTTCTGTCTGCTCAGCACAAAGTAACTTCACAGGTAATTAAGCACATTGTGAGTCATTAACTCTTCTCCAGATTCCCGGGAGGGTTCTCCAAATTGAGTCCAGATGCCGAAATTAAAACCCATCTTTTGCTCACACAGATTAATTTTTCATAGGAGGGAACTACTACAAATTCCTTCATTTCCCACCTCAGAACTGACTGACTTTGGTTACCACAGTCCTGGGGTCCAGCCTTGGTCACGGAATCAGAAATCCATGGAATGGTTTGGGCTGGGAGGAACCTCAAAGCCCATCCAGGGCCACCCCTGCCATGGGCAGGGACACCTCCCACTGTCCCAGGCTGCTCCAAATCCCGAAGTCCAACCTGGCCTTGGGCATTTCCAGGGATTCCAGCCATTCCACCCTGAGCAGCAGGTAGAGGGCAGTTCAAGAGTGAGAAAAGAACTTGAACTCCCAGACATGAGTCCCAGATTTCTGGCTCAAAACAGATGGAAAAAAGGGCAGAGCTCCATTCCTCTCCACTTGGTGAAGATTCCTGCACTTCTTCCCAGTCTGAGTTCAGTTGGAAGCTCCCAAAGAGGAGCCACATTCCCTGTTTTCCTCAAAACACCAATATAACTCTTCCCATTCAATAAAGGGGAAAAATGATTTAAAGCCTTTCCCGTGTCCTGCTCAGCTCCTGAACCAAACTCCTGCCCCAGGCCCGGTGGCTCCCATCACTGAGAATTTTCTGTGACACAACGAGAGCCACTGGGGTTAGGGCCACAAAAGAATAAATAATCAATTCACCAAATTTATAATCTGTGGACATTTAGTGATCAAAATCAGTTCATTTTACTCAGCGGGGATTTCATGCTCAACAACCGCTTCTGAAACAAGATCCCCTATTGACAGTGCCAGGGGCTACTTTCTGTAACATCTTCTTTAGTGCTAATTATTGCCTATCTTTAGATCAATATTTCTGTATCTTCATGAGGGGAAAGGCGCTGCTTGTGTGGGGAAGGCAGCCTGCGTGGCACATAATGAGATGCACATCTAAACAGCTCTCTGTAATCACATAAAGGCTCTGTGCCTCGTTCCTGGGCTCCGTGAGACAAAACACAACAATTATCAGGTGAAGGATGTGTACTTCACTCTGGAGGGATGATTGGGGATGTGCACACACAGAACTGTTTCTAATCTTCAAGCACAGAAACAAGAATTGACCCAATTTGTACATCTTCCAAACAAATCCATGTGGCAAACTGGGAGCAGCCAGGAGTGGTTTTGGAGTGGTCGAAACTGCTCGACTCTGTTGTAATAAATATTGAAACAAATATTCCTGGCTTTCCTGAGCAACTCTTGGTGAGCTTTAATGAAAATACGGGTTGGTTTTGGTTTGGAAAGGATAGCTTTTGGATGAAACAGATGTAAATCCCACCTTTACAACATTCCCTGTGGAGTTTCTTCCTGGTAAAGGCTACTGCTTCATGCCAGAACAAACTGCAAACTGGGCGTAGGGGGGGGTTGCCTTTTTAAATCCAAGTCCAATTTCATGCCCTGGGTTATTTAAGGAAGAGAATAAATCAAATCACCTTCACTTCCCACTCACCTTGTCTGAAATTCCAGGGGGCAGGTGCAATATTGGGAATGATGTAGATCACAGAGGGACACAAAAGCCACCCCAGGAGGTGGCCAGAGAGGAGGCACCACTATCCCTCATCCTCTAAAACACATCCTAAAACCTCTAAAACCACGTCCTCACTGCTCTCACCCAGCTGGGTGCAACTCTGACACTGCCCAGAGATAACCCCAGTGCAATTAGGAGAGAGCAGGTAACTAAAAGCAGATAATTAAACTCTGAGAGGGAAAACCTCAATCGGGAATGATTTGACACCCTCCCTTAGCTCCACCAGAAACTGCAGATGGTCGTAGAGGTTTTCTCCAGGAAAACACCAGGAAAGAACCTGCCACTGTGAGCAAAGAAAGAGGAAAAGCTCCCTAAATCCCCCTAGGAATCATTTAAAATACTTGTTTAAGCCAAATTTCTTGCTTTACCTGCCAGATTAGGCATTGATGAGCTCACCAAGCTGCAGGCGTGCAAAACAAACAATTCCAAGACAGCAACAGGCAGGATATAAATTGTATAGACAGCAACCCACTGCATTAATCCCACATTTACACATCCTCCAGCCTGCCCATTCTGCAGAGATCCAACCTAAATACAACCTAAACACAGGAACTATCCCATTTCCTCGTGAATCATGGCTGTTATCCCAAGAATGTTAGGGAATATTGTCACAGCATTTCCCTCACACCTCGTGCCGCACCCAAACAGCGAAGCAGCCTCTTCCTGCACCACAGCTTTGTCTCCAGCAGCATCATTCTGTAATGTCAAGGCCAAAATTAGCTCCCAATGCCCTGCCAAGGAGTGTCCAGGAGTGTCCTCATGCACATCCCTGCATGAGGTCAAGCATGAGGTCAAGCCAATACAGGGCTGGAGTTAATGAGCTTCCAGTTTGGAATTGTGCCCGGATCTTTGCTTAGTTTGGCCTTCAGACTCTCACATACCTCACAGTGCAGATGCACTCCTGAGTCCTGCACTGAAACTGGATCCAAAGACTGTCCCCTATTTTTCCTCTTGATTTGGGGGTTTGTTTGGTTTGTATACGGGCCATGATTTGGCTGCACTCAGCAACTGTTTCACCCAGATCACTGACAAACACTAAAATCCCTCTGTCAGAAGGGTCTGTGTGAATTCATGTATTTTACACTCCCTCTGCAGGGGAAGCAATAATTCCCTTCATTTCAAAGCTCCTCAGAGCCAGCCTGTGCTATTTAGGTTTTGCCTGAACAAACAGAGGCTTGGCCACGTCTCCCTCCCCAGAGGATTCCAATCAGCCAAACAGGATCACACCATCCTCATCCCACGTCTCAAGGGCTCTGTGTTTGCTAAGAGTTAACTGAAGTGACAGCTCAACAGACTCCTGATGAAATCTTTGTTCTTATTGAAATGCATTTTTCATGATGCTTTGTCATAATAAAATTCAAAATAAAATAAGTTTCAGGGACAAGTGGCCCATGGATTTCCATTTTTCCATCACTTTGCTGCTCACCCACCGCTGGGTCAGCTGGGCAATGGGATAACTGCCAGCCATCCCTAAGGAAAGATGGAATGAAGGCTGCAGCCTTGGATATGAGTGTTGGACTACAAACCACGCTGCTGAGCTGGGTTATTCACCGTGCTCCTCTCCAAAATTCCCAGCCAGCCTTTTCCAGCAGGGAGAAAAACCCACCTCTCACTAATCTAAGTGGATTTAAGTGACAGCACCAAATCTGCACTGGAGCTTTCTGATTTCCAGCTAATTACCACCAATTAGACCATGTGAAGGACTGACGCCTTTCCTTGGCTTTTGCCACGGGGTTTTTTACTGAGCCCATGACAAGAAGGTGGCCATGGCCAGTGAAGGAGTTGCTGATATTTCCCTTTTCCCATGGTCACTTATTTCTTGAAAGAATTCCCACCACCCAAGCACTCTGTTACTCTGCAGGCACAATTCCAGTTATCCCAAGTTTTCCTCTCTTCCCCAGCCATGGCAGTTCAACTTGCACCCATGTTTCAGGCCAGGGAATTCACTGCAGAGCTGTGTTTCTAAATCCCCCTTTCTAACAGAACCCAAAGGGTGTTTTTAGCCACCACCACAGAACTCTCTGGGAATTGGTGCCAGGAGAAGGCAGCCGTGGCAGAGGCTGTTCCCAGCAAGGCTGAAGTTCTGGATGTGCAAAACGCTGGGTCTGTACTAAAAACCCACTCAGGAAATCCTAAAGAGCTTCACAGCCAATTGAAACTCCAATGAATCCTTCACGAAAATAGGAGGACTCCAAGTTAACTACTGAGTATTTATGGACACTGCAATTCCTGCCAGGATCTGAGGTTTTCTACCTCCGCTCAAACCTGAGGCTTGGGGACTTTGGGAATGCCATAATCATGGGCAGGGATTCAGGGACCAGCCAGAAGGGACAGCTGAGAAACTCCTCAAACCTTGAACATTCACTCTGGGCCCTGCGGCACTGCGAGGCCCTCAAGTGCATCCCTTGGGAGTTTCATTTTGGACTCCTCATGACAAAGGGCTGGAGCGTGTCCAGGGAAGGGAACGGAGCTGGGGAAGGGGCTGGAGCCCCAGGAGGGGCTGAGGGGGCCCAGAACTGGACAGAGCCCTAGAGGTGCAGCCTTGAGCAGCATGAGAGGAGACATGGAGCATCTGCCTCACATCAACCCCACCACCCTCTGCTTTCCCTGGCACCAGTTAAACATCAAAGTTAATCACCCCTCTCCAGGCCTGCCAGCCCTGCCAAATCCCAGCCCATTTAATCATCCATGCATCCATCCTTAGCTTCCAAGTGCTGCAGGCAAGTGTCCCCAGCCTGTCTGACCCCAAACCAGCACCACCCTCTTCCTCAGAGCCTCTTCATCCTGCAAGGAATCCAGCACCCAGAGAGATGGAATTTTTCATTTCTGAAACAGTCTCTCAATGATTTATTCAGCCCCAAAGCTGTGTTTTCCATCAAATTAACGCTCCTCCTGAAGGCTTTGCTTGGCATTGTGGATTTGCAGGCAGACTCCAGAGTTTTCATTAGGCTCCAAAGGCAGTTTGCAGACAGAGTTTTCAAACACCAACACTGAGACATCCTTCTCGTAAATAGGCTGTGCTCAAACTTTTCCACCAGCTGTGCAGAAAAAGGCCCTTTTCCCATGACTTTCTCTCCCTAACATGACATGGATTTTAACACAGCCAGTATTTTAGCCCAGTTTCTTTTGGAATTCTCTAAAATATTATACTGGAGACCTCAGCTGGTGTTCCATTATAAAACAAAGACAATGAACAATTTTGCAAGGAGAAGAAATCCCAACAAACACCACCCAAAGGCATCTCTGACCCCAGCAGACCCAACATTCCCCTAGGAGCACTTCTACTTCCACAGACTTCCATGGCTAATAAGATGCAGCCCAGGACACTGCAGGGAAATTCAGGCGTTTCTTCTTAGAAGAGATGGAGAAACACGACAGAGAAGCTGAAGTTCAGCCTCCAACCTGTCAAGAAATGCTCAGGTTCCTCCCTCATTTGAGAAACAATCCCAATGACAAAGACAATAATCCTCTTATCACACTGGAGCCGATGTGATTATGAGCCAGGCAAAAGGAAACGGGGCTTGGAAACCTCCAGCTGCATTTCTGCCCCTGTATGGAGAGCTCTTTACTAGGCCTGATCAAAAAGCAAAATATTTCCAAGCCAACTCCTGGCCCTGCTGAAATCCTTCTCCTCTGAGGAGAGGAGACTGTCAGCTGCCTTGGAGGGGATCTATTTGTTACCTGAGCCTGCAAATGGACACAAGAATAGGCTCTGTCTGTCTGAAAACAGGCTGGATAGGGGAATAAATGGCTTTTTATGAAAAGTGTCAGACACGAGGACAAGCTCTGAAATACCCGTGATTATCTAATGGCTGCACACTGTCCACGGGCTCCCAAAACACCTCTGGAGCTCAGAGGAAGGAGAGTTTAATGGCTATGGGCAAACTTCTAAAAGAAGGTTAAGGAACAGGCCTGGATCTCCAAATCCTGTTGATGTTGCTTGAGGTGAGCATCCCCTGCTGAGGCTGAGAGAGTCGGGTGCAGTAAGTCTGCAATCTGTGCTGAGGCTTTCGCCTTCCAATCCACTGAGGAATGGTTTGTGATCCAATAGTGATCCCTGAGCAGCAGCTGAAGGCCCCTCAACTCTCCAGGCAGGCTGTGACACCCTGAGGGGGGCTGTGAGTGGGGCACGAGGGGAGCACGGCAACCTGGGGACATCTGCGGCCACCACGGACAGGGACAGGGACAGGGACAGGGACAGGGACAGGGACAGGGACAGGGACAGGGACAGGGACAGGGACAGGGACAGGGACAGGGACAGGGACAGGGACAGGGATGGACACCAAGCCACTCGACATTTGCCAACAGTTCCAGGACTGGTTTATAAACCAGGGGATAAAGCCTGTTGTGTTCTACCTGCAGATGTCTCATCCTTTACAATTCACCACAATGGAGAACCGTCCCTGGGTCAGATTTCTAAGTTCACTTCAAAAGAGGTTCTAGCTATTACAGGTCTAAATTTGGCAAGGTAAAATGACTTGATTACAGTTTTGGTGCAGAAAACACTTGGGGTTTTTTGGCATATTTCTCATCTAGCTAAGGCTAGGACTTGGCCAGGATCCAGGCCTTAACTGGAACAGTCTCCCTAATATATTTTAAAAATGTCCCAATAATAGCAGTTAGGAAAGTTTCTTAAAATAAGACTTGTTTTGTAGGCAGCTATACAGTGGTATGTGAAGGTTTATAAAGCAACTGGCTTTGTCATTTATCTTTAGCTAAGTAGTAATAAAACAAAAAAGGGAATTGATTTTTAATACTTCAATACCAAGCATGGCTGTTCTTCTCTCCTCTGCCCCAGCAAGGGAGTGAACAAATGCCCTGAGCATTTCTAGAGCTGAGAGGTCACAGCTCCAGAGATTCTCACCAAAATCAGCAAAGTAACACCCAAACAAGTCTTGCCCCACCATTTTGGGCCACCTCCTTTCCCTTCTGAGGGAGACCTCCAGGAAGCCATGCAGATCCCAACTCGGAGATCACACCACCTTCCAGAGCCCTGTGTTTCATCACTCTATAATGTGATCAAAATATTTAATAAATGCATCTACTTTGATGCTGGCAGTAAAAAGCCCCAGCCTTTCACACCAATGCCTCCCACCACTCCACTCTCCTCTGCATTTTAGTAAGCAGCACAAAACAATCCCCTTGCTAAGCACAGCCACCAATATTTCAATCCCAAATGATCATTTGGAAAGGATGAGTGACTTCAAACAAACCCTAACACCTCAATAAATCTCCAGTTGTGCCTAATGTTCTGCACTGAGCTGTGAAGAGCTAGGGCTGCAGAAAACACGATCTGCAGTCCTGTCACAGCCTGCTCTGCTCTGGAGCTCAGAACTGCACTGTCCTCCTGGGCCACCAGCCAGGACTGGGCTTGACTTGATGCAGAATTCCTGACAGGAGGAGTTTTCCTTCCCTGAACAGGCAGGATGTGGGAGGGAACCACCCCTGAAGGCCCTGAAGCACCACTGAGGATTGGATTCTGGGCCTGTTTGCATCAGGGTGAAACCAAGGAACACTTGGATTACCTGTGATTCCACACTGTTGGTCCATCTGTACCTGAGATCCCCTTCTGCAAGTGTTGGAAAGTAAAATGTGATTCTCATTGTGGGCAGAATGAATAACTAATGGCAAAAAAAACCCACTAAAAGGCAAAAACCCTTAAAAAAAAGGGGGGGGATTTGGAAAACAAAAATAACAAGTGAAAATAAACATCATTCTTTTTAAAGGATAAAAACCAGAGGAAAAAGTCCCAGATTTAATTCCTGCCATCATCTTTTCAAATTCTCGGTAAATCACTACAATAGAATAATCTAAAGATAGAAGGCAGCAACTTAAACCCAAACCAGGCCTTGTGTCTCTGGAGATCACAAGTGGGGCTCTGAGGGTGTTTTTCCTCGCTGACAGAATCAAAAAAGGGGGGAAAAGGACACGTGTGGTTTTGTTCTCCTTGGACATGTAAAGACATCATCTCACAGAGCAAAGGAATCCTGCCAGCAAATTAGAGCTTACCTCACCAAGTAAACTCTGAGGTGAAGGAAAGAAAAAAAACCCCAAAACTGGAAAAGCAGGATAAACACTGCAAAATCCTCAGGATCTGATTGCCCAGGGCACCCAGTGCTGCATCCCCTGGTCCCTTCAGCATTCCTGCACAGCCCAGAATTGCCCCAGAGAATCCCAGGATCCCCAAGGCTGGAAATTCCCTCCCAGCCCAGACAGTCCCAGCTGTGCCCAATGCCCACCTTGTCCCCAGCCCAGAGCACTCAGTGCCACCTCCAGCCCTTCCTTGGACACCTCCAGCCATGGGCACTGCAACCCTCCCTGGGCAGCCCCTGCCAAGGCCTGAGCTCCCTTTCCATGCACAAATTCCTGCTGCTGCCCAAGCTGAGCCTCCCCTGGCCCAGCCTGAGGCCGTTTGCCCTTGTCCTGTCCCTGTTCCCTGGGAGCACAGCCCGACCCCCCCTGGCTGTCCCCTCCTGTCAGGGAATTGAGCCCCCCTGACCTGAGACCCCAGAGATGCAGTCCCTGCCTGTGACCTGCCTGGGGTAAATGCTGAGGTGTCAGATCCTGCAGACAGTGACAATGCAGCACATCCCATGGAGTCACACTGGGATTGTCCCTCCGTTGGGGCAAGGAGCAGCTCTGCGCAAAGAGGGGGCTTGGATTGGATGTGAGGAAGGAATTCTTCCTGGGAAGGTGGTGGGACCCTGGCACAGGTGCCCAGAGCAGCTGTGGCTGCCCCTGGATCCCTGGCAGTGTCCAAGGCCAGGCTGGACACTGGGGCTTGGAGCAGCCTGGGACAGTGGAAGTGTCCCTGCCCATGGCAGGGGTGGGATGTGTTGATCTTCAATGTTCCTTCCAACCCAACCCATTCTTTAATTCTATGAATCAGCAATATTAAAATGAGATATTGACTTATTCCAATGTGTATTAACCATCATTTCAAGCCCAGCTGACACCAGAATTAAAGGAATTAATCCTCCCCTACCATCATGCTCTAAATCAACAAGTACCTGGTCCTTTTGCTTCCTTTTCCTTTCTCCCCCCTTTTCCCTGTGGTGCATAGCCTGCAATAAGGATTTTCCTTAGTTTAAAATGTGTGTGGTTAACACTAAACCTCTGTTACTGAGCAGCACCTGCCCCAGCCCCTTCCTATCTATTCCCAGCATCCACAAGGAGTTAGACAGACTAAACTGTGCCTATCGAAAAAAAATCATTACAAAAAAGCATTTCAAGAAAAACCTGAGCCTGGCCGTCTCCACAAGACAAGAAAGACAATTTTCCCTGTTAAAGGGCAGAGGGAATGGACAGTTTGATCCCACAGAGCATCCCTTCAGTTCTGCTCCAGCAAACCCTGAACAGCAAATCCTGCTCCTCCCGCTCAGCCGCCTCCCCGGCCATGCCCTCACAGCCTGAATTTCAAACGTGGTCAAAAACCAAACACAGCGGGCAGGCAAGAGCTGGGGCCCTTTCCAGAGCTGCTTTTCCATGCAGGGGACTGAAATCCCTCAAAACCTGGACAACAGGCTGGGTTCACATTGCATGGATGAGCCTGGGACATGCAGGGACGTCCAGGGAGCTCCTGTGGGTGCCTGGGGATCCCCACCCTCTGCAGCTTCTCACCTCCAGCCTGCTCAGAATCCTTTCCCTGCCTGCCCAAGGAATTTCTTCATCCCTAGGAATGAAGAAAGCCTCCAGTAAGCCTCCAGTATCCACCCCTCAAGCTCAATCCTGCCTCCAAGGTGGCACCAAACATCCCTCACCAGCTCTCCTGACTGCTTCCAGGGCCTTGGAGGAATTGGGGTTTACACCCCAGACTAGAACCTGCAGCCTCTTTTAACTGATGGAAGCTTTTTCCATTTATGAGGCCTTTCTTGGGAAGAAAAAACACACAATATTCACTCCTTCAAGGTGTTCTGCTCTTAAAACTTTTATGTTTAGCAGGAAATTCTGAACACAGTACAAGGTTTTCCCCCCAACTTTTATTCCCTGGACAAATCTATTTAATAAATAGTTGTTTCCTTAACTGGTTTTAACTAAATGGAATGATTTTAAGGACTGGCTTGAGAAAGAAATCGTTGTAAGCCTGAAACAATTAATATAGCAGTGAGAGGTACAGCAGCATTTAACACAGCTGTGACCTCACTGCACTTGTATATGGACAAATAAAGTCAACTACATACAAAAAGCACAATTTGGACTAAAAACTAGAGATAATACAACAAAACCCCTCTGTACCATCAGGATCTACTAAATCTACAACACAAAATTATATTTCATTTTTCACTGCTGGTTGCCCTCTGATCTACCCTGATCTGACATTGATTTAGTCACATATTGAGCTACCAAAAATCTGTGGTTTTGGTGACAAGTGACAGAAAGTGACAGGGGAGTCCCTGCTCTGATTTGTCCTGCAGGTACACACAGGGATGAAAATCCAGCCGGCTCTTCCAGCCCCTCCTTGGAGCAGGCGCTGCCACGGAATTGGGGAGGATTCTGATTCCATCAAGGATCATCCGCTGACTTTGGGAAGGGAGACACGGACTGGTTCCTCAGCAAAATGAGGAAAAAGAGGATTTTCTTGCTCCAGAAGAGTTCTTTTAGAGTAGCCAGTTTAAATTATCCCAACTTTTCCTAGTGTGCTATCCTTGGAGCAAGGCGGGATACAGCATTCCGGCCCAGGACATGTTGGGAGGGCACTCCCAGATTTCTTATGGAAATGGAATTTTCCTGGCTTTCTGGTTTTCTCCTGGCCTTCAGAAGAAAGGATTGACACCCAGGGGTGGCCCTGGGGAGCAGCAGCTGCCCTGTGCCAGCAGGATGTTCCTGCTGGGGAAAATCCCGGGAAACCCACGATGCTGTCAGGGTGATATTCCTAGGGAGCCCTGGAAATCCAGCTGCCTTTACTTTCAGCAGGACAAATGAGAATTAAAATAAATAAATAAATAAATGAACAACCTCATTTCACCCCCAGAAGTTTAATTTTTGCTGTGCTTTGCTCACACATGAAAATCTGTTGCTGGAGACAGTGATAATTCTGTTATTGGGATAATGGTGCAATTGGAGAGGGACTTTTAGATCAATATCAGCAGGAAAAAATCATGTCCAACCCCACCAACTCTCTGGGGGCAGACACCATTCAAACCTTTATTTTATATTCCATTTATTTCTTAACCAAGAGCATTTGCATTCATACATCAATGCAGGAAAGGAAACAAAAGCCCCAAAACCTCCAGAAGTAAAGAATAAAGTCGACAATCAACAAGCTCCTTCTTTTCAGCATTTATCCTGGTTTTCCTGAGATACATTTTGAAGGAAAGCATCTTTAAAAATGAGAATTTAATGTAGCAAATGGGATTGAAAAATGAGCATTTAATGTTCCATATGGGATTTAAACTGAGCTTGAGACAGCTAAAGGTGGCCAGATCCCAAGTGGAAGACCCAATGGGAAGCAACATTTTTAAAGACCTTCCTCCAGATGCTCCAAGTGTAACAAATACTTTTCCTAAATTCAAACTGTAAGATTTTAAAAAATAAATATTTATTTGCTTGCCTTAAGCCTTTCTAACGAGCCACAGGTTATGTTCAAGCAGCACAGCTTGAGTACTGGAAACACTCCTTGGTTTCCTCTTCACATTATTTGCTTTAAAATTAAAGCTGGGCAGGCTCTGCAGGACCTGAATCCAAATTAATCTTGACAATCTTCTGGTAAATCTTTATTAAAGCTCAGAGCTTAAAAGCTTAATGTGAACACGGGGCCCGCTCTGGCAGTTCCCACCCCAGGGCTGACCCCACCCTCAGTCCTGGGTTTGTTGAAAGGTTTGTCAATGCTGGGATGGGTGGGTTGTAAGCCCCAAAATACAGCAGCAGGTTCTTTTTCCTCTCCTGAGCTGGTTTGTTGGGAATCATCAACAGAGACACCTGCAAAGAGCCCTTTTCCACACTTTTCCAGACATGGGACATCCCCCACGCCCCCTCCAGGGAAACCCTCACCTCAGCAGAGACTGGGAAGCCTGGCCAGGTCCCTGAGTTTCCGTATTTTCCCAGGATATTTCCATTCCTGGCTGAAATGAGCCCAGTGGAATTCCAGCCTAGGAGGAGAGGCTGGGAGCTGGGATCTCCCCCCAGCCAAGGGCTGCGGGAGGGAGGTGGGCAGGACTCTGCTCCCAGATCAAATCCCAGCTTGGATGAATTCCCTGCCCCTGGCTGAGCCGTGCTCCACCCTCACCCAGGGCATCAATCCCACGGGATTGATCAATCAATCCCTCCTGTTCCCCTGGAGATCAGTCCCTGCTCACCTCCTGCTCCCAGGGAACCGCCTCAGCTGGGCCAGGGGAGGGTTAGATGGGATATGGGGAAAATTCTTCCTGCAAAGGGTGGCCAGGCCCTGGCACAGCTGCCCAGGGGTGGAGGAGTCCCCATTCCTGCAGGGATTTAAAGCTGTGTGCATGTGACACTTGGGGACATGGTCAGTGGTGGCCTTGGCAGGGCTGGGGGAATGGCTGGACTCGATGATCTGAGAGGGTTTTTCCAACCTAAAAGATCCTACAAATCACGTAGATGTTATATTTTATATATATATATATATTTATATTATACATGCCATATAATATACATTTTAAATAATATCCACTTCTATATAGTAATATTTTATTAATAATGGCATTATTAACATTTCTTATTAATATTAGTTATTACAGTATTAATATATTAATAATATAACTATCATATTTAAACATATTATTGTTGCTGTTATTATTTCCTTTTCCTTGAGTCCCTCTCTTCTCCAACAGTAACAGGGACAGGCCTGGTGTAGTAACAGCTTAGTAAGGTCTGAGTAGCACTGGGATGGCTGAAAACCCCACGGTGGCCTGGGCCTTCCCTTCCCTACAATTTGGGGACATTTCCTTCTCTTTGGGATCATTTTGGTGACATGAAACACAATCTGTTCCTGACACTGTGGCACTGGATTTCATGGAGTGCTTTGGGTGGGAAGGGACCTTAAATCCCATCCAGTGCCACCCCTGCCATGGCAGGGACACCTTCCACTGTCCCAGGCTGCTCCAAGCCCCAAAGTCCAGCCTGGCCTTGGGCACTGCCAGGGATCCAGGGGCAGCCACAGCTGCTCTGGGCACCCTGTGCCAGGGCCTGCCCACCCTGCCAGGGAACAATTCCTGCCCAATATCCCATCTATTCCTGCCCTCTGGCAGTGGAAGCCATTCCCTGTGTCCTGTCCCTCCATCCCTTGTCCCCAGTCCCTCTCCCCCTTTAGTCTCTGGCAGGGACTCTGAGCTCTCCCTGGAGCCTTCTCTTCTCCAGGTGAACACCCCCAGCTCTCCAAATAACCAGGATTATTCATTATTGATCCTCTCCAAGGCTTAAATCTCTGAAGGGACTGAAGGAAGCTTTAGGAAAATCAAATAGAATGAGCGAAAAAATTGTTTTTCTGTCTGTGTTACTCACCCAACCTGCATTTTACAGCAACCTAAAGCTCTGCTTTTCTAAGAACTCCCATTTTACTTCCAGAAGCACAAGAACACGCCCCAAATGGATCTGATCAAGTTTAAACCCCAGATTTTTCCCTTGACAGGCTGTTTTTTTGTAAAAATGTGTCTTTTCTGACATACATTGAATGACTCACATGAAAGCTTGTCTCTCACCCCTCGACTCTGGGACTCTTTGCCAATGAATAACTCACAACAGGAATGAAACTCCCCCACAGCAAAGCTCCCCCTCCACTCAGGAGGATGGGCAAACAGCAAAGAAAAATCATCATCATCGTCATCATAATCATTAAAACCAAAAGAGATGAGAAGGAAATAAATCAAATACTGCACTCACAAAAAAAAAGAAAAAAAAAAGCAAGAGAGGACGGCAGTTTCATGGGATTTTTGGATAAATAAACAAGTGCCATACCTTTTCAAAAATTCCATATACTCAGTATGCTTGATGAGGCCAGTCCTCATCATTATTGTTTGAAAACATTGCCGATCAATAGCCCAAAGTTTCACATTTACGAGAGCTGGAAAAAAAACAAGACAAGGGGAAAACGTGATTAGCAAAAAATGTCAGAATTCCTGTTGTGAACTGCAGAGGAAAACGATGTCATTGGTGAGAAGCATGGGAATGGGGAATGCTGCAGGCCAGGAGACTCAGCTGCTGGACATGGGAGCATGCACTGAAAGGACTGGGAGCATCCTGGATTTGGGGTTTTGGAAAGATGGCCTGAAAGCAGCCGTGAGAGGAGGAGAAATCCAGAAGGGCCAAGGTGAGCAAGGATTCGGGGTCAGTCCATCACAGCCTGAGTGATTTGGGGACATTTTTAGTGCTTTATCCAGCAAAACACACTGAGGTTTCATCCTGCTCCCAAATTCCTCCTTGACCTCAGGGAAATTTCCAGCCCCAAGCCCTGTTACACCCTGATAATGAAACTCCTCCCAGCTGGGGAGGTTTTGAGTCATTCTTTTCCAACTTTACTTTTTGGGTCCCTGCTGAATTCCAGCACTTCTGAGTTACTCACCAAACATCACATCCTATTCTCCAGAGGCCAAATTCTATTGTAAAAACAGGGATAACCAGTGCATAAAGTAGGGGGCATAACCTCAAAAGGTCCAGTTTTCATCTCAGCTGTGGCTTAGACATTTGCACTAACCACAAATGCTCGAGTATGTACCGTTTATAATACGGCTTCTCCTTAGAGAAACAGTTTGATTAAAGCTATTCCCCAGACCGCTACACTTGTATTAATTTCTTTTTTTTTTCCAAAGAGTAAATGCAATAAATTCCATCCCCATACTCCCATTTGACAGCGGGAAACAGCACGAAGCAAAGAGACTTTCAGCAAAATATTTACAAATACTCTCACTGATAAGATCCACGAAATGAATGTGCTTTGATTTGCTGGTCCTTCGGTTCCCAAACCTCCTCCTTAATGAGATTTTATCCCTAACTGCGAGATGGAAAACCTTCAAAGTGCAAACTCAAAGATTTCCTCCCGAATTGCACTGCAGAACAGCCTTGAAAGCCTCTCCTGGTTTTCAACACAGAAACTTCTCTAGGAGAAGCATTTTCAGTTTTATAATCAAAGTGACACCTCCAGGCATGGGCACTCCAAAGCTCCCTGGGCAGCCCCTTTCCATGCAGAAATTCCTGCTGCTGTCCTTCCCCTGCCAGGAACTGTGCAGAGGCACTGCTCTCTCATTTCACAGCCATAACACACTACTGCATCCTATAGATATATTTTAATAAATTCATATACCAGCCGCTCCACCTCAAGGCCTATGCAGCCCAGGAGCTCAGTAAAGTGCAGACAATGCACTTCTGTATTAATTAAACCACTAATCACACCTTATATTATCATTTCTCCTGCCTTAATGACAAACAGCTGCTTTACTAAAGGCTAATCAGGGTAGAGATTTAAATGTCAGTAGGACCCTTATAATCAGCAGGAGCAGCATCTCCTGTTGTGCTGAAACTCCGTCAGTGCTGAAGAAACAGGAGGAAATCTCTGGGATTTGATGCTCTTAAAGACTTCAAAATTATCTGTTTAGGAGTGCCCTGAGATGAAAATAAATCTTTGGAATGTGTCCCACAAATTCAACGTCGTCTCGGAATTAGAACAGACACAGCCAGAGATTTCCTGGCCCATTCCTCTCCACAGAGCCTGTGTTGGGTGCTGGAAGTAAAATGTAAAATATCCCATTCCATGACTACAGGAGGCACAGCCAGAGAGGAATATGAGAAACAAAATGATGGAAGCAGATGTGTCTGCAACAGGGCTTTCCTTCCTCAATAATCTGAAACATCATCCTGCAGCCAGAGCTGCTCTGCTGCAGTGCTGCTCCAGTTAAAGTTTAGTGCCTCTTTTACACTTTTCCCCAGCAAAATGCCAGAGCTGGGGCTCTGTCTGATCTTTGGAACAGCACAGAAAGAAATCACTGCTCATCCAAAAGCCACCAGGATTTTGGACAGGGATGCCCAAACCTGCAGTTTCTGTATGGCTGCAGCTGGAGGAGCTCTCCAGAGGGGATTGGGCACTGCAGAACATTTGAACTGCACATTGAGCAAACATTGATGGGAATTATGATTTATGATGATTTGTGACAGATTTCTGCTGTGGGTCAAGGGCTGAACACAAAGCAAATGCTGCTGGAGAAACAGGGGAGAGCTGAGGTAAAAGTATCAGGCTTTCCTGATAAGGGGAAAGGGTCAGAGCTGCATGGGGGTGGAGATGTTATCATTAAAGTTTAAATTTGGAATGCTTGCCATGGTTAAGCCCTAATTTCTGATTGAAGCTGACTGAAATTATCTAAATCAATGATTTCAGTAAATGAATCAAACCCCTCTCTCCATCAGCATGCCTGATTGAAGCAAATGAAAAAACTCAATAAACGATTTCAAACTTCTTTTCCAAGAAGAACCATTTCCAAACTTTTCTTCCTATTTATTTACCTGGGAACCCATGAAAATATCTCCCACTAGAAAGGGGAGAACAGAGGGGTGCAGAGTCCAGCCCAAAGCCTGGGATATGTCCCAGCTGCTTCTCCATGTCCAGAGCCTTTCTCTTCTCCAGGCTGAACAGCCCTCAATCTCTAAATAACAGGGATTATTCCTTGTTGAACCTCTCCAGGCCTTAATTCTCTTTATTTTCAATACTTCCATCACATCCCCAGCCTGCCAAAGCACCAAGTTTGGGCTGTTTTGCTTCATTTCTTCTTGTGGACCCAGTGGCTGAGGATCATCAGCTCCTTTTTCCCTTTGTCATGTGCAAAGGCAGTGAAATAAAGGGGGATATGCTAAGTTTTAGGTTAAATACTTACAGAGGAGCAACCTAAATACTGTTGATGTTATTTACTACGATATGTTTTATGTTAGATAGGTGGGGCAGTCCTGAATATTAAAAAATCCTTGATATCAGAGCGTCCAGCAGGGGCATTATTTCCAAAATTAAATATTCAGCTGGCCCTGCATCCTTTAAGCATCTTCCCAAGTTTTTATGTGCTCACTGAAGCCTTCCCACGTTTTTTCAAGGATCACCAGTTGAATCATCCTCAGCCCAAGTGCTGCTGGCAGGGTTACCAGACCTGAAAATTATTATTCCCTTGCACCCCAAGCTGGAATTCATCAGCTCACTTTGGCTTTTGGGCTATTTTATCCCAAAAATTGTTTGTTTATCTGCCCTCAGGCAAAGAAACAGCTGCAACTTTGTGTCCTCAGGGGGTTTTTGGGCAGACAAAACATCAAATTTCCACTCCTATTTAACCATCCTCCCACTTGGCTTGGGTTTTGCAGGGAATATTGTGGAAATTACCACGGGGTGGGGGGAAACACAGCCATCTCCAGCTATTTCTGGTCCCTCCTGTTTAAGGTATGAAATGATGATGAAAGCACACTTAACCAAACAGGAGGAGCACATGGAATTGCTTTATCCCTCCAGACACTCTAGGAATCCCGAGAGAGGCTCCAGCAGGCTCCAGAACACAGCATGGAGTGATGGAGAGGATGCATCCAATGGCTGGAGCAGGAATAAATTCCTTTATTCTCAGATGTTTCTGGGAATAAAGGAATTTAATCCTGCTCCAGCTGTTTCTGTCCCAAGTTTCTACCAACAGCACAGGGACAAGGATGGCTCCATCCTGATATCCCATCTTCCAGCAGGTCCTTTCCCATTATTCCCCAAGGAGATTTTGTCAGTAGGGAAGGAGTCATTTTAACTTGGCCGAGGATAAATGCAGAGACAGAGAAAAGCTCCCACTGCCAGAGGGCAGGGCTGGATGGGATATTGGGCAGGAATTGTTCCCTGGCAGGGTGGGCAGGCCCTGGCACAGGGTGCCCAGAGCAGCTGTGGCTGCCCCTGGATCCCTGGAAGTGCCCAAGGCCCCACGCCTGGAATGTTTGGGCTGCTGCTCAATCCCTGGTCTCAGAGGTGACAAATAATAAATGCAGGTTCTGTGAGGAGGAAAGGAAGCTCCTCCCTCCAGGGAGCTCTGCTTTCACTCCAAACAGCTCCAGGAACCCTGAGATTCCAAGGAAGTGTGTAAGGTTTGCCTGGAGAAGATCAGGTAAGACCAAGGGAAGAAGCAGAGAGAAATTGTTATTACCAAACTCTGCTCTTGAACAAAACCACCTGGAGTATTAAATATAAATATAAATTAAATAGAGTATTAAAAAGGGTACTAAAACTACTGAATTTAACAGTATTAAACAGATCTGACAACATCTATCAGCCAGGGCTAAGCACCACCAGCTGGAGCAGATACTGCGCGGGATCCCAGGATTTTTCTTGGAGGAATGTAGCCTCCTGTCCCAACACAGCACAGAAAACTCCTGATGAGTTCTTCAGGAATAACCTCACCCCGGGTGACTTGATCAGCTGAAGGACCCTGGTGTTTCCCTGGCATTTGTTCTTCTCTAACATCACTCCCAACCTTTGCTGTCTCCCCCAAATCTCTCCATCCTCTTCCGCAGCCTCCAAACCCCTCAGCCTTGACGAGAAGTGGTGGCAGGGATTATTGGAGGAAGTGTTCCATCACATCAGGCATTTTCCTTGGAATTTCAAACCACTTGTACTACAAGCCCTGCTAATTACCTGTCCTGATTTGCTCTTTGCAACTCGTTATTTCACATAACCTTTCCGTGTCACCTCGTACTCCTCCCGGCTGCACCAGCGGAGCTCTGCTCTTCTCACCCTCCTGCAGCACAGAGCTTTGCCCAGGTTTTTAATTAACCCTTGATTGGGCACGAGCTCCCAGGCTGCTTCAGAAACCTTCTTCAGTCCTGAACACTGAAAGCTGAAATAATTCAGGAGGAACAAGAAGCACTCCCAAATCCTGTTTGGAGTGTGATGGAGAGTGACGTGTGTGAGGGGAGACGAATGCAAAGCCAAAAAGGCTCTCAGGCAGGTCAGAAGTCTCAGATTAAAGAACTCATTTAGTTCACTGAATGCAAGATGGGGTGAGGGAAAATGTCTCCAGTTATTTGGGGAAGGAAAAGAGGAAAACAACACAAATCTCTCCTGGAAGGTGGAGACTCAGCCTGGGACAAATTGGTTCACTGGCTGTGCCAGGAGCATGGAGGCAGTACCAGGAAAGGGGAATGAGGAAAGCAATAAATTCATATTTAAAAGAGTTCACAAATCAGTTCTAGCTCAGTGCCTACAGGAGCTCCAATCCCAAGGAAAATTAATATTCCCAATTAAAGAGGGGATCTTAACACAGTCCTGTGTTGGAAGGGAAGCTGTTGATAAATGGAGAAGTTGATGTGGGGGCCCATTAAAAAGGGAACAGGAAGAACAGCACTGAAAAGTCAACTAAAAATAGCTCAGAGAGAATCCCCAGCATGGAAAGCAGAGTCCTGGAATGCAGGTGGGGCAGGAACTGCCCTCGGGGAGGGCAGGAATTGCTCTGCTGCTTGCAGAGAAGGAAAGGCAGGAAGAATTGCAGGGCACTTTGTGGTAGTGGAGGGGGGGAAAGGTCCTAAAAGCAAGCAGAAATTCCAGGTGGCAGCACCTGTGGGGCCTGAATCTGAGCAGGAAAAATGGAAAAGGCTCATGGAAGATTCTGGGAAGATGACACAGATATCTGCAAGCTATTTGGTTTCTCATGAATCATGGATTCATGGAATGGTTAGGGTTGAAAGAGACAATAAAGATCATCCAGTCCCACACAAGGACACCTTCCAAGTATAATGTCAGAGAAGTTTTCCCTGTTTTCCAGGCCTTGTTAGCTGTGGCAAGGTTCAGAACAAGGCAGGGCAGCCCTGGGATTGGGCTGGATCAGTGGAAAACATCTTCCCCTTGTGTCTGAACATCTCTGGAGGAGAGGAGACAAAATCAGGGGAACTCAGAGAGTCCCAGAATGGTTTGGGTTGCAAAAGATCTTAAAACTCATCCCACCCTACCCCTGCCATGGCAGGGACACCTCCCACTGTCCCAGGCTGCTCCAAGCCCCAAAGTCCAGCCTGGCCTTGGGCACTGCCAGGGATCCAGGGGCAGCCACAGCTGCTCTGGACACCCTGTGCCAGGGCCTGCCCACCCTGCCAGGGAACAATTCCTGCCCAATATCCCATCCAGCCCTGCCCTCTGGCAGTGGGAAGCCATTCCCTGTGTCCTGTCCCTCCATCCCTTGTCCCCAGTCCCTCTCCAGCTCTCCTGGAGCCCCTTCAGGCCCTGGCAGGGGCTCTGGGCTCTCCCTGGAGCCTTCTCCTCTCCAGGTGAGATCTCCCAGCTCTCCCAGCCTGGCCCCAGAGCAGAGGGGCTCCAGCCCTGGAGCAGCTCCAAGGCCTCCCCTGGATTCATTCCAGCACCTCCCATGTCCTTCTTGTTCTGAGGACCCCAAGCAGGACTGCACCAAGTGAGGAGATCTTTTCCTCTCTCCTTACCCCAGGGTCCCTCACAGAGCTCTGCCACAGATCCTGAAACCAAACCATCTAAAATATGCAGTTCACCCTCATCCACAGGTTTTTCCCTAAGGGACAACCTCACCCAGTTCCAGGAAATCTATTCCCAGCTCTTAGTTATCCAGCAGGCGGTTGGAAGGAACACTCTTTTTAAAAGAGCTGCTCACATGCAGCAAAATTAATGAGCATTTCTCCAAAGTAACAAACCAGGGTTTAAATGGGTTTTTTTGCCCCTTCATCTCCAGGTGCTTTGGACTATTTAGCTACAGAAGTGGCTCCAATGGCCAACTTGCCATAAAGCTCAGTGGAGCAGGGAGAGCAGCAGCAAGCCAGGTGGAAATCCATTTTCCCAGCCAGACACTCTCATTTATAATTCTGCACCACGGGATGCTTCAATTCATGAGTAACAACCATGAGAACAGGGGAAGTGCCACCTACACTGGGTGCAAAAGAACTGACCTGGGACACCTTTCCAGCAGGGTGGGGTTCAGTTATTGAAAAGTTTAACTGAAGTGGCACTTGGAAGAGAGGAGAAGAGGAAGAGAGAGAAGGAGCAGAAAGAGCAGAAGTAGGAGAAGCAGAAGCAGCATCAGAAAAAGCAGAACAGAAGACAGAGAAGAAGAAGAAGAAGCAGCAGCAGAAGAAGAAGCAGAAGCAGCAGAAGGAAAAGAGGCAGAAACAGGTGCAGAAAAAACAAAAGCAGCAGAAAAAGCTGCTGAAGCAGAACAAGAAACAACAGACGAAGCAGAAAGAGAAGGAGAAGAAGAAGAGGTGAAAGGAACAGAAAAATCGGAGCAGGAGGAGAAGAAGAAGCAGGAAAAGAAGCAGAAGAAGCAGAAGAGGCAGAAACAGAAGAGGAGAAAAAATCAGAAGTAGGATAAGCAGAAGGAGCAGAAGAAAAAGAAGGACAAAGGATGCAGGAGAAGAGGAAACAGAAGCAGCAGGAGAAGAAAGGGGAGAATAAACAGGAGAAGGAGAAGGAGAAGGAGAAGGAGAAGGAGAAGGAGAAGGAGAAGGAGAAGGAGAAGGAGAAGGAGAAGGAGAAGGAGAAGGAGAAGGAGAAGGAGAAGGAGAAGGAGAAGGAGAAGGAGAAGGAGAAGGAGAAGGAGAAGGAGAAGGAGAAGGAGAAGGAGAAGGAGAAGGAGAAGGAGAAGGAGAAGGAGAAGGAGAAGGAGAAGGAGAAGGAGAAGGAGAAGGAGAAGGAGAAGGAGAAGGAGAAGGAGAAGGAGAAGGAGAAGGAGAAGGAGAAGGAGGAGAAGTGCAGTTGGCTTTTCCTCCATAACCAGTCCCAAACATCCCAGTGCTCATCCCAAAGCTGAGCTGCCTCCCTCCAGGTCCCAGCACAGGACTGCTGCAGGAGCTCAGGAGATGCCCAGGGTGCCACTTCCTCTCTCCAGTGCCACTGGAACCCTGCAGCAGCATCCCGGACACTCAGCTCCAGAGCTTCCAAAGGGAAGATGTCACCTCTGCTTTTAGAGCTGCTTTGCAGCTTTTGCTCCTTTTCTAGTTCAACTGCATGGCTTGAATTTATTTTGCTGCTGGAGCTCCGAGCTGCTCCTTGGGCTTTGGATGGGACAAAATTAAAATGTACTCTGAAGTGATGGCCCCTAAAATGCTAAAATAGAAAGGGAAAGCCAAACTGCAGCTGTCTGGGTGTAAAGCAATGTGAAAAATCTCTTTTTACAGAATGTTATTGGCAGAATGATTCTGCTGAGCAAAAGGACATGCAGAGAAATGAGGGAGTTTTGGAGTAAATAATTTAAAATAAAGCAGTGGAATGAATTCTTCTGGGACTGTAGGACTGGAGAAGCTGAACCCAACAATCCCCTCCACAGAAATGACAGGGAGAAAATGGAAATAACCACAAAACTGAGATACTTGCACATCCCAGGGACAATTTCTTGTCCCTTGTCCAAGAGGTTCCAGGGCTGGAATTTGGTTTCACCAGGAAAAAGACATTGAGGAAAAGGGACAGAGGGAAAAGCCACACACCCTTCAGAGGCAGCAAGGAAAATAATCTCACAGGAAAGGCATAGCATGTTTTAAACCCAACTGCTCAAACTCCTAGTGCTCCTTTCCTCCTTGACATTCTACTTTCCCTCCCAGCCTGAAATGTTGTGGTATAAATCAGACCTTTGCTCCATTTAAATCAAAATTCCCTCCAGTTTCTAAGATCTACTCACATAAACCAGATTTGGATGAGGTATGAGGGAGAAATCCTTCCCTGGGAGGGTGGGCAGGCCCTGGGTGCCCAGAGCAGCTGTGGCTGCCCCTGGATCCCTGGCAGTGTCCAAGGGATGGGGCTGGGAGCAGCCTGGGATGGCAGAAGGAGTCCCTGCCCATGGCAGGGGTGGCACTGGATGGGATTTGAGCTCCCAGTCCAAACCAGTCTGGGATGAACTTCAGCCAGCACAACTTGTCCGAGAACAGCAGCAGGAGTGAAAATTTTGTCTCCTTGCCCCACGCTCAGCTGCACATTCCTGCAAAATGCTGCCCATCACCCTGCAGTTTAACATCAAACAGAGTTACTCCATTGCTGCCATCTGCAAACACAGCTAAACTCCCAGCTCTGAGCTGCAATCCCAGAATTCTGACAAGCACAGAGCAGTTAAACCGGGGCTTGGCAGCACACTGGGAACACGGAGCAGCTCGAAACCCCAACGACACAAAAGCTTCTCTGGGTGTGATTAAGAAGAGGTGCTTAGCTAAATGAACTTCGCAGTAATTCCTCGTGTTCCAATGCTTCCCTTATTTCCCAAGAGCAGCATTTCCTACACAATGATTAAATAACCCATGCTCAGATTTTTTCTCTCCTGAGCATTCCCTGTTTTCCACACTGGATAGAAACCTGTCCCATCCTGTGAAACCCCAGTGCTGCTATCCCTGGCTTCTAAAGGTCTGTCCT
The DNA here is from genome assembly GCF_021018805.1 of Prinia subflava. Classification (NCBI taxonomy): domain Eukaryota; kingdom Metazoa; phylum Chordata; class Aves; order Passeriformes; family Cisticolidae; genus Prinia; species Prinia subflava. The sequence continues at coordinate 31,503,697 of NC_086255.1, forward strand.
AAAGGGTTTGCTGTGCTTAAATAGCACAGAGGAGGGGCAGAGCAGGGCCTGCACTAATCCAGGGCTTGTGTGTGCCCTGGGGAAAAGCTGGGGCTTGGGGGACTTCCTCAGTCAAACAAACCCCAAATCCACAGAGAGCCCATCCCCACAGGAGAGCTGGGATAACAGGATCATCACAGATCCCCAGTTTGGATTGGAAGGATCCTAAATCCCACCCAGTGCCACCCCTGCCATGGGCAGGGACACCTTCCACTGTCCCAGGATGCTCCAAGCCCCATCCAGCCTGGCCTTGGACACTTCCAGCCCAGAGATCTTCTCCAACCTTATGGATTCTACAATTCTGATTCAATTCTGCTCCTGTGCAGCCTCAGAATCATGTCAGATTTGACATCCAGTTGTGTTTTAGCCCACTGGCTTTTTATTCCCGACTCTGCATCTATCTCCTCCTGAAATGAGCTGATCTGGGATTTTCCTTGCCTCTGGACCTGGGGACCTGTGGAGCACCACAGGCTGCACAAAGAGCAGCAGCAGCACCAGGTCCTGAGCAGCAGGGAAAAGGAAAAGGGCAGTCTTAAAATATCACAGGAGGGAGCTGTGCAGACACCCCAGGGTGGCACTCCTGTCACTTCAGAGCCCTTTTGGGTGTCTGCTCCAGAAGTCAACATGGGAAGGCTTTGCAGGGTGGCAGGAGCGAGTCTGGATCCAGCAGCACGTGGATCACACGTGGTGGGAGCTCTGGGAGGTGTTTCTCCACCAAAACCAAACCAGTGTGGCAAAGTGACACAGGGAGAGTGTTCTCTACCAGAAGGGCGCTCCCATCAATACCAGTCTGCTGCTCCAGACCAAACTGGGAGGCAGATGGAATCCTAAAGTCATAGGATCAGGAATCACTAAGGCTGGAGAAGACCTCAAGGACCATTGAGTCCAACCAAGAGCCCAGATCCACCACTAAACCACTAAACAGGGCCACTGGCAGTGCAAAAGGCACAGAGCTTGCTGGAATCCAGCTGAAATCCACCTGCTTATGGGCACAAAGAGAAAAAAAATGGAAAAAAAAATAAATACCAGGAATTTCTCTGCAGAGGGAAAGGGGCATATGAAGAAATCAGGGCAACATTTGTTGCAGGGGTGTTCTGCCATGCTCTACTCCCAGGGCTGGGAAAACAGCCCCAGGGTGCACAGAAAGAATTGGAAATTCTTCTTTTTGCCTGAGTTGTTTCCTCTGGGAGATGAATTTTCCCCCCAAAGGCCAGGGTGGGCTCACTCCCTGTGCCACCTTCATTTCCACAACGAAATTTCAGAGCAGGAGGAGAAGAATTTCCACAATTTCCACAAATTTCCACAATTTCCACATCCAAAGGCCCCACGGAGGCTGCCAGAGCTCCAGGAGCGCCTAGACAGCGCTCCCAGGCACAGGGTGGGATTGTTGGGGTGTCTGGGCAGGGCCAGGAGCTGGATCAGTGATCCCTGTGGCTCATTTCCCACTCAGACACGTACATCCCACCTGCCTGCCTGGAACAGAGCACCCAAATTCATCCCCCAGAGGCAGAAGCACATAAATTTTGGGACAAACTCTGCCCCCTTGCCCTGAGCCCCCAAAGCTTGCTCCTCAACCCCCCCTCAGCAGTGCAGGTGGAGGCTGGATGTCCCTGGCTGGCAGAGTGCTTAATGGCATTCATGAGGAGCTGCTTTTCCAAACCATTAAATCCATAACACCAACAGAAATAACACCGTGTATTCCATCAGGGGAACTGGTGGGGTTTCAATAAACGCTGCGAGGGACAGCTGGAATAAAAACATTCCCCACAAATGTACAGAAGTTCTTCAGGGGCATAATGCTACTGTGGCTGTTGATTAATACATATGTCAAATAAAAAAATCCCTTCCTGATATGCAGAAGCCTCATTCCATCATTCCAGATGGTTCTGACTTGGGTGGGAAACGCTGTTAACTGAACACTCACTGCGGTAGTTGGCGTCTCGGCTGGAGTGCTCAGAAATCACAGTGAAAATGGAATATTGAGGAGCTTTCTTCCTTCTTCTAATAACATTTATGAATTATTTTTAAACGTCTGCAGTCCCCAGCCAGCAGACAGTTTCCATAATCAACACAACACTTGCTGCTGCAGCCCAAAGACAGCAGTGAACGTGGTTAAATCACACTGAAATCTGCCTTCCCTGGAAATTTGCTCATGGATTTTGGAGGCAATTTTGTGCCAATGCTTCTGTTCAGGAGCTCTTATTTTTTGAGAGCCAGCAGTAAGCCCAGGTGTTGGGGAAAAACAGACATGAAAGACTGAGCTAACAAGAGTGGAGTTTTAAAATATGGATTAAAGCTGGATTAGATTGGAAGGAGAGCTGGCCCTCACAGGGGAACCAGGCTTAGATAAACCTCAGGGCAGCTTGATGTAAATCTAGATAAACCAAGAGGAGCTGAGGTAAACTTGGGACAGGCAGAGGGAGGAGACTGTGGCAGATGGGATCCCAGAATCCCAGGATGGTTTGAATTGAAGAGGACATTAAATCCCACCCAGTGCCACCCCTGCCATGGGCAGGGACACCTCCCAATGTCCCAGGCTGCTCCAAGCCCTGTCCAACCTTGCCCCTGAACTTCAACACACAGCAGTGATGGTTCTGTGCCTGCCCTATTTCAGGATGGGAGATGGAAGAGGGAGATGATGGAGAATCTACTGCCCAATCCACAGGGAAGGCATTTCCAGCTCCCTTCCAGCAATCCAAGCAGTTCAGCCTGTCCAGCCACACAGCTGGAGCAACCCAGGGAACACTTCAGGAGAGCCCTGGAGGGGCTGGAGCGTGTCCAGGGCAGGGAAGGGAGCTGGGGAAGGGGCTGGAGCCCCAGGAGAGGCTGAGGGAGCTGGGAAAGGGCTGAGCCTGGAGAAAAGGAGGCTCAGGGGGGACCTTGTGGCTCTGCACAGCTCCTGACAGGAGGGGACAGCCAGGGGGGGTCGGGCTGTGCTCCCAGGGAACAGGGACAGGACAAGGGCAAACGGCCTCAGGCTGGGCCAGGGGAGGCTCAGCTTGGGCAGCAGCAGGAATTTGTGCATGGAAAGGGTGCTCAGGCCTTGGCAGGGGCTGCCCGGGGAGGGTTGGAGTGCCCATGGCTGGAGGTGTCCAAGGAAGGGCTGGAGGTGGCACTGAGTGCTCTGGGCTGGGGACAAGGTGGGCATCGGGCACAGCTGGGACTGCCTGGGCTGGGAGGGATTTTCCAGCCTCAGGGATCCCAGGATTAATTTCTCCCCTTACACCAGGAATTTGGAGTTCTTATTAAACAGAATGGACATCACACCTCCTTCAGGTCCTTCAGCAAGCAGATCCAGCAGTCTTCAACCCTTATGGAAACAGGAATTCCATCCTCCCTGAACTCTGAAATCCTCCCCTGAGTGGTTTCTGCACTAACATTAAATTCTGCCTCTTGTGGCACATTTAACCTCTCAGAAGGGCCACGTTTCAAACACTTATTTCTCCTGATTCAGGAGATTTTAAGGTGTTTATGCCTCAAGATTCTGATCCTGTGAGACACGGGATGTGCTGGACAGGCTCCAAAGCAGCACAGAGATGAACATACTGATATAAAAGAATATTTTTATATGTTCAAGAGAACAAGGGAGCACATTCCAGCAGCTTTCTCAATGTGCTTGCAGCTCCCTGGAATTCCATGCGCTTGTTGACCTGTGGATCAGATCCTAAAACCAAAACAGTCCACAACTGACTGAGTGAGGCCTTTATTGAGGAATAATTTGTTCTTTGCAAATCTGCCAGCTCTGACCCGAAGGATGAAACCAGGCTGAGCCCAGACACAGCCAGAGCAGCAGCAACAATCCCAAAACCAACTGGTTCTCCAGTTGTTCCTTCCCATGCTTCTGTTAGGATAAGGTGGGTGCCTGTTGGGCCTCGGTGATTTTGGCCAGGGAGAATTTCATCCTTAATGTTCATTTTTATTGCTTTAAAACTTTGGAGCTTGTGTTCTTTGGAGAGGAGCTGGAAGGCTCATTAAACATAGATCCTCTATAGGAATTCCAGTGGGAATTCCAGCAGAACCAGTTGATTTTAATCGAATTTTAATATCACAGAGTTGAAGGCAGCTCTAGTTCATTTACTGAGAGCTGGGAGTTTTGAGAAGTCACTTTTAATTTGGAGCTTGAATTGTAGTTTCTCCTCACTTTCAATTCTGTAAAAAAGTGTCTTGCAGATTTCTATAACAATGAACAAGGATGGCTCACCAGAGTGGAAAAACAGATTGAGAACTAAATATTCCAGAGGAATGAGGGGTTTGAAAACTCCATTGCCTTAAAAAGACAGGAAAAACAGCCAATAATGAACTGGCTTTTAAAGGAAGCTGCATTTAAATCCATCACACAAAGATGGGGAGTGGAACCAGAACCAAGGGCAGGCACGAGTGCTGGAAAATCCATAAATTAAGATATATATATAAGTTGCAAGGTCTTATTTTAAGCTGAAAATTCTCGGCAAAATTCATTGGAAAGGACTCTGTGGCACAGGACAAGACACGTGGGAAACTGCCAAGTCAGAATTACTGAGTGACCTCAGTTGGATCCTATTCTACCCCAAACTGCCTCACCCTTAAAGCAGCCTTGATCGCAGATAACAACTCCCCAAAGAACTGCTTCAGATCTGTTTTCTGCTGAAAATACTCCCATTTAGTCCCCATGAAAATGCAAACTCTGAGCTTCAACCCCATGGTCAGCCTTAAACATAAAACAAATTAAGAGAAAAATGAGGAGACTTGAAAGGAAATGAAAAAGATCAGAGAAAAGGGAAAGTAAAAGTTAGTGGTGGCACTAAAAGCACCTCGTTGCATCCCTCAGAATTTTGGAGGAAATATAAACCAGATATCCCCCAAAATGACATGAAATAAAAAATTAAAAATAGAAATAAATAAAAATGAAATAAAACAAAAATAAAAAAGCTGCAGAAAAGTATGAGAAGGAGAAAGATCATCTTTGAAAATGCTGGTTGTAACTGGATGAGGGAAAACCAGGGACAAAGCCATGGTGAGGGACCCAATGGAGATTTCTGAGGAGCATCAGGCAGAAGGTTGAGGGTAAAACCTTTTCCAAGAGAACCTGGGATGCATCCCACACTCTTCTCAGGGTGTGGGATGCCAAATTCTAAAACAAGGCTGCAAAGGAGAGGAGGTGAGGGCAGAAAGGCTGGGTCAGGAGCAGACCCCACTGGCCCAGCCCCTGCTTCCAGCCAGGAGAAAAAGGAGCCAAAGAGGGAGCAGGAAGCACTTCCAGAGAATACCTGGGAGAAGGGATTGCCTACACTGCCTTTGATACACCTCAGCTCAGGCCTTCTCACAGGATTATTACAGCACGTGCCCCTCGCTGTGCAATAAAGGTAAAAATAGAGGTGGGAAATGCTGGGAAAACAGCTCCCAGAGGCTGCAAGGGAATCACCCACTGCTCGGAATGCTCTGCTGTCTGGAATCACACAAATCAGTAAAAATTGGGTATGAATGTATCACTGCTGCTCTTGCTGACTGTATGAGAGGGAAATCAGGCCCTGGGTTCCCCAGCCCCAGCCTGGGGAAGGGCTGGGATCGCTCCCCTGAGCATTTCAGGGGGGTTTTGACATAAAGGTCTCTTCACAAAGGATCTTAGGGAAACTCAGGAGGGTTCAAGACACAAAGCACCCAGGATGTGCAGGGGATTCCTGCTGCCCAACATGCTCTGGAAAAGAAGGTGAGGGTGAGGGTGAGGGAGAGGGGATCAAACTGGATGATGACCTAAAACCTGTTGGAGGTAAAAGCCAAAGAGGAGCTGCTGGACACCGTAGAACCCACGAATCAAACGGGATCTGGTGCTGAGGGATGGAAAATGATGCAGGAGGGGAGAGCTGGGCTCGCCCACAGACACAAGGGTGTGGTGGCTGGGCAGGAGGCACCCCTCAATCACCTGCTCCTGGTCAGAAAGACAAAGGGACTGGGAAAAGAAACGTGAACCAAGGAGGAAATCCTGCTGTGGTCCCTGCCTCCAATCCCACTCTGCCAGGAGGCTGAAGGGGGGCACAAAGGAGCATGGAAAAGGGCAGGGGAGGAGGATTAGGGGCATCTGGTCCAGGTCTTCTGAAGCTCCAAGGGAGTTACAGCCTCCTTCTGATGGGCTTGGAAAAGGAAAAACCAAATCCTTAAAACATTCAGCTGGGATTTGCTTTTGCTGCCTATTCCCTGACAAAGCTGCTTTTGGAAACGTTTCTGCACTGGGTGCAGGACAGAGCTCTCCTAAACCAGTAACATCATTCCCACCTTCAATATTTAATCCCGTGTTTATTCCCTACCCTGCATTCCTGGAACCAGGCTACACAGACAGGAGACATGGATCAAAGCTGGGACAGCTACATCAGGATAAAGACTGTCCTTGGATCCTCTCCAAGTCTGAAATCCAAGGGAGGAGTAAGAACATGAAGTATTTCAGGGTGTTGCACATTTCTGAGCAGCTCAGAAACACGACTTGCTGGAGATGTCCTATGGCATGGCTACAAAATTATCCAAAATTATCCAAAACTATCCAAAATCTCTGTCTTGTTCTGCCTATAAGGCATCACACAGTCTCCATTACCAGCATCATGGGATGGTTTGGGTGTGAAGGGATCTTAAATCCCACCCAGTGCTACCCCTGCCATGTCAGGGACACCTTCCACTGTCCCAGGCTGCTCCAAGCCCCATCCAACCCGGCCTTGGGCACTGCCAGGGATCCAGGGGCAGCCACAGCTATATTCCAATGTATATTTTAAATATAACAAAAAGAATTTTTGAAAGCAGCTATGGGGGCTGGAGGTGATGAGGATGCTCCAAGTGGGACAACATCTAAGACTAAAAATTCCATCACCTAAAGGAAAAGCTCCATTTGTACAAATCCACTCCTAGCTGTCAGCAGCTGAACTGGTTCTTCCCAAACTCATCTAAATTCAGCCAAAAGTGCAAATCTCATTAAAAATACCAAGGATATGGACTTGAGGCCACGTCACTACTTTTTACCAGTGCAGCACCCAATGACCTTATCTGGAATCAATCAAAAATCACTCCAAGGTCTTACAATTCTCACTGGTGCCCCCAGTCTGGGTTTGGATTGATCTCAGACTCAGTGTAACGGGTGTAACTTGAAATCCCAAATCCCTGCAACACTTAACCCAAAAATATCTCCTGAGAGGTTCTCCCACAGGAATCCCTCAGTGGCTGGGTGGTCCCTGAGCCCCACAAGGCCTTCCCAACCCAAACCCTTCTGGGATTCCGTGATTATTAAGCAAATATCACACACTGGCACGTCTGCAAAACTTCTGCAATCCACATGTTAGCCCTTCCTCAGTGCTCCTCAAAAAGCTGCATCCCTCTCTATCAAATTTCCCAGAAATGCAAATTATCACAGCGAGCTCTGTGGTGTAATTAAGCCATAATGTTGATTACATACTCAGCCTCCCGATAGATTGTTTATTCCTCATTATTAGCATGCAAATATCCCAGGTATTCATTCCCAGCCTCTAAACTTGACCCGATTTCAAGGCAAAACCCAGACCCAGCTCATTGAATCCCAGGATCCCAGAAAAGTTTGGGTTGGAAGGGATTTTAAATCCATCTTATCCCACCCCTGCCATGGCAGGGACACCTTCCACTGTCCCAGGCTGCTCCAAGCCCCAAAGTCCAGCCTGGGCTTGGGCACTGCCAGGGATCCAGGGGCAGCCACAGCTGCTCTGGGCACCCTGTGCCAGGGCCTGCCCACCCTGCCAGGGAACAATTCCTGCCCAATATCCCATCCAGCCCTGCCCTCTGGCAGTGGAAGCCATTCCCTGTGTCCTGTCTCTCCATCCCTTGTCCCCAGTCCCTCTCCAGCTCTCCTGTTGGCCCACATGGCAGGGGGTGGAACTGGATGAATTTTAAGGTTTCTGTGGTGCCTTGAGTTTTATCTTTCATGTTTCTCAGACTCTGTGCTGCCCAGGGGTGCAGCTCTGAGCTCACACTCAGGGTCACTCAGCTCTTCACACAGCAGGGACACAAAACAAATCCTTTTCCTGCTGAGGACCAGGGACAACTTTCAGGCCCAACAGCACAAACAAGGGTGGCTGGAGGGAGGAACAAGAGGGATGGGACCTCACAGCCTGGAGCTGTAATTGGACAATTAAACCCCAATATGCAAATGGATCAAAACTTATTAAAAGGTAAGACCTCATGGCCAGTCAGCCACTGTGTGACCATTTTGGGTCCACCTTGGGTGTAGCCCTGGCCTGGCTCTGGCTCCTGCCCAAGGTGTACCCTGAGGCCTTTCAATAAATATCTGCTTTATTCTCCAGCTCTGTCCAGTCTCTGTTCCAGGTCAGCCTTCCCAAGGCATCACCTTCCAACCCAAACCATTCTATGATTCCATGGCAAGTAAATCCCCAGGATAACTTTGGAAAAGGCTGTCATTCCCTGGGTACAGTCCTGTGTTCCAACACCTCTTGATGCCTTCTGGAGTCAGCAGAGGTGGAGGATGCTCAGCCTCAGCCCTGATGATCCCAATCCTTCCTGGATTAAGAAGATCTCCAGCCTACCCAACACCCGGGCACCATTTTCCTGCAGGAAATGCTCCTACAAGTGAAAATAACCACAATTCCCAGCTAAAACAGGAGGATTTTAATCTACTGCCATGTCAGTGGTTAATATCTGAAATATCATTTGTTGAGCACGTCCAGGGGATAAATTTTCTGATTAAAAATGCTGCTGCTCAGCTTTTTTATAATGGAAAAAGTGACAGGTGTCAAGAGTGAGCACTAAATTGCATGAGACCCCACAGCTTGATTTTGAATTCTATGGGATTTCAAGCAGAGGAACCCAAGAGCACAGGAGATTTAAGCTGGCCCAAAAATTAGTCAATTATTTCATGTTCTGGAGATAGGGACAACTTCAATTCAGCAAAATTCTCTTTCCTTCTGGGTGGAAGGCCCTGTCCTGCTTTTATCTACAGTGGGGGATTTAATTATGAGGTTTCCTGGGGTCTGGTACAAGATATGCACCAGTTTTCATCACCAGACACTTCCAGCCCCATCACAACCTCACCCCCAGCTAAGAAATGCTGAGTTCAAGTACCTTTAAATTTGATCTGTGAAGCATTAAAGGTAATTCACGACATCTCTGGGATCTATAAATCCAATTCTTTTCCTGCTGAGTGCATTTACCTGAGGAGTGAGATCAGGGTAACAACAGAGGCCGTGACCCTGTGCCACATCTGGGAAAAACAGAACACCAGCATGAATTTTCCATCCAATTCCAGTCCCTGCCTGGACAGGGAGTCCACCAGAACCAGGTTGCTCTGAGCCCCATCTGACCTGGCATTGAAGCAGAAGTTTGTATTTTATTTATATATCCATCTAGTTGTACATTTATATATGTACATGAAGAAAATATGGACAAATTTCCATGAAATCTTGGCATTTTGAGCAGCTCCCCGTGGCAGCTCAGCTCAGGTCTCATCTTCTCCTCCAGGAACTGTGCTTTTCCTGCTAAGGCAGACCCACCAATTCCAATAATCACCTTAATTCTGCATTTCCCTGATTTTATTAACTTAAATGGGACTCATAATCCAATTGCAGCACAGACTCCTTTAAATCAGAGCAAGGGCTCCTCCCCTGTCCTGAAATATCCATGACAAATCCAGGCTGGATCCCTCAGGCAGCCCTCCCACACCTCAGGGCTGAAGGCTGAAACCTCTACCCAGCCTAGCAACAGATAGCATTTCTTATAAAATAATAACAAAAAAACCATTAAAATTCAACCACATAGGACTCCTTGTTTTAAAGGTGAAATTTGTGTTCAACAGCCAATTAAATCAGGAAATAGGAACTAATTAATTTTTTATGCTTTCCCCTGTTCTACAGGTGAAGGTGTGACCAATATGATGAATTAATTTTTACACCTTGTTAAATATACTCTATTTTTAGTCTCAACATTTCCTCTACTCCTGTGTCTATATTTCAATTCTGTTTAAGAGGTTTTTTAATAAATGTCTACAGATGATGCCGAAGTCTTTCACTCTTTCCTGGTGATCTGATAGTAATACCAAGCCTCTCATTAGTCCCAGCTTCCAAGAGACGTCACACTGGGTTGTAAATCCAGTCAGAGCGACTCCAAAATTCCCTCACACAAAATTCTCTGGGCTCACATTTTCCTGCCTCCAAACAATAAAAGATTTTGTCCATCCCTGTCCCCTTCCTGGGACTTGTGCAGATCATAAGGAGATTTTTGAGCACCTATCAATTCCCAGGACTTCTATAATCACAAGAATATCTGTTTTCTCTCCACGCCTCATTCAAGGAATGCCCATCCCACATCACCTGATTTTCCTCTGTCAGCCCACACCAAAAGGAGTCCAAACTGATCCATCCTCCCCCCGTTTGTGCTGCCATCAAGCAGTTCCATTTTCCTCTCCCTCTGCCCTTAGGACACCCCACCAAGCTGTCATTTCCTAATCCGAGCCTGTTTTCCAGGCCAGCACTTCCACCCCTCCAGGTTCTGCCTGCGGATTGTCCTCCCATGTCTTTGGAGCCCACACCTCTCCACGTGTTTCAAGAACCAAGCCTGTGGTGGTTTGGCACTGCCCATTTTTAAAATGACACCCCAGCTGTGTCCGTGGCCCGCGTGCAGCCATGGGAAAGGCTGTGTGATGTGGGAGGTTCACAGAGGCGGGTTCCCGCTTCGGGATGGGTTTTGTGAGAATTAAAACCCACAAGAGAACTGTTTTGTGTTGTCAGTGGGGAGATTCCATGGCAGACTAAAAGAGACTTCTCTCTCCACATGAACTGGTGAAAGATCATTTTGTGGGTGGTAAAGTGACCAAGAGTTCCAGGTGATGTCTTTTTATGGGAAAGTAAACAATTGAGGGGGAGGAGAAGTGTTCTGAAGGTTTCTTTTTGGTTCTCATTCTTTTCTTTTAGTGTGTGTGTCCTGGGTTGAAAAATGTAACCAAAAATGTGTATTCTATTTTCATCTGTTTAAGCAGGTTGGGAGATATTGTTCTTTATCTCTTGTAACTCTATGGGTGGAAAGAGGGTGGATGCCCTCTGTTAATGGACACCTGATAACAGCAGATAAGGCAGGGCCTCCTTATCTCTTCCTCCACCCATCCTCCTCCCAGGGACATCCCCTGTGAATGGGCCATTGAAGGCTCTCACAGGACTGATAACATCACCTCATCCCATTAGGAGATGCTCCACCCAGCAGGAGGAGCCAAAGCCTTTCCACCGGGATAAAACCAGCAATCCCAAACACCAAGGGAGCCTGTTCCCACTGGATTCCCAGAGGATGACTGGAGCCTTTCTTGAGGATCATCTCTGCTCCAACGGACCCACATCTGTCACTCTGGGAGGACTCACTGCGGGCTGCTTCCAACACCCTGACCAACAGCGTGTCAGGTTTGCATTCTGACTCTATCAGTGGTCCTTTGTATTTTACTATTGCATTTACCTTATTTTATTTTACCCTGTTTTGTTGGTGTTTGTTTCTTCTCTCTCTATTAAATTGTATTTCTGACTTGGAGTCTCATTGGTTTTGCTTTCAAACCAGTACAGTGTGTTAATAAACCTGTATCTCTTAAGTTTGAGCCTGCTTTGCTTTTTTCCTAATCCTATCTCACAGTAGGAAAAAAGAGTGGGTGATTCTGGGAAACAAAAGTGGAGAATGTGAAACCATTACACGATTTGGTGTTTCTGCCTGGTTTGCCAACCAAAGCCATCACAAAACCTCTGTGCAAAGGCTGGGCACTGAGCCACACTGAGGCTCCCAACACATCAGATCCATGAGGGATGGAAGGGAATCCCATCTGCCCCACAGGCAGCAAAAAATGGGAAATATTTAGGGCATGGAAATGGTCAGAGCAGAGTTTTTCCGCCTTGAGGCAAATCCCAGGGCTTGGTATCAGTCACAGCTCAATTCTGCCACTCATTTAACTCCAAACCTGGGCAGGGCTTGGAGCCACCTGGGATAGGGGAAGGTGTCCCTGCCCTTGGCAGATGGGATGGGATTTAAGGTCCCTCCAAGCCAAACCACTCTGCGATTTTAACCTGACTTATTAAAACCCTGCACTGAAAACAACAAATTTCTGAAGGTTCAGGATTAGTCGGAGCCTTTCTTCCAAAACCTCCCAAATCCATTCAAGTCCTGGAAAGATTAAATGTAAATATGATTAGCACTGATTCCAAACAGTTGGTTTGTTGTCCCAGTTCTTTATTTCCAGTTTTCAGTCCGTGGAGCACCTCCCTGTGCAAACACCACTGAATTTACACAGAATTTCCGTGTTACTCCCCGTTGCTCTCCCCTCCTCTGGCACTGGCTTGTTACTGGGATTTACACTCGCTGCTGGCAATCATTTTTTTAACTGCAAGGATTTCATGTCATAAATTCTAAATAATTCAACTCTTGCTGGAGATAAAAGGAACTACAGAGTTATGCACATTGCTCCTCTGCATCTTAAACCCATCAAAAACTGGGATATAAAATGCCAGGATTGCACTTGATGCTTGAGCTCTCAGGGCATCTTTGCCTTGGAAAATGCTGGATTTTGCCTTGGATTTGGGGATTGAAAGGACCTCAAAGCAAATCTCATTTCACCCCTGCCATGGGCAAGGACATTTCCACTATCCCAGGCTGCTCCAAGCCCTGTCCAGCCTGGCCTTGGACACTCCAGGGATCCAGGGGCAGCCACAGCTGCTCTGGGAAATCCATCCCAGGGCCTCACCATTCCCACAAGGAAGAACAGCAGAGGACATTTAGGTCCTCCCTGGGTCATTAATTTCCACCCAGTTAAGCAGTGTTTGAGGTTTTGTCTCAAATTAGCTGAAAATAAAATGTTCCACTACTGAATTCCAGAGACAAGAGCGGGAGAAGGGGATGGGAAGAAAATCATGCAGGAGAATATAGGAATTATTTTCTATCCGGCCAATATGGGATGTGGTACATTTTTGGCAGTAGAGAGGGCTGAGTAAGATTTATTTTATGCCATGAAAGGAAAAATAATTTGGATTTTGAAATTTGCTCTGAAAATGTTTTGTCACAGTTACAAACTCTACAATTCTGCTTTGATTTTCACCTTGCGTTAGTTCTGTGTCAGAACTCCTCTCACACATAGAACCAGATTTCCACATAAAATATCTGCTGTGAAAAGCAAAACAGCTTGAGGCCAAATGGAACAATCTGACCCTTTCTGAGTGATTTACTGTTTTTTTGTAATCAAATCTAAATGCAATTAAAATCAACATGTTCCTGTACAGAATTCTTGGCATGACAGAGAATTAAACAATCGCAAGCACCTCCTAAGGAGCATTAAATATCAGTCCAAGAGTTGATAAAGAAGCACAAAAGTAGATGCTATTCAATTATTAAATATAATTTGGGTTATTTTTCAAGAGTGATGACTCCAGAGTCACCAGGGAGCTGCAAGGAACTGTAACTGGAGTTTTGACATCTGAAATGATTTTTAAATAATTCATGGGACCTAGCAATGCTTTACTTGTGAGTTTTTTCTATTGTTTAGATGAAGATGAATCATTTGTGGGGGGGAAGAATGAACATCTGCTGACAAGCTGCCAGCAGAGAGGGGGGATGTTGACAAGCATCTGTTCCCAGCAGCTTGGGAAGGGCCCGGGAGAAATTCCCAGCAAAAATAATCCACAATTCCCAGATGGGGCAGGGATTTGTCCCTCCTGGAGGGGTGGGATGGGAACTGCTCTGCAAGGGAGCTGCCCTGCTCCTCACCTGTGTTTAACCTGGGAGAGTTCCACTAAAATGGCTCTAAGGCTTTGCACTCCTTTGATTTCAGATTATTACACCTTTTTTTGGGGGAAAACCCCTTTCTAAATTCAAGGTCCTGTGTTTTCTCTGATTACAGGGTGCAATCTTGTTCCTTGGAAAAGGAAGACCTTTAGGGCCATCGAGTCCAACTGTTCCCCCAACACTGCCAAGCCCAGCCCTAATTCCTGTCCCCAAGTGCCACCTTCCTTGGACACCTCCAGCCATGGGCACTCCAACCCTCCCTGGGCAGCCCCTGCCAAGGCCTGAGCTCCCTTTCCATGCACAAATTCCTGCTGCTGCCCAAGCTGAGCCTCCCCTGGCCCAGCCTGAGGCCGTTTGCCCTTGTCCTGTCCCTGTTCCCTGGGAGCACAGCCCGACCCCCCCTGGCTGTCCCCTCCTGTCAGGAGTTGTGCAGAGCCACAAGGTCCCCCCTGAGCCTCCTTTTCTCCAGGCTCAGCCCTTTCCCAGCTCCCTCAGATGCTTTTCAATCTCAGCACCTCGATGCCTTGGAGAGTTTGTGTGGAATTTTTTCACACTGCAGAGAAAATTGACCATTTCCACTCATCCAGAAGGAAGAACTCAGCAGAACTCCCGAAGTGGAGAAGGGATTTCACTCAGATTGGCCTTTCCAGGAAGCCACCAGTTCCCAGCATCAAACACCAGCTGCAGGACAAGGCTCTTATCCACACCACCACCCCTGTGAGGGGTTTTGGTACAGATCTCCAGCAGACAAAGGTTATCATGGAAAACCATTCCTGGTGGGAATGACAGCATGGACACTGGAGTCATCAAAATGATCTCAACCGCAGAGGGAACAAACTGCACCCCTGGGCAGGACTCCTGCTACCCAGCATAAATCCCAGCCTCCCTGGCTTCATCCCTGTTCTCCAGCTCCTCCTGGAACACCCAGGTGCTGACACACAGGAAATCCCCAGCTGGAATGTACCAGGGCTGAAGTGCAGCCTGGTGATCATAAAAGCAGGTAGAGCTTTTCTTTTAGAGTGAATCCCAGGGGCTTCTGAAGCTGTTGCAGGTCATTTCCTAAATCCCATTTCCTAATTCCCTAAATCCCACCATCTATCCCAAAACATCCCTGCTCCATCAACAACCCACAGTGGATCCCAGAGCAATTCAGCATCACCAGGAAGGGGAGAGAAAATGAGGATTATCATTATGGAATGTCCTGTTTACACCTCAATTATGGACTGACTGATTAATGCAAACAGACCAGGGACAGTGACTTTGTTGGTAGGGAGTTGGCTAAAAAGAATAATTCCTAAACTCCCCATTAAAATAAAAAAAAATTTGTCACAAATGAACTTTTCTTCCCCTGGAAATTTTCTTGGAACAACCTGTGAAGCAGCCAGGTTTAATTCAGCAAAATCTACATATGGGGTTAAAATATTTCACTATCAAGGAAAACTAGCAGAATTTACAGAGGGCAAATTGTTTGCTTGTGAAGAGGAAATACTAAAGAAAGAAATGCCTAAAATAATTTCTACTATGCAGTGAATCTCCAAAAGAGATTCTGCAGCCGAGCTAAATTGGGCAAAATTTTAAGAAGGCAAAATATTAAAACCCTCAAGCCCAGCTGCAAACAGCGAGTTCTGCTATTTTGGGGTGTAATACAGAGCAGAAAATGCTGTAGAAACCCCACCCCTGAGAGGGAGACGGATGCAGGCAAGCACTTGGACTCTGTTTTTTGCTCCACAGTGTTAAATTTTGGGAAAGGTGGGGCCGGGGCTTTGGCAATGGAATTTCAGGAGAAATTCTGGTTTGGTTTTGGGCAACTCAGATGTGCTCGTCCTCTCTCATCTCTCTGCTCTCCTCAGTGCTTTAATAAAACAAAGCAATATTCTAAATTACCAGGAAACCAGTTGGAAAAAAGGAAAAAACTAAAAAATAGGGAGAAGGTTGAGGGAATTAAGCGTAGGTAATAAGCACTAATCACAGCCACTGAGCTAATGAGCAGCGTTCTCAAACTGCAGCGTGAATTAAACAGATTCATTTCCAGACTGGGTTCATTTCCAGACTGGGTTCATTTCCAGACTGGGTTCATTTCCCAGCTTTCATCATCCTGTGCTGCAGGAGAGGCTGCAAGGGGGGCTGCAGAGCTGCTCCTGGAGCTCTCCTCCCTGAGCACATCCCAGATAATCTCATGGGGGGAAGGACACAGGGCTGGATATTCCTCAGGCTCCCCTGCTCCTGATGTTCCTAGAGCACTGGGATCACTCAGGAATAACTCTGAGTTGTTATCTCTCCCCAGAGCTGCTATGGAATCATAGTGCTGCTCCCTTGGGTGCTTCCCCCAGCTCAGAGCAGGGCAGCACTCGGTGACACCCCGTGGCCTTGCTGCAGAGAGCTCCTTTCATCCTTCCCTCATCCACACATCCCAAAAGTTCTCTTCTGTGGCTCTACCACTGGAGGTTTGCTTTGGTAAAATCCTGCTCCTGGCAGGGGGAGCAGGGATGTGGCTCTTCAAAACTTGGGACAAATCAGGAACAGCAGCAAGGAGAGTTCAAGACGGGGTTTTAATTCAGATCTGCTTTGCAAATGAACACTGGAGCAGGGCAAAGGGCAATTCCTGCCATTTTCATCTCTTCCCACTGATTCCTTGCCTTTATTTCAAATGCACAACCTGGCCTTGGACACTGCCAGGGATCCAGGGGCAGCCACAGCTGCTCTGGGCACCCTGTGCCAGGGCCTGCCCACCCTGCCAGGGAACAATTCCTGCCCAATATCCCATCCAGCCCTGCCCTCTGGCAGTGGGAAGCCATTCCCTGTGTCCTGGCACTCCAGGCCTTTATCCAAAGCTTCTCTCCATTTGTATATGTTTACATTTCTATATAATGATAATACTAAAATATTGTATCTACCCATTTACGTTTTACTTCAGATGCATATAAATTGATCTTTATTTCCTTCCACCATCTTTGGGGTGAACCTCTCTCTCAGTAACTCATTTCTAACTCCAGCTGCTTTCCCCTCACCACAGGAAGGCAGAAATTCTGGGATGAGCAAGCCCTCCTTGGGAACACACCCCCAGCCCCAGGGCGCATCCCAAGCCTTCCCTACGTTTCCCAGCTAACAGTGATGAGGGCTGACAGCCCATTAAGGGAGAAGCCTGAGCATCCTTCCCGGGTGCCACAGCAATCCCAGAGCCCGGTGTGATCCAGCAGCTGGAAAACAAGAACTGGCAGAGAGAGGGGATGGGGGAATGTGATGGGGAAACCCAGCCAGGCCCAGGATGCAGCAGCAGCTCCGTGTGGGGATTAAACAAAAGCAATTGGAAAAGATGATTTGCTTGGCCTTTTTCATTTATTTCCAGCAGGTTTCTCAGGATTGGCTGGGAAAAGCTGTTCCACACTGGCACGAACATTCCTACAGCACTGAGCGTTGTCCTAGGATCTGCTTTTCCTCTTTTCTCTGAACTGAACACCTCATCCCACCCCTGCCATGGGCAGGGACACCTCCCACTGTCCCAGGCTGCTCCAAGCCCCAAAGTCCAACCTGGCCTTGGGCACTGCCAGGGATCCAGGGGCAGCCACAGCTGCTCTGGGCACCCTGTGCCAGGGCCTGCCCACCCTGCCAGGGAACAATTCCTGCCCAATATCCCATCCAGCCCTGGCATTTTAAAGAACATCTCTAGGGATCAAAGCCTGTCTCCTCCAAGACTCCCACAAGTCTCCCTGTTCCCAACAGTTACTAAACCCCAAATTTAAAATACAAGGGAAAGCACAGGATCCATCCCTATGTACTCCACTTCCTGTCTCCTACTTGTGTGTGTTAAATATTTCACCCTCCAAAAATCCAGCTCAGGCTGCTGCTCCAAAAACAGGGGAAAAAAGCAAAAGTTCAGTCCAGGATATAAAAACTGCATCCTGTTGTCATGGCAATGAAACTTTTTAACATTAAGGATCTGATGGCTCATCAAGAGCTGCCTCTCGTTGTTATAGCAACAAAAGTGTTCCCAATAATTGCTTTTAAATCTTTCTCTGTCTCTTTTGCATTTTTATAAACACCCCAATATAATAATGAGCTCTTATTAAAAGGAAGGAGCATTTTGCCTTTTGGCAAAGCGAGAGACACTGGCAGGGATTTAATGAAGCAATTACTGGTGGGACTCATCAGTGGGCTGAGCGTGGATCCCAGGAAAGGGGTGCTGGTGCCACCAACTCCCCAGCCCTGCTGGAGAGCTCCTACGGAATCAGTGTTGGGAAAACTTTGCAGCCAGAGCCACATTTTGGATTTTGGATGGAGAGCTACAGTCAGGATTTGACTGTAGTGCAGCATCACAAAGGTCATAACAGTGCCCCAAATTCCTGCACGTTCTGGTTCGATGAGTGCTGGGGATAACCCTCCCTCCCTTGGCAGCACCATCCTGTCAAACAACACTTCCTGCTCAGTCCAGGACGATGGAATGGTCAGGAACTCAAACCAGCTCTGGCTGATGCAGATGGATAAGGGAAGGCAATGGCAGGGCTTTACTGCTGCTGTAACGCTGCCAGGATATTGCAACTTCACTTCTCCCTTCCCAGAAATTCCCCTGAATCTGTATTAACACTTCATTCTTTATTCAGGAGGTTCCCAGGTGTGTGGTGCCGATTTAGAGATGGCTCTGGAATAAGGAAGGTTTTACACACTTGTTCTTTCTTTTTTCCTCCACAAATCCCAATCATTTTCCCATCTTTATTTGGACTAAGCATCAGCAGATTCCCCAAAACTGTCACTGTGCCTCTGTGTATGCAAGGACCAAAAACGAAAAAAAAAAGCCATTTAACTCCCTGAACTGATGGATATTTTGAAATATTTAAAATTAGCACAACTGCCTGGAGCTGTTTGAAATGTAAATTCTATTTTTGGTCCCTTTTCCAAAGGAATCACAGCCAAGCAGGCTCAGGGCCTGCCTGCATCCCTCTCAAATAGCCAGGGATCCCAAACAGCCCCTTTCATTGGGAATAATGGGGTGTAATGAAACAATGCTTAAAAGCAGTGAATCAGCCCAGCCTTCTGCCAACAGGTGAAGAGGAGGTCAGGTGATTTTTGAGTGCCAGAAAAGAGCTGAAATAGTCGTAGGACCTGTGGAAATGCCAAAGAGGAGGGAGGAAATATGATTTATGATTTAGTCTGGGAATATGAGTTCCTAGAAGTACATTTTCCAAGTATGGAAAATCAAGGGAAACTGAGGCAGTGCAGCTTCAGGCTTGTAAAAATATGGCAATTTTTCATAGAATCATGGGGTGGTTTGGATTGGAAAGGACCTGAAATTGTTCCTAGCCAGTTCCATGGGCAGGGACACCTTCCACTGTCCAGGCTGCTCCAAGACCAGGTTGGACAGGTCTTGGACACTTCCAGGGGCAGCCACAGCTGCTCTGGGCACCCTGTGCCAGGGCCTGCCCACCCTTACAGCCAGGAATTCCTTCCCAATCTCCCATCTAACCCTAAATCTCTCAGTCTGAAGCCATTCCCCTTGTCCTGGTACTCCAGCTTTGTAAATCATCTCTCTCTATCTTTTTTAGGTGCTGGAAAGCCACAGCTGGGTCCATCCCCTGGAGATTTCCCGGGATATGAAAGCCTGTGGTGAGAGGAGAGAGCAAGCCAGGTGTGCACACAGCAATCCTTGTCCTGAGGTGTGGGTGTGCAGCAATGGATTTGAACAGCTCAGGCTGCAGCGTGCTCCAGCCAAACCGCCTTTAGTCATTCTTATCAGAACCCGCCGGGATTCGTCAAGGTTACTGAGACAGAAATTGTTCTAAAATAAGAAAGAGGCTGAGAAGTAGAATACCAAGACTGCAAGAACTAGATAAAGGAGGGCCATGAAGCCCTGGACTGTAACCAATCCTGTTTCCTGAAGGGTGTGAGCTGAACGTGTGGACAAGACAGAGGCACCAACCAAGCAATGTCTGATCACATGAGCAGTAGTTTTAGAGTGTATAAATGTAACTGAATGTAAACAATAAATGGCTTCTGCTCAATTATATTGGTTGGTTGTCCAGAAGCCCTGAGCTCCTGAGGTGTGACTCCATGAGGAGTCCACGGGGACAGTGACAGGATGGCCCCACAATCTGTCCCCGTGTCGCTGCCCGTCCCCTCCGGGGGGAATCGGCGGCTGAAGAGCACCAACGCCAGCATCCCAAGGCCCGCCCTGGAGGTGTTCCTGGAGTCTTTCCTCTTTAATTACACGGCAGCTCCCTCATTAAGGGTGATGACACCCATCTGTGTGCTCAGCACGCTGCTGCTCTCAAGGGCTTGGCCTGGGATGTGGATATAAACAGGGATGAGCAGCGATTCCGCGGCTGCCGGCGCCTCCGTGGCGCTTGGGTGTTGCAGAACAGGGAAACGAGCAACTGCACAAACAAACACTGCCCCAGAAATGGGGGGAAAACTCAAAACCCCTCCGGTAAATGACAAACCTCGAGGAGTTTTGGGGAAACCTTTTAAGGAAGGTGGGTGTGTTGCCCAGGGAGCAGACTCTGCTCACCCAGTTGGCCCCGGGAAGGAGGGAGAGGACAAGAGGAACAGCCTCAGCTGTGCCAGGGCAAGTCTAAGTTGGACTTGAAGGAAATTTGTCCTGGAAAGGGCTGTCCTGCCCAGGGGTTTAAAAACTGTGTGGATGTGCCTCTTGGGGACATGGCCAGTGGTGGCCTTGGCCGTGCTGGGGAATGGCTGGATTCAATGATTTGAGGTTCTTTTCAGCCTGACTCTTTGATTCCCTGTATTTGTGGAATTAAAAGTAACAAAGAAGTCACAAGGAGCACGCGGGTCCAAGAGGTCACATCTAACCCATCATTCCCTGTGTCCTGTCCCTCCATCCCTTGTCCCCAGTCCCTCTCCAGCTGTCCCGGAACCCCTTTAGGCCCTGGAAGGGGCTCTGAGCTCTCCCTGGAGCCTCCTCCTCTCCAGGCTGAACAATTCCAGCTATCTCCTATTTGAGGATCATTTAACAAAACCCTTTCTATTGCATTTTCCATGAGCCAAAAAGTAAATTTTGCATTCCAATATCTATTTCTAAACCCATTTTCCCCTGAATTTCAGGCTCCACAAGAGGGTTTGGCTACAAGGAGCACAAAAGCAAGGGCTGAAGCAGTGCCATTATTCCCATGAAAATATCACCAAATCAAAGAGATGTCTCTTTGGGGGGAATTCTGCAGCAGAGGAGCTGTATGTTCCTGCACAAAACATCTGCCTGAGTCACAGGATCCCATCCACACCACTGCCTTCACTTCAGGCAGAGTAAAGGATTTTTCCTGAATTCATTACAATTCCAAACGTTCTCCTGGGAGCCCACGTACAGAGGTTTTTGTACACATCACAAGTCAGCTCTTTAACCACCACACTGCACTGAGCACCCAGCCATTCTTCTGGTAATGAACTGGAGTTGAGTGGGGTGCTTAATGAAGTAATTTTGAGCATAATTTTGGGGCATATGTGAATTAAAAAGGTCCAGAGACCTCCAGGAATTTTGATCCCAGACCAGCACATGTTTAGAGGAACACAAAGCCTGTTGTGGAGGTCCCAAATCTTCCAGGGCAACAAAAGGCACCCTTAGCACCCCAACTCCTCTGCTGCTGCCTGGATCTGTGTCCTGCACAAGTCCCTGTGTTTATCTGCTTTTCATTACTCTGCTAAAACACCATTATTGGCACATTTCAGGATTGCTGCAGGCACCATCAGAGTGGGAGCAAAGCACTCGATGAAAAAGCATCATGCAAATGAAAAACCCTTCATGCACTGCAAGAACTTATTAGGACAAAGCAACTCGGGAGGGAAAAAACCCACTAGATTAGATTTGTCTCATGGTCCAAATCATTTAAGGCTCTAATTTAAAGCAAATATTGCCAAAGCGTTTCTAAAGCTGTTTGAAAACACAAGACACACTGCAAGGCAGCGTGTTCCCACTACTCCAGGCTGAGTTTCAGGATGGGGAGTCTCAGCCAGCTCCATTTGCTGCTTTTTACCATTGAAATTTGGGGCATTGCAGGAATTTGGTCAACACTACATTCACAGAACCACAGAATGCCAGGTTTGGGTTGGAAGAGACCTTAATTCCCATCCCATTCCACCCCTGCCATGGGCAGGGACACCTTCCACTGTCCCAGGCTGCTCCAAGCCTGGCCTTGGACACTGCCAGGGATCCAGGGGCAGCCACTTCTCTGGGGAATCTGTGCCAGGGCCTGCCCACCCTTCATCCTACTGATCTCCTTCAGGAATCACCACCCTGGCACCTGTGGGAAACCCACAAATCCCCTAACATTGGTGTTGGTCTCTCCAACGAGGAAAGGCACTGCATCCCAAAAACATGGAAAATCCAAGGACAATGCCCCATCCAGATGGGATGCATTAATAATCACAACAACAGCACCAACACATTTTCATGCTGAAACTCCTCCTTGAGTTTGCTTCCTGGGAGAAGCAACCTTTGGATACTGAAAGCGAGAGATCAGGCAGCAACAGCAGAGTCTGAGTCTGTGGGAAATCCAATCACATAACTTTCTCACACTGGCCTGAGAAACTGTGAGGAGGAGTCAAAAACAATCCTTGGAAGGTGGAAAACCATTAAGGTGGAACACCATTAGCAGGGGGTGTTTTTCTAACTTGTTATTTACTTGGAAAAAACAGTCAAGGGGTGTTGTTCTGAGTATCCAACAGTATTTCCTTCTCGGAACTGTCTATAAAAGAGTGGTGAAAAATAAAGATATCTCTCTCTCATCTTGGAGATCAGGAGTCTGAGTGTCGTTACTGCCGCTGTTCCTAATCCTACGACGACATCAATCCTTATTTATTGCTGTTTGTGGATAAACAGCATCCAGAGGGGAAACAACCCATTCCCATTCCTATCCCTGTGCTCCTGAGCATTCCCAGCAGGCTGCAGCTTCCCAGGGGAGCCCTGCTCTTCACTGCTCACCAGTCCCTGGCAGCTGTGGCCAGAGCTGCTGTTTAATGGATTCACACCGTCCCATTCTCCTCTGGCCTCCTCGGCCCGGTGGCATTTGGAATGCAAATGTTGTCCCAACACAAAGGACATCGCAGGAGGGGTGAGCTTTGTTTGAGTCACCTCACCTGACAGATCAGCTCCTCTCCTGGTCACCCCACGGTGACACACAGCTCCTGCTGCTCAGCTGCCTGCCCTGAGGGAGTTCACACTGGGAAAAGGAAAAAGGCTGGATTGATCCGTGTGTGGTGCTGTGTTCAAGCCAGGAGCCGGGCAGGTGATCAGAGCTCACCCACAGGCACCAGGGAATCCCAGGAGCACGGAACTGCTGAGGCTGGAAAAGCCCTCCAAGGTCATCAACAACTGCCAGGGCCACCACTGTCCCCAAGTGCCACATCCACACATCTTCTGAACACCTCCACGGATGGGGACTCCGTGCTGCCCTGGACAACCTGTGCCCAATGCCCACCCTGTCCCCAGCCCAGGGCACTCAGTGCCACCTCCAGCCCTTCCTTGGACACCTCCAGCCATGGGCACTCCAACCCTCCCTGGGCAGCCCCTGCCAAGGCCTGAGCTCCCTTTCCATGCACAAATTCCTGCTGCTGCCCAAGCTGAGCCTCCCCTGGCCCAGCCTGAGGCCGTTTGCCCTTGTCCTGTCCCTGTTCCCTGGGAGCACAGCCCGACCCCCCCTGGCTGTCCCCTCCTGTCAGGAGCTGTGCAGAGCCACAAGGTCCCCCCTGAGCCTCCTTTTCTCCAGGCTCAGCCCTTTCCCAGCTCCCTCAGCCTCTCCTGGGGCTCCAGCCCCTTCCCCAGCTCCCTTCCCTCTGTATCAAAATTACCCCAAAGTTGTGGCTTATGGTTGGTTTCTTTGTCATTCCTAATCCAAGAAAACAAATGTTACCACCCTAGTGAGAAAAAAACCCATAAAATATTTCCATGTCTAACTGATTTATAAACAGAAGGTGTTTTTCCTTCTCTGAGTGCTCAAGCTTTGCTGCGACTGGGATTGCATGACCTGGTCTTAAATTTCAAGCTCCTGGTACAGCAAAATAACCATGGCACAATCCATGGCCACCTCTGTCCCCACATCTGACTCCAAGGGTCTCCCTCCGAGCATTCCAAGGGCCTTCCCATCTTCCTGCTGCCTCCATCTGCCACCTTGAAGTGCAGGGATTAATTAATGGATTGAGCAGTAGGAAGAACTCCAGGCAGCCAGGCCTAGGGAGATAAATCTCTTTGCCAAAGAAACTTGTGCCAGACCAGGACATAAAAAATGAGATGAGGGGGTCTCTGCAAGGAGCAGGGTGCTCATCCAGGGGCTAAGCCAAGGGCATTTTGAGCTGCCTGGGGCAGCTCTTCCTGGGGAGTTAAATTCCTTTGGGTCCTCTCCAGGATCAAGGCCACTTTATCCCTGAGGCAGAGCTCCACACAGATCTGGAGCAGTGCTTGAGCTCCTGGGGAGGGCGAGGGGAAAGGGAAGCTGGAGGAGGAGCTCCTGAGTGCTCCAGGGGCAGCACAGCCCAGCTGGGACTGGGACACACTGGAGTGGGAAACTCCTGACCCAACCCTTTCACTCTGCACCAGCCCCAAAACAATCCAGCAAAGCAGCTCATGTGCAGGGATTGCAGTGACACCCCAATATTGCCATTCCCAGCAATATTTGAAGAAAACTGACATCAGTTTTTATCAAAAAATCAGGGCTGGAGGAGGGAAATCTCATTTTGAGCTGGCCAAGAGAAGCAGGATTTCCAGCAGCTCCCATTCCATTGCCCACAGGGGAGAAGAAATTGCATTTGGGTTATTATTTCCTCTGCTTTTGTCTGAGTTGCAATTAAAATGCACTTTCCAGGGCTTGTAAAGCTGTGAACAGGAGCTCAGAGGGTGCCTGTCCGTGGATGCTGCATCCCAAGGAAGAGATAACAGGAGAAAGGATCCCACCCCCAGGTTCTCGTGGAGATAACAGGAAAAAACAGTTCATGGGTTATCCCACTCCTGCCCTAAAAGGACAAATCTTCCCAGGGCTAAAAGGATTCACAGCTTCTCTTTCATGTGCCCCTTTTGCCTTCCTCTCTGCCAAATCCAAATCCTGACCCAAAATGCAGCCCAGGATGTGGGGCTGCAGGAATGAGGAGCACGGGAAGCAGGGATGGGCCTGCCTGGTAAGGCACTCAGGGAAGAGGCTTTGTGCTCAAACCCCACAAGGTGCAAACCACCCGTGTTTGCCAAAAAGAGAAAGGAAAATAAAAGGGAGAAACTCTGCCATGGGGAGAAAGGATGGACAACCTAAAACAGAACAGCAATTTTACCATAAAGGAGTACATTTCTAATTTTAGCATTTAACTCATTTTATTTTTATACTCAAATCCACTCCTAGTTAAGTTACAAACATTTAAGTTATAAATATTAGCATTGAATCAGATGTAGCTGTTCTTTCACAAGAATAATAAAATATTATTTAGCCAATTTTTATAATTCATACCTTTAACCTCTCATTTAACTGACATCTACAAAGCTGGGCCATTATTTGTAATTAAATCATAAAAGGCTCATGGACATTCAAATATCTTCATGTGCATCATACTCCTTTAATCACTTAAACAGGGAATTTCACATGGTGCTCAGCTAAAAAACTACCCCAATCCTTAAAAATCTTACCCAATCCCTGGAAAACACAAAGCAACAAATGACAGATGAAGTTTGGTGTTAGCACAGGAAATTAGAAGTTCCACTGGCACGTCCAAATTTCCCAGTGAATGGCAAGGAATCTCCAGCATTGCACAAGGAATGTTTTTATTGCTACTGGCTCTAAAAAGAAGGATAACCCTGCAATATCATTTTCCAGGAACAAAGATGTGGAAAGAGTGACCAAAAACTCACTTAAAAGCCACAGTAGTTCATCCCCTTGGTTTGCAGTGCTCCTGGTTAATCAGATCCAGAGGAATTGAGTTTGGACAGCACTTCCAAGGATGCACAGGGGGGGATTGTTGGGGTGTCTGTGCAGGGCCAGGAGTTGGACTGGATGATCCCTGTGGGGCCCTCCCAGCTCAGGATATTCCATGAGTTACTTTGAAGAGGGAAGGTTCTTTGGGTGGCTGGACGTGATACAAGAAGTTTGGCCACTCTGTTTTTCCTTTGGCTACAGAAATTCCTCCCCACCTTATTCCCAGCACTAATGACTGACCGTGAAAACCTGGATTTCTAATTAAGCCTGATTATTGAACTCCAAAGGTGGCACCTGCCTGAGCCATGGGCTGGCTTTGCTTTAGAATTTAACCAATTTTGCTGTGGCTCAAATGCCAAACTCCCCACACTCCCTATGGGGATCCAGTATCCACTTCCCAGGCTGGCTGGGTGCAGTATTCCCTCCCTTTTCCCAAATCCTTTGTTCTTTTAGCACACTCTGATGATCCCACAGTCTGGTTCGTGCTAGGTTCAGCTGGGAATTAAATAAAGCAACCACTGTTTTAGCCAGGAATTGTTCCCCAGCCTTGAGCAGCACCATCTGCCACACGTCCTCCTCCAGATGTGCAGGAA
Organism: Prinia subflava; assembly: GCF_021018805.1. Classification (NCBI taxonomy): domain Eukaryota; kingdom Metazoa; phylum Chordata; class Aves; order Passeriformes; family Cisticolidae; genus Prinia; species Prinia subflava. The sequence continues at coordinate 31,529,960 of NC_086255.1, forward strand.
TTTCTGAGCAATGCCGGAGCAGCCCCACAAAGGTCTCGCCAGCTGTTGCAGCTCATTTGCATATTCAGCCCAGATTCGTCTTCATTTCGAGCAGCCGGTTTCATTTGGGGCTGTTGTTAATCCTGCAAACCAGTTCAGGGAACGCTGACAGATCCTGGCAACCTCACCTGGCACCTTCTCCTTCCCTTTCCAGAAACCCATTCGTTCATCCCTTCATTTCCATGCCAGCTGCATTCCCTCTCTCCTTCTCCTCAACACTGACACCCATCAAAGCCAGGTGAGATTTTCACCTGGGGGTGCCTGAGCAGCTCAGGGGTGCTTTGGGTTTCCAGCAGCACAAAGGAAAATCCTGCAGGAGCTTGGGGAATCATCGTATGAATGAAAACATGTAACAGATTTAGTAATCTATTTCTGCTGGGCGTTTATTAGTAAAAGGACTGAATGTTGGTGACAGTTTCAGATGAGTTCAGTGAGAGGATCCCACAATGGTTTGGGATGAGGGGACCTTACAAATCATCCTGTTCCCAAGCTCTCGTGGTCACTCCTGGCTCTGTCAGACACAGACAGCCCAACCTGCTCCACTGGCATAAATAAAAAGCTGAGGTTTTATGTCTTTCTTTTCTCTAATGTTGGATAGTTTGTCCTGACACCTCTGGCTGTGAAAGATCTGGAATTCACATCCCCACTGGGAGTGTCAGAAGCCTGGGTAAGCTGCCAGACTTGCCCTGGAGATGGGGTTTGGGATGCTGGCTCCTGAGGACATGTCAAGTTGTGCTGATGTAATTAGAGCAGAGGCATAATTAGGTTTGGCCACTAATTCAGCATTTGACACAGACCACTCCAGAGACCAAGGATGATTTTGAGGCAATTTTCTCCACTGATACAAACTCACCTACTTGCAGCAGAGAAAAAAAAGGAGTTTTTAAGATTGATGGCAATTATGTGAGTTAGAAAGATTTACAAATGGAATTTCCTCCACAAAATCCTACAGTTTAGAGATTTGGAAAGCTGCTCAGGGGATGCTGCTTCCACATTTTTTGGTAACAGGTCACCCAAGGGGTGAAGCACCAGCATGCACAGAATCACCTGTGGCTGCACCATTTCCTTAGTGAGAAATGGATCCCCCAAAATTCCCCACAGGTTCCAAACGGAGGCAGGAAAATTCTACCTCTGTTTAAAGAACCCTATTTATAAATGGCATCAAAAAATAGACATTTATGGAAGGATGAAGCTGAGGGGTTTCCTGCTGCTTCAGAGGAGTGGCTGTGTTATTCCTGCCTTTGAAATCCAGCAGGAAAACAGGGGGGTTCAACGATTGATCTTGTGTTCACTCAAGAAATAATTGTGTTAATCTGCTTTCCCCCACTTCTCTTTTTCCTTTGAGCTTCCCAGCTTTTTCAGCTGCTGAACCAACTGCAGCCCCACCTGAACCTGTGGAAGTTGCAGGACAAAACCATCCATGGAACATCACACCCTCTTATAAGCCCATCTATTTGAGGCTGATACACACAAAAAGATGATTTTCAGCCTTTAAACTGTTATTTTCTTCCTGGTTTGTTTGGTTTCCCCCTTACCCTAAGGAATAAATTGGTGCTTCCATTTAGGAGGAAGCACAAATCATGCTGTCATTACAGCAGTGCTAAATCCCATAAATTTTTATGCTGTGATGAAGCATCCAGGCACTTAGGGAAGGCCCTGGGAACTGAAAACCAGGAGTTGAAAATCATCTCACTCCTCTGGATTTTTAATAAAGATTTCTTACTTACTCCATCCTCCCTTCTTGGGAATTATCTGGGATCCAACTACAGAAATTCACTCCCTAAAAAATCCCATTGCAGGATGGTTTTAAGGAGCCAAAACTGTCTCAGGATTTTCTCCAGCTCTTCAAAATTCATCCAGGTGGATGCTCAGATTAAAGAAACGCCCTCAGCACACCATGAGGAATCACAGGATCCTTCAGGATGGAAAAGCCCTCTGAGATCAGAGTCCAACCAGCACTGCCGAGGTCTAATCCATGTCCCCAGGTGCCACATCCCACATGGCTTTTGAACAACTCCGGGGATGGGGACTCCATCAGCCCCTTCCAACATCTGGCCTTGTTTTCCACACAGAAATAATTCCTAGTATCTGCCTTAACACCACACAAGCCCTTCTGGAAAGCCCAGCATCCCTTAAAACGCCTGTGGGGTGCTAAGGCTGGATCTGATGTTCCCTCTGCATTATCCTTGGGGATGGAGATCTCCAGAGGTGGCACCAGGAGAGGCTGAGGTGGCCAGAGGAGCTGCTGTGGGGACAGGCTGGTCCTGTCTGGGTGCTGAACAACAAAACAAAACCTTTTGACTGAAATTTTGAAGGACACCACGGCCAAGAAGGAACTTTTTATTTTTTTGGCCAGGGAAAATCAAGTGCTGTCCTTAACCCCAGACCCTGCAGCCCCACGGTTCTGTAACTTCATTGCAGGGTCTGGTGACAGAAGGGTTTGAGGTGAGCACAGAGATTCCCAAAATAAGAACAACCTCCCCGGAGCAGGAGTGGAAAAGCAACGAGTTCTGGACATGAACCTTGAATTCACACCTGCTCAAGCGTGACAAGGCTTTGATGACAGCATAATTACCAACACAATAACCACTTTTCTGCAGATAATCCCTTTTATCACTCACAGGAGCCTTTTATCCAGGGCGTTTCAAAGTAGCAGCAATTGGGACCAAAAATCAAGGCAGAGGCTTTAAAAATATTTCAAACCCAAAATATGGAGTTCTGACTCTGAAAAATTGTTAATGGATTAACAATGAAAACATCAAAAAACAAACCCACCAAAAACAACAACAACAACAATAACAAAACAAACACAAACAAAACAAACAAACAAAAAAACCCCACAAAAACCCCACCAAACTTGAAAGATCCTCTTTACCCCATTTGTGGAAAATCACCTTTTTCCCACTAAGCTCCATCACCATCATCTTTGCAAGGAAGGTTTTAGCCAACTGGACTCTCATGGCTAATGAAAAATTATTTAAAATGCACTCAAACTTCACCAGAAGGATTTGGCATCCTCAATCTGAGGTTTCCACTCTGGGATTCCTCCCAAGCTCTGCCCCAATGGCAGGGGGAAGGTTCAAAAAACAGGGATAGGCTCTTGTATCTCTCAAAAAATTCAATGTTACCTGCCTTGGCGGGAAGGAAGGAGGATTCCCTGGAACAGAAATAGCTGGGAAGGGTTGTGGGCTGGAACAGGAGTGGCTGCTGCATGCAGAACCAGGGAAAGGTATTATATGGGGAAAAGGAAGGATTTCTCCCAGAAACCATGAAGAAACTGGCACTAAAAGGAGCAAAAGTGTCATGCCCAAAGCAATTATCACCCTGCACTGCTGATGAGATAAAGCTGCAGTTGCCAGCATCATTTTTGGGAAAACAAGAGAAAGGCCGGGCTTAATGAGACAAATTCAGTTTAATACTCCTCAGATAAACCCACTTTTGACTGAAGTCACCTCAGCCAGTTGCTGAAGCATGAAAATTGAAGTCCCTGAAGCGCTGTACAAACACTGACAAATTATCTCATTTTATCAAAACAGCCCAGGAAGGAGGGGTTTTGCCAAAGGCAACCACAGTGAGAGCCAGGAGAGGAGCTTAAGAGGCTGACATCCAGTCCAAGGGATCATCCTTCATCATTTTGTATGGAATCACTGCTTGGAAAGCTGCTCCCGACTAAAACACAATCAAAGTGTGCAAAGCCCTCCTGCCAACAGGTTTCCAAGCTTGGGTACATACAGAAAGAAATCCACTAAAGGAGGGGGAAAATCCTGAAAATTCCCGGGTAAATTCCTGCCACGTGCTCCATAAAAACATCCCCAGGTCTGGCACTGAAATCCACAGGGACCGAAGGAGCAAGGACACAGTCACCGTTTGATAATTGGAATTTTTCACAGCTAAACTGATCATGGAATCCCAGAAGGGTTTGGATAAAAAAGGACCTTAAAATTCGAGCATTCTAACTGGGACACCTTCCACTATCCCAGGCTGCTCCAAGCCCCATCTGATCTGGCCTTGGGCACTTCCAGGGATCCAGGGGCAGCCACAGCTGCTCTGGGCAAGCACAGAGCCAGGATCTAAGGAATGAGCCCTGTGCTGGCTTCAAGTCACAAGAACTTGTGTGTGGCTGCACCTCTGCCTTGCTCATCCCCCAGGGACTGCCAGAGCTGTTCTTGCTGCACCAGGGATGCTGGGAGCCTTGTCAGGATAACCTATCCCAGTTTATTCCACACACAAAAAAGCTTTGGAGCACCCAAAGAGCTCTTCCTGAGCTCCCTGGAGCAGAGGGAGACCAAGGGGAGACTCACTGGGACCTGCAGCTCCTCCTGAGGGCAGCTCCAATCTCTGCTCCCTGTGACAGGGACAGCACCCAGGGAAGGGCTGGAGCTGTGCCAGGAGAGGTTTAGGCTGGAGATCAGGGAAAGGCTCTTCCCCAGAGGGTGCTGGCACTGCCCAGGCTCTCAGGGAATGGGCACGGCCCCGAGGCTGTCACAGCTCCAGGAGAGCTTGGACAGCGCTGCCAGGGGTGCACAGGGTGGGGTTGTTGGGGTGTCTGGGCAGGAACAGGAGCTGGATCCATGATCCCCGTGGGTCCCTCCCAGCTCAGCACATTCCATGGTTTCCAACCACTCTGGTCTGCAGCTGGGGACTGAAAAAAGCCAGGACTGGCCCTGCAAATGCTGCAAAGCTACGGAGCAGAAGCTGCTCTCTGCCTGCAGCCGTGCCCGGATGAAGCAGCAGCAGCCAGCGGTGATGTGGAGAGCAGGAATGCTCCCAGGGACACTGATCCATGAGCTCCCACCACTGCAGCGTGAGGCAGAGGAGGAGAGCAGTGGGAGCAGCCCCAGAGAGAGCAGGGCTGTGGTCTGGGGGTCACACACAGACACTGCACTGCGAGCGTGGGGTGCCCCACCACAGGGACCCCGCAGACACAGCTCCCGGCAGCTGGGCCACTGCAAAAGATTGGCACTTTGTTCCCTTGCAGGATGGTTCCATCCTCACCCCCTGGAGGAATCACAAACAGCCCTTGGAAACAGCTCCTCTGGAGATGAATATAAAAAAATACCAAAATCATCGAAACTCACGCAGGTTTCTGACCTGTGTCAGTCACAGGCACTCAGCCACAACGCCCTGACTCCAATCAAATGAGTCCCACTCCAGCTCCAGCCAGCACTTCCAGAGGCAGCTGCTTGTGCCAGCTCCATGGCATCTCACTTGGCTGGCTAAAAGATGGGAAAATAGCCCATCAGCACTGGGACCCGCGTGGATTTCAGGTATAAACCACAGTTTTACACCTGTAAAAGTCAGGCACTGCCACTGAGCAAAGCATGGCTATCCCCAAATGCTTCCCTCCTGCTCCAGGACCTGCAGTAGGATGGGAAGAAGCCTCGTCTTGCTGTCACTACACCTTTGAGCTGCTTGAAAATGTTCAGAAATTGGATTTATTTTGTTTTTTCCTGAGCTACGACCAGTAAAATTTGAGATATGGTTGGGGAGTTAATTTAGCGATGTAGAAGAAAAAGTCCAAGAAAGATTTCCGTTGTCCAAGAAAAGACCTTTTCATTCCAGCCCCAGTGATGCTGGGCAGGGCCAGGTAGCCAAGCATTTCCCAGGAGTCCCTGGAAAGGGCACCCCAGGAAAACCATTGGAGAAACCTTGGATTGTCATCCCAAACCTCTTTCCAAACACTTCCACCACCAGCAGTGCTGTCAAAGCCCTGGCCCCTGTGTAATCAACTACCCCTTCTCATTAAAAAGGGGAAAACATGAAATTATTTTATATGTCAGAGCTTCACCCATGATATCACAGAGTGCAAAGAGCAGAAGGAGCCTTTTCTGCAATACTGTAAAAAATGGGACTTTAATGGAAAAGAAAATATTATGTTCTGGAGTTTTTAATTTTACTGGGGGTATTTTTTTTTGTTTATTTTCCAGTCCTTAAGTTGTAGATTTCCTCCCCACTGTTCTTTCTGCAAAACTTAATAACACCAGGCAAGTGTTGTGTGGCAGCAGTAGAGCAGTGAGGAGCAACAACAGCAAAATTACTGGAATTAATCAAAAAAGAGCCATCTGGTGTGCAAAGCAGTGGCTAAACCTCAATAATCCTTCGAAAACAGGAAAAATCTGGAAAGGCAACTTGAAGGAGCAAAGCAGTAAATACAGAGAGGACTGGAAGAGTAGAAAGGGCTTGAGGATTTGGGGGAGCTCCAGACTGTTCAGCCCCTGGTTAAACATCTTGGGGGAGAAATGCCTGGATTTGTAATTCCCTGTTTCCTCCAACAGCCCTGATCAAACCCAGCCCTGGAGCTGCTGAGAACCGTCCTGCAGCAGCACAGCAGGGAACTGCAGGGAATCCACCAAAAGAAGCGTGGGCAGCAGGGGAGGGGGGATTCTGCCCCTCTGCCCCTGTGCTCAGGTGAGAGCCCACCTGCAGAGCTGCCCCAGCCCTGGGGCCAGCACAGGAGGGACCTGGAGCTGCTGCAGAGAGGCCGGGGGAGGCACCAGGATGAGCAGAGGGATGGAGCAGCTCTGCTGGGAGGAAAGGCTGGGAGAGCTGGGGGTGTTCAGCCTGGAGAGGAGAAGGCTCCAGGGAGAGCTCAGAGTCCCTGCCAGGGCCTGAAGGGGCTCCAGGAGAGCTGGAGAGGGACTGGGGACAAGGGATGGAGGGACAGGACACAGGGAATGGCTTCCACTGCCAGAGAGCAGGGCTGGATGGGATCTTGGGCAGGAATTGTTCCCTGGCAGGGTGGGCAGGCCCTGGCACAGGGTGCCCAGAGCAGCTGTGGCTGCCCCTGGATCCCTGGCAGTGCCCAAGGCCAGGCTGGACTTTGGGGCTTGGAGCAGCCTGGGACAGTGGAAGGTCTCCCTGCCCATGGCAGGGGCAGGAATAGATGATCTTTAATTCCCTTCCAACCCAAACCATTGTGGGATTCTGTGATCCAAAAGACAGAAATGATGATTCCTTCATAGACGACACAGAGTGATCAGCAGCCTTCACCCTTCCCTCCTCCTTCTCTCCTCATCTGTCAGTGGAAAAGGAAGGAGTTTTCCCAGGAGTGGGAGCTCTCCATGGCTGCTGTCCCTGTGCCCAGCCGATCCCAGCCCAGGGCTGAGACTGCTGCACACCCACAGCTCCTCTGGATGCTGGGCACAGCCCAGCGGGGGAAATGGATCTGGGAGGATTCTCAAAGCCCGGCTGAAAGCTCACACAGCCTTGTGCATCTGTGTGCAAACTCTGAGACAGAAAATGCTGACTTGGAAAGGCCCTGGGACAGCACAGACATTGCTGAGAGAGAAACTGAACTGGAAACAAGGTTCAAAGGATGGCCTTGCAAAGAATAACAGAACTGTGAAAGATGCATTGTAGCAAGACCACGTGGGGTAAAATAATAGGTAATGGGGGTTAGAAGCATTAGCAGCACTGTGTGGCAAAAGCTAATAGGTTGAAAATAATTTATAAGGTATTGTAAACACGAAATAGTTTGGCTTCTGAACAAATGGCATTGAGTTGTACATCTCTTGTGTCTCATCCTTCTATGAGCTTGATAACAGAATAAAATCTTTTAAAATAAAATAAAATAAAATATTATTAAAAATACATAAAATATTATTTCAATTTTATTTAAAATATATATTTAAAATAACATTTTAAAATAGAATAAAATCCTTAAAAAAAAGAAAGGAATTAATCTCGGTTGCCCCATCCCTGTAGAGCTGGTTTTTTCCAACATCCAGCTGCTTTCCATGCACACACAGAGCAGCAGCTTCCAAGCATCCCAAGGTTTCCTGGGGAGATGCAAGCACTGTCCCGCTGAGCAAGAACAAACCCTGTTATCTCGGAGCAGGTTCACAGGCACCCGACAAATATTTAATTAAACGCTGGGGAAATATTTAATTAACAGCCTCTGTTTCTAATTAGGAGTGGAGAGGATGTGAAGGCAGCACAAGGGAAAAGTCACCAAAGCTTCTGCTGCTTCAGCAGTGATGCCTCAGTGCAGGGGAGAGCCCTGACGTGGTGTTAGCAGAGAATTAGGGTTAAATCATGTTAGATTAAGCAAATTAAATAATAATTATAGAATATATAATATGATATTCTATATAATCAAATTAATTCATTTAATTATTATAAATATAATTAATTATTATTAATCATATTAATAACATTAAATGATAAAGCACATCACACATGTCCCACCCCAGTGTCACAGGGCACATCACGTGCAGGATGCTCCTCAAAGAGGGCAGGACTGGGAGGACACCACCACTGTCCCTTCACTGTGTGAGGGGAAAGAAAACCCACAGCACCAAGAAAACATCACCTTAAACCACCTGCACATCCTGTTTGTGCTGACTCCTGCAGCCATGGGCTCTGGGAAACCTAAAAGCAGCCTGGAAAATCCCTCTTTCCATGACAAAAGTATCAGGTTTTGGATTCACAGGGCTGAAATTTAATAGGCAGCCCCCCAGAGGTGTCAGTGATGTAGGCATCCAATGAAATCCTGATTTCTTTCACTCTTTAGGTGTGAGCAGCTGACAGACAAAACTGTTCTCCAGTGATATTCCCTCTTCTCCAAGAGCCAGGAGTAAGGATGGGGATTACAAAAGCACCTCTTTAATATGCTCAGTGCCCAAACCAATCCAGGTATTCACCAGGACAGGACACTGGGGTTTTCTAAAGCCCTATTTAACCCTTCAGCTCCTAATAAAACCCATGAGGTTCCTGCTCCTCCCCATCTCAAACAGTATTTTGCAGATTTGGGCTGATTCCCTATAAAAATGAGTTATCACCTGGCAGAAAAGCTCATCCAAAGCCATGTGGGAATGTGTCAGGAGAGTGGAGACCCCTCCCCAGTTCTCAGCTATGGAAGGACTTTGGGGAGGGAGCTCATCCATTTCCCCTGCATGTGCCACCAGGCAGGGAAATGAACACCCACGGGATTTCCTCATTTCCCAGGGGCTCCAGAGGCAATGGCTGCACCCAGGAGCAGGAGGGGAGGCAAGGCCAGGGCAGCACAGGGGATGAGGATGGGAATGGCGCAGAGGAGAGGCTGGAGCACAGGGCAGGAAAGGAGGAACCAGATTTCAGTCATACCTCAAATCCCAGCCCCCTGATGGGGAGGGCAAATCCCAGAATCTCAGGATGCTTTGGGATGGAAGGGACCTTAAAACTCATCCCATTCCAGCCCTGCCATGGGCAGGGACACCTCCCACTGTCCCAGGCTGCTCCAAGCCCCAAAGTCCAGCCTGGCCTTGGGCACTGCCAGGGATCCAGGGGCAGCCACAGCTGCTCTGGGCACCCTGTGCCAGGGCCTGCCCACCCTGCCAGGGAACAATTCCTGCCCAAGATCCCATCTGAACCTACTCCCTGTCAGTTTGAGGCCATTTCCCCTTGTCCTGCCACTCCATCCCTTGTAAATAGTTTCTCTCAGTGTTTCCTGCAGCTCCTCCAGGCACTGCAAGATCACAATTATTTCACCCCTGAGCTTCTCTTCTCCAGGCTGAGAAGAGCTTTTCCCACCCAGTTATTTCCCCTCCCACTTTTAGTCTGGAGAAAACCATTCATTCCAGTGGTGCTGCAGCACTGTGGGTTTGGGATGGGATGCAGCGATGGCAGAGGAAAAGCAGCTCCCATTTTGGGCAGCATGGCACAGTTCGTGTATGGAAATCAAATATATTTTCAACATGTTATGGAGGCTTCTTTATTTCTATCAATTATTCTCCTGCAGGGCAGATAACACCATAGTACTCTTCTTTTTGCCATGCTTTCTTTAAAAAAGTAAGATTATTTTAAGGGAAAAGCAGGCTTCTAAAAATGAGATATCTGGCCACTCTATTAAATACATTTTTTCTGACTATGCTTCCAATAATATTTTCTAGGTTTCTTTGCATAAGCCCCCTTCCTTCCCATCAGCTTGGGGAATGCACAATCCCTGAGTGGCATTGGCACCTCATTATCCAATTAAAATGGCTCGTTTTTAACAAAGAAATAATGTTGGAATAAATATGATTAGGTCAATGATTAATTTGAGCTGCTAGTACATGAAATAGCTTTGCAATTAATTTGGGGAGGTTTGCATGTTTTAAGCTCCTGAGCATAATTGTGACAAGTGGCATCGCTGGGGCTCCCCTAATTAATTTGTTAATGTGAGCACAGGGGGGTCACCCCCGTGCCAGAAGTTAAAGGGGAAATTATGTATTTTTTTAAAGAAAAACAAAGCACTCGGGAATAGATTCCTGACATCTCCTCTGTAGCCAACCAGAGGGATTTTCCAGCAGCAGAGCTGCCTCCTGCTTCCCTGGGAGGAGGAACACGCTGGGTATGATCAGGAAATGAAGCGGTTTGATTTAACAGGGACACCAACATTCCAGGTCAGAAGCAGGCAGCACACAATTCCCAAGGGGATAACCTCTGGAAAAGGAACCTTTAGCTCAAGGCTGGATTGTTTGAATAGGTTCAGTGCAAGGTCCTCCAGGGCTGCTTGGAGGGAAAGGTGTGGCTGTCTCCCAGCAGAGCAGGAGCCCTGCTCTTCATGGGGTCAGGAAGGTTGGAAAAGCCCCCAGGGGGATCAAGGCCAGCACTGAGCCAGCACTGCCTGATGGCCACAGCCACACCACGTCCCCAAGTGCCACATCCACATGGCTCTGAACACCCCCAGCCATGGGCACTCCAACCCTCCCTGGGCAGCCCCTGCCAAGGCCTGAGCTCCCTTTCCATGCACAAATTCCTGCTGCTGCCCAAGCTGAGCCTCCCCTGGCCCAGCCTGAGGCCGTTTGCCCTTGTCCTGTCCCTGTTCCCTGGGAGCACAGCCCGACCCCCCCTGGCTGTCCCCTCCTGTCAGGAGCTGTGCAGAGCCACAAGGTCCCCCCTGAGCCTCCTTTTCTCCAGGCTCAGCCCTTTCCCAGCTCCCTCAGCCTCTCCTGGCATCCCTGACATCCCTCCCGGATCTCACACTCCCAGAGCCTGCTCGGGGATGGAGAGCAGAATTGTTTTGCATTCCTGCTGCATCTGGAGATCCCAGCTGTCAAACCCTCGGTGCCTGAGCTCTGCCACTTTCCAGAGGTAACCAATTAATTTTATGATGCCACTTGAGAGGGCTGGAGATGGAGTTACAGAGCATCTAATGATCAAAGAAAATAGGGAACAGTATAAATAGAGATGTCCTCCCATTCCCCATTCCCCTATTGATACGCTTTCTAATAAAGGACACTTTCTAATAAAAGAGTCTCCAGACTGCCCTGGGAATGATCCCATTTTCATATGAAAAGCACAAATACTGCATTTATCATCACTGGTGACTGAAAGACACTGACAGGGACAGGAGGTGCCTCAGTGCAAGCAAAAATAGAAGAGGACATAGGCTTTTCCCACTTCACACCCCACCATTTCCATCAGTTCTTTTTTTATTTAATGTTGGGGGGATAATATCACCTGGGAGAACCATGGATACAGCCTGGGTGTGTTCAAGGTATAACTGAGACTCCCAGACTGGTTTGGGTTGGAAGGGAATTAAAGATCATCTATTCCACCCCCTGCCATGGCAGGGACACCTTCCACTGTCCCAGGCTGCTCCAAGCCCCAAAGTCCAGCCTGGCCTTGGGCACTGCCAGGGCTCCAGGGGCAGCCACAGCTGCTCTGGGCACCCTGTGCCAGGGCCTGCCCACCCTGCCAGGGAACAATTCCTGCCCAAGATCCCATCCATCCTTCATCCCTGGCAGTGGGGAGCCATTCCCTGAGTCCTGTCCCTCTGTCCCTTGTCCAAAGCTGTGGGAGGGATGAGCTGTCCCCAGGGCTGCTGTCACTGTCCCTGCCCACGGCAGTGTGGAACAGGAGGTGGCACTTGTCCCACAGCAGCACAAATGAGCTGGGACGTGCCAGCCCCACCAGAGAATCCCATTTCTTTGCCAGCACCTCCTGAACAAAGTGGTGCAAATAAAAACCCCACCTGAGCTTGGCACTTCCTGCTGCAAACCCTGATTTATGAACATTGCTCTGCACAACCACTGCTGGAGTGGCCCAGGGCTGCAGAACCAGAGGTGCATTTGCTCTGCTCCTGGCTTTTTTAATCTGGGATTCATTTCCTACAGGGAGAAGGAATGCTCCCTCTGAGGGTGATATTCCTGTGGCAAAGCTGCCTTTCCATTTTACAGCCCATCTCTGACGTAAGGGATTGACTCATCCACACCTGTCCAGGGCATCTGAATGAATGGCAGCCAGGAGAAATTTGCCAAAAAACACACGTGTTATTTGCCCAAAAATACACGTATCACCTTTCCTACTGCACTGCTTCCATTTTAAAAATGTCCAGCTTTCAGATTTAGGAATTGTTTTACCCATCTGCTTCCTGGGAAATAAGAAATCCAAGACCCATCCTCACTGCTGCCCTCCAGGAGGATACAAGGAATTTTTTTTCCTAAAAATAAGTAACCTAAGTGGAAAAGTCCTTCCCAAGACTTTTTCTTTCAGAACAGCGAGCTTGGAAAATCTGGGAAATCCCCACACTGTGGTTTTCCTGGTAAAAACCACCATGTCCAGATGGAGCAAGCCCTTCAAATTTAGGATGGCAAGTGATTCCTGTTCCCTGGGTGCTGCACAGAAATGGAGGCCATGCAGGAGGATATGCCTGCAAAAAGGCTGAGGAAGGGGAAAGCACATTGGGAGTGGGAATTGAAACCTGTATTAATCAACAAAAGCTTTAGGAGTCTCTTTTATTTCCTTTCCAACATAAAAAAGTTCAAGGCCAGGTTGGATGGGGCTTGGAGCAACCTGGGATAGTGGAAAATGTCCCTGTTCATGCAAGGGGCGGGACTGGATGAGACTGAAGGTCCTTTCCAACCCAAATCATTCCAGGATTCTGGGATAAAACAGAAATCACAAATGTTATTGGAGATGGGAGACAACACAAAGAAACCCAGGTCTGTATCTGGACTGCTTTAGGCTTTGGGGTCCATCCTCCCCACAGCAGAAGGGATTATACAACACTTCATGTTCTATTCTGTGCAACTCCACCGAGTTTGCAGGACAACCCAGTAAATATCCTAAGTGAGATTTCTGAAGCTTCCATGAGGGATTTGAACAGCCAGCTGCTGGGGAAGCTGAAATGATCTGTAAATATTCAGCTTGTGAAGCACTTTAACAGTTGTTCTTAGTGAAACAACACAGAGCTCCACAAAGTCCAAGCTGCAGGATCCTGAGCTGCTTCCCTCCTGCCTTCTCCCCCAAAATCATCTGGGTCCCCCTTCAGGGATGAACACAGGGTTAAAGCTGCTCGTTAATTAATAGTCCATCACTCATTTATCAACACATTTACTCATCAGAAACCCCTCATCTGCTGTTACCTGCCTGCAATGGAAATACTTTGAGCAATATAAAGTCTCCACATCAAATGTTGTTGCATTCCCAAAGCCTTTTACTGCTGGAAGCAATGGTTATGGCGGAATTCTCTCCTCCTTACAAAGATTTATCTTTACTGCAAAAGCTCTGAATACAATCCTATTTCTCAGCAATATAGAGATGGAACATCCAAAATAGTCCATAAATGCTTTCTCTTCCCAAGCTGCCTTCAAACCAAGCAAAACCCCTCCGATTTGAACACTGTTCTGTTTTCTACCACCACTTTTATTTGCACTATTTGAAAAATATTTCCCTGGGATGAGCAATATTTTAGACCTCATGTCAACAGAAGAATATTCTCAGCCTAATTATAGGAACTCTTAAAATTAACAGAAGCAAACCAAGTCATTAGCCTAGAATTGTATCCATCTAAAGATGGGTTGTGCTGGGAAGTTAAATTCAATTATCTTTTTTTGATAACAGATTAACAGAGGGATCAGTGCAACTAATGAAATACTTAATGAACAGGATTAAAAGAGCCAAGGCAAAAAAAGAAAAGAAATCAGGTGAACCAAGGCCACTGGAGATGCACTGAACAGGAATGGAAATTTTGTCTCTTTTCCCCATGGAAATTTAATTCCCAGACTGATGTGAGCATGGTAAGGGGGACAGAGCTTTCTCAACAGGGGAGATCCTGGATCGGCTGCTCCCTGTCCCCAAAACCTCATTCCTGTGCTGCACACCAAGATCAGGATCCACAGCTTGGGTCACAATGGAGCAACAGCACCAGAGGCTTCTAGCAGGACGTGGCTGATTCTCTGTGCCAATCAACTGGGCTCCAGGGTGGATCTCCTGTCCTGGGCTCCAGGGTGGATCTCCTGTCCTGGGCTCCAGGGTGGATCTCCTGTCCTGGTCCACAGGGCCACAGCCAGGTCACATTGTCACCAGAGCCCAGTGGGACACCCAGGCACTCACTGCCAGCCTTGGCCACGGAAACATCATGGAATTTTAGAAGGGTTTGGGTGGGGAGGGACCTTTAAAGCCCATCCCATCCCACCCTCTGCCATGGGCAGGGACACCTCCCACTGTCCCAGGCTGCTCCAAGCCCCAAAGTCCAGCCTGGCCTTGGGCACTGCCAGGGATCCAGGGGCAGCCACAGCTGCTCTGGGCACCCTGTGCCAGGGCCTGCCCACCCTGCCAGGGAACAATTCCTGCCCAATATCCCATCCAGCCCTGCCCTCTGGCAGTGGGAAACCATTCCCCTTGTAACTGCATCCCTTGCAAATAGTTTCTCTCCAAACCTCCCTGGGCAGCCCCTGCCAAGGCCTGAGCTCCCTTTCCATGCACAAATTCCTGCTGCTGCCCAAGCTGAGCCTCCCCTGGCCCAGCCTGAGGCCGTTTGCCCTTGTCCTGTCCCTGTTCCCTGGGAGCACAGCCCGACCCCCCCTGGCTGTCCCCTCCTGTCAGGAGCTGTGCAGAGCCACAAGGTCCCCCTGAGCCTCCTTTTCTCCATGTTTCCTGTAGCTCCTTCAGGCCCTGGAAGGCCACAGCTGGGTCACCTCAGAGCTTCTCCTCTCCAGGCTGAACAATCCCAGCTCTCCCAGCCTTTGCTCCCAGCAGAGCTGCTCCATCCCTCTGCAGTCCCTTGTGGCAGAGGGAGCTGAACGTGCTGCATTCAAACATAAGGATGAAGCCACAGAGGACCAGTGGGAACAGCTTTTCCAGGGACATTTTGCTGGGACATTCCGCTGGGACACGAGGACAACATCAACTGAAGCAGGAATTCTGCTCCATCCCACCTTTTCTTTATGGTCATTTTGCTGTAACACCCAGTGGAGAGGCTGATCTGAGGCTCATTCCCATCCTCTCCACACATCCCACTAAGTGCACCGGGGACCCTCCCCATGCAGGAATTCCCTGGGGGAATGCTGATCTCCAAAGGGGATTCAGAGCCACACTCCTATTCAGCACTTGATGAAAAGGGCTCATATTTAGGTCTCCTTCCCAAATAACTTCCTCTTGCCCTGCTTTCTCCTGAAAGCTCTTGGGAAACTGCTTGGTCTTTTCTGTGAGTCCAGGTGTGGGTGGCCCGATTTCCACGGCTTCCTTCCCATGCACATATCTCCAACAGGAGGGCAGAGAAAACTAAATAAACCAATAATAACTAAATAACCCACTGGCTAAACAAGCTGGGCTTCCCAGCACGTGCCAAACCAGCTGCAGGCCTCAAGATGCTCTGGCAAATAAAGAACCTGCTAAAACCACCCTGTGTAAAAGGGAGAGAGAGAAGCAGGTAAGCTCCCACACTCCAGAATATTGTTTGTCCTGGCATCAGGAGCTTGCCAGCCAGTCCTGTCTGCTTGGGATCATTTTGCAATTTATCTGCTAACAGCATAAAACCATCAAAGTCACCAGGGGGGTCTGGCAGCCAGGCTGGGCTCCTCCCCTTTGAGCATCACTGGCTGCAGCCTCTTCTGCTCCCAGCAGTTATCCCAGCAGCTGGGATAAAACAGCTAAAAATACGGAATTTGTCATCCCAAAATGAATCACTGGAGTCATTTGGAAATATGTTGAATGCAAAGCTAAAGGATTAAACCATGAAGGCAAGCACAGATCTGCACAAGTGCACAGAGAGGGTCTGTTACAGGGGCAGGTTTGCAGCCTTGGAACAGAGCACAGGGAAATCCAGCTCTCATTAACAAACTCTTCCACACGACTCTCTCTGCTCCTTTTCCTCCTCTCACATCCTCATTTTCCTGTGGCCTCACAGGACACCATTCCCACTGCTGCAAATACAAGGTACAAGCTGATTTAGAACCACAGAACCCCTGAATGGTTTGGGTTGGAAGGGACCTTAAAGCCCAACCAGTTCCACCCCTGCCATGATCAGGGACCTTTTCCACTATCCCAGGTTCTTCCAGCCTGGCCTTGGGCACTGCCAGGGATCCAGGGGCAGCCACAGCTGCTCTGGGCACCCTGTGCCAGGGCCTGCCCACCCTGCCAGGGAACAATTCCTGCCCAGTATCCAATTCCAACACATTCTCTTTCAGTTTGAATCCATTCCTCCTTACCAGGACTTCATGCTATGACACAGGAAGTTGGCACAGCCATAAAACCACCTTAGGAAAATCGTGGATTAGTTTCTATGTGCACTCAGAGAAATAAATCCTGGTCTGTGTTCAGATGATTTATTGTATTTTAAATGTATGGGCTCATGCAGTGTAATTGGTCGTGGCATATTTTGCATGATGAACACAACAAATTGGCTTTTGTGGAGCTGTTCCAAGCAGTTGTTCAAGACAAAAAAAGTAATTAGTGAAAGCAGCGATTAGTGACAAACTAAATGGGGAAAAATGGTTTTAACCAAATCTACTGTGAAATCTGCACCAGACAATTTTACTAAAGCCTCTTGGATTCCAGTTCCTTCCCAGGACTTGTTGAATTGCCATTGCACATAAACAGTCACAGACCACTGTGTGTAAATAACAGTTTAGAGAGGAAAATGAACCATTTGCATGGGAATTGAGAGCATTGACTTTGCGACCAGACAATTTTCAGCCCATTTTAATATCCACTTTATAAACAGAGGCTTTGCAGAGAGTTGAAGAAAAGCAATTCAGAGTGGAAAATTGTTTTTAAAAAATAGAGCTGCATAGGCAAAAAGGTGT
Source organism: Prinia subflava (assembly GCF_021018805.1). Taxonomy (NCBI): domain Eukaryota; kingdom Metazoa; phylum Chordata; class Aves; order Passeriformes; family Cisticolidae; genus Prinia; species Prinia subflava. The sequence goes on from NC_086255.1 coordinate 31,546,990, forward strand.
GGGTTGATATTATATATAAATTATTGCATCAGGGAAAGGACCTTAAAGTCCATCTTATCCCACCCCCTGCCAAGGGACACCTTCCACAATCCCAGGTTGCTCCAAGCCTCATCCAACCTGGCTTTGGGCACTTCCAGGGATCCGGGGGCAGCCCCAGAGCTTCTCCTCCCCAGGCTGAATGATCCCAACTCTTCCAGCAGAAATCTGAATTTCCCAGCACAAAACATACAATCATCTCCACACAACATCAATGCACAAGATTTGAAACGGGACCATCCTGTCTCCATTTGCCAACCATCCACAGGATTTTATCAGCAAGAATTCCTTCCTCTGACAAGCACAACCTGGAATTGCATTGGAAGTTTTACAGGCTTATTCCAGACAGACAAAACCCTTTGTTGGTGTGTGCTCAAACCTGTGGGAGCTCCAAGGCTCTCCTGCTGCCTGCCCACTCATGGAATCTCTCCAGAGGTCTGAAAACCCTTCTTCCCCAGCACCCATCCCTTCTGTTTCCAACACACACCTCACACGGGCTTGGACACTGCAGGCCAAAGCCACGGGAGGGAAAAATGTTGCTGCAAGCTGGATGCAAACCCAGAAGGTGTCAAGGAGTGTTTGGACAGAGGGGGATTGTTGGGGTGTCCGTGCAGCACCAGGAGCTGGACTGGATGATCCTGTGGCTCCTTCCAGCTCAAGATATTCCATGATCCTCTAGCTCTGTATCTCTGAGAAGATTAATTGCATGGAGGTGACAATCAGCCCTTAATGCCAATCAGAGCAGTTCCCACAGGGAGCAGAGAGAAGCTGAACAAGCCCTTCCCAATGGATCTATTCCCAAAGCCTCACCTGGAACCACACCTTCATTATTCAAGGCCTGAACATTTAATGAATGGCCAGGATTAACTCCAGCAGGGTACAAATGCAAGGGGGGAAACCCAGCCTATCCCAGGCCATTCGGAATTCCCTCGCTGGTGTCACAACAGGAGGGGTTTGTACATCCAGCTGTGCCGCTGGTCCCAGCTTGTGGAATCTCTGCCATTCCAACACACACAAATCTCTCAGGGCATGGAAATAACTGCAGGATCATTGAGGAGTTCAGATGCCTTTGGACTCAGAAAGAGGGAATTTACAGCAGTGATTCACAGAATGTTTTCCCATACAGTCAGAAAAACTAATTATTACTGCACTGAAATTCATCACTGTCATAAGAATTAATGGAGTTTGAGGAGCAGTGAAGTCACCCTGAGTTGCCTTAATTATCCCGTCAGTCTTTACGAGTTCCAGTCTCTGCAGTGGTTAATAAAGGTTAATGCCTCCCCTATTCCAGAAATATTACATGCAACTTGACAAATATTGGGGGAAAATAATTTAGGGAAGCTGCAAAATAACTCCACATTACAACAAAATTCATCCACAGAAGGTCTCCCAGACAGGCCACCCTCCTGGGAGGGCGGGCAGGGGCTGACTTCTGATGTCGTTAACCTTTACAGCCTAAAACTCCTAATTTAGGAAATGTAGAGTTGAGTGACTGTGACTTTCAGCCCCAGCTGGAGTCCCCAGGATTTCTGGGGTGTTTCCAGCAGACTCTGGAATGTATCAGATGTTGGAATCTCTAAAAGGCATTAGGCAGCTAAAATGAGTTTGGGTGTAACAAGTCCAGCACATCCCTCACTCAAACCACAGGAGAACGTCTGGGATTGGGAATATTTCCCACTCTTCCATGAAGCAAACCTTGTGGAGACACAGATCCCAAGGAGAAATTGCTCCTGGTGGCCTTGCCAGCACGGAATGTGTGTCCTGGCAGTCCCCCAGTACCAACACCCCTGTGACACACCACACAGCTGTCCCTGGCACAGGGAGACCTGGAGCTGCTGGAGAGAGGCCGGGGGAGGCACCAGGATGAGCAGAGGGATGGAGCAGCTCTGCTGGGAGGAAAGGCTGGGAGAGCTGGGGGTGTTCAGCCTGGAGAGGAGAAGCTTTGGGGTGACAAATTTGTGGCCTTCCAGCACCTGAAGGAGCTACAAGAAAGGTGGAGACTCTTTCCAAGGTATGGAGTGACAAGGGGAATGGCTCCCCACTGCTAGAGGGCAGGGCTGGATGGGATACTGGGCAGGAATTGTTCCCTGGCAGGGTGGGCAGGCCCTGGCACAGGGTGCCCAGAGCAGCTGTGGCTGCCCCTGGATCCCTGGCAGTGCCCAAGGCCAGGCTGGACTTTGAGGCTTGGAGCAGCCTGGGACAGTGGAAGGTGTCCCTGCCCATGGCAGGGGTGGGATGAGATGGGATTTAAGGTCCCTCCCACTCAAACCATTCTGGGATTCCATGATACTGGACCAACCTCAAACCTCAGCAGCTTGCAGAGAATAAATGATGTTTTACCAAGATTAAACCTTCCTAGATGGAGATGCAGCTCTGAAGTGCTTCCAACAGGAGGGAAACACTCACCCCATTCCCAGGCTGGAACACAAACACAAGCTCCCAAAGCCACCAAGGCTGTTCCTGTCCCAGCAAATGAGCACTGGGGACTCAAGAATTAGATCAACAAGGACATTTTATCTGTGGAGGATTATTTGTGCCCATCTCCAACAGCCTGGAACATTTGGGTCTGCAGGAATTCACACAAGTGTGCGTCAGTTCTCTGTTCCCAGCACACCCAAGAGCTGTAACACCCCAGTGCAGCAGGAACTGCAGCTGTGATTAAAAGACATTAACGTTGTTCCAGTCCTAATGTGAGGGCTGAGAGCAGACACACAATGAATTCAGAATGTTCATGGCCCACACAAACCCACAGCAGTTCATTAGCTACAGTAGAACATTAAAAAAAAGAGAGAAGGAATATGGAAATGAGTTTCTTTCCACAAGGAATCATTTCTTTCCCATGTTCTGCTCTTATGCTGTTGAAGGATGAACTGATATTAAAGGACAAAGCTGGGAACACTTTGCCTTTATCAGATTAAAGCAATTACAACCTGCTTATAAAGATGTTTTCATAACATGAGTTTTGTTCTCAGAAAAGAAGACTTAATTTGCAAACTAAGTTGGAAAATTAAGATTGGTTTCTCCAAATTTACCACCCTCCAAAAAAACCTCTCTGCCTGAGAAACTGCTCAGTCTTCCTGGTTGATCTCAGCTGTAAACCTTCCCCAGAGGAATTTAAAAGTGGATCTTTTTTCAATGGATCAGATTTTTCAGTCGATCTCTGCCACCTCTCCATCTTCCCAGCACAGAGAGGGGGAAGCTCCATGGAGACCTTAAAGCACCTTCCAGTAGCAAAAGGGAGCTTATAAAAAAGAGACGGAGGGACTATTCCCATGGTTAGATAGTGATGGGACAAGGGGAAGGGTTCTGAATTAAAAGAGGTGAGATTTATGGGCTATTGGGCAGGAATTGTTGCCTGGCAGGGTGGGCAGGCCCTGGCACAGGGTGCCCAGAGCAGCTGTGGCTGCCCCTGGATCCCTGGCAGTGCCCAAGGCCAGGCTGGACTTTGGGGCTTGGAGCAGCCTGGGACAGTGGAAGGTGTCCCTGCCCATGGCAGGGGTGGCACTGGGTGGGATTGAATGTCCCTCCCAACCCAAACCACTCTGGGATTTTATTAAAATGAAAATAAAAAGCCACAGCCATCACAAACCCGTTGGAGTCTGGGGTTTTCCTGGGTGACAGATTGGCACCGAGCATGTCTGTGACAAACACATCAGAGTGCTAGAGATACACCAATTTATGTGGGAACCCACCCCAGGAGTGCAGCAGCACCCACCACTAATCCAGCAGGAAAGGAACCACTCTTTTCCAGGCACTGATGACAAAGTCATTAAAACACACATTAAAGCAACCCCGAGGGGCACAGTGCTAATGAGCCTGCTTGATTCCATGCCTGGGTTTACATCTATTTTTTATCTATTCCCACTGAAGAGCTACAGAATGTATTCCCATGCCCACTGGAGACAGGGCAGCGCATCCCTGCTTTTCCCCTGCCAAAATGCCGTGCTCCAGAGGCAGCTGAAGGACAGCCTGCCTTGCCAGCTGCCCCTGGGCTCTGGATTTCCAGGATGTGGGAGAAGCACCACAGCAGTGTATGATCATTCCATGTCCTGTATCCCATCCCAGACCTGCCTGCAAGCTCATTCCACAGAAATATTTATGGCAATGCTGGAAGGAAATGTGTTTGCACGGGGTTAATTAGGGAAGAATACATTATCACTGATGTCTTGCCATGCTTTTGTTAATAACCAGGAGGAAATGAGGGCACAGCAAAGGCTGGGACCCTCCCAGTTTCTTGCAGTAGCTGATGGAGGAGCTGATGAAGCATTTTATTTGCCCATAATCAAGGTGGATTATTTTAGTAATGAAGCAGGAGCTGAATATTAGCTGTTAAATACAACCATCATCATCTTCCTGGACTTGGAAGGAGGATTTCTTTTAAACCCCCAAAAACTCTACAGTAGCAGCAGCCAAAACAAGATTATCTCCTTTCCCAGTGCTCCATAAAGCTGGGGAATTACTGAGTCTTTTTAGATACTACAATGTTTGTCAAGCAACAATTAAAAACGCACCAGTGATTAAGCAAACACCATAAAGCTTTTACAATTCATTTGAAGCAGACAAATATTTGTGCAGCCAAATAAAAAAATCCCAACCAACACCGAAGTATTTGGCTCCCTGAAGATTCAAAATCCTTCATTTTGAAAATGGATTTTTAAGAATTCCCTCTAAGACTCCAAGGCTGTCCAACCTGGCCTTGGAACCCTTCCAGGAATGGGGCAGGCACGGATTTTTTTTTTGTTCAGTCAGGAAGCTGTCATCAGCAATGGCACACAAATAATTACTACTTCCATTTACAGCCAAGAACCCCTATAGTGCTGATTGCATGGGATAAACCAGCCCCTTCCCAGGACGTTTCCAATCTCAGGCACCTAAATTCAAATTATCCCAGTTTTCCAGACACCTGTGCTAAAGGGTAGGAGGGCTTATCCAAAATCAAGCTTCCAGAACAAAGCAGAAATCTCAACTCAATCAGAAACTGTGAGCTCTGCTCCAGGTGTATTTCTCCCTCCAATAAAAGGAAATGCCACCTTTAGGAAAGGTGGGACAATGGGGATGAGCTCTGCAGGGCCCCTGATGTCCCCAGCCAAACTGGGCCCTGTCCAAACAGCTCCAAATCTGAAGCAGGAGAGCACTTTAAAACTGCTCCATCTTCCCCAAACACCACAATGCAGAATAAAGAGGATTCTGAACACTTTTCCTTGTTTTGTCAGCACTACCTGCAGCAGCCCTGAGCACTCTCCCTCTGTCCCACACTTCTATGTGCTCCCCTCCCTCCAGCCAGCAAGTATTTATCCAGCTGCAGGTTAAAGTGGACTCTGAGGCCAAAAATCACCCAAAGGGGGGTTAATGTTTAACCCAGACTCCCTCCCAAAGCAGCTCCTGTGTGCCTGGACACAGAGGTGTGTGGATGGACACTGCTTCTCCTCCTGGGGAGCAGCAGCAGCAAAGCTGGGATCCCTGACCCCCCACACCTCCCAGGGGGCACTTCCAGAGCTGCCACTGCCAAACCTCCCTTCTCAGGAGATGCAGTTTGAGAGACTGGGGTTGGACATGAAGGAAAACAACTTTTCCAAGCAGGTGTCTCAAGCCTGGCAGCCCCACTCCCAGAGGAAAGCTGGAGACGCTTTCCTGAGCTCCTTCCCAACCAACACAAGCCCAGGATCAAGGCAGATGTCCCATTACCACAGGCAGAGCACCTGAGTTTCTGTTTCCTTAAATCAGCTAAACTCACCTAAACTCCATCTCCCCAAGAACAAAGCCAGCTGTGCCGTGTTAGCAGAGAGTGTCTGACAGCAATAAATCTGTATTTGGGATCTCTGCCATGGAAGAATCACGGCAGTGCTCAGAAATGATGAAGGATCACAAAAGCAGAGGCAGAAGAAATTCAAAGAACATAAAGGACTCTGAAGAGGTTCAAGAGAGTCCTCAGACAGGGAACACAGAATCTAATCAGATGCTGAACAGCTTTTAAGTGAAGAATGTGCCTTCCCAAGGAGGGAATGGGCCAGGGAGGAGGGACAGGCACATCCCAGCAGTGCCTCTGCTGTGGGCACTCAGGTGTATCTGGGCAAAGCCCTTGGGAAACAGGGCTGGTGACATGGACAAAGCCACCATGTGGCATTTTCACACCCACTCAGGAAATTCATCCCACTCCAGGCAGCTCCTGTGACCCCCATCAGCTACAGAAAACCCCAGTTTAAAAGACAAGCTCCGAGTTGGGTGCGTGGTGTGAATTTAATCAGCCTCTGCCCCTGCCCTCTACCACAGATAAGTCAGGCGGAGTAACCTCAGAGCTGAAAAACAAACTCAAGAAATAAAGACAATTCAATTTCTTCAAAGGCAGCCAGGATTCTGCCTTGTTCAGATCTCTGCACTTCGTTCCCAGTGCTGTCAGATTGCTTCAGATGTCTGGAGTTCACCTCAATTCCCATCAAAAAGCCAATCCGGGGTGTCCAGGACATGTCAGAGGAAAAGGGAAGCCAGCGTTTGGGTGGCCCCTGCGCCTTCTGCTGTGCACAGAGGCCCTGGACTGCTTTGAAAACACAAAGAGCTAACAAAACATAGCTGAGCCTCTTCCCACGCACCTCATTCCTGCAGTTAACTAAACAAGAGACACTATTTAAATCTCATTTCCTCCAGCTGGGCGTCAGGCACAGGCTGCAAAGGGCAGAGCTTCACCAAACCCATTTCAAACACTACTGACTCTGATATTCTGGAGTAAAGGGTTTTTTGCAAACAACTTCAGAGGAGTGAATGCAGTTGTCAACATTTCTGTTGTCTGGATGGGTTTTATTGCAGCCTAAAGATAAATAAAAGCTCTTCCATTCCGAGGCATTCCCAGAGAAGATGTAATTCATGAAATGAGTTCTTCAAACGAGCGATACAGAGAACTTGGTTGGCGCCTTTTTTTTTTATTTTTTAATTAAAAAGCTTATCTGCAGTTTTGTCAATTTATTTGGTATCCAAAAGCTTTTAACACTGGTGTTTAAATAATATAGAATCCATCTTTGCCAGCGTACTTCAGAGCAGCTAAATGCAACTAAACTGCAGCCCTCTTCAGCATCCTAAACCTGAGCAAATACTGGCAGTCTTAGGGAGCTGGGAAGGGGCTGGAGCGTGTCCAGGGCAGGGAAGGGAGCTGGGGAAGGGGCTGGAGCCCCAGGAGAGGCTGAGGGAGCTGGGAAAGGGCTGAGCCTGGAGAAAAGGAGGCTCAGGGGGGACCTTGTGGCTCTGCACAACTCCTGACAGGAGGGGACAGCCAGGGGGGGTCGGGCTGTGCTCCCAGGGAACAGGGACAGGACAAGGGCAAACGGCCTCAGGCTGGGCCAGGGGAGGCTCAGCTTGGGCAGCAGCAGGAATTTGTGCATGGAAAGGGAGCTCAGGCCTTGGCAGGGGCTGCCCAGGGAGGGTTGCAGTGCCCATGGCTGGAGGTGTCCAAGGAAGGGCTGGAGGTGGCACTGAGTGCTCTGGGCTGGGGACAAGGTGGGCATCGGGCACAGCTGGGACTCCATGATCCTGAAGGTCTTTTCCAGCCTCAATGATTCCATCATGGGAATTGTTGTTATTATTGGAATTATTATTATTCCATCAATTTGATTATTATTGCACCATTGCCACAAGCAAATGGATTTAAGGTCACAAGGTCGACACCATGGAGGAGATGTCAGCTGCTTTGCCCCAGAGCATTTGTAGCTGAAAGGGCCAGGGAGGGTGATGAGACACCACACAATCCCCAAAAACACACTGGGACTTTCAGCTCCTCTCCAGAATTCTGCCTCTTTTTGCCAGTGTAACTGATGTGTAGCATGAATCAGTATTTTAAACTGACATTATCAGAGCAGTAACACAGAGCTGTGGCAGAGGAAGGCTCAAGCTGCCCTGCACAGCCTTCTCCTCACTTGAAACATCTCCCCACAAAGCCTGGGCCATGTGAAAAATCCCACTTCAAACCACATCCCTGAAATGGAGACAAGACATCACTGCCTGCTATCAAAGCAAGGCGAGAGGAGCGGCAATAAGAGTGGAATGCTGAATAATGAGGAGATTTCCTTTTATCAACACAGGAACTGTCTGCAAAACACCTACAACTGCAGGGCTGCTCCTTGCTCCCTCAGGCTGAAGTTCCACCCCTGGCAGCAGACCAGGGTGAAGCCCTCATGTCCAAAGTCACCTCTGTGCCCTTAAAAAGCTTCCAGGGGCCTTCATCCCCCAGAACACATCAGCAGGGGGATCAGAGCAGCTCAGCCTGGAAAGGCAGGAGCCTGCACAGTGCCTCTGTTTGCTTTAGGCTCAGCTGCCTGGCTGGAGGAGCAGCCCAGCCCTTTACTCTGCTGTTCTCCCCCTCTGCCCCTGTGCTCAGGTGAGACCCTGCCTGCTGAGCTGCCTCCAACAAAAAAAGGACCTGGAGCTGCTGGAGAGAGGCCAGGAGAGAGCACTGGGATGCTCCAGGGCTGGAGCCCCTCTGCTCTGGAGCCAGGCTGGGAGAGCTGGGAGGTGTCACCTGGAGAGGAGAAGGCTCCAGGGAGAGCTCAGAGCCCTTTCTGTGCCTAAAGGGGCTCCAGGAGAGCTGGAGAGGGACTGGGGACAAGGGACAGAGGGACAGGACACAGGGAATGGCTTCCACTGCCAGAGGGCAGGGATGGATGGGATCTTGGGCAGGAATTGTTCCCTGGCAGGGTGGGCAGGCCCTGGCACAGGGTGCCCAGAGCAGCTGTGGCTGCCCCTGGATCCCTGGCAGTGCCCAAGGCCAGGCTGGACTTTGGGGCTTGGAGCAGCCTGGGACAGTGGAAGGTGTCCCTGCCATGGCAGGGATAGGGTGGGATGAGTTTTAAGATCTTTTGCAACCCAAACTTTTCTGGGACTCTCTGAGTTCCCCTGATTTTGTCTCCTCTCCTCCAGAGATGTTCAGACACAAGGGGAAGATGTTTTCCACTGATCCAGCCCAATCCCAGGGCTGCCCTGCCTTGTTCTGAACCGTGCCACAGCTAACAGGGCCTGGAAAACAGGGAAACCTTCACTGACATTATACCCGTGGAGAATTTAAAAGAATAATTTTAGTATTGGTGTTCACATGCATTTTTCCTCACAATAACCCCACAGTACTACAAAAGTTGGGGGGGATAATAATTAAAATTATTCATCAATGAAACCTGTAGTAGGTTTAACATTGGAAAAAATGCTCCTGTTCCACGTGGGCTGCAGAGACCTGGAGGCCACTGCTGCCTGAGAAGCAGAGGCAGCAGGATCCTCATGATCCAAAGGGATCAGCCAGTGGAGATGGTGCTGCTACACCCTGGTTGAAAGCAATAAAAATTCAGTAACTTTCACAGAATAGTACCGTATTAGAGCTTATTTTAGGGAGATTGTTCTAGGATTCCCTTAATGGAAGTTCCCTGAGATACAGGGAAGCACAATTCCTCCAACACAATCAATCAAATATTTAAATTCATCCAGCATTTCTCAGAAAGAAACATTGAGTTACAATGGGCAAAATTGTCTTTACAAACTCTGCTTTTATGGACAGCAGGAAAGGCAGCTTGGGGTGATTTCATGTCATCAAAGAGCTTCTAGAAGTGGCTGTAGAGAACAAAAGGCAGTGGCTGCTTTGGTTCTGAAACACAAATTGATCAGTTCTGGGTCTGTCTTGGTGCCAAGTGGCTTTTTGTTCCCAAATCACCACCAGGAAATAGTCTAGAATGAGAAATTGTATATAAAGTGTAAATTATAGCACAAATCCAGCCCATGCTGTCTGTTGCATTTTAATCTGGGAAAAGATGTGTCACTGAGCCCATAAACTAATATTTATGGCAAATATTGCATTGCATCCCCTTGTTTATCAAACTCTGCCTAAAGCAAAGCTTTACTGTCGACAGCAAAGTTCAGTCACCTCATTTCTCACAGCTGCTCTGGCCATATTTCAAACATCAGCAACATTTTCAGTGACATCTATAAAAAGGGATGAAATGGGAGCTCTTGTGAACTAATTATCTGACATCTGCTGTTAATATTAACTAATTCTTCAAGGGCTGCACAGAGAAAGTCATCATCTCCTGATAACCGTGTTTAAGTGATGGGATCTCAGCTCAATCCACTCTGCAATTAAACCAATGTGAAAAATATCAACAAAATTATTTCCACAAGTATTCCACAACAACAGAAGCATTTTGCTTCCCTGGGGTGGTGATCACCCCCGTTCTGTATCAGACACAGAAAACAGGGCTTTGTCATTTATTGTTACTTTATCTGCTTGGCCATACAGGTCTGCAGAGATTTTAAGCATGGATTTAACACTGGAAGTTTTTCCTATAAATAAATACCGAGTCTTAAAGCCACCCATGATGCCAGAACCTCCAGGTGTTTACCTGGAGAAGAGAAGGATCCAGGGAGAGCTCAGAGCCCCTGCCAGGGCCTAAAGGGGCTCCAGGGGAGCTGGAGAGGGACTGGGGACAAGGGACAGAGGGACAGGACACAGGGAATGGCTTCCAGTGCCAGAGGGCAGGGATGGATGGGATATTGGGCAGGAATTGTTCCCTGGCAGGGTGGGCAGGCCCTGGCACAGGGTGCCCAGAGCAGCTGTGGCTGCCCCACCTCTTCCTTCAGCACCTCCTTTAAGGCTTTAGAAAAGGGAATAGGAAGCAGAGCCTGGGAAAACTTGTGAATCCTGGAATCCTAGAATGGTTTGGGTCAGAAGGGACCTTAAAGCCCATCCAGTGTCACCACTGCCATGGGCAGGGACACCTTCCACTGTCCCAGGCTGCTCCAAGCCCCTCCAGCCTGGCCTTGGGCACTGCCAGGGATCCAGGGGCAGCCACAGCTGCTCTGAGCAACCTTATTCCAACACATGTTTCAGGTACACAAATGATCCCAGGAGGTGAATGAATTTTTCATTCTGTTTTCCCTATTTCTCTTGGATTAGTCTGCCCCTCAGTTAAAATTTCAGTTAGGACCACCCATCCCTGTGCCTGTGTCTCCTGAGCCACAGAGATGCCATCCTGAAGATGCTCCTGAAGAGCAAGAAGTGGAACAGAACTCCTGCTACGCCTTGTCCCTTGTCCTCAACATCATTTCCTCATTATCATCCCCCTGGAGGAATAATCCAGTCCCATCTTGTCACATTACCTGCAACACCTGTAAAGGTCACAGAAAAATGCAGGCAGTGGAAGGGTGAGTTTAAATTACTTTCTCCCAGGACATATCCATCTATATTCCATTTATCTCCCACCAGGCACAGGACCAGCTGGGCCATTCCGAGTTTTTTATCTCCGGGTAATATCAGAGAGATTTTAATCAAACAGTTGAGTATCCAAAGTCAACTTCCTTCCAAAGTGTGTTTTTAGGAGAGCTGAGGAAACTTTACCCTGGCTGCTGTAATTGTTGGAGGAGAACATCTGAAGGCAACATCCTTCTGCGGGGCTTTTAACGAGCCTCCGCAGTTTTAACTGGCAACTCACTGCTGCCTTCTTTTCCCTCACAAATTATCCACGTTACCAAGCTCCTCGTAAAGCTCTGCCATTCCTGGGGCTGCAGTGAGCAGTGCACAGGACTCCATTAAAACAAAAACAGCCGTGGAAAATTCAGACTCATCCAGGCTTGGCAAGGAAGGGCTCAGCTCCCGCCTTAATCCCTGAGCGCCGCGCCGGGTTTTGTACAATTAGTGCAGCTGGCAAGCACAGCAGCTTGAGGGACTCTTGTGCTGCCTTTTGAGGGCCAGCAGAAGGATTTACATAATTTAGAGTTTAATAACTTACAGCCTCTGCTTGCCTTTTTTTTTTTTTTTTTTTTTTTTTTTTTTTTTTTTTTTTTTTTTTCTTCTAATAGTTCTCCTGAAAACACGGGCTGGTGTGGAGTGTAACTCCCCTTAAATCATCAGCCTTGCACCAAGATGTTTCTAGGGGATGGTTTTATTTGAATTTTGCCCCCAAGAGAATCCATTTCAGGTGTTAAGACCACACCTAAAATAAGCAGAATATGCTTAGAGGATGGAGAATCTGATTCTTCCACAAAATCCACCCTAAATCACTTGCAAAAACCTGCTGCACGCATTATTCTTTAGGAGGAATGAGTGCTGCTGCACAATATTAACAGCAGATTAATTTCACTTCCTCCCACATCTTTTCTGTTATCAAAATGAAGAATCACAATGTTTTAGACACAGCCTCAATTCAGCTGGGGGGAGTTCTATCTTTTTTGCCTTTTTTTGCTGACCTCTCACAGCTCTTTTTTCCAGCCATGTCTCTAAAAACAGAGGATCAGAGACATCATTTTAGGTGTAGCCATAACAAGTGGTGTTTTTCTCAGTCTGAACTTAATTATTTGTTGGAGCAAGGGAGGGAAGTCTGTGGTTCTGCTTTAAATTGCAAGCAGCATCCAAGTGTGCATGCAGGCACTTGAGAACTCTGGATAATCAATACAGAGAGAGGGAGAAATTAACTGCTGATTTGAGTTTCACTGAGTGTGCAATGGAAGGTGATCTGTGAACACCAAGGAGACAGAAAACCTCCACGGTTCCATACTTGGAGCAGACTTGTCCGGTTTCTACCGGAAAAACAAAAAGCAAACCAAAAAAACCCCAAATCCAATAGTATCTGGAAATGTAAAGCAAACACTGCAGAACAACCAAACAAAAATCAGATGTCAAAAACTGTGTATTTGCCTTAAAAGAAGGCCACATGTCAGGAGATGTGTCCCTGCCTTACCCAGTGCTCCTCAACACCCAAGGGTTTGGGTTCTTCCCAGGCCCTGCTTGAACTCAAACCCCATCCTGCTTTTATTTAAGACTGCAATAATAGGGAAAAACTATGTTAATAGTGCTCCTGGGGCAGGCTTTTCAAAGCCCTGGATTGCCTTATTAAAGGAGTCATTATGAGACAAGGGTCAGATCAGAATCATTAAATTTTAACATCTCCTAAATTCTGTTGCAAAGACAAAGCCCTTCCCTAGTGATTTACAGCTGAAGTTTGCTCCTGCAGAGTGAGCACGAGCTGAAGAGCCCATGTGGACTAACAGTGAGTAATGACACTAAAATCTTTATTATTTACAAACCAAAGCCAGGGTACACACAAAACCCAGTCCCAGCAGGAGATGTCAACTCAGCTGACACCTCATTATGGCCCAGCTGCAACGCTGAGCTCCACACCCCGATAAATCCATCCTTCACTCAGCCTCTGCTGCAGCTTCATCCTCAGAAAGCAGCACTTAATGTCCTCGTAATGAAGTACAGGCAGGCACAGCAAAACACACTCCTGACACTCTGGAGATGATGGAAAGCTCTCTCCTGAATACTGGGAAGCCCTGAGTGTTTCTCCAGATGGGAGCTGGACGAGGCTCCCTGACACTGCTCCACCACCAGTGTTACTGAGTGTCTGCTCTCAGCTGCAGGCACCGGTTTTGTTTCTCCCAGAATAAACCTTGGAATGATCTAAGTTATCCCCAGGCTTAATGGAGCATTTACTACCACTCACCTTTCTAGGGATTTACCACATTTATTGCTCATTTCCTAAAGGAACAAGCAGGTGTTTGAAGCTGTGTAGGATCAGCTGAGTCAACCCCACGCCCTGAGGGGATGTGAACACCTCCACAGCCTCAGCTCCGTGAGGGCAAGCTGCAGCGGTTCCCCAAGCTCATTACAACCCCAACTGCACTGATCTGTGCACTAACGAGAAAAATATCCTTAAAGTCCCTTAAAGTCCCTGGGAAAGCGATTAAAACTCTAATCCCACAATGCTGCTGGGAAAGGAGCAGAGGAACATGAACACAGACTGCTCTTCCTTGAGGCAAGGACTCTGAGTAGTGACCTTACTCCTGGCCCCAGTGTAACCAGGACAAAGGGATTTGGGACAACTGAGTGACACATGCCACTGGAGGTTTGCTCAGGAGAGCAGCCTGGAAAAGGCAGCAAGAGGAAAGCTGCCAGGAAAACCTGCTGTGTGCAATCCCCTGTGGGAGCCCCTTGCACGGCCAGGTGGGAATGGCCACAGGAGCAGAGTGTGGGGTCATGGGGGGTTCCACTCGTGGGGAGTGCAGGATCAGGCGCCTTTCAGCTCTGCTTTCCTAAGGGGAAACCAAACATGCTCTCACTGCCTTGGCTAGGACTTGACCTTTCTCTCTGCTCTTTCCAGCCCTCCCCAGCTGCATTTATCACACAGACCTGCTGCCTCTCTGAATTTGTCACCTGAGGTACAGGTGAGAACAGAGAACATCACTCATGTCCTTCAGCCCTACAGAGAACAGCACATCCTGCAGAAAATAATCCACTTATCTGTTCCTGCTTTCTCATTCCTGCCCATTTGTTCTTTTCCTTTCTCTCCTTTTGAAGCACAATTAGGTATTTGGAAAAGGCTTTCTTTTGAGCAGGGACTCGCACAGCTCATTGTTCTGGCACAAGAATACCACTGGCTTGTATGATTCAAATTTGTACCTCTTGTTTGGATTACTCTGTGCCATCTGTACCCTTCCCCACAGCACCTTAAAATCACACAACTATTTATTATCTCTCTCTCTGCTCCAGACACCACTATAAACTCTTGTCCTCAAGATCAAGGACCAGATCTCAACTCTGCATCTGAATTTAAACAAAAACCTATTTAAGTCGTACACAGCAGTGTGATTTACTTCCTCTGCTTAATTGTGTAAGCCAAGCCTTTGCCCAGAACATTCATAAAAGAAAGCAGATAAGAGGAGAAGTGCTGGGGAGTTTAGAGCCGGGAGTCAAGTGCCATCCACATTTTTTTTCCTGATTTATTTTAGTCAGCTTAGTGGGAAAACGATGACTTGTCTTGAGCAAAAACTAAGCTTGGCTTACTGAATTACTTCAAGACTTACATAGGTCAGAAAGGTTCTTCTAAGCAGTAAGAAAATAATTATCATGAGATTCAGCAGGAATTGTAAGGAAAACTGGCATAAGCTTCAGGCTCCTCTGCATGGGGCAGGACCAGCCTGAGTGACTGAATGAAGCATTTCCTCTGCATCATCTTCACACAGAGTGGCTAAATTCCATACCAGAATCCATGCCCTGAAGAGGTGAATTCACTGAGAAAGTGAAACATCTAAAAGAGGCTGCGACTTCCACGTGAAGAGATGAAAAAACATCTAAAAAGCTCTTACTTTTGACAGTAGCTGTCCGGGTGCAGTTGTAGAGGATGGCTAACTCCCCAAAAACTTTGCCAGGTCCCATGGTGCAGAGCTTCACTCCCTCTTTTGTCACTTCAACCTTCCCATCTGTGAGAAAAAGAAGAGAAAAAGACCATTTGAAAAGGGCAATTAAATAATTTCAGACATTTTAAAAGGAAGATTGATGGTTTTTTGATGTAACTTTTAAAATGTGTTTGATTACAGGGCAGGTTGGATGGGGCTTGGAGCAACCCAGGATAGTGGAAAGTGTCCCTGCCCATGGCAGAGGGTGGAAGAGGATGATCTTTAATTCCCTTCCAACCCAAATCACCCTGGGATTCCACACTGTGAACAAAAAAACTCCAGACCCTGCAACTTCAAAAGGAATTAAATGTATTATTAAGGAGAGAACACATATTCAGCAGAAGATTAAAACCAACTGTTGCATGCAGAAACTTTCAGCACTTGAGTGTTTTTTAGTGGAGCTTCTGTACAGTCAGGACATACTTACAGTACACTAAGTGTGAACTTGGTTTCACCTCTTACACTTTCCACTGAAATTTCCCCCAATTTTGTGTTCAAAAAGGAAAAGATTTAGGTCTTGAACACCACACATGAAAACAGCACTGTAATTTTGCTCATTTTCCCTGAGAAACTAATCCCAGAGAACACTCATCCACAAATAACAGAGCTATTATCCAAAAGAAAATTACTCTGACCCATGGCTATTATTTAATTCCCATCTCTCCACCCCTTGCCTTCCTGAATATCTCATTTTATGAGGGGAAATCTGCTTTGTCAGCTCACCTGCACCATGCTGGGAAGGGATGTGTGAGGAGGGGTTAAAATCCCGGATTGGATGGAAAGAAAGGAGCTCAGGACCAACCTGGGAGGCTGGAAGTGACCAATCTTTGAAATACTGGAGGGTTTGAAAAGCAAGAGCCAGGAAAAGGGAATGGAGAGGGGACAGATGTGAGGGGGCCACAGGGTTATTCCTGCCAAAAACAAAGAGTGGTGAAAAAGAGCAAAGGTTTTGAATCCTAGTGGCCACTAAAAAGCCTCCTCTGACACCCCAAACTGGGAAACAGCTTCAGGGATCGTGGAGAACAATCAGAGAACTGAAACACAGATTCATTCAGGTTGGAAAAGGTGATTATTTATCAAGTTGAAAGTGGCTGTTTGGTACATATTATGGCCTAAAGGTTACCTGGGCTGTGGGAGTATAAAATGGCAGCAGTGTTTTCTGTAGAACAGAAGCAGAGTTGGGGGGGGATTCAAATATCTGCATTACAAGTTAACTTTTATGACTATCTTTATAAATGCTTGGTTCATTTCTTCATATAAAGTATCAACCTAACAAGAAGCACGAAAATAGTTGTTCATCTCAAGAATGAGTAATATCAGCCTTTAGTGTGGTCTCACACACTTCAGAGATTCCCAAATTATTTTGAAGAATGTAATTTTTTTGTTTAATAGAACCGAGCTTCAGCAGCTTTTCTGCAAATAGCTTTGCTGGATAAAGCTGTATAACAGAAACCTGCAAAGGCAATGACTTTACCTGATTTATGGCTCATGGGTTCCAAAGAAAGAGGGACAATTCTGCGCAGTAAAGCACAGATGGGATCACACTATTCCCAAGTGCTGGGGAGCACAGGAAACATATTGCTGATGAAATTGAAATACCTGTTTTAAAAATATCGAGAAGATTTCCCAGCACAATATTGGCAAGACTAGATAAGATGATGTTTTGTGGTTTTTTTAATTAATGAGTTCTTTAATTACAATTTATTATCCTGGAGAAAGCCTCCCTTTCTCCTGCTGTGTAACTAAACAATCTGGAACTTTAAACATCTCACCATAAGATGCCCTGACCGTGAGCAAACTTCACCTCTCATGGAATCAAAAAGTCAAAGGACTGTCGTAGATTTTCCCCATTTTCTCTTCCTACCTGGCAGTCTATACAGCGCAGTTTTCCATGGAGCAAACAAATTGTTCTGCTGCATCAGCCAGATAAAGGAACCAAACGAAACACAACACAATATTGATCAATTAATGGAGATGCATCTGCAGCTTGCCTGGGCATCTCCATCAGACAAACACTAAATAATGCACAAGATGCTTTGCTCCAGGCAGGAGAATCAGAAAATGCTGCGTTTCAATCTAAATATTGAGAATTATCGAATTCAACATTATATTTGATTTACAGCTTGAGCTGATTTTGGGGAGCTTTAGTTAGCACTAAAAAAAAGCACTTTTCTGTCAGCTGTAAGAAGTTATTCTATAACCATGGGCAATCCATATGATCTTTCAACAGAGCATAAAATCAAAACCTCAGTGTCTGCAGTTCCCCAGTTCCAAGGGCTCCAGCCATTCCCCTTCCAGGACAAACATGAGAAGGTGACCAGAGTCAAGGTCAATAAAAGAGATCGATGTTTCCACATGCCACAAGCCTGCTCCCAACTGAAATCCCTTCAAAAACCCCTTGAACCATGCAGAAATCGAAATATTTTGGGTTCTGCAGACACTCAAGTCTCAGTTCTTTGGTTCTTTATCCCTGTACACTTCCAGGGATGGGGCAGCCACAGATGCTCTGGGCAACCTGTGCCAGAGCCTCATCTCATCCTGATGCCTTGCAGGATTTCTGGGAGGTTCACTCAAACTTTAGGAAATTAAGCTTTTCTTATGAAAAACTAGTCCTAGGAGTTGGACTTGAACGATCCTTGGGGATTTTCCAAGAGGAAACAGCTTCCCTTGCTGCCCTGGTCCCCAGCACACAGCCTGAGCCTTGGACCTCTGCTTTCCCAGATTAAACTCTGCGCGCTAATTACATTGTAGTTGCAAGTTCAATTGTGGAGCAATTAAAGTTTTAATTGCTAAGTTGCTGCTTGACTTCGGAGCCGGTGGGTCCGATGAAGATGTGCTAATACCAGCTCTGGTTTGGAAACACAAACTGCTAATGGCCGGCATTACTCATGGAATTATTGACGGGGTTCTGCCCCAGCCACCGGCAATCTTCCCCTTGATGACTGTGGAGTGTTACACTTCAGAATGAAGAATAATCACAATATTAAAACTAAAGCCAGGATTTGGGGGATTTTTTGTCACAGCCCTTCTTAAAACAGGCTGACAGTGAATTATTCCTGGTGCGTCTCCGTCCCAGTTTCAGGAATCATGGAAGGAGTCCCTGGAAGATCATCTACACGTGGGAAATCATAGAATGGTTTAGAAGGGACCTTTAAGGTCATCGAGTGCCACCCTTGCCATGGGCAGGGTCACCTTCCACTATCTCAGGGTGATCCAAAACCTGGCCTTGGACACTTCCAGGGATGAGGAACCTGTGCCAGGGCCTGTGCCCTGGTGAATTCCTGAATAACCTCCTAGGATGCCAAGTTAAACATGGATCATTTTAACCACAGGAGAGGAAAAATACAGATGAATGAAGCACATAACAACAAAGCAGGATCAATTTTATCCCCTACAACACCAAAAACAGCAAAGCAGAGGGGTTTTGTTTTGATGGGGACACTGAGGGTTTTGTCACTCTGAGTCCACCCAATTAAACTTGAAATAATATCTCTGAACTGCATCCATGTCCCTCAAATGAATGGAAGCATAAAGTAAACTGCACTCATGTGACTCCCTCAATCAGGAGGATCATTTTTTTCCCCCAATAATTAAATAGTGATTTTCTCTTTCCAGGCACAGAAGAAAACAGATTAAGCTGACCTGAGGAACTGTGTGTAATTTATATAATAGACTGAATTTTTGCAGTGCATTACCAGCTCTCCCTTTTCCCTCCCAGCACGGGGGAAAAGGCACTTGCTGCTCCAAGCCAAAATCTTCCTTGACTCCCAAATCCAAATTTTAAACATACAAGAATATCCAAGAGAGTATTTGAGAACCCCAAGTGGATTTTTCTACAGTAAGAGAGTTTTCTCTGTTGTCCAGTAAAGGCTCTAACAGCAGGAATGAGCCAGGGACATTCCTACCCTTTATTTCTCCATACCCAGGAGACATGTGGAAGGTCCAATTCCTTATTTTCAGTTGTCTACCCCAGCAGTGGGTAAGAGCAATGGATTTTAGTATTATTCACATTACTGGGCCCTCTTCAAGTCCTGGACCCTTGGGGAGGAAAAAAAAGGATGATTTTTCCATTAAGGCACTAATTATTCATCACACTCCCATGCCAGGCTGAAAAACACAAACACTTCCAGTGAAAAATGAGGAATGTAAAAAAGCAGGGCTCAGCACAAGCTCACGTACTCCTAGGATATAAATTTCATCCCACAACTCCAAAAATGCCAGGAGGGGTGGGAGGAGGATTCCCTCAATTCAGCACAGAATTCATGAATGACTGTTCAATATTTGATTTCATCTGTGCCTGCTTCACACTTGGACTGCAGCTTGATTTGTTGGATGCTATTCAAGCTCAGCTCTGAAAACTGAGGAATGATTGTTTGCAAAAAGTTTTCTTTAGGAAATATCACTCTGGAGCTGCAGGTTTTCCTGAACAAGGCTGAATATATTTTCAAAAATAGCACCTGAGGCAAAGCACAAGTTACCCTTCAACACAGTGACAAGCCCCTGTCCATGGGGGAAATGTAAGCCCTGATGGGATTCTCCCTTACCCAAATTCAGAAAAGTTTTGACAGAATAACCACAACATCAGCAAGGAAAAAAATAAATAATGCATATTTTGCCAAATTTCAAGTTGCTTTCCCACTGCAAATTGTTGCGAGAGTGCTTTGAATACGGAGAAAATAGCATTTTCCTCAGATGTCTCCCTGGGAAAAGCCAAATAAATTCTGATAGCATTTTCCAGGCTTATTTTGTTTTAAGCTGGCACCTGCAGCAAGAGTTTAAAGCTCAATCTTTTAGAGCTGTGCAAATGAAGAGGAATTGAACACAGGGCAGCTGGTCAGCCTGGAGACTGATGACCCTGCAGAGCCTCATCCATATTCCATGCCCAAAAACCCTCCAGTGAGCTTTACCCCTGTTGGATAAAACCCAAGAGGAAGGTAAATGAAGCAAGACCTGAATCCTGACTCTCAAACCTGCAGCTGTAACTGCTGACACTACAAGCCCCTTCAGCAAACGCATTTGGGGTTGAACAAATGGATTTTACCTCCTCCCAAACCCCCTGGGGGAAGCAGTCCCAATGTGATGGAACTGGGACACTCTCCCCAAAACCAGACCCTGGAAATCCTCTTGCCGGGGGCGTATTTCCAGTGCCAAAGTTTATTTTGAAGAGTCTGACACCAGCACAAACCCATGGCTCAGGTGCCCAAAAAACAAAGTATTTACCAAGCTGGCCCCACCTCCCTGGCAGGGACCTGCTACCAAGAAATGATATCCTCAAACTCCTTTTAACACTGGCTTTTAAGAAATAGTTTTGAAACTGGGCTTGAAGCCACAAATCAACGTGTACCATGTCTGCAGCCTGAAGCAGTGATTCCAGGAACACCTCTTGGATTTAAATCAAGGCACACTCCAGAGAAAGGATTACTGGAGATAAGAGCAGAGCTCCATCCCAGTTTCCACCCTGGCTACAGGAGAGTTTTGAAAAGCAGAGAATGGAAAAAAAGGAGGCAATTGCCAAAATCTGTAACAGCAGCCTGGGGGCAGAGAGGGACTGGGAGAACTGAGAGCAGCTGAAAAAAGGATAAAGAAATTTCCCCTGGGCTTTAAAGGTAGGGACTAAAAACCTACCTTTAGGAAGTAGGCACAGAGAGGATGAGAGGAAGGCACAGAGCACTGAGAGCCAGAGCGTGGCAGCCTGTGGAGATCCCAGAGTCACTGGGGTTAGAAAAAACCCTCCAGCATCTTCTAATCCAAGCTGTGCCCGATCCCCTCCTCATCACCAAACTCCCAACATTCCCCTTAAAAGAAGAAGTGCAGAGTCCCTAATTGTTGCAGCAGCTCTCTTATTAGAGGGTAAAAATGAGCCAAGGCACAGACTTCTTGTTAAACACAGCATGAAAAGGGCCCTGGTTTATTCCTCTTCATGGCTTAGTCAACTCCAACCATTCCCTGACTCTGGCTGCAGCAAGCTCCTCCTGTAGGTTTCCCTTGCAGCCTCTCACTGCTGGTTATTTCCTGCTGAACTCTGACTGCAGGGATCAGTGTGCAGGGATCAGTGTGCAGTGACTGCAGGGATCAGTGACTGCAGGGATCAGTGTGCAGGGATCAGTGTGCAGGGATCAGTGACTGCAGGGATCAGTGACTGCAGGGATCAGTGACTGCAGGGATCAGTGACTGCAGGGATCAGTGACTGCAGGGATCAGTGACTGCAGGGATCAGTGTGCAGTGACTGCAGGGATCAGTGACTGCAGGGATCAGTGACTGCAGGGATCAGTGTGCAGGGATCAGTGTGCAGGGATCAGTGACTGCAGGGATCAGTGTGCAGGGATCAGTGTGCAGGGATCAGTGACTGCAGGGATCAGTGACTGCAGGGATCAGTGACTGCAGGGATCAGTGTGCAGTGACTGCAGGGATCAGTGACTGCAGGGATCAGTGACTGCAGGGATCAGTGTGCAGGGATCAGTGTGCAGGGATCAGTGACTGCAGGGATCAGTGACTGCAGGGATCAGTGACTGCAGGGATCAGTGTGCAGGGATCAGTGTGCAGGGATCAGTGACTGCAGGGATCAGTGACTGCAGGGATCAGTGACTGCAGGGATCAGTGACTGCAGGGATCAGTGTGCAGGGATCAGTGTGCAGGGATCAGTGTGCAGGGATCAGTGACTGCAGGGATCAGTGTGCAGGGATCAGTGTGCAGGGATCAGTGACTGCAGGGATCAGTGACTGCAGGGATCAGTGACTGCAGGGATCAGTGACTGCAGGGATCAGTGTGCAGGGATCAGTGACTGCAGGGATCAGTGTGCAGGGATCAGTGACTGCAGGGATCAGTGACTGCAGGGATCAGTGACTGCAGGGATCAGTGTGCAGGGATCAGTGACTGCAGGGATCAGTGACTGCAGGGATCAGTGACTGCAGGGATCAGTGACTGCAGGGATCAGTGTGCAGGCTGTGACTGCAGGGATCAGTGTGCAGACTGTGACTGCAGGGATCAGTGTGCAGAGTGTGACTGCAGCTTTTACCCAGCTAGACTGTGACTGCAGACCCAGACTGACCTCACAGCAGTGATCCTCTCTCCTCAGGATCCTGCTTCATGATTCTCTCCTTCATGCTCCTCGAAGTTCCTCCTCCATGATGAGCCTCCCCTCAGCAGCCAAACCCCTCTTTCACCTCACTCATCCTTATTGGATACAGCTGTGACTCATCAAGGTGAGGCTGTATTGTTAATTAACACAGCTGTCACTAATCAGGGGTGAGGTCACCTGTACTCCCTTCTCCTGCACCTCATGAATTATCCCAGAAGAAACGCTCTGCCTGCACAGGGATGGACACTCCCAACTATCTCCTCCTGTGACCTGCACAAGGAAACTCTGCAGCCAAAGCAAAATAAATGGTTTTTTCCAGGTGCCTCCTCTTGGGGAGAACAGAAAATTAGTTTGGATTTTTTTTCTCTTAAAATGATGATGATGATGATGATGATGATGATGATGATGATGATGATGATTTTTTTGTTACAGGACCCACTCCCAAGGATACACATCCTCAAAAAAAACATATAAAGCATCCAAAAAAATAGATACACAGACATATATTTGGTCTGGTTTTCCAAGATCCTTCCAACTGTAACATACCCTGCCCAAGGTTATGGAGAGGTGACCTCCAGAACTCCAGCACAACCTTGGTTCTCATGTGACTCACAGATATTTTGTGTGATGTAAGATCTCCTTCAGCATAAAGGCACACACAGGGTTGTGTCCCCCCAGAACGAGCACTGATCCCACACTCTCCCCCTCAGCTGGACAGCTCCCAGAAAATGAACAGCTCTGCCTGATTCATCCATCAGGAGGCTGACAAAAGGAGGGAGAGAGAAGTCTGGGATCCTTGGGGAAAGCAACAGAAGGTGTGGTTTGCTCAGTTTGATTTTTGAGGAACTCAAGGAGTTAAGCTGAAACTCAAGAAGATCTGCAGAGAGTGAGTTTATCCTCACACACACTCCCTTATCCCAGTCCTCCTGAAACCCAGATGTGAACCAAAAGTGATCAGAGAGAAGGGATGAGTTTCATATTGACCCTGGATAAAATACTGAAAAGCTCAAATACCCTTTAGGGCACACCTGTCTAATTTGCCTCACTCTTAGCTCGATAAATAACAAGTTTCAATCTCAAAAGCAAACAAACCCAAATGCAAACTGATTTTCCTCCAAGCATTCTGTAGAAGGACACAGCATGCCCTGCTGAGCTGTAGTGTTTGTCCCAATTTTGGTTCAGCACCTCTTAACCCCCGATTTGTTTCATTTTCACAGCCCTTCTAAGACACTTGGTTAAAATAATCCCCCTTAAAACACTGAGATGTTCCCAGTGGAATACACTGAGAAAATACACTTACTTTGCTCACCTGCCCCAAACAACTGTTAGGTCCTGCCATCCAAATTTATTTCCTGGTTGCAAACCTCCTCCCTTGCTCTTCAGAGCTGTCACTTACATTTCCTGGCTTTTCAAAATAGTTTGAGAGCATTTCAGCACGAGAGAATACAGCCTTAAGTTGCCCCAAGGAAGGTTTAAATTGGATTTAGGGAGATATTTCTTCACAGGAAGGGTGACACAGTTGGACATAAAAGAACCCTGCGACTCACAGGTGTTTCAGCAGGAAAGAAGGGGCAGAACTTTACTTTCTTTCGTATTTATACATTTCTGGCACCAGTTGTGGATTGGAGGATAGGATCATGACCCCTCCAACCACACTGGTCAAACAGACAGTCCATCAGTTTTTCTCCTCCATAAAGGAATGTAAACAAAAAACTACCGTTAAGTAAACAGAGCTATTTTTACATTAAGAGACTGTTAGAAGCGTGAGAATCTTGACTCCAATAAAGTAAACAATCAGAAGGCTAAAAATTTCCAAAAGAACAGGGCAACAGAAGGGTGGCCAGGCATTGGAAGGGTTTGCTGGAAGAGGTGGAATCATCACCCCTGGAAGTGTTGAAAAGCCATGGGGATGCAGCATGTAGGGACATGAATTAGAGGTGCCTTGGCAGTGCTGGGTTAATGGTTGGACTTGATCTTGGAGGCCTTTCCAACCTTAATGATTCTCTGTCAAAATGTTAACCAAAAAAACCCCAACCAAAACCAAAAGCTGAAGCAATAAACAAATCAAAGTGAGGAACTGAGGAGTCAATTTTAATTTATCCTTCAATGAAACTGAAAATCACTTTTGATACATGATTGATAAGTGATACTGGGACATGCAATCACTGGAGTCTCATCAAAGATAACAGAATAAACTGAGAGGCTGAGATCCCTTAAAACAGCACAAACTCATTGCTTTTTTTCCCTTTCTACCCAGGATCATAATGTGCTTGAAAGGCAGCAATAAAAGAACAGATATATTTAAAAACCCTGAGACAGCCACTTCCTAGAGAAGCTGTAACTCAGAGAAATAAAAGATTAATACTGATTAAAATTTACACAGCCATAATATTTGACACTGTTCTGCAGGTGCACGCCCACACATCAATCTGCCTGGAACAGATCCCTCAGCTCAGTGCCAAACACCGACAGCTCTGCAGTGAAATCCCACAAAGACTCCTCAGGGCAAATCCTGAATCGCTCTTCCAGCCTCGCCCTCCGGCCACGTCCTTGAAGGAGGAGAGGTGCTGCAAAAACCAGGGAAGTCTTTCCCTCCTTCAAGCCACACCACAATAACTGTGTGTGGGGGGAGGGATGTTATTTAGTCCAATTTTAGCCGAATGGTCCAATGCCATAGTACTTTTAAAGGCCACTGCACGCTTAGTGGTGTTGCATGTGCTGACAACTCCGTCCTGTGGCAAATAACATGAGGAGATGGGTAAATCCACCTGAGGGACACCTGGGATTAGGATTTACTTGGTCCTTCCAGCCCAAATGTCTTAGGTTGCAATGCAAGATGTAGTCAAAATTATGTACTCTATTACCAGCCTTTAAACCAGCTGGGGCAGAGTTCTTTATCCCTTCCAGGACCCGTCCTCCCTGCAGGGGATCTCTGCTGTCCATGGGCCATCGAGGCTCCCTGCAGGGCTGATACAATTTCATCATCCATGGGAGATGCTGCACCCAGGGGAGGAGCCCAGCATTCCCACCTGGATAAACCCTGGCATTCAGAGCCCAGCACAGCCTGTGTGCACTGCATTCCCACCTGGATAAACCCTGGCATTCAGAGCCCAGCACAGCCTGTGTGCACTGCATTCCCACCTGGATAAACCCTGGCATTCAGAGCCCAGCACAGCCTGTGTGCACTGCATTCCCACCTGGATAAACCCTGGCATTCAGAGCCCAGCACAGCCTGTGTGCACTGCATTCCCACCTGGATAAACCCTGGCATTCAGAGCCCAGCACAGCCTGTGTGCTCTGCATTCCCAGAGGAAGGCTGGACCCATCTCAGCACCACTGGACCTTCAGAGGAAACTGCCCCTGCTCCAGGATCATTGCTGCAACAGAACCACATCTGTCACTGCAGGAGGGCTGGACTGGGCTGCTGCCAACACCCTGAGCAACAGCGTGTCAGGCTGTGTTCTGACTCTGTCAGTGTTTTCTTTTCTTGTACTACTGTATTTTTATTTTTAATATTCCTAGTAAAGAACTGTGATTCCTATTCCCATATCTTTACCAAAGAGCCTCTTAATTTCAAAAGTATAATAATTCGGAGGGAGGGGGTTGAAATTCTCCATTTCAAGGAAGGCTCCAGCTTTCCCTGGCAGATGCCTGTCTTTCCAAACCAAGACACCAAAGAGCCAAACACCTCTCTCACACTGCTCCGAGTGCCAAATGACTGTGAGTCCACATTTCCCATTTCAGGTCTTGTTCTCACAGCACAGCTCCTCTCTCCCCTATTTCCCACATTTTCCTGGTAAATAAATGCCTGGGGTGAGGCTGAAGGGGCTGGCAGGAAGGCTGAGCAGGCAGAGCTCTCACTGGAGTGACTTGGATGCAGCAGGAGAAGATCTCCACTAAATCAATGTTTTCACCTGACAGCTGCCATGAGCTCGGCTCTGAGTTACACAGAAGCAGCAGCACCTTTGGTGCTTTCATTCCTTGTCCAGGCATGAGGGGTTTTGAACTGTTGGTCAATAAAACTTTGCAGGTTTCTGACAGCAAAGTGTTCCTGGCAGAACAGGCTCTTCAGAATTTCACTCTGCTTTTTCTCCCCTGAAGGCAGTAAGGGAACAATTTCTTTCCCATTTAACAAAAATAATTCTCCTCCAAGAGGAGCTCTGCTCAGATTCCCAGCCACCTTCACAGCACAGTGAACAACTCTATTGAGGCTTCTCCACTGGGAAAGAAAGCTGCAGGCAGAGCCCTCAGGAGCTGCTCCCCTTCCCATTTTATCCTGCAGCCTCCCAGGGAGATGGATGCCAGTGATTTCCTTATTTCACCCCTATATTTAGTCCTCTTTGCACCTAACTATGATTTAAGACCTCCAAAGCATCCTGTGGGGAATGGAAGGACACTTCAGAGCTGTTTTCTTCTAGGAAGAAATGGGAAAATAACATCAGGGGCTCAACCCAAATTTTATTAAAAAATGCCAAGTGGCTCATAAAGCAACCAGAACAATCAAGAAGAGAAGCAGGAATATGAGAAAAGTGTCAGCAGCAAACAAAATAGGGATTCCTTGGAGACCCTCACACGCCTGCAAGGTCCACACTCCACCATAACATGGAAACAATGACACCTAATAATGATTTCACTGCTGTAAAAGATTCTGCTCCCTTACTGCCCCAATTCCCTCCCTGTTTGTCCCACAAATGACTCTGTGGTTTCTTCCAGAGCTTTTCCAGGGCTGTTTCCTTCCACAGAACTCCAAAAATCCAGAGTTCCCTGGGAAAAGGGGAAAGGATAGGAGACAGGTTGGATTAAACAGAATTGTTCTGCCTTGCTTGTGCCAAAATACGGAGCTGAGTTTTCCTGGAGGCCACAGAGGGATAACCTTGCTCCAGTCAGCAGAGAGAGGGAATGGTGGAAGTGGTTAGGACAACACTGGGAAATCAGTAATTTGGAAAAAAATACCTGTGCTATGAACTTGAGGTTATTTGATTCAAAGAATAAAAAACAGCAAGAAAGGAAGAAAAAACAAATACGTAAAAGAAAGTCTTGATTCTGAGCAAGAGAGAAAAGGGGAATTTATCATCCAAGGGCTGTTTGTTCAGATAATCAAATGCCATCAGCTGAGAATCAGGGTGGCAGCTCTGAAGCAAGAAACCAGGGCTTAAACCACACTGAACAGAGAATCCCAGGATGGGTGGGAAGGGACCTTGAAGATCATCTCATTCCTGCCTCAGGCAGGGCAGGGCCAGCTGTGAGCACACAAAAATCCTCCTTCAAATCCCCATTTCACCAGAGCTGCTTTTCACTTTTGCTTTTCTCTGGAAAACCCAACACTGCTGACCCCCCAGCAAAGCCTGCCCTGTGCTGGCAGGGATGGGTCAGCCCAGGAGTTCTGAGGAGCTGTGAAGCACAAAGACTCTTCGGAAAAGAAACCCTGGCACATGGGGAAGTGGCATTTTTGGGAACAGATATTCCCAGGGATGGAAGCCAGTTTGTTATTTGTTCAAACAAAAGACAAAGGGCTGTGAGGAGGTTTGGACCCATTTTATACAATCTTGGGGAACATCCACTAAAAAATGGAGGTAGGGACAATTATTTATTCTTACGAGGCTTGCTGGGTGATCACTGCCTGAGCAAGAAACTTCTTGGAAGTACGAGCTCTCATTCCAGATCCAAGCTGACAAATGGGCAAATTACAAGATTGGAAACACCTTGTGATATAAAGGGACGTGATTTCTCTGTCAAATGTGTTTGAAGTCTCTTCTGAAAACACAACAAATTGAGTTTTAATTACTTTTGCATACATCAAGTCTGCACTGAACTTTCAAGTAGCAAAGCTTCATTTCACTCGCTGCTGCTGCAATTTGCACCACTCCAGGTTAATGCAACGTCTACTCCCTACAGATGTGAAATGCATTCTCTTATGAGCTGCTAGTCCATGTTTGCAAATCAGCACGTTGGCTGGGCTCAGCAAATGTGATTTATTACTGTCTGGG
Organism: Prinia subflava; assembly: GCF_021018805.1. Lineage (NCBI taxonomy): Eukaryota > Metazoa > Chordata > Aves > Passeriformes > Cisticolidae > Prinia > Prinia subflava. The sequence continues at coordinate 31,575,286 of NC_086255.1, forward strand.
ACATGAGAGAGCAGCTTCTGATGGTGGAGGGAATACAGAGTGACAAGTCCCATTTGCTTCTCAGCTCTGTCACCGGTCTTGACTGTGGAAAAGGGGGGAAAAAATCTGATATTGCTCTCTCTGGGCATGCAGAAAACAAAGCACCCAGATCTGATCATCTGCCTGCAAACAATTGCTCAGCTCACAGGCAGTGGCTTCATGTGACAAGGTGCCCTGAAGAGACTTTTCCTCAGCAATCCAGGAAGTTTCAGTAATCCTGGAACATCAAAAGTGCCAGGGCCAAAGATTAAAGCCAAACATCAAGTACCAGTGCCCTGGCCAACACAATCAGGGTAGGAGTCTGGAGTTTGGATGGGAAAAAGGTTTGGCCTGTTTGGAATTGTTTTCACATGGCAAAAACCTGTTTCCATGCCTGCAGCCTGGGGCTGGAACACTTCCTGCCTCCTCCATCCCCACACTGCCTGCTTCCTGCCACCACCTGAGAAGCTGAATCCCAAAATCACACAATCCAACACAGCCCTGGGTTGGAAAGGACCTCAAAGCCCATTCAGTGCCACCCCTGCCATGGCAGGGACACCTTCCACTGTCCCAGGCTGCTCCAAGCCCCAGAGTCCAGCCTGGCCTTGGGCACTGCCAGGGATCCAGGGGCAGCCACAGCTGCTCTGGGCACCCTGTGCCAGGGCCTGCCCACCCTGCCAGGGAACAATTCCTGCCCAATATCCCATCCCTGCCCTGCCCTCTGGCAGTGGAAGCCATTCCCTGTGTCCTGTCCCTCTGTCCCTTGTCCCCAGTCCCTCTCCAGCTCTCCTGGAGCCCCTTTAGGCCCTGGCAGGGGCTCTGAGCTCTCCCTGGAGCCTTCTCCTCTCCAGGTGAGACCTCCCAGCTCTCCCAGCCTGGCTCCACAGCAGAAGGGCTCCAGCCCTGGAGCACCCCCAAGGCCTCCTCTGGACTTGCTTCAGCAGCTCCAGATTCCTTTTTTTTTTTTTGGGAAGCCCCAGGCTGGAGGCAGCTAAGCAGGCAGGGTCTCACCTGAGCACAGGGGCAGAGGGGGAGAACAGCAGAGTAAAGGGCTGGGCTGCTCCTCCAGCCAGGCAGCTGAGCCTAAACAAAACAGAGCCACTATGGAAGCCATTCCCTGTGTCCTGGCCCTCCACCCCTTGTCCCAAGTCCCTTCTCCAGCTCTCCTGGAGCCCCTTTAGGGCCTCTGAGCTCTCTCTGGAGCCCCTTTAGGGCCTCTGAGCTCTCCCTGGAGCCTTCTCTTCTCCAGGAGAACACCCCCAGCTCTCCCAGCCTTTCCCCACAGGAGAGCTGCTCCATCACCCTGCCCAGCAGGAATTTGTCCCCAGCATGGATGCAAACACTCTCACACAAACTTTTTTACTCCTTTCCATGCTAAACTTTCCCCCAGTCACCAACACCCATTTCTTACAGGGCAGGAGAAGAGGAAGGGCAGGATGAGCAGGGCTCAGAGAGCGCTTGGGGTGTGAAAATCAGGAGCGATGCAAGAACCCATCCCTAATTAATCTCTACCAAACCCATCAGGGCCGCAGGGCCTGGGTGAATGCACACAACTGTACAGATCAAAGTTCACAGGAGACTGCAGGCTGGAATTGCAGAAGGGAACATCACTTAAGGACAAACATCCCCAAAAGGGCTGGAAAGGTTACGGGTGAGAGCTTCTGAAAAGAAACACAGAACCACCCACAAAGCTCATCTGCTTTGTTTTCTTTTCTCTGTAAGTGCAGAGGGAGACCAGAAGAGGCAGACACAAAGCCAAAAAGGGTCCCAACACTGAACTTTCACATGGATTTCTCCTCTGAGGGAGGTGATTTACTCCTTTTCATTGTATTTTTAAGAACAAGCTCCCAATTCTTTCACAAGGGGACATATTAACTTCCCTTCCATTGTGCAGTTTACATAAAGGTTTTGGTTTTTTTACTCCTCCAAGTGGCCTTTCATCTACAACCTGGAATTGCCCTGACATTTCTGCAGGTTTTTAATATCAAGCACATAATATTCTATTGAACACTAAAGGACAGTGAAGCTGTGCCTTGCAAAACACAGCAGAGCCATAAATTCAGATGATGATCACGGGTGCTTCGTATTTGTCACCAAAGAGGTGCAAAGTCTCTCAAACAGAAACCCTGTGAGGATGCTCCTAACTCAGCCCTGGGAGAAAGTTGTCCTCCCCGAAAATCAATTCATCATGCCCTGGATGAGCAAGCCCCTTTCTAATACATGGTCTGATGATTAAATGTCACCTCCCCAATATGATTTACCCCTTGGACATGGAAAATGAAAAATAGCACTACTGTAGCTCATGAGTTGTTGAGCCATCCTTAAGCTTCAGCCTTGGCAAATCTGATTGTAAAAAAATCCAACTGCAGCTGAGAACTTTAGCTGGGTAAAATAGTCCTAACCAAGAGTGACCACGCAGAAATCATCCAGCCCCAGGGAGGAGCCCCCAGGCTGTGTGGACAATGTGCTCAGGGCTGGGCACTGCCCAGGGAAGAAGTTGTGCCTCGTGTGCAGGGGGAATTGCTGGGCTCAGGCCCTGCCCGTGGCTCTGGGGCCATTGCTGGGCCCCCGCAGCAGAGCCTGGGCCCTGCTGGGAGCCCTCCCTGCACACAGGGACACCCAGGGCTGAGGGCCCCTCTCAGCTGGGGCTCCTCTCCAGGCTGAGCAGCCCCAGCTCCCTCAGCCTTTCCTGGGCACCCCCATGCTCCAGGCCCTTCCTCAGCTGCGCAGCCTCCGCTGGCCCCGCTCCAGGAGCTCCCTGGCCCTGCCGTGCTGAGGATCCAGAGCTGGGCACAGCACTCCAGAGGTGCCTCCAGGGCTGCCACAGGGGCAGCGTCCCTCCCTGCCCTGCTGCCACTGCTCCTCCTGCTGCCACCACACAGATGGAGTCTGAGTGGGCAGAGGAGCATCAGACATTTCCCAATTCCCACAGGGAAAGCAGGGCAGTGACGCCGTGCCTGGAGCAGGACACGGGTCTGGATGGCTCCTGCTCCCACTTTCTGGCTGCCAATAAGGAACAGGCGCAGTGCCAGGGGAGCTGCAGGGAGGGAGCTCCTTGTGCTGCCAGCTGAAAAGGAGAGGTCTGAGCCAAGGCAGTGGCGTCCTGCTGAGCCATTGAAGAGGACACAGAGCTGGCTGAGAGCACAAACCCCCTCTCAGCTGCTCCTCCAGCCTCCCTCATACCCTCCAGCCCTCCCCAGTGACAAAGCAGGACAGCCACCACAGGGAAATGCATGGCACGAGCACCTCAGGGACTGAGGAGGGATTTTTACCTGCTAAATAAGGTTTTTCATCCACCTGCCTGGATTGTCATGCCTTGTCAGAGGACCTGACTGTGCCAGGAGCTAGCTGGTCCACCTGAGCCTGGAGCAGCTCTCCCAAGGATCTGGCTGTCCACCTGCTGCTGAGGAAGGGGGACATCACCAAGGCTGAAGGCTGGTTCATTATTCCTTGGCAGATAATCCATCCCAGGGATCAGGATTAAGGAAAGGATCACCTGGAAAATGCTCTCACAAGGCACAGATGCCATAAACTTCTGATGTCTGACAGGGAGAATGTGCTCATTCTTTTGCTCACTTTGCCAATGGCAGAAAGCACCAGGATTCTTCTCTCTCATCCCTCATGGAAAGCCCGGGAACAGCAAATGACGGCTGTGACAACAGATATAAAATGTATCAGAGGTCTGGGATTTAGCACCAAAGATTTAAGTCCAGCCTACCCAGCAGACAAGCTGCTTTCTTGCATTAACTACCCTCTTTCACTGTGAGGAGGGGAAAAATCCAATCCAACAGGCACTTCCAGGAATCTTTGGGAACTCAAAACACAGCCCCATATATTTAAGGGCATCACATTTAAAGAAAGGGAAGATAGTCCTCCTTCCTGCCAGAACTTCGCCAGCCTGCTCGCTGAATTTAGATTTATATTTGGAGAGGAAACATTACTGTGGATACCTTGAGATGGCACGATTCAAACAGGAAATAAAAACAGCAAGAGAAAAATAAAGTATAAACAGCTGTATGGATGGTCCAGCTAAAGCAAGCCCTGGGAGGAGGAGGTCATGCAAACCAGAAATGCCAGTCTGCGGCAGCACCCAGAGAATCCCAGGATCATCTCCGTTGGAAAATCCCTCCCAGCCCAGGCAGTCCCAGCTGTGCCCGATGCCCACCTTGTCCCCAGCCCAGAGCACTCAGTGCCACCTCCAGCCCTTCCTTGGACACCTCCAGCCATGGGCACTGCAACCCTCCCTGGGCAGCCCCTGCCAAGGCCTGAGCTCCCTTTCCATGCACAAATTCCTGCTGCTGGCCAAGCTGAGCCTCCCCTGGCCCAGCCTGAGGCCGTTTGCCCTTGTCCTGTCCCTGTTCCCTGCGAGCACAGCCCGACCCCCCCTGGCTGTCCCCTCCTGTCAGGAGCTGTGCAGAGCCACAAGGTCGCCCCTGAGCCTCCTTTTCTCCAGGCTCAGCCCTTTCCCAGCTCAGCAGTCACAGGGTCACTTCTCAATGTCACCACTCAGGAACAAATCCCTGCCATCACCAATGTCACCATCAATCACCTCTTCAGTGTGACACCCTCCTGCTGCTCACAAACAAGAGGTGAGCTGATCCCTCTCCTTCCCTGCCTGCCTGCTCCCACAGAGCTGCTTGTTGTGGAAACTGTAAGATGGGAGAAAGCGATTCATCAAATCCTGAGGGCTCCAGAAGGCAGAGATGAGTGACTGCCAGAGCTGCTGTGTCTGGGGAACGCAGTGATTTATTCCTGCTGGGGAATGCCACAAGGTGGGATCTGGCAGATCCCTTGCCTGACCCAGAAACCCTGGAGCTCAGTCAGCACCACCAGCAATCCAGTCCGTCCATCCATCCATCCATCCATCCATCCATCCATCCATCCATCCATCCATCCATCCATCCATCCTTCCCTTCTCCCACTGGGAATAAAAACCAGCACACTCCAGGGTATCTGGGCTGTATCCCAGGGTGGGGTCCATCGACCCCCCCAGACGGTGCTGGGAAGGTTGATTATCACAAAGGAGGGGGCAAACAGCTGCTCACATGTCCAATTAACACAGGGGAGATGATAGATGGAGCCCTGCAGGAAAAGAAGCAGAAATATTCCTTTGTATCTTCACAGAATCCCAAAGCGGTTTGGGTTGGAAGGGACCTTAAAAATCATCCCACCCCACCCCTGCCACACCTTCCACTGTCCCAGGCTGCTCCAAGCCCCAAAGTTCAGCCTGGCCTTGGGCACTACCAGGGATCCAGGGGCAGCCACAGCTGCTCTGGGCACCCTGTGCCAGGGCCTGCCCACCCTGCCAGGGAACAATTCCTGCCCAATATCCCATCCAGCCCTGCCCTCTGGCAGTGGGAAGCCATTCCCTGTGTCCTGTCCCTCTGTCCCTTGTCCCCAGTCCCTCTCCAGCTCTCCTGGAGCCTCTTTAGGCCCTGACAGGAGCTCTGAGGTCTCCCTGGAGCTTTCTCTGCTCTTGGTGAACACCTCTAACTCTCCCAGCCCATCTTCCTTATTTGGTTCACCTTGGATCACAAAGAAAAGCATTTTCCGGTCTCTCTGTTCCTCTTCCCTCTCTCCAGAAGCAGAATTGGTGGGAGAATCTCCAAGGATCCTTTCCCCCTCAGCACACCTGAGGCTCTCTTTGCCCTGCTTTGCATTGGAAGTGTTGGGTGTGCCCAAAGCACCAGACACGTGGAGCTGGGAAAGGGCAGGGATGGGCAGTGGAGCACAGCAGCCTCGGGAAATTGGGAATTGAAATCTGACTCTGAACCTCAGGCATATCCCTAAACACCCCTGTTTGCAGACAAGTAACTGGGCACAATAACTTCACCATAAATTCCCCTCCTTACCTGAAAATCCTTTCCCCATTCCACATCCCCAATTCCAGGTTTTCCTTTAAAGGCTTAAAAAGCATGAGAGGCAAAAATCTGAAGCGTTCATTATACGCCAAGCCAAATTAAATGTCATTGTTTGCATTTTCCTTAGTTGGATAATTGTGTTTCTGGGCAATTTGGAAAACAAGAATGTTGTGAAATAAAGGCATAATGTGCTTAATTTGATGCACCTGTTCCATCCCTATTTCCCAGCTAGGAGGAAAGGCCTCTCCTTGGATTCCAGTGGCTCCATGTCTTGGGTTGTGGCACAGGATGTGGCCAGGGGTGTGTATTCCATTATCAGCTGTTAAAACCAGCTGGGCCAGAGTTCTTTATCTCTTCCACACCCATCCTCCCTCCAGGGGATCTCTGCTGTCCATGGGCCATCCAGGCTCCCTGCAGGGCTGATACAATTCCATCATCCAGGGGAGATGCTGCACCCAGGGGAGAGCCCAGCATTCCCACCTGGATAAACCCTGGCATTCAGAGCCCAGCACAGCCTGTGTGCACTGCATTCCCACCTGGATAAACCCTGGCATTCAGAGCCCAGCACAGCCTGTGTGCACTGCATTCCCACCTGGATAAACCCTGGCATTCAGAGCCCAGCACAGCCTGTGTGCACTGCATTCCCACCTGGATAAACCCTGGCATTCAGAGCCCAGCACAGCCTGTGTGCACTGCATTCCCACCTGGATAAACCCTGGCATTCAGAGCCCAGCACAGCCTGTGTGCACTGCATTCCCACCTGGATAAACCCTGGCATTCAGAGCCCAGCACAGCCTGTGTGCTCTGCATTCCCACCTGGATAAACCCTGGCATTCAGAGCCCAGCACAGCCTGTGTGCACTGCATTCCCACCTGGATAAACCCTGGCATTCAGAGCCCAGCACAGCCTGTGTGCTCTGCATTCCCACCTGGATAAACCCTGGCATTCAGAGCCCAGCACAGCCTGTGTGCTCTGCATTCCCACCTGGATAAACCCTGGCATTCAGAGCCCAGCACAGCCTGTGTGCTCTGCATTCCCAGAGGAAGGCTGGACCCATCTCACACCACTGGACCTTCAGAGGAAACTGCCCCTGCTCCAGGATCATTGCTGCAACAGAACCACATCTGTCACTGCAGGAGGGCTGGACTGGGCTGCTGCCAACACCCTGAGCAACAGCGTGTCAGGCTGTGTTCTGACTCTGTCTGTGTTTTGGTTTTTTTTGGTTGGTTGCTTTTTTTGAAATACTACATTTTTATTTTAATATTCCTAGTAAAGAACTGTTACTCCTATTCCCATATTTTTGCCTGAGAGCTCCTTAATTTCAAAATTATAATAATTCGGAGGGAGGGGTTTTACATTCTCCATTCCAAGGGAGGCTCCTGCCTTCCTTAGCAGACACCTGTCTTTCCAAACCAGGACACTCCGTTGTTCCCACAACTGCAATTCCCTTTGTGCAATTAAATCCATTAAAATGAAAAAAATCCATTTAAATGGATATATCCAATTCCCTTAAATTCTACTTCAGGGAAGAACAGGCAAGAGCTGAGGGAGCAAAAGGCTGAGCAAGGAGTTGTCTGGAAGGTTTTATAACAAAAGTGAGTTTCCATTAAAATTTGAAACCTGGAAGATATTGTTAGGAGTGCTCATGTTTGCTCTTTTCCAGGGCCTTTCGGTAGGAAAGGAAGTAATGGAAGATTTACTGCTCCGACTCCACAGACTCTTATCTCCCCCACACACACCGACAGGAGCAGAATTCAGAAATAATTGAAACTCCATTGCAGAACAAGAGCTACGAACTCCTGATCAGCATCAGGAACATGAACCCCATTGAGGGGGAAAATAACAAATATTTCCCCAGCAGCAGGCACAGATTGTTTTACTTCTCTTGATCGTGGAGCTGCTCAGCCAAGAATTTGTTAACAGCAGTGCATTCTGAGGAGCCCAACTTCATCCCAGACCACCCTGATTTTTCTGTCTTTTATTTGTGTTGAGCACAGAACTCCGAGGGCACGGATGGGTTATGGAATCAAGGTCACTGTTACACTTCTAATTTATGACTTAAAATAGCAAACAAGGGCGGACGATTTCTGTACATCTAGGAACCAATTAAGAGTAATTTATTGCAGATCATTCCTGAGGATCACCACGAAGCTGCTGGCAGGGGGGAGAACATTAACTCGCTATTTACACACTGTTTACTCACAGTTTGTCCCAGCATTTCCTCTCCACAAGCAGCTCTTCAGAGCACCTGAGTTTGTTGGAACAACACCACAGAGTTGTAACCTACCACTGATTTTTACTTAACCCATTTCCTACTGGAATTGTTGCCTTGGGAAAAAAATCCGCATTTTCTCCCTGGTTTTTGAGTTCATTTATCAGCCTGGCTCATCCCAGAGATTGAATTTATGGATTGGACATATAATCCCTAAATCTGTCTAAATTTTTGGAGACATCACAGCTTTTGGCCACCAAAAATTCAAAACGGACCAATTAGATTTCATTCATAGAAGCTAGGGGGCCACTGGAACCCCAATTCCCCATTCAGGAGGGGCAGATCCACACAGAAAGGAGGGGATGGGTCTGCTCAGGGCCAAGCAGGAGCTAAGCACTGTCCAACCCCACTGAGGATATCCTCCCTCAGGCTGTGGGAAAGGGTGGAAAGCTGTAGATGAGAGCAGCAAGTCCCAGCCCTCTGGGACTGCATGGGGAGAGAGATTTGGGAAGAGAAATCGAAGAGCTGGATGGACTTGAATTTATCCCAGGCCACCTCTCCCACCCTGCCTAGTGTGCTGGTGGGGGGCTGTCCTGCTGGGCAGTCACAGGACTTGCATCCCAACCTGAAATGCAGAATTTGGGGTCAAATTGGGACACAGGAATTCCAGATTTCAGCTTTGGCCAGAGGCACTCCAGGGCAGAGAAGGTTTTTCCTGCAGGTGAGGCCACCCAGAGCCCAAAGCCAGGGATTTGTGTTTGACTTGGGACCTTCAACAGCACTGCGGTTTGTTGTCCCAGTTTAATTGAGCACGAGCACTTAACATTTACTTTTCCCAGGCAATTGAGCAGGGAAAGCTCAGTCGCACGTCCACACAAACTCAGCAGACCCAAGTACAGCCAGACAGCCACGGTTTAACAGCTACAAAGGTGGCACTGCCATCCCATCAATTGGGAAGTACAAGGAGTCCCTTGCTCACAAGCCTAACAGAGGACACAGGACAGCCCCCACAGCAGGTGACACAGAGAAATTTGGGGATGTTGGGAAGGAATCCTTCCCTGGCAGGGTGGGGAGGTTGCCCAGAGAAGCTGTGGCTGCCCCTGGATCCCTGGAAGTGTTCCAGGCCAGGTTGGATGGGGCTTGGAGCAGCCTGGGATAGTGGAAGGTGCAGCAGCTTCCACTCAAGACAAACTTTGGGAGAAATACAGCCAGAGGAGTGGATTTGAGAGCGTGGGATCTTTCTGTGGCCTCAGGCACAGCCCTTGCTCATAGCATGATGGCTCTAATCACACCAAGCTCTCATTTTGAAGGCCAAATTCTTTAAGTCCCAGAGCCGAGCTCTTTGGATAATCAATGAGTAACCAGGATAATCAAGTTTTTTTGACTCACAGAGGCTATCTGGAGCAGAGAGAAATGACAGCAACCATAAAAGAGCACACGGCTACACGGGGAGATGTTTTTCCACACTGCCCTCAGCACTCAGAGGTTAATGCAGCACTCTCCGAGCCCTGCTCAGAGCTGGAACGTGGCTGTTCAGGCACACTCCAATTTGCCGTGATTCACCTGGCACTTAGAGAGTCACTGATCCCCCAGCTAATCCCACACCACGGCACTGCAGGACAGAAAACTCTGCTGATAGCAGGGGGAGAATCAAAGCCCAATCCGTGCAGTTTGAGGGGGCTTCTGGTTAAAAGCTGCTCTTAAGGAAAGGATCCTGATAGGCTTTGCACTTCCCTATTCAGGGAACAGCAGGAAAAAAGAAGCTTAGGCTGCAGAATTATCTCTGCAATGGTTCTGTCTGTCTGTCTGGGAGCATTTACACACAGGGGCTGCTGTGCCAGAAAAGCACTGAAATATGAGGGAGATTTGAGCCCTGAGGAGGGCCGGGGATAGAGTTTGGAGTAGGGTTTGGGTTTGAACCCTGCCCAGTGCCAGCACTAAACCACCACTGACACAGAGCTGTGGCTGCATCTCAGCCCTTCTTTCCCTGTGCCTTCCACTGCTGCCCACACAATGACAGAGCCTCATTTTTCCAAGGGAAGCACCGGTAAGGTTGGAAAATGATACAAATCTGTATCATAAGCAGGTTATGAGCCCCACAAAGGGGTATCAAGCTCTGAGGGTTAACTGGTAACTTCCTAGAAATGGCTTAAGAATAATTAGCAAGACAGCTTGATCAGAGGTGTTTTGAAAAAGCAAAAAGGTTTAATTAAAGAGAAAAATAACAAACTCTACAGAACAAGAGAATAAAAGCCATGCACAGTGCAGGGAAGCCTCTTGCACCTGCTAGGACACACTGAAGAAGCTTTGAGAATCTTTGTGCTCTCTGTTATGATTTGGGAGGGGTTTTTGGCTTGCTGCTTAATAGAAAATTGCCACATTCCTTGAGGGACAGCTAAAGACCCAGCGGGTGCTTTTGTCCTGGCACTGGGCTAATTACAATGAGAGAAGCACAGAAGTTTCTTGTTCTTCTTCTTTAAAAGTCCTAGGGGTGTAACTTAAACTCTTTTCTTAATATGGAAACACTTTTAGTGTTGTAGGGGTGCAATGCAACAGGAAGAGACCTCAAGAAAATCAAATACTTGACTGAGCACCACCACATCAAATAAACCACAGCACAAAGTGCCCAGCCAGAGGAACGGGCATGAGGAGCTGCAGGTGTACTGAGCTGCACAGCTGCTCCTCCAGGGTTTTCTTCCCCAGTTTTATGGAGATGTCATTCCCACCACAGCCACAAGGATGGGAACTGTGTGTCTGCAACAGACTTGAACCCCTGTGACAGCACCAAGTGAGAAAGGATGAGAATGGGGTTTGCAAAATAGCTGCTCTGCCAAATACAGGCACAGAAAACATCACCACAAGGAACATTTTCGATGACAGAGCCTGAAAGGCAAGAGTTATCCTAGAAGGAGAACCTATGGAAGTTTGTGGGCCAATAGGAGACACAAGTTTCATACAGAGCAATTCCCAAACCCCAAGAACTCTGCCCATTCCAACTGATGACAAATCACAATTTAAGGAGAAAAGCAGGGAGTTCCATTTCTACCAAACACTAATTCTGTGCAATGGCTCTCCCTGACAGAAAAAATGAAGTAAAAACCGAGATGGGGTGGCCGTGAAGTGATGCAATCAATCCACATCTAAGTGGCACATTAACAACCACAATTACCAGTTCATCCTTCCGAATTTGTGTGTGCAGATTCTTAAAAGTCAGAGCTGGAGCTGCACACATCCCTCACGAGAGGGAAATCAGGGATTCCTGCGTAGGCAGCCCTTCACTGGGGGGTTGGTTTGGCACCATTATTGATGAAACACAAATTCCTGAGCCCTCACATTTTGTTGTTTTACTGTTTTTCCATTGCCAGAACTCCTGCTGGGTTTGCCAGTGGGAAACACAGGAAGTACTGAAGTGAGCAAGTGCTGCCTTGGCAGCAATGAGGAGCCAGGGGCAGCAGCCTCCAACAATTCCAGGTTTCACTGATGATCTGACACACCACAGACATCTCCAGATCTTCTGGGACAAGTCCCCGTGAAGCTTTTCAGTGCACCAGACCAGGGCAGAGAGAAAGGAGGGTTAAGGGGATCAGAGAATCAGAGTGGTTTGGGTGGGAAGGGATCTCAAACCTATCCAGTGCCACCACCATGGGCAGGGACACCTTCCACTGTCCCAGGCTGCTCCAGCCTGGCCTTGGACACTGCCAGGGATTCAGGTGCAGCCACAGCTTGTGTAGGAAACTTGCTGATATTAATTTGAAGCAGTTTTGAAAGCCGAGGGAATGTTTTGTCTTGTTCCTAAAGCAGCAGCACAAGTTTTACAGAAGGAGCACTTTGCTGGCAGGAAGCACCAACCTTCAGAGCCTGGCTGGTTTTCCCTGGCAAACCCTACCTCTGTTTGCCAGTCAAGTGTGTTTTAGTCAACACTACAGCTAAAAGACGGTTCTCGCTTTTGTTGCATTCCTGTTTGGAGCATTTTCCAAAGCCCCATTTGGAGAAGCTGCCAGCTCAGTAAATATTGTGTGTGCAGAGCATATGTTGTAATAAATTCCAGGATATACATTAAAGGAGAGCACACATTAATGGCTGATTTGTTATTCTGCTGCCTGAGGTGGAAATTCATCTACTGCAGTGCCAAAATTTCGCCCTCCATTCCCGGCTGTGAAAGGTTTTGCCACTTTAGAGCACCAGAGACCACTGCTGAGCACCCCAGATTGTTTCCCAGCTAAGGTATTTGACCTAAATTTCTTCCTAAAAGATGAGTAAGAGAAGTTTTGATTTTAAAAAATCAAATTTCTGCCTTATTTATTTATTATTTATTAACTACACATTAATAATAACCCACAAATCCCAGTTCCCCAGTTAACAGCCCTGCATGACAAGGCTGATTGTAGTTCACAGATACAAGAGGAATTTTTTAAGTTGCGTATTAAATACAGAAGGAACCAAATATAGCAGAAGACCCAAACCTTGGCCAAATCTCCCAGAACCTTTCCATGGCTTCTAAGCCCCTTGGAGCTGTAAAATCATGGACTCATGGATTACTTTGGGCTGGAAGGGCCTTTAAGCTCACCTCATTCCATCCCCTGCCATGGGCAGGGACACCTTCCCCTATCCCAGGTTGTTTCAAGCCCCATCCAGCCTGGCCTGGCAAAGAAAAGTTGTTTTTCAGACTCCAAACCAGCACTCTGGTCAAAAGCAGGAATGAAAGAGCACACCTTTCATCTTCCTGAAGGATTTTGTGAGCACTGGAACTGCCTCAGGCTGGCTGAGATGTTCCCTGCACCATGCAGAGATGCTCTCACCTCCCTCCACATCCTCTCTCTTTTCTGAGGTAATAAAACCGCTGGGAATTCAGGCAAAGAGGCTCCCACAAATCAAGGCCTGCAAGGCCTGCCATTTCTTCCTTTGTCTGGTGACAAACAGCCCCATGAGGAAAAGGAAAAAAGCAGTGTCTGCAATAAAACCCAGCCAGCTTTACTTTTTCTCAGGCTGTTTGTCACTCTTCAGGGCATCCGGGAAATGAGCTCAAGGAATTTGATGAAAATTGCTAATTTTGGAGCCAAGCACATCCCAACACAGCACCTGGAGATGCAGACCTGGGAAGTCTTTTAATTTCCCCTCTTAAACAGAACCAAGAGTTGTCCTTGAATCACAGAATCCCAGAATGGTTTGGGTTTGAAGGGACTTTAAACCCCACCCTCTTCCACCCCTGCCAAGCTGTTCCCTGCTCTCTCACACTCGGTTTTCCCCTGGATTTAAAAGGGTGAAGGACCCTGTGGAAGCATGTGGGAAACAAATGTGGGCACCTGCATGGCTGCCCTTGCAGGGGAAAAATAAAGAAGTATTTTTTAACAGACAGAAGCTGTCCCCTGAAATGAGATGAATTGTACTCTGAGAGATTGATGAGACCAGCAAGGAGAGAAAACTCAGTGTGGGAGGCAGGGACCATAAATAAAGGGAAAGAGAAAATTTTCCTGGGAGGGTACAACAGCACAGAAATCCAGATCTGCAGCTCCACAGTCCCTGACTCCTCAGGGAATCCCTCCCTGGGGTCTGCAAACCAGAGGGATTCGAGCAGAAACCCCCACTCTGCCCCACCTGCAGGAGCTCCACCCCAGCTCCAGCCACAGGGATTTGCTCTCTGTTTGGACAAAACCCCGAAAATGAGACCAGTGATGAAGCTGGCAGGAAGGAACCCATGCAAAACCTCTCCTTTCCTTGGGTTTTGAAGAATGGAACATAAAACTCTAAAATCCCTCATGATCGATGCACTGATGAGTTGATCCAACAGGACAAGGACTTTTTATTGCAATAAATGTTGATTTAACTCAGAACATCAGCAGCATTTCCTAGATTTCTCTTCATCTTCATCAAACAAATGATTTAAATTATTCCTCTTTTAATTGCTGTGCTTAAACCCAACACACAGCCTTAGAAAGCAACAGGTAGACACAGAAAGACAAAAACAATCTCTTTTTTGGCCCTGATTAACTTTAGGCCAGCTAATTACAGGCAATTACACCCTTACAGCTTAGGAACTCCTGGGTGTTCAGGGGCCAGTGGCTGCTGCCACTCCACAGAGACCCTGTGTCAGTGAGACCCAGAGCTCTGGGCAGCAGTGTGTTCTCCAACCTCAAAAGACATGGAAAAGTGAAAAGAAACTTGAACCAGCCTTCAAATTACCTGAAAATTACTCATTTTCTGTCTTCTTTTATTACTGCAGAGCACCCAGCAGCTTTTTCAAAGGTTGCCATGATCCAGGTCCTTAAAACCACAAGCCTTAAACCCAACAGATTCAGCCAAAGCCAGGAGCAGCAACATCTTTCAGCTTTTTTTTTCCCCATACAGCTGTGATAAAGCAAACATTTTAACCTGACTACATCACACAAAATGCTTGAAGTGATCTTCAGTGTGTCTGAATGACCTCTGAATTTCAAGCTGGTCACAGAAAAAGCACCAAAATACAGCTGGGCTTCACCCAGGAACAAGGTCATGTGCTGGAGAGAGGGCAGGTTCCAGAGAAAGAAATAAAATTATGATTTCTCTCCTTGAGCTTAGGGAAACGGAGCAGCGAAATAAAACCTTCAATTACAAACTGCATTTTACTATCACTGGTATAGGGAAAATTCCAGCAGGACCAGTGCCACACACAGATATAGCTCAGGGAATCACACAGCCTTTTTCCAGCCACACCAGCCAGCTGACAAAAAGCTGATTGAATCCCAGAATCCCAGTGTGGTTTGGGTTGGAAGGGATTTAAATGCCATCCAGTGCCACCCCTGCCATGGGCAGGGACACCTTCCACTGTCCCAGGCTGCTCCAAGCCCCATCCAGTCTGGCCTTGGACACTGCCAGTGTGGACACAGCTGCAGGATTTGCCTTTCTACGCTTCCCCCAAGCCCATGCCAGAAAATCTCTTGCCATTTTGGCACAGGCTCTCCAGTGCCCACATCAAAAAGCCATTTGTAACTTCTTACAACACTGCCACTCACTGTCACATCTACTGCAGGTGCTCCAACTTCGGCCAAACGGGTTCCTGGGAAGCGGGTGACTTTCCTTTAGGATATAAGAAATGAGCTGTCAAAGCACAAGCAGGGATCCTGTATTCACAGAGCTCGCAGTAGGCACAGCTCCCACTCAATGCTTTGAACTTCAGTTGAGCTGGAACCAGCCCCTCTCGTCAGAAACCTTTCATTTCAGCGGGGCTCACAAGGAAAACATTCCCATTCCAGCCCAAATCCCTCAGGGTAAGTCGCCTCTCTGATTTTTGACTGGATGCAAGAGCAAGATCAGAGGTTTGCCAGCCCCAGACTTGCCCACCTTGTCAGCTCCTCGACTTCAAAACAAGCCCACAAAGGAACAAACACCACACACGAGATCCTCGAGGCAGCACAAACCCCTCCCTGCCCAGCCCATTCCTTTAGAGCGATGCTACAGGGAAAGAGAAAACCCAAAACTTGGGATAATGGCACAAAACTGAAGAGATCAGGTCAGAGGAGATGTGAGGAAGGAATTGTTCCCTGGCAGGGTGGGCAGGCCCTGGCACAGGGTGCCCAGAGCAGCTGTGGCTGCCCCTGGATCCCTGGCAGTGCCCAAGGCCAGGTTGGACTTTGGGGCTTGGAGCAGCCTGGGACAGTGGGAGGTGTCCCTGCCATGGCAGGGGTGGGATGAGATGAGCATTAAATCTCTTCCACCCCAAACATTCCACGATTCCATGATCAGACCAGGTTCTACCCAGCTCCTGTCCCAGTCCCTGGTGATCCCTGGCTCAGCAGCGCCTGGAGCCTGTCCCAGCATCCCTGACTCACCTCTCCAAAGTATAACGGAGCCGCTGCTCCAGAAGTCCCCCACAGCAGGTAATGACAAATTCCCTGCTCTTCCAAACCCACCATATTTCAACATATTCCAGACTGGAAGGGATCCAAACCCCCCAGAGCTGCCTGGAGCTGGAAGGGCTCTCCAGGCTAGCCCTGAGAGCTGGCACATTGGCACAGGACCCTCTTTGGCTCAAAGTGTGGGGCTTAAAAGGCTGAGATCTACCTCAAAGTCTACCTGGGGGGGTGTCAAACACCCCCTCCCCTGGCTGTATGACAACAGCCACTGCAGAGCAGGGAAGGTGCTGCTTTGAAAAGCAAATTAAAAATCTTCCCGATGTCCAATTCTCACCCCCTGTGCCATATCTCTCCCATATCCCATTGTCAGGTTAATTGCCTGCCAAGTGGCCGCTGGGAAGGCTCAGGGAGCAGAAATAATTTACCTAGAAACTGATGTTCGAGTTCTCCAGCTGGCACCGGGGTCCGGAGCATTTGTAAAAGGCCTTTTTAAAGCACAAAAGCTGCCCTTCAGCTCCGGGGACACAAACCTGCCAATCCTGGCTGCTCCATCAAGCCAGGCTTTCAGGGATGTGAGCAAGCCAAGATCCCACAGTGCGAGGGAGCCACAGGCTTTGCAGGGACACTGGCTGCAGCCTTCCAAAGGAAAACCCATGCCAGCACCTGCCAGACAGCACCGGGGAGGAGGGCAAGAGGCAGCCGGGGATGTGTGAGGGAAATGCCAGTGAATCCTTAAAGCAAAATTGGAAAAGGAGAAGCTCAACTAAGCAAACAAAAACTTTGGTGCCTGTGTTCCCACCTTGCTTCACTTTTGGTTCCTGTGTTCTTCCTGTCATTCCCCCATCAAATCTCTCCCCCAAATCACTCACCTGCTACTTCAATTTCTCCCAAGGCTAATTCCCCAAGGAAATGCGAAATCTCTGCAGGAGAGTGGCCTGGGACCTCTGCATTTCCAAAAAGCCACTGCACAGCACAGCAGCTGCCCGAGACTGACAGGACTGTGACTGATCCTCCCCCTGTCCTGGCCTTTGCCAGAGGGACCAACACAGCCCTGCTTCCCACTGCTGGCTCCTCCTGCTTTTGGGAAACCCACAGGGACGGATGGGCACACCTGGAGAGCCAAGGGTCAGCCCCAGGACAGCATCACTCCCAAAACTCAGCCCTGCCCTCTCCCATGTGCAATTCCTCTGCAAACAAAGTGTTCCCCAGCTCTGGAAATGAAGAAAAACAGCTCGGGTGCCTCTCAGTCCCATTTATCCCTGTCCTCAGGGCCAGGCAGCACCTCCCAGGCAGGAATCTCCATCCTCCACCTTCCCATGGAGCTACAGCCCTAGAACTTGATGAGTGGCCTCACAGGAAATCTGGGGGGAATTAATGGAAAGGAATATAGTTTCAGTAATGTAAGAGAACAGGCTAATAAATATCAGAGATACCAATAAATATCAGAGATCATCTCATCTCACAGGCTCCAGCCTGACCTGGAAGTGTCCAGGGCCAGGTTGGACAGGGCTTGGAGCAGCCTGGGACAGTGGAAGGTGTCCCTGCCCATGGCAGAGGTGGCACTGGGTGGGCTTTGAGGTCCCTTCCCACCCAAACCATTCTAAGCCACTACAGGTATCCAACACCACCAACCAACAAATCACAGAAAACACAAGTATTTGCTGTTTAAGGCAAAAACCACACCAGAAGCTCTCTAGAAGAGGAGCTATGAGTAAACATTTTCCAACCCACTTGTTACTCTTCTTTTTAATAACAGAAAATGATCTGGCTGAGAAAAAATAATGAAGGTGCTGTCAAGTAGGCTGCTTAAGTTGATCGATCATGTGTTTAAAGGCAATCCACCCCCTGCTGCCAATCACAAGCTCAGGCAGACAAAAAGCAGCAGCTACAGAGGCCAATGTCTCGCTGATGGCCTTCATTAGAGCTCTGAGGAACCATTACCCTCGGCAGATTTTACTGGAGCTCTCCAGGAGGAATAAACAGATAAAAACCTCTCCTGGAATAAGTGCTTGCATGATCCACTTCCTCTGGGATCTCTCCTGGAGTATGTCTCCTCCCAGGTGGATCTGAGCACGCCTTTTCTCCAGGGAAACAGAAAAGCTGGCAGGGAAAGAAGCCAATGCTCCTGAGAAGCTGCCTAGAGAGGCTTCAGACTCCTTATCCCTGGAAATGTCCAAGGCCAGGAAGGACAGAGCTTGGAGAAACCTGGAATGGCTTTAAGCTGACAGAGGGCAGGTTCAGGTAAGATAAATGGAAGAGATTCCTCCTGCGAGGATGAGGAGGCCCTGGCACAGGGTGCCCAGAGCAGCTGTGGCTGCCCCTGGATCCCTGGCAGTGCCCAAGGCCAGGCTGGACTTTGGGGCTTGGAGCAGCCTGGGACAGTGGAAGGGGTGGGAATGCCCATGGCAGGGGTGGCACTGGATGGGATTTAAATCCCTTCCAACCTAAACAGGGATTCTGGGATTCCAAGTTGGACATTTCCAGGTGTCACTCAGCCCCGGCCCTGCTGATGGCAGCCTCTCCTGAGGTGTCACAGCAGCAGGAAAGACACTGTCCCTCCTGTCCCCCCTGTCCCCTTGCTGTCACCGCAGGCCTGGCTCTCATGGCTCCCCTGTGCTGCCACCAATCTGACCAGCAGGACATTTCCTGCCGTGGCCACGCTGTCCCCCTTCCTTGTCACTTCATTGAGCTCCATGTGGCCTCACAGGAGCAGGGGGCACGCAGGCTCCGGCTGTCAGGATCCAGGGATAAATGAGAGTCCATTCCCTGCGGAGGGCTGGGAGCACAGCCACCAACATCCCTGAGAGGCTGCTGGGACTCAGTGATTCATCACCGGCCCGGGCAGGGCGTCAAGACAGGGCCTTGCCCTGGGACAAAGATAAATTACCCAGGAGATGAGACTTAATTCACTCCTAGAGAAAATGTTCCCCTTCAAACAAGGGAGTTACTTCCCACATCCGATGCTACCACAGGAATACAATTCCAACTGTGAACAGGGCACAGCTGAGGAAGGGCCTGGAGCATGGGGGTGCCCAGGAAAGGCTGAGGGAGCTGGGGCTGCTCAGCCTGGAGAGGAGCCCCAGCTGAGAGGGGCCCTCAGCCCTGGGTGTCCCTGTGTGCAGGGAGGGCTCCCAGCAGGGCCCAGGCTCTGCTGCGGGGGCCCAGCAATGGCCCCAGAGCCACAGGCAGGGCCTGAGCCCAGCAATTCCCCCTGCACACGAGGCACAACTTCTTCCCTGGGCAGTGCCCAGCCCTGAGCACATTGTCCACACAGCCTGGGGGCTCCTCCCTGGGGCTGCTGCACAGCTCTGTGCACACAGTGCTGTGCCCTGTGCTCTGGGATGGCCCTGCTGGAGCAGGGAGGGGGCACCAGGTGCCCGCTGAGCTCCCCGCAGCCTCACCCAGCCTGGGATCCTGTGAGGAAGACAAAGCTGTTCCTACCCACATGGGGAAGAGCTGTAGTAACACCCTGAGGGACTAAACAAGAGATATCACTCCTAGCACCTCAAACTCGCTCAGCCAGCAGGACAACAAGAAATAAAGCCATGGAGAAATGTCCCATTCCAAGCTGTGGGAACAGCAACAACCCTCCCACGTGCCAGTGCCCTGAGCAGAAGCTGCTGACAAAGGCCTGCATTGGCCATTTTGGAAGTGCCAGGAAACACCACCCGAGAAAGCAGCCACTGCCATCTGTTCTACCTCCAACTGCTTCAGATTATTCTCTTTACCTTAAATACATCCAAATATATCTAAACACCACACACAGTCTATGAAAACAACTTAGCAGGGCGCTGTGTGCCCACGAGGACAGGGCTGGGTGGCCCATGGCTCCCACGGGTGACATCCCAGCCCTGGTGCTCCCGGCACAGGGACATCCCTGCTGCCCTCCCTCCAGCAGCCCATCTGCCTCAGAAACTGTTCCTGCCACGCTGTTTCTCACAGCCCCTGGGCTCTCTGCCGGTGTTTTTAGCCTCTCCAGGAGGGGCAGGGTGCAGGGATGTTGCTGTTTGGTGCTGGAACTGTGTGCTGGTTGCCCGGGAAACATCGGATGCATTGGCCAGAGTTTGCAGTGGATGTGAAACACTCTCTCCTCACTCTGTTCCAAGAGCCAGGATGTTGGGACTGCTGTGTGCTCACACACACGTGGGGGGTGATGGACACCACGGCCTGTGTTGCTTCCAAGACTTGGGATGAGTCCCTGACTCGCACCATGCTTTTCCTGACAGAGTAGGCCAGGCCAACACTAAAATCTGCAGCCCAAAGTGACAAAAAAATGTCCTGTATTCCCTCTCCCAGTCCCACACTCCCTCTCCCAGTCCCACATTCCGTCTCTCAGTCCCACATTCCCTCTCCCAGTCCCACATTCCCTCTCTCAGTCCCACATTCCCTCTCCCAGTCCCACATTCCCTCTCTCAGTCCCACATTCCCTCTCCCAGTCCCACATTCCCTCTCCCAGTCCCACATTCCCTCTCCCAGTCCCACACTCCCTCTCCCAGTCCCACATTCCCTCTCCCAGTCCCACATTCCCTCTCCCACCAGCTGCTGCCTCTGTGCGAGGCTCTCCCTCCCCTCAGCTCCTCTGCTGTTTTTGACTCCACAGATGTGATTAATAGCAATAAAAGCCACTGATCCTTTTGGTGGCTGCCTTTTTCTCCTCATTTAAGGGAAATCAGAGCGAAGCACGGTGACAGATGGCAGATATTAAAGCCTCGAGGTGAGGGACACGCTGCAGCAGCAGCAAGGAAATTCCTGAGGCTCATCTCGAGATGCTCCCAAGAGCAGACAAGTTTAGAGGTTTCCTTAGCACTGAGGAATCCTCTTTTCTCCTGGAAAAAAAATGAGTGAGGAAGTACTTCAAGCAGGCTATTTCCCTGAAAATAACCCTTCCCTTGAGCTGTTCTTTGGGATGATTTTTCAGGCAGTTTTACTTTGTTAAAGCAACAAAACCATTCCTCACTGGAGCTCAGGGATTTTTTTTCCCCCAGGGATTTATAGACTTTGAAACCCAAAGTATTCCTCTCCTCCTCTGCCTTACCCAGTTCCTTACAGGGCTCTGATTCAATACAGCCCCAGATTGGATTACAGTAATTTACTGCAGGACAGTGAAGAGAAGGGGAAAAATAAGGAAAGGAAAAGTGTTATCAGTCACCTCTGAGGAGAAAATAGAAGATGCTAAAACCTGGCAGGTGCTGCCTTATCTTGTTTATCACATGCTGATGGGAACAAACTGTTTTTGAAAGAAAACCCAGTGGTGGAAATCTGAACCAAAAATCCTGGCCCAGCAGATCATGGCAGAAATTCCTTGAGCAGTCCAAACACCCACTGGATGTTACTGGAAGAAAATTCCAATTTGAAGCATCCCAAACCCGCTGCTGGACTTCCTGGAGGAGCCCATCTCCACCAGCCAAGGAGCAGTTAAGCAGCAGAATTTAATGCAGAGGAGATGTTTCTCTTTGGAGGGCATTAATAATGGTTTAAAATGTAATTAACTTGTGTCACTGGGCTGCTATTAATTTAAGCATGCACTAAATAGTAAATCCAAACAGGATCTGTCATTCTGCATAAAACCCTCATGGAAAAAGCTTTCAGTAATGAAATGAAAGGAAAAACCATCATAAAGTGTGTGGAAAAGTCACCTCTGGTGATTATTTTCATCCTGTTTTTGTATTAAACACTGGCCCAGAAGCTCGGCACCACCCAACCACCCCTCTGCAGATCTTTGCAGGCATCTCCCCTTTAATTTCCTCCTCAGGCAGAGCTGGACCTGCCCTCTCCATGGACACCCAGAGCCCCCCTCAGCTTTTTCCAGGGCTCACAACAAACACTTTTCCCCTGAACTTTGGGCAGTAAATTCTGCAACACTGAGTATTGTGCTCAGTGCTTGTCCCAGAGGCTGATGAAGAACCCTTCAGCTCCCCCCTTCTTTACGAGGTGGGGTTAGGCAATTCATCTTGGGTCTCTGAGGCATTTTAAGGGGAAAACATTCCTAAAAATCACCAGGCATTGTTCCTGGGGTGCTCCTCCTTTTTCCAGGAATATCAATGTGTGGGGTTTGAGTCAATGAAGAATCCAACAGGTTCATGCAAACCTCATCCTGGGCACTCCGTGGGTTTAAAGGCTTGAGCTGTTTTCAGACTCAATTCTGTGAGAACAACACTGCAGAAATACAGAAATCTGCTTCGAAATAATCACAGTTTGCTGGGTTTCCTCAAAAATTTTCGTATCACTGCTGGAAGCAAT
The DNA here is from genome assembly GCF_021018805.1 of Prinia subflava. NCBI lineage: Eukaryota > Metazoa > Chordata > Aves > Passeriformes > Cisticolidae > Prinia > Prinia subflava. Next base: position 31,597,446 of record NC_086255.1, read on the forward strand.
TGCAAATACAAAGGATTTTGATTTGAAGCCCGTGTGTGCAAGAGCAGGTGAATAACAAGTGATGGATCATGTTTTATTCTAGTTATCAAGGGGGATTTACCTGTTTTCAATCATTATTTTATTATAATGCCAGCTAGAGGAAGCAAACACTCCAGCCTTCATCCAAAGGCTTTCTGTAATTCCACTTTAATTCTGACTGAACATGAAATTAATTATGACTGAGGGGCAAAATAGAATCCTGTTGGGTTTGGTGATCAAGTGTCAATCCCAGTTCCCATCCAGTGAGGAGATATTTTAGCTATGAACCAACGAGATCAACTCACAGAAATCACACAAACCACAAAAAAAAAATAGTGAAAAGGAGTGGGAATGTCAAAGATGAGTTGTGTTATTAAATCATGGATTCATCCAGGTCACTTTGATCCCGTGCCAGGTGCCAAATGCACCAAAAATTGCCCTTGGTCTGTGGCAGAACCTCCTCAGCTGCACAAGCCAGAGGGAAAATCTCTCATCTATTCTGTCCAACAAAAAAAGATTATTATGGAGGCAAAGTGACAGGGAAGGAGAGAAGAATGATTGCATCTAAACACATCCTCTTGGGAGTGGGTTTGGGCATCTGCAGCCTCCAGCAGGGCTCAGGGAGGCCTCTCCAGCCCTGCTGGAAGAGGGCAGGACAAAAAGGAGTGGAAAATACAATTTTAATGGTACTTGTGCTCTGGGAGAGTCTCTCCCTTGTGCTTTTCCATCAGCTTTTCGCTGAAGTGCCATAAAAACCTGCAGCCAACAATGCTGCCTGTAGGAACAAGCCTGAGGATCACATCCAGCCCTGCCTGCAGGGATGGGAAGAGGAGCAAGAAACGGGAATTGGCTGTTGCTGCAAAGCTGAATGGGAATTAAAGGCACATCTCAAACCCAGCAGATTCAACAGCACCTCCAAAATGTCTGGGAACACAACCATCAACCCAGCCAGCACAATATTCAGTCTTTGCCACTGATTGATTTATTTATTATCCACACCAGCCGCTCCAAAGCAAAGGTTCCACAGATACAAATCTCAGAGGTGGTGCCTCCCAAACCTCTCTGTTCTTGCAGGGGATGGCATTTGTAACCCAGCAAATTGGATTTCTCCCTTTGAATCTGCTGGGAAGCAGCAGCAGTGCTGGGAAGAGCTGTTTGCAGGATGAGAGAAGAGCCTGAAGTCTCATTAAGGGTCCCTTGGTACTTTTTGAAATATAGATGGTGTTAACTCTCATTTCTTGGCTGATTCAGAACTGGTAATTGCTAAAGCTGTTCAGCATTTCCCACCCCACTCCCGCTGCTGGGGGCTCAGAGCTGCTCCCAGATTTCCCAGTGGAAATGTCCTGCACAGCAGCCCAGGAGCTGGGAGAAGGTTGGGGATGGAAATTAAAGCTTCCTCAGTTTCCCACCCAAGATGTCTGGGGCAGGAGGAGCCCTCCTGGGGCAGCACTGCTGATTACAGCCTGGGGAGTTCACTTGCACATTCCACTCCTGGACATCCACACTCAGGAATTTTCCATTTCTCCATAGCCAGGACAGCCAGAACAACCAAATTATCCCCAAAAAATGTCCCTTCTGTCGATTATTTTTATGGAGTAAAACTGTACTTTGAGCTGACATTTTGCATTAATGTTTTTCCTCCTTGCAACAATTATCTCCTAGAAAAAACAGATCAGCATCCTTCTGATCCTGAACATTTGGAAAGCTGCCGCCAAACATGATATCCCGGGATACTGTGAAGTGACTCAAACACATTGTCTGGAGATGTCCTTCTGTGCCTTCATTTTCTGTGTGCCAAACTGAAACAGCTCCCAAAAATCACCCAGATTAACCATCCCACACCTCTGAAATGTCTGTGGCTCTGCAGAGCCACAAACTGAGGCCAAACCTTCTCCACAGGCAGTGGGGAAGGGAGATCAAAGCTGTGGGAGGTGTTAGCACCCTTTTGTTCCTGAAACACTACAGGAAGATGTTGGTGCAGCTGAGGAGACGAGGTTTTTTGGGTTAATTACTTTATTTTAGCACTTTCAGAGAGCTGTGTGGGATTTACCTCCACAGCAGCATCCCTGAGGAAGTGAAGCAGCAGGACACACAGGAACACTCCCAGTGCCTTCAGAAGAGAAGGGAAGGGATCTCCTGCCCTCAGAACTGTTGATCCTCATTAAAATATAAGCAGTTAACCCAATTAATGAGGGGTGGTGTGCAGCCACTTCCCAGCAGAACTGTCCATGTGGAAATGGAGCCTTTTAGAGAATGAACGCACCTAAAACATATCTGGACACCAGAGAGCAGGGACACCAAAACTTCAAACACCTCTGAGGGCACACACTGCCTTAGATAATGACCATTTCCAGCAGCAACTCTGGCAGAGAGAGAAAGAAGAGCACTTTAGGCAAATTGAGATCACACTCCAGGGAAATAGCTGCCTGACGCTCCCTGACACCAGCAGTGCAGCTTCCACGGGTTTCCTGGCCAGAGCCAGACACTTTCAGAACCCTCAGTTTCCTTCCCAGCAAACACAGTGTTCCCAAGCATCCTGAGGCCTCTCAGAGGAAAGGAAAAGAGAAAAGAAGCAGCTCTGTAACACCCCCAGCTTACACAAGACATCCCTGGCTTTGGCTGAGCTGATTGTGGTGACCTGAAGGAGAAAGGAAAGATGGAGACGGACTTGGGGACAAGGGACAGGACACAGGGAATGGCTCCCACTGCCAGAGGGCAGGGCTGGATGGGATATTGGGCAGGAATTGTTCCCTGGCAGGGTGGGCAGGCCCTGGCACAGGGTGCCCAGAGCAGCTGTGGCTGCCCCTGGATCCCTGGCAGTGCCCAAGGCCAGGCTGGACTTTGGGGCTTGGAGCAGCCTGGGACAGTGGAAGGTGTCCCTGCCATGGCAGGGGTGGCACTGGGTGGGCTTTGAGATCCCTCCCAGCCCAAACCAGTCTGGGATTGCTGCTGTTACAAACCCCCACATTTCCAACAAAATTAATCCCTGCCTTTACCACAAAGCACCTAAAGCAAATGTTTTTATTTCCTCCCAAGAAAGATACCTTGAAATAACGAGGCCCTATTTACCTCTTGCCAGAAATAATCTTCTTCTTGAACTAATTACATATTTAAGTCCAGACCTTTTTCCACCTACACTGAGACACTGACACAACCAGGAAAGCTTTCCAACAGGGCTGGTTTATGGGGTTTTTATTGGCAAATTAATGATACGGTCTCTGCTATGCATACACCTAAAACAACTTTAGAACCAAAACAAATAGGGCTAAAGGGCATTTCTGAAATTCCCTCTGCTTATTTCACAGTCAAGCAAAGAGGGTTTTATTCAGGCTCTCCAGGAGGCTGCTGCAGCCTTTCCTGAGCAAGGCTGGGATTCAGCAGCCAGAGCAGGTTTGAACAGTGCAGTCATTGTAGGATTCTGCAACCAAAACCCCTTTCACATGCCCGGGTGCTGCTGCAGAGAGAACCACACCAGACATCTTGGGGAAAAATCAGTATTTCCACAGCAAAGGAAGGAAAAAGTTGCTCTGGTAATTCCTCATGGCAAAAAACCCACGTGGGTTGCATCAACAGCTGCCAAAGATGCAGGAAATGAAAACTGTGGGATTTCTTTTCCTTGAGTCTGTGATAAGGAAATTCATCAGCAGGAACTGAGGGCAAAAGTCGTGTACTGAGGCCAAGCTGCAGGACTGGGAACACTGGGAATCATCACAGGATTAAAAACCTGGATCTTACAGAATGGTCATTTTAGAGAACTGGATTTCCCTGCCTTTAAAAGGAATGTGGCTTCATCTGGAGCAGGTGAGACAGGAGCACTTCCAGGTGGGCTTGGAATGAATCCAGAGAGAGAGAGAGAGAGAGAGACTCCACACCCACCCCAGGCTCATGGAAAAGAAGTTCCTCATGTGGAAGGGCAGGTTGTGCAGGACAAAGCAGCTGGATTGACTTTACCTGCAGTGACAGTGGCTGTCACTGTGGAAATAAAGCAAATTTCCAGTTTCTTTTGGCTGAACATTCCAGGGTTTGATGTGCAAGGGACATTTCAGAAGCAGAAATCAGATAAATTCTTATCTGAACAAAAGGCCCAGAAGTATTCCCAGTGTATTTCCAGCTCTCAAAGGGATTGGGAATTTTTCTCCGGCTGGACAAAGTGGGCAGGAGCTGCCTCCCAATTTTCAGTGCACTCCCTGAACTGAAACCAAAGGCTGGTCCTAATTTCCATCACAGCAGAACAGTTCCATCCTGTAAAACCAGCGTGGGGGTTTGCTCTGCAGCTTTACCTTCTAGAAAGGATTTTATATTCTTTTTTTTTTTTCAATAAACCGAGCATTCCCGTGCTCCTCAGTGGAAAAAAGGAAGGCTTTTGACAAGGAAGGAATTTAGTCCAAGGAACACCCTTGGACTAAATTCCCAGCAGTGCTGTGGTGGTGTCACACATCTGGGAGCAGTTGCTGTGGGTTCCTACCTGCAGAGCTCTCATCTTTGCTGCCCAGTGCTGCCATTAGGAAAGAAAATTCCCAAAGAAAATCAGGCACGAGCTGAGTCCACACTTCCCACCCTGATGGCCCAGCTAAAGGAAGAATTCCAATGGATAGCCAGCTCTCCAGGCAAAGCCCTCATGGAATTTAACAAAAAGGAGAATATCTGGGGTTAATCCCGTTTTCCACCACACAGCTGGACAGAAAAAGCAAGAGGAGTGTTAGGAGAACACAGTGGGAATAATCCAACACACTCCCACAGATCCCAGGCTGTTCAAAATCAATCCAGGCACCTCAGGAGCAGAGGAAAATGATTCCTGAGCAAATGAAGGAGAAGGAGTCTTTGAAAGCCACGTGCCAGAGCACTGAGGGCTGTTCAGCAGCAAAATGGAGAGGGGGGAGAAAAAAATCATAATTAAGAACCCAATCATGTTTTAGCTCTCAGCAAAAAATCCGACTTCCAATCAATTCCTACACATTTGAGCAAAGGGGAAAAAAGAACAAGGGAAACTGTGGCTTACATGAGATTTCACCTCTCATGCAGAGAGGCAAATCCAGGGTTTCTTGGAATGTTTGTGCCCCTGGCAAATGATTTCTTGGGAAAGGCAACCTTCCCCTAATCCCCATCAAACAGGGCTAGGAACAGCACAGGGAGAAAGAGCCCAAAAGAGAAATTTTGATTTGTGCTTCTTGCTGTGTTTTGGTGAGAAATGATGGGACTGGGATAATGTGGCACATCCATGGGTTCCACACATTTTTGGATTCATCATGGAAAACATTTATGATCTGTTGGTTTTAAGAAGGGGAGATGCCAAACCCCTCCTGCCAGGGAGCACCTTCCTTTGCTATCACAGCAGCTCCACTTCTGAGAATATTCCCATATATTGATGGATATTCCCCACATGGCCCAGCTAAAAGGCATCCTGGGAATATTGATTGCCATGAAACCCCAGGAAAACTCAAAGTCTCAGAAGCTGTTATTTACACAAGTGGAATGAAAACTGTTTTCTGTGGTGGTCACGTGCAGCAACTGCTCCCAAACAGTTTGGAACAAACAAATAATCTCCTTTTCTCCTGGAAAAGCTGGTTATTCACACTGTCAGCACTGATCTGCAGATTGGAATTAGCTTCCTTCAGAAACTTTTGTGTGAAATTCTGAAATACAAAAGCAAAAGCTCTCCCAACCCTGTTATTTCCTGCCAGATTCCACCTCCCCAGCTTTTCCCTACACGCCCCATTCCATCCAAGCATTCCCATCCTTCAATTCCCTCCACTGAGGGACTTGAAAAAATTATATTTTAATGAATGCTGCCAACAAATTCACAAGGAAAAAAACCCATCCCACAGGAAAACCTGAGAAGGGGGTGAACTTCTCCTCCTGAGACCTATTCCTGTGATTATCCATTTAATTCCAAGTGAAGAACTGTCCAAAACACAGCCCAAATCCTTGAAAACTGTAAATACACAGAATTAAACCCCAAAAAGTCCCCTGTGTGCAGCCAGCTCACCAACAGCTTCATTTTGTTTAATCAACCCAAAAGCTTCTTGCAGTGACTCTCACCTGAAAAATGCTTCCATGTTTTCTTTCCTTCAGACTCCATCCCTTCCACAGCCCCTGGAATATCCATTAAAAATGGAAAGCTCACCTCCAAAATTCAGAACAGTTTTCCTCAGTTTTTTTTTCTTTTAAAGCAGTGTGGGGAGAAAGACATGTTATTAAATGAAAAAAAAAATCTCCAGGAAAATGACTTGCAGATCCAAAGATCAAAGTGAAAGCTCTGCATTTGCTGTCAGGAAAATAAATTAGAAGCTTTTATTTCAGCAATAAGAGCTGCTTTTCAAGGAAAAGCATTTTAATTTGATAATTTCAATTCCTGTTTAATAGAAATTAGAATTCTACTCTGAAAGTGTGAGCTTCACTTTTCCAGATTAGCTGTTACTGAAAGAAGGGAATCAAAAAGGAGAATCCAAATTTTGCTGCACTCCCCCTTCTCTAAACAGAGAATTCCAGCAACCGAAATCATGACAATATTTTAAATCCTGGACTCTTCCTGCCCCAAAAATCATTCAAACAAGTATATATCCCAAATATCTTCTTCCACAGAAAACTTCATTCATTGTTCTCAATTATTTATTAAATCCAAGGCTGGTGGTCTTTAAACAAATGTAGCAGTAATTCAAAAAATAGGAAAACCTCCCATCCGTGTCTAATCAGTATCACAGGGAGAAAAAATTAGGATTTCTACAGTCTCCAAATGTATCCCAAGAAGGCAATTCCACCTCACCTCGCCTGGGGCTTGGCTGGAAAAGGAGAGGAAGAGCAAAGATCTCCAAGGAAAGGCACTTCAAGCTCAGCCAGAAATAAAACTCCCAACACCCCTGGTGCAACAGGGAGGGAAATTTGGGAAGTTCCTACTTAGTAACCTCTCTGAGAGCTTGGAAAACGAGACTGGACCTAAACCCTGGAATCATGGAATGGTTGGGGTTGGAAGAGACCTTGGAGATCATCCAGTGCCAAAGCAGGGGCACCTCCCACTATCCCAGGCTGCTCCAACCTGGCCTTGGGCATTTCCAGGGATCCAGGGGCAGCCTGGATCTCTGAGAAATCCATTCCAGGGCTCCCCACGCTCAGAGGGATGAATTCCTTCCCAATATCCCATCCATCCCTGCCCTCTTCCAGCTTGAAGCCACTCCCTTGCCCTGTCCCTCCAGGCCCTGACCGTATTCTGCCAAGCCCTGTTAACAATGAATTTTATCATTATCAAACAGTGCTTTTAAAATAACCAGCTGCACTTTGGGGATGGAAACGTCAAAAGGATGGAAAAGCCACAGGTGGGAAGAACTCTTCCCAAATCCTGCTCAGGGCTTGCCCAGAACTTTGCTTATTTTGCTTGATTCAGGCAAAATTAACCCAAATCCAACCAAGAGCAGCAGCATCTCCTCCAAGGAATGCAGCTGACAAATCCCAAATTCCGAAACCTGCTTTCCATTCCAGCTGGAATAAGGGCACAGAAGTTATTAGGGTGAAAATATTCCAGAAGGAAAATGTTCCCAGGAAGAACACTGGGGAATTCTGGGGAGAGCATCTCAGCTCTGAATAGCCAGCTCCAGCCTTTCCAGGGGTTCTCCTGCCTCTGGCCACGGGTGGGATCCACAGGTGGGATCAGCTTCCTTCCCGCAGGATTGAGGAAACATTCCCGACCTTCTGACTGCTGCTGTTTCATCCAGCTCATGAAAAAGAGGCATGTTCTCAAATTCCTCAGCTTCCCTATAATTATAATTATCCAGTTCAAAGCAAGGTGGGTGTTGGTGTGGTTTTTCCAGTTTAACTCCCCAAAATGTTTTAATGGCCTTCATTAAACATTAATTGAATTAAAAACACGAGTTACCACGAATGTCTCATCTATATGGATCACACATTCCATGGAATTTGTTGCCTCATTCCACAGGAATTAAGAACCTACAACAAACTGAAAGCTGTGATTGTGCTTTCCTTCACATTTTTGTACAGTTCTGGCACAGAGCTTGGAAGTATAAAATGTATTTATCTCAGTTTAGAAAAGGAAAATGAATTAGAAAACTTGCCAGGATTTTCATAGAGATATTTAAAGGTCCTATAGAAATCTCTGTTGCTTTTCTGGCTGTTTATTATTCACAGACACAAGGAATTTTTGATCCTGCAACAATAAATTTATTGTGGCTCTTTCTCAGATGGAATTCTGGCCTTTCCTCGGGTCTTTGTCTCTGAGTGTAGACAAAGAAATTCACTTTCAAAAAAACCCCACCCCAGTGCTGCTCTCATTTGCAGGAAAACAGAGAAGATGACAAAGGTTTGGCTATCTCAGGTTTTCAAGAAAAGAGATGAAAAGAGAAAAAAAAAATCTTTGCAGTCACACTTCAGGAAATCAGCCCTGGGAAATGAAAGGATTTGGGGCTTGTTTTTCTCCACATTCCACGGCACCTCCAACAAAAGCTGAGGTGGAGACAAGAGCATGAGATGCTTCTCTCTAAAGAATAAAAAATGCCAGTGTATTTCCATCTCCAGATCATTTTTCCAAGCATATTTTCCTCTGTCAAAAGGATCAAACAACTCCCTGGCTGAATTAATGGAAAAATAATGACAATAATTCCAAGTTACAGCTGCATTTCCTGGGGATACTGTGGGAGTAGATACAGATTTACACAAACCTGTGGTCAGAATATTCCTCCAAGAGCTTCTTGGTGCCGATTCAACTCATTAATAAATTATACATAATTATTTCTGGTTCATTTTTCATCCAGCTTGGCATTTCTTTAAGTACAATTCCCACTTGGATTCAGCTCATTCCTGCAAAAACCCACCAAAAACCCCACCACAAAAAAAGGAGGGGATCAGGCACACATTGGACTCCGGGAGTCTTTTCCAGCCTCAGGAATTCTGTAATTTTGCTTGGAAAATCATCAATTTTAGGCATGTGAAAAAAGCAACACCCAAAAATCAGGGAGCAGCAATAAAAATGGGCATAACTCCTTAGATTTCTGTGGATAACTGCTCCCACCTCACACCCATCCAGCAGATCCTTTCTGTCCAGCACAAAAACCAGGATTGCTCCAGGATTTTCTCCAATCTTCCAGAAGGCAAGGGCAGAGCCACACAAACCTTTTAGAGCCCAAAAATACTGAATTCCCCTCACGCTCCTCACCAGGTTTATTTCCCTCACCTTCACACGCCAGCTAAGGATGCAATATTCCTGTCTGAAAATATTGAAAAATAAAAGCAAAGCAACAGAGTTGCAGAAATGTTTTTTTTTTTCTCCTAGATCTAGGCAATGAGGAAGAGTGATGGGACAAGAGACTCCTCACTCTCTTGCCCACGTGCTCGAGACTACTTGAAAAATGAAGTGGATTCCAAGAAAAATTGGGATTTTTCTTGCAGAAAGTGCACTTTATGCAACAGAAATCCAACCCTTTTCTAGCTTGTTTTATGCTGGATTCACGCACCCCCAATGTAACAAGAGGATGGAGAGAGACAGGAGGGGACAACCCCGGACATTTGGGTCAACAATGACATTCCAAATGTTTAGGGAAGGGGAGAGGTCATGAAAAGAAGATAGAAACAAAGAAGATCCAGCCAGGAGGACACCCCTAGTCCTAAGGAATGCACTGTGAGATCCTATCAAGTGAAGGGGGTCTCCATCTCATCTCACACATTCATAAAAATACAGAGTCATGGAATGGTTGGGGTGGGAGGGACATTGAAAGATCATCCAGTCTCCACCCTGACACCTTCCACTGTCCCAGGCTGCTCCAAGCCCCAGAGTCCAGCCTGGCCTTGGGCACTGCCAGGGATCCAGGGGCAGCCACAGCTGCTCTGGGCACCCTGTGCCAGGGCCTGCCCACCCTGCCAGGGAACAATTCCTGCCCAATATCCCATCCAGCCCTGCCCTCTGGCAGTGGAAGCCATTCCCTGTGTCCTGTCTCTCCAGACCTTTGTTAAAAGTCCCTCTCCATCTTTCCCATCAGCTCCTTCAGGATGCAATCAGGTCACTTGGGAGCTTCTCCTCTCCAGCTGAGCAATCCCAGCTCTCCCAGCCTTTCCTCCCAGCAGAGCTGCTCCATCCCTCAGGAATCTCTGAGGCCTCCTGTGGATCTGCTCAAGCACATCCCCATCCTTCTCGTGCTGAGGGCCCCAACCCAATGCAAACCTTCCTCAGGTTGGTGTTGGAACTTCCCATTTGGAACTTCCCAGTTGGAACTGCAGGCGAAGCTGAGCCTTGCTGTGCTCTGAAGGCCCTTTCCCAAGCCCTGCCCAGCTGGGCACACACAAACCAGCGGGAGAAGCCAACGGGAAGGATTTTTCTCGCTGCGCCTTTCTGCTGACGAAAACAGAACAGCGCCGCAAAAACTCTTTAGAAAACAATTTAAGAGAGATCAGCAGATCTCAGCTGCTAATGGAGCATGTCCCTTCCGCTGTCTCAGAGCCTCGTGCTGCCATCCGAGGGGCTGGAAACAGCTCCTGCCCCAGGACTGAGGGATGATCACGGACACAGGCACGTGCTGGGGTGTCGGCAGCTCCTCGAGCACAGCAGGAGGACACTGCTGGACACAGAGCAGCTCAACAGATGGACATTTCTGCAGATTAAACATCACCAGGAAATGCCTCTTCTGGACAGCAAAAATGGAGCAAAGCCTCTCACCTCTGACTCCTGGGATTTAAAGGATCACGTTGGACCAAGGTGATCAGAGGATGGAGCAGCTCTGCTGGGAGGAAAGGCTGGGAGAGCTGGGATTGTTCACCTGGAGAGGAAAAGCTTTGGGGTGACCAAATTGTGGCCATCCAGGAGCTACAAGAAACATGGAGACAGGCTTTGGACAAGGGTCTGGAGTGCCAGGACACAGGGAATGGCTTCCACTGCCAGAGGGCAGGGCTGGATGGGATATTGGGCAGGAATTGTTCCCTGGCAGGGTGGACAGGCCCTGGCACAGGGTGCCCAGAGCAGCTGTGGCTGCCCCTGGATCCCTGGCAGTGCCCAAGGCCAGGCTGGACTTTGGGGCTTGGAGCAGCCTGGGACAGTGGGAGGTGTGGGGTGGAGACAGATCCTCTTTAAAATCCTTTCCCAAACCATTCTGGAATTCTGTTTTCCTGGAGGGGGAAAAGGGAGGGTGAGCCAGCACAGAGTGCAGGGACACTGGGGATGGTCCCAAGAGGGACCAGAGTCTCCCCACAGCCTCCGAGCTCAGGGACAAGGAAATCCCTCTGCCCTCAGCAGGACCTGCTCTCCTCTGAGCCAGGGAAAAGCCAACAGCTTCTCCATGATGCTGTTTGGTCTCCACTCTCCCCCAGGGAGAAAACAGGAGGAAAATAACTTTTTTCCTCCGGAATCTGGGGAAAATTAATCTAGATTTGACCTTTGTCTCTATTCCCTTTTATGCTAAACTTCCTCAAGCAAAGCAGATGCCTCGGGCTGCAGAATTATCCCAAACTACAAATCCACATGTTTTAAACAGTGCTGGTGGGAAAAGGGCTCCAGGATGTGCAAGGAGAAGCCTTGTACAGCCACAATCCACTTCACACCTCTGATCAGGAACTCCCAAGGGCACAGAGCTCACTGCACATCCAGAGAAAACAGAGATTAAGCACTGAAATTCCTGTCCCAGCTGCTGCTCAAGCCATCCAGCTCCTTTTCTAGCAGCTTTTTGAAACATTCAGGCTTTTTGCATTGTGGTGGTGAATCATTTCAGTGGAAGAAAAAGAAGAATTGTTAGAAGGAACACAGGACCTGCCTCTCCTCAGAGACCTGGGGTGGATACAAGCTGATCAGACCTGGGCCAGTGAAAGGTTTGCCTGGGAGGCCAACAAAGCTATAAAACATTGCCTTGTTTGGGGGGTTTAAAAAAACCTCCAGTACATGGTATAAGTACAAAGCTGCAGGAACGATCAGTGATTTCTATGATTCCAAAGAATCAACTTTTGACTGGAGGGTTTTGTTTTGTTTTCACAAATAATGAAGAACCCTCTTGTTCCTATTCAAAACTGAGAAATCAACATTTCTGAAGGCTTGCTCTGGATTTCCATGGAACAAATCCTTCCCCTAGTTCACATAAAGAGCTTAATTCTTTTTTTCTCTCTCTCTTTAATCTACCCCGAACATATTTTGCTGTGCTGCTGCTTGGCACAAGGCAGCCAAACAGGCCCCCAGAAGTGCAGAATTTCTGTGTGAGCTCCTGCTCACTGCAGAGGCAGCTGATGTGATTCCAGCCTCCCTGGGGATGCACTACATGTTTGGATACTTTTCCATGCATAAGGAGAAGCTTTGGTCATTTCTTTGGGGAATAAATGGATTTAATACAGGTGGAATAAACATCCCAAAGCCAGGGCTGTGCTCTGTGTGGGTGGATGTGCACAGGGGAGCTGCCTCACAGACTTCCCACGCATCACAGCCACAGGGGTGACAGAATTCTGGGATAACTGGGGCTGGAAAATCCCTCCCAGCCCAGGCAGTCCCAGCTGTGCCCGATGCCCACCTTGTCCCCAGCCCAGAGCACTCAGTGCCACCTCCAGCCCTTCCTTGGACACCTCCAGCCATGGGCACTGCAACCCTCCCTGGGCAGCCCCTGCCAAGGCCTGAGCACCCTTTCCATGCACAAATTCCTGCTGCTGCCCAAGCTGAGCCTCCCCTGGCCCAGCCTGAGGCCGTTTGCCCTTGTCCTGTCCCTGTTCCCTGCGAGCACAGCCCGACCCCCCCTGGCTGTCCCCTCCTGTCAGGAGCTGTGCAGAGCCACAAGGTCCCCCCTGAGCCTCCTTTTCTCCAGGCTCAGCCCTTTCCCAGCTCCCTCAGCCTCTCCTGGGGCTCCAGCCCCTTCCCCAGCTCCCTTCCCTGACCTGGACACGTTCCAGCCCCTCCAAGTCCTTCCTGGCCTGGGGGCCCAGAACTGGACACAGCCCTCGAGGTGCAGCTTCACCAAATGAAATCCATGAACAGGGTTTATGAGCAGCACAAGAATTTCTGCAGCAGAGGAATGGACACGGAGATTGCCCAGCTCACTGAGGGATGGGAGCCCACAAACCCCGCCGTGTGTAAGGACAGCAGCCACCAGCAAAGATGCAACTCTGCACCATGGAGAGGCCAAAGCAAGTGAATATTTTTGGAAAAAGCGAGGCAGAGACTCCAGACGAGATCCCTGCCATCCCCCAGCCTGTCTGTGCTCAAGCAGGTGGGTGGGTGCAAAGTTACACCAGATGCCAAGTTATGTTCCCTCCAAATACCCACAAAATGATTCATGGGTACAGCTTAAAACTCTTTTGTGTTTGAAATCATCATGTGAGTACCTCACATCCAGCAGGGAGAAACCTGGAGTCCAGAGTGGTTTGGGAAGGGACCTCAAAGCCCATCCAGTGCCACCCCTGCCATGGGCAGGGACACCTTCCACTGTCCCAGGCTGCTCCAAGCCCCAAAGTCCAGCCTGGCCTTGGGCACTGCCAGGGATCCAGGGGCAGCCACAGCTGCTCTGGGCACCCTGTGCCAGGGCCTGCCCACCCTGCCAGGAACAGTTCCTGCCCAATATCCTACCAAAATTTCCCCTCTTTCTATTTGAAGCCATTCTCCTCATCCTGTCACCCTAGTCCCTGACATAGTGTCCCTCAAGCTTCTCTGTAAACCCCTTCATATTGGAAGCAGATCCTTGGGATCCTTTAAGCCTCCACAAAATTTAAAATGTTGGAAACAATCCAGTCCCTGTTTTCAGAGTGAGTGGGCAGCAGAGCAGTGTGGAGGAGTGAGAAAAGCACACTTCAGCACGGTGACTGCAGGGCCAGAGGAGCAGCACCTGCTTGTTTCTCTCTGCAGATGAAGCCAAACAAAGCAAAAGATGAAAATAAAATGTTTTTTAACAGCATCACAACCCAATGAATTTTTATTTTGTGAGCCCATGCAAAAAGGGGAAAAAAATTTAAAAAAAGCAATTCCCAAACAGCAGCAGAAAAAAACCCCAAAAATCATCTTTTAAATGAACTTTTCCTTCCTCCTAGTGCTGAAGGTGGCTTCCCCAGGATACAGGAAAGGTGTTTGCTCCTCAATATTCCTCATCAGGTATATTCTCCACCATCCCACACCTCAGCATCCCTCCCCAGGTGTATTCCCCACCATCCCACACCTCAGCATCCCTCCCCAGGTGTATTCCCCACCATTCCCCAGCAGTGGTGTCCCTCAACATCCCGCAGTGAAAGCAGCATTCTCGCATCTCCCAGTGCCACCAGCACTGGCACAGCTGGAAGCAGGAGCAAGCAAAGCCCCCCCCTCCTTTAGCAGGGAGCCAAAACCAAAGGAAACCCACCTGTCCAGGAAAGATCATGAAGAAACCCCCCTTTGAGGAGGTTTTGGGACTTCTCTCTCTATATAAATACTCCCAGGGTTTGAGGCCAAGGTGTTCCTCTCCAGGTTCCATTCAGCAGTTTTCCAGATTAAATCCAACTCAGTGTCACTAAAATCCACCAAAGGACACCTGTGCCAGGAGGCTGCTCTGGAGAACTTCCACAGAGCAGCACAGCCCAGCAGCAAAACTCATCTTCCTGCTCTGGAAGGACCCTGTGAACACCTTCATCCCTCCCATCTCACAGATTCAGCTTTGAGGGACACGGGGCCATACAGAAAATACCACAAATAGCACAGCTGATGGCAGGGGAGCTCAGGGGCCACAGCCTCTCCAGGAATATAAAAGCTCCTCCACTCATCTCCAGAAAAAATCTCCCCCTCTGATCCCTACACAGCAATTACAGCTGAAATGCTTTCCTTGATAACTCAAAGCAAATTCTGGCTCAATGGGACGAGTTAAAGGGCAAAAAAACATATCAGTGATGTAGCTGCGGCTTTCTTCCCTTGTATACTCTTATCTCAGTAATCACATTGCACAAGTACACACACTTGGGGATTTAAACCTCAGCTTCTAGAGGGGAGTGCTTGGAAAAATGAATCCAGATGAATATTGAGGAAGTTTCTAACCTCAGGCTCCTGCAGCATCGAGCTGAAATTTGAGCATCACCCTCTGGAGTCTGCACTCAGCAGGAGCTGTGGGTGAGCCCAGCAAAAAAGGTTTTACACTCTGGACTTAAAATCATCCCCTCAGCTCTGTCCCAGCTCAGGGGCATGGCCAGGAATGTTGCTATGGATGGAGGGTGAGGAGAAAAAGGGGTTTGCCCCAACCAAAATTGTTTTAGTAGGAGCATCAGCACTGTCCAGCCCTTGGAAAATCGTAAGGAGCAAAATGTAGTGCCAGGCACCTCTTGCTTCACCCAAATGGGGACAGAAGAGACAAGGCTGGAGGATGGACTCTGGCCTTAGACAATATGAACTGAACAAATACAAAGGGCACAAACACACCAGCACAGGAAAATCAAACTTGTCTGTTCAGTCTGTAACTGAGCATACCATGAGGGAGTATTCCAAGCCCAACCTGTAAAGCCTTGGCCAAAGTCTCTTCCTGGCCAAGAGGGAAATTTGGATATTTCTGCCCATGGCACTGGTGGAGTCCCCATGCCTGGAAGTGTTCCCAGGACGTGTGGATGTGGCACTGGGGGATGTGGACTAGCGGTGAACACGGTGCTGGTGCTGGTTGATAACTGGACTCCAGGATTTTAAAGGTCTTTTCCAACCTTACTGATTTCCATGACTCCATGATTTACTCTGTAAAAACAAGTTGGTTCCCTCCCCTCTCTCACGCCATCCCTGTGGATTTTCTGTTCTCCCTTTCTTGCTCAATCTCCTTTCAGAATCCTTATCTTTATTTTCCTCGGTGTTCTGGAAACACTTCTGTGACACAAAGCCCTGGAAGGGTTCTTTCCAGAGAAAGGTTTGTACTCACAGCAAAGCTGAGGCCGAGGGCATGCAGCAGCCCCAAATCTGTGTCCAGCCTGTGTTAGGTGCAGAGTGAGGGACGCTCAGCCCTCGCTGCCACTGGGCGATTTTCCATGCCGCTGTTTTCCTCCTTCCCTACAGCAAATTCCCGAGCCCAGGCAGGAGCATTATCTCCTCACATCTTGGCTCCTCATTAGCATTCGAGGCCAGGGGAACGTGAGGGAATTTTTAAACACAGCAACGTTCCTTGGTCCAACTTTTGCACAGAACACCAACGGGCCTGCATCTCCCCGCTGTGCTCCAGGCCCAGATAAGCAAAAGCGCTTGGTTTTGTGATGAAAAACAAAATTAAAGTAGGGTACAGCCATCACTAAGAGCTTTAACTAAGCTACAGAACTGAAGCATCGATAGAATTTGCTCACATGACAAATGATGCTCGTAAAACACTCCAATACAAACAGGCATCGCTGTCTGATGACTTTAACCAGCTGAGCAGGAATGGGCAGGGCCTGAGCCCAGCAATTCCCCCTGCACACGAGGCACAACTTCTTCCCTGGGCAGTGCCCAGCCCTGAGCACATTGTCCACACAGCCTGGGGGCTCCTCCCTGGGGCTGCTGCACAGCTCTGTGCACACAGTGCTGTGCCCTGTGCTCTGGGATGGCCCTGCTGGAGCAGGGAGGGGGCACCAGGTGCCCGCTGAGCTCCCTGCAGCCTCACCCAGCCTGGGTGACTGTGATTTGAAATTCAAAGTGTTCAACAATAGAAATAAATCACAGTGAAGGACATGGGGGTCTCAGCATCACCAAGAAACCTCCTCAGAAGTGGAATGAGCTGATAGATTCCTGGGACAGAGATTCTGGGTGTTGCTCCAGTAAGTGCTGCAATCCACACACAGGTCGGACTCGGTGTGAAGAAAAGATCATTAAATCCCAGAATCACCGAGGTTGGAAAAGCCCTCCAAGAGCATCAAGTCCAATTTTTGAGCGAATCCCAGCGTGCCCAGAGCACTGAGTGCTACATTTACTCGTTTTTGAATGTCTGCTGGGACTGTGACTCCACCGCTCCCTGGGCAGCCCCTGCCAAGGCCTGAGCACCCTTTCCATGCACAAATTCCTGCTGCTGCCCAAGCTGAGCCTCCCCTGGCACAGCTTTGAGGCATCTCCCCTCACCCTTTGAGCTCTGTATCCACCACCATAACTCAACTCTTAATTTGATTTTCCTTTATCCGCATTATCCACACAGGAAGGAAGAGAGCAATCCTTGCCATCCAACTTGGCTGTGCTTTTGCAAATTAATATTAGATCTTGGTTTTGCTGATACCTTTGACAGTGTGGGTCCCTTCCCAGCTGGGATATTCCATGGTTGTCCATGTCAGGACAGCAGCTGGGGACCTGCAGCCCAAAACCAGAGGTGGGAGACACACACAGAATGTGGCCCTTGGCTCACTGCCCTCACTGGATTTAAGGAGTACAGTCCATTAATGAAACACAGAGATAGGCCTGGCTCTCTGAAATTAAAAAATTGCTATTACTGGTGCTACCAGCTGGATTTTATCTCTCTCACTGCAGTGAAAAAGCTGTCCTTGAACAGCGCACAAAACCCTATCTCCGCTGGTTAAGCTGGAAATATCTCAGTCTTGCATTTCCCACCAAAGAAAGTTTTCTGAAAATGAGAGCTCCTAGAAGCTGACTAAAACTTTACACTAAATTAAAATAATTCCAGGCGTTGCAGACATCAGAAATGGAGGCCTTGAATTCAGGGGGTGTTACAACTCTTTTCTCTGCCATAATGAAATTATATCTGGCAATTACCCTGACATTTTTCTTCATGAGATCCTTTACTTTAAACCACCTGAGTGAAAAAAAAAAAAAAAAAAAGAAGAAAAAAAGGCTGATCTGCATCTCCACAACACATTAATTGCATCATTTAAAATACAATAAAACGCTTTCTATCCACAGGGGGAAAGGTCTGAGAGTTCTACAAGTTGTAGCAGCCTTTTCTGGGACTGATCCTTTCCAACCCAAACCATTCTGGGATCCTAAACATGCTTGTACCCATAATTTAGAGGTGAGCCTCTTGTTATGTCTTTAATGATAAGAAAGGTTCATCTAAGGCTATCAGCAGATCCCAATTTCTCCTCCTGAAGAGAGAAATCAAAACCTGCAGGGCTTTGCTCCTCAGCTCTGCTCTGCTGGAAGGACCTGGAGCTGCTGCAGAGAGGCCGGGGGAGGCACCAGGATGAGCAGAGGGATGGAGCAGCTCTGCTGGGAGGAAAGGCTGGGAGAGCTGGGGGTGTTCAGCTGGAGAGGAGAAGCTCTGGGGTGACCCAGCTGTGGCCTTCCAGTGCCTGAAGGAGCTACAGGAGAGATGGAAAGAGGTTCTTTACAAGGGATGGAGTGACAAGGGGGAATGGCTCCCCACTGCCAGGGATCAGGGCTGGATGGGATATTGGGCAGGAATTGTTCCCTGGCAGGGTGGGCAGGCCCTGGCACAGGGTGCCCAGAGCAGCTGTGGCTGCCCCTGGATCCCTGGCAGTGCCCAAGGCCAGGCTGGACTTTGGGGCTTGGAGCAGCCTGGGACAGTGGGAGGTGTCCCTGCCATGGGGTGGGATGAGCTTTAAGATCTTTTCCAGCCAGAATCATTCCAGGATTCTGTGCTGCAGCACTGAGCCCGTCCCCAACAAAGCCAGACAAACATTTGACTCTGCAAACAACGTGGGCAAAGCGTTAAACACAAAGCGTTAAACGGCACCAACGCTCTCTAGGAGAGTTCCCTGAGTTGGTTTTTCAAGTGAGCCTTGCCAGGGGGTCATGGAGAGGTCAGGGCTGCTGCTGGGGAGAGTGGAGGGGGAAAGGAGCCCACAGACAGATGGGAACACAGGGGCTGTGACCCAGGGGAACACTGCTTCTTCATCTTAATGAGCTCTTAAACATCCCACCCTGCACTGCTCGGCTCCTCAGCAGCCACCCCGGGATTTGTCTGCAGGGTAGAGGCTGCAACAAGCAGCAAACAGCCAAGCCAAACATTGGGGTTTTACAGTATCCCTATAATTACTGTGCCTTCCACTGTCTTCTTAATTGGTGTTTGCAGAGCTGGATTCCTGCAGCGCTGTCTGTAGGAATGCAGGACCCGAGCCAGCAGCAGCCAAGTGAATTTAATAAACTAAACCACTGCTGCTGCTGCCCACAATGGCAAATTCAGGGATTGAGCTCAGGTACCTCCACTGGGAGAAAAACACACACTGCGAAAACACCAGCTATTCCCACACAGAATCATGGAAACATCAAGGTGGGAAAAGACCTCCAAGATGACCAAGCTCAGCCTTTGACAGAACAGCATCTTGCCCACTAAACCACCTACCCAAGTGCCACATCTCCTTGTTTTTTGAACACTTGCAGGGATGGGGACTCCACCACTGCCCAGGGAAGCCTTTTCCAATGTTTAACCATCCTTTCCATGCACAAATTCCTGCTGCTGCCCAAGCTGAGCCTCCCCTGGCCCAGCCTGAGGCCGTTTGCCCTTGTCCTGTCCCTGTTCCCTGCGAGCACAGCCTGACCCCCCCTGGCTGTCCCCTCCTGTCAGGAGCTGTGCAGAGCCACAAGGTCCCCCCTGAGCCTCCTTTTCTCCAGGCTCAGCCCTTTCCCAGCTCCCTCAGCCTCTCCTGGGGCTCCAGCCCCTTCCCCAGCTCCCTTCCCTGCCCTGGACACACTCCAGCCCCTCCAGGGCTCTCTGGCTGGAGGGACAGAACTGGACACAGCAGAGGCAGAAGATCCACAGATCCACAGCAAGGCAGATAAAAATATGTGTTGATGTTTTAGGTCCCACAAAGGGTCTGATTTTTTAAAAAGGCAGCTCCAAAAAGCTAATTTGGGTGATGGGGCACAGATTTTCAGGCTATTTCACTTCCATACCACACTAAACTCATGCAGTGCTCTGATTTGAAGGAAAACCAAAATGTTTGGCCATTAGACCTCAGGAGATGTTTAACAAAACAGTCTTACAGGTGCTGTTACAAATAAGAGGCTTCAGCAAAATAAAATTTTAAAAAAATCCAGGAAATTCACTGGGAGAGTTTCAGCAGGCAAGTAAAAAATGTGCTGCTTGTTAACAAACCGAAAGCAGGGGAGACAGAGCTCAGAGGCTGAGCCAAGCCCTCCCTGTGAAGGCTCAGTGCCCACAGGCCCTGGATCACAGCTGCTGGGCTGTCACAAAGCTTTGTGCAGGTTCAGGGCTGGCATTCACAGCCTCAGGTGCTCTGACAGGGCTGTCATAAATCCCATTTCCGTGGCAGAGCTCTCGGTGTGCCCTGGCCCAGCCTGTGAAGTGCCACCTGGTCCCCTCTGGGGCTGCCCACGAAGCCCAGGGCTGTGGCAGCAGCACATCCCTCCCACAGGAACCTGGGCACCTCTCCTTCCTCACAGAGCACCTCCAGCTTTGATACAGGGATTTAAACTGATGGTTTTCTATCACCTGCAGCGATGCCAGAGCCCCTCTCTGTGGCAATGCTGAGCTGTCCATCTCTGCCCCACGGAAAACATTTTGTGCTGAGAGCAAATTCCAGTCACCAAGTCCCAAAGTGTCCCCCCATGAGTGCTGCAAACACAGTGCTCTCAGCCACAGCTCACGTGGCCCCTCCACACCCCTCCCCATCCCCGTGTCCCTCCTTTGGTCACTCTCTGACACATCTCGATCTCTTTTTTACTGCCCAAACTTCCCCCAGCACTCGAGGTGAGGAGATTCTCAAAGTTCCAGAGAGAAACTGGACCTCACATGAACATCACCCTGCTCTGAGCAGCAGTGCCAGCCTGGGGAGCTCTCAAGGTCCCTTCCAGCCCACACTATTCCTTCTTGCTGTGATTAATCCCAAATGTGCCTTTCCCCACAGCACACAGAGGGTAATGAAAGCCTCCTGCTGATCCTGTGTTCCCTGCCCTCCCTGCTCCACTCATGAGCTCACTGCAGAGTCCTGCTGCTTTATTTTGTACTAAATCCAGGAGTCAGTGATTCTTGCTGGCACAGGTAACTCAGGACCTTCTTTTCTGTGCCTGCAGCCAGCCCGTGCTCTGTCCAGCTCAGAGGGGCGCTTGTACCCAAGGTGCCTGGTGGCACCCAGGCACAGCTCTGACTGTCCCCTGGCCACCTGTCTGTCCTGCAGAAACGAGACTGCACCTGCTGAAATGGCCCTTTGCATTTTCTTTTTGGAAATCTATTCACTTGTGCCCTGTCCCTTCCTTTTCCCTTCGACAAAAAATTCAGTGAATTCACTTCTGAAGAACACGCAGGGAGAGTTCTCCCACCTCGCTCCCGTTTGGATCCCCTCTGGATTCACACTGCTGGGAGCACCTGCAGAGGGAAGGAGACAAGACAAGATGAACTCTTGCCTTGTCACCTTCAGTTTTAATCAGCTGAGGAGTCTCTTTTCCCAGCCGGACCAAAACTGTGTCCCAGATCCCCATTCTGCTGCTGCTTGTGGTGTCCATGCTCCACCATAAATCCTGAGGCCATTCCTGGTTCACCAGCAGTGTCCCAGCCTTCCCGGGCTGCTGCTCCATCCTCACCATCATTCCAGCAGCTCCATTTGATTTGTTCTCCCCTTTCACGTGTGGCTTCTCCAGCTTTTCCAGGGAAACAGCTCCATCCTCCCTGTCCTGCCCCAAAGCCACTCCTCAGCCACACAACAGCTGCTTTCAGCCTGCAAATTTATACTGGAACATTACTAAAAGCTACTAAATCAGGCCCAGAATCAAGCTCTAAATATTTCTTTTTACAATTCCAGGTCCACGTGGACTTTGCCTAAATGTCCCCTCCGAGATTTCCTTGGGACTGGGTACTTAACTCTTAAACCTCTTTAAAAACCAGCCCTAGTCCACAGGCACAGAGCAAACCACGTCAGAGTGGAAAATCAGCCATTCCCAGGCAAAGCAAACAATTTTCACACTGAATTTCTACACACCAACCCTTCAGAGAAAGGGAATGTTTAGTAAAAGGCTGTTTTCACCCCCAGGGCACTGTGACCGTCCCCTGTCACAGATCCTGAGGCACTCAGTGTCGTGCCAGGGCCAAAAAATCTCCGAGAGGCTCCTTGAGGCAGAGGAGCTGTGGCAGGAAGGAGCCAGGAGCAGCCTGGAGAGCTCAGTTTGCTAAACGGGAGCTCTGTTTCAGCAATTGCAGCCAATAGTGTCAATGTTTCAATTGTAGAACATGTTTTGGGGTTGTTTTCATATAACCAATCAATACTTTGACACAGCTCAGAGCTGGATTACAGGCTGATTATAATCATCTATTGTAAGCCCTGGATCCTCAGGTCTTACCCCAAACAAGATGCTGCTGACACAGGATGAAAAGCTGCCTAATGAGCTTTTCTTAACGATTAAAGCACATTAAAAGCAAATTGATTTAATTACACTCTGATCTACTGGAAATCATCAACAGCTCCTTGTGAAAGCATTAGGACTTGCGCTTTTCCTGCACTGAAGGAGGTGAATAGCTCAGTAATGGAGTCCTGGTCTCAATTTTCCTGTGTTTTTTTTCCCTCAAGTTCTTAACCTTTAATACTGGCTGTGCATTAGAGACTGTTAGAATAACAAAATTCCCTTCAGAAATTGATTTGGCTGAGAATCAATTGCCAGGCAATTTGCATTGCAATTCTCTATTTCCTGAGGAGAAAAGGGAAGAGCTCCGTGAAATCCGAAACGCAATTCCCTGCTGCCCCTAGGACAGAGCCTCTGTGTGCTCAGAGACACATCCCCACACCCAGGCACTGAATAATTCCTGCTGTCATCTCCTGCCAGTTGGATACTGGAGCACTGTGCTCTACCCAAGAGCAGAACGAGGCAGTCCACACCAGAAAGCAGTGGGATGCTCAGGGAGTACTGCTGGTGTCCCTCTCCCTCTGGAGACACCCACAAGCTCCACGTGGAATTATCATTTTACTTTGGTGACCTGAGAAGTTATCCCAGCTCCATGGAAAGGACTGCAAGCTGTGCCCACAGGGATTGTGCCCTTCTCCAGGCAGTGAGGGGCACAGGCTCAGCAGACATTGAAGTTCTGGAGGGTCACACGTCAGAGAGAGAATTGTAAAGTTATGGGATGTGCTGAGCTGGAAGGGATTCACAGGGATCACTGATCCAGCTCCTGTTCCTGCCCAGACACCCCAACAATCCCACCCTGTGCATCCCTGGCAGCGCTGTCCAAGCTCTCCTGGAGCTCTGGCAGCCTCGGGGCTGAGCCCATTCCCTGCCCAGCACCCTCTGGGAAAGAGCCTTTCCCTGATCTCCAACCCAAACCCTCCTGGCACAGCTCCAGCCCTTCCCTGGGTGCTGTCCCCGTCACAGGGAGCAGAGTTTGGACCTGCAGCCCTTGGGGAGGTCTGACCTCAGCCTCCCCCAGCTGAACAAACCCAGTGCCCCCAGCTGCTCCTCATGCAGCCCCTCCAGACCCTTCCCCATCCCTGTGTCCCTCCTTTGGTCACTCTGGAAGGACAACTTTAGATCTTTTCTGTACTGCAGTGCCCAAAGCACCCCCAGGACAGGGATGTCCCTCTGGCTGCAGGGCACTGCTGACACACATCCAACCTGCCAGGGACCAGCACCTGCTGGAGAAAGCTGACACACTTGTTCCACACTTGCCTCAAGGCCCGTTTGGCCCTACCTCTCACAAGAACAAAAGCCCAGCAAACACAACCATCCTGACAGCTTTGCAGGACACCCAGGAGCTGGCAGGGGTGAGGCTGTGTCCGGTGAGGAGCTGCAGCACCCCTGGAGCTGCCAACACCACCCCAGGCAGCGGCACCCCCCAGGCTGTCACTGCTTTATCAGCTCAGCAACACCTTCAGGCTCACCCCACACATCCTCCTGCAGGGAATGGCCCCAAGTGTAGAAACAAAGCCCTGGGGACCTTTTGGGGCAGATTTCCAGCTTAATGAAGGGAATTGCCTTAATGAGCTCGGGGAGGGGTGACACGTGGCAAATCTGGGCAATTTGTGTGCACGTCTTCACAAGGATTTGGGACAGCTGAGCTGAGGCACAACAGCACAGCCAGACACTCCACTTGCTCCAGTTTCCTTCCCTTGCCAAAATCCCAGCAAGGGAGACTCCTGCACTCAGCAGCTCCAGGGAGCACAGGCACAAAAGTGCAATTCCAGCCCAGAAACCCTGGGGAGCTGCCTAGGGACGACCTCATGGCACAGCTGACTCCATGGCAATGCATATTCATGGCAAGAAAAGCTGAATCCACAGGCACAGCCTTCTCCTGGGACACTCCTACCCTGTGTGCATTAATGAGCTTTCAAAAGTTCACCATTAAATACCCAGGTGTGCTCCAAGGGATGGTCCCTGTGCAGCTTCCAGGTGTTTATTCAGTTAGACATCCTCATGTCTGAGCTGTTTGCCATTGGTTTTGTGTTAAACTCATTCCAGAGATTGTTTCCATGCTCACTGCTCCCTTCCTGCCCCATGTTCCTGCAGCATTTCCAGGCACTTCCCACGGACACTCCTAGGAGATTCTCTCCATTTTCCCTCAGATGCATTTGTCCAGGTCAGCCTAAGGTATCCCTAAGGAACACCAAACATTTGCAGCTGATGCAAGCACCCAAGTTTTCCACTAAAACACCTGCACAACTTCTCAGCCTCGTGTCACCTCACGCAGCTTGGAAGGACCAGAGGGCATAAAACACAGCAAGCTCCGTGGAAAAATAATTCCAGATGGACCAAGTGAGGCTCGTTTCAGCTTGAAAAAGCTTCCCAAGCACTTACAGTGCTTGGTCCTTTGAGATGTGTCTTGAAGGACACACTTAACCTAATCATACATGTTAGGTCACAGCACCAAAACCCTGCAGGATTTGAGCCATCCCAGGGCTGTAATCCAAGATCAACCCAACTTCCAACACTTCAGCAAGAAATCTATCTCCATTTGCTGGCCATGGAGAAGGCTCCATCCCCTAAAAGAGCTCAGGGAACCAGCACTGATAGGAAAAGCAACCACAGTTCCCAGCATTGAAGGATTCCCACATTTTCTGGGAATCAGCAGCAGTGACAAGCCTGGGAGGGGCTGCCTGCACCCCCACAACATGCCTGACACACAGATTGGGTTTTAAAAACGCCCCCACACTCCCAGACCATTTGTACATTTTCCAAACAGGACCTCAACTCCTCATCTCCAATAGACAAAAATACAAATGTGCTTTTAGGGACTCATTTCCAACAATTTGCCAACAAGAGGAGGAGCTGAGCTCCAGCATTTAATGCTCCTGTCTCACTTCCACTCGCTTCCAGCAAACTGCCTGCGTGAAAATTCATATCCTGTCTGATATCTTCAAATCCCTGAGCAGCCCAAGGCCAGCTCTTTGCTGCTGGTTCTTGTTTTTTTGGGGAGGAGAAGGGAAATGAAGAATTTTGCGCACGCGGGTCCCACCAGCAGTGTGGATCAAAGGCTCTGCTCCACATATGGGCACACAGGGGATGCCAGGGAAAGGCTGCCAGGATTGCCACAGGCCAGGGAACCCAGGAGGGGAAATCTCAGCAGATCTCAACACCTGCCTGAGCTTCCCTGCCTTCACGAGTTTATAACTTAATCAGAGTTTCAGAGCGAAGGTGAGCAGAGCGATGGTACCGAGCTCCCGATCAACACCGAGAGGGATCCACAGGATTTGCTCTCTTATCCTGGGAGTAGGGAGCAAAGGACATCCTTATCAGCTGCCAGCTGCACTGCTCTGCTCTCCCAGCCAGCATCTGGAACTCATCACACTTCCAAGAGCCATCCCTGAGCCCTCAGTTCAGCCAAGGTGGGCAATTCCCATCCCTGGAAGTATCCAAGGGGCTTGGAGCAGCCTGGGACAGTGGAAGGTGTCGCTGCCCATGGCAGGGGTGGCACTGGATGGGCTTTGAGGTCCCTCCAGTCCCAGTTTGGGATTCTCTGATTCTTTATCTGGGATCATCGTGTCCCTCCAGGAAACACAGCAGACAAGGAGCCAATTTGCAGCTCTCAGTGCTTTTTAAAGATAACAAACAAAAGCGGTCACATTTTCACCACCAGAGCCAGCTCTAGCTCCCACCCATCCCTACAACACCCTGGGTTTTAGCAAAGCTTTTAAAGGAAGGAAAAATATGTGTGTAACTGGCTCATGAGGCCTCTGGGGGGTTAAGAAGATGATGGGAAAAACCAAGAAATTCATGCCTCAGTGTGGAAGTCATTTTCATGCCCCACTTTTTCAGCTGGGGAATATTTCTTTTGGAAAATAGTCACTTGCAAGTAAACTCCTGGGGATATTTTTTTTCCCTTAGAACAATAAATATTTCCTGTGAAGCAGTGTTCTGAAAATCTCCGCTGGTTCAGAGGTCCAGTTTCATACAGATGAGCATCCAAAAGCTCAAGGTTCCTTTGATCTCCACCCCACACTGAAAACCCTAAGAGAAAAAGCTTTCCGGCAAGATTTCCTCTATTGTGAAATTTTTTGCCAAGGTGTAAACAGCTTATTGCTTTTTATTTCCACCAATAAAACGAGACACAGGAACAATTTCAAAGGAGGAATTCAACTCAGCTAGGACATACAAAATACATGGGAAAAACACTCCTTTGCACAAGGATCTTACAGGACAAGCTGGCAAAAACAGGGCTTAACCTCCTTAAAGCCTCCAAGAGCACGGGGATTTGTGCAGTCTGAGGACAGTGACCTTGCACAGGCTCACACCTTCAGATCAAAGAGGAGTGATAAGTAAATATTTGATACCAAGCCAGAGCCACCCTCAGGCACTTCAACCCCGGCTGTTGCTGCACCACAGTGGGTTAAGCCAAGATGTTGTGCTCCAAACCTGCGGAAAAGGTCTGAAAATGAGAGAAATCTTCCTCTGCAACACAATTTCTGCTGCCAGGATTCCACCCCACCATCTCAATGTGTGCTCCTGAAATGAAGGGCTCCCAGAGAGAACTTAGGAAAGGCCCTGCTGGTTCCTCCCTGCAGCCACCAAGCCTCTGAAACCACTGAGGGGACAGCATGGCCCCAGTGTCACATTAATTAACATCACCCATGGGCTCAGAAGGCCTGAGACACCCATGGAGCTGCAGGATTAAACATGGAGAAGATCCACCCATTCCAAAGCACGGAGGAAATTTGTGTCCCAGTTGTGTTCTCCAGGAAAGGGCAGGGAAGGCAATCCAAGCATGTCCAGAGGCAGGAGGACGAGCTGGGTGTGAGCACCCAGCACCTCTGCACAGAGCAGAGGATGGAACCCCAGCCAGACGTGGCTCCTGCTGGTCCCAAGGGCTGAGGCACTGCCCACACACCCCCAACACGGGATCTGTCTGGAGGGACCAGGAACAGGGAAGGGAGGGAGCGAGACAGGCTGGGAGAGCTGGGGGTGCTCACCTGGAGAGGAGAAGGCTCCAGGGAGAGCTCAGAGCCCCTGCCAGGGCCTGAAGGGGCTCCAGGAGAGCTGGAGAGGGACTGGGGACAAGGGACAGAGGGACAGGACACAGGGAATGGCTTCCACTGCCAGGGATCAGGGATGGATGGGATATTGGGCAGGAATTGTTCCCTGGCAGGGTGGGCAGGCCCTGGCACAGGGTGCCCAGAGCAGCTGTGGCTGCCCCTGCATCCCTGGCAGTGCCCAAGGCCAGGCTGGACTTTGGGGCTTGGAGCAGCCTGGGACAGTGGAAGGTGTCCCTGCCCATGCTAAGGGGTGGGAATAGGATGATTTTTAATGTCCCTTCCAGTCCAAACCAGGCTGGAATTCTGTGATTTTTGTCATGTGGGGCTCGGCCCTGCTTTTCCCATTGCTCCAGAAGACACAAAACTCATCAGGTGGATCTGGAATGAGGAAACCCAAACCTGACCCTGGCAGAAAATCACCTTCTCAGAGCTGCCTTGCAGGAGCAGGAAATGGCAAGACCAAGGGCTAAATTCAAATATATAAAAGATAGATTCTTTTATCATTTTCTACTGTTGTAGACTCGCTGTGGGTAAACACATTAATGGGAATGATAGACATCTCATCTGGTGAGTGTTACTGGGAGCTGGCACAGCCTGGGGGCAACAGGGACAGCCACCAGGTAGCCACAGCCACTGAATTTACCCCAAAACTGACCCTGTTCCTGCCACTTCTCCTCAGTGAGAACACACTGCCCTTCTCTCAGGCTTTAATTAGGGAGCTGTTCATAGCAGGGATGTTTAGATGCAACACAAACAAAGACTTTTTAACCCAGAAAGTTCACTATTAAAAGAAATTATTCCTGTAATTTTTACTATTTAAACTGCCTTTTTTATCTGAACAAAATAACCCCACTGGGTGTGTGCAAACATTGTTCCTTCAGTGGCTCCATGATTTAATAAACCCCTCACCTCTTTGAAAAGTCCTCTTGGCTCTGCTGTGCCAGCTGGGGTTTGCCTCATCTTCGCTGAACTCAGTGACTCAAGGCCCAAAAATACTTAAAATTCACCTTATACTTTTGGCCAGAAGGCCCAAAAATACTTAAAATTCACCTTATTTTCTCTCCCGTTGGTGCGTCTGGGGCTGCTGCTGGCGTTGGCACTCAGAACACGGAGCAGAGGGAAAGAGCCATCCCTCTATCTCCAGTCCAAGCTCTGATTTCAAACCTTCCTAACCACAGAGCTCCTGCTGTCCCACCTTCCCTGAGGCTGCAAATGCTGCATCCAAACCAAAAATCCCTTTGGGAAGCCAGAATGTTTCATTAGAAAGGAGCAGAAAAGCACAGTAGGAACCTGCAGGAGCTGAATGGGGAGAGATCTTCTCCCACCCCACAGTCTGTGCCCTCCACGAGTTCTGCAACTTGTATTTCGTGTTTTGAGCTTTAACATCCATGGCCACTCATTAAATAATCACTTTTAGGATTGAGATCTTGAGGCAAAAAGCCCTTGGAAGAACATCCAAGGCTCGTGGAGGAGAAGGGATGGAAAAGGACAGCTCAGTGTCTCTGTGTTCAGTACAGCCCCTCCCAAAATACCATTTTGGGAGTAATGTTGTAAGCTCTGGACTTCAAAAAGCAAATTATTTTTGCAAGTCCAGTGATTTCTGAATGCATGGTTATTTTCCAAGAAAAATGGGGAAATGCTTTAGGTTTCCAGATGAAAATATTAAAAATATGAAATATATTCCAGATGAAAATATTAAAAACAACTCTAAAGAATCCCAGAATCGTTAAGGTTGGAAAAGACCTCCAAGCTCATGAAGTCCAACCAGCACCACCACCACTAAACCATGTCCCCATCAGCTGTGATGTGCCACATCCCCACAGCTGTGGGACACATCCAGAAATGGTGACTCCACCATTTCCCTGTGCAGTTTGAAGCCACCAGGGGAATAAATAAAATTTATTTAAGCATTTCTTAGAAAAGTGAACTACATTCAGGAATTTGGAGTGCAGTAAGTTGAGAAGGCGGTTTGGTGCTCACACTTTCTTTGGTGCTGATTGTTCTACATCTGTTTATCAAAATTTATAAGGTGACAGCAGCCAAGATGTGCAGATGCCTTTTTTCCTTAGCTGGAAAATGGATATTTGATGTACTGGGATAATATTTCAGCTAACATTGGCTTATTAGCACACAGAAGTATCCACAAATGATGTGACATTCCTGCCTCTCTCTGGCCCTTCTGCCTAAAGCTCTCAGGATTTTTTTAATCCCCTTGGAGGAATTTAAAGAATGGAAACGGAATGTGAACGTGGATTTTACCTGGTGCCTATTTTTGGCTGGTTTGGATTTGGTGTTTATTTCATTTGGGTCATGACTAATTGCTGAGATGCCACACCAGCGAGTCCAATCTTTGTGTACAGAGCTGTACTTTCAGCTCTTCTTCAGCAGAGCCTCTTCTTGCACCCCAGGAAAGCAGCAAAATGCTCCAAGCCAAGGAAAAAACCATCACCTTCCCAGCAAATCACCTGAAATAATCCCAGTAATGTGTCAACTAAAGCAACAATCCATCATTTTCTTGCTTAGAAGCCTCAGTGGTGTTCAGGAAGCTGAAAATCCAAGGGGAGGCTGAAATTTAATTTTCCTTCTGAGCTGTGGGCACTGTCCACACTGATATTTCTGACTATTGTACATATTACAGGTGACATGTGCAGGAATTTAAGGGCTCCTTCCCTCCACCAGCACAGTGGGAATATCTGATCTGACACTTTTCCCATATTCACATTTCTCTGTGTACAATTGAAAAACACTTCAAATTGCCTTTGTTTTTCCTCTAGGATACCAAGTACTGCTCAGAGATGTTGTCCAGAAAGGCTGTGGATGCCTTTTCCCTGGAAGTGTCCACAGCCAGCTTGGATGGGGCTTGGAGCCACCTGATTTAGTGAGTGGCATCCCTGCCCATGGCAGGGGGTGGAAGGAGGTGACCTTTAAGGCCCTTCCAACCCAAACCACTCCGTGATTCCACTGTGGTTAGAGCTCCTTAATGTTTTTCATTTCATTCAGTGCAGGTCTCACAGCTCTGGACCAAACATAAAACTTCATCTAATATGCTTTTTTAAATGTAATAATCTATTCAGCTGCTGATTCTGCTAAGCAGGAAAATGGAACTGTTTGTGCTCCTGAGAGGAAAGAAGGGAAGCGCAGGGAGCAGCCCATTTCTGGAGCCCCCACCCTGACCACACCTGGGGGGGCACTGCTGAGGGAGGAGCTGGCAGAAATCCTGTGAAACCCTTTGGATTTGGAGCCTGTCAGACAGGAGCAGTGCTGGGGAAAGGCACAACGCTAACAAACCATGGGAAATGTTGGCTCTTCTAGGGTAAAGAGATGCCAGCCTGCCTAAACTTCAGATTTAACAGCGAGCTGTTTGGGCTCTTTGGGAAGAGCTGGGTGTCCAGACAACTTCCTTTTAGAGCCACAGCTCCATGTCTGCTCCCAGAGGAGGCTGGAGCAGGGCTGAGCCCACCCAGGCAATGGGAGGACACAGCAGCAGCATTTATCCATGGTTTATCCATGGTTTATCCACAGGAAAGTGCTCCTGGCCTGCAGCGAAGGCATCGCCCTGTTCAGTATTGTACCTGAGATGGATCCCGCAGTCCAGTGAGGTCACACTGTCTGCAATGCTCCAAAAATATATTTAATCTCCTGGGAGCTGATGGACATGGAATATAAAGCATCTCTGCAGGTTCTCAATTCCAAAATCAGCAGAGGTGGAAGCTTTGAAATTGCTCTGGCCGAAGCATCCACCATGTAAACCTTTGTAAGCCAGAAACTGATCCCCAGTGCACCCAAAACACAGGATTTTATCCATCTTGGACCAAAACCCACCTTGGATGTGGTGATGAAGTTTCACCCACACATCAGGTGAAGCCAGTCCTGCAGTGTGGCAAATTTAAAAGGTGTCCCGGATCAAAGACGTAGACATTTCACAAATGTAAAACATTCCAAGCAGACCCCAAGCACCTCAGATCCCTCCAGTACGTAAAGAGGGTTTACAAGACAGCTGGAGAGGGATTTTGCACAAGGACCTAGGGTGCCAGGACACAGGGAATGGCTTCCACTGCCAGAGGGCAGGGCTGGATGGGATATTGGGCAGGAATTGTTCCCTGGCAGGGTGGGCAGGCCCTGGCACAGGGTGCCCAGAGCAGCTGTGGCTGCCCCTGGATCCCTGGCAGTGCCCAAGGCCAGGTTGGACTTTGGGGCTTGGAGCAGCCTGGGACAGTGGGAGGTGTCCCTGCACATGGCAGGGATGGGACTGGATGGGATTTAAGGTCCCTCATTTCCCAAACCCTCCAATGAATCCATGATTCTCTATTACCAGGAAGCTCTAAAGCCTCACGGGAAAGTTTAGGATTGCTCCTGAAAGGATTATCTCAGAGAATAAAAAGCACTGCCGAGTGTTTCCCAGGGTGTGTGTTGGACCACAGCAAGCACACAAAGAGAGAAGGGAATCCCCCCCTCTAAAAGCTCCAATCAGGAGCACATCCAATGGCTGGCACCTGCTCCAGTTCCATGAAAATCACATTTTGTGCAGGCAGCCCTTGCTTTGGGACTTGGGACACTTTGGAGATCCAGGGGCAGTCACAGCTTCTCTGAGAATCTGAACCAGGCCCTCCACACCCTCTCAGGGAACAGTTCCTTCCCAGTATCCCATCTAGCCCTGCCCTCTGTTTAAAACCATTCTCCCTTCTCCTGTCACTATTGGCCCATTTAAAATCCCCTCTCCATTCACCTCATGAAATCCCATTAGTGACCCTCAAGTGCTCCATCAGAGGAGATGGCTCAAAAAGCAATAAATATAAATATATATAATATAGATATACACAGACACCAGCTCCTCCAGGTCACACCCCTGCCAAACAGCCATATGTTAAATGCAACCACAACGAGCATCCCGACAAATTAACGAGCTAATTAACACCAGCACAGAAACACTGAGCAATCACACCCTGTCCTCCCACCTCCAGAGGAAGCAGGAGGAGAATCTCATCTAGAGAAACAGGGGACTTGGATGGAAAACTCCATTGTGACTGTGGCCCACAAAGGAACCTCGAGAAGCCCTCATTAGTTAGGAAAAGAGAACCACAAACATTCCTCAAAATCCTTTTGACCTACCCTGAAATCTACCAAAATAATACCCCTTGTGTTTAACAAATGTAGTATTTTAAATATGAGCTTCGTTTAGCTGGTTGAAAACAAAATATGAGCTTAATCATGCTGGGCAACTCACCTCTGCCATGCCAAAAGAAAAAATGAATGGACCCATTGTACCTGCAGAAAAAGCAGTTAATTGCTTAAAGTACACAGACTGATGTTTAGGAACAGCTTGAATTTTTTCCATCTGCACTGCAAACCATCTGTTCTGCATGAGAGATTTCATGACTTCCCAGGTCCATTTCTAAATTGAAATGGATGTTTTAATGATGAAAAATGGGGAGAAGCGATGAATACTTCATTAAAACACATTATTTCCCTGTCAACTTTCTATTCTCCTGACTGTAAGCAAAAATAATGTCTGAGCACAGTTAATGTCTCAGGTTATCAGAGCTGCAGATGCCTCTTGGCATTTGCCTGAACAAATAAGCTATTTCATAAACCTGCAAACAGAAATGATTCAATAAATTGGAATTTCTTTTCCTTCTAATGAAAACCAGAGTTCTCCAACTCTTTCAATTACCCCCACGGAATGCAAAAGACACTAAAGAGAGGGTTTTTCTCCCTGTTTGCTTCATTCTTAGGACCATAAAGTCACACTAAAAACGTCAATACCTTCTCAGGGCAGACTCATCCACACGTCCTTTGGCAAACTGTATTTAGTTATTTCAGTAAGATGCGAGGATATCATTTCCTACCACCATGATGAGGAACAGCTTGTCCAAACCATTCATATCTATCACACAAATAAACACTTTCTGTAGCATTTCCCAGTATATTTGCAAATTACCTCGTATTTTTTGAACTAAAGCAAGTGTTTGCAGAAGCACAGAGAAATGATAACAGAAATACCCAAGCAGGGCTTGCTTTTGTGCTTAGGCAATTTACTAAGGCAACAAGACATTCCAGCAGGCCATCAAAGTGCAAAACAACAGGCTGGAGGAGAAGGATGGTGCTGGAGTTCTGAATAAACCACCAAAAGCCTTGAAGGCATCAAGCAGCAGGGAAAACCAGGCAAGTCCAAGGTGCTCTGCTCTCCCATGCTCTGCTTGTGCCAAGACTTCCCAAGTTAATCTGATTTTCAGCATGTCCCCTTCTGAAAACACCCAGCAGGAGACTTCTTGAAACCCTCCAATATTGAAAGGGTCTCTCTGACGCCTTCCTCAATCAATTTCCTCTTCAGCCATCTAAAGGATCAATGGACATTTCTAGAAACCTGAGCCTGTTAACCCAGCTTAGAGTTTCTTATTAAAGTCATTTTATATTAAGAGATTCCTAATATAATAAAAGCCAAACTCCCAAAAGGGGAGGGCAGCTACCTCAAAGCCAACCCCTGGAAATAACAGGCCAAAATACTTGGGCTTTTCCCTGAGAGCCTCCAGTCAAAACAATTCACACAACCCTCCTTGGTTACAGATTCCCTGATCCTCAGAGAGGCTTTGATAAAAATAATTCTGCTGGTTGAAATGTGAAAATCAAAATCATCCAGGGAAATTAAAGCAAAGTCACTTTAGCCATCCAGATGTGGGACACAAAACTCTGCCCTTGAGCCCTCCTCCCTAAAAGTTTAGGGAACAGCCCAATACCTGGAATTATTCCCAAATAATGAACAGAGCAAGAGCTCCATGAAGGTGCAACGGTGGGTTTGTTATTCAAAAACAAAATTCTAGGATATGGCACAAAACTCCACTGAAAACTCTGCATTTTAATTAAAAACCCGATTTAACCAGGCAAATTCCAACTTGCCAGCAGGCACAGAGCGATTGGGAACAAGGAATCTTCCTGGGTTTCTCCACGTTCATGGGAGCAGGGCATGAGGAGGAAAAGGATGACAGCAGAGACGCTGGGCAATCGATCCATAATGAAACAGCTCTAAAGCAATAATGTTTGCCTTGCTCAGTGCCTGGTTCTTTTCTTCATAATTGATTTTGCACTGAAGGTCTCAGATTGCATGAGCAGCCTCAAAATCATGGCTGTGAGAACTGCCAGTTCCTTTTATTCCTCCTGTATCTTCTCCCAGCGAGTTAATCCCAGGTGGGAGACGCTGCCCTGATAAAACCCAACAATCCCAGTGCTGGATTTTAATGAGCCACTCCATTTTTGCTGTTTCTCCAGCACAGGGACTTTACAAACAAATTCTCTCTGCTGGTGGAGCTGGGCCAGGGCAGGGTCAGGCTGGAGATCAGGGAAAGGTTCTGATCACCCAGGGAAAGGTTCTGATCACCCAGGGAAAGGTGCTGGCACTGCCCAGGCTCTCAGGGAATGGGCACAGCCTCGAGGCTGCCCAAGCTCCGGGAGTGTTTGGACACCGTTCCAGGGATGCCCAGGGTGGGGCTGTAGGGATCAGGAGTTGGATCAGTGATCCCTGTATCCAAATACCCCAGCTAAGGATAGTCTGTGGTTCTATCCACACCCTCAGCTGCAGTCTGACACTGCCATCTGCACCTCTGCTGGACGAAACCCCCACACATTTATTTAAAATATCCCATTTCACACGCCCTTAAAGGAGGGATTATATCAAAAAGACGAAAAATCCTTTCATGGCAGTGAAAAATATCACGGCAAGTGTACAGGTTATTGGCAAAGGCAAGGAGCAAAATGGGATGTGATTCCTGGGAGCTGCCAGCAGCCTTTGAACCCAGTTTTGGCACCACTATAAAACACATTTCTGTTGGTTCAGGGAAGGAGGAGCAACAATGGAAACTCAGCTTTTGAACCAGATCTGAAAGAACTTGGGGTAAAACATCTGTCTGTCATTAGAGTTCCTCTGCAGCAGAAATCCTCCAGGCGACCCCAGATGTGTACGTTATATTATATTAATTATATTATTCACATTATAGCAGTCCCTTCATACAGAAACTGCTGTGTTTCTCTTGGATCCAGACCTTAAACTTTTCCGACATGGAGCCAAAAGGATTTTCAGTTTGGGTTTATTTTCCTTTTGGTGAGTATATTCCATATATAGCCCTCCTTCCAAACTGAGAATTCTTCCATATGTAATATAAGAAGAAAAGCAAGATTTAGAAATACACCAACTAAGGATGAAAGAATTCACCAAGATAAATGCACAAGCACAATAAATTCTATCCTTTCTTGCAAAAAAAAAAAAAAAAGAAGCAAAATTATCTTCAATCTCCAATCCATTTTGCTTAAAATATTTATTTTTAAACCAAGAAACCATCAAGTGGAAGTTGTTATTCAGCTTATTCCATCACTTTAAAGAGCTGCATACCTAAAGTGCATCAGGTTTTCAAATGCCCTTTTCACAGAGCCGCCTGCCAAAATTTGTCTGGACTCACTGCAGACAAACTGTTCTTCCCCTGGACAAGTCACGGAAAAAATTCCATCTAAAAGCAGAGGAGGGAGGGACAGCTGAGACATCCGTGGTGAAATCCTGCTTAAATCCCACCCTTACTAAACTTTGATGGAGAAACAAGAGGAGGCTGAGCCCCAGCAATGAGAGCAGCCGTGTTTGCTGTGACGGTGCTCGGGGAAGGGATGGCCCAAGGTAACTGAGCTCCTTTCACAGGTTGTGAAACAAGCCTGGGATCTTGGAAGTGAATCCTGGGCACTTCCAGCAGCCACTGGCTCAGCATCACTCATTTCTCCAGCAGGAGATTGCCTTTGATTCCTAATTACACCGGATTTGGCTGTAAGCTTTTGGGGTGGGGCTCTGCTGTCACTTGTGGAATCTGCAGACACAGAATGCCACATGTGTTTGGGATGACAAGGACTTAAAGCCCACCCAGTGCCACCCCTGCCATGGCAGGGACACCTTCCACTACCCCAGGTTGTTCCTGGTCCAGCCTGGCCTTGGACACTGCCAGGGATCCAGGGGCAGCCACAGCTGTGCCAGGGCCTGTCCACCCTGCCAGGGAACAATTCCTGCCCAATATCTCACCCAGATCTCCCCTCTTTAGTTCAAAACCTTGTCCTGTCTCTCTGTGCCCATGTAAGAAGTGCCCCAGCTGTTTTTCCAGGCCCTGAAAGGCTGCAGGGAGTTCTGCCCCCGCTCTCACTGAAAAGGCCACTGTGATTTTTCTCTCCACCAAGTAATAAAAGAAAATAGCCAAGAGCCAGAAGCCACGGGGGAGGAGCTCTCAGCCAGCTCCCACTGCAGACAAGTCTTCCATCATCAAAACAAAAGAATGACCCATTGTCTCCTCTGCAGCACCAAGACGGCGCTTTTCAGACCTGCGTGGAGAAAAGCAACACCAACATTCCTAAATACGTCCCAGTCCCTGGGGGTTGGAACCCGGCTCTCCAGCCTGTCCTGTGTGAGCCAGACACCGGAGGGGTTCAGCCCTTACTCAGCACCTCCCTGTGCCCCTGGTGCCTTTCTGGGGAGGAGGGGTGGATTTCCTGGGGTGATTTCCATGGTTCCAGCAGCGCTGTGCAGCTCGGTCCTGCTTTGCTCTACCTCCACGATTGCACTTCTCCAATTACCCAGAGGTCGAATTCCTGGGCATTGATTCCTCTCAGGATGAGGTTTTTAGGATACCAAACAAGGAGGAGAAAGGAGTCTCTGAAGATTGGCTGCAAGGAAGATAAAGAGGGATTGGTCCTCACCTGGAGTGCCAGGACACAGGGAATGTCTTCCCAGTGCCAGAGGGCAGGGCTGGATGGGATATTGGGCAGGAATTGTTCCCTGGCAGGGTGGGCAGGACCTGGAATGGATCTCCCAGAGCAGCTGTGGCTGCCCCTGGATCCCTGGCAGTGCCCAAGGCCAGGCTGGACCAGGAACAACCTGGTCCATGGAAGGTGTCCCTGCACATGGTTGCAACTGGATGGGCTTTAAGGTCCCTCCCAACCCAAACCATTCCACGATTCCACAATTCCATAACCTTTACTATAAGCAGTTCTGTTCCAACTGCAGACCTCTGAGATTTTTTTCTCCTCACAAAATTTGTTACACTGACACTACTCACAATAATATTTCAGGCAGTGCTGGGCAAAGCCATTATTAAAGTAATTATTTTCCAATCCCAGTCTCTGAGGTTTACAGTAAAACTCACATTTTGCTGGGAAATGGATGCTGACAGGGAGATCAACAGGAAATATTCCTAAATGCCCTTCTCCAAGACTGGTGATTAGCATAAAAATCTGTAACCCTTAGGGAAATAGGGACACTCCCTACACAAAAATTGTTCCTTTAGGGACACTGGCTCTGCCTGTTTGGGTTTCCGAGACCCTGAATCCCTGGAGGCTTCCACCGTGAGACAATATCAGTGCAAGACACGGCCAGGCAGGCCTGATTTCCAAAAATACCAAATTGAGATTACATAAAACGAGTGGGAAGACTGACAAAAAATAAAAAAGCAGGGTTTTGATCAAACAATTTATGGCATTTCTGACTGGGAATGCAAATGAATTCATCTCAGTGACCTTAAAAATGAACTGAAGCAAGGGGTCCTTGGAGGCACTGAGTGAGAATAGGAGGCTTTTTTCTCAGAGAGTGAGATAATGCTTGGAGTGGAGCTTTTTAATACATTGTGCTCAGTAAATTCAGCTCAGACGCAAAACTCTTGTGGAATATTTAATTTCTGGTGTGGAAACTACTACACTGAATTCCTAAACCATTCTGCAGTAAGTTCAGTTTTGGAGGCTCCACAACGTTTATTTTCTGGATTGGTACTCACTCCCTAATCGCTTTCATAGGCATTAAGTAACAAATAAAGGCAGTTCTTCTGAAAAGTGCTTTATTTTTCTTTCTTATGCAAGAGCCATGTTCTGTTCCCATTTTTTCCCACAGGAAACTGCTGATCTTAGCAGTACCTAAACTTTGGAAGAAATGTCAACAGAAGAGACGTGGAAAAAATTCCCACCCTGCCGACCGTAATTTTTTCCTGTCTCACATAATACGTTCCCAAGAAACCCTGAAATATAATACAGCCATATTTACTCCTGGAGGGGTTATCCAGCTTCTGCAGCATTCCCTATGGGGATGTTTCATCCCAGTCCGTGTCTGGATCCCAACTTCCAAAGGAGTTTGGGCAGGAAGGAGGAGATGGAGCCCTTCAGCTGGCAGGTGCTTCCCAAAACAGCACTCTGTGATTTTTTTCCCTACCCCTGCTCCTAAACTCTCCTTCTTTTCACACCACCTCACTTGGGCTGGCTTTGAGCTGCTAAATCCTGGAAAACCCCTGGGATGGAGAGCCCACAGCCTCTTCAAGCAGTCCTGCTCTGGTTGTACCTGGAGCAAGAGCTCAGGGAGCAAGGGATGGAAATCCACCTCACCTTGCTTGACTTGGATGATCCTCATTTGGCTTTCCACTAATTAGTGACCGTGGAGACTAGAGATGTACTAGGGTTGGAGGGATGAAGAAGAAGGAATTTTTCTTCCCCTTGTCCAGGATGGATGACAGCCACTGGAGATCCTGGGAGTCCAAGCCTTTCCTCAGGCCACCCCGGCAGTTTGGCACAACAGAAACGCCTCCCAGCAAGGACAGAGGGGGAAATCCCTCATTATTTCTTATCTCTATCTAAACCTCCTTCAGTCTAAGCTCACCAACAACTCTGAATCACTCCCAGTTCGAGTGAAACATAAAAAAGGAAACCTCAGGACTGCAAACACAGACACAGAATCTAAAATTAACAGAAGGAAAGCCTCTAGGCTGCCGTGGATTTTCTCAGAGCTCAGCAGCCCCTTCTCACCACCCCAAAGTGCCGACAGTTCCCTCTCCCACACCCCGCAGAGCCGCCTGCACCCCAGACAGGGCCCGCTCTGAGACTCCCAGGGGCTGTCCCTTCCCTTTCCCCAGCACTAATAAACATCACTCTGAAAGAGCAATGGCATGTGTCATCTCCATGAGCTCCAGCACCCCTCCTGCAGCCATCCCACGGTGTTTCAGACATAGCAGACACATCACAGTTACTCCTTCTGCTCCCTTCAAACAGGCTCCTCACCACAGCTGCTCTGCTCTTACCTATGCATGTGCAACTGCCTCAGACAACAGCTGAAAAACTCATCCAAAATGTGATTTTTACAGTGGAAATGCTGTGGATTTACCTTCTGAAGCCTCATCAGTGGACAAAACTTTCCCTTCATGCTGCTGTGCTTTTGAGGCGCGGTTGCTGCCCTGTTATTGCACCGATCTGGATGCCAGGGAAAAAAATATTCCATTAAAACCACCAGTCAGGCTTTGGCAGCTGGCACAGCAGCTCTCCAAAGCACGGAGGAGTTTAAGGAGATGACAGCTACCCAGTTGCTTTCCAGCAGGGAAGCAGCAAAAATCATCTGCGTGCAGTGGGCAGGCTCCCGGTGCCAGCTGCAAATCCCTGCCAGTTAAGGCAAACAACCATTTAATTTTCTTGCACAGAGGGACAGGATTAACTTCCCATTCCAAGCAGCCCTGAGAAAGGTCAGCAGACACCAGGAGATACTGAAAAATTGTGTCAAAACCCAAGCCAAAATGGGTTTCAATGTGCTGCAAGGCAGGGGCTGGGAGACTTGACATCACCAAAATCCAAAGTGCAGAGGAGCTCCAGGAAATGGTAACAAACTCCATCAGGAATACCTGGAATGCTTGTGATGCCCCAGCTCTACAACTGCCACACAACTCCTGCTCTCAGATAAACAGTTTCTTCCTCTGCTCAGCTTTTAAAAGGGAATTCCTTAGGTGAAAGCACCCTTTGCCCCCACTGCTAAACTCCTCAACCACCTTCCCAGCTTCTCATGGCAAGGGATTTTGGACAACGTCTGCTGAAATGATGGTAAAATTTACACAGGAGCTCAGGGAATGTCAGCAATTACCAGCATGACCTCAAGGCTTAGAGAGGAATCGAGATTAGAGGGAGACTTGTTTTTCTGCAGTGATTTGGTAACAGATGGTGACTTTTATTTAGCCCTTCTGAAGAAAAGTAGCCTTGAAACGGGCACTTTCCCAGCTTCATTAACATGATATTGAGAGAAATATCAAATGTCTAAAGCAGGGACAATTCCCAGAGCCTCACACAATCCTTAACAAATCCAAACTCTCGTGCTGCAATCTGCTTGGTGGCTTTTGGAGATGTGAGCCTCCAACTTCTGCTGCTTCTTCCTCTGTGCTTTCCAATTTTGTCCTGCAGTGAAACCAGCTCAGCTTCTCCACTCTTTGCTTGTAAAATTCTGAGTGTTTTCCAGCTCTCAGCAGAGGCTGAGACCACTCAGTTCTTCCACCTGCATTTTGTTTGCTGACAGGTAAAACAAATAACCAGCACTCTTCTCTTTGGAACGTGAGCATCTTCTCAACCCACCCTGAGCAGCCTCACTGAACCCTCTGGGCTTGCAACAGGACTGAAGTGACCCAAAAACTTCAAAAGTTTAAAGTAAGAACAAGGAAAGAGTCCAGCAAGCCAAGATTGAAGAAGCCAGCAAAAGCCTGAATTTAAAGCACTTAATGAGGGGTCAGAAGTCACCAGAATTACATTCAGAAGGACAAATTGTGGCTAAACAGTCAAGATAAATCAGAGATCGCTACAAATTTAAGAAGATATTGCTGTGTTTTGCCCTCTCTGGATTGAAAACACTCTTCTGGTTGGATGATTCTGTCAGAAGTACCTGCCAGCCTCCCCCTGCCTGAAGAAAATCCATGTGCTGGCTGCTCCTGTGCCTGAGGCTCAGGGGGATGTGTTTACACCGGTGACATTTCACAAACTGTGTCCCCATTCCCCTCCCACTCAGTGCTTCACAGAGACGGCACCAAGCCTGGACTGATTCCTCCTAACAGGAATAAAAATGCTCCCTTTCAGCTGATAAATGGGCACAGGTCAAGAGGAAATCAATTACAGACAGAAAATACACATTTCCAACGTGTACATTTAAACAACTCCTTTGTAAGTGCTGAGATACAGCTGAGATATCTTCAAATCTTTTTTACACAGCTAAAAATCCTGCACTTCTTGCTGGCTTGCAGCAGCACATATGGCATGCCAGAAAGCACATAAAGGAATCATATGAACAAACAGCTCCTGCTACATAAATGAAGGCAAAATCAATTCTCCCTCCACTTACTGTTGAATGAAAACCATCCAAAACTATTAAACACTACAGGGGAAATAAAGGCCCTCAAAAACTGAAAAGGAAATTGAAGAATTGAATTTGCTTGTTTAACTCAAATCGTGTATTTCTATTTTGCTGTAAGGTTTTTGATTTCACTGATCATGGAATCCCAGGATGGTTTGGATGGGCAGGGACCTGAAGGACCATCCAGTACCATTATTCATATTCCCAACACTCCCTCCACCCATCCTGCAGCTCCACAGCTTTTTAAATCTATTACCTTGTGTTTATTTATTCTGCAGTGCAATCCACAAAAATGCTCAGGTTAAACCTTGCCCCATCATAAATTCCAAGAGGCAATCTCCAGCTGAAGGAATTACTTACTCAAAGCGCTCTCAGCTCCCAGAAAATGCGTATAAAACAACTCAGCCCAACTTAAATCGTATCAGATTTGTACCAAAAAAAAAAATCCCAAATCCTGTGTGGAGCTGCCAGCCCTCATTAATCATGTCCTGATGAATGAAACCCTTTCCAGTGCTGGCAACAGAGATTTGCTCTGAAACGGTGGAAATGTTTCAGGTTAATCTTTTTGACAAAGCAGTCAATTCCCTGAAATAACTTCCTCCACATCCCCTGCATCCCCAGCTAGGATAAATCCAACGAGCTGGGCTGGAGCCGAGGAATCCAGGCCGATTTCTATCAGCTGGAGACCAAGCCAAAATTTTTTCCCTGTTTCAGTGCCTTGGTTAAAATCCTCAGGGAACCTTGGGACATATTTTCACATGTTCAGCCGATGATCTGCTTGGAGAGGCTTGCAGATGGGTTTGGGAAGACAAGCTGAAAAATGCATGGTCATGTTCTCCTCTAAAATGGGGCTGTGAGGGGCTAAGCTGACCTTTGCTGAAGTGTATTTTAAGAACAAGAGTCACTTGGGGACTACTTCATGTCTTGGGATAAATATATTTAGCTGGAAACGAGACCTGAACAAGAACAGGATATTTCAAACTGTGTGTCACAGCCTACTGTACTTACAGTAGCCTTAGTTTACAAAAGAGGGGCACAAAAATGAGAATTTTGGTCTTGAAGTTTTCTTTGACCCTTTTAGAACTGAGCATGGGAAGTGCAGCATCACAGCACCACAGCAGAGAATGTTTCATCAAAATGTTGTTTCTGATGGGAAACCCCACTCCTCATTTTAAGAGGCTTCAAAAGGCATTTTTGTACCACTTGGTGCTGAAATTTTATTGTACAACATGTGTTTATCCTGAATTAAGCTTTTTCCACAATTCTGAAAACACTTCACAATGATGGTTAAGTTTGAGGTTTTTTTCTTAACCTGCAATTCTTCAAACAGGTCTGGGACAGAGGCACTGGGAATATGAACAGTCTCTGAACCCCTCCAGGGATGGCAATTCCACCACTGCCCTGGGCTACTGAAAGCAAGGGCCAGAGCAGAACCTCATATTTTATCTGCTCTCAGATTTAAAGTTAATTCTTTGCTGTTCAAAAATCGAATCATCGCCTTCTCGGAACTGTAACTTGCAGGATTCTTCCTGAAAGGATCACTTGACACACATACACACAAAAAATCAAATTATAAACTTCTCTTCAGTGCAAGTAGAAAGGGAAATGTAAGCAAGGTCATCCCTGAGTGGAGCTGGCTGAAGGTCACTGTGCTCCAGCTGAGCTTTTAAATATCAGAAAAACCAACAGGGATCAGCAGCACCGAGTCGAAGGTGACACATATTAGTGAGACTCAGGATTGCAGTGGGTGGAAGGGGAGGTCTGGCTGCAAATATTTACACAAACAGGAACAGATTTAGGACAGGCTGAGCCAGCCCATCCAAGCAGGAGGCAAGGCAAGGCTTACTCTGAATGACTGCGAGTTTGATATTTACTGTGTCCTCTGGGGATTCAGGCCTGGCTTACGCTAAGTCAGGTCGACAACAATGAAGTCCAGCTCCTGAAGTCTGGTAATAACTCAGCAATTGAACAGATTAGAAAGAGGAGGTTAATCCTGGGGCTAGAACCAGAGGCAGGGTGCCTGTGCTGAGCCCAAAGCAGCCAGCTCTGGATCCTCAGCACGGCAGGGCCAGGGAGCTCCTGGAGCGGGGCCAGCGGAGGCTGCGCAGCTGAGGAAGGGCCTGGAGCATGGGGGTGCCCAGGAAAGGCTGAGGGAGCTGGGGCTGCTCAGCCTGGAGAGGAGCCCCAGCTGAGAGGGGCCCTCAGCCCTGGGTGTCCCTGTGTGCAGGGAGGGCTCCCAGCAGGGCCCAGGCTCTGCTGCGGGGGCCCAGCAATGGCCCCAGAGCCACGGGCAGGGCCTGAGCCCAGCAATTCCCCCTGCACACGAGGCACAACTTCTTCCCTGGGCAGTGCCCAGCCCTGAGCACATTGTCCACACAGCCTGGGGGCTCCTCCCTGGGGCTGCTGCACAGCTCTGTGCACACAGTGCTGTGCCCTGTGCTCTGGGATGGCCCTGCTGGAGCAGGGAGGGGGCACCAGGTGCCCGCTGAGCTCCCTGCAGCCTCACCCAGCCTGGGTGACTGTGGAGTGAGGTGCAACACTGACCATGGAGCCACCACCAT
Source organism: Prinia subflava (assembly GCF_021018805.1). Lineage (NCBI taxonomy): Eukaryota > Metazoa > Chordata > Aves > Passeriformes > Cisticolidae > Prinia > Prinia subflava. The sequence continues at coordinate 31,641,411 of NC_086255.1, forward strand.
GGACACACAGCACCTCCAGTCCAGGTAAACACGGAAACCTCTGGCAGCAGAGCTCTCCCAGCACTGCAGAACAGCCACGTCCATCCTGCCTGACCCTGGAGCAGCTGCAGATCCTGCAGACGGCCTCTGCCTCTCCCACAGCCCCAAGTCCCTCAAGGTCTACAGACCTCCAGGACACCTGAACTCACCCATTTCTAGGCAGCTGCTACTTGGCAGACTTTTGCCAAAACCTCACTTTGCAGGTGGAAGAAGACAGCAAGAGCAGAAACTTGTATTGCTTTGGAGACTATTAAACATTTCCCATCCTGTCTCAACCATTTTGTGTAACTCCCAGCTCACCCCAAACAGGAGAGCTCTCTGAGCCAGGCAGCAACCAAGGCTAAAATCCAGCTAAAATTCATCCTAACAGCAATACACACTCACTGAATGAACTAGCTGGGCTTGTCACAGCAAATCCCTGCATCCAGGGCCCAGAGGGACAGCTAGGGAACACAAACACTCTGCCCTTTACCCGCTGCTTTCCTAACCCCTGGCTGGGAACTCACATCGTGGGGACAGGCTGAAGTGGATTCTGTGACTGCAAAATACCCTGTCAGTGCTGTGCATCCAGTGCTGTGGATCACACGTGGGTGGTTTGGCTGCTGCTGAGCAGGGTTTGCCCTCCTCAAGGACTCTGCAGTGCCTCATGGGACAATCCACGTTTTCCACTGGCAATGGAGGAATGAGAGTTGAAGATGCAGGCAAAGAACGCGTTAAATACCTCAGCCTTGTCTCTGTCCCTGTTTGTGAGGTGACTGTGGACACCTGCCCAGCCCATCCCAGCAGTGATCATCCTCTCCTGTCCCCAGCTTGCTCACTTTCCAGACTCAGCAGGGAGTTCCATGGGCTGGAATATCCCTCTGGCCAGTCTGGACAGGCTGTCCTGCCTGTGCTCCCTCCCATCTCCCTGTCACGTCCCACCTTGGTACAGCAGGGGACATGAACTGGCCCATGCAGAATCCCTGGGGAGGGCGCTGGCAGCTGTGGGGCTGGCCCACACATGGACATGGCATGGTGATGTCACCATGCTGGGGCCAGGACACCGTGTGACATCACAGCCCAGCCTCATGCCAGTGTCACCTCCTTTGTGACATCACCACTCTGCCGGCCTGTGCTCATGGCTGGAAAAAGCCTGGGAGTTAAAATGGGAGCCCAGCCCATGGCAGTGAAGGGTTCCCAGGAGCAAGGGGCACATCAGGAACAGGGCTGGTGCCACCAGTGCAGCCCCACGGCTCCCAGGAGGGAGCTCCAGTGGCAGCTCCAGCTGGGAGCTCTGCTCCAGGCCTGAGAAGAGGCTGCAGACACAAGGGGAGCTGGAGTTCCCCCACGCCTGCTGAGCCCAGCTGGGCTGGTGAGGGCCAGCAAGAGGTGTCTGTGTGCAGCTCCCCAGCTCCTGCAGAGCCTCTGCTCCAAACAGATCAGCATCCCCAAGGAGCTGTCACAGTGCTCCCACTGCTCTGGTTTGCACCAGGATAGGGCTCCTTTCTTCCCAAGGCTGTGTTTGGAGTCAGGACAGCTCAGGAAAGAGCTCCTTGGCAAAAATTGATTGTCTCTCAAAACTTCACCATTACTCTCACAGTGCAAATAAAACATTGGGCTGGGTTCTTCATTTCTGGTATTAGCAGTAGCCCCCTGTCACACCAGAAGATATAAGCACAGATTTCTAAAAATACAACATCTTAGCAACCTTGTAACATTCCAGTACTACAGAGTTTAATTCCTAGTTAGAAGATGACACTGGGAAAGATGAACTTCATGGTTTTCACGGTACACAGCAGCAGTGGAAAAAAATGACACTTTTAATATTTATTCCTAGAAGTGCTGCACAAACCAAGAGCAAACAATTCTGCCAGCTACAGAGGACATCTCTTATCTTGACAGCACAACAGAACACTCCTGACCCAGGAAAAGGAAGGCCAAAAGGCACCAGACAATGCTCCCATCATTTCTCCACAGCTGCCCTGCCCCCTCAGTCAGAAACCACACACAGCTGTCAGGCCCGGTGTTCAAAGCTTTGCCCACACCAAAAAAGAAGACTTAGCAGACCTCCAAGACAGAAAAAGCCATGAAGGAAATTCCAAAGTCAAACCCCACTTGCAAACATCCAAATTGTCGTGATATTTAATACCCTAAGGGGGTAAGCAGAAATCCAAGGGAATTAAAGCTCCCATTTGGAGCAATCCAGTCACAATCATCACCTGAAATGCCACAATTCCTGCAGGGTTTCTGACTCTTCTGAGCTGTAAGCAGAGCAAGCCCTGTGAGCTTTTTAATAGAAGAGCCAACTCGCTTTCTCCAGTATTATTTTACCTGATAGCAGTTAATTATTCTGATTTACAGGAGGGCAGTCAGAAGTTGTGCTGCCAAAATGACACCTGGCCTGAGCAGTTGCAGCGGAAAGGAAAAAGCACAGGCACAACCTGATTGTGTCCAGCTCCTCCTCATTTTTTCCCTCTGAACCAACAGAAGGACTGCAAACCTCCAAGCAGAGCAGCCCCTTTGCTGCCTGAGCATTCCCAGAGCAATCCCACAGGAAATACTCCTGCTCTGTTCAAACAAGTCTCGGGGCTCTGGGAAACATCACTGTGGCAGGCACTGGGGCTGCCTCGGTCCAGGAGGCTGCAGGAATTCCAGAGCAGCCATCCCAGCAGGAATTGCCTGCCCAAAGGCATCTCCCCAGCACTGCCTCTCCTCTGTGGGCAGCAGCCATCCTTCCTGCACGCCCTTCAGCCAAGTTTCCCCTGTTCCTCCAACCCAATCCTGCCTGTTGCTCTCTCTGTCACACACATCCCAACACTCCTGTAATTCTGGAAGGACAAATATTTGCTTGTATTTGTTATCTTTTTTTTTTATTATTATTATCTTTTCCTTTTTCCCACTTGCACTTAGAGGTTACTGCTTAATGAAAAACAGGCAGAGGAAATCCCAGAGTGGTTTGGGTTGGAAGGGACCTCAAAGCTCATCCAGTCACATCCCTGCCATGGGCAGGGACACCTTCCACTGTCCCAGGCTGCTCCAAGCCCCTTCCAGCCTGGCCTTACAACGATCCTGGCCTTGAATTGTTCACCCTGGAGAGGAGAAGCTCTGGAGTGACCTAATTGTGGCCTTCCAGTGCCTGAAGGAGCCACACGAAACATGGAGACTCTCCAAGGGATGGGGTGCCAGGACACAGGGAATGGTTTCCCACTGCCAGAGGGCAGGGCTGGATGGGAGATTGGGCAGGAATTGTTCCCTGGCAGGGTGGGCAGGCCCTGGCACAGGGTGCCCAGAGCAGCTGTGGCTGCCCCTGCATCCCTGGCAGTGCCCAAGGCCAGGCTGGACTTTGGGGCTTGGAGCAGCCTGGGACAGTGGAAGGTGTCCCTGCCCATGGCAGGGGTGGCACTGGATGGGCTTTAAGGTCCCTTCCAACCCAGCCCTTTCTGGGATTCTGTGATCTGCACATCCCAACAGGATGGAGCTCTTTGCCTGCATCCCACAGTCAGTGACTCTCTCGTGCCATTTCTTGTGCTCAGCAGTCAGGAGGCAGCACAGAGACATCCTGAGGAGGAGAGAATTAGTCCAGTCACAACTGAGTGCAATGAAACCTTTTCAGGAAGGACTTGACTCAGTGAGGTGATGAGCAGTGCCTGATGACCTGGCACACACACCCCGGGCAAGGCAACTTTTCCTTTAGAGCTTGGAAACTTAAGGACTTTTTGTGCTTAAAATATCAAATCCAACAAATTCACAATATGTCCCTGCAAGAAGGATGCTGGAAAACGTTGATTTCAGGATTATTCAATAACCCTTCTCTTCCCTGTTGTTCTGATGAATGAGCATTTGAGCTAATTTTCTGGAGTTAATTATTTATTGTTCTGAACCTTACAGCTCGCAGATGGTCACTGTTATTGTAAGAATTGCAGGGGACCTGCAGCATCTTGCTGGGGCCTTTCCTGCTTTATTTAATTCCAGAAGAAAACAGACCTATCTGCCAATTCCCAAAAAAAGTCCATTTTCTCTGTATTACCACTGGAACTATACCCTCTTCCCACTGCTGGCTGCTTCCCTTTTTCCAGTAAAAGGCATCAAGTGCAGATTGGTTTCAAAGAGAGAGAATTAAAGCTCCTTTCATGGAGGAAAATGAACTCTCAGCAAGGAAACCCCGCTGTAACCAGTATCACTTAAGGATTGTTCTTGCCTCTTCCAGCAACCATAACGCTCACTCCCAAGGACAGAGAATGTTGCACACTCCAATAAATAAATCTAAGATAATAAAGGCATAATTACGTGCCTGATTCCCCAAAAATCTGAGCCATTGAGCTCATTGGCCCCATCCGCCTCGGATCTGAGGCTCAGGCTTTGCCAGGAGGTGAAAAAAAAGCCAGAGGGATGAGGAACACAGCAAGCACTAGAGGTCTGTGACCCCTTCCCCAAACAAAAATATCAACTGCAGGAGAGCAGCAGGGCTCTGGTTTCACCCTGCAAGAGGCCAAAGTGCTGCTCCTTCTGTTCCAGGAAGGAAAAAAAAACGAAGTGAGTGAAACAGCAGAGTTTCTTTGCGAGGTCTTGGAACATTAACCCCAGTAAGACAAGTGCTGGGATGGAGAATCAGGCAGCTGGCTGAGCTTCAGGAGAAGTGGGAATCACTCAGCTCCCCTTGAAACACTCAGTGCCACAAAATCATGGTGATAGTCTTCTTTCAAATAAAACACTTTGGGTTTTTTATATAAAACATGCTTTTTCTTCACACATAAATCTGATTATCAGCTATTCCAGCAGGAAAAAAAGGAGCAATTAGATTTGGAAAAGTGTAGCCAGCAGTGAATGTGCACACAGAGGGATTCTGGAGTGTAAACAAAGCTGGTTTAAACCATTCTGCTTTACTCTTTTTCATTAGTTTGCAGAGATTATATTCAACTATTTGCTTTTTAATCACATTTGAAAACATTAATTTCCTATCAACAGTCCTGATTTCAAGTGCAAACACTGCTTAACTAGAACTCGTGGGGAAATGATTTTAGGTCCTGTGGAAAATGAGCCTGCTTTCATTTCACACAGAAAACCACTCGCAGCCCAAAGGTTACTCTGTTTATTCCTGGGGTAAATCCAAATGCCAAAGATGAGAACCAAAAATGCAGGTACTGTTTCATGTGCATCAAGGTTCCCTCCAATCCTCCAGGGCAAGGTAACTGGAGAGGTAAAAAGGATGTTCCATCCATACTGCATGGAATCACACCTTGCAAAAATTCCAGAGCCTACAAAAAGCAAATCCCCTGGGAAAATAAAAATTACTGATAGGAAGCCAATTTTAAAGGGGGAAAAATCCCTGCAGCCACAGTAACAGGATAACAGGAACCTGAGCATCCGAAAGCTTTCTTAAAAAGCCAAGTGAGGATATAGAGTCTCTCTGTTCATTCCTCTGCTTTCTCCTGGTTATGGAATCAGAGAATATCCTGTGCTGAAAGGGATCATCCAGTCCCACTCCTGCACAGACACCCCAATAATCCCACTCTGTGCATCCCTGGGAATGTGTCCAAAGGCTCCTGGAGCTCTGGCAGCCTCAGGGCTGTGCTCATTCCCTGAGAGCCTGGGCAGTGCCAGCACCCTCTGGGAGAAGAACTTTTCCCTCATTTCCAAATTAAATCTTCCATGGAAGGGAAAGAAGCTACTAAGGTGTGAATTTCTGAGCTTTGCCTCAGCAGAACCAAATAGGAGGAGACACGGGCTCTAAAAAGCTGAACATAATGGGACTGTAACAGGTAACCTCAGTGCAGAGGGTGGACACAGGGAGGAGGTGATTAAATCAACCCACATTTACTTAAGGAAGTCAAATGAGAAGTTATTTGGAATGAAGGAAACAATACAAGAAGTAACGGGAGCTTTGAGGGAGACATATCCATAAAGCTGCCTCACCAAACAGCCCCTCTGGCCATTGGAGACCCCATAACTGCTCCTTAACCATCTCAATTACTGACTGCTGAGCTGAATTTCCTGGGAATTCCCAGTGCTGTCCAGCTGGCAAAGCCCAGGCACAGGCACAGTCACAGTCACAGTCACCCAGGCTGGGTGAGGCTGCAGGGAGCTCAGCGGGCACCTGGTGCCCCCTCCCTGCTCCAGCAGGGCCATCCCAGAGCACAGGGCACAGCACTGTGTGCACAGAGCTGTGCAGCAGCCCCAGGGAGGAGCCCCCAGGCTGTGTGGACAATGTGCTCAGGGCTGGGCACTGCCCAGGGAAGAAGTTGTGCCTCCTGTGCAGGGGGAATTGCTGGGCTCAGGCCCTGCCCGTGGCTCTGGGGCCATTGCTGGGCCCCCGCAGCAGAGCCTGGGCCCTGCTGGGAGCCCTCCCTGCACACAGGGACACCCAGGGCTGAGGGCCCCTCTCAGCTGGGGCTCCTCTCCAGGCTGAGCAGCCCCAGCTCCCTCAGCCTTTCCTGGGCAGGGAAGGATGGCAGCAGAGCCTCTTTTATCCCCCACGATGTGTTGTAGTCTCGTTTCTCCAATTAAACAAACACTTCTCCTACAGATTACCAAAATACTCACTTGGAGCATCCAGCTACTAAGTGAAGCTCCAAACACCGGAGCAGTCTGCCACAAATATTTTCACTCAGCACAACCAATATCTTCCCTTGGCTTTCCTCCTCCAAGTTTTAAAGGATCATAATGGAATGAACCAAAAGGGGTTCATTCAAACCCTCTGGAACTTAAAGAAACAGAGGCTGTTTGACTCTTGGTTTGTGTATCCCCAGGCTGATACACAGACAGAAGAGTGATCCTTGCCCTCAGATTCCTGATTTTTCCTTAGGTACTCCCAGCTGTCCTCAGCACTGACCATTACTTTGTGCCTTGTCCTGTCATTTCTGGACTCTGGAGTTATTTGAAGAGCACAAATGAAGGTGCACGAGCACTGCTGACCTTTCTCTGAGTGCTCAGAAATGCTGTATCTGTAAGGGTATGAAACAGCCAGGAAATTTTTCATCTTTTATTCATCTGACTAGCTCTTACTGCAAAAGAATTGGGAAATTGAAAATTAGAACGTTTGGACAAACCTGGGAAAGCAATTCAAATGCAAATACCAGCAGCTCGGTGCAAAGACAATGAAACTCAACACATGGACACCGAGTTACAACAAAAAATTCATTAGAAGAGGTGTCAGACCAGACAAAAAACTGAGTAGCCTGGTGCAAATCACGATGGCAGAAGTTTCAAAAGGCCTGCTTTACAAAATGATCAGGAACTAAACATTTAATGGAAAGCTTCACCAGACACCTGGTGTGAAGGTGAAGTGTAAAGCTGGGGCCATGCCCTGGCTCTCCTGGGGTTTATTCCAGGTACAAAACTGTGCCCCACACAGGGAATTTCCGTACACCTCTCACTGGGAACCCTTCAGGCAGGGTTAGCAAGGCTCTCATTTCACTCCAAATAAGTCTGAATGGGTAAGACTTCCATCACGACAAAGCTCTGCAGCGCAGCTCTGCAGCTGCTTGGCTCCCCACTCCCCCAGCTCCAGGGTTATCCATCCATTCCCGAGTGTCCTTCGGGATGAAGATGCTATTTTGGCCTCCATCTCTCCACACTGCCTCATCCATCCTCCCAGAACGTGATGAGATCATTGTCTTGAGTGCTGTGAGGAGTGAAGATCACACCCATTTCCAGCCAGGACTGCTGGCCCTGCATGCTAAGGGCTGGCTGGCTCGGGGGATGCCAGCTCGTGTGCCAAAGAGCCGCCGGGAACAGCAGCAAGGAAGGAGAAATTGCTCCTTGGATGCCTTGGCCTCAAAGTTTGGAAACTCTGAGGTTTCACAAATACAGTGTGAAACATGGTTTAACACAGAAGGTGTTATTTACAGCAGTGTGAGGATGAAACAAAACCCACACTTGTCCCTGAGAGCAGCAAAGCCACCCGGCACAAGTGTCCCAGCACAACTTCAGGTGACAATGCCTGGTTCCATCAGCACTTGGGGTAACTCAGAGGAATGGGAGGGAGGTTAAAACAGAAGTTGGCAGAATCAGCAAGATCAGAGAGCTCCTTGCTCTGCTCCTGTACTAAGGTGTGGAGTTCATTCCTGGCAAAGCCAAGGTTTTCCAGCTGCCTGGCACTGCTGATGAACTTGGCACAGCCACTCTGGTGACTTCTGACTGTACTCAGGCTCTTTGCCCTTCATTCCAAATTCCAGACACTTTTTACCAACCTGCTACAGAATGATTAGGAGAAAATTCCAGAATCCCAGAATGGTTTGGGTTGGAAGAGACTTGAAAGTCTGTCCTGTCCCCCGCCCTGCCATGGGCAGGAACACCTTCCACTATCTCAGGCTGCTCCAAGCCCTGTCCAACCTGGCCTTGGACACTGCCAGGGGGAAGTGGTGCCTTGAGTTTTAGCTTTCATGTTTTCCAAATTCTGTGCTGCCTAGGGGTGCAGTTCTGAGCCTCACACTAAGTGTTAGTAAGCTCTCTTCACAGAGCAGGGAGACAAAACTAATCCTTTTCCTGCTGAAGACCAACAACGAGTACAACTTTCAGGCCCAAAAGCACAAACAAAGGTGGGCTGAAGAAAGAAAACAAGAAGGGTGGAGCTTCACAACCTGGAGCTGTAATTGGACAATTAAACCCCAACATGCAAATGACCCAAAACTTCTATAAAAGTGTAAGACCTCATGACCAGCCATCCATTTTGTGACCATTTTAAGTCCATCTTGGGTGTAGCCCTGGCCAGGCTCTTGTCCTGCCCGAGGTGTATCCTAGAGGCTTTTCATAAATATCTACTTTACTCCATAGCTCTGTCCAGTCTCTGTTCCAGGTCAGCCTTCCCAGGCATCACAGGGGCAGTGAGTTCTCCATGTCTGGGATGTGCAGCTGTGCTGCCCCAGCCCTTCCCCAGAGCCCAGAGATGCCCAGCACGGCCTGGAGATGCCATCAAGCTCTCCAGACAGGACCCACATCCAAAGTGCTGCAGGAAACTCCAGCTCCTCCCTTTCTGAGGGATGCTGGAAGCTGTTTGGCAGGAATGATGACCTTATTGCCTCACGTCCAGATCAGCCAAGTATTTCTCCAAGTGCTGCTTCCAAAGTCATGGGTATTTAAGAGCAATAAAGAAGAAAGGGGATAAGGATTTCGCTATACAAACATGAGCTCAGCTTCCTCTGCCCTCCTCAAGGACCTCCAGCCAAAGTGATCTCCACAAGGATGAGATGTTTGCCATCTCTCCCCTGCAGACCTGCAGGCAGCCCAGCAGCCTCTCTGCTGGCAGCAAAACCCACTCAGTTTCAGTTACTACGCAGGAGAGGAGCCCGTGTTTTCTGAGAAGCTGAAAATGAGCATCTTCCAGAAAAACAAACCCATAATAAACAGCCCAATAATGCCTGACTGCTTTATCTCCATCACACACAAGCAAAGCACAGATTTTCTGCTAGATCATATTCAACACACAAATCCATTTAAAAACAACAGCTCATAAACACTCTAGCCATAAGTTTTGGTTGTTGTTTTTTTTTTTTTGTTTGGGGGGCGTTTTTGCTGCAAGGACACAAAGCTAGCAATCCTGAATGTCTGAAAGGCTGCAATTGCTGCCAAATCAGAACTGAATCAGCTATTAAACACCTCTACAAATTACCCTGATATCAGGAAAACAAACCATGCCCATGTTAGCCAGAAACATTGGAGGCTCTGGGATGAATCACAGCAGTAGTGACGTGGCTGCCGTGCTTGAAAGGACACAGTCATGACTTGGGGACGTCACCAGACGGCCCAGAACAATCACCCACCAAGACATATTTTTTCATAGCTGCTCTCTAGAGCTTTTCAGGTGCAAGGCTGGTGTGTGCTGTGATTTATTTTGGGCTGGGAAAGCAGTAGTCTCACCTTATTGGATACTTTATCGACCCATTAAGTAGCAAATTCCTCTTAAATCTTGCTTTTTCTTTGAAGTACCTTGCAAAAAGTAAACAAAGGCACTTAAAAGGTCACAGACAGGTTTCCTTTCGTACACATGAAAGATGGAGGCATTTTTAAGCCTGCCAATATTTTCAAAGCCAGTCTCCTGTATCGCCTCCAAATAGCTGGGAGAAGAGAAAATGTCTTTCTGCACCTGTATTTACTCCCTCTAAATGAAAGGGTTGTTTCCTGACCCACTGAAAATTATGAAGCAGATCAAGAACGACAGAAAACATTTTCAGGCTGAGGGAAAAGGGACTCCTGTGGGCAAATGTAATTCATCTGAGGAGGGGATGGCAGGCTGGATCCAAAATAAATGAGGTGCTCAGCCATCTCCCCGAGCCTGGAGCTGCAATCACTTGAAATATTGGTGTATCCAAAAAGGGAGGCAGATGTTGGCATCTGCTTGTGTGCTGTGGAAAACCAGAACCCGCATCTCCTTGGGAGTGACTCCCCAGGTGAGACCCAGCAGGTGCAAAGCCATGAGGGGATGGACTGGGAAAGAAGGATGAAGGAGAAAAGCATGACGCTGTCAGAGAGGTGTTCCAGCACCCAGATGTCCCACAAACACCACCTGGCCCACGCTCCATCACACGGAGAAGGAAGCCAAGATAATGGAGTGCAAGTCCACAGCAGAAAATGGGATTTCTTTCCATGCAAGTAAGACTTGGAAGTACAATAAAACCATTAGCCACTGGTCCTTTCCGCAGGGTTCGGTCAGTAAAGCACACCAAAACCAACAGGACGGTTTTTCCCTGGATTACTGATGATGATGGAATTGCCCAGTATGGATTCACTTAGGAATACTCAACAAAGGGAGCCACTAATTGTTGGTGTGCAGCCTGCTGGGAACAGCTGCTTTGAATACTGATCACCTGAGCAGATTAATTCATAATTCATGTCTGCATAGAACCTAGGGGCTTCTAAAAATAAATGTCTCTTCCCAGCCAGGACAATTGGGGTTTGTTTTGTTCCTTTGGAGGGGAAACCCAGCTCTTTAAGAATGTGCTGTGCTTATCCAAGGTGAGAGTACTGGGGAGAACCACAAAAAAACCAAAATCCCTCAGATTTTGTCACTCTGCTGAATCCTGTCAGACTCTGCCTTGGAGACTCAGCCTCAACCTGCTGGGCAAGGTACTACTGGCTTGTTCACAGCACTGAGTGCTCCTCTTTCACCCTGCTCAGGGTTTCATCCATGGTTCGGGCAGGTTTACAGCTCATCCCAAGGCTGGGCATCCATACGGAGCACAGACTCCATCCCCATGCTTCCTCCAACAGGGAATTTCTCCTCCTCCGAGCCTTCATTCCTGCCCCACGCAGGTAAAATGACTTTATTAGCACAACTGCTCTGCCATTCCACTCCAGTACTCAATAAAACCCTTTCTGTCTGTCTGTGCTGCTTTTCCTCAATGGCTTTATCTGTTTGCTGATTGTTTTTCCCCATTCACTGAGACACAAATCCCACACACTGTTACTCCATTCCCCAGGTTCCCACAGCGCAGGAATCGATATCTTTTAAGAGACAAAAAAAGACTGCCTTTTCCTGAGGCCAGCATTCCTTTTCCCTCCCTTCCCTGGGAGCCTTGGCAATGCTGGCTGTGAAACAAAACCATTTTTGAGGTTATTAGCCTGCAGAGGAGAGCTGAGGGAGAATTCCGCACATCCCCTAAAACGGATTCCTCTGGATTGCACAGCAGCCCAAGGAGTTGTTCCCTGGCACAAATAATAGACCAAACACACCAGTGGCTGTTTTCAGCCCACGTTTTAGGTTATGGAATTGCTTCTTGCTGAGGTTATTCTTGAAATTAGGAGAGTTTCAGACTGCCTGGGAATGCAAATTCTTAGGGCAGCTTAGCAACAACAGCTCAGGGGGTGAATTGTAACAAGGACAGAAGGAAGAAAATAGGAAGGATTGGGAAAAAAAATCTCCTGCAAGACCTTTGTTAAAGCTCATCAACAACAGAATCTGGCTGCTCTTCTCCTGTAAGAATTAGGTGTAACTTTGGTAAACACCACAAAAAAAACCCTCATTTTGTCAGCTAAAATAATTTCATTTCCACACGCGGTACTTGGGTTATGGTATGGGGAAGGTCCTTAACAAAGCAATCCCCAATCACATCGAGAAATGTGGGATGTATCTTGAGATCAAGACACACCACACAGTAAAGCCTGTGTGGCAAACTGATCAGGAGGTCATTCAAGAAGGCTGCAGGGGGAAAACACAGATCTTTTCAAAGACACAGAGAGAGCATTTAGCCAAAGAGCAGAAAGTGCCCACTGATCATGGTCAGGCTGGAGGTGCTTCCACCCAAACTTGCTGCAAGACAGCAGCCTGGCACATTTGGATTTTCAAATCCACTTGGCCTTGAAAATGGCTCCATTATCAGTATTTTTAACTGGCAGTTGCTCCAGCTGAACTTCCCACAGCAAAGACAAGATGCAAGCACTTCTTACACTTCAAGAAGTGGCCCTTGGCTCTAGAAAGGACAAAGCGTTAATCCCAACTCCTAAATCATGCACTGAAGGGTGAAAGTTCTGTAGAAAAAGGACACAGTGAACCATTTCTGTCCAAGAGTGTAACAGAAGCACAGTGTTTATATTCGCATTCACCAGGAAGCTCCCTTGTGTCCCAGTTGTTTTCTTTTGGTTTTTTATGATGCCATTAGTCAGCCACGGGGGTGTGGGGCCTGAGGGGTGGAAGTGTTCTCAATACTCCATCAGCAACTCTCCAGACTCCCTGTGACTGGGACTTTTGGCCCTGGAGGAAAAATCACTCAGCTTCCCTGATGGATGACTTGAGGCTTTCCCAGCCAGATGTTCCACCTGAACTCCACACCACAGAAGAAGCAAGGAAAAAGCTGAGACATTTTGCTTTAATCACCTTCATTAACAAACCAATCCTTAAAGTTTCATTTCTTGAGCAGATGATAAATTTAGCCGCTGTTTTCTCCCAGCAAAGACCAGTTTTCAGGCTATTTTTGTGATGGAAAGCCCTGGGGAGGAGCTGGGAATGGTGTCCATTCCTCCAGGCAGCACCATCCTAGCAAACCTTTGTGCCCAGCTCATCATCAGGAACAGGGAAGGTGCAATTCCCTGTTAAAGCACTCAGGGAATCGGACTGAACCACTGGAGCTGTGACATGAGGGCAGCAATGCCTGATTTTGGAAGAACTCAGTCATTTAACAAACCCACTTCTCTTTTCTCTGCTCCAATTTGATGTCCTGAAGAACTTGAGCCCCGCAAGGAGAAGCAGGGCGTTCTCCCAGCTCCCAGTCCTGCCCGTGTGAGGGGATGATGTTAGAATTCCAAGCAGGCTGGAGACAGCAGCAGCAATATTCCAGCACATTAGCAATCATCTGCCATGGGGAGAGCTAATTTTTGCCTCATTAGAGCCTGATATGAATCTGTGATGTTGAACAGTTCCGTCTGCAGCTGCTCCCAACCTGTTCTGGCCAGGTTTTTGTGGTAATCATTAGGCTGAACCAGAGCAGGGATGTTGGGAAAGCATTTCTTTCAAAAGAGACATGGTAGCTGTTAGTGCACACCAAGATTCAGTGAGCCCTCCTGGTTCTTCAAAAGGTGCCTTTTCCAGGCCTCAGATCTTTCTAGGGATCAGGAAGGATGTCCAGGGATGAGCAAGCACAAGGTCTCACAGGCCACCAGGGAGATATTCCAAATGTCCTGCACATAGCAAAGCTGACAGATCAAATGCCATGGAAGGAAATAGCTAAGTCAAATTAATAAAATTACACATTCTCTTAGGAAGGGAATCATAGTTGAAATGTAAAACTCTCTGCATTTCCTAAGGAATTGTTGATGTCACATTTGTATCCTGTCTTTCACCACTGGAGGAAAAAAAAAGAAAAAAAACCCCTTTTTTTGCTCTTAGGAGTTGTTGCCTGTTTGGGTCTGCTGGTGACCCCTGATTCTCAGATGGTGGGAACCCCTTTATCCCTGGCATGTTTCCATTCCCCTTCTCATAATGTGGAGCAACCTGCTCTGGTGGAAGCTGTCCCTGCCCATAGCACAAGGTGGGACTGGATGAGCTTTAAGGCCTTGAACACTTCCAGGGATTGGGAATCCACAACGTCTCTGGCAGTCGGTGCCAGGACCTCCCCATTGTGGGGAATAACATCCTCAATAAACACAGGACAATCCAAGTCAGTCTGCAAGAAACCTTAACACTGATGCTCGTCACTCACACAGCACTGTCACTGCATTAACTTGTTTATTATGAGCTTGTAAAAATGGTGATTCTTTCTACTCCTTATGGAGCTCTTAAAATCACTAATTTGTAATATTGGAGTGAATACTCCCTGATTTCTATTCTGGCATCAGAGCCATTCCTGATGCAGATATCCCACAGTCTGACAGCTGATCTGCATAATGTGGTGAAAGTACTTAGAACTCATCTCCAGACAGGGAAATAAATCTCCAGCACCTCTTTTTGCTGTGCACTGCAGCACAATGCACAGCTCTGGAAACGCCTCCTGAGTGCCAGTTCTGACTTGTAAGGTTCAGAAAATTAAAAATTGTGTTAGAAAACAGATCATTTTCATCACTTACTCAGGGGGAACAAAAGCCCAGCATGAGTTTTTAACCCTTAACCTTTGTGTTTAGACATCACTAATCCTAAGGAATGGGGATTTATCCATTCCATGGGGCCCAGCACAGGAGAGACCTGGAGCTGCTGGAGAGAGGCCGGGGGAGGCACCAGGATGAGCAGAGGGATGGAGCAGCTCTGCTGGGAGGAAAGGCTGGGAGAGCTGGGGGTGCCCAGCCTGGAGAGGAGAAGCTTTGGAGTGAACCAGCTGTGACCCTCCAGTGCCTGAAGGAGCTACAGGAAACACGGAGAGAGACTATGGACAAGGGATAGAGGGACACGACACAGGGAATGGCTCCCCACTGCCAGAGGGCAGGGCTGGATGGGAGATTGGGCAGGAATTGTTCCCTGGCAGGGTGGGCAGGCCCTGGCACAGGGTGCCCAGAGCAGCTGTGGCTGCCCCTGCATCCCTGGCAGTGCCCAAGGCCAGGCTGGACTTTAGGGCTTGGAGCAGCCTGGGACAGTGGCAGATGTCCCTTTGAGGTCCCTTCCCATGCTCCTTCCTGCCTTGGCCCCATCAGCCCTGAACAGTCCTCAGGGGAAGTCCCCACATCCATATCCCATCCCACACTCCATTGCCTCCCTTCAGCTTTCACTCACTGTGAGGTTTTACGTCCTGCTTTGGCCCCAGCTCTCGTTCTCTTTTTCAGCTACCTTGTCTGAGGCCAGAGCACGAAGGAAAGGTTTCACTTACAGCTCATCTTCCTCTGGCAAATAACAACATTAAACAGAGCATGGAGACAGCAGCTCGGTGACAGATGGGGCTGTGCTGGTTTGTGTCACCCAAGGACCTGGCTCGGAATACTAACACATGGAAATCACCCGCCTGCGGAACTGGGAAGCAAATCTGGGGACCAGGAAGAGGGATAAAGAGCTCCAGGCCTGCTTTTTTGTCAGAGGCTTCCCTGGAATTGTCTGAGGGCAGGTTGGAGCAACCTGGGATAGTGGAAGGTGTCCCTGCCCATGGCAGGGAATGAGATATTCTTTATGGTCCCTCCCAGCCCAAACCATTCTGGGATGTAGGATTTATT
This sequence comes from Prinia subflava, assembly GCF_021018805.1. Taxonomy (NCBI): domain Eukaryota; kingdom Metazoa; phylum Chordata; class Aves; order Passeriformes; family Cisticolidae; genus Prinia; species Prinia subflava. Next base: position 31,656,990 of record NC_086255.1, read on the forward strand.
TTGCCAAAACAAGACAGAAAACTGAGATTACCATTAATATTTAAAATTTAAAAGGCAGAGCAGCACAAGAAGCTGTTGGGACTTCTCAGCCCCTTGATCTTCCCACCCACCACCCAAAGCTCCTGAGGAAACCCAAATGCTTTTTGTTCCAGTCGACAGAGCACAAGAGCAGGAAATAAATGATCCTCCCAGCAGCAGTGACGAGCAAAGTAAGTTCTGCAGTGTTAAATATGTTCAGCCAAGTGGGGTCTGTGAAAAAGGCCTGGTTTTTCCAAGAAGGAAAACAACCTCCTGGAGAGAGCTGACAAATGATAATAAGCTGAGGCTGCTGGTGGAAAGCAGAAAATAAACTTCCTTTCTTTCCATTCATCATGCAGCAGGTCCACTTGTTCCCTCCAGATGAACATTCCCAAGGACATCTCCTTCTCTTATCTTGTACCGACCAGGAACAAAAATAATTCTTGCTTTAAAAAAATTATCTTCCATACGTTTATTCAGTCCAAATTTGAACACAGGAGCGCAGTGTTAAATGGAGATCTCTGGAGCTGGTTCTCATTTCAGGGCATGTTGACCAGTTGGCTCTAAAAAAATTCCATCCTGGGACCTGACACTTGGGCGTTTTCCTCAGCCAATGTGGAATTTTTACCCCATGGGTTACTACAAACCTCCAGGGATCACTGGAAAACTTAAATTTCAGCAGTGGTGACAGTTTTCCATCTTACTTCTGCCAAATAAATCCTGAACTTTGGGTTGGGAGGAACCTTAAAGCTCATCTCATTCCACCCCTGCCATGGGTTACAGGCTTAGGGGCACAAACGGCTCCATAATCCTTAGGAATATTTTTTTGCAGGGACACCTGCAGTAAATTCCTCAGTTATTCACCATTTTCAGTGGACACAACCCTGTGCCAGGGGCTCTGGGATGACCCTGCTGGAGCAGGGATGTGGCACCAGATGTCCCTTCCACCCTGACTAGTCCCACGGTCCTGAAGGCAGCAGGGCTTTGCCAGGGGCAGTTCCTCACTCCCCACTGCACACCTTTAATCCACATTACAACTGGACTTCTCTTTTCTGAGAGGAATAACTGTCACGAGAGAACAGGGCAAAAGAACACAGTGTTTTGGGCTGAAAACTCGTGGGGCGGGGGGGGGAACTAATTTAAGTCAGATTTCACATAGTTATAAATAAGACCTTTTAAAAGCTCCTGGACCTCTCCATCCCCCCCAAAAAAGTAACGAGAGGAAAGAGCTGGGAGCAGAAGAACAACAAGCAACAAAAAATACAATTAACTTTAGGAAGCCTGTGAAGTTACACATCACTACCAGTAAAAATAGCTAAAAAAACCCCGCAATCCAGGCAGAAAATGACTTCAAGTTACCTCCTACTCCAAGATAAGAGTTTACAGAGCTTCAGCAGTGATAAAGAGTCCCTTGTGGAGCTCCACTGGAAGGATGGGGCTGCAGAACTACCCCAGGATTATTGCTTTTCCAGATCTGCAGCATCTCCAATCCCGGCTGCTGCTGCTATTTAGAATATGAGAAAGCTCACCCACTGTTATTTCATGTTCTAGTGGCTCCACAAAATAGCTTTTGCAGTCAGAACCGAGAGGTTATGAAAATATTTAGCACAAGGATGGCAAACATCTTATTTTTATTAGTTTTTCCATCTTAAATCCAACGTGTTCTGATTGCATTTAATTATCATCTGTGCCTGGATGTGCGAGGAGCAGCAGCTGCTGGGATACACTGTAATTTCCATTATTTTAGATAAATACAGTGCAAACATTGATCTGACATTTTGATTTGTTTCCTAAGAACAGAATTCTCATTTTTCCCCAAAACCCATCTGCTGGGGCTGCAAAGAAGTTGCAGATCAGGACCCCGCACATCAAAGCATGGGAAAAATCAGAAAACTTTGCCAAATAATGCAATGCAAACATCTCCCCCCTTCCCCTCCCAGGTTTTATCCTTTTGTTTGGATTTATTCTCAGACCTCTCTCTCTCAAACTTCTGGGCTACACAAAGCCTTGGCCACAAAAATCCATGGGGAGGTTTTCCCCACCAAAAAAAGAAGAAACCTCAGTGGAGAAGAAAAAGCAGGAAATGTTCTCATGACCTTCCCCTGGAGGGGAAGAGGTGTTCAACCAAGGTGAAGCGTTTAAGGAAGGTGGAAAAGTTCCCTGGGAGCAAGAGGAATGGTTTCCCCCATTTAACCCGTTCCTGCCTGGAATAACAGTGATGAGGTCACTACTCAGCAACTCTTTGGGATGAGCTCCTACAGGAAACTCTGCAGGGTTCCAGATGAACCCAGAGCTGATCCTGATGGGATCACTTCCAGCCCAGGCTGTTCTGTATTTGTACAACTCTGACCCGGCCTCTCTCTCCTTCCCCTTCCCAAAAGTGGTGATTTTGAGCTCTCTCTCAGAACCAAGAGCAGAAACAAAGGGCACCGAGCTCCCATGGTCTGATTGTTTTTGTAGATGAGTCTTCCAAGCAAACAAAGAACTCAAACCAGTGGAGCCCACGCAAAGGGAGTCTTCCCTTTACTGGTCCTTCCATGATAGTTTGGACTCCAACACTGGGATTTTTCTATCTGCACGCACAGCCTGAGTTACAGAGCCCTGGAGCTGAAGGGGCCCAGGCTCCTCCAGGTTCACTGCTGGGCTGAAAAGTCCTTTTATTTCACATTTCACTTGTAGGAGCCACAACAAAAGGGACTCATGGAACAGCGTGGGGGGACAAGAAAGACATTTGTGCCTCCCTTTCCAGCTGCTATTATTATTAAAATGAATGAGGCTTTATCTCTTCCCATTTCTTTGGTAAATAAAAGCCCCTTCACCACAAAACAGCCTTTGCCTAACTGCTGAGCAGTACAAAAATCAATGGCACACCAGCTATGATCTTATGAGGGGGAAAAATCCACTATAATCACGCTTGTCCTCCAGTAGGAACTGTTTTCAAAGAGGTTACACCTACCCACTGTTCTCCCTGGAGAGGGGAAGATGGATCTCTGGCTGCCTGGGGATGAACCAGGTTGTAGGAGAGCATTTACAGAATAATTTATCTGTTTGATAAACTCCAAGTGCTCCTCCCCAGAAATGAATTCTTTCAGCTTTTGCCAAGGCTGCCCCAGTTTCGTGTCAGTACCACACTGCAGAAAGAGTCAGAGAGGCTCAGGTAATGATTAGAGGGATGGAAAGTGGAGTAAATCACTGTGAACAGGAGCAGATCCCAAAGAAAGCCAGGCATTCACTGGGAAAATGAAAGGAATTCTCAGGTCAGCTCGACACTGAAACAAACTTCTACAGCCCTGCAGAAGAACCTGCCAGGCCCCTCTCATCCAGCTCCAAAGGGAATTTGTGCTGGCAGCAGGACAGAGACCAGACTTAGCTGTTTGGGGGATTTATATCTGTATAAATCATCAAATAGCCTCCAGTCCCTCCTCTCTCTGCCAGTCCAACAACAGCTTCACAGGTTTGGGATGTTTGAAGTCATCAATCCCAGCTTGGATCCCATTTTCTTCTCCTCCCTACCAAATACTGGCTTAGTTGGAAAACCAAAGTTTAGGTTTTTCCTTGCTGAAGAGGGATGACTTCACCATTATTCCTTGCTGCATTTTAAGTGCTAAGGCTTAGTTCTGCAGCTTTAAAAATAACTGCTGTCTCCAGAATATCAAACCACATCTGTCAGGAGCCCAATCATCCTTTCATATCCCATTTCATCTCATGAACATTTCATGAAGTAAGTACAAGAAATGTTTAATTCCCCGTCACTAATATGAGTAAATAATACCCTTGGAAGAGTTAATAATTAAGACACCGTAAAATTAAAATAATGAGCTGATAACAGTAGAAGATTTGCATTCCATTGCCCCAAGTTTGGCACGACAACCCAATTTCTCCAAGAGGTAGGAAACCTATGAAGCCTGAAGGATTCCAGAGAGGAGCAGAGGGGAAAAAACCCTGACCTGACTCCTGGCCAACCCTGCAATACCAGGATGAAGGAAACAAAAACAAATAGTACAAAAGCACATGAAACAGGAGAGCCTGCAGTGACCCTGGGGGAAAAGCAGGGTGGGAAAAGGGAGATGTGGGAAGTGAGAAGTGCCAGTGCCAACACACTGAGCATGAATCCTTGCAGGCAGAAGGCAGTGAGGTGATGCCTGGGGGGACACAAACAACATCCATGTGCCTGCTTTGCTTTGGATTCAACCCCCCTGAGCCTCCCAGAGGAGCATTTCACCCCTCTGAGGCCCTGTGGAAGGGCTGCCATTTGTCTGTGCACTTCAAACAGCCACATGGACTTTGTTTGGCTTCCCTTAACACCCACCCAGCAGATCCCACAGTGTCTAGGAATACACTGCTTCCCAAGACTCCCAAAAACCCATGTTCCCGTGGGAAATCACAGTTCCTTTGGATCAAGAGGGAAGCAAGAGACAAAGTCATTTTTAAAAATAAAAGGCAAATCCCCACGACTGAAGACCAAAATGAAAGGAAATTTAAGTGGAAAGGGAAAACTACTGATGCAGGGGCTGAGGGAAGTGTGGGCTGGTTCTCAGCGTGGTTCTTCAAAAGCTGCTTGTTCCCTTCCCATGCCTGTAGAAGCAGGAGCACACAGGGATTTTCCTTCCCTCAGGTTCTCCAGGGGTGTGCAGAGGTGCAGCCTCAGAATTCATTTGAAGCACCCAGTGCCAATACAAAACCATGAGCCACAAAAGAGTTAATCCAAGGAATTCCCCCTTCCTCACTACCACCAATTATTTCTTCCACACTTCATGGGAATGGCACCAACCCTCAAGGGAGGACTTTACACCATTATTACTTGAAGGTGTAAACTGTATTACTATTTACACCTTTAGTACTTTATTACTATTTACTCTTTATTACTGATGTTTCAAAAAAAACCTGAGAATATCTATTTATTCCCAGGAGAGCCTCAATCCTTGTGACCTGATGTTCTCCACAGGATCTTCGTGCCCCAATCCAGCCTGCAGCTGACTGGCTCAGCCAGAGGAGACATTTGGGGTGGGAGGTGAGAGATCCCATTTGTCCTCATCAGTGTGAGGCAGCACCCAGGCACAGCTCCAGCCCCTCAACACCGCCCAGATCAGAGGGGGAGCTCTCTGGAAACATCTCTCCAGGCTGCCACCGTTTTAAATTTGCTTTCAGCAACAATTTTAGCAATGTTGTGAAGCCAGCAAATGCAAACCTGCAAAACTACCACGTGGAAAATGTTTAGGGTTTTTTCCCTTAATGAAAAAAAATGGAGGTAGCAGATTCATGTATGATTAATTAACAAGAAATTTTTTTGGCTCTAAAACCCCTCAGTTTGAAGACAAATAATCCGTTGAACCCCTGTCAGAGCAGCAAACTTTCTCCCAGGAAGGGAAATATATCCAATAAATAAGTTTATTTTCCTCTCACAATTGTTTTCCCTGCAGAGCCAAGAGTTCCAGTGTGGAGTAGTTTAAGGCAGAGCATCACTCATCCTCCTTTTCATTCCCAGTCTCACAGCCTGGAGGAATATTCCTGCTGGAGGTGGGCACAGCAGGGATGTGTAATGCTGCCAGCAATTCCAGCCCCTGATGGATACTTGTCACGTCACAAATACATCTATTCCCACCTTCAAAGCACAGCTGTAAGGGAAATTTTTTGGTGTTGCTCAAAGTTTAGGGCGCCTCTTGACCCATTTCAGTTAATAAGGAAAAGCTGAGGGGGTTTCTTGCCACTTTTTGAACACAAGGGGAATCGAGGGGTGTTCCCAGAGGGCTGAAGGAACAGCACAGGCAGGGTGAAGCCAGAGAAATAAAGTGTTTTAAAGAATAGGATGTGGTGGGGCCAGCACCTGAAAGCCTGAACTGGGGCCCTCATATGCCTAGAGGTGGGAATTTGGCCAGCAAGACACAGACTGTGGCTGAAGTCACCCCAAGATACAAAAAAAAAAGAAGCTTATTAGACTTATTAAAAGCAAAGAAGCTCTAAGTACAGGATTCTGCTTGCTGAGAAATTTCAGCTTCAGCTCCTGACTCAAAGCTCTGGTTTTTCTCACTCCTATCTCAAAGAAGAGCAAGAGCCCAAGTAAGGAAGGAAAAAGGAATTAATGGAAGGAGGACTGCATTTATTTGATTTTTGAGGAAACACCTCTCGGTAATACTCAAAGATGGGTCTCTCCAGTAGAGTTTTGCAAAGAACAGAGTTTTTATTTGGGTTTATTGTGTTAATAATTGAGAGGATACAGAATAATGAACCAAAATGAGCTCTTATAACCGTAGCCCAACCTCTTTGATAATGTCCTCTCCCATTTCCATGACTTCATCATCACTCATTGCATTATATCTAAACATAGACTATAAACTCTCCATAATTGGGTTTGCCAAGCATTATGCATATTTAGGGAGCTATCTAAATAATCTTAAATTAAGTTACAAAGCCAAAGGAAGAGCCAAGTCGTGCCCTCACACACACAGGGCTGCCAGGAGAACATGGAAAACCTCAAGTGTCCAAAAAACACAATATTTGGTTATGACACACGTTTGTTGCACACTCATCACCACATGGCCATGTGATAAATAATACCTGATAAATAATATCATTTTATCACATAAATATGATAAAATCTATTCAGCAGTAAAGGGTTATCTGAGTACCAAGCCATGCTCAATACCCCAAACCACGCTGGAAACAGTTCTGCCCCAAAATCCTCTCCAGGGAGTGGGAAGAGGCTGAGCAGGAGATAAATGAACCCTGATTCCAACATGTCCTGTTCTTAGGGTTTTTTTTCGAGGGACAGCATTGAACACAACATCCCAAAAGCTGCCAGGCAGCAAAAACCCCATGAGCAAACCTCTGGTGTGGGGGGAGTTTGGGAAGTTAGCACAGAACTGCACAGTCCAAATCCTCCACATTTCCACTCGGAAGAAAACACTGTTCAAGGATTATGTTAAAGTAATTTTTTATCATCAGCAGAACAGATTGTGCACCTCAGAGTAGTCGCTGTATTCAGAGGACTGAAAACCTTAAATCTTTCCATGCAGTGCTGGGGGTGGAAACACATAATTCACAGAAAAACCATTTCAATGTGCAAAATTCAAAACTGTGAAAAACCAGAGGAATAAAACCTGTGCCTTGAGAAAGGACTTAACCTTAAAAGGACAGAAGCTTCAAGTTGTTTTGGGAAAGCAGTGAGGAGTATTTGCAACTATACAGCATGAGGAATTTGGCAGGAAAGCTTGTTTAAAGGATGGCTTGCTGCCTTGGAAAGATTTTTGTTTAAAAGAACAATTTAAGATATGAAAATACAGATGTGGGCAAGTGAAAAACCTCCACTCCCCTTAGGTGTTATCTGGCCAAAATGTTTGAGTCCACCAGATAGTTCTGGTGAGGAGCAAGAAGAATTTGATAAGCATTTATCCAGTGTGGTACCAAATCACACCAGGAAGGAATTCAGGGATATTTCCCTCAGAACTCAGGATCAGCCACTCAGAGGAGAGGGATGCTGGATGCACACAAGGCTTGATCCAGCTCAGTGACTCTGACAGCTGACATGCACTGCCTTAAAAAGAAAAATCACAAATATACACGAAATATGCTCAGTTTGGCAGGTGGAGAGTGAGAGAACCTGGAAAGAAGACGACACCAAACACAAGGAGCTGAGATTTTGATAAAGCAGAGCTCTGGCAACATCAGTTAGAAGATTTTTACCAAGCTGAACACGCCCTGCTCTGGTGTTCCCTGAGAAAGCCAAAGCAGATGTGCTCCAGCAAGGTGCTGCACTTCCTTTGTGCACCAACAGCACTTTCCATCCTCCCAAGCACAGCTCCTGTGGAGAGCCCCACGTGCTGTACCAACATCTCCACCTGGGAGGAGGCTGTGACCACCTTCTCCTGTTCCACAGCCACTTCCCATCTCCACACCACCATTCCTTCTGTTGAAATCCTCATTTATCCAGCAAACATCACCTCCAGTACAGGAACTCTGGTTAGGGGAGGTTTATTCCAGTGCAGGGTTAACAGCTTTCACCTCCTTTCTTTACCCAGGCACGCACACAAATCCAGGCAGAATTTTCCACACAATTTTTAAGCAACCATATTTAGACAACCTCTTCCTCTGAAACCGTTTTTCCCACGAAAGTTTTTGTCTCTAAGTGTTGAAAAGAAAGGAATAAATAAGATCTTTCCCACCCCTACCTTCCATGACGTACACCAGGGAACCCACATCTCCCTCCTTGATGATGCAGCTGTCCTTGCCATACTCCACGGGGTACATACAATCCACAATCTCCTGGATCTGGGACAACTCCAGGTTCTTCATGAAGTCATTGTCAAGGATCGCTTCCTTTATTAGCTCCTTGGACCTGGGGCACAAATAAATTAAAAAAGAAAAATCAGTGTTTTCCCTAAAAATGTGCAGAGAAGTCAAAAAAAATTACAGAGATATGGACTTGCAATTATTTTTTGTAAATAGGCTTGAGATACGTCCAGCACTGAAATAAAAATAGATTTAGTGGAGTTGCAAAATCCTCTTTTAGCTACAAGTTTCACATCTACAATAACACAGTTACTTGGAATATCTTCCATACACAAAACTGAAAGGAAGCACAAACAAGAAAGTAACAGATTTATTACTTGGTTTATTATATTTTCTATTGATTCAACAAACTGGAGCACACCAAAGGGTGACACTTCACAGATTCTCTGAGTATTTATACTATAATCACTACAGGAGGCATTTGGCACAAAATTCCTACAGCCACTTGTGCAGGTGGACAACGGAGAACGTTCAGTCCTGATTTAGACCAAAACTAAAGCTCCTAAAGCACCTCCAGGCTGGACAGCAGCTCCTCAGCCCTTCCTTCCTCACCCTGGGGGCTGAACTGTTCACAGGCAGCAGCTCCCTGCAGAGCCTGGGCAGTCAGGAGGGGCTCAGCTGCTGGAAAGATGAACATGAAACGAGGTTTTCAAAGAAAAGCGCTTTAATAGGTCATGTCTTCTTGAAAAAGAGCCAAATTGGGCCTTGAGGAGACCCAAACCAGCCCAGCCTTGGGGACACCACGGTCCTTGCACAGGGTTAGGAGCAGCTCAGGGTTCCACCCACCACAGAGCCGGCTCAGTGATGTTCAAGATTCTTTTTATTCCTTTGATAGTTTTGAGGTTATTTCAACACAGCTCATTCCACTGGACACCAGGGGCCACCAGAAGTGACCCTGCTGAAGGGCAGGAGGGGACAGGACCTGGCTGCCCAAAAACCACTCCTGAGAGTGGGAATCTACCTTCACACCAACCCTGACTGCCACGCCAGCCCTTCCCTGTGTAAATAAGGAATACCTGCCCCTGGGGGTGCCTTCCTCTCAGCAAAGCTGGGGATCTGTAAGGCTGACCAGGCTGCATCGCCCCAGCTCCTCACCCCAGCTCCTGTGCCAAGCCAGCCAATGCTTTCTCTGCTGTGCCTTGATTCAGCCTTGACCGCTCCTCTGGTCCCATCCACCCCAAATCCTCATAACAACGAGCTCATTATTGGTGTTGCCCAAGCACCCACCAAAGAAAGCCTAATTAAAGCCTTTGTGCTCATCATGTCACCCTGCATTCCGATTCCAGGCATTTATTTCATTCCAAGGCTCCAAATTTATTTTGTTTCTCCTTGATAAAGTCAGGCATTCAAGTGGAGCTGCTGCAAGAATACCCAAAAAGACTGTGGGGAATTCCTGGCCCAAGTCAAACTTCCCTCTGGATGTGGAGATCCCCAGCAGAAAACAATGCTCTCCTTGTTGGAAATGAACACAGGAAAGGAGTTGAGGAGAAATTTGGTCCAAACAACAGTAAAGGAACAGGAAAACTCAGCTGGACTCAAGGACCTTAAAGGTCTTTTTCTACCTTTATGACTCTACCTGCAAAACAGACCTGACATGAACAAATTTAGGGAATTCAAGAGCTTAATAATAGTATCAATATTATATTATTATTAATAATAATTATATAAATAATAACACAATATGATATCAGAAGTGTAAGAGAACATCTGAACAACCTGATTCAGTCTCTGTCCTCAACACAGGAACGTCAGAGCAAGCTCAGGGGCCCTGAGTCATCCAAACACTTTTAACCACCCCACAAAAACACATCATCATGAAGGAAAACACGTTGGCTGGGACACCAGTGAAGCACAGCTTCATCTCTGCCACCTGAAATTAAATACCCACACGGCAAGGGCTGGATAATAACTCAGTCATGCTTGAATGTGAGCAAAATAGGCTTTATTAGTAGGGATAATTGGTTACAATGAGACACTGACTACAAAGCTGGAGGTGAGAAAAGCACCTCCAGCTGCCCTAAACAGTGCTGGCTGGAGGAGCAAAACCACCTTGCAAGCCAGCTGCCTAATTGTGAGAGTATTCCATGGAATCCCAGACTGCTTTGGGTTAGGAAAAACCTTTAAAATCCTCTCCTTCCACCCCTGCCACTGCAGACCAAACCACCCTCCACAGTCTGGGAGCTCCAAGCCCTTCCAGCAGGAAATATTCCATCCACCTTTTAAAATCAAGTAAGAAAAAAAAAGCTGAGTTTAACATACTCCAAAGTACTAAAAATATGTCAGAGCCACAAGCAGAGCTCCTCTATTGTTCCCTGCAAGAGAATATTCATCACTCTTAATAATTCACAAAAATTATTCATGCACTCTGGCTTGCCAGTCCCACACACTTGCACGTGCCAGGCCCTCAGCAACTTCCACATTATATTATTATTATTATTATTATTATTAGCTTTTCTTTCTGTGTAATTCACAGGTGCTGTTTCAGGTAAACAGGCTTTTTTCTATTGTGTTTATTGTAGAATCCCAGGTGGGAAAAGCCCTCCCACACCATCAAGTCCAACCTGTGCCTGATCCCCCACGTTGTCATCAGCCCAGAAACCCCTGAACCTCAGAGCACACGAATTAACTCCTGGTTCCCAATTATTCCATAACAAATGCCTCTCCAAACCACGCCATTCCTTCATCCTCACCATTATTCCAAAACAGCAGCTATCCCACACCTGTGAATACAGGAATCTACCCAGTAACCCAGAGTAAAAAAGTATTTTAAATGGTTAAAAATCACACTCCTGCCATGGCGAGCAAGTGTTTTAAACAAGATGCAGCTGTTTCGTTGCCTCTTATTTTCCAAAAGTGTTTGTTTCTGCTGTACTTTCCGGTTCAGGTTTCTAATAGGAACAACACACAAACAAAATAACCTACAATATTTGCAAGGCAGCAGGACTGTTTCCAGATGAGCTTGTCTGAAGGAGGAGGATTTCCATGAATATCTACTTAGCACTGGAGTGACTGTCTCTGCCTTCAGAGGGTCACTCAGAGTAGAAAGCAGTTATTGCCATCTTTCCTCTCCAGGGCAAGCAGCCTGGCACCAAGCCATCCCCGTTTTCCTGAAAGATTAATGACCAAATGTGCTGGAGACTTGATGAAGAGTTTAAAAAGAGGGCACAATCCTCTGTGATACATCCTGTCCCAAATCAGTTTAGGTCCATCACGGTAATTAATAAGGCAACAGGAGGAAGAAGCTAATTGCATTCGAATTTGCAGAAGTCATGCAAAAAGAACCTTAACAAATACATTTAATGCATAAAAACCTGGCCGTGCTGCCTCTCAGGGGCAAAGCACGCAGAGGGGAGTCCATCCACACACCTCCCAGTGCTGCACTGGGGGGGCTCTGCTGCCCCAGCCCAACCAGAGCCAGCACCAGCATCCCCAACAAGCCAAAGAAATTCAGGTTTTTGACCCAGAAAAAAGAAGCCCTGCACAAAAGCCGTGTTAAGCTGTGGAAATCCTTGTGTTAAAGGTTTGCAGTGGACATAAAAATGCTGAATTTCAAACCCTGCTATTAACACCCACTGGAACAAGGGCAGGAGATAAATAAAAAATACTGTTTTGTAGCAGATGGGAAATAAAACCCCTGAAAGGCATCCCCAGAAGTGTGGGGAGCTTGAGGGGGGGGGGGGGATTCTGCCCCTCTGCCCCTGTGCTCAGGTGAGAGCCCCCAGCCCTGGGGCCAGCACAGGAGGGACCTGGAGCTGCTGCAGAGAGGCCGGGGGAGGCACCAGGATGAGCAGAGGGATGGAGCAGCTCTGCTGGGAGGAAAGGCTGGGAGAGCTGGGGGTGTTCACCTGGAGAGGAGAAGGCTCCAGGGAGAGCTCAGAGCCCCTGCCAGGGCCTAAAGGGGCTCCAGGAGAGCTGGAGAGGGACAAGGGCTGGAGGGACAGGACACAGGGAATGACTTCCACTGCCAGAGGGCAGGGATGGATGGGATACTGGGCAGGAATTGTTCCCTGGCAGGGTGGGCAGGCCCTGGCACAGGGTGCCCAGAGCAGCTGTGGCTGCCCCTGGATCCCTGGCAGTGCCCAAGGCCAGGCTGGACAGGGCTTGGAACACCTGGGCACAGTGGAAGGTGTCCCTGCAGGGGGGTGGAACAGGACGAGCTTTAGGGTCCCTTAATTAAATTAAGGTCCCTTCCAGCCCAATCCTTGGGCACTTTCCAGCCCAGGTGAATCCACGGTGCTTTGTAATGCACACAGTAAACCCCTGAACCCAAATTCCCATTTTCCAAGGAACACAAGAAATGCTCATCCCAGGCTCTTCCCCCATAGCAACAAAAGCCGCGTTCTCCCTGCTGGGTTTGTACCTTCTGGCATGTACAATAAATATTAGAACACAAAGTTATTCTTCATCCCAAAAGGGCTCGTTTCCATTCTTCATCCCAAAAGGGCTCGTTTCCATTCTTCATCCCAAAAGGTCTTGTTTCAATGTGGAAAAGCCACTTGCTGGTTTTAAGGAAGGGAAGAATTTAGGAGCAGATGGAAAAACTTCTGACAGACCCCTCCAGGGATGCTTCCAGAAACCAAAGCCCTCCCACCACACCCTGTACTGGTGCAGCCCCGGTTTGCAATGGCGCCTGCAGGAACCTGAGGGTCAAGGAATCATTCCCCAGGGAATCTGCTGCTGGCAAGAGCTGATTAAACAGAGGTGGATCGGGAAAACAGAAGAAATTAAGAGTTCAATTTAAAGATTAGTGACACAGTTCTGAATTTTAGGGTGCTCACCACCACAGCTCTGCAGCAAAACCATTTGAAAGTGCCAGTAAGGAAAATGAAAAAGCAATGTACTGGTTGGACAGGCTGGCAGATGCCTGCAAAAAAAGGGGAAAAAAAGCACACTTTGGAGTGACAAAAATAAGCAAGGCCATTTGTTTAGCTGTTTCCATCTCGAAACTTTGAGCAGAACTTTTCAATATGCAAATACCGATGGGGGGAAAGAGTATTTTTTCTGGAGTTTCCCCCATCAGGAATTAACAAATGCTACTAATAACCTAAATCTCCATATTTAGGAGGGAAACATGCACAGGAACTTGAGAGAGATAGCTCAAGTTTACAGCAGTAAAACTGCAGGGCCCTGGGAGATGAGAACTTATTTACTCACACCATAAACCCTGCTCAAAGCTACTACAAGCAGTGGCACCTTTTTGGACTAGGTCATCACTGCTGTAAAAATCCAAATTATTTGTAGAAACTCATGCCCCAAAGCACTATCTTTTGGGACCTTCCATATTTCTGCCCAAGGAATTAAGCTGATTTCAGAGATAACAAGTAGGGAAAAAAAAGTTGCAGCCTCTGCCCCCAAATCTGACGGGGGATACAAGAATCCAGCCAATCCCTACAATAATGGTCTGTTTAAAATCCACACCGTGAAATGTTTAAAAGTGTTTACTTGTACAAAACATGGCCATGGAAAAAGAAAAAAAGAAACCTTCCTTAAAAAGGGAAAACACAGCCAAGGATTGTGCCTGCTCCAGCTTTCCAGAAACTGTCCAGCAGAATACGAATACATAGCAAGAAGTGTTAGGCAGATTTTTTTCTTTTTTAAGCTGTTCCCAGACATACCTCCCTTTCCAAAGGGGGTGTCCTTTCCAAGAGGCACAAAAAGCAAAGGCCGCGAGTTTCCAGCAGGGTTGGGGAAGCTTTTTGATCAAAGCTCACCTTTGTAGAGCTTCTAATTCTGTTTTAAGCCCTCGTGTAATGCAAAGAGGAGGCAAGACTAAAACACACGTTCAGCTCTGTTCTGAAATAGAATCCCAGAGTGGTTTGGGGTGGAGTGACCTCAAAATCACCTCTTCCCACCCTCTTTGGGCTGTCCCAAACACCTTCCACTATCCCAGGCTGCTCCAAGCCCCAAAGTCCAGCCTGGCCTTGAGCACTTCCAGGGATCCAGGAACAGCCACAGCTGCTCTGTGCAGGGTCTCTCCACCCTCACAAGGAGGAGTTTATTCTGTCTATGGAACCTGAATTTTCCCTCTGGCAGTCTGAACTCATTTCCCTTGTCCTGGCACTCCAGTTCCTGTTGCAGGGTTCCTCTCCAGCTTCCCTGGATCCCTTCAGGCCCTGGAAGGAGCTGTGAGGTCTCCACACACCCTTCTCCTCTCCAGGCTGAACATTCCCAGTTCTCCCAGCCTGGCTCCAGAGAGAAGCTGCTCCAGTCCCCTCAGCAATTCCAGGAGTTGCTCCAACAGTTCCGTGTCCTCCTTACATTGAAGTATCTGTATAGCTCATCTCCTGTGGCCTGGCCACGCATCCAGAGGTCCCAGCCTGGCAGCTGAGAACCACAAAGCCTTCAGTGATACCAAAATAAGCATCATCAAGAGAGGGCAGTCCAAACCCATTCCTGGCACTCCCCCTTCCCAGCAGGCTGGGTCATGGATTGCTGTCAGCTCCTTGGTTCCCATCTAAGAACCAGAGGCAGGAAGCAGAACTTCCAGGATGATTATTTAATCCCTCAGCCACCAGCCTGAAGCCCACACCCTTCAGCAAAGCTGCTTTTACAACCAAAGTGAAAATCTTGGTGCCAAGGCAAGGTGGAAGCTCCTCCCTGAAGGCCTTCAGTGCCAAAGCCCCCGGAGTAGGAACAAGCCCCCAGCACACGGCACTTCCTGAAGGGTGAAATGCTGGATAATACCTTCAAATCCTAAAACCTGCAAGGGAACAAATGGATCTTTTCCTAACTCACTCTGAGGAGCAGAGCAGGAGAGAAAAGCTCAGACCTTTGGGTAAGATCTGGGGCTTGTTTGGACTCCAGTGCTCTTAATAGCTGATAACTCTGCATTAGCTGTTTGTTTTGGCTCTGGATAAAGCCCACTTTGGATGTTCCTTCAGGGGATTTTAAATATAACTCTAAGAGAGCTATTCTTGACTCAGTAACTGGGAATTAGAGTAGGATTCAAGTCTGGGACTGAGTAACATGAAGGCCTTTAAATACACTCGTAGATTTTCTTTACAGTGCTTCCCTTTCCCACAACACACAACCCACAGCTCATCTTCAGGTTTGACAGGAAATTTCTGAGCAGGATCTTAAGCATCTTCAGCGAGGCTGCTCCTGAACAGCTGGATGGAAGAATGTTCCTCACAAGAGTCCACTAAGCTTTTTAACCAAAATGCCAATTTAAAAAAGAGGTTAAGCAACTCTGCCCTGATCTAAACCTGTAAACAAAGAAAACAGCTTCCACATTTCCAGGTTTTCTTGCACTTCAATACAACTTGGAGTTGCAGAATCGAGTTGCTCTGCAGAGAATGTTGCTCAGACAGCTCTACTTAGGATTTCTAAATATATCAGTACACTGCTGTTCATTATATCATATTTTGGCATTCGACATTTAAAAAGAAAAATCATTTCAGCAAGAAAAATATTCAAATCCCCTTTCACCTACGCTGAAAATTGTTGTTGGTACAAAAATACTGTAGGCAGGAGTTGGTTAACTTGCATTTTAATGTGTCTCACCCCACAGATCTTAATTTGCCACCCTTTTTTTAGGCTCCTACTTCGCATCCTACAAAGCCCCAGGTTTAGACACCAGAAATGTTGGCAAGCTCAGGCAGAAGAAGAAGTTGGCTCTTGCCAACAGAGTTTGCCTCCTCCTGCACCCTCTGACAGCTCCGAGGAACTCCCACATGAGCTGCATTTTGAGAAACCACTACCAAGCCCTCGGAGCAGGATTAAGCAGCTCCTTGATTACCTGAAGAAAACAGCAGAAGCTTTGAGCAGCTAATGACAGGTGAGAACACAAAATCAGAGAAGCATTTGGGCTGGAAAAGATCTCTGAGGCTATCGAGTTTACCCTGTGCCCAATGTCCACCCTGTCCCCAGCCCAGAGCACTCAGTGCCACCTCCAGCCCTTCCTTGGACACCTCCAGCCATGGGCACTCCAACCCTCCCTGGGCAGCCCCTGCCAAGGCCTGAGCTCCCTTTCCATGGAGGAATTTTCCCAGAATTCTTCCAGAACACGTAGCAAAGTCCTGGTGAAGGGGGATGGGTGTCTCTCAGGGATGCTTGGCCAAAACCAAGCAGGCTTTTGAGGGGTGTTACCCCGTGCATTTCACATTTCAGCACTCACATCCAGCACAGCTGTGCTGGAGCCTTCTTGCACCTACAGAAATAGCAGAGAAAACACGTCCCCATATGTCTCCATGCCCAGGGACCCAGAAACAACCCAAACTCCTCCAGAAGGAGCTCAGTGAGCAAGGCAGAGTCACAGAGATCCAGACAACACATTCTGCAGGTCACAGTGATCCCTCTTGGAAAGACCCACAGAGTTGAAAGGCACGAGTTTCTCCATCCATCAAACCACTATGAATGTTGCCTTCCAGTCCTGGCAGCTCCATGCAGCGACCCCTGACTGGAGGCAGGGATGAGCAGTGGAGCTAAAAGGCAACTCCAACAGTTCCCCCAAGTTTATTAGTGCCTCTGGAGGTCTGCCTGGGGATAAAGGAGGGTGTGGACGGTGAGCCGCACCCATTCCCTGGAGAAGGGAGTTACTGATGGCCACCACGGGGATGGCTTCACCCTGGTGCAACAGGCAGGAAATCTGCCAAGGGGATGATAACCTAATTTACATAGATGCAGAAATCCAATTAGAGATCCTCTGAGCAGAGACAGCTCACTCTGCTCTCCTGGATTAGAGAACATGTCAGGAGCTCCTCCAAATGCACCGTGGGCCAGGAGAGATGGATGTGCTCTGCAAAAGCACTTTGCTCCTCCCTGACAAACACATCCACAGGGAATGCTGTCACAGCCAGGGAAATATAGAGCTGCTCCAGTGAAAGTTCAGGAGGGGGATTCACAAGAATTGTGATGGATGGGGAGGGGAGAAAAGCAACAAGAGATTTCACATCCTTCTCTCTGATTCACCCAAGACTTGTGATGGATGGGACTGTCACCAGGGAAGTTCCATCAGCTCTCTCCAGCCTGGGGAAGTCCCTGGCTGAAATGCCACAGGCATGTGGCAGTGGAATGCAGACAGTGCTTGGAGCCTCAGTCTTCCAATAAATATTCTCGGGGATTTTAGGGAGAACTATTTCTTCCTGCTTCACGACTCAGCAGGAGGCCTGACGTTTGCAGGGACATAAATATTTGCAAGATGTGTGGCATTAGCCAAATAACTCCCCACTGCCAAGGAGCAGCCCGTGGGGATGGAAGGGCAAGATGTGCCTCCTCCCAGAAGGGTCACTCCGGGATACAGCCGCAGGAGCACATCCTGCAGGCTCTGTCTAGCCTGCCAATAAACCAAATTAGAGCTGGACAAGCACCTTGTGGCAGGCAGAATGAACTCTGAGCAGCCACACAACTTGATGGCGTTTAACTGGAGAAAGAGCAGCAGCAGGAAGCTCAGGAGGTGTCTGTGGAAAAGCAGGAGGATGGGGCAGGGAGCAGGGCAGTGCTGCTGCTGCTTTCCTTCCGCTCAGAGGCAGGTGGGGGAGAGGCTGGCACATTCCAAATACTATTTTCTCATCTCTGTTTCTACTGCATGAGCACTGACCGTGACAATCCCACTGAGTTTTGAAGAATATGCCAAAAACAACTGCTCTGCACAACTCCCTGACAGGAGGGGACAGCCAGGGGGGGTCGGGCTGTGCTCCCAGGGAACAGGGACAGGACAAGGGCAAACGGCCTCAGGCTGGGCCAGGGGAGGCTCAGCTTGGCCAGCAGCAGGAATTTGTGCATGGAAAGGGAGCTCAGGCCTTGGCAGGGGCTGCCCAGGGAGGGTTGGAGTGCCCATGGCTGGAGGTGTCCAAGGAAGGGCTGGAGGTGGCACTGAGTGCTCTGGGCTGGGGACAAGGTGGGCATCAGGCACAGGGTGGATTCGATGACCCTGGTGGGCGTTTCCAACCTCAATGACTCTGTGGTACTAAAACAAAACAGGGCTTTTGCTCAGAAATGCTCTTGCTCCTCTCGTTATAGGAATTTCACTAAGAATCCCATGGTTGTGATGTTGTCTTTGGCTGTAACCAAAGGAAGAACCCAAACTCTGAAGCAGGAGGACACAGCCCTCAACACTGTCCTCGTGAAGGGGAGATCCCACAGCCACAGAAGGGATGCCCAGCCCAGCAGGAATGAGAGCAGCACAAGGCAAACACCTCCACAGAAACCCTCTCACCCAAAACAACACAAAAAACACAACCCCAGGCATGGAAAGCTCCAGTCTCAGGGCTTTCAAGTCTTCAAAAAATCTTGGATTGTGAAGAACAATCTGCAGGGGGAAATTGGTGGTGGGTTGGGGATTCAGAGAAATTTCCTTAATTCCCATAAACCGTATGAGACAAACTCCAGGGATACCTGCAATCATCCAACCACATATGAACATGAGACAGAGAGAACTTCAAGGAATTATTTTGAAGAATAATAGTGACAAATGTGCTAGGAGAAGACAGGCACCAAATTCTGATGGAAAGCAAGGGAAAGATGAAGAGCTTTGAATTTGAAGGACTTTAGGAAACTGCCCTTTTCTTTGATCAAAATAACTCTCCTCCAGAGGCTCTGAATGTTTCCAGGAATTTCAGCCTGGAAGGATACTGAAGGGGAAACATCCTATGTCTGGCAAATGGGAGGATATTTTTGAACAAGTAGTAACCTCACATTACATGGCACCACTTGTCCTCAGGGAATCCTAACGGGAATGGACATACAGAGGTAAAAGAAGCATGCAGCAACACAAAAGGTGCTGCCCAAGGAAAGCCAAGGAATGGCATGGAGACTGGGGAAACCACAGAAGCAGCTAGGCTGGAAGAGCCCTCCAGGATCATCCAGTCCCAGCTGTGCCCAATGCCCACCTTGTCCCCAGCCCAGAGCACTCAGTGCCACCTCCAGCCCTTCCTTGGACACCTCCAGCCATGGGCACTGCAACCCTCCCTGGGCAGCCCCTGCCAAGGCCTGAGCTCCCTTTCCATGCACAAATTCCTGCTGCTGGCCAAGCTGAGCCTCCCCTGGCCCAGCCTGAGGCCGTTTGCCCTTGTCCTGTCCCTGTTCCCTGCGAGCACAGCCCGACCCCCCCTGGCTGTCCCCTCCTGTCAGGAGCTGTGCAGAGCCACAAGGTCCCCCTGAGCCTCCTTTTCTCCAGGCTCAGCCCTTTCCCAGCTCCCTCAGCTGCTCCTCACAGGGTTCACATTCCAGACCCTGAGAAGTTTTGGAGATCACTCACTGTGGTCTTTAGGAGCACCTCTGACTTCCTGGTGTTACAGCCTGGCGAGCCAGAATCCCAGCATGGGATCCACTGAGGTATTCCCAAGGGAAGGCTCTCCCCTTTGCAAACAGGGCCATTTCAAGGGAAAACAGGAGCAGCACTTGTTTCTGAAGGACAGACAGCCACAGGCATTAAGGCACAGGGCTCTTCTGTCTCCCTCAGCAAGCCAGGAAAGTCCCAAAATTTACAGTTCAGATGTGCTGCTGCCCAGGTCCTCCGCAGAAAAACCTTTGGCTCACAGGAAAGCCCCAAACAGGGCACTGGAGAGAAGAACCACATGTAGAGGCTGAGAACTGTGACAGAAGAAAGAAGGCGAAGGAGGGCAGAGAATTAAGTTACCTTTATCTGCATCACATGAGCAGAAAACGAGGTCTGCTCTCATAATGTAGTGCTGAGATTGCTTTCCTTCCCTTGCATTACTATCCTGCACTTAACTCTCCCCTTTTCCACCACCCTCATGTCTCATCACCTTCCCACACCATCTCCCAACTCCAAAATGCTTGCTCCCATTGCAGCAACTCTGGCTCGTGTTCCTTTTTCGTCTGAGTGCCTCATTTGACATTCCTAGTGCAGAGCACCATGGATTTCTCTTTCCTCTCCTTGCACCATCCTCCCAAACCCTTTCTCCCCCCCTGCTCCTCCTGCAAGTCCTTGCCCCTTGCAATTTCACTGCTCCCATGGGGCAGCTGAACAAATATCAGCCAAAACAAATCAGAAAGCTGAGCCCCAGGCCAGGAGAAATACTCAGGCTGGAAAGGGGCTGCAAGGGGCCAGAAAGACCCCAAAGGTTAAATGTGGCAGAAGACAAAAGGAAGAAGGAAATGGCAGATGTGCTTTGCATCAGATTTGGTGGGATATTGGGCAGGAATTGTTCCCTGGCAGGGTGGGCAGGCCCTGGCACAGGGTGCCCAGAGCAGCTGTGGCTGCCCCTGGATCCCTGGCAGTGCCCAAGGCCAGGCTGGACAGGGCTTGGAGCAGCCTGGGACAGTGGAAGGTGTCCCCACCATGGCAGGGGTGGCACTGGATGGACATTAAAATTCCTTCCCACTCAAATCCATCTGTGATTTCATGATAATAAAGAAATAAAACCCTACCAAAAAAAAAAAAAAAAAAAAAAAAAAAAAAAAAAAAAAAAAGGCAGCAGAACAGGGCATCAGTGCATCACAAGGAGACAGCAATGGTGTTTCCTCCAATACAGCACACGTGAGTTTCTAGGGAAACAGTTCCTTTCCTCTGTCCCAAGTATTTCACAGGACTTGGAAAGAAACCTTGTTCACTTTCTGAAAAGCTCTGCTACAACTCTTCCATGTTCTGAATCTGTTCCATGCTCCACAGGCTGCGTTGAGGAAATATTTACATGAAGGAATACACAGAAAGAGCTAAAAAGAGATGGAGAAAACGTGCCTGCCAAGAAGCAGAGTTATTTCCGTGGAAGAAACAGGAACTAATGGAGGGAACCGATATAATTTACATCTAGTTTAATCCCAACAGGCCCAAAAAGTGTCATTTGAAATTTAAGTGCATTTTAAAGATAACAATTCTTTTTTAAAGTCAAAAGCAGACACAAGCTGTTTACATAAATCCTAATATCCCATGTATTCAATAGTGCAGGTGACTGGAAAGATCAGCCTAAGCCTGTGTTAAACACTGAACAATGAAATTAACTGGCACTGGAATTCTTGCAAAACACACCTTCCTTTAGAGAGTTTAAGGGAGAAAAAATTCCAGCCTTGCAAGTTGGTAAGAAAACAGCACAACTTTGAGCATTCTTTTTTAAAATCTAAATCCAGCCTGTTCTCCCAAACAGCAACAGCAGCCAGAGCTAAACAGAAAACTCAAACCCAAAGAAGAACAGCCAAACCCTGTGTGAGTCGCTGCTCATGCTGAGTCCTGCACTTCCACGTGTCCTTTCACAGGAGGTTTGAAAAATCCTTTATTTCCAATGGAACTCGTTTACTTACCTCTATTTCACCCACCAAGATCCACCTGATCTGAAATGAAACAACTCTGCTCACCTAACAAAGCATTTCAGGCAGCTGTGATGCACTGGCAGACTTTGGAAAAGTATTTTAACTGTGTCCCTATGAGACAGATTCCCTCCAGGAACGAGCCCTCCTAGCATTCTCCATTATGGAACACTAAGAAGAGGAATCCACCTCTTGCAGCTAAGGGAACTGGGACATTCTGCTTTGACCCATTTTGTCATGCCAGGACGGGTGGGAAGGTGGGATATTGGGCAGGAGGGTGGTGAGGCCCTGCCCAGAGCAGCTGTGGCTGCCCCTGCAGCCCTGGAAGTGTCCAAGGCCAGCTTGGACAGGACTTGAAGCAGCCTGGGACAGTGGAAGGTGTCCCTGCCCATGGCAGGGGTAGGACTGAATGGGCTTCAAGGTCCCTTCCAACCCTAGCAATTCCATGATTTTCCCCATCTATTCCAAGAATAAAATTACTAGTCTTTAATAATCTGTAGCCCCAGTGTCCTATAGGTGCAGTGGTTCTAAATGATTGCTAAAAGCAACGTTAGGATTTAAATTCCCAGGGTTTTCCCTCTCCATCGTGTGATTCCAGCAGCTGGCAGCTTTCACTTCCCATCACAGAACCACTGAGGCTGGAAAAGCCCTCTAAGATTGAGTCCAACCATCAGCCCCACACCACCACATCCACCAGATGTGCCCAAGTGCCACATCCAGGCCTTCCTGGGACACCTCCAGGGATGGAGACTCCAATCCCTAAGCAGCCTCTTCCAGTGTCTTCATTTCCATGGAGAAGTTTCTCCTATATCCAATCTAAATCTCTCTGGCACAGTTTGAGGCCAACTTCACAAGGTGCTCAACCATCCCAGTATTTCCTTCCTCCCAAACTGTAACTCTTGCAGGAAGATCTCAGGAATATGACACTTTCCACCTGCCAATTTAATGGATCTGCCTTTTTTTTTTTTTTTTTTTGGCAGCCATCCCAAAAAGCTGGTGTATGTGGTGGTATTCTCTACAAATCCTACTTGGACAATTGGCCTTCCTGCTCAAAGAATAAAATCTCACAATCCCTCTCTGTGCTGGTTAATAAATGCACATGCTGCTTTCAGGGTTTTGGATTTTTCTTTTGTTTTCCAATAGAGAGACAAGGCTGTTCTATTTATAAAGGTCAAGTAAATTGTGTGCAGTCTGTGGAGCCTTAACATCTTTGTGTTATTAAAACAGAATATTTCATTTAAACAGCTCCTTTCTGAAAGAAAAAGAAATTTCTCCCAACAATATCTCTTCCCCTCTCCATTCTGAGTTAAGGTCTGTGCACATGGAGGAGAATGCAAGTGTTTGTTTGCTCTTCACTTGAATTATAACAACTATTATTTTTTTAACACTCTATAACACTTTTACCGGTTGTTTGGATAAGCCACAACCATGAATCCTGCTCGGCTGTCACGGCAGGAAAAAGCCTGGCATTATCTCTGTGGGCAGGGAGAAAAGCTGTCAGGAACAGCAAAGGGGGTAGGGGCTGAGGAGGGGGCTAAACAAGGTTTAAGAGGCTTAACCTGGACAAAAACGTTGCCTTCAGACATATCTCTGCCATCTTCCTGTACTGGAATGATGTCCCAAGGGCCTGGTACTTCCACATGAATTTCACATGGGGTCAGACAAGGATTCAAGAGCTGCTCAAACCTTCCTCAGCTCTGTGAGAAGCAGCAGACTGGTTTAATCTTTATCCGCTTAGCAACAATCGCAAATAAACGGGTTTTGTGGTCAGGGTGGTGACTGTGGCACAGCAAAATGGGGCAGACAGTTCAAATCCCAGGTGACAGCACCTGTGGAGCTGCTGGCTCTGCACAAAGCCCCTGCAGGCCCCCAGGAGCACAGCAAGCCAAGGAGCAAACACAGCAATCCCATCTAAGCCCATCCCAATCACTGCATTCCCAGCTGGACGCTGTGCCTGGCACTGAAAGCACACTCCAGGAGACATTCCTCAGCTGGGCCTGCACAGGAACCCCAATTCTTGATGACACTCTGTGTTTGACCATCTCCACCGTGGGCTGGTGGGTGGCTGAGAGCTGAGGGCTGTCCTGTGCCACCAAGCCAACATCAAAAAACACGGGGACAACCAAAAAGAGAGCTGAGCAAGGGATGTCCCGAGGCTGGTTATCATATTCTCCCCCACAGAAGTCTGCAGAGGCAGGACAAAGAAGTGCCAGGCAGAATTACTCCCTGCAGGTGCTCCAATTCCATTTTTCTGGACAGATATGCCCAGCACTCAGCTGGAAGCTCAGCAGCAGACACCCCAAGTTACCAGCTCTGCCCCCCAACAATCAATCTGGGCTCCACGAAGCCTTCAGATGAACGAAAGAAAAATGAAACAAAAAACCCCACCTGAAGTTCCTAACCTGAGCTTTAATTATTCCAAACTCTTCACATCATTAGCACACCTCTAACAGACATAAATCCAATTTTAAAGATTGCTGTGTGATTTACTCTCAGGTTATTAGGAAAAGGAAACCTTAAACAAACCTGTCATTAACCTATATCTGCATTAATGTTTGTCCCTTAGGTGGAAATCTGAGGAAAGCTTTTCTGCCTGTGAAAATCCATGTCCCTTAAATAAGAACACTAGAATTTTAAGTGTGTGCCTTGCTATTTAACCAGAAATGAAAAGTAATTTCTACACCAAGTGCCCCTGCTTGTGAAGCAATTATAGTTAAGGCTTCTCTGGGATAGGAAAACTCATCAGCACTGAAAGCCAGACAGATCAAAGCCTGCAGGGATGGGCAGAGCAAACCTTGTGCTTCTCCTCCTCGGGTACAGCACTGTGTCCCCCAAACCACCCAACCTATTGTAAATTAGGAGGCAAAAACATATGAACAGCACGAGTATATCTGAAGAGGAGAAAATAAAGGAATAAATGAACTTCCTACTGCTCTCTGGCCACCCCTGAGGCTGCAAGCAGCACTTGAAGCAGGCTGATGAAATCCTCGTTGTCAAAGGCAGCAGAGGAGTGTTGTGATCTGCACACTCCCTCTCCTAATCTGTTCTGGCAAGGCGATTACAGGAGCTGCTTCCTTTAAAAGAAGTCAAATTTATGCACACACGAATAAAGGGCTAACTGTACAATCAGTCCCAACAGCAGTGCCAGGAAAAGAGCCTGCTGCAAGGGGAAAATGGGATGCAAAATGCAGCATGGAAGGGAAGATGCTGATTTTTCGGCTCCTGCTTTACATGGATCAAAAAGGCCACAGTAGTCACAGAATTCCAGGATGGTTTGGGTTGGAAGGGACCTGAAAGCCCACCCAGTGCCACCCCTGCCATGGGCAGGGACACCTTCCACTGTCCCAGGCTGCTCCAAGCCCCAAAGTCTAGCCTGGCCTTGGACACTGCCAGGGATCCAGGGGCAGCCACAGCTGCTCTGGGCACCCTGTGCCAGGGCCTGCCCACCCTGCCAGGGAACAATTTCTGCCCAATATCCCATCCAGCCCTGCCCTCTGGCAGTGAGAAGCCATTCCCTGTGTCCTGTCACTCCAGGCCTCTGTTAAAAGTCCCTCTCCATCTTTCCCATCAGCTCCTTCAGGATGCAGTGAGGTCACTTGGGAGCTTCTCCTCTCCAGGCTGAACACCCCCAGCTCTCCCAGCCTTTCCTCCCAGCAGAGCTGCCCCATCCCTCTGCTCATCCTGGTGCCTCCCCCGGCCTCTCTGCAGCAGCTCCAGGTCCCTCCTGTGCTGGCCCCAGGGCTGGGGCAGCTCTGCAGGTGGGCTCTCACCTGAGCACAGGGGCAGAGGGGCAGAATCCCCCCTGCCCTGCTGCCCACGCTGGGGCTCAGCCCAGGGCACGGGGGGGTTCTGGGTCCCAGCCCTCACCCCCAGCACCCCCAGGTCCTTCTCCCAGGGCTGCTCCAGCTGCTCAGCCCCAGCCTGGATCGATCCTGGGGGCTGCCCTGACCCAGGGACAGCACCAGCTCCTGGCCTGGTGATTGAACTCCCTGCAATTCCCAAGGGCCCCCATGGACAAGAGTTTGGGGGGTTCAGGGGTTCGTACTCAGGCAGCCTGTGCAGACAGGGCTAAGGAAGGTCTGAGGAGCGAACAAGGCTGGAGATGGGGACTCTGTGCCCAGCACTCACCTTTTCCATGTTCAGCTGGGACAGACGTCCCCCCCTGCTGCTCCCCATCACTCTTCTTGCAGGGAACAGAAGCCACCAACAGCCAAGGCATTTGCAGACAGCCCAAGAAGCAGTTTTGAGGGTGTGAGGGGGAGGGTCAAAAGCAGAAATCTGTTTATTTGGCACCTAAATATAGCCCAGTTAACTCAGCAAACATTTTCTCTCTACTACATTGCTATTTTGTCTGCGTGCACAGGCTGCAAGGAACCAGCTGCAGCATCACCAGTTGATTACATTCTCTGATGAGGAATTTGTTTTTGTTCCTCAGCAGAAATTTCTGCCACTACGTGCCCGTGACCACTCTTCGGAGTCTTAGGTATGAAAATTCAGTTTTCTGCTGAAGCCCCAGCAGAAAAAAAAGGAGCTTTTCACCTCAGCCTTACACAAAGGAGCTCAGCTCAGCCATGCCTGGCTGGGAATCAAGCCCCTGATAATCAGACAGGACACATCAGCTGGCAGCTCTTCCAGGCTGGCCACGGGCTGATTAGTTATTTCATTCCACACCAGGTTTATTAAGTTCTCTCATTCCACACCAGGTTAATGAATTCTTTCATTCCACACAACCCAGCTGCCACTAAAAGGGAGGTTTCTCAACCAGCTGCACTCAGAGTAGACGCTGCTGTTCAGAAAAGCCTTTATGGACAGTAACCAAAAATAAGATTGGGCATTTTGAGATTCTTGTTTAAAAAGCACTATAACCCTTCAGAGCATTTTCAGTTTGGGTTTTTTGTTTTGTTTGGTTGGGGGGGGTTGCCCCCTTTTTTTTTTTTTTTTTTTTTTTTTTTTTTTTTTTTTTTTTTTTTTGTTATAGGACTGCATGCCTGGACACCTGTAGCATGCAGAGGAAAACATTTTTCACTATGAATATTAGAATGGAATCATAGAACTCCAGAATGCTTTGAGTTGGCAGGGACCTTAAAGCTCATCGCATCCCACCCCTGCCATGGGCAGGGACACCTTCCACTGTCCCAGGCTACTCCAAGCCCCAAAGTCCAACCTGGCCTTGGGCACTGCCAGGGATCCAGGGGCAGCCACAGCTGCTCTAGGAATCTAAACCAGGGTCTGCCCACCCTCACAGGGAACAATTCTTGCCCAAGACCCCATCCATCCCTGCCCTCTGGCAGTGGGAGCCATTCCCTGTGTCCTGTCCCTCCGTCCCTTGTCCCAAGTCCCTCTCCAGCTGTCTTGGCACCCTTCAGACACTGGAAGGGGCTCTGAGCTCTCCCTGAAGCTTTTCCTCTTCAGGCTGAATCCCCAGTTCTCCCTGCCTTTCCTCCCAGGAGAGGTTTCAAAAGATCCATGACTGATCTTTTTTTTCCAGACTCACTTAGATCCAACCTTGTCTGAAGTTTTACCACACAGGCAGATCCCTGTCAATGCAGCATCTGATTTACCCTTCAGATGAGTCCACAAACAGGCAATTGATTTAACTTTTGAAATTCCTCCCTGCACAATAGGTACTCCTTTAAAAGCCTAAAAAACTCCTTAAAATGGGCAGAAGGAGAGATCTTGACTCTAAAAAAGACCAAAACACCAAAATACCCATCTACAGTTCTTCTACAGTGCTTTCACACTGATTTGTTGAGGTGGCTGCCTTTTATCCTCAATGTTTGTATTGCAGCAAAGTGCACTTGAGTTGGCAAAGCAATCCCAGAGAAAATGGTGTCACGGCACCGAGTGGCTGTGGCTGAGCAATCTCAGGCTCCCGAGCCCAAACAGATTAAACAAAACCTCCAGCTTTTAGATCTTCTGAAAACACTGAGCACAAGATAGTTTTAAAACAAGCAGATATTGTTGGGGGAAAAAAAAACCCCAAAAAACACACAAATCAGCTGTTAAGCAGTGAGAGATGTGCCAGTGATGGGTCTGAAGCATCAGCCAGGGATGCTCAGGGGCTGCATCCTGCAGTCCTGCCCTGCCTGTCCCTCAGTGTCCAAGGGATCTGATGTCACCTGGTGGCTGCAGACACTTGGAATTTTGGGTGGGATGGTCCCTCTCATCATTTTACTGGGCAGGCACACAGAGAGAGCCAAGTCAGCTCTAAAGGAGCCACAGAACAAATAACCTGACAGCCAGGCAGCTTTTTTGTGCATCCTATTCTTCAGTGGAACTGATAAAAATTCCATTAAGAAGCTTGGAATAAGCATGGAATATTATCTCCCCATGATATATCATTTCTTCAGTATGAGCAAAGGCACAAAATATTGCAGCTGCTGACCAAGGAAATCAGGATAGGTAGCAGAGCTGAAGGCTCCCCAGGGAGCACCTAAGCCTCAGAAAGCTCCTCCAGCATATATTAAAACTCCAAATCCCTGTGAAGATCCCATTCTGGGCACATTCCACAAGCATCCACATTTTCCACAGTTAACCTGAGCTTCTGCTTTGCCCCAGTGCCCAAGGCAGCTGTCCCCTGTCACCCTTCCTAACCCTGCACCCTGCCAGCACAGCTTTGCTGAGCTTTATCTTTTGGTTGCTACATATTCATGGATTTTCCATCAATAACAACTCTGCCACAATGCTCTGAATGTTGCTCAGCTGTATTTATTAAGCAGGAGCCTCCTTCAGAACCCTACAGCCAAAATGTTTGTGCCCAGCCAGCTTAAACAAATAATGTGACTCCAGCTTGTAACACTTGCCCGTCACAGAGCACAGCACGAACCTTTTGTGGTGGAAAACGTTGAAAAAACATATGGCTATAGAGTAAACTTGCCATTGAAAAAGTCCTTTATAGCTCACAGCTGGAATTTCAGTCAAAACGAGGAGAGGGTGGAGAGCCACTGTGCTCCAGAGGTGACATGTGAGTGACATGGACTCATGTCCCTGGCTCTGCCCCGTTTCCAGCAGGTCTCCCATGGGTTTGGCCTCAATCCCTGTGGAAGCTTCTCCATTTGTACCTGCAAACAGTGGGATAATGCTTAACCCAGATCTGCACATCCCAAGTGATGCTCTTAGCACCACACTAGCTGGGTTCCCATTTGAGTTATTTGTGGCTTTCAGATTAAGAAACCATTTCAAAACACCTGTTTTGTCTGTGCAAGAGTAATGACACAAACCCAAAGAGCTGAGATTTGACTGATGATCTCCCTTTTGGAGCCGCTTTGCCTTCCTAGATCATGCTAACACTCATCCTTGCACAAAGTCCAAAGGGGCAAAACCTGGGGATTTATGAGGGAAGGGATGATTTGTTCCTAGCCATGGACAACACACAAAGCATCTGGCAGAGTGGTTGATGAGACAATAACAGTCCTTGCAAAACAGAAGGTGAAGCAGGCAGAGGTCAGGTCTGTCACCTCACAGAGCCCAAAGTCACTTTCCCAGTGCCAGATCCCAAGAAACAGAAGTTTCCTGCTGGAAACCCTCCTGCAGGCACAGTCACAAACCCAGCATGTGAATGGAGGGAGATGAGATGGATAGTTAGCATTCCCTTGGGAATCCAGATTGTGCTGCAGCACCCACCCAGAACACATCCAGGAAAAGGCCACAGGAGCCTCCCTGCCAAGGCAAGCTGTGATTCTGAGATACCTGCCAGAGTCACCCAGAAAGCAGCAGGATGTCACCAGAATGCGTGCAAGCACAGCTGTCCCAGCTGTGTCTCTCTTCCAAGCAGGAGAAGGGACACTTCAATGGCAGTCCAAGTGGCTCTGGCTTCCCCCAGCTGTGCCCTCAAAGAAGGGAAGGTCAGGGAAGACCAGAGGATCTGCCTGCCTTACGCTCTCCCAGCAGGCTCTATCCTGGTACCCCAGTCCATGTTTGGGCACAGTGCTGATGGAGAAAAGCCTTCTCCTCTCCACGCTTCGTTGCCCTCCTGTGCCTCGCAGAGCTGGGGTTCCACAGGGAGAACAGGAAGCAATCACGGATCTGATGAGCAGGAGATGTTCTCCCCTTTGTGCAAAAGCTGTCTGAACAGGACTTAAATGTGCAAGGAGGCATAAAGGAGAAACAATAGGTCTTACACACACCCCCCAGTTAGTTTGCAGATATCTGCCAAGTTTGGATGCGCAGCCCTGTTCCAGGACTCAGACACGAGCTGTGTACAGACACACACACACACTCCCACGTTTATAATGCATTTATCCCGCTCTTGGTCTGGATATTCCCCATCAGTGAGACCTGGCTGTTGTTTGGACCACAGGCAGGACTGTAGTAAGGACAAGCGATGGCAAACAATGACACGGAGCCTCTGGAGCTGGAGCAGGGCCCGGAGGTCTGCAGGATGCCACTGAGCCAGCACAGGGCGTGCAGAGGGACATTGGGACAATGCAGCTCAAAGTCACTGCCACTGAAGGGGCTGACATCGCAGGGAAGCCTTCCCCCTGCTCCCAGCAAGGGATTCCTGCTGCAGTAATTCCTGGGAGGTGTCACTGAAATCTCTGGCTACAACAACTTCAGGGTGTATCCATCACTTTCTCCACCACCCTCCCTTTGGATCAGACTGTGAAACCAAACATTGCAGTGAACTCCTCCCCTTTGCTCCTGCTTGGACCTATCCAGACACCCTTAGGGATGTACGTGCTCCAGATGGAACCTTATCCATCAACCAGTCTCTCCAGGGGTTTACCTGCTGGGCTGTATTTATCCACAGCCACACTTATTCTGAGGTGCTCCTGTTCCAGCATGGCCTTCTCTGGGAGCCACAGGCCCTGCAGGAATGAACCTGCTCCAGGCATGGATTTACCCACAGGCCCTCCAGGAATGAACCTGCTCCAGGAATGAACCTGCTCCAGCATGGATTTACCCACAGCCACAGAGTCACAGTCCCTCCAGGAATGAACCTCCTCCAGCATGGATTTACCCACAGCCACAGTCCCTGCAGGAATGAAATTCCTCCAGCATGGATTTACCCACAGCCACAGTCCCTGCAGGAATGAAATTCCTCCAGCATGGATTTACCCACAGCCACAGTCCCTGCAGGAATGAACCTGCTCCAGGAATGAACTTGCTCCAGCATGGATCTACCCACAGCCACAGTCCCTCCAGGAATGAACCTGCAGTGCCATGACCTTATCCATGGCCTCATGCACAGTTGCTGATGCCCCAGGGTGTTCTTGCTCCAGGAGCTACCCTTGGGCCCCAATCCCTTTGGAGTCACAGGCACTTTGAGATGTTCCTGCTGGAGGAGGAACCCCAGCACCACCACCCCCTCACAGCCCTCGCCCCAGCTGGACAATCAGAAGGGCAAAAGGGAAAAAAACTCATGGGTTGATATAAAGGCAGTTCAACAGGTAAAGCAAAGCCAGAAGGAATTCATTCCATGTTTTCCATGGGCAGATGGGTGTTCAGCCATTCCCAGGAGTGTGGGGTTCCATCCTATGCAATCCTCCTTGGGCAGCTGGGATCAGCTGTCCTGGCCCTTTCCCTCTCAGTTCTTGTGTGGCCTCTGCCTGCTCGCTGGTGGGGCAGGTGAGGAGCAGAAAAGGCCTTGGCACAGCAGAAGAGCTGGACTGGCAGGAAAATCCAGCCTCCTGTTGTATCTTGTGCTCCAGCCACTGGAGGTTCTCTGCCTCCAGATGCACACAAGGAAACAAGGCTGATTTTTATCAGAGATGTAAAGTTTGGACCCTGCTGGATGAGATAGCTGTGTAGAAGAAGAGCTTTGGGATTGCCAGGGAAGAGAATAAGCAGAACCCATGGGAAGAGAGAAACATCTTGGGCAGAAGGAGGAGCAGGAACAAGACACCCAGGGGAGTAACCAAGGGCTCAGAAGAAAAGGGAGAAGAGGATGGTGCTCCACACCACAAAACACAGGAGCTGCTGAAGGATGTTCATCTCCTTCAGCTGACCATGTCCACCCTTAAGCTTCACACAACCCCTTACCTTTACCAACTTAGGCAATACTGCAATTTCAAGGTAAAGGGCTTGAGGCTAACTCTATTTCCAGGATACCTGATCTTCCATTTCACCTAAAGGAATTTCTCAGGAGTTTAAGAGCCTGATTTTGAAAGAGTCTCTGTAGCTGAAGCCAGGTATGGTTTCCAACAAGCCTGAAGGTACAGCCGAGTGGCACTACTTGCATCACATTTGCTTTATCTACACCTTCCTGAAGTGCTTGGCCACTGCCCTGATGTGTTGCTGGCAGTCCCAGCGCCATTGATTTCCTCTATTCAGCAGAAATCTCACCCACCAAGAAGGTTATTTTCCTCATTTAGCCTGTGGACTCCAAGAGCAGTAATGAATTCCCCTCAGCCACCAGATCTCTGCACACAAATGACATCAAATAGCCAGTTTAAATCCTAACAAGCAGTGACACATCCCAGGGACCCACTTCCACTGGGAGCAGGGAACAGTGGCTCTCCATTTCCATCACACTCATGTTATTTACTCCTCTGCTCCTGAATCTCAATGATACTCTGTGGTCACGGAAACCAACAGCATTTCCACATTTGGATTTGAAGAGATCTGAAAAGTCACCTCGTTCATGGGCAGTGACACCTTCCATTATACCAGGATGCATTCCCACAGTCCTGCTGGTTCTGTACAAAACTGCCTCTACTCCACTGATATTAAACCTGACTGTTTTACCTCCTAATAAAAGTGTATTTGCATGAATGCAATGCTCCCCTACATGTGCTAAATACATGAGTGCACGTACATGTCATTATGTATATATTTCTCTTCACATTCAACACAAAGTATATGTGCACTTACAAGACTGCAATTTAATTTTCCATCAACCCAGGCAGCTCCATTATGATTTCTCCTCTTTGATGATTTCTCCTCGTCACCCCCAGCCACCACCTCAGAGAACATCAGGGAAGTGAACAAAACGAGCTGGCCTGCGCTGGCCAGTTTCTAAATCCACGTCAAGCCCAAGTCACGAGCTGCTGTGCAGCTTTCCTGACACGGCTGGGGGGTTTGACAGGAAACACCTCCAATAAATGTGCTCACAAACTGAATTAAAGAAGGGAATTTGGGGAAAGAAGCATCGCTCCAGGCAGAACTGTTGCAGCCTGACAAAGGAGCTTTTTTCATTGATACCCTACTTCAAGTTTGCTCCTAATGAACAAGCCCCAAACACAGCCCAAAGAGCCCACACTTCTGAAAGTCTGACAGCCCATTTTCGACTCGGAAGGCAGGCACGGGTGTTGAAGTTTGGCTCTCCCTTGCTCAGGCTCTGGTTTCCAAGGAAACCAGAGGCTGCAAGAGCCTTGCAAAACGCGGGTCCTGTGCTCCTGCTCGGAGCACGCTACGCTGGAGCTTCCCCTGACACAAACCCTGCCAGGCAGGGGCTTCAGCAGCACCTCCAGAGCACCTGGATGCAATTCCAGGCGTTCAGGATGTCAGGATACACACAACATACCCGACTGATTGCACACTTACACCAACCCACTTTCCGTAGCTGCTGAGAGGAGAAAGGTATTATTGTCACGGTTTATGCTCCAGTGTAGCAACCGATACTTTTGTTTTCTCCTGTTCGTTCTGCCCTTCAAAACAAAGACAAGCAACGCAAAATGTCGCGGTGCCGCTACTAAGCCCCTTGGCTTCACCCCGAGCCAGCCCAGGCACCGGAGCAAGCGGAACCCGAGCTGCCCCTCAGCGGAACGAAGGGGTCAGCCCTGTGGGTTCTTGTCCCTGGGAGAGGCCGGAACGGCAGTAGGATAACTGAAGCGACGCGCTAAGAGCGAGAAAGGAGGATCCAGCCAGCCAGACAGAGGAACCACAACTTTAATCCAACATAGCACTGTCCAGACCGAAGTGGAACCAGGCTGAACTGGAACTGGATCCCGAACAAAGAAATGCACCAGCTTATATGCTTTCGGGGTAGGGGAGGAGAAATGGGAGTCCCTCTTTGCGGCAACCAATGGAACCTTGACACTTGGGAGATAAGGGGAAGGGTTGCAAGCCTTGAACCAGTTAGGGGATAGGGGAGGGATAACACAGTGGCGGGAAGAGGGGAAAAGGTAACATGTGACCAAGGGGAACTTATGAATTTCAATTAAGGGGGGGTGTACAGAACATACAGCATTGTACAGAACATACAATATAGGACCCACCAGCCTTTCATCTTTTCCACATATCTAAATCCTTCCCACTTGGTAAACCACCCATATATCTTTCAACTTCTCTCTGCCTCAAAACCCTCTTTCCTATATCCTTCTTTCAGCACCCTCTCCTTCTTCCTTAAGTCTCTCTCTTTAAATCCTCTCCCTCGTCTGTCCTTCTTTTCCTTGTCACAGTCCTTCACAGCACCTGCTTGTTCCTGCTTACACTGTCCCAACTTTCTTTGTGGAGTCCAACTGAGGTTTAACATACTGAAATGGGGAAAGTCCAACCATCCACACCACCACAGCAAAACACGAATGTCAGGCGCTTCTCTGCTTGCACGGACCCTCTGGAAAGAGCAAAGCAGCGGATGAAAAACATTGACAGAAATATTTATGCTTCATCCTGATGCCTGTTTGGGCACCATGAAAAGCCAAAAGCAAAGGCCAGCAGCACAGGCAGCAAGGACTATCGCTGATGGCAGTGAGTGGTGTTTAACCCACCTCCAGCTCAGCTTTCCTGGACCCCTTCCCTCAGAAAGATGTTTGTATTCAGTAACTCTTATCATCCTACAGCATCTAGCTCAGGCAGGAGAACCACAGAAATTGATATGTAACAATTCACTGTATCCTTTTTAACTCTCTAAAGTAACAAATTTTCCCCTTGACTCCTATTTTCCATCTGGTGCTCCACAAGTTCAGGACTCACCGAGTCCCCTCTCCTTCCAGAGGCAGCTGGCTGGGCTGTCTGTGCTGCTACATCCATTTCTGCTCAATTTCAGAACTCTGACCTGGCTTTTTTATTATTATTATTATTAATTGCAGAAACGGAAGACACATCCTGTGTTTAGGAACATGGGATGCTGAAGCTCAGGAATGCTTTCACAAAGTCTGGAGAGAAGGAATTCGTGTCCGTGGCCTGGGGACCTCATTTTGTGTTGAAGCACTTTAAAACTCTCCACCTACAGCGTTTATACAGCTAAGAATGAATGTAAAACAGCTCAGACAAGTATAGGTAATTATTTCAGTAGTACAGATAAAAGGAAAAAAGTTAATTCTGCAGAAAATGAAATTATGAAGCTCTACTACAATTTTAAAAAGAGCCTCTATGTTAATTACCAGCTGTTAGTGTGCTCAGAGCTGCTGTACTTGCTGAACAGTGCTGCTTTGCATATAACCACCAAGAAAATGTCACTGTCGTTTCTGAACAGAACTACTTTGCTTTAAAACACAGTTTACTGACACCACACTGCTAAAATTAATCTCCAACAGCACAAACACCCAGGGAAGTCTGTGTTGCTTGTTGCACAGATCTAAGGATAACTGACACTGCAGCGATGTTTTATCTTGCAATTAAACTCATCTCAGCACAAACCAGACGGAAGATGACAAAACAACTGCGTGGCTTTAATAGCTTTACTGGGAGATTTGTTTTTTACCTTCCTTTGAGTCAAACCCCGCCGGAGTTTACACTCAGCATAAACATCACCAGCCTGAACAAGCGTGTTGAGAGATGACCCAAAACACTGCTCCAATAGAGAAAAACTAGTTCTGTGCTCAAGAGCCCAACACCACACAGCCAGCCCTTACTACTGTGAGTAACCCAAACCTCAGAGGGTTGTAATGTATTACACAAGCAGCTGAGCTGTCACAATGTCCCCTTGTCACTTCCCAAGGCATTAAAGCCGCTCGGAGCGTGAGTCACACGAGCGCACAGAGGGGAGCCCCATCACTGCCACCACTGCCGAGCCAGACCTGTCAAAACATGGGAAAATCACGCTCGGCTGCCTTGCTCCGGCGCTACCCTTCCTGTGTTCACAGCTCTGGCAGGGAGAGCATCATCCCTCACAGCAGAACCTCAGCCCTGCAGAGCACCAGGGATCCTCCCCCACCACCGGTGCCCCAGCACTGCTCCACACGCTGCAATAAAATCCTGACCCTTCAAATGCACCGAAAAACCCCACTGACATTAATGGGTTTTTGTCCCTCGAGCATCAGCTTAAACCACGTTCGGATGGATTCTGTGTTAGGGCACATAAAAGCAACCACTGCATTTAACAGCTCTCACGGCAAATGATAAATGCAGTTCAACTAATTGCTCACTGGACACATCAGAGTGGATTGACACCAAAAGAAAAATGAAGGTTGCACCACAAGATCCAGCTCTGCTGACGACTCAGGGCAAGATGCTTCACCAGAAAGCGACAGGACTCAAGAGGCCACCACCACCCCAGCTCCTACCCCACATTCCAGGAAACCATCACTGTGGGAGCGTGCCTCAGTTCCTCCCCCCATCACTTCAACCACCAGTTCCCGGTGGTTTCATCATGTACCAGCCATCCCCCAAATTACTTTAGGAAGAGGAGAGCGTGGGGCTTGAGGGAAGAGGATTTGTGTCATTTCAGGGGGTTTTAGATAAGTGCTCCTGGGTACTGCAGCATACGTAGCACTAATAAACACCAGAAGAGCATTTCATGCCAACACCCTAAACACAACATGCTTTTCAAGTATTTCTAAGGATTTTATGACTATTATGATCATTTAAAATACGCCTCTAGCTCCCAGAGGATGCACACATTTGCTTCAAAGAACCAATCTGGCCGTTGCAAGGATTTTGTTAAACCTCTTGTATGGATGTTGTACTTTCCCTAAGGCTATGCAACCAAGTATTTTATATTTCTTAAACCAGACCTCTTAAATACAACTCACAGGCTGCTCCTCCCCTCACAAACGAGTCCCTGGGATTTTGGCAGATTCCCCAAAAGTCTGTTAACTCCTCAAACCAAATTATTTTTTGTTTTACTCAACATCTCTTACAAATGACACAGCACTTTACTGCTGTCTCTGTTAACAACAGAGCTTTTACCACCTCAGCCAAGAGATCAGACCCTTTACACTCATGAGCTCAGTGCTTTGTTCTATGTTCTACTTCTACATTTCTTTTTTTCTGCTTTCTGGAAAAGAAAACAAGCTGACTTCACAGCCTTCCAAAAAGGCAAACAGCTGTTGCCGATCCCTGAACAAAGCAGCCTGTTAAAATTAAAGTCCTGGGTATTTTCCCATGGCAAGAGCGAGGCAGGGAAAGGGAAGAGTTGCAGCTTGCTGGTGGAAAAGCCTTCTCTTTGCTTGGCTGCTCTGTACAATTTTAACTGCAAAGGCAGTTGGTGCAAACTCCATCTCCCTGTACTCCCTCCGTGCTGACAGGCTGTTAGCAGCCAGGATATATCCTGCAAGAGGTCAAAGGTTTGGAAAAACAAACACGAGCAGCAATTTGGGAAGATGAAGAGGAGAGAAAGATCAGTCGTGGCATTTTTTCTGACGTGGAAAACCAGCCAGCTTTGTCCCCAGTCTGCACCCTCTTAGTCACTTCTTGCAAGTTATTTCCTTTGAGAGAGTAAGGGAAGAAAAAAGCCACTTATTTTAAATAAAAAGCCACTAACTTTAAATAACTAGTTACTTGAACAAGAAGACTGATAAAGATGCTAATGCCCAATTCTTCTCACTCATAACTCAGAAGAAAATGGTTGAATAGCTAGACATGTCCCTCCATGGACTTTAGCTCCTCATGTCAGCCCAAAGTCCTGTTTCACTCTTAAAAACATTGTAGAGGCAAAACAAGCCCAACCCTGCAACAGCAACTCCAACTCTTACAACTCTGAAAAAGCAATTTTATTTAACCTAAACCTATTTATGCATCCTAAATGGGGGGAGGGGGGATGTGTGTGTAAGGGAAGATCCTGCGGATTTAATTGTATTTGTCCACACAACGCAATTAAATGTACTTTCACGCATTGAAAGACATTCATAGAACCCCAGAATGGTTTGGGTTAGACAGGATCTTAAAGCCCATCCAGTGCCACCCCTGCCATGGGCAGGGACACCTTCCACTGTCCCAGGCTGCTCCAAGCCCCAAAGTCCAGCCTGGCCTTGGGCACTGCCAGGGATCCAAGGGCAGCCACAGCTGCTCTGGGCACCCTGTGCCAGGGCCTGCCCACCCTGCCAGGGAACAATTCCTGCCCAATATCCCATCCAGCCCTGCCCTCTGGCAGTGGAAGCCATTCCCTGTGTCCTGTCCCAAGTTCCTCTCTTTACAGACATTCAGAGTTCAACCACTCTATAACCCAGACTCTTCTACTTGGCATCACAACAACTTCCACCACCACAGACCCTCAAGTATCCACCATGACCCTCATGAGAATTCAGTTCCAACAGATTTTCTGCTACTACTGATCCTACCTACTATTGATCTCCAGCCACCTCTGCCAGGAGAGCAAATCCAGCACCACCAAACTAAAAAAATACCCCTCAGAAACTACTTTAGAACAATTTTGGTTGGAAAACCTCTCCAAAATCAAGTCCAACCATTCTCCTAGCACTGTGAAGGCCACCACTAGCCAATATCCCCAAGTTCCACATCCACCTGCCTTTTGAACACTTCCCAGTGGCTTGACAAAATCAAAGGTTGGGTGCCATTACCTCAAGAGTCACTGAGGTTCAGCACAAACTGGGGGGGGGAAGCCAACCCTTTTTTGCAGATTTTGTTATTTCCAGGTCCTCACCACCTTAACTCTCACCACCACCAGGAGTTATCTCGACCACCGGGCTCTTAGGGCTGACACAGAGCACACAGCACTTCTCAGAGCCATGAACACTCCTGAAACCATTAGCAAGGATCTTTTCCTGTAATCCCAGACCAGTTTGAGTTGGAAGGGACCCTAAAACTTATCTCGCTCCAGCCTCCTGCCATGGGCAGGGACACGTTCCGCTCTCCCAGGCTGCTCCAAACCCCTGGAATACCCCACCTGAGCGATTACAACCTGCAGCCACAAGTTGACTTCAACACTGTAAGTAATATTAGGAGTGTTGGCCATGGATGATCAATATAAAACACTCGGAGGAGTGGCACACGTTACACCCCACACGAGACTGCAGGGCTGCATTTACACAAGGAGCGACTGAAATTCCAGCTGGAAAACGTCAATCCAAGGCTTTGCCAGGCTTCCTAGGTATTCTGCTGGATAGGGCAGAGGCTGAGGACTCCGCACACTCGCTCTGCTGAAACCTGTGGCGCTTCCCGGAGCTCTTGGAGCACTTCGAGGGCGCCGAGGGGCAACGATACTGACAAGGAAACCAACACGTTTGGGGTTTCGCTTTCCCAGAGGAAATAACACAGCGGATACCTTATCCCACCTTGGATGTTCACCACACACCCCAGGGATCTCACAGACCGCTCGCCCGCCGGGCCTCAGCCACCCCGTCCCCCAGGCAGGGCGGGCACTTTTGGGGTGTTTTATTCGTTTTGGGGGCTGCGGGGAGGCATTCCCCGCGCCACCGCCGTTCCTTCCCCTGACATCCTTTTGAACGCGCGGCCAGACGCCTTAAAAGGACAAAATATCTGTGGCGGTGGGAACGAGGGGGGAGGGAAGGGGAATGTAGGAGCGGGAGTGTGGCGGGGCGGCGTGAGGGACACGCGGCCCGGCCCGGCCCGGCGGGGTCCGGCCATGGCGGCCGCCCTGAGGGAGGGCAGTTGCCTGGAGACAGCGGGGCCCCGCCATGGCGGCGGGAAAGGGCTGAGGCTGCGCGGGGAGCAGGGCCGGCCTCGGCAGGGATCCTGAGGGGACGCTCCGGCAGAGCCGGCCCCGGCAGGGATCCTGAGGGGACGCTCCGGCAGAGCCGGCCCCGGCAGGGATCCTGAGGGGACGCTCCGGCAGAGCCGGCCTCGGCAGGGATCCTGAGGGGACGCTCCGGCAGAGCCGGCCCCGGCAGGGATCCTGAGGGGACGCTCCGGCAGGGCCCCCCGGCCCCGGCAGGGTCCCCGTGTCCCACCGCCCCTGCCCGGGCACCGTCCCCTTGGCCCGCCGCTCCCGGCCGGGCACCGTCCGCCCCACTCCCCGCGGGGCTCCGCAGGGTGCCCGCATCCCGCCCGGCACACACGCTCCCCACTACCGGCATGGCTCCGGGGATCCGCCAGCGCTCCCGGTTATAATCCCACGAGGAAGATGCCGGCCGCCGAGGGCAGGCGGGTTTGCCCATCGACGGCGAGGTCCCCGCACATGGAGCCCGGCGCGGCGAGTATCCGCTCATCACCTCTTTCCCTCCTTCGTTTTTATCCCTCGAGAAGTGCTGAAGCAAAGGCACGGCGATTTACTGGCCAGGAAAAGGCACTGAGCGAGGCAGAGCGATCCCGCTCCCGCGAGGGCTCCGTTTCCCCATTAAGGCGCTCTAATTTCCCTAATCTGCGGCAGGTGTGAAACCGGGGCAGCGCATCCCCCGGCGCGCCGGCACCTGAGGATCCCCGCAACTTTCCCTGCCCCCCGCACACCCTCCGGCGCACCGGGGCACTGCAATAAGCTCCTGCTTCTGCCAAACCCCCTCCCCAAAACACCATCCCCCGCCCGGAGAGCCGGGCACCGCATCCCGACGGGCTCCAAGTTTCCCAGCTGGGAATGTCTCCCTGCGGGGTCCCAGAGCGACCCCCGGGTTTCCCCCAGCCCTTCCCGCAGCGATAAAGCCTCCATGCCCACGACACGATCCGGTTCAACCCGCCGGCAGCAGCGTCCCCCCCGCGCCCGCCGCTGGCCCCGTCCCCCGGCGGGATGGGGCGGCCGGGACCCCCCGAGCCGGGACGGGGCACGACCGGGTCCCCCTGTGCTGGCACCTCGGCGCTCGCTCCTGCCGCTCTTCCCCCTCCTAAGCCCGGCGCTCGCAACTTTCCCACCCCGCGGGGCCACCCGGGGAGGATGCGGGAATGCCGCGCTCCGGGCTCTGCCCGGCGGGCGGCGGCGAGGCCGGGGATGGAGCGGGACGAGGGAGCGAGGGAAGGCTGAGCGGCGGGGTGACCCCCTGCTTACTGCGGGCTCTTGGGGTAGAAGGGCAGGGTGACGTGGCTGAGATCCTGGATGTCGAAGGCGGTGGGCTCGGCCGAGATCGCTTGGCGCTTGGTCCGCTGCTCGCCCTGCAAGGTGCCGGCGCTTTGCTGCTGCGCCTGCTGCGTGGCGGGCCGGATCACCGAGCGGTACTTGTCCAGCTCGTTCTGCAGCTTCTGGATCAGTTCGTCCTTCTGGTCCAACTCCAGCTCCAGCTCGTCGATGAGCGCATCCCGCTGCCGCAGCTCCTCGATCTTCTCCTGCAGCGCGTACTGTAAATCCCGCAAAGTGCCCATGGTCCTGCCGCCGCGCTCGCCCCTCGCCGCTCCCGGCAACTTTCCCCCCCCGGGGCCGCCTCCCCGCGCTCGGGCCACCCCGGCCCCCGCCGCCCCCCTGGGCTCGGCCCGGCCCCGCGGGGCCGCCGCCGCCGCAGCCGGACCCCCGGCACGGCGCTCCGGAGCCGGGGTGTTGTCAGGGGCGATGTGGATCCGCCTGCGTCAGGCCGGGCTGGCGAGGGAGCCGAGACACACACACACACCCGCGGCGGCGAGCGGGGAGGGAGGGGAGGCGGGCGGGCGGCGGGAGGGAGGCAGGGGCGGCGGGGAGGATGCACATGCTCGCCCCGCTCCCTCCCGCCGGCCCCGCCGCGCCCCGCGCCGCCCACGCCCCGCGGGCTGCCCAGGAGGGAGGGGGCCGGCCGGGAGCAGCCCCCGGTGCTGCCCTCCCGGCCTGCTGCTGGAGGCCGGCACACAGCTCCGAGCCGCGGACCTCCCCTCCCGTCCCGCTGCCGGCGTGGCCCCGCTTCCCTCCGCTCCGCTCAAGGTGCCGCTTCTCCGTAAAGAACTTATTCCCCCCCTTTACTTTGCTTTTAAAGAGCCGGGTTTTGTTGTCTTCTCCGAGTGGAAGCACAAGCCAGCGTCTGGCATGGCTCCTCCTCATGCCTCGGCAAGCTCCGGGCTCCAAAAACCCAGATTTTCATGGGAATGTCGGTCAAGTCTGTCTGCACTGGAAAAGCCTGGAGGGAAGGCATCTGGCTTTCAGAGCACTAAAAAAACCATATCCCCAGCTTTAAATCTGAGAGATTTTCTGCCTGGCCCAAATACCCACGTGAAATACCCAAGTTTCTGCCATACCAAACCCGATCGGACTTTCCTGGAGCGCGGGGTTTTCCTTCATGCACTCGGGTTTTCTGTGTGGCCCTACCTCTGCCATACAGCCCACGGGGCTGCAGCACAGAAATAACAACATCAAATAAATGAGCCACAGCAGCCGAGCCCTGGGTGCCAAATGGTTCTGGATTCCTCTGTTTGCCAGGCACTGAAGGGCCAGCACAGCTCCAGCCCTGGCTCTCTGGGCAAGGAACAGG
Organism: Prinia subflava; assembly: GCF_021018805.1. Classification (NCBI taxonomy): domain Eukaryota; kingdom Metazoa; phylum Chordata; class Aves; order Passeriformes; family Cisticolidae; genus Prinia; species Prinia subflava. Next base: position 31,698,878 of record NC_086255.1, read on the forward strand.
GGGCTATGAGCTGGTCTGGGTCTTCCTGATGAAATCATCCAGCCTGGAGGAGCCAGTGATGAAAGCACAGGAACCTCACAAAAGCTTCTGCAGCACTGGGGCACCAGCACAGTTTCATGCTCAGAGGTTTTCAGCAGCTGTTTCTGTTCCCCCTCTGTGAGTTTGATTTGCCCCTGCTTATGGGACTGAGCTCCTTTGGTCTTGCCTTTTTTTTTTCTTTTTTTTTTCTCTGTTTTACGCTGGCTCCAGCTTTCAACCTGCAGCTGGTCTTTATAAAATAAATTTATAAAAGAGAGCAGATGAGGAATTAGGACTGCTCCCTGCTCCACACTGGAAAGGGCCTGGCCTCCACTCACAGATATGAAGTTCTTCGTGCATTTGATCCTGCATTTTTCAAGATGCACATGAAAAGGGGAGGGGGGGGAATTTGGGTTATGCAAAACGCTTCAGTTTTCAGTCCCCTTGATACATTCAAGCCAGGCACAAAGCAAAGTCCCCCGGTTGTTTCCACAGGTTTAAGCCCAGACAGCATTTTTTACTGCCTATTCCCCCTATTTCCATCTCACATAACTCACTGGGAACAAAAGTACCAAATATCTCCTGAACATTTCCATTTTAAAGACAACAGGCATTAAACAGATGCATTCCTGCTGCCTACAAACTGGGAATCAGTGATAAATAAAATATTTTAACAGCGTTCAGCCAACACGCTGTAAGTTTTATTGCTTTCCTCCCTGCAGAAGTGTAGTCTGAGGAGGGTGAGGTGATACAGTTACCTGAAGCCCACCAGGCTTCAAAAGAATTGCAGCGCTGGGGAAAACTGATGCATAATTTCTCAGTGACAAGCAGTAAAATAATATTGCTTTGTTTCTATGAGAGGGGCACAGGCCGGGACTGAGTCAACAGTGCCCTAGAACAGAAGGGATCCACAGAAAACCATAAGAAATTGTGGCACATAAAGCTGTCAAGGAATTTAGCTGAGTGTATCTAAAATGTATATTTATTTCCAGGTGGGAAGCAGATTTTCATTAGACCCTTGAGGGTCTCAAGAGACATTTTTATGGCTCAGGTTTAGATTTGGGACCATAACCAGCACCTGTCAAGTCCAAGGCCGGTGTTCCCTGGTTTCAGGATGAGGCCAAAGCAGCCCAAAGGGTTTCACAAGCTGACAGCAGAGCTCTGCCATGGGAAGGCAGCTGGCAGTTGCCTATTTCTGGCTATTCCCTGCTCTCCCAAAGAAACCAGAGCACAGAAACCACGAGGCCAGCACAGATCCTGGTGTGTGATCTCAGGGATCCCAGGGTACCACCCCACTCCAATAAAAATAAATCCTATGGTCCCATTCCTTCCAATCTAAAGCTCCCATTAAAAAAAAAATCTCAGGCTCAACAGAGCAGCTGCTTTGTCTGCTTGATCCAGGGAATGGAAAGAAACAGCTTTAGGGAGAAGAATGGCAGGAATGCACCAACTGGCTCGGTGTTGTGAAGATGGGGTGAAGCTGCTCGCAGTTTAAGGAAACCTTGAGCTATGAACTTCCCAAAGCCTTTCCCTGCTCCCTCCACTGCCAGAGTGTGCCTGGATGCCGAGTGGGAAGCCAAAAAAAGAGCATCTGCAGACAGCTACCCCAAAGCAGCAGGGCTGGCTGGTGGGAACCACACGGAGCAGGGAAATTTCTCCTCTCCGCTGCACTCACAATATTTCCTGTCTGCACAGCTCCAGGGTTTTGATAGCTTCTGCTTCTGAACCTTTTCAGGGATCATCTGTCACCAAATGCACCCACTCAGCTGCCATTTTCCAAGCTGAAACCGTATTTGAACACTGTCTACCCTGCAAACACCTCCCTGGATTCCCAGGACAAGGCTCAGGGAGCTGGCACAATCCCTGACAGACAAATGTCACCTTGCTCCAGCCGGCCAGGACAGCACGGACAGAGAGGCTGGACACACACCACTGACCACATACATAAACATTTTCCTCCTCCTGGATGTGGTGTTTGTTCTTTGTCTAATCCACTCTACCCTTTTCCCAAAATATCTGCAGGAGCGGATCAGGCCACGGCACAAAGTTGAACCGGCTGGACTTTGTGATGGATTATCCTGCTGGTGGGGACTTTGTGCAGGTTTGGGAAGGAGTGTGACCTGCAGGGCTCTGCCCTCCCCTGGCACACCACCAAATTCCTTCCCTACCTGCACAGTCACAGCAACACCTTTATGGTGATAAGGAAAAACAAAAATACAGGAAAAATTCGAGGAAGGCAGCACAGCAGCTGAACCGTCACAAAAAGCACCTCGAGGTGTAACCATACCTGAGACTCGCCACATCACATCTGTGGGATGCTATTCCACCACGTCCCCAAAATCCACAGCAGTCCCCAAGGCAGAGCAAGGAGTGCCACCTACTGAAACACGGGCACACCGGACTCCTCCCTAAGGCACATCTGGCCGTTCCTTTTGCCCTGAAGTGCCTCTGGCAGCTCCTTCTGGGGCCACGGGGCCCTACAGATTTGTAGGGGGCACCTGGGAACTAATTCAGCCTCCAGGAATGGGGATGAAGCTGAAATTACTGTGTCAAAGCAGCCTCGCCAAGACCAAGGAGCAGGAATTGGGTATCTGGGTAGTGCTTCAGCCTCTTTTCTCTAGGAAAACAAGATCTGTTTTCTCATGACATTGGATAATCCTCCTCCCTATTTTGGTCCTTTCCAGAGTCTCTAAAACAAAACTGAAAGCCATTTATTCCTCCCCACAAAGGGATGGAGATATCCAGCTCTGAGCACTGTCATTCAAACCCCATTGATTCCTTGGTGCTGGAAGTCAAAACATCTAAACTGGATTATCCTGATGACTTTCCTTTAGGGCATCGGTTCTTTCCATGCTCACTAAGAAACACTGAGAAGTGTGAAGAGCATGCAGCCATTCCAGCCTGCCTAGGAAACCCTCCCAGGATGAATGTGGGGTAGAGTGCATGAGAAAGAAAAGAAAAATACCACAAGGCTTAATAATGGAACAAAAAATTGCTCGCTGCAGAAGAAGCTGAAGGAAAAAATAACAATGTGCTGTTCTGCAGTTGTAATGCATTTAGCTTTTTATATCACATTAGGGACACGCAGAACACCAAAATGAATGTTTGTACCATGCAAAGCCGAAGGAGGAGACATTGGGAGCATGGAATAGCAGAGGATTCTCCAGGAACACAGTGGCTTCAAGCACATCTCACATTTCAATGAAGATTTAAATTCTCCTTTGTGGGCTCTTTGCCTGCTAGGAAGAGATGGCACAAAGCATCTCCTTGTCAGTACAAGGTGAGAGATCTCCCTCCCTCCCCTCGTTGTTTTTCTAGGCTGGAGCCAAGCCTGGGCTGTGCTTCCTGCTGGGTGGGCCGCAGAGCTAAAACACGAGTATCACTCATCTCATTATCAGTTCTACAGAAAAATGGCACCAGAAAATCAGTCTCAGTAGCCAGAAGTCCAAGAAGCCCTTCAGAGCTTCCATCAGAGCAATCAAAACCATCCCTCTGACTTCTTCTCCCCACTAACAAGACCCTATTGCCACCATCTCTGCCCACACGCCTACAGAAACCTCTGCCCTCCAAAAGCAGGACCTTTTTCTCCAGGAAAACTGGATTTTCAGCAGGTCACCCGACCAGCTGGGTGCCGATGGTGGCTGTGGGTCCCCACAGCCCTTCAGGGTTAAGGGAATGCTATGGAATTCCTGGGAGCACTTCTCACATCCTCAGCCTGAATGACATCCTTGGGGCCAGGCTTTCTCCAGGAAGGACCACACACATGATCCCAGTCCCTCCTGTAGGAGCCAGTGCCTCCATCCTGATCCCTCCTGTCCACACACACCTCCAGGGACTGCTTCATTTTTCCCACTTTCCAGAAAAGGCTGGACTGCCCAGCAAGATCAGACATAGGCAGAGCCTAAACACTACTTCCTCTGGGCTGAATTAAGCCAGAAACAACTTCTAAACAATTCAGCTGCCTTGGGAGGTCTTCTTAGGCTTGGATTAAGCAGAAACTTGTTCTGCAAACTGAAAATAAACACTCAGTGCTCTTTGCAGTTACCCCAATTAGGCACTGCCTATGCCCTGCTTCTCACAGCAGTCCCGGGGCACTGACTATGTAGAGCAAAGGCAGCATTTAGACAAGGCAAGCCTTGGAAATGCAGTTTTCCTTCTGCTTTCAGCCATAAGCAACCAGCAAATGAACCCAGGGACCAATTAGATGAAATGTAAGGAAGCAGATTTAGTCATGGAGCCACAAGATCCAGGATGCAACGGAGGTGAAGTCTGTAAAAAACATCAACTCAGTCGATGTTGCTGGAAAAACAGGTCCATTCTGCTCCCACACACATCTCTGTTGGACTGGGGGAAGCTGAAACAGCTGAAGGAAGGTGGGAGCCATGTGCTGGCTTTGATTTCCACAGGGGGACGGCTGGGCCAGCCAGGCCACCTCCCTTCCACTTCTCATCAGCCAGAGCTGCACTGCTGGGGACAGCCCGTCCTCAGTGACCCTGTGACCTGCACTGCCCCCAACACATCCCTCCTTGGACTGCATCCATCCTAAACCTTTTCCACATGGAATCACCTCTTGGCTTGTCTTATGTGGGACTCTAACATGCAACAGCAGCTCCCCGGGCACCCTTGGAATCACAGAGGAGATTGGGTGGGAAGGAACCTTAAATCTCAGCTCATTTTATCCCCTGCCATGGGCAGGGACACCTTCCACTGTCCCAGGCTGCTCCAAGCCCCAAAGTCCAGCCTGGCCTTGGGCACTGCCAGGGATCCAGGGGCAGCCACAGCTGCTCTGGGCACCCTGTGCCAGGGCCTGCCCACCCTGCCAGGGAACAATTCCTGCCCAATATCCCATCCAGCCCTGCCCTCTGGCAGTGGGAACCCATTCCCCGTGTCCTGTCCCTCCATCCCTTGTCCACAGTCTCTCTCCATGTTTCCTGTAGCTCCTTTAGGCACTGGAAGGCCACAGTGAGGTCACCCCAAAGCTTCTCCTCTCCAGGCTGAACAATCCCAACCCTGCCAGAGCACTGGTCCTTGTCAGATGCTGGGAAAAACTTGGGCTTACCAGAAAGGAGATTTGTTCCACGAGACAGCTGCAGTTTTTCACTGTTTCCTTTTAAAACACGACACAAGCACAGCTGAACTCCTCAGGTTCAGCTTTTCCCCTCTCTGACCTGCGCTGCCTGGTGCACATTGTTTCAGTCACTGCACTCTGGCTGCAAGAGGTGCAAAGCAAAACCCTCAGGAAGGTGAGAACAGCAAGAAGCTCATTTCCACCTCCCCCAAATTATATTAATTGATAGCAGCTCATTTCTCCAGCCTCATTTTGAGACTGTTTGATGCCGTTCCTCCACTTCAGGGGTTTTGCGGTGCCAAACCTCTCAGCAGCCCTGAGCATTTGCAATTCTGGGTGCTCCCTCTGCTCACCCTTTCAGACCCTGCAGTGTTTCTTATCTCTCCTCGCCAGTAATGCACCACTCACCTCCCATAATTGCCTTGGTCTGTTGGGTTGATTTATCCAGCCTTCAAAACAATTCATTTATATTTGAAATTGGATTAGAAATAAACACAAATTCCGCTCCCCCGATATGAAAATAACCAGTGTATTACCATTATTTCATGATGCATTGAGAACAAGTGCCCTGTCTCTTTATACAATCAATTTAATTCCCCTGCTTATTAAAAGTTATCATTTGGCTGTTTCAGGTATTTATAATAATAAACACAAACCACAGATTTTAAACCTGGAGTTTACATGCCCAGAGAACAGGCTGGTGTTTCTTTAAGTTGCACTGAGAGCTGCCTTCCTTTTTTAAAATCAGATTTGTGCCAGAATTTATCCTGAAGTCTTTGACATTTGCATGTCCTGAGCAACTGCAAATATTTCACTGGAACACCAGACTCTTATTTAGGGATCTACAGGTGTTTATAGCCACAATTCCAGCAATGCTAAACCCCTCCTCTCCAAGAACATTTCCCAAAAAGCTCTGTCCACAGGAGCTGAGCCCTGGGATCATGTAATGCCTGGAATCAATGGCTGCACCCCACAGAGGGCCCGGCTTGTTACAGTACCAAGGCAATATCCATGAATCATCCAGGCTCAATCTGCAAACAGGGCTCACATCAGGCCTCACAAAGGTTTTACAGCGCTCCACTGACTTCTACAGCGATTTCTTATTTATGCTTGGGGGAACTCCATCAAGTTGGGCTCTCAGAGTGTGTAAAATGTTTATATTCACCGTTTTCTCTGTCAGTGTTTGCAGGGACCGATTGCTCTACTCATCAGAGCATTAGAGACCAGCACTCGCCTGATTTCCTCAGCACTGACAACATCTCTCAGCTGAGTGCCCCGGGTGAGTCAGGGATGGGCAGAGCTTTTATCCTCACCTTGTTTCCATTTCTGGCACAGACCAGCACCCAAACCCCTGGCTGAGGTGTGCAGGACTCCCTCCTGGCTGGTGCTGCTCCACCTCCTCACCTGCCCTGGTTTTCCTCTCTCCAGTTCCATTTCCAGCTGCCTTTCCTCTGACCTTAGCCCCTCTCCATGGCAGAGAATTCACACATGCCAGGAAGGCTCAGATCTGCACCTCTTCCCCACCAGCTCCCAATCTTTGGTTTGTGTGGAAAACAGCACAATTGTCACTTCTGGGGAATTGTGACACCAGCTACTGGGAGCTTCCTCAAACCTAAAAGGAAAAATCTCTTGGAAGCAATGCTGCCGCAAAGGTAAAGTGTTTTGGGTCTTCTTCTCTGTGGTTGGGAAAGATTCCTAGGCTGGTGTTGATTTTTTATGTAATCACACAAGGGTTTGGGTTCAAAGGGACCTGAAAGCTCATCCCAGATCACCCCCTGCCATGGGCAGGGACACCTTCCACCAGGGTGATCCAAGCCACTGCCAGGGATGCAGGGGCAGCCACAGCTGCTCTGGGCACCCTGTGCCAGGGCCTGCCCACCCTGCCAGGGAACAATTCCTGCCCAATCTCCCATCCAGCCCTGTCCTCTGGCAGTGGGGAGCCATTCCCCCTTGTCACTCCCTCCCTTGGAAAGAGATTCTCTCCGTGTTTCCTGTAGCTCCTTCAGGCACTGGAAGGCCACAGCTGGGTCACCCCAAAGCTTTTTCTCTCCAGGTGAACAATCCCAATTCTCCCAGCCTTTCCTCCCAGCAGAGCTGCTCCATCCCTCTGCTCATCCTGGTGCCTCCCCCGGCCTCTCTCCAGCAGCTCCAGGTCCCTCCTGTGCTGGCCCCAGGTGATTTCTCTGCGAGAACTGTTTGTGTTGCAGCTTTATCTCGGCTTTCCTTGAACAACCCGGCCCAGGCGCACCCGCTGTTTCTTTTTTTTTTTTCTTTTTTCTTTTTTTCCCTGTTGCTTCCAAGCCAGGGCTATCAGCAGAGTTTGCAGCCGATGCTTTGGGCATGACGCGCCTCCTGTGCCACCCTCCCCGGCGGGTGCTGGCCGGCTCCGCTCCCTTACATGGCCTGCAGCTCGGGCAGGCGCTGCATTCCCCACATTCTTCCCTTTTTCCCTGCTTTTTAGCCCCGTTTCTCTCGGGGGAGGAGGCAACGCAAACACAAGGAGCAAGGCCGCCCTCTGCTGCCCTGCTGGAGCCGCAGCCGCCAACACTCGGGGCAAGCATTACGAAAAAAAACCCAAAAAACAACAAAACAGAAAAACTGCCGAACAAAAAAACACCCAAAAGCGATCAAATTGCAATCAATAAAAAATAAATAAAAATCAAAAATAGTCACCGCATTAAAAAACCTTAGCAATGCTATTGCTCAAGCCCAGCTTCAATACATTCATTTATTCAGTTTCTCTGCAAGGGGCTACCACAACTTTTTAACCACAAGTTTTTCTCGAGTTACCCACTAAAACTCCCCCCCAAACTGGCATCTTAAGGGGTTTATTTATATAAAAATGGACATTTATAAACCCACAGCACTGTCTGCAGCTCCCTGACAGCAAACTCCCAGCCTGTTTCTGCTCAATATTAATTTTGCCCAATAAACAAATTATTTTGGTGCTTTTGCTACTCTGCCTGCAGACACCACAGTTTGGGCGGGTTTTCTTTACTCCTGCTGTGGTATGGTAAATAAAACCATCTCTCTGTTCCCCCTTAAACAGATGCAAAAGATTGAACTGGTGCAAGTTGGAATCAATGATTGGATGCAGTAATGGACATTAAAGCATTGATTTGCACCCGTTCCTGGCTCAACTCCCAACTACTCTGAGTGTGCACACAAAATTCAGGGCACACAGACCCAAACATCCCTAGCTTTTAGTATTAATGACCAACCTGAAAAATGAGGGGGGTTTATTTCCTCTCCACATGCCAAATTTTGTCTCATTTCTTTGAATTTTAAATTATTCCGTTTTCAGGAGTCTGGCTCTTTTTACTCTCCATTTGTATTCCTTTGTAAACTCCCAGAAAAGTCAATTAAATTTAAATAGCTCATGCTAATGCCACAAATATTTCACTACAATTGCAGTTAATCCATCACCTCCCCCAAACCCCACAACAATCCCTGTCTTCCCAAACTGCTCAGATCTGCAGATAAAGTCAAGCGTTGCAAGCAAACTCTGATTTTAAAAACCATGAATGCAATTTCCAGGCATTGATTGGGCAGCAGAACAGCAAATGCTGAGCATGGAGGGGTAAATTACGGAAGAAGAATCAATCCAGGAGCCCCACTAGGATGGGGAATTTAAGTAAATATGTTTTCTATCCCTCAAGCTTTTTTATATTTTTGTAGGGGATGCCCAGGACAGGGGGTAAATAAAGTTTTAAAAGGCACATCAAACCCAGGCAAGATTAAGCGATTCAGGAAAATAAATCAAACCTCAGGTGAAACCACCCAGCTCCCAATCCTTTAGTAGGAAAAAATCCCTATCAGGAGGTGAAATGAGATGTGGGAACCCCGAATCCAAAAATCCAGCCCATGGATGAGCCACATTCTGCATCTCTGCTCTTCCAAAAGGAGAGGAAACCATGGATTGTATCCTCCTCACTTCTACTTAAAGGTTTCACCAAAACCCTCCCAGCTGGAGCAGGTTTGGAGCTCCTCAGTGGAGAATTCCCCTTGCCTGGGTAATTCCTCGATGAGAGGCAAAGCTGAGGGCAGATCCTTTCCATGTCAGCTTGGGGAAAATCTCAGGCGTTCCTTAAACTTCTGTCTCATGAACCCAGCTCCAACAGGGTTCTTCCAGTTCTTCACAGTGCAAAGCAATGTTTGTTATCAACACAAGAGCAAGGGGGAAATGGGAATATTCTCCACTTGTGACTGAATTCTGGTTTTGTTTTCACCAGAAAAGCCTTTTAACATGAACTCGGGTTTTGTTGGCCACTGAATGGCAAGAGATGTGTTTGCAAAATTAAGCTTTCCATTTGTAGAGCATTATCAGGACTCATTTGATGATGCTAATGGCTTTAAATTTTTTTTTCTTTAATTTTTCTTCCTCTTCAGGAACACACAGGAAATAAAAAGAAGAGACTGGCACATCACGCTACTAAATCTGCAGAAACATCTTCAAGTTCTTGCAGAGAGCAGTGATTAAAGCTTTAAAAAATGTACCTGTTTCCCCCCTGAAGGAGCAGAGGGCTGCTGGAACATAAATCCACCTGAATTAGAGCACAGCTCGTCTGCTGATCACTCAAAGCACACACGGTTTAACCCAGCTCTTGTAACTGCAGCTTTAGTTTGTCTCATTTTATCTCATTTCCGTTCCTGAAAAACCGCAGCAGCCTGAAAGAAGGATGAACTTAATTGCACCTCCAGCGAGCTGCACGGGTTAATTAACATAATTACTCATTCGTAGCCTGGTCAGCTCGCTGCATTCATCTGCTGCACGAATAATTGAGCAGGTATTCATTATTTATGGCCTGGAGCTTGCCTGAAGGGGTTGTTGGCAGTCAGTGCCAGCGATTGGAGCTGCCAGGCAAAGCCAAGCCCTGCCCCACCAGCCCCCAGCTCTGTTTATCCCGGGATCACAGCAGGGAAAATGGGAAGGGGTGGCATTTAGCCACCAAAAACACCGTGTTTTAAATCTCCCCACGTCCAGCTGGGGAGAAAAAATAAAATGAAATAAAATACAATGAAATAGAATAAAATAAAAAAATGAAATTAAATACAATGAAATAGAATAAATAAAATAAAAATGAAGTAAAATAAAATAAAATGAAGTAAAATAAAGTAACATAAAAATAAAGTAAAATAACATAAAAAGAGGAGAGGAGAGGAGAGGAGAGGAGAGGAGAGGAGAGGAGAGGAGAGGAGAGGAGAGGAGAGGAGAGGAGAGGAGAGGAGAGGAGAGGAGAGGAGAGGAGAGGAGAGGAGAGGAGAGGAGAGGAGAGGAGAGGAGAGGAGAGGAGAGGAGAGGAGAGGAGAGGAGAGGAGAGGAGAGGAGAGGAGAGGAGAGGAGAGGAGAGGAGAGGAGAGGAGAGGAGAGGAGAGGAGAGGAGAGGAGAGGAGAGGAGAGGAGAGGAGAGGAGAGGAGAGGAATTTTGTGTCATTAAATGGAAGTGTTACCACAGCTTGGTCAAGGCAGCATGGGCTGCAAAGAAAAACCTCCAGCCCCATCAACATCACACTAAAATTGCCCAAATCCCACTTCATTCCCATTGATTGAAGGGGACAGGAAGACTTACATGATGGGGCAGTAAACTCATGGCCACAGCTGCCTTAGGAAGGAAATTTGATTTATAAGGGATGCCAGTGACATCAAAGAAATCTGGGGGGAAAAAAATCACCTTTTCCTGTTGGTCCCTTGATGGAATGTGTTGGAAAGGAGCACAGTGCAAGGCACAGACATTCCTCCCCTGTCACCTCTGCCATGATTTGCTCTCCCAGCACAACCCGAGTGCTGGGTTTAGGTAGGGAAGGACCCTGCAGCCATAAAATGGGCATCAGGACCAAAAAACGGGGTGTTACCTGTGCCCACCCCCCTGCAGGCTGCCTGAAAAGCCAGGCTGGAGCTCTCCTCCTGCTGGGAAGAGCCTCTGCACCTCCACCCTCTGCTCTAATCCCCACACAAACCCCGAGGGCGAAGTTTGCCCCGTGTGTGGGTAGAGAGCCATGGACTCAAAGGACAAGACACAGCCAGAGCCCAAGGAGGAGCTCTAAGTCCTGGTGGCTGAGGCTGAACTGCACTTTTGGAGTGCTAAAATCCCCCCGTGGCAAAGGATGCAGCTGGAGCTGGTGGTGAAGAAGGTAAACAAATACCTGGGAGCTGGTGTTTGTCAAGGGCAGAAGGGGCTTATGGAAAAAAATAGAATTAAAATCTTATTTTACATTATATCGATGCCATAATCGATTAAATGCTCAGTATTAAGTGGCATTTTTGGAGGAGCAGCAGAAGGCTTTACAGGAACTGGCAGATGGGTAAATCCGCACGAAAAATGAGGCACCTATTTTGAACAAGGACAAATATCCAGGTGCACGAAATCCCTGGGAAAAGGCTGCCTCACCCACACCTCCACCTGCAGCTCCAGCTCAGCAGTGCCACCTCCAGTGCCCAGCTGAGCAGATTTATGCTCTAAACCCCCAAACCATGCAGCTTTTTCCTGCCCAAGTGCGTTTATCCCCAAATTTTCCCCCTCCGGAGCCTCCGCTGCCAGCGCAGCCACCCCACATCCCCTCCACTCCCAAAGAGCCGTGCCAAGATATTTTCCACAGCCAAGCCCAGCACGCAGGAGAGGCTTCTCCCCACCTTCCCGCTGGGTTTGGGGCTTTGGCAGCTTTTCCCAAGAATCCTTCCCCGGCGTTTGTGCGATGAAGGTCCCGCAGCGGGAACAGCGCTGCCTTTCAGCCGGCCCCGCTGCCGGGGCGAGCCGCGGCTCCAGGGGCAGCTCCTGGAGCGGGCTGTGGTCACCCACAGGGCACCGCCGCCGTCTGCAGCCCTCATCCAAAGCTCCCCTCTGCTCTGGGAGGCCCTTTGCGAGGGCACAGGGTGGGGAGGCAGAGCTGAAAGCCTTTCTTCATTGCAGCATTCCCAGGAAAGCCGTGCGCCCCCGCAGCTTTGCCCTCCCTCTATTCCCTGGCAACTGAGGCGTCGGGTTTTGGGAGCTTTTTTTGACCACTTCACAGCATTAAGCTGAGGGCTGTCCCCTGCATTTTGTCTGGGTTTTACACGGAGACGTGGCTCTGTCACTGCCTTAAGCATCAAATATTTCCAGCCACGGGGAGGACAAAGCTGAAATAATCCAAGTGTTAAGGCTGCACTTTTCTCCCAGATCTCCTTTCCCTCCCAGAAGCCATGGCCAGGAGGGAGGTGGCATAAAATCCATCTGCCAGCTCAGCCTTACACGGAATTTACATTGATGCTCACTGAATTTACATTAATGCTCACTGAATTTACACTCATGCTCTGACCAGACCCCCAATCCAGCCCCGGTTCTCCCACATGGCACCAAACCCTTTCTTTTCTTGCACCACCAACTACTTTGCCAAGCTCTTTTGAACTGAAAAATTAAGGAGAGGCTGGCAATGCGAAAAGAGCAAGAGAAATAGCCCAGGTTTGGCAGTTCTTTTACCATCAGGCCGGGGTTTTTAGGGCTTGGGGGTTCATGCTCCACAGAGGATCCTAAAGGTTGGAAAACCCCTCTGAGATCGAGTCCAACCACTCCCAAAGCCACCTCTGACCCATGTCCCCAGCTGCCACGTCCACAGTTTTGGAACACTCCCAGGGCTGTGACTCCACCACTTCCCTGGGCAGCCCCACCAAGGCCTGGGCACCCTTCTGGTGAAGGAATTTTCCCTGCTATCCCACACAAATCCCCTCTGGAGCAACCTGAGGCTGTTTCCCTGTCCTGTCCCTGTTCCCTGGGAGCAGAGCCCGACCCCCCTGGCTGCCCCCTCCTGTCAGGAGTTGTGCAGAGCAATAAAATTCCACACAGGGCTTGATCTTATTGGGGAGATGCCAAAGCTCCAAATCCCAAACAAACCTGCACCATTCCTCATTTCCAGCCTGGTTTTCCCTCCAGTGCTCCTGAATGAGAAGCTCAGTTGAAAAGACAGATCTGTGTTTAACCTGCTGGACACTTTTATTGGTTGGAGACCAGTGAATTCTCATTTCTTGGAGTGTCCAGGCCTGCTTTATCTGCCTGATAAACACTACCCTGGACATGGCTGGGGATGTGTACGAGTGGAAACCGCATTGGGGAAGGCAGAAGTGAGCGAGCACCTCGAGGTTTTAAAGATCAGCCAGTAATGGGATGACATTTCCTTTCTCCAGGAACGTTTGTCTGTAATGAAAGCGATGCCTGAGCACATCAAATCGGGCTGTAATTATCCCATTATCCTTGTGTCGGGTCTGAAGGCTAAACTGAGATAATGTCAGTGGAAAATGCTTCCCCCACACCAGGAAATCATTGCCTCCATCATTTCATTAGGGGAGTATCAAGCTCAAGCAGCTTTTGCTGCGAGCAGGAGCAGCCTGAAACAGCACCTCAGCTTTTCCCTCAAATCCTGCTCCTTAAATCTGCCCCTGAGGATGTGGACTGGGGAGAGAAGTGCTTGGGATGAGACCAGCAGAGAGAAAAGGGCAGCAGAAACCTCACCAGAACATCCTCATGTCCTCAGCAAGAGACTCGTGGCAATCCTGGTGTTCTCCAGGCCAAAAACCACCCCTGCTCCCAGGGCCAGGCACCTCAGACTGAGAGGAAAGGAGATGAAAATAAAATAAAATAAAATAAAATAAAATAAAATAAAATAAAATAAAATAAAATAAAATAAAATAAAATAAAATAAAATAAAATAAAATAAAATAAAATAAAAATAATAAAATAAAATAAAAATAATAAAATAAAATAATAAAATAAAATAAAATAAAAGTAATTTTGTGTATTTAAATGGAAGTGTTAGCACAGGTTGGCCAAGGCAGCATGGGCTGCAAAGAAAAACCTCCAGCCCCATCAACATCACACTAAAATTGCCCAAATCCCACTTCATTCCCATGAATTGAAGGGGGCAGGAAGAGTCACGTGATGGGGCAGTAAACTCATGGTCACAGCTGCCTCAGGAAGGAAAATACTGAACAAGTCCCTGGATAAAAAATTATCTTCTGGGTCAGCACCTGAGCAGATAAAACATAGAGCAGGACATGAATATGGACAGCCAAAACACTGGAAAATAGAGTGGTTCAGGAATTTGCACACTAGGTTTTTTAATTTTCAACAAAAGGTGGGCCAGAGGGTCACTGAGTTTGCTCTTGATCTTTGCTGAGTTCTGGAATACAAAAAACCCACATTTTGGAGAGCCAGAGAACAGCAAACACTCCACCAGGGTTTTAGCAGGTAAATGAAATCCCACAGATAATCATGTCAGCCTGACAGCCAGTCCTGCACATCCTCTGGGATGTGCCAGCCTCCATTTAATTGCTGGAAAAATGAAGGCAAGACAACAAATACCAATCCATAGGGAAAACAGATCACACGGAACGAGCTGAGCAAGTTCTATTAAAGCACCTGCAAACTGGGCTGGAAAAAAGCATTGGCAGCCAGGCAGTGCGATTAGAAAGCTGCTGTGAAGTGGCTGAGTCACAACCTCGAGCTCGTCGGGAGCATCTCCAGCTCTGGGGGCTTTTATCCAGGCACAGGGGGGTGGAATGAGGGAAAAGCGCTCGGAGAAGCGTGGGAAGGACAGCAAACAGCCGGGGCAGGATGAGCAGCAGGGCTGGGTTCGGGCTGGGAATGGAGAACCACAATTGAAGGCAGAGCAATCGGGGTGATTAATGTTCCCTGCAGCTCACAGGGCACCGTGGGGCTCTGAGCTGGGATGGGAAGGGTTTTATTATTTCTGATATAATTCTGATTTTATTAATGACAGAAACATTGCGCCCATGAAAACAAAACCCTCATGGAGGCCAAGGGCTCACCTGCGAACGGGGCTGGGTGAGCAAAGCTGGCCCTGCTGAACTCCTGAGATCCCCACTCGGGAGCTGGAGCACTTCCCACTGCTCCCCTGCCACCCAGCATCTCCCAGCCCCGCCAGAAGGGCTCCAGAGTGGCCACAAATGTGATTTCAGATTTAAATTTTAAACCTCCTTCCCCCAGGTCAGGGTTACACTCCGGATTTACAGCCCAGCTTCCTGCAGGCTGGAGGAGGGATGCAGGGATTTCTCAGCTCCGTGCTCTCCCTGACAATGTGAACACCACCAGCACAACGCCCACGCAAGGAGCTGCTGCTTCCAGTTCCCAGGGAATCACAGGCTCAGGAAAGGAGTCACTGTGGGGGCTGCTTTTCCTTCTCCATGTGCTCCAGTGGTTTTCCTTCTCCACGTGCTGCCTGGGCAGGACCCATCACAGAAACGCTGCCTGGGGAGGTTCCTGACATCATTCCATGGGAAGTTTCCCCCTGTCTTTTCCATTTGATGTAAAGATTTTAAAAGAGAGTTGATTTTTAGCTACTGAATATTGGGCAAGAAATAAAGAGGGGAAGGGGAAGGGGAAGGGGAAGGGGAAGGGGAAGGGGAAGGGGAAGGGGAAGGGGAAGGGGAAGGGGAAGGGGAAGGGGAAGGGGAAGGGGAAGGGGAAGGAGAAGGAGAAGGAGAAGGAGAAGGAGAAGGAGAAGGAGAAGGAGAAGGAGAAGGAGAAGGAGAAGGAGAAGGAGAAGGAGAAGGAGAAGGAGAAGGAGAAGGAGAAGGAGAAGGAGAAGGAGAAGGAGAAGGAGAAGGAGAAGGAGAAGGAGAAGGAGAAGGAGAAGGAGAAGGAGAAGGAGAAGGAGAAGGAGAAGGAGAAGGAGAAGGAGAAGGCTTCCGAAAATAGAAATCAACCAGCCCAACATAAAAGATGGGAATCAGCTCTACCTGTTTTTAATCTCAGAGAAGAAATTACAATTTAGGGATCAACCCAGCCAAAAGGTGCAAGAGACAATGATCAGCAGCAGCAGGAACTGGGCATGAGACACAACTGTCCCAAAATCAAATGGTCTCTGCAACTGATGCTTTAGGATGGATTTGGCTGCATAGATTCAGGAGAGATTAATCAGCCCCCAAAATTTCCCTAAAACCAGCCCTCAGTTGATCCACAACACCATTTCCACTTCCTTTTTTCCTTTTCTGCCTCCAAACATATGGAATAATGGAGAACAAATTTAATATTCATAATACCCACACCAGCTCAACCTATATTTTTGCAGCATCTTCCCACAGAAGAACAAGTTTCTGGCTGAAGTTGCCAGGAGCATTCTCCTATCAAAAGATAAAACACTTTGAAATTCTTCTTTTTTAAGTGATTATTTTAATATCATGGAGGGGAGGGGTAAATTTCAACCTGGCTTCAAGTCTCTCTGCCCCAGCAGTGCTGAGAAATGTGGGGAAGAAGATTTAAAATGTCAGGGTTTCTGCAGGGGAGATCCACTGCTCCAGTGTGAGCTTCCCAAAAGGCACGGCAGCCTTCTCCCTGGGTGGGACATGTGATAATAAACCTGCAGATCAAAGAGAGGAGCGTGCTCCTGGCAGGGAGAGCCCAGCCTTGCATTATGGCATGAAAGGGAAGGCAGAGAGTTCACCCTTTACTTGACACAGATTTCATAAAGTAGCATGAAAATTAGTGGGGGAGAAAAAAACCCTCCACAACCACCACCTTTTATGCTGCTTTCATTGTAGTATTTTAATTTTTTAAATATTGAACAGCCCTTTTCTGAACTACTGAAACAATGTAGCCGAGGAGGGGCTGCTGACAATTGATAAAATACACTCTCAGTGTCATTCCATGAAAATTTTCCCTCTAAAAGCTGATTTGGGGATTTTTCCCCTGCCTCCATGCAGGCTGAAATGGCATCAGAAATGTCCCCAAGGCTTTGTGAAAAGGGTAAACCTCAAATGCAGAAAAAGCAGAATCCCTGACTGGGCTGGGTGGGCTGGGAAGCAAAACCACTTTGGAGATGCAGCCCTGGTGCTGCCAGCTTTTCCCAGATAAAGCAACTTCCTGCTGTTTTCCCACCTTCCCAGCTTTTCTCCATCCTGCCTTTCCAAACCTTCAGAACCTTTCTGTATTTCTACAAGCACGGATTTATTTTATTTTTGAATGTCAAAAAAAAAAAAAAAAAAAAAAAAAAAAAAAAAAAATTTCCATGTGCTGGAGCAAGAGGGGACACTGGATGTATTTATTCCTTCCAGCTTCCTGATTTTTTTTTCAGATGCATTTTTAGGAAGTGTAGCAAGTCCCCAGGTGTCTCTCCCTGCATCTTTCCCTGCTCCACAGTCACTTCTGAGATTCCTTACAAACAGCCAAGCTGGAAGCCACCTTTGGGATGCATTTTTAAGGGGCTGCTTCCTGCTATTCCCACAAATTCCAGGCTTTAAAAGTTGAATTTTGGCTTAGTAATTGCAGGCACCAAATCCGTGTTGAGCCACTCAGAGGATTTGGGTGAAGTTCTGGGGTCTCAAGGAATTATTCCCAGTTACCCTTCCCACTTCCACACACCACAGGGAAAATAATACAGAGCACAGCTCCTCAGAAATTGAAGGATTAAAGAGTTTTAAAAAGTTAAATATTGGCAATACAGTGCAGATACATAAAGTGGAAATCCTGTTTATTTGAAAAAGAGATTCAAGATCTGATCCCTTACTACAAACAGCTCAATAGAATTTTTTTTAAAGGAGAATTTTAATACAAATTGGTGGCTTAAAATGCTGCTGGTGATTTTTGTCTGAGAGGATTTTATAGAAACTCCCAAGAAAGAGTAAAATGCAAATGAAAAATACCCAAAATTCCCATCCTGTTGTGCTTGCTGCAATCAATCAATCAATCAACCACAGCCTCCTTTAGTGCAAACTTTGTGCCAGAAACCCCAAATATTAAGATATTCCTCCTGAACCTGTTTCCCATCTGCACAGTTTCCTTCTGGGTATTTTAGATTAAATAATTCTTTGTTTTCCTCTCCTGCAGCTGCTGTTTGAGTTTTCCACCACCCCACTGGCCTGTCATTCATTTACTGCCATGAGGTGGATTTTTTTACCCCATTTTCCACCTTAAAATGTCTCAAAACCACGAATTACCAAGAAAATCTCTGCTAAATCTATTTACACTCCTTTGAGTCAAACAGAAGAGATTTGATCCCATTACTGGAGAACTTTTCCCCCTCTCCTGTAGCAATTCTCACAACTCTCAGGCTGTACAAAATCCAAAAATTGAATTTTAAATTTAAAATCACCTCAATCATTTATCCTTGTGGATCCCCAGGATCATCCAGCTCCTGCCACCACCAGGGTGGGCCTGAGCTCAGCCTCCCTCCCTCCTTTTTTAGCAGCTTCCTCCTCATTTGTGACTACAGGGGTTTATTACTAATGGAACAAAAATGCTCTGAGAACACCCATGAGCAGGACACAGAGAAAAAAATCCTATTTGGAAAGAAAAGCATTCCTCATCTTTTCCACTTGGAGGTCATGGCAGAGAGGAAAGCTCTTCAGGAAGCCCTTGCCAATTCTGTCAGGGATTTTCTAGGATTTTCTGCAGCAACTCCATAACCAAGTGGAAACCTCGGGAAGGCTTCTTCCTGACGTTTCTCATTAGGAAAGAGGCACTCAGACTTTTATTTTCATTCTTTCTATCCTATTTTACTCTGATAAAACTTCACCACCCGGGGGCATTTTTGCTGGGGAATTGCCTTTTCTGTCTGTGAGGGACCATTCTGGGAAAAGACAGGACAACTTGACAGAACAATTCTGACAAAAGTGACACCAAAATTCTGACTAAAACGATTTTTAAAAAATCAGACAGAAATAATAAAAGAGGCCAGATGAAGAGTGAGTGAGGCCAAGCAGTTTTACATCACCACATCCACGTGCCACTTCTAAAAAACACAGCAGCAAGAGGGCCACAGGACCCTTTCTCTCCTCCAAACCAAGAGATGCCCACAAGCTGCTGCAGAAAAACAACACAATCCCAACTCCCAGCTTTTTGTATTTTTATAAATCCACTCCCACCAAAGATCCAGGAGGAAAAAGCAGTTTCTGGCGGCCTTGCCTGGGAGCACGGCTGAGGTTTAGAGCCCACGTTTAGCCAAGGTGTTCAGGGACTGGGACGCAGAGCTCCGGGCAGAGGGGAGGTGGGGGACATGGAGATCTGGCAGCTGCCCTGAAATCTCTGGGCCTGTGGTTTGGTGCCCCAAGGGAGGCTCCAAAAACCTCCTGGCTTGAGGCGTTTTAAAAATAGGCCGAAGGAAGAATTTGGGATGACGCCGCTGGGACGGAGCCTGCGTCAGCCAGGGCCGGGCACTGCCCCATCCCCTGCCCGGCCTCTCCCGCTCCTGTGAGGGCAGCCTTGGCATGGCTGTGCCCTTCCTCAGAAAC
Organism: Prinia subflava; assembly: GCF_021018805.1. Lineage (NCBI taxonomy): Eukaryota > Metazoa > Chordata > Aves > Passeriformes > Cisticolidae > Prinia > Prinia subflava. The sequence goes on from NC_086255.1 coordinate 31,718,179, forward strand.
ACACAGCAGAGATTCCAAGTTCTCATCCCAAACCACCCAGAAAAACGATAATCCTGCCATCTTCCCCGTCCTTTCATCACCAGGACCAGCGGATCACATCAAATATTTGATTTTTTTTTGTTTTAATTTCACATGTTTATATATAAACTAGTCCAAATTTTAAAATTTATTTTGGATGTTTATATATCAATTAATGCCTGTTTTGTACTGTTTTTGGAGGAGGTGGGAGGGCAAGCTGGGTTTAGCTGCTCTTGCTGTGGGGCCCTGGCGGTGATGCCGCTGTGCCCATGAGGAAGCACCGAAGGGACACGATGGAAAAGGTGGATTGGGTGAGCAGGGCTGCTGGTGGCAGACAGACAGATGGACAGACGCCAGGCTGTACCCAGTGAAAAGGCACCATCTGATGCCCTTTGGGAGCCAAATTTCCCCCCATCCTGGCTCAATTTTCAGATCTCCTGTAAACCAAAGGGAAGCGATGCCCAGGGAAGGGGGGAGCAGTGAGTTTAGCCCATTAAAAATTAAAAGACAGGAAATTATTTCCATTGATTAACCATAACCATTTGCTTCTCTCCCTTTCTAAAACCCTTCTGTGCTTATTTGTCTGACCTTGGGCTTCTCGAGGGGCTGATGTCACCTCTCCCTGCAGACACAGCCCCCTTGCCCCCCATCTGCACTCAGTACCCTCCACTGCTTCATGCCACAAGTTGCTCCACCCAAATGAGCAGAGAGGACAAGAAAAAGGGTCCATCTCTCACTTCCATCACTTTCTTTGGAATATTTTCCAGCTCTCCCCAGATTTAAGCCACCCTGTCAAACTTCCCTCTGTACTTCCCTCCCTTGGAGCAGCCACGCACTCCCAACGCAACAAGCAATGAGAACAGAGTTAATTCCTCCTCTGCCAATACAATTCCAGCTAATAAAATCCTCCTGATCTTTGGTGGGGATCACCAAGGGATGAAGAATCCAAGGAATTTGCTGTTGCAGCACATCAGGAGTGGATGGGACCGGCCTGAGGATGGCTAAGCGAGGAAGAGAGGCGTTTTCAGAGTCATAATTCATGGTGAAACCACTGCTGTCCTTCCTCTCTGAGCCCTGCAAAGCCATGCTGACCCGTACAGAGAGGAACAGCAGCGTCAGAGGCAGCAAAAGCTCCCTGTTTGAACTGTTTCAGACACGGCTGCTGAGCGGTGTCAAATATTGCACCAGCAGAGCCCCAGACTGTCCTTCTTTAAAGGCTGAAGTGTCACACACTGATCTCCCACCAGTTTAAAAAAAAAAAAAGAAAGAAAAGAGGTGATTTTTTTTTTAAATGCTCCTTTTCCAGGCGGGCCAGGCCCCGAGGGAGGGTGGTTCCAGGTAGTGGGGAAGCAGCTGGGTTGTTTTTCACGGGCAGGCTGAGCGCAGGATCGATATCGCTTTAGTGGCTGGCAGCTGGTGAGATCATGGCTAAATTAACGCAGGCAGGCAGCTCAGTTCCCAGAAAGGGGCTCAGGGAGGAAGGGCACGGCTCCAGGGAGGGGGGAGATCCCTCCTGCCATCAGCACAGCAGCTCCAGGGGTGGGGGAGATGGGAGACAGAAGTGTTATAGAGGGGAGAAAGTGATGGAGAATTGCAGGGCAGTGCAGGACATCTCTGCTTTAGCCTGGGGCAGCCTCAGTCCAGCTCTGAAGGTGATTTTGCCTTGAGTTTTGGACTGGACACCTCCCAGGCTGCCCAGTTTTTACCCTGGACATGGCTGGTCCTGGCCCGAGCAATACCCAAACCCCAGAGATGGACTGATCCTGCCACAGCCATCAGCAAATACCAGCTTATCCCAAGTTTTGCTGCATAAAGTCAAGAGAATCCACTCCAATCCTCCATCCCTGCTACCACCCAAAGCCTTGAATCCTGAGTTTAAACACCTTGGGTGAACACACACCCTCAGCAAAGTATCCCCCAACACCTCAGGGAAGGTGGAAGCAGGAGAAGCAAGGATTCATGCCTGATTTTATCTGGAAAACCACAGGCACGAGGATCGGTCCAGGATCGGGAGGCTGAAACCACAATACACCCCAACACCTCACCTTAAACGTTAGACCCCACTGCCATCTTGTGGCAAATACTTCCCAAAATAAAGTTAAAAAGAGAGAGAAATCCATTAAAAAGTTGCAGAAAAAGTTAGGGAGCCAAGAAGGATGGGTAAATTAGCGGGAGCAGGGTGGGGAAACTCATCTGTCTTAAAAGATGCTGAGGCCGAGCCAGTGTCAGACTGCAACTGGCACAGAAAAACCCAGGGATGGCACAGTCCAAGCTGGATTTAGGGAGTGGAGGATATAACCACACACAAAACACGGGATTGCCTGCAGGGCCAGGGCTTCAGCAAAGATTCAGCTGCTTTTCCTAAAACATTCCAAATTCCCAAAGTCATTTCATGCCTCCCTAGTTTGAAGGAGGCTTCTTGCCCCACACAAGCAGGATTTAGCTGGAATTAAGACATTGCACCTCAAAATTAAGGCAGGCAGCTGCAGGGATTTCCCAAAAGGATGACTTGGAGGTGGGATTAGGGCTCAGGTGGATCTCTCCCAGGGCACAGAGCACCTCTGGGTGCTGTGGAGGCAGCGATGAGCACCCCTGGGTGCAGGGGCAGGCAGGGCTGATGCAGCTCCTGGCCCTGGCTGTGCCACACCTCAGCGTTTACTTTTTGCATCACTGATCACCCGCAGTGCCTCTGCTTAGCAACTGGGCATCACTTCAGCAAAGTGCCTGGGCTGCTGCATCATCCACGGCCCGCTCCCACCCTGCCAGGAAAAACAGGAACAAACTGCTTCTCCTTCTCTGTGCTGCCATAAGGGACTGGCAGGTGCTGGAGCAGACGGCCTCGAGGCCTCGTGTGATCCCAGACACTCACTGGCTGTGGGTAAAAGTGAATCAAAACTCACTGGCCATAAATAAATTAAGGAATCATTTACAAGAAGTGTGGCTCTGCTCTCAGCTTGAATCTCAGCTGGCAGGAAGGAACAACAGGGAGGAACTGTTTTGAAGACTGGCACAGAAAGCAGCTATTTTGAAAGAAATTCTAATTTACAGATTGGATATAGATACACAGATAGCTCTGTAGACCTGGCCAGCTACACAGCAATGCTTTCTGCCATTAAAATTTACATTTCCCTGTTATCAGAAGGAACAACAGCATAAAAATACACTTCCAGACCAAAGATAACCCATCCTTCACCACCTTTCTGTTTACACATCCCCGCTCTTTGGATCTCTGCAAGCCTTCCGAACTCTACCCTTGCTGCACGTTACAGGAGGCACAACACATTTAAACCAACTCCATTCTCTGCTTCCAGCTGGGATTTATCCCTGCTGGAGTTCCTGCCATCCCATACTTTGCTGCTTTCAACTCCTCGGCAGTTTTACACATCGGCGTAAGCGACACACAATAAATAAACCCAATTATGCTGTCAATAACTACATCTTTATCTTCAGAGATGAAAAAGTGTTTGGAGGTTGATCCCAGGTAGAAAGATTTCTGTTGGCATTCAGATGGCCTGAACATCCTCTTGGGGATTTTATGGTCTGGAAATTGCCTGTGGGTTTTGGGAAAGAGGTGCTGCCCATCCTCAGGCTCCCACGTGTGGGATGGAGAGCTGGGATGCTGCTGCTGGAGCACGGGCAGGAGGCTGCTGGAGGTGCAGGAGCTGCCCCATAAATAAATCAGCCGAGTGCTGTCAGCAGTTCTGCGATGGCAGAGCCAGAGGCAGCCCTGGGGACACCGAGGGGAGCTGGCTCCAGCCAGAGCCGGTCCTGGAGCAGGGAAAGCTCCTCATGCCCTTGGCACAGGCCTCTGCCCCTGATCCCAGCACAGCACCCTGGAGCCCGAGCCAGGACCCAGACACTGCCCATGGAAAACACACCTTGATCCAGCCCGTGCTGGGGGAAATGGGGGGAAAAGGGAGGCTGTGGGTGCTGAGCATACCGTGGAGCCGCCCGCCGCTCTCCCAGCAACGCGACGGGAGCAGAAGTAAGCGGAATTAAAGGAAGAATTAAGAATTAAAACCCAAAAGCAATCCCAGACTGGCTTGGTTACCATTGTCATGGCTACCACGAGCGAGGCTGAGGCACGGGGGGATGCCAGGGGACAGAGTTCCAGCCTGGAACTGCCTGCAGGCCCCACCAGGAGTTTTTCCCGTCTGCTGAAACATCTTCTGTGGATGACGGGAATGATGTAGGATGGGACAAATGACCTTCACTGCATCACATGGACACAGCTTTTCCTGCAGCTGGCCTGCCAACCCAAGCCGGGAACAGCACGGGAAACCCTCAGGCCAGGACTAAACCTTGCTAGAGCCATGAGCAGGTTTAACAACGTCCAAATCAGCGATTACACAGGGTGGGGACGCTGGGTCCCTGGCCTCACCACAGGTGCCAGGTCACTGTCACCTTCCCTGTGGGTAGAGGAGGCTTGGGATGATCACAGCCTCCAAAAAATCCAACAGCAGAAGGAAAAGTTGGATGTGATTTCTCCTCCACCCACACCTGGCCTCTGCCTTGGGCAGGGGGGGCAAAGGGATGTGCTGCCCCAGGGAAGGGCAGACACGCTCAGCTCGCACTCACACACCTCCCTGGCACAGCAGGCTGCTTTATTAAACCCCCACAGGTAGGGAAAAGAATTATAGCGAATAAAAATGCCCAAAGCTCCTCATTTGAGCACTGGTCTCCTTAACAAGGGGCAGGGGCCAGGTGAGGAGGAAGGGGCTGGAGTTTGGTCTGGGCACACTTGGGGAGTGGGCTGAGCTGTGGATGCACACCCACACACAGATCCCATCGGGAATGGGATTTCTGCCGAAATAAATCGCTCTGCACAGAGGACACAAGGCAGTGCCTTGCTCGAGAGGCAGCAGCCACAGCCTCTGCCCAAAGCAGGGCACACACAAGTTCTCCATCACACTCAGCACCCTCCCAAGTCCCCTGTCACATCCCCGGCAGCCAGCACAGCACCATGCCCCCAGCTGTCCCACATGTATGGAAGAAGGACAACCCCCGAGACCCCAGGCTGAGTGAGCAGATCCCATGCTCCCCCAAAAAACCTCTCTGCGGGTGCCGGACAGCGGCACAGGGAAACTGAATCATGGAATCATTACTGTGGAAAAGCCCTCCAGGATCTGCGAGTCCCACCGCGGCAGCAGGAGGCAAAGAACGGGTGGAGCAGCGTGGGCTCGGTTTTGGGGAGCATGGGGTGGGGAAAGGGGGGAAAGGGGAGCACCTGCCGGGGGAACGGGGCTGCCGGGGGTGCTGGCGGCCTTCGAGCAGCCACCGAACAACTTCCCGGCCCCGCCGCAAACTTTTCCCAGCGCCGGGGAGGCACCGCCGCCCCCCCGCGCTCCGGCCGAGCATCCCCCGGGAGCCGGGCGGGGAAGGGAACAGCGAAGCGAGGGAGGGAGGGAGGTCCGGGCTGTCCGATCCCCCGCAGGGCTCCCTCCCCGCGGCTCGGAGCCGCTCACGCCCCGGGCACGGCCCATGGTGCCAGGCGGGGGGACGCGGTGTCCCGCTGGGGAACGGGGTTCGGGGAGCGGGGACAAAGGGGTGCCATCCCTACCTCTCGGCCTTGGTGAACTTGCGGAAAGCCTGGCGGAGGTCGTGGAAGGAGCGGTAGGTCTGCGGCTCGGCCGAGATGCCCTGCGCCCGGGTGGTGCGGGGCCCGATGTGCGGGCTGGGGGCCGGCAGCACGGACTGGCATTTGTGCAGCCGCCGCCGCAGCTCCTGGATCTCCTCGTCCTTCTCCCCCAGGCGCCGCTCCAGCTCCTTGATCCGCTCCTCCTTCAGCAGCAGCAGCTTGGTGAAGTCCCCTTCCAGCTCGGTCATTTTGGGGCTGCCGGGCCGGTCCCGCTCTCATGGAGCAGCTCCCGGGCAGGGGCGGCGGAGCGGCTGCGCCCGCCCCGGCTCAGGGCAGCGGCCCCGGCATCGCCCCGCGCCCGCCGGCAGCGCCCACCGGCCCCGGGGCCGCCCAAACCCGCCCGAAAACAGCGGCCGGCAAGGGAAAAGACGGCGGGGAAAAAAGGACAAGAAAAGGGGAAAGAGCTCTTGTGCCACTCTGCGAGGCTGGGATCCTGGAAATAGCAACAATTACCATGTGATCGCAGGGTGACGCAGCTCCTTGTAACTGGAGCCGAAGACTTGGGATTCAAACAAGAACACTTCATAAATATTAAATCGCCTCCTGCTAATGAGCCACGTGGAGCCGCCCCCCGGCCCGCCCGGCCCGGCCCCCGGCAGCTCAGCATCCCGGCCCGGCCCCCTCGGGAGCTCAGCATCCCATTCCTCCTCCCTCGGGAGCTCAGCATCCCATTCCTCCTCCCTCGGGAGCTCAGCATCCCATTCCTCCTCCCTCGGGAGCTCAACATCCCATTCCTCCTCCCTCGGGAGCTCAACATCCCATTCCTCCTCCCTCGGGAACTCAACATCCCATTCCTCCTCCCTCGGGAGCTCAACATCCCATTCCTCCTCCCTCGGGAACTCAACATCCCATTCCTCCCCCCTCGGGAGCTCAGCATCCCATTCCTTCCCCCTCGGGAGCTCAGCATCCCATTCCTTCCCCCTCGGGAGCTCAGCATCCCATTCCTCCCCCCTCGGGAGATCAGCATCCTATCCTGCCCCCCAAGGAGCTCAGCATCCCACCTCTCTCCTCACCCCACGTTCCAGGCTGCGTTACCCTCAGCACTCCCGGGCTGGTCCCTCCTGGGTATCCCACCTTGGCAGGGCACCTGGGCACCTTGCACGCCTCCCTCCATCCTTTCCTGCCCAGATTATCCCTATGCCTCACGGCTGGGGCACCGCATATCCCGCCCAGCATCCTTCCCCACACCCCCTCCTCTCTCAGGTACCTGCATCCCTCCCCATCCAGAACTGCTTCCCACCAGGTTTCCTTGCTCCCTGCCCTGCGGGCCACCCCCAGCACACGCCAGCCATCCCCCACCATCCTGTGGGACACGCAGCTTTCCAGACACCCGGTGCCCCTCATCCCAATGCACCCCAGGCCCTGAGGGAGCAGAGCCCGTCCCAGGCACAGACAGCGGGGCCCTGGTGGCACCTGAGGGGGCAGGCAGCCGGAGTGCTTTGCCAGCGTGTCCGGGGAGGGAGGAACTCATCCTTCCTGGACTTATTTGGAAGAGCCCATTCATGCACATGAATTTTTAATGCCGGTTCGCAAAGGGCACCATCAGCTCCCCTATCACATTTCCCTCCCAAACCACTCTTGTTTCCAAGGAGGGGTTTCAGGAGCCTCTTGCTGCAGGCAAAAAAAACGGGGAGGGGGCTTTTCCCAGCCCCCACAGCCAGGGCTGGGGCACTCAGGGCGCCCAGGAACCGCTCAGGGCCCACATCCCAACCCACGGAATCTTGTGCCACACCTTTAGGGACAGACTTCCTGGTCTGCTAGGGCAGGGCAAGGAGAGGGCAAAGCATCTGAGCTGGAGGACAAGGCTGTACCGATGGAGGATTAGATTGAGCGTTGAAAAATCAATTCACAGCGTCTCTGTCTTCTAAGGAGGTGGGGGTAGGGGGGTGTTTCTGCACTCCTGTGTCTGTGCCTCCAGCCTTGCACGTGTGCCTCCAAACCTCCGGGCTCGGAGCTGTCCCATCCTCTGACTGGAAACATCCCTGATGCCAAGGGGCCAGGCAGTCCTGGAAGGGGGGGAGGGGGACTAATTAAAAATTATTAATAATGAGTGCGTTGGGCTTTATTGGCAGGCAGAGAGCGCCACCTCGTGGGCAGCACGCCGGGATTTGGGGACAGCCCGGCCCCATGAGCGAGCTCGGAAAGGGAAAGGGAACGGGAATGTCCCAACCGCGCCGTCCGGGACGCGCAGGGATCCTCTCACCGGGACAAAGGCCCCGGGAGTGGAACCCGCCCCGTACCCGGCGCTGCCGCTCGCAGCCCCGGTGGCGAGGCCGGGGCTGTGTCACAGAGGCGGCCGGCGGTGCCACCGTGACGCCGGGGGCCCGTTGTGACACAGAGACGCCCCGTGCCGGCAGCGGGGCCCGGGCGGCACTGCGGGCCCGGGGCTGTGTCAGGAGCATGCCGGGCCGCGGCAGGACAAGGGCATGGCCGCGGAGAAGGACAAGAGCTACCCGCTGAAGGACGGGGCTGCAGACACCGGCGGGGATGGCCCCGGCCCGAGGCTGCCGCCTCTATCCCGCACCTCCCGCGTCTCCTTCTCCTCTCGCCTCCAGGTGCAGCAGCCGCAGAGCCCGGCTCCCGCCGCCCGTGGGGAGCGGCCCCCGCGGCATTCCCGCCTGCAGCACAGCCCCAAGGGCTGCAGGAGCCGTCCCAGCTCGGCCAGGCTGGGGCGGGGGCAGGGGCAGCGCTCCGGCGTGCCCAGCCCGGTGCCGCTGCCGCCGCCGTCCAACACCGCTGCCCGGCAATGCCGGCGCCTGAGGAGCTGCGTGGCTTGTTCGGGCAAGGCCACGCCGGAGAGCCTGCTGGCAGTGTCCTCCACACCCCCCACCCCCGCCTCGACTGAGATAGAACCGCTTCTGGTCCACCAGCTCACCCAGACAGAGCCCGCAGAGCCCGCCCCAGCTGCTGTCGAACGCGTGGATCGAGAGGCGCAGACCGAGAGCCGGGCCCAGCAGCGGCACAGTCCGCGCGTCCGGCTCTTCATGGACCGGGAGACGCAGACGAAGGCGCGGGCGCTGCCCCCGGGCGCGGCCCCGGCCGCCCACCCGGGCCCCGAGCCCCCGGGCCGGCCGCGGCAGCCGTCGCTGCTCCGCAGGCTGCTCCGGGCGTGCCGGCCCCGCTGCACCCGCGCACAGCCCCGGCGCCCCGGGGGCAGCCCCCGCCCCAAGCGGGCGCAGTATCCCCAGGCAGCGGCGCAGGGACACACGCCCGGAATCGGCGTTCTGATGGTGCTCCAGGAACCCGCCGAGGGCATCGAGTGGCTTCCAAACTCCTGGCCGTGGCTCGTTGAGACCACCCTGTGAGTCGTCGCAGAGCTCAAATAAAGGATTTCCATCCTAAAGGCACTACTTTAGCACTGCTTTAGGCTTGGTCCGTGAATGGTTCCAAGCAGCCAGCTGGGAGGCGTGTAGGGGAACAGGGCAAGCTCTTGGCTGGGACGGACACTGCTCCCCCCAAGCCCCTGAGCCTCGGGTCACACCACAGTGGTGGTGGCCAACCCCCAACAGTCACAATTTAAAAAGACCAGAACCAAAAGCATTGGCAAGACAGAGAAAATTCCACCCCAAAACGGGAATAACATCTCCCTCCAGCCAAAGGAGGGAAAAAGTCATAGAGGAAGGAAAAGAGCATCCCCTGGGGATCAAACACAACTGGCTCCTGAGGAGGGATCTCTGCCTGTCTCCTCTAAACCTGGCACCGTAGAACCTGGCCCAGGGACAGGAACTCAGCCTGGGAGGCAGCTCCTGGGTTCCTCTTGTCAGAGTGCCTTGAGTGAGCAGGAGAAAAGCAGGAGCAGTGAAAATGAACACAAAGCAGCTGGAGGGAAAGAGAAAGGCCCAGGGTGGAAAACACCTGGATGGGGCACGTGTGGCCTGGGGTAGAGAAAAGGAAATGCAGGAACCTCCCTCAGTCCTCACCTGGCCTCAGGAGGAGGAAAACAAGCATCCCTCACTATTCCCTGCCTGGGAATAAAGCACGGCAGCTTCAGCTGCCTTTGAGGAAGATGAAGCTGGGCGAGTCCCTTGGGGATGGGAAACCTTCATCCCACATAGTTATCGAGCAGAGTTATTTATCCTGGCTTGTTTTGCAATTAAGGCTTTAATGAAGCTTTTAATTAAGTTAAATACTGATAGTTCAAGACGGCCAGGTCTTGGAGTCACAGAATAGTTGGAGTTGTAGCTGTTTCCTCCACACTGGAGAGCTCATGGCAGAGTGGCAACTCCCTAAACTCTGTTTTTAAGGCAAATTAAGATTTTGGAGGTGAAGTTTCTTTAACCTCTTTGGTAGGGAAGGAAGAAAAGGTCTCTTATCAATACAGTTCCTTATTTTCTATTTGTGTATGTAATTATGGACTTGAGAACCCTTTGCTCCACAGAAAGGAGCAGCTTTAGGTAGTTGTTCATTTTAAAGGCAGAAAGGTCATTTCCTGGTGTGTTTTAATTACTTCTGAGATGCTTCAAACCTTCATTTTGAGATTTTTGTTTTCACTGGGCAAGTTCTCAGGGTTTTCTTGGTCGTTTGTGTGTGTGTAGGGCAGTGGGCTGGTTATTATATTTCATCACTGATTTTACAGACTTTATGTTTTCCCAGGAGAACAATAACTTGTGTAGAAACAAAATTAGGGTGAAGAGTATCTTAATCTAGGGATGAAAATACTCCCTTGGGAATGAGACAGAATGGGTTTGTATTATTCATTTAACAATTTCAGCTGCACAACCATCGCTTTCATCCAAGTCTTTTATGTGACAGAGGAACCCTTTTCTCAAAATGTGATCACCTGTGGCAGTTTCGTGTCATCTTATCAATGAAATACTTTATTTTCTGTTTGTAGATGTAATTATAGATGTGAGAGTCCTCTGTTCATGTAAATATAAAGGCTTGTGGCCTTTCTACCAGGATACCCAGTCAGGAAAGGAGGATCCCCTTTTCTCACCACCTGAGCGCGGGCTCTGAGGGAGTTTCACATCCCTAGGGGGTTTGAAATCATTCGTGTTGGTCAAGCTGCTGCTATTCCCAAACCTCTGGCCTTCCTGAATGAGGAAAGCAGAGGGATCTCCATCAAGCAGCAGCCACCTGACTGCTCCAAAACGCAGGTTTTTTCCTACAACAATCTCACATGTGGCAGAAGGAGGATGCAACTTTCCCCAAAGAGGTTTTTAAAAACCGGTTGAACACTTCTTTTGATTGGAACAGTGTCATTCCATGGTTTTACCCCCGGAGCACCACTTTTGGTTTGAGTTGTTTCGCAGCACCAGGGACCAGCAGCACTGAGAGGAAACTCCAAGGATGCTGTGAGTTAGGGATAATTATGTATTTTCTGTGAGTTAAACCACCAGCTAAGCCCCACACTCTGACAGTCTCTCCAGCCCTCACCACATTACTGGAGACACCGAGCTATGACACTCTTTTGAGAAGAGCTTTTTACTTAAAGGAAAGCCAATCTCCACAGCAGAGAACAGCAGAAAGAGGTCCCAAGCTGCCTGCCCACCCTGGCACTCCGGGCGTGGAGAGTGTGAGCAGTCCAGCATGGTCATTACTGACATCCCGGCTGCCCTGGGCTGCTTGGGAGGCACAGAAGGGAAAACACACTGTAAAACATGCTCAGTAATCCACTTTGGGTCTAGCTTAAAGGTCACATCGGTATATTTTTATTTATAATGTGTAGAAGGCACTAAGAACAGCTCGGTTCCATGAGCTCACCGACAGCTCAGCCAGGCGTGTCACCATCCCACAGCCAGCAGCTGCTGCAGCTTCAAGGGCAGCTCCTGGGAGGCCAAAATCGCAGAGCAAGAGGCTCTGGGCTCCCGTGGGGTCACAGCCTCCCCCGTGTCCCCACACCGAGCCAAAGCCACGCTCCGCATCCACCGGCCCTTCCCGGAGCGCTCCCAGCGCGGGCTCTGGGCTCAGCCCGGAGCAGCTGCGGCTTCGTCTGAAGATAAGCACGGCGATAAAACAGCCGGCAGCCAAGCGAGGCCTCTGCAAGGAGACCGAGAGAGCCCGGAGCGGCAGGGAACAGCGGGATGAGCCTCCCGCAGCACCCCCGTGTCCCGCATCCCTGTCGGGGCTGGGAGCCTGGGCGCGTCCCGCTGTCCTCCCCGGCGGCACACGGACAGCGCCCGAGGGATGCCCGGGGCCAGCAGGAGGAGAGATGGAAGCACAGGGAGAGCAGGAGGAGAGATGGAAGGACAGGGACAGCAGGAGGAGAGATGGAAGCACAGGGAGAGCAGGAGGAGAGATGGAAGGACAGGGACAGCAGGAGGAGAGATGGAAGCACAGGGAGAGCAGGAGGAGAGATGGAAGGACAGGGACAGCAGGAGGAGAGATGGAAGCACAGGGACAGGGACACTTGCGCGCACCCCCGAGGCGCAGGAGCAGCGACATCCCGCTCCTCCCTGTGCCCACCAGGATGCCCGGAGAGCCCGGCCAGGAGCAGGGAAGCTCAGCTCCTCCTCAGGGCATGCAGAGGAAGAGGCAGACTGAGGCCAGGTCGGGTAGGCAGGGGGATTTGTGTTTCTGGCACCCCGCGGATCCAGAGGCACACAGGGAGGTCCTGGAGCTCCAGCGTCGCCCCCCGGGCTGAGCTGCGGACGGTCCCGTTTTTTAGGGATGAATCCACCGCAGCCCTCCCCGGCGTTAACACCGCGCTGATGATTTCGGGACAGTGGCAGCTGTTGGTGAGGATGCGATGGTTGCAGCCCGGGCAGCTCCTACAAGTGCTGGAAACTTTACAGGCCCCTCCCTCCTGGTGCCTCTCATTAGTGCGCGGTTTTAGCTTTACTGTGAGACTCCGGGAGTTCATCCAAGGAAAGGGCGCGATCCCATCCCTAAGGAAGGGGTCCCAGAAGGTCCTGGAGGGTGCAGCCCCTTCCCGACTTCCAGCGGAGGGTGAGCATCCCCAGCCACCCCTCCGCGCCTTCAGAGGGGGCGAAACACAAAGCGCCGCTGGAAAAACCCCTGGGCTTCGGCCGGAGCTCGTTCTCCTGGCTCCCCGCGGCACTCTAGAAAAACAGTTTACAGCCAGCAGATATGTAAAATATGCCAGCTATTGAACCCAGCGCCAATTCTGATCCCAGCCCGCTCTGCAGGCCCCAGGCACGCAGACATCGCTCAGGCTGGGGCCGTAATTACCCCGCCGTGCCAGCTCTCCCCTAGTGTAACTTTAACAGAGTATCAAAGGTGATGCTGGGTTTTTATACAATCAATACCCTGCCTTCTACTGCACCTCTGCAACCCCCACCATGCTCTCGTTCCAAACTCCCTTTTGCAAGCCAAGCAGCAGCAGGGTGGACTCGAGGTCACAGCCCTGTGCGGTTTGGAGGAGCTGGAGGAAGGCAGGAATCCCCAGCCACGTTAAAAAAAAGAAAATATTCGGTATTTATGACTTGCTTCAATAGTGGCAAAAGTCTGAACCTATTTTTTCCCGCCCAGTCTCTTAACATCAGCTGAAGTTTCATGGCAGCTTCTTTAAAGGATGGAGCTGCCTTATGGACACAAGAAAATTTCAGTGGGAGGGCATTTTAAGGCCACAAAAACGAAGGATTAATTCTGTGCTGTTGCCTTCTTCAGTGATCTTTTTAGTCCCCATTTCACTGGGTAATTTAATAAACTGTGTCACCTCCTCAGTGTCTACTTTACTAACAGATATGAGCCTTTTTACCATGGAGTAACTCCCTAAATGGGAGCAGTGATATTTATATTAAATAATCAGCCTTCCCAATCCCTTTGGAGATGCTGCCATGGAGCAGCCACTGTGCTGACTTCCTTCTGAGCTTGTCACAGGGGGTTTTTTTCTGCCTGACACCTTCAAAAAGCGCCTTGGAGTTGGTTTGTGGCACGAGCAGTGTGAGGATGTCTGTGCTGTGTCCTGCACACCCTGCAGGTACTGCAGTGTGCAAGAAATCCACCACTCCTTTGGATCACAGAAAGCTCCGGGTGATGCTGCTCAGGCCTTTCCATAAATCCCAGAATGGTTTGGGTTGGAAGGGAGACCTTAACGATCATCCAGTCCTAACCCCAGTGCTGCTGGGGAAGCTGGGTTGCATTCACTCTCTGCTATTAATTATAATCCACCCAACCTTCCAGCACAACGACACTGCTCCTGCAGTAAGTCTGAGGAAATTATTCCAATCGCCCAATTTTTTTTTGCTTGTGAGATTTCATGAGTTTACGGAGCCCCTCTGCTCTGGGACTGGGCTGGGAGGGTTAGAGGTGTTCACCAAGAGCAGAGAAGGCTCCAGGGAGAGCTCAGAGCCCCTGGCAGGGCCTAAAGGGGCTCCAGGAGAGCTGGAGAGGGACTGGGGACAAGGGACAGAGGGACAGGACACAGGGAATGGCTTCCACTGCCAGGGATCAGGGATGGATGGGAGATTGGGCAGGAATTGTTCCCTGGCAGGGTGGGCAGGCCCTGGCACAGGGTGCCCAGAGCAGCTGTGGCTGCCCCTGGATCCCTGGCAGTGCCCAAGGCCAGGTTGGAGCAGCCTGGGACAGTGGAAGGTGTCCCTGCCATGGCATGAAATGAGCTTTAAGGCTCCTTCCAACCCAAACCATTCTAGGATATATAAAATACTGTGATATCCCACTTAAAATATTTTTCTTGAAGCAATAACCTGGAAATATTTCCTTGTACCTTCCTCTCTTTTTTTGGCATTTTCCTCTCAGTGCTGATTATGAACTGCTCTGGAAATGATCCCACAGCTTCAACTTCTTGACCTATTAATATAAATTAAAATAATCCTCCGAATGTCACAAGCAGGATGTCATTTTCCTTAAGGAAAACGAAGAAGCTAAAAATATTCCTTTGGCTACAAGGAAAGTAACGTTGTCACATCCATGCTCTCACCACAACAGCTCCACAGCATCAAGAGGCTGGTGGGAAGAAAAAAAAAAAGCCCCTCCAGCAACTCCCAGGATAGCAGGGATCTCATACTGGTTTTATCCAGCCCAATCTCCCAGACTCCACGCGGCCTCTGGCACGTTTTAGATAAATATTATTAACTCTCCCCTTTGGAGGCACTTCCACAACTGGACACTCCAACCACGGCCTGCAAAGAGTTTTCTTTTTAATGAAGAGGGGGAGAAAAATAAACCACACAAGTGGGAGCTGTTGGGGCTGCAGCAAAAATCCAGCATCCAAATTTAGACGCTCTCAACATCTACGCCTGAATTCCTGCTGGGTTTTTTCCCCCCTTTCTGCTATCCCAGAAGAATTTCCCACTCTGCATTTGTGGTTCTTAAGGCTGTATCCTCCCTCCCACTCAGCACGGGGGGATTTTTGAAAAATGGTGAACGTGAACAAAAACTGAGATTTTTGTCATAACTCCATAAAAAAAAAAAAAGTCACTCTGTGCCAGACTTGTAAAATACTTCGATCTTATTACAAATGTAGGCAAAGACTTTTCTTAACTGTCTCCATATTTTTTAAAATATGCAATTATTATCATACAATTTTATACATTTTTATACATTTTTATGCATTTTATACATTTTTGTTGTACATTTTATTTTCATACATTTCTATATATACATATATATTATTACACATTTCTAAAATATATATTAAAAATGTAGACAGTGGTAAATCAATAATAAAAATGGTTCCACCTTTCATATATATACATATATGTAATTACACATGTTAATATAAATATAAAATATATAATATGTATATATATTTATATTAATATATAAATTATATATATGATATATACATATATTATACTACATACACATTATTACACATTTTAAAAAATATATATTAAAAAATGTAGGCAGTGGTGAACCAATAATAAAAATTTTTCCACCTTTCTTTTATATATACCTATATATACTATTACACATTTTTAAATATATATATTAAAAATTTTAGGCAGTTGTAAACAATAAAAATGGTTCTATCTTTCATATATTTATCTATATATATTATTACACATTTTTAAAAAAATATATTAAAAATGTAGGCAGTCGTAAATCAATAATAAAAATGGTTCCACCTTTCTTATATATACATATATATTATTACACATTTTTAATGCATATATTAAAAATTAATACATATATTTAAAAAATGTAGGCAGTGGTGACCCAATAATAAAAATGGTTCCGTCTTTCTTTTATATATACATATACATATTATTACACATTTTAAAATATATTTATTTAAAAATTTAGGCAGTTGTAAATAAAAATGGTTCCACCTTTCATATATATACATAATATATTATTACACATTTTTAAAAAAATATATTGAAAATGTAGGCAGCTATAAACCAATAATAAAAATGGTTCCATCTTTCTTTTATATATACATATATATATAATTACACATTTTAAAACATATATATTTATTTTTAAATATATATCTTTTAAAATGTAGGCAGTGGTAAACCAATAATAAAAATGGTTCCACCTTTTATATATATACATATATATATGATGACACATTTTTAAAAATATATATGTAAAAATTTAGGCTGCGGTAAATCAATAATAAAAATGGTTCCATCTTTCTGTTATATATACATATACATATTATTACACATTTTTAAATATATATATTAAAAATTTAGGCAGTTGTAAATAAAATAAAAATGGTTCCATCTTTCTTTTATATATACATATATATATTATTATACATTTTAAAATATATATATATTTTAAAATTTAGACAGTTATAGATCAATAATAAAAATGGTTCCACCTTCAGGAAAACTCATCCCCCAGAGCATTTCCCCTACCAAGCCCTGCCACCCGTTGTGCCCCTGGTGGCAGCGGTGGCAGGGGTGACACCCAGCACCAGCTGTGGCGGCCACCTGGCCGGCCACAAATCCGTCCTGGCCATTCCCAGACAGGAACGCTGCTGGAAAATGCTCAGCATCTCACCCGTGACCGATGGGAAAAGCCTCCCGCTCCTCGCCGTCGTGTCCGGGGCCAAAACTGGCTGACAACTGATGGATATCTTGGGAAGGCCATGCCGCTGAGGGCTGCTCCTCCTCAGCACCGTCCAAATTCACTTTGGGTCAGCTCCAAGAGCAGCCTGGCTGTGCCTGCGGGTGTTTGGGTCCCGTTTTTCCATGCTCCTGTCCTGCCTTTGGGCGCAGGGCTTGGAGGTGGTGACACAACAAGGAACCCTCGACATGACAAAAGAGAATCAGGAGGGTGAGCAAGCAGCTGGGAAAGGCCCACGGGAAAGGCCCCCATTCCTGTTTGGTGTAAAGGGAATATTGAGCAGGAGTAACTCCAAGCAATTCTGAGCTGGGCCCATGCCAGGAGCGGCTCCGTGGTGAAATAAATCCCCCTGTAGCCCCTCCAGTGTTCCAATGTTAGCTCAGACCTTAGAGGGCTTTGGAGGAATATTTCATGGACAGGACAAAGGATCCAAAAGAGGCTCTGACCCCCAGCTGCAGTTCAAGACGTTTATTCCAGGTGGTTACCAGAGGGGAAAGAGGATGAGTGTGGAAGAAGAGGGCCTTATCTAGGCTTCTCCAGGGAGGGATAATTGGGATACAGCCAATAGGGTCACAAAGGGGAGGAAGGGTTAAACTACACAGTTACAGGCTCTAGGGTTAAACTACACAGTTACAGGCTCTAGGGGTCTCTGAGGGGGAAGAAACCATTCCCAAGGGGAATGCAACACCGTGGGATCCACACGGGAACGTCAGCCCCGAGTGACCGCGAGGAAGGCAGCGACCTCCCCGCACAGCCCTGAGCTCCAGGGACATCTCACCCCAGTGCTCCTGCCCTGCGCTCTGCTGACCCCACAGCCCCTCTCAGAGCTGCTCTCCCCTGCTGGCACCTGCCAGCATTCCCTGCTGGCAGCACTGGGAAAGGCTCTGGAGCGCCAGGGCTGTCCCCGAGGATGGGGATCCCCCACTGCCCGGGCTGCTCTTCCCTTTCCATGGCCTTTTCACCCACGGACAAGGCTATTTTTAAACGCCGTTCCTCTGCGGCCCGACTCCTGCACAGCCCGGTCATTAACTCCCTTGTTTTATTTTCCTTTATTCCTTGGCTCACATCCTGCTTTTCTAGGACACCACACGAACTCCAACTGCTTCACGGGGACAGAGAATATTTGACTTTCCAAGCCTGCCCAGTGCCCTGGGACGTCCCCGTCACGTGCTGGTCTGTGAAGCCTCCTCAACTTTTACATCTTTGTATCAATATTTAGGTGTTTGGAGCTGAACTGTTTATTTCATTTTCTTCCAGCAGAGCTTGCATCCTCCGAGAACATCCTGTAGCTTCCCAGCCATTATTTGGATTTCCACAGCATTTTAACAACAATCATTGTAATTTCCCAGCAGAGCTGTGAACGTCAGGCTCCGTGAGAAATGAATATACTGAATATCAATGTTCTTTTCCTCTTCAATTTTGCCTTGTTTGGCAGCTATTTTTACCTCGATTCCCTCAGGGACTCTCTTCTTTCTAAGTGCATTTTCAGTTTAAAATCCCAAGCAACATTCAGCTTCCATGACTTTTGCTTTTGGAAGCTGCTGAGCAGAGAAACCATTCTAAGGTGATTCTCAGCTCCTGCAAACTCTCTCAACACAGGTCTTCAGGTTTAGGTTCATCAAAAACAGAATTTCCATGATTAAATCCTTTTTTCCCTAAGGAATGACACCCTGTTCTGCTCACCTCCTCCTTGGGGGAGGAGAAATAATGAAAACTCCACAGATTTGCAAAGACACCGTCAAAGTTAGCACTTAAAAGTTCAGTCAACATTAATTGTGGCAGTAAAACCTGAAGTATTTCAGGTGAAAAATAATTAAATTCATCTCAGGAGGTACAAATCCATCAGGGCTACTCACAGTTGGGGAATTGTTCGGAGTTTTATTTTTAATCTAGGAAAATTTACAGTGAAATACGAAGAATTTTTGATGCTACTGAACTGTTACTGAAACCTCTTGCATATAGAGAGTATGAAATTGCTGCAAGCTGGATTTAAGAACAGTTTTGTCTGTCTTTGGGGAGGATTTTATTACTTTTTACCTGAAGTCAAAGCTGTATTTATGACCTTTTTTATACCTTCTGTCACAGCTGAAAGCACCAGCTCCGCCAGAAATCCCCGGCACCAAGGGAGCATCTGCATAACCCAGTGAGCAAAACCAACAAAACCAGCTGCCTTTTGGAAAAATCTAAATTAGTGTTTTTCCTCTGCTCGGTTTGTTCTGCTCTGGAGCATTTTCTGCATCACCTGCTCCCCGTATGGGAGCCTGGGAACAGCCAGGTCAGCAGGCTCTGCTCCCAGGAACCACCTTATCCAGCAGCCAAGGGACAATTCCGACCACTCTGGAGAGGGAAAGGAGGGAGAATCGCTCTCCAGAGTTTGCCACGCAGGTAAAGCTGTGTTGGTGAGGAAAGGAAACACCAAGGTGACAGAGCCAGCTGTATTTTTTAGAGGATTTGTTCTCCTGCCTTCCCAAGCCCATTCCCATAGGCAGAGCTGGTCCCAAAGCCTGCTGTTCCTGGAGAAGCTGCTGGCAGCTCACCTGGAGGGGTTTTACAGCCAGCCTTGCCTGTCTGCTCGAGGCTGGGGACAAAACCTCTCCCTGCCCCTCGTCACTGAAGTCAGGACCTGTAAAAAGCAATTCCCAAGATGCACAAGGCAGAGTCCAGCCTGGCTTTGCGTCTGTGCCAGGCATTTTTCCTATTCTAACTGGATTCTTGCCATCTTAAATATACATATTTTTATTTTCCTCCAGCATGAGAAGTTTGTCACATCTCTCTCAGTCTGAAGCCTGGGAAGCAACACTGGGTGCATCCACATTTGATCTTTTCAAAGAGTTACTGGAGCAATCCCACAGGTACCAGCCATCCTCCTCAGGAACACAGCACCCCTGTCCAAAGGCCCAAAGCTTGGGCAGCAGGAACTCTCTGCAAGCTCTGATTCATCTGTGACCTTCTCCCAACAGAACTGGCTCTTGCAGGCCATGAATGGGACAAAGCCTTGAGTTTGCTCCATGCAAGCTGGCTCCTCTCCCCTCCAGAGGTCCCTTTGGATGCTCTCAATTCTCAGTTTTCATGGACACCAGCATTAGGAGGGGCCTGCCCAGCTCAGGGAGCCCCATCCCACTCCAAAATCCCAGAGAAATTCAGATTGCTTTCTGGTCCAGCTGAATGCATTCCCATTTAAACCTCACTGCTTGATAAACTGCCAAAAAAATCCGAGCTCCCAGAGAGGATATTTATTTACAATTCAGAATTTATACATGCATTGCACAGCACCTGAAGGGGTTTTTTTCCTTCCAAACATACAAATCAGCAATTAAAATATTTGGAATGGGCCATTTCCAGCCAGTGCCCCGAGCTGTGTGTTATCTCACAGTTGTAATTTGTCACTGGGTGCCGGAGAGGCTTCAGCAATTTCCATCTGCACAAAGCTTTGGGAGAAGTCTGGCTGCTTTCAAAGCAGGGGAAATAAAAGCAGAATATGACCTAAGTGTTGCTAGCAAGGATTGCCAGGGAGGATGGACATCCCCTTTGGGACAGCTCCAGCAGAAGCTGGGCTGGAGCTGCCTGAGAAGCCACTGTCCCCAGTGGGAAAATGAGACCTTGCCAGAGCTGGCACTGTCTTGAAGAAATGACAGAGCATCAGGGCAGGTCCAGCCCAGGATGGTGGCACTGCACACAGCAGGGGTGGGCAGGAACCCTTGGAGGGTGGATGGGACTTTTATTGTTTAGTTTGTCCAGCAAGACCATCCCAAACCACCCCATCGGCAGCAGGAATCTGATGGGATGGGAAGAGCAAGGATCACTCAGAAAGCAGAAGGTGCCTCCAACACCACCCACACCAGAGCTTATCTCAAAGACTGGGAAGAAATTCCTCCTGGCACCGGGTGCCCAGAGCAGCTGTGGCTGCCCCTGCATCCCTGGCAGTGCCCAAGGCCAGGCTGGACTTTGGGGCTTGGAGCAGCCTGGGACAGTGGAAGGTGTCCCTGGCCATGGCAGGGGTGGCACTGGATGGGATTTAAGATCCCTTCCCACCCAAACCACTCTGAGATTCTGCTCTGGAGCGGTGGTGGTGTGAGTTTTTATTTAAAGAAACACTGTTTTCACCAGACATGAAAGCATTTGAAGGTTCTAGTCTGGCCACAGCTGAAAAGGGTTTGTTTAAACACATTCTCTCAAAATGAGTGTGTTCTCCATCCCTGACTCTGCAGGGCAGCTCAGAGGACAGTGCTGGCAGAGCTCCCTTGGAGCAGCAAACACCCCAAAACCTGCCAGGGTCCCAGAGTCATTTAAAAACTAAAATAAAACAAACACTTGAAAGGACAAAAGATACCCCTTACACCTATACTGAAGTGACACAGGTCTGCTGAAACTACTATTTTTACTATTTTTCCATTCTTTCCTATTAAATATTGACTCTGTTTGTGGTTAGGAGTCACACATCCCAAACCAAACACCACTGCCCTGCATCACAGACCCTTTTTTGTTCACATTTGGCCTCACGGGGGGAGGTCCAGCTCCACCACCCACCTGAATTTAGGGCCGCTTGGCAGCCCCCCTGAACTCCAACAGTGGGATTTGCTGGCTGGCTCCAAACCCAAACCCTCAGGGAAGGTCACGTTTAGCCCAGGCAGAGGGGCCAAGCCTCATGATTCGAGTCTGAGTCACTTCTTGTAGCCTCCTGAAGGAGGAATGAGCCTCTGAGCGGGGTCCACCAAGGTCCCCTACCCCAAACCCCAGCTCTGCACCCTGCCAGGACAACCCCGACCCTTCCAGCCCAAGGCCACCCATGGGCAAACCCAAACCCAGCAAACAGACCACCCACCAACCCACTGGGGAAAGGAGGCAGGAAAAAGAGCAAGGCTTGGGGAAATATTTTAAGAAATCCAGCCCCTGGCCAGCACTATTTTGGGTTCTGAGCACTTTGAGGCTGCTGGAGCAGAGGTGTGGAAGTCTGTCTGTATTTAGGGGGGCAGTGGGGCACTTAACACCCACTTTGGCACCTCTGCAATTTGTGTGGGTGAGTGATTATCCCTCTACCTGTCAGCTGGAGAAGCTGGCCACCCATTCCCCGCTCAGGACTTTCCCAGGAATGCTCAGCACCCACGGATTGTTTCTTAAGGTTCGTCAGGTCACAGGAGCCTTTTTAAATTCCTTTTGCAGTTTCCCATGGCCACCCTCCCACGCTTCATCCCTAAGGTGATTTGGGACCAGCCACACATTCCTGATCTTCTCCAGGCACCTCTGCCTGAGCAAGAACAAACTTAACCCTGACTTGCTCTTCCTGCCCAGGGAAAGTCAGGGACAGGGACTTCTGACTAGGGCATGGAGTGACAGGACAGGAAATGGCTTTAAAGTGTCAAAGGGCAGGTTTGTATCAGATATTGGGCAGGAATTGTTCCCTGGCAGGGTGGGCAGGCCCTGGCACAGGGTGCCCAGAGCAGCTGTGGCTGCCCCTGGATCCCTGGCAGTGCCCAAGGCCAGGCTGGAGCAGCCTGGGACAGTGGAAGGTGTCCCTGCCATGGCAGGGGTGGCACTGGATGGGATTTAGGGTCTTTTCCAACTCAACCCATTCTGTGATTCAGTTTCTCAATGAATTCATAAACCAGGGACTAACAAAGCCCACTTGGTATATCAAAGCCTATCCCAGCCATTATTTCTTCCCTGAGTCCCTTGTAAAGGTTCTGTACCAGTTTTATAAACTTCTGTACTCGATGCCCTAATGGCAGCAGGATGTCCCAAACGCTTTTCTGCCATCCCACAAGATGATAAAGCACACCTGAATTCAATGTGCTGCAGAACCAGTCTTCACAAGGAAGTTATTACACGTTAGAAGGGTACAGTGAGTCATGAGAGCACAGCCACCCTTCAAGAGTGAAGTGGGAAATGTTCCACAAGTGCCTGCATCCACCAGGCTGACACACGAGGTGTGAAATGTGCTCTGATGAAAAACACAAGTGGAAAAAGCAAAAGCTACATGGAAAGAAACAAGTCACGAACTATTTGCTCTTGCCTCCCTCCCCAAGTGGCCAAAACTCAGAAGAGGTAAAAGACTCAGCTTAGTGGTTAGGCCTGGCTTACAAGTCCCCTTACCTGCTGCTTGGAAAAATCTCGGTTTTCTCCCTGGTTTCCCAGCAGAGGAAAAATCTGCAAGGCCCAACGTCTTTTTGATTTTGTTAAAAGCACATTTATAAATAAAAATAAAGCCTCATTCCTGTCTATCTGTCCTGCCCAGACTTGCCCAGTTCTTCATGCAGATTGTTCCCATTTCTCTTATCAGTGCCCTTATATCCCCAGATCAATACCACTTTCCCTACCTCCCCCTTTTGCCCCCACCAGCAAACTGGACCAGTGGCCTTGACCCCATTTTCTTTACACCTGCGCCCAGCCACTGGGGCATTTCCTTCTCCCCAGCAGCTCTCCCTTTCCAGATAGGATACATTAAATATATCTATTAGGATTTATTAGGAGTTATGCTGTAGGCAGCCAGGCAGGCTGGGGCACACTGTGCCGGGTGTCCTTCCAAAACAAACAAAGACCTGTGCAAGTCTTTGTATTTCCCATCCCTTTTATTTGTCCTGAAACAGACAGAAAAAGGACAAAAAGCCCAAGGCTTTTCTCCTGCACGCAGAGAAGCCACAAAAAGGTGCTGCAAAATAACCACATCTGAGCTTTAAGTGTAATTGTTTGCCTTGGGAGCTTCAATTTCAGCTGGGAGAGAGGTTTAAGTCTATTATTTTAAGCAGTCCTAACAGCATTAGAGGACTTACTGTCAGTAATTTGTACAGTAAATCCAATTACAGCTTTTCACTTCTGTTCTGTGTAAACCATTACTATCAGAACATTCTGGTTTTTTGAATGCACTTAAAGGAGAAATAAGAGCTGCAAGTGCCCAAGGCCAGGTTGGATGGGGCTTGGAGCAGCCTGGGAGAGTGGAAGGTGTCCCTGCCTGTGGAAGAGGATGAGATTTAGGGTCCCTCCCAACCCACACCAGTCTGGGATTCTGTAACACTTTGCAGAAAGGATTTTTCTTTTTTAAGCTGCACTACATAAATCTTAACACCTGTGACCTCAAGGTTTGCCTTCACACTTAATGGGAGGACTCTGATAAATTTACAACTTATTTCCAAAGTACCTGGTGCTTTTAGGCCCATTGTGCCCCCGTTTTTACCTAGGACCAGGTGGAGGTCACAATCTCAGTATCAGGAAGCTGCAGAAGTCAGGAAGCAGGTTGGGAAATCGTCAGCAGAACCAAAAATATTGGAACATGACTTCCAATTAAATTTCCCAAGCATTTGTGTCTGATGAGGCCTTTTGAAGACTTTTTTGCCAAAGGGGAGGACACGCCAGCAGGGACAGGGCTCAAACACTTCTCGTGTCAAACACGTTTGCAGGAGGGCTGTTGCCACCAGTTCCAGTTTGAAATGGCTTCTTTGCAATTATTTTTGGACATGGATTTTAGGAGCCAGTACCGAGCAGAGAAATGGGAAACGAGGGCATTTCCTGAGCTTGCTGGCTCCCACTCCCTGTGTGCAGGTGCAGGGCCCTGTTTCTGTGCTGGCATTATTCAGGCAGTGCACTATAGAGCAAGGCTGGGATTGCTCACCCACTGTTTATGCTGTTGTTGTCCAGAGGCATTGGAGAGACACCTGAGACTGAAGGAGTTGTAACCACAGCTTTACAAAAGTCATTTGGCTCGCAGCAGAACATTTATGGAGCAGCAGAGTGTCAATATTTGATCCATATCCCAGCATCAGCCTTACACAAACACAGGCCATATCAAACCATCCTAAATCAAAGGAATACTTTTGACCACAGTTTTATCTTGAAGCCACAGGCACACAAAACTTTTATAATTAGTTCTGTTTTCTTTGGCAGCAGCCCCCTTCGGGCACAACTGCTGCTTCTCCACGGCACAAACAAACCCAAAATGTCTCTTTTCCACAACAAGGGAAAACTGGCAACTCGAGAGACTGGAGAGTCCCAGGCTTGAGGGAAAAGGGTGCTGAAACCTCATTTGTGCCAATTTTTTAACATAATTATTTTTTTTCACCTAATATCAGTTTTGGAATTAGGACCAAGCGGTTTTCATATCTCTAAATACAAATACACACAAGCTGTTTGCTCCACTATAAATTCCTTTTCAGCCTAGCAGCAGCTCTCTAGCAGGGAGTGAGTCTGGCTGCTGAAGCAAAGGATTGTTTTTGGAAAGCATTAAGACTTCAATTGAATTGTTCCTGATTACAGAGCAGAGTGGCATTGCAGCAGGCAGATTTATTCGGGGGAAAGGGAGAACTGTGATGTTCAGAGAGCTATCATGAGCTGCAGTGGTGCTTAACAATCCCTCTTTGTACACACACAAAACCCTCCCCTCTAACTGATACACATCCCTCTGAGTCTGCAGCTGACTTGGGAAGATTCAAAGTTTTTGGGCAACATCCCATTTCTTCCCCAACTTCCAGCAGTCCCTGCAGTGGGAATGTCACCAAGCAGAGCATCCACACCAAGCCTGGAGCACAGCAGGGTCTGTCTGACCAGGGTGTCTCCACCAGGCACAGCAAACACAGCACTCAGGAGATGCTCCCAAACATCACCATTTTCATGTTCTTCCAAGGCTGGGCTCTGATCCTGCTCCTCCTGACACCAAGGATGTTTTTATTTGCTTTATTGCTGTGTTAAAGGACAGCTGCTGATCCCCAGCAGGCCTTGGCATAGCCAGAGATTTGCCTGTTGCTGGACATCCTGGAAAACTTTGTGCAGCACTTCCAGGGAAAGCTGGAGGGTCAGGACCCCCTGAGGGGGTTTGTGGCAGTAAATAAATAACACAAAGGGGTAACATCCACTCCAGTGTCGTTTTTCCTGCAGGTGCTTTTCCCTAATCCCACCTGGCAGGCTGAGGCAAACCCTGGAGGAGGCAGCCCACTGCTGCTGTGATTGTGGAGAAGGAAACAATTACGTTCTACTGCTCTTGGGGCTGCTCCACTCTGCCTCTTGAGAGGCTTTCAAGGATACATGAGCACAAATCACCTCTCCTCTCTTGATCACTTCTCCTCTTCTGAGCCAAATCTGTGGCAGAGAGAGGAAGACGGGGAAGGGAAGCATCACAGCTGCCCTTCCCTCACAACCTCAAAAAATGATGCTGGCATTCCAACCCCCCCAGCATCAGAATGGCTTTCCATGTCCCTATGAGTTGTCCTGCTTCCCTCACACCTGTGGGGCTCCTACCCCAAAATGGGGCTTTCCATCCCAAACTGCCCTATTTCCATGCCATGGCCACCTGCACCTCATCCCCTCCTGCTGCCAGGGTATCAGAGTCCCGTTACCTGCTCTCAGGTAACACCCCACATTTCCCCCAGAGACCTCTTCATTGCTCTTTCTAGTGCTGTGCCCGTGAAGCTGTGTGACACTTGATTTGATGGAGCTGCTGTGCTCCTCTCACTGTCACAATTCCAGGGCAGGGGCATTTAATTGGTCACTGGATGATTTCAGCTCATTTTCCTGTGCAGTCCGAAGTGCTCAATGGCCTTCAGTCTGAAAATCCAATGGCCCAGTGGTCAGATCCCACCAGTCCCTTAGGACAGGGTAGGATGGCATGCTGAAGGCAGAAAAATCCCTTTGGCAAGGAAAAAATATCCACTGTTACATCTGTCCCTCACTCACAAGCTCTGCCCTGGAGGTCAGGAGAAGCAGCAGATCCCAAACTGTGTGCAGGGAGAAGTGCTCCTCACTGGTTGGGGAGGGCTTGTTTGGGGGTTTTATCTTCTTTGAATGTGCTCCAGAAGGTGCATTCGAACGCCTAAATTCTGCAGATAGGTGGATACCAGACTGGATTCCAGTTTCCTTGGGAGCAGTCCCACGTTTGGGCCGGGAATGGGAGCAGCACCCTGGTGAGACAGCAGATGCAGGGAGGAAGGAGCTGCTCTCCATGAGGGATCCAGGCCCTGTCATCTCCCCCCTCAGGGATACATCATGCTTTTAAAGCTGAGCAAACACAGGGATGGCACTTTTCCAAACCTGAAGCGTCAGCAACACCTAATTACAAATGCTTCATTTAACAGGGCTGCAAATGAAGCCTGGAACTGCATCCAGTGCTGGGGGTCAGCTCTGGGATGGCAAATCATGGCCCAGCCCGGTGGTGCCCCAGCTCTGCAGTCAGAGCCAGCCACAGCAGGGTGCAGTTCCAGGGATGGGTCCTGATGCTGGGATCCTAACCTTGCACATCACAGGAGAATGGTTTAGTGCTGAGCACGGTGCTGGTGCTGCTTTGTCTTTTCCAAACTTAGTGATCCTATAATTCCATGAAATCACTCTGCTAAAGTCCTGCAGTGCCCCATTTCATTCCTGTGAGGGTCCAGAAGGATTTTGGAAAGAGCCAAAAGTTCAATCCAGCTGTTGCATCGCCAGATGTGGCCCAAGGACCCGGGATGCTCAGTGGTTGCCCCACCTGGAGCCACCCCTTGCAGAGACTCGTGGCTGCTGGATTTACTCACAGCCTTTTCTGGGCGCAGCAAACCCTCCCCAAAACCTGCACTGGCTTTCCTCACCACGAGTCTTCGCTTGCAGAATGCTTTTGAAGCAATTTCTGCAAACCCACAGCCTCGCTTAGGAATTTCTCCACCAGCAGGGATTTCTCACTCCTCCAGCAAAGCCAAACCTCCTGTAAAGCCCGGGAATGTCACCGGGCTGTGCCCCTTCTGCCAGCATCTCTGCTGGGGATGGATCAGGAGGGAAAGAGTGGCCAGAATGATCAGAATGGTTGATCCCAGCCCTTCAAGTGGGACCTGCCTCTGGTGCCCTGCATTTTTTTGGGAAAGCTGGGCCTGCTGGGTGCTGTCTGAGGCAGCTATCTGGTCAAAGGCCCGAGGGGAGCTGGCAGATAGGGCGGGTTAACGTTTAACCCACGGGCCTGTAAAGCAGCCCGGGGCTGCTGAACCTTTGGAGTTTGATATGATGATTAGGGAATAACCGCAGGGACACGTCGCAAACTCCCCACAGGCACCAGGGGACCTCTCTCCCGGGGGGAGATCGCCAAACCTGCTCAGGTAGGGGCTGCTTGGAGGTTTTGGGGGGTGGGAGCGGGTGTGCAAGGCAGGGCTTGGGAAGGAGCAGCTCCATCGGGAGCCTCCCGCCCCAAGAGCGCCCCGGCATCGGTGACAGCCCCGAGCTGCCCCACTCCAGCAGGGCTGGGACCCCTGGCTGGCCCCACACCGCCGGGGCTGAGTTTGGGGTGAGCAGGGTGGGCACAGGAAGGCTCCTCGGGGCCTCAGTGGGGTTTTCACCTGGCAAAGTGGGGGGTTTCTGTTTTTTCTCCTTGCCTGGAAAGCGAGGCCAGACAGAGAGGAGGGATTCTTTCCCTGCCATAATTTGCTCTGGATTTGTTAAAGCGCAACTTTCTGAGGCTTAATCATTAGAGATCTCTCCAGCCAGCTTGGTGTCCCTCCTTCTCTTTGCCAGGGATCAGCCTCCCTAGCCAAGGCAATCGCTGCTCCTACAACCCCCTCCGTTTTCCCTAATCCCTTCCAACCAGCAGGGATGGTTCCTGCCCAGCACAGAATGCTCCTCCTGAGCTCTTTCCCCTGTGGAGCAGGAGTTTTGGGTGGAGCAGGCAGGGAAGGAAGGATGGTTTCAAAGTGTGCAGCACACAGGGATGCAAGTTAAACGCTAGGGCAGGAGGCTGGGCTCAGCATCCCAGAGTGGCTTTTTGGGGAACATTTTGTGTGCATTTGGCGACAGAGCTGCAAAAGCTGTGCCCAAGAGGAAAGGGATTCCAAAGGGAGAAGCTGATTCCCAAGATGAAGGGGACAAGCAATAAATTTGCCAGATTAGGCATGGAAAGTTTTGTTCCAGGCTCATGTGCTGCAGCGCCTTCACAGTGCCCCAGATTTGCCCTGTTTTCCTGCAAATGTCTGTGAGTTCCCCCTTGGTGTGGAGCCACCAGAGCTGGAAAACAGCCTCCCACCCTGGGGAGCCAAGGGCCGAAAGCCTCGTGCTGCGTTGCTCAATCGGACTCCGTCCCTCAGCGTGTCACCCACAAGGCCACAAGGCTTCCAGTTTTGGGGAGGAAAATGAAACCTGCTTGGTGTTTATGGATGTATGGAAAGGAATATGTATTGCTTGGAGCCTGGAGAGAGGGGGAAAAATATCCCCAAAGCATTGATAATCGAGAGGAAAAGGAGTTTCTCTAGTGACCTATTTGGGTTATTAGGGGAAAGAGTGAATATCATTATATCCAGGGTTGTTATTCTTCAGAAGGAGCAGCTGCACTGAGGGGATACCCAAAAAAATGGCCTTAATTAGATGTGTCCAGGTGGCCCAGCACAGTGTTGATCCTGTGTGGTAAACATGGGGTTTTATCTCCTTCATGGAACCAGGAACCAGCCCTCCCCAAAAAGGCTGCACAGGGGAGGCTGTGCCCTCAAACACGCCCTCAGCAGAAATCCCAGCATGGGAGACATCCCTTGGCTAAGGACAGACACTCCTCCTCTTCCAAATAACCCAAAAGGGAAGCAAAATTTTCCACATTTTGGGGGGTTAAAAGCTTCTGGATTGATCTTGCTCCTGGATGGATGGAGCAAAGCCAGAGGGGTGTGCTGTAGTAGGTGTGAGGCAGCCACGTGTAGAAGTAGTCATGGAGCAGTGGTGTCATAACAGGTTTGTTTCTTGATGATGTGGGCTTGTAAGGTATAAAAGGACCTCTTCTTGCCTTGGCACTTCAGAATTTCAGGAGAAACCTAAAATAAATGAGAGTGGAGAGAGGAAAACCAGACCCAGTGATACTCTGATACAAGGTAAAAGCAGAACCTTCATTTTCTTGATGCTGTGACCATGACGATTTGGTGCTATTGTCAAAATTTCATCACAAATGAGGATGAAATAGGAAATATGGGTAGTTTGCACTTCCAAAGGTGTTAATTTTAATTGAAACTTCTGAACAAAATGCAACTTCCCTCTCCTTTTTTTTCCTTTTCTTTTTTGCATGGTGGCCCTTGTTAATGATAACCCATTTTAAGGGCAAATCCCCAAAATTGGTTGAATTCCAGAACTACTATTTCTATGAAGTGTGGCTGAGTCGGTTCTTTTTTAAAGCAGTGCTGAAAGCACTGCCTGAATTTGCTGCAGTCATTCACATTTTCCATCAGCTGCCACGGAAGGGGGGTTTTCCCCTGCGAGGGTGGATTTGTTAATTGATTCCTGGCTCGGGGAACAAAGAAGGAGAGAAAGTAATCGTGTTTCCTCCGGGTGACAGGAGTTCTCCTCCCTTAAGGTAAAAAAAATATCCCAGCACACAGGCACTGCTGCAAGGACTGGGGCTGGTGCCTGCAGTAAGGGGAAAGGGCTGGAATTCCAGAAGTTTTAGAAATAAAACATCCCCCACCCCCCATGGTTTGTATCCTGGAAATCGTCTGGAGGCACCGATGGACACCTGGGGATGTGGTCTGGTGGTGGCTTAATGGTTGGACTCGATGACCTGAGAGGGCTTTTCCAACTCGAATGATTCTGTGATTCCATGAGATGGACCCTTGGCTGGCAGAGGTGGGGAAAAAAACGTATTTTGCACCCTGTCCAAAAAAGTGTTTAGATGTCCTTGGCTCAAGGGAGGCAGGAAGTAAGGAGGGAGAAAAGAAGTGCTTGGAAAACTGCAGGGTGGAAAGCCAGTTTTCCTGGACTTGGGATTTGTTGTGCTGGGATTTATACCTCAGAGAAAAGAGGGGTTTGCTGTTCCCATCCCGGAGAGGCCTCACTGATGGGGGAAAGCTCTTTAGGTTATAAATGACCTGTGAGTGACGCTGGGGCCGGTAATTATCGGTGTGAATTGACTGCTCAGAGTGGGGCTACCAAACCATCCCCGGGCGGTGCATGGGGCTGTGTGTGCAGCCCTGAGTGGGCAGTCAGTCCTGGCCTTTGGAATCGGGAGTGGGGGCTTGCTGGTCCCTTTGGAATCGGGAGTGGGGGCTTGCAGGGGCTGGTGCCACCCTGGGGTGGGGGTCTCCAGCTGGACCCCACTTCCAGCAGGACCAGCACAGCTCCAGGTGAGCAGGGGCATCCCTGAGGATGGGCATCCTGCACCTCTTCCATGGGGCAGGCTTGTTTCCACGGGTCAGGCTGGGATTTCTCCAAATGTGTGGAAGCACCAGGCACAGATTAAAGCCAAATCTTTGTTAACAGCTCACCCCAGACCCCGGGTTCTGCAGCAGGCTGTGATTAATACTTCACTGCAACCTTGAATGATCTTGCTCCCTAACTCCAAGTGGATTGTTTCAGCATCTCCTGGAGTGCACCAGTGTCTAGACATGCTGGTCCACGGCCTGAAATCCTTGCAGGATGCCTTACAGAAGAGCCCAGAGGAGCTGGGCTGTCTTATCTAATAAGGCAGAAGGCAGAGAGGGATATTGCTGCCGCTGGAAAGGCATCAGGCAGGGAGATGCTCTGTTCCCATCCATCCACCAGCCCCAAGGCGTGTGCTCACTGCTCAGCGTGAAATCATCCCTGGGAGGGAGGGAGACCTTCCTGGAAATCCCTCCTCCCTGCAGGAGGGGATGTGTGGCCTTAGTGGATCCATGTGCAAGTGCATCCACAGCAGCAGCCCTGCAGGCATCCAGCCCAGCTCTAAGCTCTGAGGGAGACCCATCCACCCACCGGGAGCTGCAGTCTGACCCCTCAGTTCCCTGATGGGACCAGGATGCTCCCAAAGCACAATATGAGGGGCCAGATTTGCAGTGCCACGGGGCTTTCCCCTGTAGGGTGGATATGGGGTGTCTCTGCCCAGGCAGGGGAGCGTGCAGAACCAATCTGGATTTTAACTGGGATTTGGGGTTTTTTTGGTTTGTTTGTTTGTTTTTGGGGGCTTTTTGGGGTTATTTTTTTTGTTGTTGTTGTTTTGAACAGTCGCTTTCTGCTTCTGAAGCAGCCTGGGAAAGGCTCCAAGTGGTTTTTGCACAGCAGCGTGCTAATCCTGCCCCGTGCCTGCTGAACGCCAGCTCCGGGGGAGGCAGCAGGCACAGACACCACAAACAGCCACAGGGTTTTGTTTCTGCCCTCAGAAGGGCAAAACAAACCAGTAACCAGGCTCCAGCTGCTGCAGAAAACACTCGTTTGGGAATTAGAGACAGGAGAGAGCTGCTGCACTGCATAATCCAAGTCCCAGCCCTTGCACGCTGGCAGTAATTAAAACACTGGAGAACCTGAGAGCAATGGGGAAAAATTCAAATGAAATGAGAAGAGCCTCATCAACCTCTGCATTAAACAGCTCCAAAATCTGGCATTACAGAGGTGCCTCTGTTTGTTTGAGTCACAGTCTCTGGACCTCGGTGTGGCAGAGCCCGAGTGACACAAGGCTGAGATCCTCCAAATACCCGGGTTTGTGCCCTGTTTTTGGTGCTGGGAATAATCTATTTTAAACTGAAAGCATCTGTTTAAGACCTCCAAGGCACAAAGGCATAGCAGCACAGGGCAGGTAATGGCCAAAGACAAAGTGGGCTGCCTCAAGCCTTGGCTCCTTCCTCAGTAAACCACCAAAAAAACAGAGGGGTTGGTGTTAAAAGCTGGACAGTGGAAAAGGCATTTTCTGTTGCTTCTGCAGAATCCACATGCCCAGAAAATCAGCTGTAAGCAGATAGATTGCTTTTCTTCACCTGCATTTCTTCATGTGCAGTGCTCACTGTCTGTGCACCAAGGGACTGCTGTGCAGGGGGGTTGTTTAGGGGCTCCTCCCAAAAGTCCTGCTCATGGTGCAGGCACAGCAATCCACCTTCCTTCCTCCTTCCTGCTGCTCTGGATCTCCCTTCTGCCCAGCATCCCCACCACCATCCCATCCCAGGGTGCCTCATCCCCCTCACCCCCAGTCCACCCCTCCCAGCCCCTTTTGGCCCTGTTTGCTCTCCAGGCAAGGCTGGGAGGCACCACCTTTCCTTGCCTCCACCTTTCTACCATAAAATGCAATTTTAGGCAATAACAACCATGTTGGATGACACAATTTAGCATTTTCCTGCGTGGAGTCCTTGGTCCCACTGGCCCCCAGCTCTGGCCACAAGGACTTGAGAGGGAACTACACCTACAGGCTCTGTTTTTATGCCTGGAGCACATAAATGGATTTTGGACAAGCTCAAAGCTCATCAGTCAGGAAAACCAGGGAATCAACAGGAGTCAATCCATGTTGTAAATGTCCCTTTCCCAGGGTGTAGCCCAAGTCAGATTCAGATTTCATTTTTATGGTGTTTTCAGCCCAAACCCAACCCAAACCAAGAAATCCTGAATCAGCCATGACTTAAAACTGCAGCTCTGAATCAAAACGTCTGAACCCAAGGTTGTTCCAGCCCTTAGCTGAGCTAGGATCTGAAGTTCTCCCATGCCCTTTATCTTCAAAAATAACAATAGGCCAAATTTGGAGCTAGGTCCTGTTTCTCACAGAGACATGGCTGGTACAAGGTTGCCTTCCCAGTGTCAGCATCACACCAGACCTGAAGGACTCGTTGCTGTGTACTCAGTGCAGGATTAGGCACTTGCTTATTTTTTCCTCCTGAGACACCACCAAAAGGCTACAAATTCTCTCTGTATCTCCCCAGGATCTGACTGTGGGTTTAACTGCTGTTTATTTCCATTCAGCAAGGGGGATGTTTCTGCTTTTTCCACGGTCTCTGCTGTTCTCTTTTGGTTTTATCTCCAAAATAACTCTGATTTAGGAAGCGCGACCCTGTAAACTCTCTCAGGAGGGTGGACTTTCTCCTCCCAGCCGTATTAATTGATTTAATTTATCTCAAATTTGATTGCAGTGAGCACCCCTAATTAACCTGATTTTTTGCTGATAATCACTCCCAATGGAATCAAATCACAAATCCGGGGATGGATTGACCGGCACACAGAAAGAAGCCGCCCTGCGTGCGTTAATTCAGCGAACGGGATATAATTTGATCCAGGTAGGAATTCACGGTCCCATCCTTTCGTGCAGTGTCCAGCTTCATCCTGAGGCTTCACTGGGGGCGTGAGCAGCAAATCCATGCTCCTGAATCACTCCTTGCTCCTTCCTTTTCGCTCTGTTTCTCTCTCACATCCGTGCTGGCCATCACTACGTTGTCTTTCACAAAGTGGGATCTTATCCCTCAAGGAATTCCTTGCTTGATGGGAAATTGCAGTAAAGATGGGGGAAGGACAACCCTGAGCACTGCTGAATGTTGGGAAAGGTGGGGATTGGTGTCACAAAAGCAAAGAAAACCTACAGAGCAAAGTTTCAGAGGAGGGATGAGGTGGGAAGTCCAGCAGTCACTTTTGCACAGATCCTTGCACAGGTGCCTCACCTGCTCCAAGGTTTGCTCCCAGTTCAGGCTCCAAGGTCTCCAAGATCCAAACCTCCCGTGGTTAGGATGGAGCCTGGGCATGACCTTCAAACCCACCTGAGAAAGCTTTTCTTGGCTATCACCATGAAACAAGCTCAAGGCTTGGAAAGCACTGGGCACTGCCATGACCGGCCTTGCATCCTGGAAGAAGGAACTGCAAACACTGGATTTTAGGCAGGTGGAGGCCAAGAACTTTGCCTTGTTTGGCATGGCACTAGAGGGCACAACAGCCCCAAGCACAACCTGAGATTCCTGGGAAAAAGCACATTCCAGGACCAGGCCAGCAGCTGCATTGGGTGCCCTGGAGGAGCCTTTCTGCTGTACATGACCCGTAAGATAATGGATTTCTGGATGTCTTAGGTTTACTGTGGCTTTCTTAGAATCATAGGTGTTGGGAGGTTCCTTAAGTCCCATCTTGTTCCAGCCCCATGCCATGAGCAGGGACACCTTCCGCTAACCCAGGTTAATCCGAGCCCTGTGCAACCTGGCCTTGGAGTTATCCTGGTGTTCAGTTTTTCCTGCAGTCACATCTGGCAAAGCTCACTCCTAAAGCACAGATTTCAGCTCCCAATCTCACACAGACTTCAGCATCTTCTCTCTCCTTTCCTTTTCCACTCCGACTTTGCTATTTTATCTTGTTCTCTTTTCCTCCCTCTCCTATTTTCCCTGTACCTTAGGGATTTTTCTTCTATCCTGTCTGTGGTTGCAGCCAAACATCTTCCTCAGTGCACACCTTCATCTTTGAGGGGTGGCTGATGTCCACTTTCCCTCCAGGCACCTTGTCAAGAAGGGTTTGTTGAGGTGCTGCCTTCCAGGCACAAACAAAGCCACTGCAAACTGAGGGAAGGGTTCCTTTCTTGCTGTGCCCCCTCACACACCAGCTCAGATACAAAACCAAATGTCCCCAGGACTCCATCACTGCTGAAACGTTGGAAAAACAGGAATGGGAATGGATAATTCAAGGCCTGTTCTAGGCTCGAGAAAACTAAAAGAGTTTTGGTATATTCCTGTTTTCTCATAAGGATTTCTGTTTGTTTGCCTTCCTCTTAAATCAGCTGTACAAGGCATTCGCTTTCCTGGAATAATCCCAGAAAGGGAAGTAACTAAAGAAATGGTCAGGGAGCCAAAAATGGAAAAATTACTGGAGCCCCAGCTCCCCGGGGAGCAGGGAATCACTGTAGGGAGAGGGAAAGAGAGACAGGAGAGAGGAGGGAGGGAGGGAGGGAGGGAGGGAGGGAGGGAGGGAGGGAGGGAGGGAGGGAGGGAGGGAGGGAGGGAGGGAGGGAGGGAGGAAGGAAGGAAGGAAGGAAGGAAGGAAGGAAGGAAGGAAGGAAGGAAGGAAGGAAGGAAGGAAGGAAGGAAGGAAGGAAGGAAGGAAGGAAGGAAGGAAGGAAGGAAGGAAGGAAGGAAGGAAGGAAGGAAGGAAGGAAGGAAGGAAGGAAGGAAGGAAGGAAGGAAGGAAGGAAGGAAGGAAGGAAGGAAGGAAGGAAGGAAGGAAGGAAGGAAGGAAGGAAGGAAGGAAGGAAGGAAGGAAGGAAGGAAGGAAGGAAGGAAGGAAGGAAGGAAGGAAGGAAGGAAGGAAGGAAGGAAGGAAGGAAGGAAGGAAGGAAGGAAGGAAGGAAGGAAGGAAGGAAGGAAGGAAGGAAGGAAGGAAGGAAGGAAGGAAGGAAGGAAGGAAGGAAGGAAGGAAGGAAGGAAGGAAGGAAGGAAGGAAGGAAGGAAGGAAGGAAGGAAGGAAGGAAGGAAGGAAGGAAGGAAGGAAGGAAGGAAGGAAGGAAGGAAGGAAGGAAGGAAGGAAGGAAGGAAGGAAGGAAGGAAGGAAGGAAGGAAGGAAGGAAATATGATTAAAAATAAGGGATGAGAACAGAGACACACTCATCTAGCAAAAAGAGACCAAAAAAAAAAAAATACTGACTGGCCTTCACATCCTTTTATGAATATTTTTAGGGGACAAGATTTGCTCTTTGCCAGAAGGATCTCCTGGGTGGGCAGATGTCATTCTCAGATTGGATGAAAATCGAGACAAGTTATACATTTTTCAAGTGTTCCATCGCCCAGCCCATGGAGATTCCCCTGCCAGAGCCAGGAGGATTTCCATTTTCCAGGGAGTTACCTGACTGCCTGCACCTGGACTTTGGAAGTATCCCAGCCTTGGCAGCAGGACACTGTGCTTTCCCTGCTGAGTCCATGAGGAGCTGAAGGGAAGGAAGGTGTCTACCTCAAGGATCATTCCCAGAGATGGAGTTGGTTTGATCCATGTTTAAAAATCGATAAATCGATGGCTGAACCTCTCTCCTCTTTTCCTCCCCGGCAGGAAAATGGGCAGAGGAAATATGGGGGCCCACCACCGGGCTGGGATGGCCCTCCACCAGAGAGGGGCTGTGAGATCTTCATCGGGAAACTGCCCCGAGACCTCTTTGAGGATGAACTCATCCCCCTCTGTGAAAAGGTGAGGCTTGATGGCAGCTCATCACTTACTGATGGTCAGAGCTGCGTGTCAGGGCTGAGCTGAGCTGGTCCCAGGGCTGGGCTGGGCAGGACTTGGAGCAGCCTGGTCCATGGAAGGTGTCCCTGCCCATGGAACTGGAACTGGGTGGGCTTGAAAACTCCAGTCTTCTTTAACCACTCCCACCTTGCTGACTAATCCCTCTCACTTGGCAGATTGGCAAAATCTATGAGATGAGGATGATGATGGACTTCAATGGCAACAACAGGGGCTATGCCTTTGTGACCTTTTCCAATAAACAGGAGGCCAAGAATGCAATCAAGACACTCAATAATTATGAAATCAGGTAAGCGGGGTGAACACCTTCAAGGCAACTTTAAATCATATATATTAATCTATTTTGGTGTGTAAAGGATATTTTTCCTGGCAGCCCAGAGCAAGGTTATTTAGATCTCTGTGTTTTGAGGGGAAATCTGCTCCTGTCTCCCTGTGCAGTCACTGCTCATTAAAGCCAACATCTTGCACAGGAAATTTCTTCCTCAATAATAAAATAAATAAATAAACACATAAGTCTATCAGAACATTGGAAAAAATATTCTGCTTTGGATCAAATTAACTTTCCTCTAACCAGCACTGTTTATTATGCTCCCCTCAGGTTGTTTGTTGTTGGTTTATTCTGTTCACAGTCTTCCTCATGACAGATTGTGCAGATATGTTCTGGGAGATGGAGCAATTGCAAAAAAATGGTGAAATAGGATGGAAACCAATTGGCAAAACAGTGACATTTCCTAATAGAAAGGAACAGAAAAAGCCCTCATGTTTGTGACTAAAAATTGGGAACAAAACGCCCAGAAATTAACAACAGATGGGCCCATCTATACGTGTTGGTTGGATTTCAACCACACTAAATGTTTTTTGCCAGTTCAGAGTGGGATGAGTTGAAGCCTTTGTTTAAAAATTGTATGGCTTTTTAGTTAAAAAAAAAGGGTGTTGTGTACTGTGTTGAGGGGATCAAGGCACACAGAGGTCTTGGAGATGTCATTTGTAGCACAGGTTGGAAGGTCTTAGGGGTCAGGCTTCATCCACCTCCACCTCCTCCCCTTCCTTCCCTGGTTCCAAAGACTCCTCTAAAGAAGCTTTGCACTTCTCTGGGCCTGTAGGAGATACTTTGACCCCAAAGAGGTGAAGAGAGGGAGTTTTTATTTTGGGGTCTGCACAATAGTTGGCATCAGTAAGAAGTCCTCAAATGGTGCCTCTCCCTGACAAGGGATTTTCTTCCCCCAAAACCTCAGTCATGAGGTGAGTGGGAAGCCACAAGCCACTGGTGACAACACAGGGACCTGGGTTGGGGGGTGCAGTTGCTCTGGTGGCAGCAAAAGGGAGAATCTCAAGCAGGAAAAGCAAAATTTGGCTGTGGTTTTTTCCTCAAACCCTTCATTTCATCCATGCTGCCTGACTTTGATGTCAGGTTTAGCAGAGTGGCAGCTTTTGCACTGAGCGAGGCCACTGGAGTATCCCAAAGAACAGCTGACACCGAAGCCTCGTGCTTGGCCGTGTTTTGGGACAGAAGAGGGGCTCTGCTTTAAACCCTCCCCTCTCTTGGCTCCTGGCTCCTGACAGAGCAGCTCTGTTGTTCCAGGAACGGGAGGCTCCTGGGGGTGTGCGCCAGCGTGGACAACTGCCGCCTGTTCGTGGGGGGCATCCCCAAAACCAAGAAGAGGGAGGAGATCCTGACGGAGATGAAGAAGGTCACGGACGGCGTCGTGGACGTCATCGTTTACCCCAGTGCGGCCGACAAAACCAAGAACAGGGGCTTTGCTTTCGTGGAGTACGAGAGCCACCGGGCAGCAGCCATGGCCAGGAGGAAGCTGCTCCCAGGTCAGCAGGGATGGGCAGGGGTGGCTTCAGCTCAGGGGCTGTGGGAAATGGAAAGATAGAAACTTCCACAGGTACTGAGGGGTTTGATTTGCAGCCTTGGGAGAAGCTTGGGTTGATGTAATAATAAAGGTGCACAGACATGAAGCAGAAAAATTACAAACTTACATTCCTATGGTTGCAAATAAGAATATGCTTTAAATAAGTAAAAAAAAAAAAGCCCTGTTGGGTAAGATGGTGAAGGGTTTTAAAGTGTAGTAATGTGATTTTGTAGAGTAAGCTAAGAGTTTAGATGTTACAATAGAAGCATAAGCGTGCACATGAAGTAGCAGGCTGTTGGGTAAAAAGTAGGAGCAGTGAAGCAGAATTAAGCAAAGGTGATAGGTTAGGAAAACAAACTCTGTGGCGACTTGCCATTGGATCAAAATGTTATATAGTGCTTTGTAACAATGAAACTTGTGACCACTTATGAGCTATGGCTGTCTTGGTTTGGAAAGACAGGGAAATCTGACAGGGAAAAATGGAGTTTCCCTTGGAATGGAGAATGTAAAACCCCCTCCCTCCAAATTATTACAATTTTGCAATTAGGAGCTTTCAGGCAAAAATATGGGAATAGGAATAACAGTTCTTTACTAGAAATACTAAAAATGCAAATGCAGTAACACAAAAAAACAAGCAAGCAAACAAACAAAAGTCCTAGAAAACCCTGACAGAGTCAGGAATACGACCTGACACCCTGTTGGGCAGGGTGTTGGAAGCAGTCCAAATAAATCCTCCTGGAGTGCCAGATGTGGTTCTGCAGGAGCAGAGATGATCCTGCAGACAGGTTCAGTGGTGCTGAGATGAGCCTGCCCTTCCTCTGGGAATCCAGTGGCAAAGAGGATCCCTGGGGTCCCTGTGTCCCCATTTTTATCTGGGTAGGGAATGGTTGGCTCCTCCCCACTGGGTGGAGCATCTCACAGTGGGATGATGGAATGTGTCAGTCACTGGTGAGCCTCAATGGCCCATGAACAGAAGATATCCCCTGGAGGGTGGACACAGTTAATGAAAGAGATCACAAACCCTGCCCCACCTGGTTTAACAGCTGGCCTGTTATCAGAAGGCATCCACCCTCCTCTCCCCTGGAGTTACAAGAGAAAAACAAACAAAAAAACCAAAAAAAAACAACCAAACAAACAAAACCAACAAACAAAACCCCCTTCTTACTCCTCTAAAACCTCATGGCCTCTGAGGCTGATGTTTACCTGAGTAATAAATCGCTATTAACCTTCTAGTGGTCCCATCCCTTCATTAAGGTGTCAGTAATAAGGGGTCACCTCGTGCTGTGGTGACACCTCCAGGGGAGGACCCAGGAATGCAGGGAAATGAACGTGGCTGGGTTTTCTGCCCTCAGAGAGCAGTTTTCTGCTAGAGACACCCAGAGCCAGGAGGTCCCCCAAGACACCATGGGGAGTGGGATGTATGGCTTTAAAATTTTTTTTTTTAAAAAGGGTTGTGTAGTGCTTTGAGCAGATCAAAGCACATAGAGGTCTTGGAGATGTCATTTGTAGCAGAGGCTGGCAGGTCTTAGGGAGCAGGCTTCATCCACCTCCTCCCCTTCCTTCCCGGGTTCCAAAGACTCCTCTAAAGAAGTTTTGCACTTCAGCTGCAGCTCCTGCCACAGTGCCGTGCTGGTGATCCACGTTCGTCCTTCAGGGGCCTGGGTTTATTAAAAATCCAGCCAGGTGGATTTAGCTGTGTGCATCCATGCAGCTCTGCTGTGGGATGTGCTTGTCTGGGGTTAAACGTGAAACAGAGATTCATTTATGGCCTCTCAGGGAGAACCACTCAGGAAAGCGTCCCAGAGCAGATTCAGGCTGGAGCGTGGGCTGAAAATCGATACTTTGGCAAAAAAACTTGGAATGAGGAATTGCTTTGGAGTAAATATAAAAAAATCAGCTCTGGGAGACAGCCAAAGACCGTTGTGAAGGAGAGGGAGGTTTAGCAGGTATTAGGTGAAGAAGTCACTTAACACTAAGTGCCTTTGTAGGGGTTTCACCAATTTTCTCTTGCTTACTTATCCTCCTGCAGAGCTTTGTTGAACATCGCTCATGGGCTGGTGAAAGCATCCAGCAAACCTTGGGGTCTGAGATTTGTTCATAACCACCAGCCTCCTTTCACCTGTTTTATACAAGAAATACCCTGCATCATATAATTTCTCTTTTTTTTTTCTTATTGTGTGACAAATGAGCATGATTTTGAGCACTGAATTTGCTTTTCTATTGGGAGATATGTCACACTGCCATTTTTTCCTTTTATCCAGCATTTTCTTCTTCAGTTTAAGCATCTCCCTGATGGTGAGAGCACATTCTGTGCTTCAGCAGAGCTTTCCCAGGGTTTTTCATGTGGAAAAGGAAGGCAGGAGCAGGTGGAGCACTTGAAATTCTGAGCAAAGACAGCGAGACAGATGGAAGGAACTCAGAGCCCTGAGCAGACGTGCAATGCACGAGGGATTTCCAGTTCAGGGACATCTCAGTAAACAATTTAGGGAATTCCAAAGGCCTGAGCAGGAGGCAGAGTCTTCTGAAGTCCCAAGCATACAGCAGGAACTGGAAAAAAAGTTTAAAGGCAGAGCTGAATGTGTCTCCAGCTGATGTGAGATTGAATATCATTATCAGATGCTTCCTTCAAACTGAACCTCGTTGCCCTTTGAGGGAGCTCTGCAGAGAAGGCGCTCAAAAATTGAGAGTTTTCATTAAAAAATAAAAATTTTATCCTGTCTCTGGCTAAACAAGAGGGTGGAGATGGGCTGGTTTTCAGCAGAAGGCACCAAGCTGAGCTCCTTGCTGCAAGTTCATAATTTCCACCCTTGAACTGAAGACAGCAATTCAGAAAGGGGCACAGAACCGTGAGCAGCCCTGCCTTTATCTCTGCTTGCTGAGAGCTCAGATTGTGCAGTGCTGAAAGCTAGAGAGCAGCTCAGCCTCACTCCACAAATCCCAGCTCATTCACGAGGGATTCCAAGGGAACAGCACCTTTCCATTTAGTCTGATCAGTTACACTTCCAATAAGCTTCCAAATTCTATCCTCACCCTCTCATTTTGGAGCTCCCACCCCTTCTTAAATAGCTTGTCCAGGCAGAGATGCCTTTTTAGATCTGGCAAAGAGTGTTTTGCAGGATTTTCTTTGCCCTCTCAGCTGCAAATGTGTGGTTTAAGTCACTTAAAGAATCACCAGCAAGGTCTGGGCAAAAGCAGGTTTAATATAAATTTGTGAAGGCACGAGAAGGTTTGATGGCAAGGGTCACTCTAGTACTTACTGTACAGATAAAGCAGATAAATAAATATCAGATTAGGGCAATCTAGAATGATTCATGTGGAGACCAGGGAGGCAAAAAAGTGAGAAGGGAAAAATGAAAGGATTCCAAGGGTTGAGTCCTGACAGAATAAACCCCCTTGCCAATGTCAGCCTCAGACTGGCTCAACAATGCAGGTCTAAATGGTTTATTATTCATAACAATATCTTATCATGATTTATTATTCACAACAATATCTAATCAACACTAGCTGTTCTTAATAAATTGACCAATTTAACACCTCTGAAACAATTCAACAGAATTTTCTATAAGTGCAACAGAACCATAAATCCAACTTAACCAAACTTAAATGAGAAATCTAAGATGGCAGCCTTGGTAATACACGTGCATGCAGACAGAAAGAAATATGGAATTCTTGAAATCCCCCTGAAGTTCAATGGAGGTCTCACATCAGGTGCCTTTGAATCTGGAGCTGAGCCTCGGGGAGTGGGGACACCAACCCAACTGCACCATCAGCATTCAGCAGTGGGATTTGTTGGCTCTTTTTCTTCCCTGCCCCTTGGCAGCTCAGTCCAGTGAGCCCCTGGGTTTATCCTCCACATCCTGTTTTATGCACTGGGACTTTTTGTGTCCCTCCTTTCTTCTGCTGCAGCTTCACCCAAACAGATTCGAACACACACAGAGACATCCTTGCTTTTGCTTTTCGTTCCATCCTGCTGGGACTTCAGGATCCCTGTTCTGGCATGGAGGCAATGAAACTTTGCCATCCAGAAGGGATTTTTATAAGTGCATTATAATTATTTCCCTTTGGGGAGCACCCCAGGGAGCACAGGCTTTAAGTGAATTATTCCATATTTTCACTTCTTTCAGTTCTGGAGGCTCGAAAGGTATTTGCAGGAGGCCATTCCGAGTGTGACCATCTGCTTTTGGAAGGGAGCTGATGAGCCAGGAAGGCTCTTTGTTGGTCGTGTTTGTCAAATTTGGCCTGTTCTGCTGTGAGATAGAGCATGAGCAGGAGTGAGAGGAGGCAAAGCCCCCCAGCACTGACCGTGCCCGTTCCCTTAAAGGAAGGATCCAGCTGTGGGGACACCCCATCGCCGTGGACTGGGCAGAGCCGGAGGTGGAGGTGGATGAGGACACCATGTCCTCAGTGAAGATCCTCTACGTGAGGAACCTCATGCTCTCCACCACCGAGGAGACCATCGAGAAGGAGTTCAACAGCATCAAACCAGGTAGGAGCCCACTGGTGCTCTGCCTCCTAAACAAGGTGCTGCGAACGGAAATACCTCCGCATTCCTAAAATGCCATGAGAGATAAAAAACAGCTGCTTTTCTGCTGTGAAGTGTTTGTGTGAAAATCCACAAAAATTTTTGTGGCTGAAGGCTTCCACCCATCCCATTAAGGGCTGCTTAACTCCCAGCTACAGCCACCACAAAGGAGGGTAGTTGGCAGCTGGAAGAGACCCAAAATGCTGCATGGGGATGCCCTGTGTCATCAAAATGCTTTGGAATCATTTAGTCTTTCTTAAAAAGGATTGGTTAAACAGCTGGGTGACTTCAGCATTCTTCTGTGGCAAGGGATGGTGATAAAAATAGAGTGATTTAATACAAATCTGTTTTATCTGATCTATCTAAGTTCTGAACTCATTTTCATACATCCCCCCCAGTCCTCGTGTAAATTGGTGAATAATTAGTGCTTTCCATTTAATTCAATATTCCTTTGTGGCGTATCTTACATGCACTCAGGGTGAGATTTTTCAAAAAAAAAGCTGGGAGATGAATTGGGAATAAAAATCCTGCTGGCTTTCAAAGGAGATTTTACTTCTGAGTTGCTCCAGCTTTAGGAAATTCCACCCAAAACCAACAAAGTAAAAATAACCCCTTTCTGAAGCTCTGCAAGCCACACAGTCCATTAGGCATTAGGAACTGATGCTTGGCAATGTGAAATCTCCTTTCATCTCACTCCTGCTGGCTTCCTTCTATTAATTTTTTAAAAATATGCTGTAGAGTTTAATTTTTCTTCCACTAACTTCTCATTTCTGCTCTGTGCACGCCTTTTTCTGGACTAGGCTGCAATGCAAAGGTCTCCATGAGTTTTCCTTGTCTCCTTCCAGCATTTCTGGCTCATACTTGTAGCCACCATCGAGCTGTTGCAGACCTCGTTTTACCCCTGAGTTAAATTTATGTTATCCCACTCTCTGAACTGTTTCCTTCTTTTATTTACCCGGTTTTGTCCCCAAGCTTTGAACAAGCTCACACTCCCCAGAAACACATTTGTGGCCTTTTGACTCTTTGGAAACAGTCATCTGCTTTGCTCCTAAGAAGTTTTCCACTCTAACAACAGAAGTTCTGTATCAGCTTTCATTTTCCTTTTATCATTTCAGCATTCGTGTTGGAATTTCCTTTTTTTTTTTTTTTTTAAATAAACAGCTTTTATTTTGCTGGCTAAAATCAGGAATGGGTGCATTAAAGCAGCAAAACTTCCAGCTTTGGGGAGAGAAGAGGCATTTTAAGTTACAGTGAGATCAAAAAAGGCAGCAAGGATCTGAAATTATTCATTCCCCTGCCATGGTTCTCTGCTTTGCTCATTGAG
The DNA here is from genome assembly GCF_021018805.1 of Prinia subflava. Taxonomy (NCBI): domain Eukaryota; kingdom Metazoa; phylum Chordata; class Aves; order Passeriformes; family Cisticolidae; genus Prinia; species Prinia subflava. The sequence continues at coordinate 31,762,317 of NC_086255.1, forward strand.
CCACATTTCAGCATTACTTAGCTGAAATTACCTTAGATCCAGGGAGTTAAGAAGCTGTTTTGACATCACCAAGTCATCCTATAAAAAATGATCCAGAGGTCCCCATGACACAGTGATTTCCACATCTCTGAGGGCTCCACAGACAGGACCAGGAATGCTGCTTGTGCTCCTCGAGTTGAGATATACAACAAGCAACACCCCTCAAATTTGAGCCAAATTCCCAGCCTGATGACTTCTGTGGAGCTGTGTCTCTGAAAAGCCCTGCCCTTGCTCCCCAGGAATCCCAATCCCAAGCCTGGCAGAGTTCCCAGCAGGGAGATTGTGCTGTCCCAATGTGCTGGAGGGACAGTGCTCCTTTCTCTAATATCCCACAGATGGGCTCTCCATGGGGCTGACCCAAGGGTGGTATCACATTGCTTGGCCCAGCAGGGAAGAGCAGAATTTTTTGGCTCAGGATTGGTGTCCTGGAATGTCCCCCAGAAGGGGGATGTTCAAAACACAGCAAGTTCATTAAAGCTTCCACTTGTAAACAAAGCATCAGCATATAACTCCCATAAATCCGGGCTTGGAAAATCATCCTCTGTCCCAGAAGGACACAAAGTGCTACTTTGCCATCCCTGTGTCCTTCCAAAACATGCAGCCTGCTTGGGTTGTAGGCTGGGACAGGCTCATTTAGCCCTCTGCAGCTCCTAATGACTCCCCCAGAACACCAAAGACATTCATTTCCTCCTGCATTTTTGTAAGTAAGTGCTTTTTGTGGCAATATGACATTTCCCTGTGCACCTGTTCAGCTTTAGGAGGTAAGAAACCAACTGAAGAGTTGTTCAGCATCCCTTAGCCGTGTTTCCAAAGGATATTTTGGGGAGTTTACAGGAGCCTGGGCTGGCTGATGTTGCGATTCCCAAGCCACAGGAGCAGAGAAGATGAGGAATTGAAGAAATGGCTGAAGGCTGTGGGGGGCAGCACTGTTGGGGTTATTTTGGAGTCAGACTCCTCAGTGCAGAGTATGAGTTCCTGGCAGCAGAGCAGCTGACAAGGAAAAGGAACAACTGTAGGGAATGGACTTAGAAAAGAAGAACAAGAAGCCATTTACATTGGCATTACTTTGGGTTAATTGGATGTAAGAAAGATTCAGGCTGGAAGATTCTCTAGCCCAAGCTTGATCCCAGGAGGGCAAACCCTCAGCTGCAGAGCCTGACTGGGGCTGTGTCCAGGTGAACTGGGGCATCCAGGGAAGCCCCAGTGCCATGGGAAAGGCTGTTTCCTAGGGAGAGGCTGTTTCTTGGGGAGAGACCTGCTGCCCCATCAGTTCCAGCCCATCCCAATTCCCTGGGCTGCTCTGTCCTGGGCAGCGCTGGCTGTTCATTCTTTCTGAACATCCTGAGCTGGTTGTCAAGGAGAAAAACTTCCTTGTTTATGGCAAAAGCATCAGCTTTCCTGAAGCTGCCTCCAATGCACGTACAAAAGCAGGGAGATGGGGATCACATGGGGATGTTCCCACAGCTGGTGCGTGGTCTGTCACAGAAGGGAGACACAAGACCAAAGGTAGTGTCTGATAGACAGTTTAGACAGGAGAAACCCTCTCCAGTTTAATGGGAATTTTACTGATCCCAAAACCTTCTAGTTTGCCTTGAAATGCTACAACCATTATATAGTGATTTTCCTGTGGAATACACAGCCAAAGAGGTGAGGGGACACTGACCTCTTTTTCTTCTACCCTTGCTCAACCTTTGCTCTCCAGGGGCTCATAACCTGACAGAACCACTCTTTCAGAGCTCTGTTTTATGACTAATCCCCACTTCCCATTAATACTCTAATGTTTTCCACAGGTGCAGTGGAGAGAGTAAAGAAAATTAGAGACTATGCCTTTGTGCACTTTAATAAAAGAGAACATGCAGTGGAGGCCATGAAAGCCTTGAATGGGAAGGTAAAGCTGCTGTAAATGTTAATTCCTGGGGTTTAGTGTGCAGTATATTATACAAAGCCACCTGCTTTATTAGCTCCAAAACCCTCCCAGAGGTGTTATCCCAATTTTCTCTTTGCTGGTTGCATTTTTTTACCCCTGAATTTGTTTTTCAGCAGCTCTGTTGTACACAAACGATTCATTCTGGCTCCTTGTATTTGTGCTAAGTGTTTGCCTGGCTCTAGCTCACTGCTCAGACAAAAAAAAAAAAAAAAAAAAAAATCCAGGAAAAGCTGAAAGAAGAACTAGGAAAGGAGGGGTTACAATCCCCCCTGGCTCACACTCACATCCTTGTTCCAGACTGCCAACAAAAACACTGACAGGGCAGCGTGTGAATGGCAAACTGGGACAAACGAGGTCAGCCCGAACATCTGCTCCAAATTCAGACGCGGATTTGCGAGGAGGCTGCTGAATTTAGCCCTTCTTGCACTGCATGTAATTCCCTGTAAAGCCGGAGCTGTTCCCAAAGAGGTGTTAACCCCACTCCTATTTTTAGTGCCACTGCTGTTCTCCACGGGAGCACACGGAATCTCGCCGGCTTACGAGCTGCTTTGCAGGGATGCGAGGCCTTTTGAGGGCTTTGCTGAAGGAGCCTCTCCCAGCTGGGGCCAGGGCTGGGCACTCTCAGATTAAGCCTTCACCCAACCAGTGCAGCCTTGACCCCATCTGAGGGGGATTCAGGACTTTTTTTTGGGATGGTTTCATCCATCTTCCCATCCCATCCAGGTGCAGGAGGAGTTCCTCCATAGCTGGGATTTCCATTGAGGCTTTTTGGGGGTGGTTTTGTCCATCTTCCCATCCCATCAGGCCATGGGGGCAGTTCCTCCATGAGTGGGATTCCCATCAAGGCTTTTTTGGGGTGGTTTCCTCCATCTTTCCATATGGATGTTGGGGCAGTTCCTCCATGAGTGGGATTTCCATCAAGGCTTTTTTGGGGTGGTTTCCTCCATCTTTCCATACGGATGTTGGGGCAGTTCCTCCATGGATGGGATTACCATCAAATCTTTTTTGGGGTGGTTTCGTCCATCTTCCCTTCCCATCCCACCCATGCGGGCAGTTCCTCCATGGGTGAGATTTCCATTGGAGCTTTTTTGGGGTGGTTTTGTCCATCTTCCCATCCCATCAGGCCATGGGGGCAGTTCCTCCATGAGTGGGATTCCCATCAAGGCTTTTTTGGGGTGGTTTCCTCCATCTTTCCATACGGATATTGGGGCAGTTCCTCCATGAGTGAGATTTCCATCAGGCCTTTTTTGAGGTGGTTTCCTCCATCTTTCCATACGGATGTTGGGGCAGTTCCTCCATGGGTGGGATTTCCATTGAGGCTTTTTTTGGGTGTTTTCCTCCATCTTCCCATTCCATCAGGCCATGGGGGCAGTTCCTCCATGGGTGGGATTTCCATTAGGGCTTTTTTGGGGTGGTTTCCTCCATCTTCCCGTCAGGCCGTAGGGGCAGTTCCTCCATGGGTGGGATTCCCATGCAGCGCTCTGACCCCTGTGCCCATCCCGTGCTCTCTCCCCACCACGAAGGTGCTGGACGGGTCCCCGATCGAGGTGACGCTGGCCAAGCCGGTGGACAAGGACAGCTACGTGAGGTACACGCGTGGCACGGGCGGCCGCGCCCCGGTGCTGCAGGGGGACTACACCTACACCCTGGGCCACCTGTACGACCCCGCCACCGCCTACCTGGGCACCCCGGTCTTCTACGCGCCCCAGGCCTACGCAGCCATCCCCAACCTGCACTTCCCCACCGCCAAGGGGCTCGGCAACAGGAGCATCCTCCGGCCCCCCTCCGTCCGAGGTAATTCCCCTCGCGCCCCGAGCCCTGCGGCCGAGCGTCCCCTCCAGGGATCGGGCAGCTGCTGCCCAGACACCAACACCAACGTTGGCTTTGCCCCAGCTTCTGGGTGCCGCTCAGAAAACAAAGGGTTTAGGCAAATTTGCCTTTTCCCAAAGGCAATCTTCCAGCTGAAAAAAAAATAACCATTTTCCTGGAAGGGACTTCTAGATTGCCCTCAGCCCGGTGTAAATAGCCCACAAATCCTCCTGGTTTTGCCCCAGCAGGGAAGACGAAATAAATCACTTTTCCTTTCCCCTTTCAGAGCTGGCTCCCACAGCCAGCCACCACCACCACTGTGTTTCCTCTTTGCTTTGGAAGTTGCAGGGTAAATTTTACCAGTCCTGGTGTTTTCTGACCCAAAGCCATGGAGTTTTCCAAGGAAGTCACATTGCCCTGGTGCAGGGTAGGGAATCAAACAAGCCATTCTGTGCTCTGGGAGGTGGAGGACCCCTTTTAGGGGATTGTTAACTCAATAATTAATTCAATTAATTCAATTATGAACAAAAGAAAGTATTTCTGAAAACTCTTGGGTGACCCTCCTGGAGCCAAATCAACTCCTCACACTCAAGTACCCCCAAATTAAATGTCAATACAAACATCACTTGGCCACTTCAGACATAAGTTTGGGGCTAGCAAAGAAATAACTCTGTCGTATGGTCTTCCCTCCGAAGATGACACCTTGTGTCCCCAAGCCAAGTCCCACAGCAGGCTGGGACACTGTGTGGCACCCTGGTAGGCCTGGCAAGGATCATGATGGCCAATTTTTGTCCCTTCACCAGGAAGGAGACAGGGCAGCAAGAATACACCTTGTTCCTCAAGTTTTTTCCCACATGGGTGGACCAGGTCCTCTAAAGGTTGCATTAGGAAAGGAGCAGATGTGATAACGCCCCACCCATCTCTTGCCTCATGGTCTCCCCAGACTCCCAAACAGGGTTCCCTGAGAAAAAATGGAAGGGTAATGGGGCAAAACCAAAAAGAGGTTTTGTTCATATAGGGATGAAGTTGTGTAAGCTGTGAATTCTTCAAGGTGAAATTACACTGGTGGGTAACAAAAAGATGCCAGCTGTCCCCTCTCTGCCTTCCAGCTACAAAGCTGGGTAAAAAGCTGTCCTGAAATCAAAACTGACCAAAGAAGAAGGGAAATGGGCAGAAAGAAGCAGTTTTTCCCCAAAACCCCTCACCTATCCAAGAAAGGGTGTCAGTGTGAAGCCTGTGTTATCCCACCACCAGGCCACGGCACCTCCTACCCACCTGCTTCCCAATCCTCCCAGCAAGCGGGGCTAACTTTTCCATTTCAGCAAGAATCAGGGTCCTTTTTTTTCCCGTGATTTGATTCGGTTTAATGCCTTCTTACATTCCTAGAAATTTACATGAATGTACCTGTAGGGGCTGCGGGCGTCCGAGGCCTGGGAGGCCGCGGCTACCTGGCGTTCCCGAGCCTGGGGCGCGGATACCACCTCAAGGGAGACAAGAGGGGAGAGGAAAAGCTCTACGACCTGCTGCCAGGGATGGAGCTCACCCCCATGAACCACGTCACGCTAAAGCCCCAAGGGATCAAACTCGCCCCTCAGGTAGGTGCCCCAAAGGGAGTGCCCGTATCCCGAGGGCCGTGTTGGGAAAACAGGACACTCGTTGGATCTGCACCACGGCCTGGTGAATAAACCTGTTCTTGTGTCTCAAGAGACATTAAAAAATGAGCAGTACCAGCTGTATCTTGCAACGTCCACCTGCCTCGCCCGCTCTCATGGAATCGTGGAATGTTTGGAGTTGCAGGATGTTCGAGTCCTAGAAACTTAGGATTTGGGGTTTTAGTGTATAGTAATACATGTGAGTCAAGAGGGAGGGCTTTGGGTGTTGTTTAAGTCCTTCTTCTTCACCTTCTTCACCTTCTTCACCTTCTTCTTCATTCTTCTTCCTTGCCCTGACCTTGCAGCAGGAAAGAGTCAGGCAATCCCACAGCAGAAAACCTCTAAGATCATCATGAGTGCCAGGGGAGAGTTGTCATAAATGGCTTCATCCAGTTCTGGCTGTCGCCCCATAAAAGCACCGCAGGTCGAGGAATTCCCACCCACGACGGGTTTGATACATAAAATGTGTCACCTGGGACTTCTCCAGGAGATAGTGAACATGTACAGAAAAATAATGCACATTTTCAAAGCATTTATGGCAAAGGAAGTGTTGACATAACCCAGCCTAGAACTGAAACTCTGCCAGCTCAGGGAGGCTTTTGATTTGGTTGTGCGTGTTGATGCAGATGGATGGATGAGGGCTGAGGAAAAATCCAGAATAAATTTTCTGAGTTTCCAAATGTCCAGCTCTGACAGTAATTCTTTTCCCCTCATATTGTGCATAGCAACATGAGAAACAAACTTCACCCTGAATTTTGAAGCATGTCTTTGGATTTTAACACTTTGATTGCCACAGCATCCAGTTTGCCAAAGCTTGTGAAAACATCCTTGTTTTCTCCCAGAAAACTGGACAGTGGGATTTTTTTCCCTCCTGCAGAAGTCCCCTTACTCTATTTTGTCAGCAAATCACAGCATCAAAGAATGGTCTGGGTTGGAAGGGACCTTAAAGCTCACCTAGTACCAACTCGTGCCATGGGTAGGGGCACCTTCCACTAGAGGTGTGAAATCTCTGGAGTGGTTCTGCAGGGCCTTAGGGCAGGTGAAATTTATTTTTATAAAACCAACATATAAAGGAGTTGGGACAGAAGGGAACAAGTGTTGCCACAGAGAAAAAGTTAACTGTTGTAATTGAGAACTGAACTATGTAATGAAGCCATTTACACTGCAAGATGCTAAACTTTCACTGGAGCTGTGGTGACAAAATTTAAAGCAGCTGTGAGGTTTAGATTTTACTTTTTAGTTTTAAATCCATTCAAATATAAGCTGTAAATGAGGTAGACCACAGCAAGACTTCAGGGTGACCTAATTGTGGCCTTCCAGTGCCTGAAGGGGCTGCAAGAAAGATGGAGAGAGACTTTACAAGGGCCTGGAGTGACAGGACACAGGGAATGCCTTCCCACTGCCAGGGGGCAGGGATAGGTGGGATATTGGGAGGAAATTCTCAGCTGTGATGAGGATAAGGTTCTGATACAGGTTTTTCAGAGAAGCTGGGGCTGCCCCATCCCTGGAAATGCTCAAGGCCAGGTCAGAGCAGCCTGGTTTAATGGAAGGTGACCAAACCCAGCAACAGTGCACAGCCAGTGGGTTAAAAACCCTCGAATCCCAAGTCAAAGCAGGAGTGTTTCTGGACAGCAATTCCCAATTACCAGGGGATCAGCTGTGCCAAGGCTGAGGGCAACGTGGTTCAGCATTTCAAAAGCTGCAATTGCCTGCTGAAGCCAGTGGAATTAATTGGATGGAAACACAACCTTTTTTCTTTTTAAAGAGAAGCCTATTTGGACTTCTCGTGCTCTGTAACCCACTAAGCCAGGGAGGCAGCAGAGCAGAGAAGATGAATGCAACCCGAGTTTCTTTAGTCCTCTGAAACAGCAATCCATGAGACAGAGCTTCTGAGGAGAATTCAAAGAAAACCACAATGAAATAATCTAATCAGCAAAAGGATTCAGATGCCCAACTGAACAGGGAATAATTTCAGGAATTAAACAGATCTTAAAGTATAAAGCATTTAGATTAATCTTACACTTCAAGGTGGATGCAGTATTCTGCCATTTATTTTGTATTTTTTGCTAAGCTTTGAGGAAGCTGCCAGCACTCCCTGAAAACCCTTTGAGGGAAGGCAGCTGCTCAGCACAGGGACTGGAGCTGGGTGAGGAGGCTTCTGCACAGCAATTAACCCCAGCACAAATCCCTTTTTTTTTAATTCCTTCTAGATCTTAGAAGAAATCTGCCAGAAAAACAACTGGGGACAACCTGTGTACCAGCTCCACTCTGCCATCGGCCAGGATCAAAGACAGCTCTTCCTCTACAAAATCACCATCCCTGCCCTTGCCAGCCAGAACCCCACCATGTACGTCATTAGTGGAAGGTTTCTGAGTCTTAGGCTTTATTTTTTAAATTATATTTTATCTAACATCTGTCCTCAAAGCCCCGAGCACACAGGTCTCCTTTTCCTTTTATTTTAAAAAATATTTATTCAGTATCTTTTAGAATATTTATTCAATGTATATTTATGCGTTATATATGTTTATATAGTTACATACATAAATACTTTTTTAAAAAAATACAGGGGGAAAAACATCCACAGAATGTAATTAAGTGCTGTCTGCCATGCTTGGTGCTCTCTCAAAAAGCCAGACATAATCAGGCAAAAGGGTGCTTTTTTTGTACAAAAAGAAAGCAAACAATGGCCTTTGTGGGGAAATGAAGGGAGTTTGAAGGAACGTACTGATATTTTAGCCCCAAACACAATTGTAACCATTTCTGACCAAAACCACTGTTTGCTGCGTGTTGTAAAGAAAAACCCACACTGGGTATTGTAAAGAAAAAAACGCAGCAGGGTTTTTCCTTTGATGGAAGGAGCTCTGCAAGGACCTGGTGTCCAGCGTGAGAGCCAGGGTCGATAACCCCGGCGATGAACCAGAGCGCTGGGAGGAGAGCAGCTCTGTTAATGCACCAGCACGGGGAAGCGATGCTTCCATTTGCTGTGTGGGATGGTGCCAGCTCTAAGTGGATCACAGCATCTCTCAGGAAAGCCCCGGGGAAAGCAAACCCGGCTAACTTTGTGCTGTCCTCGCAGACACCCCTTCACACCACCCAAGCTCAGCGCCTACATCGACGAGGCCAAGACCTACGCGGCTGAGTACACCCTGCAGACCCTGGGCATCCCCGTGGAGGGGGCAGAGGTGCCTCCTGCAGCGCCAGCTTTCCCAGGTATGGGCATGTCTGTGCAGCAAAGGGCTTCTGGAATGTCATTTTTCCTGCTGGTTTCATGTGGGTGTGAAGAATGAAGCGGGTTTTGGCCACTGAGGACTGGCCTGGTTGTGCTCCCCCACAGTGATTCGTGTTACTTGTGTGTCTTGCATCTTTATCAGAGAATTCCAGACTGGGTTAGAAGAGACCCTAAAGATCACATAATTCTGCCCCCTGCCACAGGTAGGGACGCCTGCCACTATCCCAGGCTGCTCCAAGCCCTGTCTGACCTGGGCTTGGACACTTCCAGGGATCCAGGGGCAGCCACAGCTTCCTTAAGCACCCTGTGCGAGTTTATTGCCTATAAAGGATTTTATCTCTATCCCAGGACTGCCCAAATGTCTGTGTCCACACCCCAGAGCAACTCAGGCTGGGGGCACTGGGGTGGGGGGCTCTGTTCAACCCTGACCCTCAGGTCAATGCCACAGCGGGAGCTATGTCCAGGGGAGTCACAGCAGTGTCCAAGGGCAGGGAATCCCAACATCCAGAAGCTCATCCCAGCTCCACACCTCCCCTCCACTCCTCCCAGTTTGTGAATACTCCCTCCAACTGGGAGCCCCAGGAATGATGCAGGACGCAAAGCTGGCGTCCCCAGTGCCACACCTGGGATGAGTCCCCTCCCTGGCCCTGGTGTCCCCAGGATGGAGGAGACCATCCTCCCTGAAAGGACACATGGCTGATGAATTCATGGGCTCTCTGTCTGCCCCCAGCACCCCCAGCTCCCTGTGAGCCAACACTCAGGATTTCGTCTGCCAAAGAGATGACGCCGCCATGAAAGCTTGGATCTGATCCCAGCTCTCACACCCCCACGGCAGGTTTTCCTCCCAGTTCAAGAATTCGTGCTCTAGAGCTCTTGCAACTGCCCAAAACAGCTTGGAAGTCATGGAAAACACAGGAATTACATTTGCTGTGCTCTCCAGCATGACGGTAGTTCTGCAGGAGAGGCAGCACCACGTGCCAAGCTGCACATGAGGAACACATTAGTCAGTACTACTGAGTTGTTTGGAGCGTCTCAAGGATGGATTTAAAAAAGAAAAAAAAAAATAAAACATCTATCCGGCTTCCTGCCACAGGAGTCCGCAAAAGCCACAGAAAAATCAATTTGTCTGGGCTTGTGCAGCTTCCGCAGCGTGGAAACCAAATGGGCTCTTTATTGAATCCAGCCCCCACTTACTGCTTAATTAGCATCTCTCCTTTTCTTTCATCCTCCCTTATTTATTTGTCTTGGGAGCTTGGCAAATGGACATGCACTGAAGCTGCTGCTTGCAGCACACACCGGTCCTTGGTCAGGGTCCTAGAGCTGAGCTCGGGCCATGCCCAGCTCACAGCTCATTTCTCTCCCGATGGTGGCAGATGTGCCTTAAGTCCCAGATTCCTCAGTTCCTGCTTGAGATGTTGCACCTGGCTTTGCTGCTGCAAAGAAAACACTTTGGAAAGCCACAATATTCAAATTGTAAGGAACTCCTCATATTTTTCCCCAAAGTGACACCTCCAGTGAGGCAACGTGTGCTCCCTCTTGCCCAGTAGTTCCATTCCCCCACCAAGAGGACCTTGGCTCTGGCTTGAGTTGATCCCATTGCCCACCTGGCCAGACAGGAGCCTAGGAGATGTGTTTTGGCAGCAGAGCCTGGTCCAGCAGATCCAATGGATACCCCTGCTGCTTTTCCCAAATTTAGGCTTTGTCTTAACTCCCGATTCTTTTACAACAAAACGCTGCGGTCTGGTTGACAAACTGCTATGCCCTGCCTTCAGAGGAACCAGCCCCAAGTGGTGCTGTTTTCCCAGTGATTCATTCTCAAATAGCAACGCTTACATCTTCCCATGGAAAATTTGGAAGTGTTGAAACCACATTTTCCATTAGAAACCGATGGGAAAAAACCAAAATATCCTGTCTACTAAATATTTTCTCCCTGCTGTTATACTGAGGGAGTTTCCCTGCCATGGCTGTGCTGAATGGTCTGTATTTTGGCTGTGAAGGGATCAGAGCTCTATTTTCTCCAAGAATCCTGCCCAAATTTCCCCTATTTTAGGTTATTTCCTGGCCCTCCTCATGCCATAATAGGGGGGAAACCTGTCCAGAGCGCCATTAGCTCAGAAATAACCAAAACCTGAGGGAAAAATACTCAACAGAGAGGGGTGTTTAAAAATTCAAGGATGAGGAAATGCTTTCATTTTCATATGAATTGTTTAATTTACTCACATTATTCCCACCAGCAAGACTCACTGCTGCCCGAGTCGTTCCCGCTGAAAGTCGCGCCCTCAAAACCAACCAGGCGATGGCGAGTTTGGGATGGATTTCCATTAATCCGCGGGTTTTCCTTCCTTTTTTGCCTTCAGGATACACCATTGCTAACGCAGCTGCCGCCGTCACAGCCACCCAGCTCAAGCAGGCGGTGACAATGGGACAAGACCTGGCTGCGTACGCGACCTACGAGGCCTATCCCGCCTTTGCCGTCGCCGCGCGGAGCGACGGCTACGGAGCCTTTTAACCCAACTCCCTCAAAGCCAGCGCGGGCAGGCAGGGAAAGGAAAACAACCTCAGTCTGGTAATTCAACACCCTCACGATTTTAAGCTAATCTGCGGGCTAAGGTTCGTTTTAGCCCGAGTTTCAGTCTTGTAGTTTTGTAACGGGATGTGAAAGGGGCGGGGAGGGGGGAAGGAGGAATTTAAAAAATCGCGCAAAATCAGATTTTCATGCTAGAAAGCAAAAGCTCAGCCCAGGAAATGAGAGGTTCTGAGGTGTATATATATATTTTTATGTGTGTATATATTTATACACCTAGTGTGTGTGTGTGTTTACAAGCAACAACCTGTGCTGAAAACAGTTGGTCCCGTGGCTGTTGCGACTGGGGACCAGGGAAGGATGGGGTAGCCCAGCAAATCCCTCCGTGCACCAGGAATTCTCCTGCATCCACCCCAAAGTTTCCCAGGCCAGGCAGAGCAGAGGTGCCCCTTGGCCACAGGGGTTTGCCTCTCCCTGCCCCTGACCCCCCCGTGCCACCAGCACGGGACATCTCTTTGAAATTCTTCTTTGCCAAGGCAAAAAATCATTTATCCTAAACATTTTTGCCCAGCCCAAGAGGCTAATTTTTAACAAGTTTCCATGCTAATTTTATTTCAAAAGCAGGGCACAAGAATTCAGCAGAGTTTTCCCTCTTACTTTGCTCCCTCCCAGCCATATCCAAAATCAGCGAATACCAGTGTATTTTTTCTATGGAACGGCACATTCACTGAAAAATAGGGAAACTTTTAAGCCTGAGGAGCAGAAAAGTGCTATTCATTAAGGCCAATTCTCTACTTAATTAGAGCACGAGAGCTCACAGCCATGGCCTAGTAATAGCAGGCACCTCGACAGGAATAAAATGATATCCAAAGAACATTTTCCCGGGTTGGAAAAAGCTCTGCCTGGCTTTACACATCAAATCAAGGCTGCTGCCTGCTCTAATTCCAGCAAAAATTAATTTAGTGGAAGAGGGTTCATGCCAATAGTAAAGGCACCTCTTAATTTGGAAAGCACCAGGGTTGATATTGTGTTTGAACCCTTTGGGGGTGCTGGGAGCATCCTGTGGTGTACAGCAGGGGCATTATCCCTTTTTTTGGGATTTATTTTTGCCATGGAATGGAGGCAGGAGTAATGATGCTATGGAGACATAGGAGGAATCCAGTGCTGGGTAACTACAGCAGACACCTTAATCCTATATCAGAAATCCTGCCCAGTGATGCACTCTAAGAAAACTTGAATTTATTCAGTCTAGGACAAAAAAACCCAGTCTTTTGAGAGGAAGAATTTATAACTGGGTTGATGACACCCAGCAGATCTGGCCCCAGATTTTTCACCTGGTTTAGGTGCTGTGATGTGGCAGAGTAGAAGCCATTCCTGTGCATCCCCCAAGCTGTGCAAAGCTGAGGGTCTGTGGCAAAGTGGTGACTACAGGAACCAAGTGTTTCTTTCCTCTCCTGACTCAATTTCCCCTGGAATGGAACAAACCCCAGAAGCTGTACAGTCTGAGGTCCCGTTAGACCCCTCCTATTTATGAAGTAGCTCATTAGGGTGACCCTAAAGGTATTACAAGCCCTCTGTGGCTGCTGCTGGCCACGTTTGGCTTTGCAGCAAAGGACAAACCTGGTCACAGAGGGCCAAATAACCAAGAGTGTTACGGATTTTGTGGCTTTTTTTTTTCTCTTCTGTATCTGTCTTTAAGTGGTGTTTGCCAACGAGGAACATAGCCAGGAGAGTCTCTCAAACCGTTGGCAGGAAGTGTTTCTCACTTTCCGTGTTCAGTGAGTTTTGTCTGCTTTTTCAGCTATTTATATAAGTTCAGAAAGATGTCAAAGCAAAGGGCAAGAAGCAGTATTAAAAATGTGTGCATGAAGCACTTATTTTTGTACGAGTAGTACAAGGTTTGTATAGAGTTTTAGCACTGTGAAGTGTAGCGAAAAATCACAATTTCCATTTACTGGAGGACAATCGTGTATGTTTAAAGGGAATGAAGGGGGAAATGACATCTCAATCATCCGTCACAAATTAGAACCGGGACTAAATTCTGTGAAGCAGCCCTGTGATTTTTGAGTAATCTGAGGACATTCACTGGACTTTGAAATATCATTAAAACTTTTTAAACACACGCCTCAGTCCCTTTATCCGTCTGTGGTAGACAGGAGCACACTTTGCTCCAGGGGGATCGATCCCAGGTCGCGCTGGCAGGGTCACAAGCTGTTCAGGAGTATGTTCCACATGCACTTTGGTGACCCTCACCAAGCACACGCAGCAGAAAATCAGCAGTTTTGTACTTCTGCACTTCTAAGTGAGAAATCAAGGGGCTCTTGGCCTCTTTTCCCAGCACCTCTTTGGCCAGTAATTATTTATCTGTCAGTTCTATGGGAACTGGGTTTGCTGTGAATTTATTACAGTGGTGAGCATTCCTTACTCAATCCCAGAGGACACTTTTTGGGGGTTGCATCGGGAGTGAGACAACACCATGCAAAAAAAAAGGGGTAAATGGGGAGATCCATGATTTAGGGCTGTGAGGGATTGGCCCCACCTTGAGAAGAGCCTGTTGCCAAGTCACTGGTAGGTAAATCTTTGTTAACGTGAGACCCTGCTCCTTGGAAGATCATGGTAGTTAAATGAGTGAGAAGTTCCCTGCTCCATCACAGTTAAATGACTGAGAAACAGCGATTCCTGAGACGAGGGGTTCTGGGTTTGCACCTTTCCAGAGAGATCCTGAGCCCAAGAAATGGAGGAAGTTCTGGTACCTTGCTACTGATAACACAAGCCAAGGCCTCCCTGCCTGCCACCCCAAAAGAGGTTTTGCCAAAATAGCTTGACATTGTTCTTCCAAAGAGGTCAGCTGTATTCTGAGCTCCAACAGCTCTGCTAGCTCCGTTATTTTCCCTCATTAGCTTTTCACGATGTCCCGCTTTCATTTCCTCCAAAACCAGGGCAATGGAGAATTTGCTGTTGTGCTGTTTTCCCCCTGGCACAGCTGAGATGCCCTCTTTGCTCAGCAGCAGCTGGCTGGTCAGTTTTGGAGAGCAAGAGTGATTTTCCAAGGAATCTCAAACCCACAGCTCAACTTAAAGAAAACATTATTTCCCATTTGTAGAAAAATGGGTTCCCAGTGGAGAGCAAGACAAAGCCAAAAACCACATCCACCCTCCACCAACAAGTCTAAGACAAGTCTGAGGTGTAAGTGATGAGATTTATGCCCTGAAAAATCAGCAGATGGCCTCAGGTTTGACTGCTGGCAAGGCAGGGGGTACAAAAACTGTGTTTTCCATCTCTCTTCTTCCAGCCAGAGCTTTCCTGGTGATCTGTACAACACAGAGCCTCTCATCTGAGGTGCAGAGAGAGAATAACACATTTCTGAGGGTGACACAGTTCTATGTTTGGAGTTGGCCAGACCCTGGAACATCCCTCAGGGAAACTCTCATGTCCCGTGAAACCCCCTCAGTCCATGGGATAATGTGACTTTCAAAGGGATCTGCTTTACCTTGGAGCTTGCATGGCTCTCTTTTCGCAGCTAAATCTCCCAGGACCATGTCATGTCATCATTCCATCACATATCTACCTAGATTACCCCTTTCTGGGAAAAAATAATCCCAAAGCAAACAAACTTTGAAGGTGACATCCCAGTCAGGGGTCACCAGTCCCTGCTGGCCACTGACTGGGGGTCAGCCTGGCCCTGAGTGCCACTCGTGGTGCTCTGATGGGATGGATCCTTCCCGTCTTCCTCTTCTTTGCTCTGTCCCCCAAAATCTCAGTCTTGGATCTTTACTGTGCCTGCCAAAATCTCAGTCTTGGATGAAATTCCAGTTCTCAGCTTTTTAAAGTACTGGTGGCTTTTTTAGACAGCCCCTGTCCTTTGGGGGTGCTTGGGGTGGGCTGCTCTTTTCCTGGACACCTCAAACTCCCTTCCATGCCCAGAGACTCATCCTGGCCTGGCTCCAGCTGTCCCCAGGATTGTGCCCATCTGGATTTGGGATTGCCTAAGGAATACACATTGGAAGAGTGACATTCCTTGGTCCCCAGCCCCACCTCGGGTGTATCCAGCCTTGTTGTGGAGATGTTAAAAACCAGAGAGCTGCAAAAGCCCCAGACAACCACAGGATCCAACAGATCCCAAATCCTGCACCGAAGTCCCGAGACAAGAGAGGATTGTCCCCTCTCCCCCAGCGCCTCGGGTCAGATCCCAAATTAGCATCTCCTCACACTGCTGGCAAATTGGGAAGGGACAGGCTGTGCGGGAGGGAGGCTCTGGCGTGCACGGGAGCTCAGCCTGGGGACACAAGTTTCCCGAGTTCGTGGTAGTTTATATCCCACGCCAACAAAAATAAAACAAAGGTGGAATTCTGCCCTTCTGCCGAGCACGTAGCAGGGCACAAATGGCTCCCCGGGAGAGGGACGAGCAACTGTGAGGAGTAGTGAGTGCTATATTTAACAGCTGGCGAGGTGCCCAAATGCCTGAAAAATTCTTTTTTTTCTAGACTTTGGCTCGAGCTTGTTCTCGTGTGAAACAGCACTGGCACCTAGTGGCTGCTGGATCCAGGCACAGCATCCCAACAAAGCGTGCAGGGAAGCAGGGAAGGGCTGCTGGTCACTGCCTGCCAACAGCCACGATGCTGTTACAGAGCAAATAAAACCGAGGGTGTCTCTCCCAGAGAATTTTCTACACACAAAAGATGATGGGAAAAAAAAAAAAAAAAAAAAAAAAAAAGGCCCCTAATCTTCAAAATCCTTCTCACTGGTGACAGCCAAATAAACACGAGATGTTTCACAAGGGGACCTGTGCTGGGGCACAAGGGACTCTCCAGCTATCTTAATTCTGGCTTTCAACTCTTCCTCTCCCATGCTTCCTAAAGACTCACTTTTGGGGCAGATGTTCGTGGTTTAGAGGGTAAATCTTTCATTGTGCATTCAGCTTGGCTTGCTTAAACATGTCCTTGGCTTGCTTAAACATGTCCTAAATGTCCTAAACATGTCCTACCGAACAAAAACCCCTGCTGTTAGTGGGGTGGCAGGGGGAGTTCTTAGGAGAGGACATCAGGAGCATCCCCAGGGATTTGATTCCCAGTGATGTTCTTTCAAAGCTCTTTCTTTTTCCTGACTCAGTATTGCGACTGCTTTGAGCTGCTCCGGATGGGGATCTCTGAGACTGATTGCAGCTGGTTGGAAATGAATAATTCATCCTCTCCTACTGATTTTAAAGAGAGGCAAAATTATCTGATTGATGATTCTCTGAAGAATTAAGGAGATTGCATACAAAATTGGTACACATTATTGAAGCTTATTAAACATTTACAGTTGTTTAGCTGTCAGGCCCTACAAGAATCCTAAATCCAGACCTGAAATATGTTTTCTTCTCCCTGTGGGCCCAAATTCTACCACTTACCAAAGGCAGAAGAGATTTAGGGACTGTGGAGCTGTCCCCACCTATGGTACCCCATGGCAGTGCTGGTGGGAGGCAGCTCAGGAGGGACCTGCCACCAACACTGGCTAAGGGTGGTCGTGGCTTTGTCCAGGCAACTCTGAAACCCTCCTGGGAAGATCCTCTACATTCCTGGGGACTTTTTTGTGGTGAAACCCTTTCAGCCCACAGGTTTGGGCACTGTCCTTGTACCTGCAATGGTGTCTTCATTCTGTGCTTGGATGAACTCTTGTGTGGGTTGGAGAGGGGCCACAAACCCTCCTGGTGACCCACCTGTAGGTGACCCTGGGTGGCTCTTCCTCCAGCCAGAGCCTGCTGGTCTTGGGCCCTTCCTGATGCTCCAAAAAAGCAAGCTGGGGTCTGTTTAGAGCTGCCTCACCCACAGCTTTAACCCATAAATTCAGCTCTTACT
Source organism: Prinia subflava (assembly GCF_021018805.1). Lineage (NCBI taxonomy): Eukaryota > Metazoa > Chordata > Aves > Passeriformes > Cisticolidae > Prinia > Prinia subflava. The sequence goes on from NC_086255.1 coordinate 31,779,334, forward strand.
GATTTCCATCTAATTCCCTCTGGGAGAGCCTATTCACCATCAATAGGCACAGGTTTAATGACTAAAGAAGAAGTTACATCATTATTACAGTAAGAATCAGCTGAAACCAGGCCTGGCCAGGACAGGAACCACTGGACTGAGGACAAATGAGGAGACTCAATTGCAGGGAAAAGCCAAAACTTTCCAGGAAGTCAAGCTTTGCACATCAGTGGATGGCCAGCAGCACTTAAGGGGCAGCAGTGATATCCAGAGGCACAAAAAACCCCTCCCAGAACATCGTGGGATCCACAAGAATCACCCAAATCCAACCCCTGCACAGCCTAGACATGAAATCTACTGCCTGTCTTGGGTTGCCATGCAAGATGTAACCAAAAGTATGTATTCTATTGCCATCTGTTGAAACCAGTTGGGAAGGTGTTTTTCTTTATCTCTTCTGTGACCCATCCCTCAGAACTCCAGGAGGGAGGGAGTGGGTGTCTTCTGTTAATGGGCAGCTGTTAAAAACAGCTGGGGCAGAGTTCTTTATCCCTTCCAGGACCCATCCTCCCTCCAGGGGATCTCTGCTGTCCATGGGCCATCGAGGCTCCCTGCAGGGCTGATACAATTCCATCATCCATGGGAGATGCTGCACCCAGGGGAGGAGCCCAGCATTCCCACCTGGATAAACCCTGGCATTCAGAGCCCAGCACAGCCTGTGTGCACTGCATTCCCACCTGGATAAACCCTGGCATTCAGAGCCCAGCACAGCCTGTGTGCACTGCATTCCCACCTGGATAAACCCTGGCATTCAGAGCCCAGCACAGCCTGTGTGCACTGCATTCCCACCTGGATAAACCCTGGCATTCAGAGCCCAGCACAGCCTGTGTGCACTGCATTCCCACCTGGATAAACCCTGGCATTCAGAGCCCAGCACAGCCTGTGTGCACTGCATTCCCACCTGGATAAACCCTGGCATTCAGAGCCCAGCACAGCCTGTGTGCACTGCATTCCCACCTGGATAAACCCTGGCATTCAGAGCCCAGCACAGCCTGTGTGCTCTGCATTCCCAGAGGAAGGCTGGACCCATCTCACACCACTGGACCTTCAGAGGAAACTGCCCCTGCTCCAGGATCATTGCTGCAACAGAACCACATCTGTCACTGCAGGAGGACTTGACTGGGCTGCTGCCAACACCCTGAGCAACAGCGTGTCAGGCTGTGTTCTGACTCTGTGTTTGCTTTTTTTGGCTGGTTGGTTTTTTGTACTACTACATTTTTATTTTAACATTCCTAGTAAAGAACTGTTATTCCTATTTCCATATCTTCGCCTGAGAGCCCCTTAATTTCAGAATTATAATAATTCAGAGGGAGGGGGTTTACATTCTCCATTCCAAGGGAGGCTCCTGCCTTCCTTAGCAGACACCTGTCTTTCCAAACCTGGACACTGCCCACTCCTTTATGGAGCTGTGATGTGAAATGCTGAGGATGATCCTTCAAAGGGGACCGTGATGATGCGGAAGAGGTTCACCCTCTTCTTGTAGTGCCCAAAGTAGCGGAGCCGGTACACGCCCGGCTCGGTGCCGGCCGGGATGTGCCACTCTATGGTCACGTTGCTCTGGCCACGGGACCCTTTGCTCCAGTAAAACCTGGGAAAACAGGCCCAAAACTGCAGTCAGCAAGGAGATCCACATTTCGTTGGAGCTCGCTGCGTGCAATGAGATGAAGACACTCCGGGTGAGTGTGTTTGAGGTCCTCCCTGCGTGGGGGCAGAGCTAAACCAAGAGGGTGAATATTCACTTAAATCACAAAGAAAGTCTATAATGATTGATCTCAGGACTTCTGGCACCGCAACAAAAGCCCATTTTGTTTTACAGACTCCTTGTGCAAAAGCCTTTCTGCTCAACCCCAAAACTCTTCAGAGAATGCTCATCCTCAAACCTCCACACATCATCTGGACATGAGGGATTTTTCAGCTGGCTCTGAGGAAGCCCTTCCTGGGAAGATGATGAAGCTTCACCTACAGCTCTGAAAGGTGTCACCAGCCTTGCTGCTTTGTGGATATTTTTCCTGAAGGCTGACATCTCCACCCTTAACTTTTGTTTCTTCCAAACCTTTAAAAATTGTTGTCTGTTTATGCTGCACAGCACATCCAGCCAGTTTTCCCTGTGAGTCTCTCTTATTTTCTCTTCCGCATCTTATTCATCCCCAAAGTGTGCCAGAGAGATGGATACAGGCTAAGAGCAAGCTGGACTACAAACCTTCTGTCATTCCTGCCTTTCCTTCTCCCTTTCCCAAATTTACAACCCTCCATTCTGGATCCTGGAGCCAAGGGGATCACCATTTTTGCCAAATTAACCTCCCCCAAATATGAGCTGATCTTCCCCTGGAGAGCATCACCTGCAGGGCCAGGACTAACCTGGGGCTGGGAGCTCTGGAATGAAGCCCTCCAGGTTAGACTGGAATGACTCCCTGGATTCTGTGGGACAGGGAAACTTGCTCAGGGCACCCACCTGGTGTCCCAGGAGGCGTCGTTGAGCACCGCGCGCCAGCTGCTGGAAATGTTGGAGTACCTCTCCACCGTCAGGAAGTTATGCTCAGTCTGGAATGAAAATACCACAGTTTGGCACACACTGAAGGTACAGGCATGTCCCCACCTTCTGTGGCACTTTAAACTGGATAGGGACTGTGCTTCCTCGTGCTTTACTGCCAAATGTGGGAATTACTGGCAAAAGTGTTATATTTTACTGCCAAAGCACAAATTTAAGCTGAGAAATGGTGCAAAGACCTTATCTAAAGGAAGAGAATGGGCAGTCACTGCCATTCTATGCAAGGTGAGTGATGGAAGGTATTAAGTGCTTTTCTAATTTCCTTTGTTTTGTAAAAATACAGCAGCAGGGTGGTAGGATGGAAATGCAGGTTTGCCCTGGATACCAATGTGATCCAACACATAATAGGATTCAACTTCAATAATATAAAGAGATCATAAACAGCCCAAATTCACTTCTTTGCCCCAACAGCTTTCTGGTGGTATGAATTCCCAAAGCACGGGTTTTCCTCTGCTCTCCCAGCAAAGAAAAAATCCTTCCCAGTTATCCATTAGTCCCAAACACCCCAATTCCAGCATCATTCCATCGCATTTACCGCGTTCTCTGCAGAGTTCCTGGGGTTTGCACCCACAAAAGTCACTTCAGCAACTTCTCCCTGGGGGGAAATCAAGATTTTTGTATTAAAAGCTGAGCAGCACGTTAAGAACATCTTTTGAAGAGGCCATTTGATGTATTTAGGGGGTGGGTTGGTTTTGTGGTGTTTTATTGTGCTTGGCTTGTTGTTGCTGTTGTTTTAAATTATTTATAATTTCACTTGTTGCAGCAGCAGTGGACAACTGATGCTTTGAACAGCTGCTCTGGACCTCACTATTGCAGTTGTCCTGCTTGCTGGATAAACTCCACTACCACACATTAAAAAAGAGAGGAAATGAGGAGATTTTTCAGAATGCCTCCCTGCCTTCCTGCAGGGAGTAAGGAGACAGCAATGAATGAGGTGCAAGCCCTTGCTCTGAACATCTTATCTAAATGCTGAGCGTTGAAAACAGAACCATTTCTGTTCATTTTGATTTCATTCCATTTACATTCCACAGCAGAGGCATCAAAGCTGACCTGATTGCCTGCTTGAAAAAAATCACTGTACAATATTTGCCTACTTAATCAACTGCTATTTTGTTTTGAAGCAGAAGGGGAAATCTGCTTTGTGCTGAATGAAGGGCTTTTATTTTCCCCTTTATTCACCCATTTTATTCCCATTCAAAATGCTCTGCCCCTGCCTTCTCAACCGTGCCCACCAGAGAGATGAGACCTGCTGGCTCTGAGGGCACCACACCTCACAGACTTGTAGGGGGTGAGGGGTAAGAATTTAAAGGCGATTTCTCAGACAGGTTTTAGGGACTCCCTGAAGCTCTCACCTCTCGATACTCCTGTCTCACTTCTTCCAGCACATCCCCAAAGGTTTTGGAGGCCGGCGCGTTCTCGGCGCCGAGAGAAGGCAGCAGGGTCAGGCTGGTGACGTTGAAAAGTGGGGGCTCTGGACCACGGGGCAGCTCCTGAGTGGCGTTCTGGGAGAGAGAAGATGTGCTCCTTAAACATCCACATGGACAACCAGGATTCCCTGAGGAAGCAGCCCTGCTCCGGCTCTGCCTCCCAGCCCCTGCTCGCACAGATTGCAGGAATAATAAAGCGAGCCTGAAACCAAAGCAGAGGATCTCCATCTGTGCTCTGCCTGCAGGAGCAATCCCTGCAGGACACCTGCTGCTGGGGTCTCCTAAATCCAGCCCCAGGATATCCCAGGATATTCCTGCCCACCGCTCCTGCCTGTTCACATGGTTACGGTGATAATGGGCACCACCAGGTACACCAAAAATGCTGCAGATGTTTTTTTTTCCTTTTGGTAGAAAAGCAGCAACTTCAGGCCATGCTGAAAGGTTGTAGGTACTGATTTCCTACACTTTGAGCTGCAAAACCCCCAGAATTTCTCAAGTGGTGTCAGAGCCCCATTACAGGAATTCTTTTTATCCCACATAATGTTTCTCAAGGTGGATTCTCGAGAGAGGGCAGCAGTCAGGTGGCCTCAGGGAGGAACAGCCACCCCCACTGACAAGATTTAGATGTCCCCAGCAGGCTGTGGCATGTAGGAAATGCTGCTTACCAGAGCAATGGCCTTGGCCAGGCCCCTGTACAGCTGGATGTAAGCAGAAAGGGTGTGTGGCCCATAAATCGTCGAGGCAGCCTCATACCGTTGAACCTGGAAAGGACAAAATCGGGAGAGGAAGGTCGAGGAGGCTCCTGAGCGGTTTGTACATCCCATCCCACCCAGCTCAAGATCAGCAGTGGGGTTATTTACTCCCTTTCTGATAAGGAGACAGCCCCAACAACTCGCCAAAGTATTTCTGCTGCAATTTCAGGTTACTCCTCATTCTCCAACCTGTTGCAAACAGAGAGGGCCTGTTTGCTCTTCCAGTTTGCACAGTTTTTACCCTCTTTGCTCTTCCAATTAGCACAGTTTTTACCCTCTTTTAAAGGCTTATGATACAACTTGCCTCCCCCTCCAGCTTTTTGGGGTGGGATTCTTCCAACCCCAGTTCTTCCAACCTTCCCTCCCAGTTCTCCCCACCCGTTTTTGTGGCAAAGGGAAAGAACTCTAAACACACAACATTTCACGTGAATTATTAGCCCCTGGAGCCAAAAGCTGATCTCAGTTAGACAGATTCAATCCCCAGTTTTAACATTTACCTGGTATTCCTCATAGGTGGTGATGTAGTGGGTGTAGACATTGCACAGACCTGCAATCACAACGTTCATCCCTTGTGTCCCATGGGAATCAAATTCCTAAGGAAGGAAATAAAACCCTTACCTTGAAACAAATACTTAATGCACGACTATACTGTTGTTATCATTATTGTTGTTGTTGTTGTTATTATTATATCAATATTGTTCTGGTAATTGGCATTATGATTATATATTCACTCCCCAAAGAAAAAGAGGACAAGTGACCTCACAATCCAGTAAATCTAGGGGGATTTTTTGGGAGCTGATGTCTGTATACTCCTAAAAAAAATCAGGGGTATAAGTGTGAGAAAGGCCCAGGGAATTGTGGAGAAGGCATCTGGGATTTTATTTAGGCTACAGCCAGGATGTGTCAATCAAATGGAAAAAATACAAAAATACTCTTTTCTCTCTCTCTTTTTTTTTTTTTTTTTTTTTTTTTTTCCTCTTTTTTTTCTTTTTGGTTGTTCTCATGTTGCAAAATCCTGGTAGAGATTAAGGAGCTGAACCCCTCCATCCCACAGCCAAACTCCTGCTGGCATCAGTTGTGCCTGGATCCCTGTGGAATTGGCTTAATGGATTGAAACCCAATCAGTTGGTGTCTTAGGGAGGATATCCATTTCTTCTGCCTGTCAGGAAGCAGATGGAAAATCTGTCTGAGGAAAATGGCAGAAGGAAACATCTGTGGGACATGAGCCCCGTGAGCCCAGCTGGGAGGAGAGGAGGGAAAAACCAGGAGGCTCAAGAAAAGAGAAGTTCCAGACGTGCTGGTGAAACCTCAGCAACTCACTCTTTTAACAGCTTCCCGCAGCCTGCGTCCAGACATGGTCCTAGGGCATGGAGGGAACAAAGTCAGGCTCCAGAGTCACGGAATCCCAGGGTCACTGAGACTGGGAAATCCCTCCCAGCCCAGGCAGTCCACCCTGTGCCCACCTTGTCCCCAGCCCAGAGCACTCAGTGCCATATCCAGCCCTTCCTTGGACACCTCCAGCCATGGGCACTGCAACCCTCCCTGGGCAGCCCCTGCCAAGGCCTGAGCTCCCTTTCCATGCACAAATTCCTGCTGCTGCCCAAGCTGAGCCTCCCCTGGCCCAGCCTGAGGCCGTTTGCCCTTGTCCTGTCCCTGTTCCCTGGGAGCACAGCCCGACCCCCCCGGAGTTGTAGAGAGCAGGGATCTAAAGCAGGAATTGCTGGCTCGACTTGCAGCACCCACCAGAAATTCCCTCAGCAGCTCCAGCACTGCCCAACATCCCTTAAAGCCTCTATGCACAAGTTCAACCAAAACACCTCAAAACATTTCACACCCATCACCACAGCCAGGGAGGGGCTGGAGGCACCCCAGGGCAGGGTAGAAATGAAGGTACTACAGATAAACCATTATCCTATTTAAATCAACATCACAGCACCACTGACTGTCAGTGCAATTCATCACTATGGTGTTTGTGGTGCCAAAAACAGAATCAAAGTTAACAAAATCCTTGAAACTGCATTTTGTTACCACCAAAATGATTCAGGAAGCCTGTGTGCATCTCAATCGTTCTCAGGCTGAGTTTGGGGACAATTTTGAGCCTACCCCCCTTTCTACCTGCAGGCAGAACAGTTCCAGAAGGTTTGGATGGAATCTGGCTGCAATAAATGGAATAAGACCCAAGGAATACACACGTGAACTCCCCAGGAACAGCGAGGATTGCCAGGGATCCGATGGCAGCGATCTGCACATCCACAATTTCTGGGTGCCAGGGGTGGGGCCAAGTCATCTAAGGGGGGGTGAAAAAGGGCAGGTAAATGCTTTGGTTTAGTAGAAAAAAAATATCTGAGGTGTTTTCCTTCCTACAGTCATAAAGACAGATACATTTATTTTGTGAATTTATTTGTAAGTTATTTGTGAGACACACGGGAAAGTGTTTTACCTTCAAATGATGTCTGACTGTAAGAGTCACATAAGGCACAGGTAAATACTATGTAAGGCAAAAATAAACCCCTAAATAAGGTGTTGCCAGAGGGGCAGATTTAGGGAAAGTGGGTAAAGGAGGTCAGGGTAGCACCTAGAAACCTCTCACCTGCATGGAAAAAGGATAGAATTAGGATTGATGAGGAGATGAAAAATCCCACTCCAGCGAGCCAAAATTGTTGGGGTTTTTTCTGAGGAGCAATTTGCTGGGGGCAAAACATGAATGACAAAAGCTTGTGAAGCACATCAGAAGCAGGAGACCTCCCACTAGCATCCCTAAAATGTGCTAAAGCCATAAGAATAAATTGCAATTTCCTCTCAGTAACACCATCCTGCGTGGAGGAGGAGGCTGGGAGGAGCTGGGGCCTCTTTTGGGGAGAGCTGAGGTGAGGAGCTGATTGAACACAGAGTGACAGCAGGGAAGCTTTTAAGGAGGCTGGTGAGAGGAATAACAATGAATTTCCTCATCCAGATGGCCTCCTCTAAGTGCTCTAAAGAACCCTGGACATGATCCCTGTGCAGCAGCGCATTTGCCTCAGTGCCAAGGGAGCTTCAGGTGGGGAAAGGGGCAGCGATTTCCATTTGGAGTTTAAAGCAGGATCTGGGGAGAGCTCAGAGAGTGCAGACTCCAAGCTGTGCCCTGAGCATGGGGCTGGGCTGGGATCCCCGGGGCTCTGCAGAGCCCGTGCAGCCTGTGCTCCCTGCTTGTTCTCCACCAGACATCATAGGCATTGCCCGAGGCTCCCCAACAAACCCAGGAGGGGCTGGGATCAGCCCGGAGCAGTGATCCCTGCACGCCCCAGGGCACACACGGGGCTGTCCTCACCTCTCCCGTGCTGAAGAGGATGGGCTTGGGTTTGTGGCAGGCTTTGGTTTCGTTCGATGGCTCTCCCAGCAGCTGGTCCCGGATTTGATCCCAAAACGGGTCCCCTTCCACTGAGCCTTGAGGGGGAAACACCTTTGAACACTTCCTCAGCTGCCCCAGCAGCTCTCAGACAGACATTCCCTGCTCCAGCTCCTGGCTGTGGGAGATTTCTCAGTGGGCTCTGACCACCTCCCTTTCCTGGGGTGGTTTGAAGAGCTTGAGCTTCAGCCCAGCTCAGCCCCGTCCTGGCAGGATCCATTGCATCCTTCAGGCAATGAGAACGAATGAGCAGGAGAGATCCCAAAACAGCTCTTCCTTCTCCCTGTTCCCCTTCCCATCCCCTTGCTCTCCTTCCTCCAGGGCATGGCCATACCCTTTTCCCAAATGGACGCAGTCAAAACTGTGAGGGCGTTTCCTCCACCTTCCTAAAGCCGTCCCTTTGGATGCTGTGAGGTGGCTCTGGGGTTTCAGTCCATCTGGGGGTGCCCCGTGCCCTCCCTGTTCCTACAAAGCCACGTCAGGATCTGCCCCCAAATTACCTTGGGTGAAGTTGAAAGCCCCCACTCCGTCAATAGTCCCGGCAGCAAAGCTGTGCCCCAGGGCTGGTTTGCAGGTTTTGACCTAAAGCAGAAGGGAGGAAGGGAGGGGAGAGGAGAGAAAAGCCATTTCCCTCGCTGTGGCTCGGGTGCTGCTGCGGGAGCAGGGCGTTCCCTGCCGCTCTCACCGTGTGCGTGGCGTTGAGCTCCACGGTCACGTCGCTCATGTTCACCCACTGGTGGGCTGAGCTCAGGGCTCCGGTCACCTCCTGGGAGGCTTTTTCATACAGCTCCTGAGGGACACACGAGGGGGGAAGAAATCCTTGAGGGGCAGGCGGTCAGGAACCTCAGCTGTGCTGAGGAACAGCCACATGGGTCATCTCCTCATTCCGGGGCCTCTTCCAGCTGCTGGTGCACATCCGTATTTCCCAAATCCCTTTGTTTCTGCCACCCTGCCTCCACACCCTGCATGCCCTGAGACCTGAAAGCTCTCCCTGTCTCAGGGAGGGAGGACACTTTTCTTTAACAGCTGAAACGTGCCCCTATTTCAGCAGGATGGCAACTTCCTTCTCCTGGTTGCCACCTCTGGGCATTTCTCACATCTTGGACCAAGCAGAAAAAATGTTTTCTGTGAGAAAGGAGCGCTTTGCTCTACTCACTGACTCAAAGTGCTGGGCCTCTGCTGTATTTACTGCACCCCTGACAGCTGAAGGTATTTACTACACACACTCAGCCCTGCAGGGAATGGTTTTCCAGCCTCAGGTTGGTCCGGGGAAAGGGCTGCCAGAAGTTATACAGGTTTAATGACATTCCTGGAAGGAGCTGAGGGCACAGCTTCTGAAGGCCAGGAGTCTGAGGTGTTAAAGACAGCAGCAGTGCTTTTCCCCTGTGCTTGATGCACACACCAGGACTCTTGGACTGGGGACAGAGGCATGATCAGCCTGGAGTGACTTCAGGGTGCAGCCTCCAAAACAGTGATTAAAGGAAAAGCCACTACCAAGCCTCCTGCTCTTCCTGCTCTGCTGGACACGCTCCAGTTCCTGCAAGCTGCTGTCCCTGAAATGCTGCCAAAAGATCTCCTTGCACTCACTGCTCTCACATCCCACAGGAGGGGAAGCAGCAAATTCAGCCCTGGGTGGCTTTAGAGCCCTCAGGTGACAAAAGGGAGCCCCAAGGGACGAGCAGAGCAAGGGGAGCATCCTCTGTGGGGGTCTAAGCCACACATTTTACCTCACATTTGTGTCAGTTTGGGAATGTGATGCCAAACTGCCCCACAAGTGGTGTGTGGTGGTGTCTCTGAACTCTTCTAGGAGGATTTTTCCCATCGTGATGCCTTTGAGGTGAATGAGAGGGAGGGGAGAGGATAAGAGGGGACATCCTCACTACACTGAGGAATATTGAGATCAAAACCCAAAACCAACATTTTAAAATAACAACACCTGCAAAGATGTATCTAAATAAAAGTATGTGTTGTCAAGTCTAAATTCAGGTTTCTAATCAGATTTCCTCAAAATACCTGAGGAAATCTTTTCACTACCATTAAGATCTCCTACACTGTCCTAAGCCTAACAAATTCCAGGCTCTGAGGTCTTCTTGATTCTAGAGGACAGAAACATCACCAGCTGGTTGCAGAGCTCATTTACCATTAAAAAACAAAACCAAGGAACTTTAGAGCCTAATTTGAATTCACAAACATTCACCAAAACAGGTACAACACAGATAGAATATGGAAGATGATGGAAGATAGATGATGGAAGATGATTGATGGAAGATGGAAGATGGAAGATACAGAAGATGGAAGATGGAGTATCCAGAGGGAAGGGATCCACAAGGCTCACCAGGTTGTTTAAATGAGCATGAATTCCTGTCGCAGCAGCACTCACACACACTCAGAAAGCAGAATATTCCTTACCTTTGCTTTCAGGTAGATATTTTGCCCTATAATCCTGGTGCTCTCAAACATATCGTTCCCGGGCCCCTTGGCCATGCACATGGCTGCCTGTTGGGAAATTTGTTTGGTGATCAGTGATTATGGATAGCATCTGGCACTGTGGGAACTGAGGGCTTCTTGCAGGCCACATCAAAATTAGGCACGGGGTTACCACACCCAAGGTAAATTTGGGGTGAATGACCAGAAAATTGGGTGTGTGAGGGACAAAGCGCAGTCAAATCCTGGAAGAGGCATCCAGGCCAGTCCGAAAAGAGGTGATTTTTTATTACTTTTAGTGCCCTCTCCATGCAGTGGTGGAGCCCAGGGCCCTGCAGAGGGCGGGACAGGCGGGTCACACTCACCCCTCCGACGGGACAGGAGCTCTGGGGGTTGTCACACGACTCGCCCGTGTTGGCGCAGAAGGGGCCCCGCGTGTTGGGGGACACATCTCCCAGGTTGGACGAGGCAAAGGCGGCCACAAAAGAGCCCTGCCAGGACAGAGGAGCACTGCAGTGCCTCACAGGGAAAGCTGCAGCTCTCCCTGCAGCTGCTGTGGTCACCAAGCAGGACTCTGGTTTATTCCTTAAGGCACTAAGGGATGGAGGCACATCCCGAGGGGTGGGGCAGGAAGAGCAGGGGAGAATTGGATGCACATGATGCCATTTCAGGGAGAACCTCACACCGCCTGGGGGTGCAGACAGTGTTTCCTCCTCCCCCTCTTCCACCTCAGCTCTTCTCAGGTTGCTGATCAGTTGTTTATGGGTCATTGGAGCACCTCACACAGGATTTTTTTTCCTTCCAGGCATTCATCATGACTGATTTACTGGAGGAGAACTATTGGAGCTGACTGCAGGGACACTTTCCAGGTTGTTCAAGGCTTGAACTCTTCCAGGGATAGGGCAACCACAACCTCCCCAGGTTTTAATCAAAATAAATGTGAGTTATTCCTCAAGTCTGGATAACTGCCACTGATGACTGGTTTGGAAAGCCAAGAGTACACCTTCCAGTGTCCCTTCTGCAGGGGAAAAAGGAACTAAATTGAAGCATTCACCTGAGTCGTGTGTGGCTGTCTTTGCCCCGCTGTCCCACCTCACCCCGTCCCTGTCCCAGCCCCATTTCCCCCATTCCCTCGGGCTCTCCCACCTCTCCGGGGAGCATTCCTTTGTTCTTCTCCTGCTCGAACAGGTAGGAGGCGTAGCCCACGTTGTCGCTGTTCACCAGGTGGTTGGAGTTGTTCATGCTCACCGGGTGCACCGCAAACCAGCTGAGGAGGGGCCACAAGGCACACACAGAAAACGCTCTGTTCACTCTGCAGGGGCAACTGACCCACTCCACCTTGTGTGTTTGTGGGAATTTTCTCTGGGAGAATACACACAGAGGCTCGTGGTGCTTAGGGGTGGATTAGCAAGGGCACGGGATTCCCATCCTCTCCCTTGCTGACTAGGGGGGCTCATGGCTGGAACAGTCCAGGCCTTGAGTGGACACAAGAATTTGTCCCTGTCATTATCAGGGCCACCAAGAGCTCCGTCAGACCTGAGCTGACTCTTGCAGTAACCCAGAGGATTATATTTTGCAGGGATTTTTATACCCAAAGGAATAAGAAGGAGTCGGTCATGTAAAAAAGGGGGAAATGGGACAAATGGGACACCTTCATTCTTACAAAAAATAATGAGGGTATGGAGAAAAACCTGCTGCTCTGGCGGTCAGTACCTGATAAGGCCTAGCTCGTGTCCATCCTCATCTACCATCTTCAGCACCACCATTTCTTTATCCGTGTTGGATGAGTACCTGGATGGGAACAGAGCAGGGAAATCCCATCAGAGTCAGGGCCGTGGTGGTGCTCTGCATTGCTCAGGCAGGTGAAATCCCCACTAGGCTGCACAGGGATGTGAAAAGGTCATTTCAGGTACTACCAGCACACAGCAAGGCCTTAGAGAAGCGTCTGAAACCAGCTGGGAGGGGAGGGAAGAGCTGTGGCTGTCACTGCCCTCAGGTCCTGCTCCTCCAAGGAATGGGGACAACAGGAATGCATGCACCAAGGATGGCACTTTAATGCCCTCTGACCCTTTATTTGTTAAATAAAGCCCAGGCCCACATCCTTGACCAATTCCTCATGCTTGGAGAGGGCAACTGCAGCTTTCAAGCCCTTTTCAAGCAGTTCATTGTTTTCTCCTGCCTGGGGAGATTTTACCTGTTCCGCTCGGACTCCGGGTTCTCGAGGTAGGAGAAAGGGCTCCGGTTGATCTGGCTGTTTTCCACCGTGCCTCTGTTTATAAAGAGCCTTCCTTTCTTCATGTTCTCATGGGCAATATCTATGCTCTAAAAGGAGCAAGGCAGGGAGTGTCAGTCTGTAAGGCACACCAGAGGTTTTATCTGGAAAAGCCTTCCTTCCCTCCCTGTCCATCCCCAACCCTTCCTTGGAATTTGGGGAGTGCTTCTTTGGTTGTGATTGGTTGTGATTTTTTTTCCCTAGACTCATCTAAAAATTCTGGAAAATTATGATAACACTTTTAAACTACCAACAGCTGCCTCTGAAGGAAGGCTTCAAAGCTGCTGCTTTTCAAGCTGCGGGCAGACACAAGCCGGCCTCAAAGCGTGCTTTGGGGTGATGGAGGTGGCACCCCGAACGCCACGCCCAGAGCTGTGCCGGGTGGCACCCACCTTCACAATGCCATTGACGATGGAGCTGAGGGCTGGCCTGACGAGCCCCTTGCTGGTGATCCAGAAGAGGGTGTACTGGAAGTACCCCCCAGGCCCCGAGTGCGTGTGGGTGCCGCTGAGGATGACGTTGTCCTGCCGGTACAGCTCGCCGTACTTGCTCCGCAGCTGCTTCAGCACCTGAGGAGGAAGGAAAGAATTAAACCCCTAAAAAAACCCCTTCTCATGCCCAAAGGCTACGGAGATTTGTGCCCGGCTCTCGCAAAAAAACCCCTCAGCCATCCACTCCCCTCCTCGCTCTTCTCTTTCCGCCCGCCACAGCAAGGAGGCTGAAGCTGTTGGCTTGGCCTCAAAATGGGAACATCTGGTGAAAGACCTTCACATCCAACCTGAATTGAATCCCAGGATGATCCACAGCACCTCCCTCCCTCCTCTGCTGCATTAGAGGCACCACAATAATGTATTTGTGAACCCAATGACCCCCTGGCAATTTTTCCACTGAGACAAGAGTGAGCAAAGTCCAGCCTCATTTGCTGAGGGCTCCAAGGCTCTTCTCCAGCAGAGACACAGTGTCACCCCAAGGAAATCCCAAAGAGAGTCAGTGTGGGAGAGTCATGATGGTCACGAGATATCTCTGGAGTCTGGGCAGCTCTTGAAACGTGGTTTATTGCATAGGGTCGTGAGTACAAGAGCTCTGCTTAAAGCTGCCAGCCACAGCTAGAAGAGAGATAGTGCCCAGGAGAGACAGAGCAAGAGCAAGAGAGAGAGAAAGAGCTGGAAAGGGCCAGCCAAGAGACCTAAGTTCTTGTTACATTACATCTCTTTTTGTCTTGAATATGCTAATTTACAATCATCCAACCAGTAAAAGACACAAATCCTATAGCATTTACATGAAGCCTATAAGAATTACTACATTACCATACTGTGTTACATTTTAAACCCTAAAAGCTGGTTTCTAGACCCCTTTTCTCTTCCCTGTCACATTGGCAGGGTGTCCCCAACCTTTGGACACTTGGCATCCCTTTATTTGACAAGGGTATTGTTCAATCAAGAGGGATTCTCCTTCAGCTGGCCAAACCATTGTTTTCTGGTTGTTCAGTAACTAACAGCTCGGCATCTTCCATCTCAAAGTCCGCCTCCATTTCTACGTCACCTATAGGTTTCATATCCTCAAAATCTTTTGCCAAGCAATCCTATCTACAAGGCTTTCCTGCCTCCTCTTCCCCAACAAGCCAGCACCCAGCCCGTGCTCCATACCTCCAGCCTGACCCTCTGGGACACCATCCCGATGTCGGCGCTGACGAAGACGACGCGCGCGGAGCCCTCGGCGTCCGCCACGATGAAGGCTCGGCTGTAGAGGCGCGACAGGAGCCCCCCGCCCACCTGCTCGGGGTTGGCGTACCCCATCTGCAAGAGAGCAGCTCCTTCGTTAGTTTATTCCGAGCCATCTATTCCCCTGCAGGCGTCTCCCCGAAAGGATTTGCCCTGGGGCTCAGAGGGTTCGTCCAGCAGCTCCGAGCTGCAGCTCTGTCTTGCCCCGTGGTTTGTCCTCTTTTCCCAGGGTCAGGATTAAATGGTTGGGATTAAATGGTTGGGATTAAATGGTCAAGATTAAATGCATGAGATGGTGTTTCTTGTTTGTTTCTTGTTATTACATCTATAAGTAATGAGAATTTATATATATATATTACAGTCTCACACACTGTGAGTTCTACAGCACTTCTAGCTAACAAACTAAAAATGGAGCCGTATCTCTCTCTGCAAGGCCTTTGAAGGATAAACTGTCTAATTAAGAAATGACACCTAAATTATTTTTACTTTTAACCCAATAACCAATCACCTGTGGCCCACAACGCAGACTTTTCTACCTAATTACAAAACACCACCCAAGCCCATGAAGAAGAAGGAAAAAGAAGGACTGGCCTCTGCCCTAAAACCTCCATCTCACTTTATTTGTATATTATTATATTCTAAAACCTTAAACTCCACATTTTCCATCCTGTGATATTACATACTTTATTCAAACTACACACCCATAATTCCAGTTCTGTTTTTCAATTTTGGAAGCCTGTTCCACAGCCTCAGGTCAAATGCAGTGTTCTCTTGGGGGTCAGTGCCTGTCAGCACAGAAAGCCTGGAATTCTCAGTCCCAGGGTTCCAATACCCCTCAATTCCAACAATCATGGAATGGTTTGGCTTGGAAAAGGCCTGAAAGCCCATCTCCTTCCAACCCCCTGCCAAAGGCTGGGACATTTCCCACCAGCCCACATTGCTTCAAGCCTCAAAGAAATTTCAATTTATGTTTGAAGGTGACACACACTTGGCAAGGCAGAGCCTCTAAACCAGAACTCCTGCAAAAAAAACTACTCACAAAGGATGGAAAATCAGTGTTTCACCAAGGGCATGAGGAATTCCAACTCACCAGGGGGACTTGTGCCACAGGCCCCGTGCAGTCAGCTCTGCCAACACCCACCAAGTACTTTGCCTCTATTACGTTGTTGCTGCAATCTGTAAGAACAGAAATTGGCAGATCAGTGGACACAGGAGCGAGTGGAATCAGAGACAAAAGAGGCCAAAGAGCTCTGGCTGAGTGCTCTGGGTGGGTTTCCAGCGGGCTGTCAGTGTGCTCAGGCCTCTGGGGTGGCAAAGGGTGGAGCAGGAACCAGCCAGGAGCTCTCCAGAGGGGTCCCTGCACCCTGTCAGATGGGTGGTGATGCACAGCCAGGGGGAACCAGCCCAGCATTCCCAGTTAAGGCCTCCAAGCCCACCAGGACCACACAGGAACCAGACCTGAGTGCTGTTTCACACAGAAAATTCAGCTCAGCAGTGGTAAGAAAAATGGGATGGCATGCCAGGAGATACTGGGGAAGGACTGGGGAAGAGAGAAGGGCACACCCAACACGTCCTGTGCCGATGCTGGTGCCCTGGTCCTCCCCAAAAAAACCACAGCAGAGCCAGCTGAAGCTCAGAGAAGGGAAAAGCCGTTCTGAGCAGTGATTTCCAGGCAAATGGTGAGGAAAAGGTCTCCCGAAGGAGATCGTGTCTCATCCCAGCCACCAGGAAGGTGCAGAAATCCTTCCAGGATGGACAAACCCGTGGAAGAAAAGCCATCAAATCATAATCAATCAGAAAGATTATCTGCATCTCAGGAAATCCCAGAACCACAAATCACTGCAGGCTGAGATAACACTGTGGGAAAATATGAAATATTTCTGTGTGCTTGCTCTGTTCCCACAGCCCTCCCCAGGCAGGGCTTTGGGATGAGGGCATGCTCCATCTTCCCAGCCTGGCCTTTCTGGGCTGTCACTTCAAACACAAGAGAAGGGAAACACACTGGCCACAGACTGAGGCCATTTCTGTCATTTAAAATGACACCAGCCAACTGGGCCACCCCCTTAGGACTATCCCTCCTCCTCCTCCTCCCCCCCGAGAGCTCTGACACAGAGGAGAATCACTTGTGCAAAACTTTGACGTGTTACAGCCTAGAAACATGAAGATTTGAGTCCCAAATGTGAACTACATCCTATCTGAGACCAAAACCCAGAAGCTGGAAGGTGCCACTGATGAGATGTTGAGTTCAGCTCCCGACACCCTCGTGCCCTGTGCCTGGGGATGGGCTTGGAGGCATCACTGGGCTGTGATGGGCTTGTAAAACCCCTTGGTCAAACCCCAGGAGCAAGGGGCTCTCAGGACCTTCTGCAGCAGTCAGAGAGAGGGAAGGGAGGATGGGAGGAAGGGATGGATCCCTGCAGCCAACCTCGCCCCATCCCCAGGGCTGTGCGTGCACGCCGAGGGAGCTGCTGCTGTGGTTGGGTGGAAGGACCTTGTGCAGAGGTGGCGCTGACAGCTCAGCCTGGACACCTCCAGCTGTCCCACTTTAATTTAAACCCTTCTCTGGGCACCCCCCAGAGCAGAGGGGCTGGGTAGCTCCACTTGCCATCGGTGTGGGTGGTGAGGAAGTGCAGGACCAGCAGCACCACGGTCAGGGCGATCATCAGCACCAGGCACACGATCAGGATCACCTCCAGCCGGGAGAAGGAGCACCTGGACCTCTTGCCACGCATGCTGGGGGAGCTGGGGGTGCAGAGAGGAGCCCGTGGGACATCCCAGGGAGGGGCATGTCCCAGGGAGGGGCACGTCCCACCCAGAGCTCACTGCCCACCCTCGGAGAGCTGGTCATGCCCCCCACCCCAGTGCCAGGCAGCAGCGCAGAGAAGGAGGGGAACTGGAGATTTATTTTTCAGCTTAAGACAGCAAAAATGTATTTCCTGCTTGCAGCAATCACTCCCTGACATCAGGCCTGATAGGACAGGGAGAGCACCCAAATTCCTGACCCTGTGTTTCCCAAGACACTTTGCTCACCCTTGTGAAGAGATCTGGGCATAAACCCCTCAATATTCCACCAGGTCTTGTGTCCTCTGAGTGGCTCAAGGAGATGCTGAAGCTCAGAGCACGTCAGAAGATAATGCTGTCACCATAATAAACATCAGTTTAGGAATCTCAGCGTCAAGGTCCCTCCCACCAGTCTTTGAGTCTGTGATTGTTCTGTGATTAGAAAAGGAAGAATGAGGCAGAGCATCTGATTTTCCTGGTGGTGAAGCTCCTGCCTCCGGGCTATTCCTCCCAGGGTATGTGCCCTGGAAACAGATGAAACCACAGGAAACAACTGCCGGGATGAGCACTTATGGTCCTGAAAAGGTTGCAGTGAGGAAAGTCATCAGCAGAGAGCCAAGTGGTCACTTAGACTTGCTGCAGGTGACCTCCCTTATCGGCTTCTTTTGCTACAGCACTCATGGTCAGGGCTGAATTTCACAGAGCAAATATTTTAGTGACAACAAATCTAACGTTACAGGTTTCCTTCCTGCCCTCTTTATTCCCTGAGCCTGGCACTGGCTGCCAGGCACCGTGAGCTGTCCAGAACCATCCCAGCACCAGCCTGAAACACATCAGCATCTCACTCACACTCCTCACCATCCCGCTGATTAAACTGCCCCCAAACCACTGCAGGACACAAACAGGGATCCTGTGGGATCCCAGGGGAATCCTACCTGAGCTCCCTCGCCCGTCCCAGCTGCTCCCAGCTCGAGACTTGCTCCAAGCTGGAAAGTTCAGCTGGAAAATTCTTGCTGAGTAACCCCGTGAGTCAAGCGTGGCACAAGATAAGGAGAAGCCAATCAATAATTTTGATCCCACAAGGAGGTGATGGAAGGCTTTTCCCCAGTGTGTTTATGTTAAGCTGCAGACAGCATCTCCCTCTCCCAAAATAACCTTTCCAGGACTGCCCTGCTCAGCTCTGGTGCCCGAGAAATTTGGGAACAGGATGTTTCTTCCTCCTCTGCCTCATCCCAGCTTGCCCAGCCTGTGGAATGATAGCTGCTTCCCTTCTGGATGTTACTCCTGGTTCTCATGGAAGTTCAGTGCTCAGAGTTTCCACGCTCCACTAGAAAAACTTGGAAATGCAATTATATTTTAAGTGTAAAATACTTTTTATTGAAGCATTTCTATTTAGCAAAAGCTTTGTTTGTTAAAACCCAGCTTTTTTTTCACCTGTTTCAAGTCCCAGATAGATCTGGCATATGATAAGTTCTCCAGCTGCTCAAATAGGCCTTATTCAAAGGGTTTTGGCATTTTGCTCCTCCCCAAACTGATTTTTTGGGGGGCAAAAAAAGGAGACTGATGACAGCTCAAAACACACCTTGGGGAATATTTGAAATTGTTCTCCTGTTGAGGTTCTGGGGACCCACAGCTCCCCATCTCCCCCAGGTGACGTGACTGTGCCCAGGCCCAGAACTGAAGAAGCAAAGAGCTTTTCTGATGCAGAAAAGGCACTTTCTGGGCTGCAAAGACCTCAGCTTAAGTGCTCAGAGCTTGGTAAATCCCTTACACTTGGTAAACCCCTTGGTAAAACCTGTCACACCCCCAGATGCTGCTGCAGTGGGGAGGGAACATCCAAGCAGCCGTGGCCCTTTCTCCCCCCAGCATTGTGGTGGGAATCAAAAGCTGGGAGCAGCTCTGGCATTTTTCCCTCCCCTCTCAGGAGGTTCAGTTTCCCATCCCCTTTCCAGAGGCGCATCCCTGATCCAAGGGTTAACATTCCCGGCAATGGCTGCGTCAGCGCTCCAAGGTCACGCTCGGCTTT
This sequence comes from Prinia subflava, assembly GCF_021018805.1. Taxonomy (NCBI): domain Eukaryota; kingdom Metazoa; phylum Chordata; class Aves; order Passeriformes; family Cisticolidae; genus Prinia; species Prinia subflava. The sequence goes on from NC_086255.1 coordinate 31,798,706, forward strand.
GCCCTTTGGCCCCGTGGTTTTTGGACTGGCTGGTGGGGAGAAACAAGATCTACTGATACCTTATCTCCTGCCTGTAATTCCCAAGGAACCTGCTGGCCCTGGGAGCAGCCCGTGGGGGCTGGCAGGTATCCCTGGACACCGCTGTGCTCCTGGGAATGCTCAGGTCCCAAAGCGTGCGCCGGCCTGGGGGGAACTGAAGAGGACAGACAAAACCATGGAGCAGGGGCTCTGCTGGCATGGGAGAGCTGTTGGGACAGGGATGAGCCAGGAACAGGATGAGCCAGGCGAGAGCTCTTCCTGCAGGTGAGACCTTTGCTGGAGCATCAGGAAAAGCTGAGATTGAGTTTTAAGGGATTGTTAAAGTGACAGAGAGCCCGCCAGCCTCACCCTGCAAAATGAAAACAGCTGAGGAAAAGGGGCTCTGGAGCCACCTGTGGCTGGGGGTGGAGGAGGAGAGGGAAGACTGATGACAGCTCAAAACGTGCCTTGGGGAATATTTGTTTTCCTGTTGAGGTTCTGGGGACCCACAGCTCCCCATCTCCCCCAGGGGATTGACTGTGCCCAGGCCCAGAACTACAGAAGCGAGGAGTTTTTTTGGTGCAGAAAAGGCACTTTCTGGGCTGCAAGGACCTCAGCTTAAGTGCTAAGGGCTTGGTAAATCCCTCTGAATGCCTCCCTGCCTGGGGAAATGTAAGGAAAGTGCAAAGTTCCCACAGACCATCCTCCTTCCCTAGACCAGGAGTCCTCCAGCTCCTTCCCAGAGCCATTTTGTGCCAAATGAGTTTAAAGAAAGTGATGTTTTCTTTACAATCTTTATCCTCCTGCTACCACGGGACTGCACTCTGTGACTTCCCCAGGCACATCCAGGGGCTGCACAGAGCACAGGGATTTCATCCTCAGTAGGAAAATTGTTTTAAACCCACTTGGGATTAAAGGATCCACTGAAGGAATCAGGCAAAGCTGACGGAAGGGGAACCACTCAACACAGATGGCCAAATGTACCTTTGTTTCATCAGTGAACCTTGTGCTTCCAAATCATTAAGAAAGAAGATTCAAATTACCTCTACACATGAAAAAATGAAATAAATTATCAAAATTTGCTTTGAAATATAAACCCATGAAACATTTGCTTTCCTTTCCTCTCCCCTTTTTTCAGTTCCTCATCCCTCCTGAGCAAGACCAGATCATTTCAGAGAAGTGGCCCTTTCCTACAGCACCCCAATTTCACTTTAAAACTAGCATTTCCTGGTCTGCTTTTCTGCAAACCATCCAAGATGGGACTGGCTAAAACCTCTTCTCTTCTCTTCTCTTCTCTTCTCTTCTCTTCTCTTCTCTTCTCTTCTCTTCTCTTCTCTTCTCTTCTCTTCTCTTCTCTTCTCTCTCTTCTCTTTCTCTTCTCTTCTCTTCTCTTCTCTTCTCTTCTCTTCTCTTCTCTTCTCTTCTCTTCTCTTCTCTTCTCTTCTCTTCTCTTCTCTTCTCTTCTCTTCTCTTCTCTTCTCTTCTCTTCTCTTCTGCCATGGTCTTCTCTGTAAACCTTCTGAAACAAAAACACTTCCTATGGGCAATGAAGAGACTGAAAATCCCTTTTTTTAAAAATTAAAAGTTCTGGAAGGATTCCTGAAACTGCTGCATCAAGCCTTTTGACTTCCTTGTTCTGGGGGACAAAATTCCCTTTTTTTTCCCTGAGAAGCCACTGTGGATCCCCTGTAATGATGGGCAGCTCTCCAGCTCATCCCTGCAGGACAGAAACTTTGATTCCAGCCTGCTCGCTGAGCCCTGGCCAGGTCCTGGGCAGAAATTTGGAACCAGCACCATCTCAGCACAAGCAGGTGGGCTTGTACAGAGCTGAGATTCTCCCCAAAGCCTGAGATCCTGGGTGTGAGGGCCCTCAGAGCTCTCACAGCCCCCAGAGCCTGCACAGCAATGGAGAGGCCTCTTACATAACATTGTTTATTTAACAGAACATGGCCAAAGTCCCTTCTGCTGGGGCTCAGGATGGCAGGAGATAAAGTGCTGGCACAGAGCTGTCAGCAAGAACCCTGCCAGGCTCTGGCAAGGGCACACCAGGGCTGCTTTTGGCAGCACCACGTGGATTTTCTTCCCCCCTTTCCCCGGTCAAAACACACACCCCTACTCCAAGCAGCAGCTGGAAGTGGGATCATTTCTTTGTGGTGATCTTCCTGCTGGAAAACACAGCTGGGAGCACGCATGGAGAGTTCAGGAAGGGCAGGCTGAACGGGAAGGTGGCAAAATTGGAGCAATCGCAGTTTCTGAACCCAAAATCCTGCACAGGTCACTGAGTGACAGCTGAACTGAAGGGGTACCTAGCAAATATAATTAAAATGTTGTCCTGGGGTTTAAAATGTTGCACCTTGCCTGTCCTTCCCCACCCTCCCTCTCCTTGCCTCAGGAGCAAGAACTGTCCTGCCCTTCTGGACAACCAAGTCAGGGCGACTTTTTTGCTGCTAATAATCTATGTGCAGACATGTGAACACCCCGAAATTCCCCAGGTGATGTGCCTTAAATCTATCCAGGGCTTAAAGCTTCACCACAAACAGAGAATATTTTGCCACCTCTCATCAGAAGCAGCAGCAGCAGTCCCAGGGACAGGGCACTTCCCTGGGATGTGGGAGAGCCCAGGGAAGCATCACTCCCAGCAAGAGGCAAGCTACACACACCAAAACTGAAAAAACCTCAAGACCCCAAACCAGCAATGCAGAGTTGGGCAGATCCAAATTCAATCCCACTGGGTTTTTTTTGGGGGTGGGGGGGAAATGGTCAGAAAATGAACAAGGTGGGCTGCTCTGTACCCACCCATGCCAGCAGGGGCTGAGCTGCTGCTGCTGCTGCTGCAGACCAAGTTATGGGAACCTGCTCTTTCCATCACCATGGAATCACAGAATATCCTGCCTTGGGAGGGACCCGCAGGGACCCATCAAAGTCCAGCTCCTGGTCCTGCAGAGTCCCAGCAATCCCATTGTGTGCCTGAGAGTGGTGTCCAAACATTTATTTAAAAAGGGGACGTGTAAAGGGTGTCGTGCCCAAATCCTGATGCTCACCAGCATTCCCTGTCTGACCTGCAGCACACATGGACAGCCAGGAGCAGGAGAGGCATTGAGAGGATGCAGAAATAAAAAAAAAAAGCCCCAGAGATCCTTCTGGCAAATATTTGTGGCCAATAGCTGATGGGCTGGATGGGAGAAGTTGCCAAAACAGGAACTTGTGGCTGACATTCGGGCAGCGCTCTGACCCTCTGGCACCAGGGAGAGAATGAGCACCCAGCTGTGTCCTGAGGAAAAGCAGGAGGGAGGAGTTGATGGGACTGCTCTTTCCAGAGTACAGGAAAGCAAAGGGATGGCTGCCCTTGCTTGGCTCGTGCTTCTCCAGCACCTCCCACCCCTGTGTTTATTTATGGGTTTAAAACCTTCCCCATGGGGCAGCACTAAAGGATCCAGATGGATCTCGGGAGCATCAGTGCCCACCCTGCTGGCCAAGATCCTGCTTTGCCCAGGTCCTTCCCCACCTTGAACCGTCCTTTTCCAGCCTTTTCTGGTGCAGACTCCTCTTCCCATTTTCAGCCTTCTGGACTGTCCAGGTTTGCCCCTGCACACCCAAACCTGGCTCTGCCTGTCCTCTAAAGACACCCTCAGCTGGAGGCCACAGAGGATGGTTCCACGGGCACGGCGTGGGGAGATCCAGGAGTTCTGTGGGCTTGAGGCAGCACAAGGCTGGATCCCAGCTTTTACAGACTCATGGTTTGCTGTGTTCACCCCTCTGATGGGCACCAGGAGCAGCAGGAGCTGTGAGGGAGAGCAACAACACACCAGTGCCCAGAGCAAGGGAATCCCTTAGGTGCTGGCTCAGCCTCCAACCAGGACAAGATTGTCCCTGGAAGCCACCCAAGGATCTCAGCCCAGGAACACAAAGCTCACACCAAGTGTGGTGTGTCCAGTGATGGCAGAGGAGCCTCACCACCCCTGGCTGCATTCTCCAGAAGGCAGAGACTGCAGATGGATCTTACCTGAAGCCTGGGGGGAGCACAGTGGGGAATCTGGGATTATGGCCACCAGCACAATGCTGAACGTCGCCCTGACCCCAAGCCACATCCCAACCATCCAGCTGGATGCTCCTGGGGAAGCAGGAGCACAAGGCAGCACAAGCTCCACAGCCTGGACTGAGCCAATGCACAGCAGTTCTGCCCCAAATCCAGCCCTGAGCCCCCTGTCCCACACTCCCAGGCTCCCTTCCCCAGGCAGCAGCACGCCCCGCCCCAGCACAGCCGGGAGCGTGCGGAGCCAGAGCCATGCACAAAGTCACACACCACAAGGCAGGGTTCAGCAGATTCCATTTAATGTCATGTGCATATATATCCATACATTTACTTATGTCAATGGTTCGGATGTGCGTGATGCCAGGTCTTGAAAAATCTACTCCTCGGGTTATGTCTGGGAGCGTGAACTCGCTCAAAAATCAGCTCAAAAATCAGCTGGGGTGGGGTTGGGCTGTTGAAAAACCCACTTTTAGCCCAAAAGTTGCCAAGGTAAAGCCGTGAATTGAAGGCAGAGCAGGCAGAGCTGAGCCCCAAATTGCCACCCAGCTCTGCAAATGCTGTTGCAAAGGGCTTGGCCAAGGAACCCCTCCCTCCTTCCCTCCCTCCCAGGGAGACAGCAGTGATCAGGAAGGAGCTGCTCTCCTTCAGCATCCCAAGCAGCAGCGAGGCAGAGCGGCAGAAGCAACACCCCACCAGCTCTCTGGGGCACGTTTTGGCCAAGGCCGAGGAACAGGGCAGACAGGTGGCCATAAAGCATCCCCAAAAAAAAGAAAACAAGGAAGAAATGACATTTTCACCACCACGGACGCACAGAAATTGGCTCCTCCTCCTCTCTTTTGTGTTTTTTCTGGTGTCCAGGGGCCGGGCCTGGCAGCTCCGGGGGGAAGGGATGCCCCCTGCCCTGTGCTGCATCCCAGCAGTCGGGGGTAGATTTTTCAAGGCCTGGAGATGGCTCCCAGGAAGGCTCCTCCCGCCCCTCGGCATCGATTGCATAGCATTTATTTCAGATAAGGCACTGTTTTGCCCAACAGCAATTCCACATCAATGCAGTTTCCGTACAGTCCACATCGGATGGCCTACAGTGCAATAACATCAACTTAAAGGCAAGGTTTGGAAGAATAAACCCAGCTTTAAATTTCAACTGAATATTAAAAAGATAAAGGAAACTACATTTTTCAAAAGCCTTTTTTATTTTCCTTCACCATTGTTGTTTTACAATACAAATATCACCTTGTGAATACACAAAAAACCTACAGAAGATAACTCTGCTTCACGTAAAATACAGAATGGATATATATATATATATATTTATATATATATTTTTCTCTTCTTCATTCTTTTTTTATAAAAACTATTTTTGTTCTGCACATTGGCAAGTTTAGGATAGGAGACTTCCCCAAACATACAGTATGTATGGTAGGAGTGAAAACTTAGAATTACATGCAGTTTCTGCACAAATATTTTAAAGAAATAGATTATCTTTGTTGTTTTTCAACAACACTTCGATAAAGGGGATGGAGAAACCATTCAGAGTTCACTCAGTGATCATTTGTAAAATTCTTAAAAAACAGGAGTTCATGGCTGTTTTGCTTTTTAAAATCCAGCTACCAAGTAGACAATAAAGTGATGCTTTCTTTGCTTGACCTGCCCACAATGTGTGAGCAAGGTCGGACCCTTTTTATTTGGTGGGGTGGGAGGTTTTTCCCTACACGTGGCAATTTCAACATTATAAGCAAATTTCCAGTTTAATTTAGCTATAAATGCAAAAATTAGTAATTATACAGTATATATAATTCTGCTTTCATGGAATACTTTATTTTAAATAAAAACATTTAAGACTGCCTACTGACCATACAATCAAGACAAGAAAGGCACTAGAAACATAGACAAATCTCTCTCTCCCAAGAAGCATTTTCTTTAAATTTTTTAACTCTCTATTCTCTGACATGTAAAAATCTTTTTAAATTTAATTTTTTTTTCATACACATTTTGAAAAATAAAGTTAGGAAATACTTAGAAAATCACTTTACATTTTTTTCTCTCTTTTTTTGGTGATTTTTTTTTGTGGTTTTTTTTTTTTTTTGCACTTTTTTTGACACAGTCAGTCACTGCAGATTCTACAAAATCAGGATTTACCAAACCTTTCTGTGTCTATCATCTTATTCGTAGCACGGTGCAACAGGTAGAAAGATTTCTTGATTTCACCCAAGGCAGATATTTAGAAACCTTCATATAGTCATTTGCTAGAAAATGGCTTACAGCCCAATCTTTGGGGCAAGAGATATGAAAAGTATGTTTTCCCAAGAAAATAATATGCTTTGTTCCCAGACGTGACTGGAAAGACCAGAACTTATGATATAAAAGCTTTTCATCTATGTTGTCGCATCATATACAAAGGAACATGGTGATGGGCAAATGCAAATCCCGACTCTATCGACAAGAAATGTGTAACAGTGCATGATCAGTTAAATTCTCTTTATTGTTGTCCAACGCAGATCCTTTGGAGAGAAAAAAAGATCACAGTGCTTACCAGGTAACTGAACAGGTCAGGTCCAGGGAGCTGCTAAGGAAAGGGTCAGGGAGCGGTGGGGTTGTTTGTTTTTTGTTTTATTTATGGCATCTTGTCTTGGAGTTGTGAGCACTTGGGACAGGTCCTGGCAGGGCCGTGCTGGCGCTGTTACGTGTCACTCACCAGGCGGCTGTACTTGACCTGCCGGCCCCGCGCCAGCGCCGGACACCGCAGGGGCCAGTGGTAGGAGCGAGGTACAATGCCTTGGACATTCTTCTCAAAGTACTGGAAGGGCTTGAACCACCAGACCCTTGCCAGGAGGTTAGTTTGGGAAGCTTCTTTTAGCACCTGCAGGCACAGGAGGACAACAAGAGGATTGCTGAAGGGCAGGTCCTTTATTGGCTTCAACTCCGACCGTTCATCGGTTGGTGCCCTGCTCCCAAAATCTCACCTCCCAAACAGATCCCAAACAGATCCCAAACAGATCCCAAACAGATCCCAGCCTCCCTGCACACACCAAACCTTGCTCACCCCTGTCCACAGGACCTCAGTGGTTTGATGGGCCCACAGGAAAGGAATGAGTGGCCCAAAGACCGCTGTCTGCTCTCCCTTGGGAATGGAAATGCCATCCCAAAGCATGATAGCTCCATGAACACCTCTGGAATTCCACGTAGCTCAGGAATCACTCAGGGGCCTGGCTGTGTGCCTGTGGAGCCATGAGCAGGGCACGTCCCATCTGGAGGAAGTCAGAACCCTGCCCTGCCCTCCACATGCTCCCAGACTGCTCCCAGCCACCTTTTGCTTCTCTCAGCCATGAGCAAGCCCCAGCTCACAGACACAGAGTGGGCAGGCCCCGAGGGAATTATCCAACCCCTCTGCTGCCTGTTTTCCATGCCAGAGCCAGGGATCCCTGTATCCACCCACCCAAAGGGAATACACAAGCACAGGCCTTGGACACTGAGCCTAATCTCCATGTCAAGCTCACGTGTCAAATAAATCCACTGTTGCTTTTCATTTTAAGGCCAGGTGCAAGCCCCAGCACGAGGAAGGAGAGAGCAGCACACCAGTGTGTGCTCGGGGAAGGATCCAGGGACTGGCATTTCCCAACGTCCTGGCAGCTCAGGGCAGCAGCATTAAGCCACCTCCTGAGTCACATCAGGCAGCAGAACAGGAACATTTCCACACCAAGGGCTCTGCTGAAGCAAGTCCTCAGCAGGACTCGGGGCACTCCTGGCTCCAGCACTTGGAAGCACAGCCCTGTTCTGAGAGCCCAGGAGCAGAGTCAAAGCGTGGAATCCTCTGGGGCTGTGTGACAAGGGTGGGCACAGACTGCTGTAGAACACTGTACTGCCTCCCAAACTGACTGAACATCACAGGGCACTGACTGCCAAATAGGGAATGTACCACAAGGCTTGGCTGTGCTGTACTGCTTCAGGCAGCACCAAACCAGTGCAGTGACAAGGTGGGAGCCACAAGGCCTTCAGGGGGCTGGAGCCAGATCACCTTTAAGGCCCTTCCAGCCCAGGTCACTCCATGGTGATTCTGTGACAAGATCTAAAAATCTGCACTGTCACAATATAAACTCATCTTCTACCCTCGCAAGAGGTCTTTATTACCATAATAATTAACAGCATATGCCACAGATAAGCAAAAGATTTTTGACCATGAGCACAGAAAATAGTTGGACACCAGTATGCTGCTACAGACTTAAAAATGTCTCTTAACTCCCTCGTCTGCTGTCCGTGGGAAAGACTTGTGCATTTTCTCTCAGAGAATCATGGAACACTCAGAGCAGGAAGGGACCCACAGGGATCAGGATCCAGCTCCTGTTCCTGCCCAGACACCCCAACAATCCCACCCTGTGCATCCCTGGCAGCGCTGTCCAAGCTCTCCTGGAGCTCTGGCAGCCTCGGGGCCGTGCCCATTCCCTGAGAGCCTGGGCAGTGCCAGCACCCTCTGGGGAAGAGCCTTTCCCTGATCTCCTGCCTGAGCCTGCCCTGGGACAGCAGGGGAGGTTTCACTTTCCTCAGCATTGTCAGCTCCTCTCGGATCGCTCCAGTCCACCAGGAGAACTCGCCACCCCTTGGAAACACTTTCAAAAGGGGTTCATTTTTAGCAAGGCCTCCTCCTGTACCTCGAAAGACCTGTGGCACAAGCCACAAACACAGGAAAACCCCAGCTGGACTCAAAAACCAAACAAAACAAAACCAAGGCAAAACAATCTAAATGGTTTGTTGCTCTACCACAAATGTGTCCACCTGCCCAAATTCAGAAGGACTTCAAAGACTGAGGAGGGCAGGAGAGCCCTGCCTGCCTTCAGGAACACCTTCCCGTATTTTTGTGGTCAAGACACAAGAAGAACCCAATTAATGATGCCTCTTTCTCCCCTGCAAACCCAACGGCTGGGGGAAGAGAGGGACTCTCCACAGGACATGGGTGAGCCTGGATATTCCCACCCACCCCCCAGGCTACAGCAGAAGCATCCAAGGAGTGGGAAGAACTCACTTGCTGGTTGGCCATTGTGTGGTACCACCAGAATAGCCTTGTAGTGATGTAGTAAGCCACCACCACGTCCACAGTGTAGTGGTCATGAGCAAGGAGGATGCAGAACATCCCCACCATGCTGAGTGCCCAGCAGAGCCAGTGGTACCACCAGAGTCGCCGTGGGGAATCTGCAAAGGAGCACAAGCAGGGGTTACTTCCAAGTGGAACCTTATCAGGACTACTGCTGTGATTAGCAGAGGTCATGGACTGCAATCCTGGCTGACACAGAGATGCCTGTGCCAAGATTAGGAGCAGGAATGCTGAGATCACAAAATAAGTGATCACTCTCTTAAGGTGTAACATAAAATTGTACTCAGGGTAGTGAGATCCTTGGAAATGAGAAAAGTTATGAAATTTTTGAGAAAGATATAATATATGCTGGGCAGTCAAATCAACGTGCTTGTGTTTGGGTGGGATATTGGGCAGGAATTGCTCCCTGGCAGGGTGGGCAGGCCCTGGCACAGGGTGCCCAGAGCAGCTGTGGCTGCCCCTGGATCCCTGGCAGTGCCCAAGGCCAGGCTGGACTTTGGGGCTTGGAGCAGCCTGGGACAGTGGAAGGTGTCCCTGCCCATGGCAGGGGCTGGGATGAGATGGGCTTTAAGGTCCCTTCCAATCTAAACCATTACAATCCCTCTGGTGAAGAATTATTCCCTAATATCCAGCCTGAGGCCGTTTCCTTGTGGAATGTGCAGGTATTTTATCCCGAATTGTGTTTTGAGCCCAGCAGAAATCCCTCAGCCAGGAAGGAACCCCCAGGAGGAGAGCAGCAGGGCACTCACACTCTTTGATGAACAGGTAGGTGAGGGTCAGGATGACGGTGTGGCCGCTGTACAGGTAGTCCCCACACATGTTGTGGGAGCCCGTGATGGACAAGCCTCCGCCAGCAATCAACTTCATTATCCTTCGCAGGTGAGATTCCCAGTCTCCAAAGAGCTGGTGGGACAGCAAAACACAAAAGCACAGTAAAATATCACAGCTCAAAACAATGGTTTGAACCAGCAGCTTGGCCTTTCAGCTCCTCTCCCTTTTGGCTTTGATCCGCAAGATCAATCAGCAGATAAATAAATCCTCGGCCCTTCCCAAAAGCTGACAGCACATTTCTAGCAGGAAAAAGAGACACGAGTGTTTTGATGCTTTGTACTCTTGGAGCTGATGCTCAGGTGAGATTTTCCTTCTGTTCAAGAGGCACTGCACTCTAAAATGAATGAGGTTTAATTTAGTTCATGTTGTTGGTTAACAGTGCAGGCTGTACTGGTGATCATCCAACAGAAACCAGGAGGAACTGCCCAGGCTGAACAGCCAGTTGCCAAAACCAGGATCTGATGGGCAGAAGAGCATCTCACTCCAAACCCTCAGGCCTTGGAAAAGTTTCCAAGGTTATTTCTTTCGACTTCCCATTCCAACAGAAACATCTGTGGTGTCTGTCAGAGCACGGTGCCAGACTCGTGCTTTGAATCCACAGCAGCCCAAACAGGGATCTCCCTCCACACTTGGATTTGCCCTGACCCACCCCCAGCCATGGCACTGGCTCACACAGCACTCCTGAAAAAGCTTCAATTTGCCCAAGGAAGGCCAAATCCAAGCAGATCAAGCCCTTCCTGTAAGGACACCCTGCTCCCTCTCCTGAGTGACCAAGGGCAGCTGGCACTGCCCAAGACTTTCACTGCTCTCAGCTCTTAGCCAAGGCCAAATATGAAACAAATCCACAAAAAATGTATGCCATGGGACAACCAGGATGTGTGGGGAACCTCTGGGACCCATCAGGAAGCAGGGACTAATGGATCAATGCACATGTGCTGCATCCTCACCTCATTTTAAGGTGTTTGAAAATCCACGGAAACCACTGAATTGTCAGAAGGAAACACAGATCACCCAGGCTGGCCATTATGCTTTGACTTTAAAGCTTGGCCTTGCTTTAAGAAGTGGAAATTAATAATTTCTGACAGACCTGAGCATGTTCTTTGCAGGAATTAAACATTTCCTGCTAACATTTGCTCACAAACACTGAACTGCTCCCCAAAGCCTACTTTTCACAATCACCTAGAACTCAATAAGGAGTTGAGAGGTTGTTCTTTTCCCACCAGTACATTTAGAGCTTTCAAGAAAATGCAGCTTTATCCTTAATCTTATCAGGGCCCTCAGCTTGTCTCTACTTGAGTAATGAGAAGGATTTGCCAACACCATAAATTCCCCAAACGGGCAGATTTATTCACTTCAGCCCAGAAATACCTGTGTTCTCTCTTTTTTTAATTTCCTAGCAACAGGCTGTTCAAACACAGCGCTGATTCCTCTCCCACTCACTTCTCTTTCCAAAATCCCTCCAAAAGCCACAAAGGTTCTGCCTTGGCAAACACTGGCTGGATTTCCCCAAGGAACCAAAGCATTCTGGCTTTGTTTGGAGGTGCCAATCCTCACCAAAACAACAACAGCACGTGCATCAAGTCCACTCAGGATTTTATTACCTGTACCTGAGTGATTTTACAACCTGCCACCTGATTTATGGCTGTGCTTCTGCCCTTTCTCCTGCTGCAGCTGTGTCATAGCACACAGGCAGCCCCAGGAATTGCAGGAAGGACCAGGATCCCAGCAATGCTGGGGTGACCAGACATGGATGCAACACCACCAGCCCCGTGCCACCTCCACCCTGAGCACGTGAATTAACCTCCCAGGCTGACCACAAGGGTCTAGCACCTCTGTCCCTGCCTGGTTTCAGCCACAGCTTTCACAAGCCTAATTTATCCCTCATAGTGCTGGACTGGGGAGGAGGTGAGAAGTCCTTGTGCTGACAGAATTGCAAAAATACGTGCAGGAGACAGCCTTAGGGAAGTCTCTCTGGGCCATTTGCAACCACGAATCGTACTTGGATTTGACACTCTGAGGTGTGTATTTATTTAGAAATCAGTGACTCACACCTGGCAAAGGCTGCACACCTTCAACAGCTTCACTGGGACAGAAACGTGCTGATCATGCAAATCAGTTGAAAATGCCACAGGACTTGGGCAGCTCAGAGCTTTGAGAAGGGTGGGAATTCCTGCACTGCCCTGCAGTCCTGTCAACACCTCCACTGAGAGGGCAGCCAGCCACCTGCAGAAGGATGTCCCTGTCACACCAAACCAGCCTTCTCAAATTCAAATTACAGAATGGTTTGGGCTGGTTTGGGTTTAAAGTTCAGCCCATCCTACCCCCTGCCATGGGCAGTGACACCTTCCACTGGCCCAGGCTGCTCCAAGCCCTGTCCAAGCTGGCCTTGGGCACTGCCAGGGATCCAGGGGCAGCCACAGCTGCTCTGGGCACCCTGTGCCAGGGCCTCCCACCCTCTCAGGGAACAATTCCTGCCCAGTATGCCATCTAACCCTGTCCTTTGGCAGTGGGAATCTCTTCTCCCTTGTCCTGGCACTCAAGTTCCTGATGCAGGGTCTCTCTGCAGCTTCCCTGGATCCCTTCAGGCCCTGGAAGGAGCTGTGAGGTCTCCACACACCCTTCTCCTCTCCAGGCTGAGCAGCCCCAGCTCTCCCAGCCTGGCTCCACAGGGGAGGTGCTCCAGTCCCCTCAGCAACTCCATGGCCTCCCCTGGACCTGCTCCAACAGCTCCATGCCCTCCTTGTGTTGGGGACACCAGAACTGTGCACAGAATTCTGGGGGGCTCTCATGAGAGCAGGGCAGAGGGGCAGAATCCCCTCCCTTAGGAACACTTCCTGAGAAAGCAGTTTTGGGAGAGCAGGATGAGGGGGGAAGACACAGATTAGAGCACAGCAGGGCAGCCAGCAGGAGTTTTACCTTTGGAGAACACTTGAAATGCATTCCAGGTACTGGGAGTGTAGTCACATACATGGTAATACACCGGTACAGGTATAGTGTGCCAACTATACAGAAAAATCTTCTGCTAATTATAGACCTGGCAGGGAGAAAAAACAGGCAAAAATAAGGAGGTCACTCAAGGCAAACAAAACCCACAAAGGTAAATAAAACAAACCACCAGCTGTTTTCTCCTGATGCTTTGGAAACTCGTGACACTATCGGCTTACACCTGGGAATGCTGAACTGCTCCACAAATATTCCCACGCCTTCCAGGCCAGCAACACAGGAGCAACTCAGCTCACACTGCCCTTGGAGGTGGTTACAGGAAATCTAAGGATTAGGACACAAAAGCCTGTGCAGATTTGGTGCTGAAGACATTAAAGGCGATTTCATGCCCCACACCCCTCTATTAGCTGTGGCAGTCACTGATTTCCTATTCCAGGCAGGGGATAAAGTTACACTATTTTCATTCTAAGATGAAAAGGAGTAAGTTTATTTCAGCTGACTCACAATTTAGTGATTACAAAGGGTCTCCTGTGTAACCCAGAGGAGTGAGAGAACACATCTTTCCTGAGCAGCATTATAAAGAAAGCAGTTCACATCAGCAAGGAAAGCTCCCAAACAGAAACGCAGAGCTGCTCTGGCTGCAGGACAGGGTGTTTGCAGGGCAGCCACTCAGCAGCCACAGCTGCAGAGATGTTTATTAGGGAGGGCTGATGTTCCCAGAGAGGGCAGATGCAGACCTGGGGTACTGTGAGGTGTTCCTGCAAAACCAGCACGAGCACCCGGGGTAAAGGATGGGCTCAGGAGGGACAGCCAGCCCCAAAACTGCCCCACTGGGTAACACCTTAAAAACACCTCAAAGAAAGACAATGAAACCTCTTCTGGCACATCCACCAGGACAGGAGCAACCTCTGGAGAGATCCTAAGGAGTGATCAGTGCCAGGGTTACAGAAATAGGATGAATCCAGTTACAGCAATCACCCTTTGTGTGCCACTGGCTACAGACCCTGTGGGGTTTGGTTCATTTTAAATCACTGCTCTTTGCACTTATGGCCATTTCAAGCTGCAGGTTCTGGCTTTCACAGAATCCAAGAACAGTCAGGATTGGGAGGGACCTTAAAGCCCATCCTGTTCCATCTGCCATGGGCAGGGACACCTTCCACTGTCCCAGGCTGCTCCAAGCCCCAAAGTCCAGCCTGGCCTTGGGCACTGCCAGGGATCCAGGGGCAGCCACAGCTGCTCTGGGCACCCTGTGCCAGGGCCTGCCCACCCTGCCAGGGAACAATTCCTGCCCAATATCCCACCCATCCCTGATCCCTGGCAGTGGAAGCCATTCCCTGTGTTCTGTCCCTCCAGGTCCTTCTAAAGAGCCTCTCTCATTCTTTCTTGGAGGTTCCCCTCAGGCACTGAAATTCAGTTGTTGCTATTTTGTTCACTTCTTAAAAAATAATATTCCTATCAAGCTGAGCTCTTTCGAAACTCAAAATTGGCCATTAAATTTTTCAGTGCTTTTGGCATGGTTAATGAACTGGAGTGCTCCACTCTGGAAGGAGCATGAGTTTGCAATGCCAGATCAGTAACACCTTGAGTGCCTTGATTTATCAGGAAAAATTCAACTCTTGCAGGGTAAACACATTTCATGCTGGAGTACTCACTGCTCTAACACAGTATTCCAGACTTTCTTCTTCCCTCTTCTGATGTAAACATGGGCAAAGCTGAGAGTTAAGAATGATAATTATTAATCTTGCCCCACGAACTGAAGTTTAAGTGTGGAGGGCACCATTCCAGTGAGGCAGGGGTTCTCCTCTGCAGAGTTTTTCCTCTAAGATCTCACCCTTGTGGCTTTTAGAACCAGACATCAACCTGCTTTTTTCTTTATAACATAAAGGCAAACAGGGGGTTGGGGATTAAAGGCTGAGCAACACCATATTCTGAGAGACAAAAGAAATGGCAGCATTTTATCAAGCACTGAATTTCTTTTTTTAATTAAAACTATCTCTTGATTTTGCTGGTTTTGGTATGTTTTACCTTAGGAAAGTCTGAGAGAGCTCTGCACTGTAATACAAAGAAAAAAGTAAACGTAAAAAGCCTCCTATTTCCCTTTCTCCAGAGGATTTGTGTGAGTGTGAGACAGAGCCAGCCAGCGAGTACAACCCCCACACTTATTCCTGGCCCAGGAACTCGGTTCCAGCTCTGCAGACCTCAGCAGGGAGCACAGTGCTCCTTCAGCCCCAGGAGCCAACCACATGGCCAATCCTGGCACTGTGCTCTCCCACAGCATCTGGGAATGCTTCTCAGGGAAGTTTATCTGCCTCAGCAGCTTCCTCGAGCTCCCTGTGGAAACTCCAGAGTGCCCAGCCAGACCTGCCCCTGCCTTGGGGAGAGACACCAGCCCAATCCCGTGCCATGGACAGCATTAGAATCACAAAATCCCAGAATGGTTGGGGTTGGAAAGGACCTTAAAGCCCTTCCAGTGCCACCCCTGCCACAGGTGGGGACACCTTTCACTGTCCCAGCCTGCTCGAAGCCCTGTCCAGCCTGGTCTTGGACATCTCCAGAGATGAGGAAGCAGAAGTGAGGAAGGCCCATCTGGCTCAATGCCCTCTCTTATTCCTGAATTAAGTTTCAAAGGGAAGGGATAACCCCACCACAAAAGGGATTCAGCTCTTTCTGCAGCACTGAGTCACCATCCAAAACCACAAGAACAGGGTCCTCCAGATAAAGCCACCTCGCTGGGCTCCTGTTCCTGCCAGTGCCTCTCCCGCTCTGCCCTTCCTCCTGCTCTTCTCTTTCTGCTGCTCACCCACAGCTTGGGCCTCTCAGACCTTAATCCCTCTGCTCACGGATAGAAAAGAGGGATTTTAGTCTTTGAAGCATTCCATGATCAGTGCATTCACTGACCAAGCCCTGGGTCTCCCTGGCTTCTTCCCCTAACACCAGAAAAGGCCCTTCCAAAGGGGACTTCCCATGGCATGGGCTTGGAATGGGATGATCTTTAAGGTCCCTTCCAGCCCTAAACATTCTGTGTTTCTACAATATAAATAAAAGCAAACACTCCAAAGCAAATGGGGACACAGTAGGGTGGCACCTTCACATCTGCCAGTGACATCAATATATGTATGTTACCATCAGCTCACCCCACATCTCACTGCTTCAAAATCTCCAAGGATTCTGCTGTTCTTCACCTACAGGCTCGGCTCAGCTCCACCACAGGGTGTTTGATCCCTGGTACAGCCCTATGAACCTGACACCTCCATCTTGAGGGCAATCCCACACCATCTCCTCTTTCCCTTGGGTTTAAAATCATGGAATATCCTGAGCTGGAAGGGACCCAAAAGGATCACTGATCCAGCTCCAGTCCCTGCACAGACACCCCAACAATCCCACCCTGTGTGGAGCTCTTGCAGCCTCAGGGCCATGCCCATTCCCTGGGGAACCTGGGCTGTGCCCAGCACTCTCCTGGGGAAGAACCTTTCCCTGATATCCATCCTAAACCCTCGTGGCACAGCTCCAGCCATGCCCTTGGATCCTGTTCACAGCTGCCCTCACAGGAGCATGAGTTGTGCTCCCTCTGCACAAACAGTGAGTTCAGAACATCATTTCATCCAATCCACGGCTTTTCACCCATGAAAAAGGTTCAGGTTAACCATGCAGGCAATCACGAGCAGGGAAGTGTTGCTCAGTTTCTTAGGGAACATTTGGACCTCTGCCTTCTGCACAAGCAGCTCACACTGCCTGTTACCTATTTCAGCTTTGAAAACTGAGATAAGTAGATCACAAGAAGCTTCATTTTGTTTGGATGAAAACCAGCATCTGCCCTCCAAAAGCTATCAGAAGCACCAAGTTTTGAAAAGGTTTTACTTACTTGTATTTTAAGAGCAGCCACTGAACAAACCACAGTCCTACAAGGATCATGCCGTTGATTTCACAAATAGAAAAAGCCCATTGCACCCGATCAAAGCGATCAAAAAATGCATCTGGGAGGGGAGGCTGCACCTCCTTGGGAGGCACTCGTTCATGAACCACCGAGATAGTCACCGTGGTGAAGACGAAACAAGAAAGTGCATAAATAAAAGCCAGGAAAGTCTTGCCCCACTCCATGGGGTACTGCGAGCGCTCCGGCTCCGGCATGGGGATCTTGATCATCTCCTTCTTGAACCCATTGGGGACCCCGTTGAGCTTGAGCGCGGCGCCGAAGCCGTTCTGGCGCGCGGCGTCGCCGGCGCGCACGTGCCCGTTGGTGTGGCCGTTCTTGTGAGCCTCCATGTGGTGAGCCATCTTCAGCCCCTCGATCATGTTCAACAGCCGCTGGCCGCTGTCGGAAGACACCCGGCACAGAGGGGATTTCTTGAAATCCTCCTCCGTCAGGTTGATGAGGTCCCGCCCGGTGAAGCTCCTCAGGGGCTCACAGTACTCCGGCACGGCACTGTCCATCAGCCAGCTGGTCACCTCCTCGGGTGACCACAGCACCACTTCTTTCATCTCGCCAGGGACGGTGGCGCATGGGCTTCAAAGCGGGCAGCAGTCACTGCGGCTCCAGCGCGGCGGGAAGCTCCTCCTTGGCTTCATCTCGTCCCGGGAATGGGTTTGGCCAGAGGCGAGAGCCCGTCCCTACCCAGCCGGCACCAGCGTGCGGGCGCCGCGGCCAGCATAGGAAACGCTCTACTTCATCTTCGTGTTGGCATTCTTCTTCCTGGGGAGGGGGAGAAAAACCCAAAACCAGGCATTAGGAAGGGACTTAGCCTGTGGTTCATGGCCAAAGGCAAAATTCCTGCACAAAACCAGCTGTGCTCGGGATGGACAACGGACTCTGGAGGGAAAAGAGCAGCAGATCTGAGCTCCAGCCTTGTACACACAGCACTGTCCTTCCCGAGCTCGCTGCTGATTGCTTAAAAGATTTAACACCACTTTGCAGCCGTGGGAAGCCTCCCTCATGCTCTATATTTGTTACATTTTTCCATTTCAATGCTCTGGTCCATGAGCAGCACCCAGGCTCCTCTTACAACCATCATACTCATGGATTTAAGGAGCTGCAGAGCAAATGCTTGGTGTTATTTGTGGCAGAACCCTTTTCTGCCCCTTACAGACTGGCACCTGAATGCAGTGTATGGCTCCAGTGATTGAATACGAAGCCTGTTTTTCATTCTGCAAGGTAAAAACCATAAAATCACAAAATCCCAGACTGGTTTGGGTTGGAAGGGACCTTAAAGCTCATCCCATTCCACCCCCTGCCATGAACAGGGACACCTTCCACTAGACCAGCTTGCTCCCAAGCCCCATCCAACCCACCCCAGAACTCCTCCAGGTGTCACATATAGTCATCAACACTAAAAAATTAATGTAGATAAGCAAGGATCTACTCTCTGGGCCAAAGGAGCAGCAGGAAAATCAATAACCAAGCAGATTAGTCTGAAAATTAACCAAACCATTAGGTTTGCAAATATTTAGCAGCTCTGTGTGGTAAATTTGACTGTTTCCACGGTATACTGCTCCAATTCAAAGAAATGTTTGCTACCAGCTAAAAAAAAAAAAAAGGAACCACAAGAAAAATTATCTTTTTTTTTAAAAAGAGGAACTAGGTAAGAAACTTCTATACTCAATGAATTGCAGAAATAGCTTAGAAAAGCTGATGACTTTCAGTACAAAAGTCACAAGAACACAGAAGTTGCTTGGAATCTCTTCCTGAATTTTTGAGACACACCCAGCAAACAAGGCAGCGATCACCACCACCAGTAAATCCTCAGGTCTGAGGTGTTTATTCAACCAACCAACCAAAGCTGCCCCTCCCCAGAGCAAGGAGAGGAAAGCAGTGGAAGCCCCACCACCCCACAAACTGCGGGCTCTGCTGCAGCATCATAAACATGAAGTGAGAAGGTAACAGCACAGGGAAAAAAAAAACCACTTCATATTTTCAAAAGTCAAATCAAGCCTTTATCAGCTGTAAGAATATTTTTAGCTTCTTACAGGCTCCCAAGTGTTTGTGTTTCATCAAAGGGAGCAAAGTTGTGACTGAGGAACACCAAAATAATTTACCCTACTGGCACAATTTGAGCTGAAGTGGCTCAGAACAGGTACAGAGCTTTATTCCTATGCAAACACAACCACACTGCACACCAATTCATTTTTTGACCTGTTACCTCTAAGCTCAGCAAGAAACACAAGGTGCTGTTTTTAATTAGTTTTTCCATGGAATGAACTGTGATGGTAGAGAAAAGAAAAAGCGTGGGCTGGAAGCACTGGCAGTACTCTGGACAGGCCACCTCTCACTTCCTGGCCACACCAGGAATGTGCACATATTTAAATCCACTGAGCAAGCAGGGATGAAGATGACTCTTCCACTTTGTGCATATCTGCATTGTTTTAAAGCAGAAGCGAGGATACAGCTCTACAGCTTCCTTTTCTTTCAATACTGAGGAAGGCTTTCAAGCCACAGATTGCTTCATTATTCAAGTTATGTTTAGCAAATCAGTATTTAGTTACAGAGCTCTGAACATGGAAAAAGGGTGCCCTGAATTATGCATGGTAACCCACATTAGAAGCTCCTACAAGGCCGGGACTGAGCAGCAGCTCAGCTCTACCCACCCATCTCCGTGTGCTCATTTCAAATCCTGGCTCTGGCAGCACAGATTCCCAACAGACAATCCTAACAGACTCCTTGTTGCTTCCCAGAATGGTGCCTCACAATGTTGATAAAGCCCAAGTTATTTATTTTTGAAGCTGTTCCCTCATCCTGCAGCAGGGCCACAGCATTGCCTCTCTCTCTCTCAGTCTTGTCTTAAAATCCAGCCTGGCTTTGGGGCTCCACGAGCTCTGTGTGGGCACCCTGAGGTTGGGCAATATTAATTAAACCTTTCCAGTTTTCAGCAGTGGAGTGCTTGAATCCCAGCTTCCCAAGTCCCTGAACCTGACAGAGAAGCTTCCTGTCCACCCCGAGAACATTTTTAAGGATTCAGAATCCCAAAGACACAGTCCAGGAGCCTATAGCCAACCTTCAAGCTACATCTCCACTGCCAGGGAAGGTCTAGATTGGACACTGGGAAAAATTTCTCCATGGAAAAGGTTGTCCAGCCCTGGAATAGGCTGCCCAGGACAGTGGCAGAGTCACCATCCCTGCCTGGAGGGATTTAAAACATTTGTAGATGTGGCACTCGGTGACATGGGCTAGTGGTGGCCTTGGAGGGAATGATTGGACTCAACGAGCTTAGAGGGCTTTTCCAACCCAAACATTCCCTGATTACATTCCATCCAAAGCTCCCAGCAGGTTCTAAGATGAGCTACAGATGGAAAAATCTGTTGCCAGCTGCAAATAGCGCTCAGATACTGGCACAAGAGTCCCAAAATACTGGTGTGACCCCAGGATACCTGGCCTGGCAGCCTGACAAAAGCCAACCAATGTGTGCCTTGCAGTAGAACTGCAGGTTTGGGCAATATTGCTGGAAACTATGATCAGTTCCAAAATGTGCAATGCCAGCCTGCTGCTCTCACACCACCAGTGTAAATCACTATCAAGCACCTCTTGTAAAAGCAGAGTAAATGATACAGGAGGAAAGGTAATCCTCTGCCAAGGACACAGGACATGGAGATGAGTTGTTTTCACTGAGAGTTAAAATGAGGAAAACCAACTAAAATTTTTAACACTACTTATTATTCAAGCCTGTTTTCACAGCCTGACTAATGGGGGAGGAATAGGCAAAAAAGCTTCTTTACTCACACCTTCCAGCTTGTCACATTAAAAATTCCTCATTCCCTATGGCACATCCATGAAAACTTGATGGAGTACAGTTTGCAGAAACTATGGGGGACTCACAGCTCTCACTGACCCCTCCCTTCCACAAAATGTCTTCTCCTCTTCACAAAAGCTGAGGACAGAAGGTGGGGACAAGTGTCAGCTGCAGCCACATGCCCAATTCCAGTGTGGTCCCACGAGGATGGGGCACACACAAACCTCCCCAACCCTGACAGAGGTTCTTTAGCCTGGGTGACTAAAAATTCCCTTCATCCGCAGCAGAGCTGCCTCATTAAGGAGCCTGAACCCGACAAGGAATTATAAATAACAATGTGATTATCATAACAATACCAACTGCACCATGATAATGATGCTGTGGAATACCAGTACCTCAAAATACCCACACAAAAGCGAGCAAGGTGAAACAACCTCATCAAGAGCTCCAGGTCGCACCTCCTCATGTTTACAGGACCTTTTTTCTCAGTTCCAAACAAACACTGAAGTGCTAACTCAAAACATGGGTAGTAATTCCCACCACCACTTCCATCCACACCTTGGCCACAGCCACCCCAGAGGGTTAAACAAGTATTTGGGGTGCACTGTTACAACCCTGCCTATCAAGACCTGTTCTCCTGAGATGCGGCTGGGCACAAGCAGCGAAGGGGGGAGCATCAACCTTTTTGGTTAAAGAACAAGATAATCAGCCCTGAAATCATCAGCTGATTACTCCTCCACACTTAGAGCCATGGAACGATGTGGCTTGGGAGGGGCCTTAAAGCCCACCCAGTGCCACTCCCTGCCATGGCAGGGACACCTTCCACTGTCCCAGGCTGCTCCAAGCCCCAAAGTCCAGCCTGGCCTTGGACACTGCCAGGGATCCAGGGGCAGCCACAGCTGCTCTGGGCACCCTGTGCCAGGGCCTGCCCACCCTGCCAGGGAACAATTCCTGCCCAATATCCCATCCAGCCCTGCCCTCTGGCAGTGGGAGCCATTCCCTGTGTCCTGTCCCTCTGTCCCTTGTCCCCAGCCCCTCTCCAGATCTCCTGGAGCCCCTTTAGGCCCTGGCAGGGGCTCTGAGCTCTCCCTGGAGCCTTCTCCTCTCCAGGTGAGCACCCCCAGCTCTCCAGCCTGGCTCCAGAGCAGAGGGGCTCCAGCCCTGGAGCATCTCCAAGATCTCCTCTGGACCTGCTCTAACAGCTCCACATCTGTCCCGTGCTGAGGACAAGGCCCAGGTCTGCGGTCCCCTTGCAAGCAGAAACTGTTAAGTCTCAAAATTAACACTGATGAGACAAAACCACATCCACCTAAACCAGCAAAAAAACACCTCCTATGTTTGTTCATCTCAAAACTCCTCCTAAAGCACTTTGAAACCCAACCAAAGCAAAGCAAACCTCAGCCTTCTGAAATCAAATGAAGTTGTGCCCTGCTCATGTTTGTGCTTTTACTCTCTCAGCTTTGCTGCCAGGGCAACAGTCACTATAGAAATCAGTCAAATAAAAAGCTATTTCAGCAACTCGTCACCAGGAAATCCTTTCAGAGGCAGTGGGTGTGTTCCACTTGCTCCTCAGCATCCTTCCCAGACACCCAGAAAAGTTGAGAGGATCCAACCCTCGGTGAAAAATAAGAGTCTGAATGAGAGAGGTTCATAAGCACAGCTGGAAGATACAGTCATGGCATTCTGGCCTTGGAAAACAAACCCTGAGGTTCACACAGATAATGTGTGCACACAAATAAGCAGGAGAAACCCAGCTGCTTAAGGATTGATGATTTAATGCTTTATAACCCAGCCCAGCAGTGAATTCCCCAACCCCACTGATGAGCAGGAGTTACACAGACACTGAGTGCTCTAAATAAAAGCTGGGAGCTTTTGCCCTGTGTTTTTAGAGCACAAAACCAACTGTTCACAGCAGCAGAGCCTGAGTCACTGCTACAGTCACCTCCTCTCCAGGCATTCCATCATGGACAACAATAACACTCTGACACCTCAATAACTGGACATCCTGTACTTGACAAGCACTCTGCACACCAATTTGCAAGGAAAGGGAGCTGCCTGCCACAAATTATATCCTGGACAGCCCTAACAAGCTCTCAAGCAGTGTTTCCCTCCCTCCAGGACAGACTTGCCTCCAAACCAGCATCACCCCTTCTGCACCACTAACAAGCAAAAAGCTGCTGGCAGCATAAAACTGCACAGTAAAGCTGGCTTTGTGCTGGAAATGCAAATATATGCAAATATAAAATAGCTGTAAGTGAAACACTGAGGCACAGGTGGGCTCACAAGCTGCACAGAGCTACAAGATAGGTTTCCATGGTCAGCCCCAGATGGAAAACATTGGCCTGTGGACAGGAAGTCAGAGCAAGTGGAGCTACTACTACGAAAAGAGAGGCTGGGATGAAAATGGAAAGCAACGCCCACATCCCCTGAACAGCTACTTACACAGCCTCAGAGGGAGAAAAAGCCCTGCCTGAATACTACATAAATCCCTGAGCAGCCTGTTTTTCCTAAATTACTTGATACCAAGAAGAAAAAGAAACCCTCACCATATATTTTCTATCCTAATTGAATTAAAAAAAAATAAAACAAGAAATGAAAATCCACTCAAGAGTGTAACAGTTCAGAACACAAGCCCAGAGTTGAGCATGGAGGATTTAAAACCCAAACTACTTGCAGCACATTTGGATAACCAAACAGATCCCATCTCCTGAGAATATCACCATGAAGTATTTCCTTCCATGAGACTCCACCAGAGCCTGGAGCACCCAAGTGGAAGGTGTCCCTGTCCATGGCAGAAACTGAAACTGGATGGTCTTTAAGGCCCCTTCCAACCCAAACAACTCCATAATTCTGTGATTTAGAGCCCTACACCTCAGCTTTCTTCCTCTCCCATCCTCCTGGTCCTTGGCAGTAGTTATGAAAACCAGCAAACGCTCAGGAGGAAGCCTCTCCTGAGCAGTGGTCTCACCCCAGGAGCAGGGCTAAGCAGGGCTTTTACTTTCCCAGGATGGAAATCTTGCTTCCAGTGATCTGGGGATGGAAAGGATGGAGTGGCAAGGAGGGCAGGGCAGGTTTAAGTTGCAAATATTTCAGGCTTGGAAGTCACCCCAAGTCAGGGAAGCAGAGCCAGGCACCAGGCCCAGAGCCTTCCTGCCCATTCCAGGGGTAACCCAAGCACCCATCCCATTTTTTTACTCCATTCCACAAGCCTAATGTCTGAACCCCAAAAAACCCCAACATCTGCAGTGGAAGTGGGACCAATATTGGCTAATTTTTGAACAGCAGCAATAGGAAATCCACACTCCCCACCCCAAATGCAAAGGGGGGTGTGAAAAGATTAGCAGAACATCACAAATCTTTAAAAATTAGTTTAGACTGGATATTAGGTAAAATCCTCCTGTGGGAGGGTGGGGAGGCCCTGGCACAACGTGTCCAGAGAAGCTGTGGCTCCTCCTGTATCCCTGGAAGTCCAAGGCCAGGCTGGACTGGGAGCACCTGCAGAAGGTCCCTGTCCATGGCAGGAGGTAGAACAAGATGAGCTCTAAGATCCTTCCAACCCAAACCATTCTGTGATTTTATGAACAATCTCCTTAAACACCAGGATCTTCAATGCTTCAGCAGCTTCCTACAGCAGAACCAACCCACCCAGCACCCCCAAACCAACCCACGTCCCTCGGGCACCCCGCTGCGCTCAAACCTCGCCCGCCTGGGAGCGGGACAGGAGCAGCCCTTGAGAACCTGTGGGCTCTGTGCTCAGGCAGCAGCAGGCTGTGGCTGCCATCCCCAGCACAGCTGAACACACATCCCTGTGATGCCTCGGGATCTGGGTCAGCCAGAGCTAGGGCAGGGCTGGAAATAGAGCCCCGTGTCCTCGCACAACCCCGCAGGCGAGCCGGTGCTGAGCGGCGCAGAGCGATGCTCGCCGCCCTCCCGAGACTGCCCCAGCCTCCCCACGCTGATACACAAACAACACAACACCTTCAAAGGAAAAACAGATCAAACACTGAAAAGGCAGAAAAAGTGTGGGTTTTTTCCCCTACAAGGCAGGGCAGAAGGATGGAAGCAGGAAAATAAGGAGAGACTAAACGTTTGTGACATGCTCCATATTTTAACTCTGTTAGTGCAGGTGTTTGGGGGTTTTTGTGAGGTTTTCTTACCTCCAGTGACTACCTAAAAGCCATTTGTTATTAGAAAGTCAGATTTGTTGGAAACCTCTGGGAATCTAAGTGGCAGCATGAATTTAAAATTTAAAAAATCATGGGAACAGAAAGAGAAGTTGCAGAAGTTGTGCCCAAGGAAACTGAGAGCAGTCTTGTGACTGATGGTAATGCAGCTCTGAAATGCAGACTCCAGCATAATTTGCCAAACCAGCCATGCAGATTAGGAAAAGGAAACCTGGCAGAAATCACAGAGAAAAAAGATCCTCACTGAAGACTTAAATCGGTTACTTGACATATTTTTTTAATATTAGGGTTTGTTACTGGCCATGTATGAGACAGTAGCCAGACCACAACAGTTGCTCCCTCCCAACTGCCTTTGCCAGGATTGTAACTAAAGCAAAAGAAAACTAAGTTTACATGCTAGGATTCCCAGCCTAGAATAATATTTCCATATTTCATTAGCAATATAAATATTTTATTTCAAACATCCTGCTTTTGAAGTCCCAACACATCAGACCCACATCAAAAAGACTCCAAGCCTCCAGAGTTAAAATGTGAGTATCTACAGATATTCATGCACAGTGCCGTTCTCTGCACTTCAGCTGTTACTTTTCATAAACCCACCCAAAAGACACACCATCAACATTATTCATTTTCAATGCCTTTCCTCTTGGAAAACAAAACAATCCCTGGGTTTGCCTTTATTAATTTAGTTTCATGTAACACCGAGTATTCCTTGGTCTGAAAGACAAAACACCACACATATTCAAGATTACTTCTGGTATAAATAGTCTGAATTTTTGAACACAGAGTCCTGCTCTTTCCAGCAATACCTGCTCAGAGCTGCACCAAATATCAAATAAGTCTCTTCAAGACATGTATCTGCAGGAAGGAGAGGAAGGCTCTTATTGCATAGTTGGTCTAGAAAACTCAGAAACACAGGAAAGGAAAGGGAAGAAAAAGGAAAAAATCCCAAATAATCTTGATTGCTAACAAGTTATGGGTGTACAGCCTGCATGAAGATGTATCTGACTAGAGCCACATCTCCTGACACTGCAGATGAACTGTCCTGGCATCTTCCTTTTTGTGGTTATGCTACAAGCAGGAAAAACCCTCTCAGTTTATTTGCCAAATCCCAGAACCTTTCTTTACTCTCCATCACAGGAAGCCAAATTCCTCTGTTTGCAGTGGAGATCTGCCACTGCCTTGGCCTTGATGGCAAAAACACGCTCCAGCAAACCCAGTGTGGCTGAGGACACAAATCCTCCCCTTCCCAGTCCAGCCACCCAGCACCTCCTTCTTCAAGAGCCACAAGGAGGGTGCCGAAAAATTCAGAGCTGCTCTGGTCCCTGCTCCAAGGGTCTCTGGCTTTAGCCTGTTATAGGCAATTTTATCATTGTTGCTCAGTGTTTTGGGCACTGAATGCAACACTTTGATGATTCAACAAACTCCAAATTTCAGAATTTGGCCTCCAGAAACCCAAGTCGTTCCTTGTGCAGGGCTGCAAAG